>NC_139022.1:37137931-38567729 GCF_964662115.1 Mustela nivalis | reverse complement strand
GCTCACTAGACAGTCTTATTTTTTAAATTGATATGCTTTTACTTCTGAGTTAAAGATTTAAAAAAGATGAACCATTTTTGTCATTGTGGATGCAAATATTAAAGGAATGTATGTGGTACATGAATGTGTTATTTGAAAACTTTGAAGTATGTTTGGAGGAACTTAGTTATGTGAACTACTTTTTAAACTCTTTGTAAAATCTAAATACCAATTAAAAGTTCATAATTAAAATTTATCCTCCTATGATATAAAATAAACAATGAATTTTAAATTGGACGTAGTTTTAAGAAAAGAATACAAAACCCTTAATTTTTATAGTGATTACATTTTTTTTTTAGATTTTTAATTAACATATAATATATTATTTGTTTCAGGGGTACAGGTCTGTGATTCATCAGTCTTATATAATCCCCAGTGTTCATTACAACATACACCCTTCCCAATGTCCATCACCCAGCTGATTACATGTTACTGTGATCTCAGGGTCCTGGGATCAAGTCCCGCGTCGGGCTCTCTACTCAGCGGGGAGCCTGCTTCCTCCTCTCTCTCTCTGTCTGCCTCTCTGCCTACTTGTGATCTCTCTCTGTCAAATAAATAAATAAAATCTTTGAAAAAAAAAAGAAAAGAAAAGAAAAGAAAAAAAATAGTATTTTATTTTGGATTTTTGTGGTTAAATATATTATTAAAAGTAATTTTACCTTTTTCATTTTGCTTTTTAAAATGTGACTATTGGAAAATTTAACATTACATATGTAGGTTGGAGTATATTTTCATTAGATAGCCCTGAGCTAGATCATTTTGTTATCTTGTCTGTAGGAAGTTTTGTGAGTGTTTTCTGGATGCTTGAGGTTAAGAGAGGTTTGAGTTAAGGGCGGTTTTGTCTTAATTCAGTCACTGGTAATTTCTTGATAATCCTGGTTGCATCAGCTACTCTCTTAGTAATATATTTTATTATTAATAAATAATGGACTTTCTTCATTAAGTATGAATACTGTGATCCAGTGAATCTTACTGGGTTGCTAGCATATGTGGAAGTATGTACTAACATGAAGAATTTATGTTTGTACATACTAATTACTGTAACTTCCAGTGAATCATATTAGGGTACTGATGGTGTTTAAGCCTCCAATTGCTTGCATTCTTTCAGAGGAGTACATTATTCAGAGATGTTTTGCATAGCCACAGTTAAGAGTTGGCTGAGAGGCAGTATATGCACTGTAGACTTTCTTGCAACAGCTGTCACAGTTGGCAAAGGTAATGCTGGAGAAGTACTGCATTAAATTGGCCCAGTGGACATAATTAATTCAGAGAAAGAAGAGTTGTTTGCATAGCAGGCATGCTTGGCATAGTTTGGCAGCTGGTATGATTATGTGCCTCAATTATAGGGCATGGTGGGTAAAACCGCCTCTGTTTATGAAGTGGTGTGGATTGTGTAGTGGGAACAGATGGCTAAAAAATACTTGACCTTCTAGTACCTTGCCATCCTAATAATGAAAATAAATTTTTTTGAAAATTTTTATAAATTTGGAAAGCATCCTGAATACAAATGAAGAATTGTGCCAAATTTAGTCAGAAGAAAAAAGGCATATTTTAAAATCTCTTTCATATAGCAGTTACTAATCTCATTATTGATACAAATTGTTACACAAATGTATAAGAATTTCTGATTCTGTAGAATTTCACATTTAGCCCTCTGTGTATTTTTGCTCTATTCATTTACCTCCTTAATAATGAACTATGCACATTTTAAAAACTACTTCCCACCTGTGCATTTATTTGACTTCTGAATTAGAGAGAGTAAATAGGCCACAAAACTTGTGAAATGAGGCTTTTGTACTTTGGTGACTTGCTTTGATTTATATCCTCAGGACTGCATTCTGTCTACCAATTTTCAAAGATATATAGAAATTTAAATGAATTAATTCAAAAATATAAGAACTTTAGAATTTACAAAATGTAAATTACTGAAGAATTATACAAGACTATCTGCTTAAAACTTTATTGTATGTAGTGCAATGAAATGTGTAGGAGGACAGGCCCTAAGGCATAATATATGCGACCCCAGGTCCTGATGTCACATTGTCTGGCTTTATATCAGGCTCTCTAAGTTCCTTGCTGTCTGACATGGCAAGTTACTTCTCTGCTCTTAGATTCCTCATCTGGAAACTGGAAGTAATGATAACATTTATTTGTTAGATGGTTGTGAGATTTAATTAACATTAAGATGCAAAGCATTTAGCATAGCTCCTAGCTTTTAGTGAGTACCTGCCAAAGAGTATTTTATTGTGTATGTACATAATGAAATTTAATTCCTTTTCTTGAATAACTGGGACCTGACTATTTTAATCATTTTTTCTTAATTAATCAATTGTACTTTACATGGTGTTATTACTAAATAGGAACAAAATGAGATACCTATTCCTGATCTCAAATTTCAGTAGAAAGCTGAATAAGATACTTCATTCTTTTCTGAAAAACTGTGTTTTCTAAGGGATACATGTTAATCTTCAAAAGCAGTGACTTAATCACTTTCTTGCATCACGGTAATTAAATAATTGTTAAAAAGACTATATCATCATTTTTTTAGAATGTAATTTTTAGTAAAAATAATATATTGATATGGCTACAAATTCAAAAGATATGGAAGAGCATACGTTGAAAAGTCTTCCTCTCACTTCTATGCACTCTTTACCCAGTTCCCTTTCCCAGAAGTAACAAGTTTATCAGGATTCTTACGTATTCTTCCAGATTTATTTTCTTGATGTACAGCTAAATACATATATTCCCCCTTTCTTAGATATGTGGTAAATGCTTGCTGCTGTGTTCCTTGCCTTATTCATTTGGCAATGTATTTTAGGCAATATTCTGTATCTGTCTTTCTGTTCATTTTTTCCCTTAATTTTTCAGCAATAGCTTTGTAGAGATCCTGTGTTGGTTTCTTTTTGTTTGTTTGTTTTTGTTTTTGTTTACCCATATTTATATGAAGTGAATTTTTCTTGGTCTGTTATTTGCAGAAAGCACCTGTGAGGGAAGGGCCAGAGTCCTGGGAGGAATTTTCTTTGTTATTTTGGGTTTGTCCAAGATTTCACTGAAAGTGCATTTACAGAAGAACCAGTGGTCTTGGACTGATATCAAAGTTCAAAACTTCTGCACTTGGAAAGTCACTGTTAAGAGAAGGAAAAGACATGCCACAGAGTGAGAAAATGTTTGCACAGAATATATTTGAGAAAGAACTTGTATTTGGCATATATAAAGACCTCTAAAACTGAATAATAAAAAAAGCAAACATCTCAATTACAAAATGGGCACGAGTTTTAAACACTTTACCAAAAAGATAGCTGAATGGCAAATATGCACATGAAAAGATGCTTAACCTCATCAGTCACTAGAAAAATGCAAATAAAACCAAAATGAGGTACTGGGATACACCTATTAGAATGGCTAAAATTCTACACCATGTTTGGCAAAGCTTAGAGTCATTGAGACTCATGCAGTCCTACTGGCACCAACTACAAAATGATGTACCCACTTTGTAAAAATAGTGTGTCAGTTTCTTAAAAAACTGAAAGCTACATCTAATATATAATCTAGCCGTTCTACTCCTAGGTATTTACCCATGAGAAATGAAAATAAATGCCCGCATAAAAATTATATATGAAAGTTCATAGTAGCTTTATTAATAATAGCCCCAAACTAGGAGCAACGCAGATGTCTGTCAACAGGTGCATGGATAAACTAAGTGTGGCATATCCATCTCATGGAAAACTCACTCACTGTAAAAAGCAGTAAAACTACCGTAGTCATTGCTACCTGGATGAATCTGAAATTATTCTGAGTGAAAGAAGGCAGATAGATATGAGGACATACTATATGATTCCATTTACATAACATTTTAGGAAATTAAGATTGAATGTATACTGTCATAAAGGAGACCCTTGCAAACCTGGATGGGACAGATGGAGTCAGGAGTCAGGAAGGGACAAGAAGAGATTGCAAAGGCTTGAGAGGGTCATGGTTATTAGTTCATAATCTCGATGGTGGTGATGGTTTCACGTATATATACATATATACATATGTCAAAGGTTTTAAAATTGTATAATTTAAATACATGTAATTTATTCTCTGTCAATTTAACCTCAAAGAACAACAACAACAAAATAAGTGAAATGGTGAAAAGTCCACATTGCTAGAGTTATCAGCATTACAGTCCCAGAGCTCAAAATTCTTGCCAGGTGTGCCCAGGTGCAGATGATCCTGTCAAGAGAGTCACATTACAGTGTGTCCAAGTTCAGCCATTCCCCTTGGGGCCCAGCCCTTTATATAGAAAGGGCTAGAGCGGTATACTGTTGTGGGTGTGTGCAGGCCGGGTGTGCTCCATCTATCTCAGCGTTGAGCAGTATGTACTGTGATGGTATAGATCTGTACACTTGGATGTGAACACAGTCTTACTTGATCGTCCTCAGCCTTCCTGGAGAGTCAGAACCTGGTCCACACACATGGCTGAACTTAGTGCCAGGTACCCAGGACAAGAGTCAAATTAATAGGAACTCTCTGTGAATCATTTAAACAGGTCCCTAGATCAGCTTTATTAAGGTTCATGCCTGCATCTCATATTCTCACAGAAACTTTTAGATCACATGTTGTCACAAATTTTAAGTTAAAGAGCTACCTAGGAGGTTGAGTAAATGGCAGATCCAGGACTTGAAAGCCCTTGTTTTTCCCACCCTACCATGAAGCCATTCCAACCTGTCTGAAGAAGTTTTTGCTGATAACAGCATTTTCAAATTGGTCTTCCCTAACTTTTTCCTTTTGGAGGGACATTCAGAATAGATCACCACTTTTTAAAAATATATAAACACTATATTTTTTCTATTGTTAATTTGTATTTTTTGATTAATATTAACTTCTTCCCTAAATTTTCACCCTTACGAAAGATTAGAATCAGGAAATGATTATATTTTCTTATTGATATTATGCTAAAAAATTTAAGTCTAGTAATTATTCTACTTCTAAAAATCCTCAGCTAGCTTTTTTTTTTTACATTTCTTATTACCTTTTAAAAAATTATTACTCCTTTTTACCCTGATGCCTTTTATTCCAGGGATTTATTCACCCCATAACTGGAATCCTTTATCTAGCTTTTCTAAGTTGAACTTTTTATTTTATTTTTTATTTTTAATACAGCAGATTCACATACAGTAGTAAGAAATAATTAAGAGAAACATACATCTTTTTACATCTTGTAATTTTAGTATAAGCTGAAAATAGCTAAAATAATATTGGATAGATACAGAACTTATAATACACAGTGTCATCTCTTGCCTCTAGCCCTTTGAACTCTGTGTCCACTAATAATAGATTGTATTCCCCTGACTTCTGTGTGAATTTTCTCACCTCACAGTTTTACACATTTCCTGTGTCTAGAAGCCACATCCCCAATACATTCCTCTAATTAACGTATATTTGTCCTATAGGTCCTACTTTCAGCTCTTTTTTCTCTAATTGACTCATTTGACATGTGTCTGCAAGATGAGGCTTTTTGTCCAGGTATTTCCATAGCAACCTGCAGTGAGGTCCACAAGTTCTCCTGTCCCTGGGACCTGGTGCATGCTATCATAATTGCCCATTTATTTGTCCGTGTTTTCCTACCCTGCATGATAATCGAAGAGTGTATTGCCTGGTGTTCCACTCTTGTATTCCCAATAACTGTTAACTCCTTAAGGGCATGTCCTTCTGTTGCCTAATGTCCAGAATGGTGTCTGTTGTGTACAGGAGCTGAGTAGATATTAAAGGTTGGATGAAAAATAATGGAGCAGAGCTGCATAGACAAGGATATTTTAGTTGAATAGTTATTTCACTGGATAAACACAGTCTATATAATAAAGCAGAAGCTAGACTAGAATGTGTAGTGGTGGCTGTTTGGGTCTGGTGTAGTAGGGAAACCTTAGTTTTTAAAAGGTTATTTTAGGGGCTCCTGGGTGGCTTAGTTGGTTAAGTGTCTGACTCTTGATTTCGGCTCAGGTCATGATCTCTAGGTTGTGGGATTGCGCCCCACTCGAGGCCGCACACTGGGTGGGGAGCCTTCTTAAGATTCTCTCTCTCGCTTCTGCTCTCCCTCTGCCCCTTCCCCGATTTGCATTCTCTCTCTCTCTCTCTCTCAGAAATAAATAAATAAAAGGCTATTTTAACTGCCCAGAGAAATGATATAGAAAGTGTTAGAGGAGATTTGAAGAAATAAATTTTTCTGAAACGAAGAACCTACCCGCATGATTTTATAAAACTTTCAATTGCTTAGAGATGAGTGGTGAGATATTTTAAGAACCAAGCTCCTTTCATTTAGCTAAATTAATAGAGTGCCCTTTTAGATAAAGTAACAGAGTGCCTTACACGACAATAAATTTAAATATGTATTTGATGGTTTTGTATGAGTATGCTAATAATTTAGTTCTACTTTAATTACACCGAGCTCATGTAAGAAGGAACTGTTTTCTAGTGTTATTGGTGTTCCTAGACATTGATTTCCGAAAAAGGGTAGGAGAGTAATAGTATGACACATAATTAATATTTGTAGACCTCCTCTTAAGGACAACAGCATACCTATTTTATATTATTTCTTGAAATAGCCAAAAAGAATGAAGAAACTAATATTTTTCTGGTTCTGTGAGTGAGTTTTTGAAATGTATGCAAAAGGAACTTCATGTCAGATATGTATATAAATATGCAATTCTATTAGTGCAGTTACAGGTGTACATTTCTCTAAAATTCTAGAACTTCTGGAAAAATTTTATTGACAGTATTCTAGATCTGGCAAAAAGGAAATGGAGCATGTTTATTAGTTTTTGTGTTTCTCTTTGCCTGTTCCTTTCTTTTTTTTTTTTTTTTAAGATTTTATTTATTTATTTGTAAGAGAGAGAGAGTGAGAGCGAGCACAGGCAGACAGAGTGGAAGGCAGAGTCAGAGGGAGAAGCAGGCTCCCTGCGGAGCAAGGAGCCCAATGTGGGACTCAATCCCAGGACGCTGGGACCATGACCTGAGCTGAAGGCAGCTGCTTAACCAACTGAGCCACCCAGGCGTCCGCCTGTTCCTTTCTTATTGGGTAACTGCAAAGGTGTATTTACAGAAAAAGAACCCTTACAAATTAAAAAAATCTGATACCTAATCTTGAACTATACTATTTGCTCTCTTCTACTCATTAGGTACAAAGCTACAAATATTTGTCAAACTCAGCACCAGCATCTTCAAGTGTCATTTTTGTCACAATTCGTCACAATTAAAACTCATTTAAACCCATTAAACAATAGCTTCCCATTCCCCTTCTCCCTCATCACTAGGCAACCCCCATTCTGCCTTCTGTCTCCGTGAATTTGACTACTGTAAGTATCTCATATAAGTAGAATCATACGGTATCTGTTTATTTTTCTGTCTCTTTCCTGTGAAAAGCTTTTGAAGAAGTTTTATCCTCTAAGACCAGTAGTGTTAGATTTTCCTTCATTTTCTAAAAGAAATATTGAAGTTCTGGAAAAATATGAGTTTCAACTAATACTGGTAGTCATTAGAAAGAAATAGTATTTTCAAATTGGTAATAATTTGTCATTTTTTATATAAGAACTCTCAGAAACTCAAATTTCATTCTTTCAAGTAAACAATGAAGATTTAAAAAATAGATCACAGTGTTTTGAGTCATTGGAATATGTGGTAAAAAGGGAAGCAAATAGAGCTTTTCTTTCATATTCTTGTAAAATTCATGTCATTTAATATTTAACTAGTTGTTCTTTCTATGTACCTTTGAACATATGAGAAACAAACGGTAGTTTGCATGTTTAATGTTTTGCTGCAGACATAAAGTGATTATTCCAAAGAATATGTATACTAGAATGCATTCGAAATCTAATATATAACATTGAAACTAAAACTATGAGAATAATTCTCTTGCACAGTTCCTAAGGAGGTAATATGATCATATCATTTGCATGTAATATGTTTTGATGATGGCATGTGAGCTTTAAGGTGATTGAAATGATTTTCAGTATGCTGTTGTAAGCCATATAAAAGTACTAAGAATCATTCTTGTTTTTAGTTTTTAAGGAAAACCCTCAAACGAAATACCTACTTAAAATAGGGAGCCTAAGGTTTTGGTTCATATGGAAGTTTAACTGTGACTTTTGTTGGTTATTTTAGTGTCCAGCAGTTTTAGACTAGCCTATGTGAGAAAAGACCATGACATGTGTGTGAAGAATGCTACTTTTTTTTAATGTTGCAGAGACCTAACTGGAGCATTTTGTTTTTAAATTATGAGTACTCTGAATGAAGTGTAGTGCCGTTTGAATGCATTGTAGTACATGATTATTTGCTAGTAGTGTGAGTTTGTAGATGTCTAAAATCCCAGCAGATATATGCAAATTGAAATAATATGTGGATGGAAAAAAAACTGACATACATTTTAAAAGAGGAAATAAGGAAAAATAATAACAATTTAATTGTGTCTAGAATGCAATGAAAAAACCCATTCCATTTGAAAATTAGGCAGCATGCTTTAATGAGATTTTTAAAAATTCCAAAGAGAATTCCAACTGTTACCATTTGATTAAGATAAATGTTTCTGAGCTCATTAATTTTTAACACAGGTTGTTTCTGATGTTGGGGAATCTAAAATTCTGTTTGTTATAAGACATGTCCTAATTTTAAAAAAGATATTAAATATGGGAGGAAATGTGTGTCTAAGATTCAGTGGAATACACAATTATTGTTCACAAGCAGAAGAAGGTAAAAGAACTTGTCCACAGTTATAAAAAGCGATTAACACTCTGGATGTGAATTAATTTCTAGTCTGGGTTTAGAATTCTTTCTTTTAACCAGTAAAATATAGGGCCCCACTTGTAGACATGTTTGTATCTCAGTGATAAGATAAACAAAAGTGACAACCAGACCCCCTGCTTCATGGCATTCCACTGAATAAATGTAGTGTGGTTTATATAATTGTTTCCCCATAGCTTTATATTTAGTTTGTGTCCAGCTCTAGTAAACATCCTAATGCTCTAGTAAACATCCTAATGCCTTGTGTACATGAGTATTTATCTGTGGTAGGTAACTAGACGTGAAATGGCCAGGTCAAAGAGTATTCGAGGTCTAAAATCCGATGGGAGCTCTAAAGTTGCCTTGCATGGCTGTGCTGATAAGTTGGAGGATCTGTTTTTCCACTTCCACTGAAATGGTGATTGAATCCTACCTAAACTGACTGTGGAAAATAATTTCCTAGTGTTTTCATTTGCATTTCCTTATTTCCTTTGGAGAGTGAGAATCATTTATCATTATTATTATTGTCATTATTAGTTTTAAAAGAGGGGAGTCCTTGGGATTTAGGTTGTAGACAGTAATGGCTCTGTTGCCTAGGGATCAGGCTATGGAGGAGGGTTCTAATATGGGTGGGAGTAGCCTAGACTCATCAGCATTGATGAATTATCCTGAAGATTGCCCTAAATCTAGGTCTCACTGATCTTTTTGTGGTTACTTCTAGTTTGGTCCTCGTGGATCTGCAGTAGTTTTCTCCAGCAGTTCCGGGATGGGTTGACTTCATTTCTGTCAGTCAGCCCATTCACTTTTTAGCTAATGTCTGTTTTAGCAATTTCTCATCAACTGATATTTTCTTGGTCTTTAAAAAATTGTGCGAAGATTCTTTAGAATTCCAGAATTTTTTTTTCTTGCACAATTGAAACTCTGTACCCATTAAACAATAGCTTCCCATTCCCCTTCTCCCTCATCACTAGGCAGCCCCCATTCTGCCTTCTGTCTCCGTGAATTTGACTACTGTAAGTATCTCATATACCTAGAATCATAAGGTATCTGTCTTTTTGTGACTGGCTTATTTTACTTAGCATAATGTCTCCAGGTTTCATCCATGGTATAGCATATTCTGTGTTGTAGCATCGATGTTTTTGCTTTTCCTTCCTTTATAAGGCTAAATAGTATCCCATTATTTATCTACCACATTTTGTTTATCTGTTGATGGACATGGGTTATTTCTACCTTTTGGCTATTGTGAATAATGCTGCTGTGAACATGAGTACACAGATAGTTTTTCAAAACCTGCTTTCAGTTCTTTTGGGTGTATATACACAAATGGAATTGGTAGATAGGATAGTGTTAAAACTTATACATGGAATTATAGTCCTCAGATGCAATCTTTACAAAGTTGTGAATGTAAAAACATTGCTACGTCCCTTTCCATGGAATAGGTTCTGTACCATACAAAGTGAAAATCATTTTGCATTTTCTTACCATCTTCTGAATAGAACTTTATAATTAAAATATATTTTAATATATTTTATATGTTTAATATATCTTAACATATTTAAAATATATTCAAAGGTTGCACATGGACAGATTCAGTCAAGTATTTTTCCCACTTTTAATCATGCTAGTATAAAATCTTTAATTTAGCCAAAGAACTGAAATGTATTTGTGTTTTCCTAAGTTTTCTTTACTATATTTCCTTTACTATGTTTCCAAACTGCATACACACACACACACACACACACTCACTCACCACTACACATCTACACACGTTCGCGAAAGTATTTTTTATAAGCCAGTGTCTTTGATTTTTAACTAAACTGGAAAAAGCTGTTAATTTTGAATATGCTCAGAGCATGTAATTTGTGACCTAAGTGTGGAGAAAAATCTGTATCTGTCTGTCTGTGAAGATTCAAATACTTGTAAATTCTGATCCTTGGCAATAAGCAAGTCTGTATTTTATTAATCCAAAACTATTTACCTACTTTCTTCGTAAATTTACCTACTTTCTTTTTAAGGTTTGTGGTAATATTTATTTCCTCTAACTGGTGATGTTTTCCTCCTGACTTGAAATATTTAAGACCCCCTTTTAATAATGTTGAAAAATTAGCTGAAACATCATGTTAGATTTGAGTATTTTTGTTTTAGTATTAATTTTCTTTTTAAGAGAAGGAGTGTGTGCAGGCAAGGGGAGGAGGGGGAAGGATAGAAGAAGGGATAGAAGCAGGGGAAGAGAGAAAATCCTAAGCAGGCTCCTTGCCCAGTGCAGAGCCTGAAGCTGGGGTCTACCTTGAAACCCTCAGAGGATCACCTGAGCCAAGATCAAGAGTCAGATGCTTAATTGACTGAGCCACCCAGGCACCCCTACTGTTAATATTTTAAACTAACATTTATGGAGCTCTTTGTGTTTTTGCTAAATGTATAATTAATTTTTTTGCATAAAGAAATTCTTCATTGACCCTCTGTCTTTTTGCCTATTTTTATAGCACAATTCATTTTGAAGATGTGCTTCATCATTTTATACAGTTGATAGTTATTATAGGCTGTAGAATTATCCCTAAGCTATATTGTAAGTAGGAAAAAAGCCCCCCCAAACAAATTAAAGAACCGTGTATCTAGTGTAATACCATATATGTAAGAATGGAGGTGGGTGAGGGATAGACCATATGAAAGCGAGCATCTGTGCATTTGCTTTACACACAGAGTATCTCAGGAAGCATTGTCAAAATAAATACAAAGTTAACATTAAAGGAAAGCCAATACAAGGTAAACAATCTTCAGCTTCAGAGAACAGTGCCAGTAGATAGATTTAGTTTTTGACATTGAAGTAGTTCATTTTCCTTCTGAATTTTTAAAGTTTTATAGCATGACAGCATATGTAATGACACTTAAAAAAATTCTGTGGCTTTTTTTAGTCTTACTTCTTTCACTGATTTTATGTCATCCTTTTTTAAACCTCTTTTTGGAAACAATTTACAGAAAATTTACAAAGAAATTGTGGAGAATTCCTGTATACCCTTCATCCAGCTTTCCCTAACTTTAATGTCTTACATAACCTGGTGCATTTGTCAAAACTAATGAAATAATACTGCTATAGTATTATTAACCACAGTACAGACATTTTTCACATATCATCAGTTTCTCCCCCCATGCCCTTTTTCCATTCCAGGATCCAGCCTAGCTCGCCACGTTTCAATCTTTGACACTTTTGTAGCCACTGGCTTTCATGGTCACAGGTAATTCAATTCATTGGTAGTTTTTGTTTTTGTGAGATTGACTCTTTTGAAAAGTCCTGGTCAAGCATGCTCGGTTTGGGGTTATCTGATGTCTTCTCAGAGTTATAGCATCATTATGGATTTTGATACCACAATAAAGGTGGAGTACCTTTCTGTTTTATATCAGGGCATACTTGTCAGTGAGTGATGGTGTTAACCTAGATGACTTGCTTATTTATTGTGGTGTCTGCCATCTTTCTCACCTGTCAAGTCACTCTTTTTCCATTTCTTTTTTTTTTAAATTTTATTTATTTATTTGACAGTGAGAGAGGCAAACACAAGCAGGGGGAATGGGAGAGGGAGAAGCAGGTTCTCCGCTGAGCAGGTATCCCGATGTGGGACTCCATCCCAATATGCTGCGATCATGACCTGAACCAAAGGCAGATGCTTAAGGGCTGAGCCACCCAGGTGCCCCTCTTTCCATTTCTGTTGCCTGCTCATTGGAAGTGAATCACTAAGTGCAGTTTAGGTTCAAGGGGAGGGAAATTAAGCTCTGCCTCCCGGAAAGAATATCTAAATACATTATTTGGTATATTCTGTAGGATGGTATCTACAGGTCTTCCCTTCTCTCTCATTTTGTTGTTATGTTTGTTGTTTTGTTGCTCACAGTGTTTCAGCTTTGGCCATTACAAGTTCTTTCTTGTTAGTTCTTATGTCTTTTGACATGACTCATTCCCTCTTTATTTCCTCTCTGTCTTTTCTTAGGCACTTCCTTACTTTCTGTCACTAGAAGGTACTTTCCTTCCCCAGTCCTAAAATTTCTCTAGCTCAGCCCTTTCTCCTAGGATCCCTGGCTCTTGCTGTTGATAAATTATATTAAGGAACCATGCCATGGTCTATAGGTATGCTTGCTGCAACTGGGGTGTCGGTTTTCTGGGCCCTCTCAGTTAACAGCCCCAGAAAAGATACCTATGTATAGTAATTCATGTCTATGCACTTCTCTCATTATTTCTGTATGTAGCTGTCTGCATGTGTATTAAAGCAGATGAGTTCATAGCGCTGTCTCCAACTCTAATCCGTACCATGAGATTAATTCCTGCCTTTTCCCCTTACTCATATATAAATTCTTTCTCTGACCTTGAGAAGCCTGGATCCCATTATCTACATTTCATTTATTTGTTCAAAAATTACATAGGTCGAATAGTTTCATGATTATTGACTCTTTTCCTCATAAGAAATACATTTACCAACCAGAATACTATGTTTCTGTGCAGTTCTTTTTTGTCTTTAACCTAATGGTATCAAGTTAAAATACCATTTTCCAAAGTTACTTTGGTCAGCTCCATCTTTTCCATCATCCTCAGGGAGATTATTTTACATCGCTGCTAATCATTAATTTTTAAAATTATGGATGCTGTATAAAATAATGATGTTTAGGGCACCTGGGTGGCACAGTGGGTTAAGCTGCTGCGTTCAGCTTGGGTCATGATCTCAGGGTCCTGGGATTGAGCCCCGCATCGGGCTCTCTGCTCAGCAGGGAGCCTGCTTCCCTCTCCCTCTCTCTCTGCCTGCCTCTCTGCCTACTTGTGATCTCTGTTCAAATAAATACTTTTTTTTTTTAAACCTTTTAAAAAATAATGATGTATGGTTTGTTAATCTGAAATATGGGCAGAAAAGTAGATAAGAAACCTTTTGTCACTCTTTTTTTTTTAAGATTTTATTTATTTATTTGACAGAAAGAAAGAGATCACAAGTTGGCAGAGAGGCAGGCGTGGGGTGGGGGAAGCAGGCTCCCCGCTGAGCAGAGAGCCTGATATGGGACTTGATTCCAGGACCCTGAGACCATGACTTGAGCTGAAGATAGAGGCTTAAACCACGGAGCCACCCAGGGACACCCTTTTGTTGCTCTTATTTCAAATACTATTTTAACATGGATCCATTGTAAGATTTCCAGGAAGTATGGATACTTGTTTTGTTTTTCTGAGTAATTATTTTAAAAATGGAATTATTTTCTCATTCATAACACATCTTACACATTTAGAAGTCCAGATGTAACCAAAAGTCTAAAAGATATTACCAATTAATAATTATTTTTTCAAAAATAGGAAAACAGTATTACTCTCAGATGGAGTTATTATTTGCTAGACTTTAGAGAACCTTAAGGATGAAGAAATCTGTGCTGTTTATTTGTCCACTTCACCTTGTTTAGACCTTACTAGCCTCTTGTGAGTGATGGAGTGTAATAGCTGAGGACTGAGGGCAAGGCAGATGAGTTAGGAGAATAATGAAGAAAGACACTGTTCCATTTGTACGTGTTTTTAATTAATGGGAAGTTGTTTCCCAGTTCAGCTAGGTAATTTGTTTACCATCATTGTTCTATAGTTTTGAACATCTCCCAGTTTTCCTGTTAAGGATTTATTTAAAAAATGAATGAAATGTCAGGAAGTCACAGGAGTCGTGATTTCACCAATCTCTTATCCAAATTCACATGAGTTTTTTCCTGTTTTTGTGTTCATGCACAGTAGCCTCGTCAAAAGCAAATAAAAATTTGGACATAAAATGTAAACTCTGGTATATCATTGAATGCAGCACTGCTATGGGAAGCAGTTCTTCTCTTTTCTTGAAATTGAGCACTTTTAGTTAAGTTCTTTTTCTGTCGTGCTAAATTGTAAGCAAATCCCCTTGCTGGGGTTACATTTTAATATTTACTGAGTGGTTTTCAAGGGGTCCAGATTCCTTGGCCTTTTCTTACTTTTTATAGTAAGTCCCATAACAGAGACAAAATATATCTGGAGTCATGTAGTATTTTATGATTCTGAGCACTTCTGAAGAGCTCTGCTATCGTATAATTTTTTTTCATAACTGTCACTAAGTATCCCAGTATAGAAACCACTTCTTTATTTTTCTTAAGTGTTAGGCATTTTTGTGTCAGTTGGTGAGTTCCTATTCCAGGGTTCTTTCCTCAGTGGTGAGAAAAAAGTATAGAAAAAATTATAAGGCAAGGCTCCTGTCTGTCCTGGGAAGGGGCTGTGACTGGTTGGCTTGTCTGCTTGTTTGCTTGTACATCTATTTATAAAGCAGAAATTATATTCAACATTTTTTAGGTACCAGGTCCTTTGTTAGGCATCATAAACACAAGATGAGGAGAGAGCAAGTTATCTTTTCTTAAGGAGCACAGCTGAGTTGGAAGAGACAAGTACATAAATATAATTACAGTGCAGTGCTCCAAGAACAATGGTAGTAGGTATTTTGGGAGAAGAAGAATATGTATTCCAGCAGGGGAAATAATGATGGAATGTTTTTTCTAGGAGTGATGTTACCCACCTAAAGAAGGTATCAGGAGTTACCCAGGGGAAGAGCGGCAGGCGGAAGGACATTGCTAGGAAGAGAGGAAAGTGGGGATAGAGTGTCAGAGAAGAGAAAGAGCCTTGTGCATTATAAGGAACCACAGGCAGATCAGGGTCCTTGGAAAATGAGGTACACATAACAAAATGGCAAGAAAAGATGCCAGAGATTAGGATAGGGCCTGGATTGGGGAGGACTTTTTAATGCCATTTGGGGATTAATGCCTGGCGCTATATACTGGAAAGATCCTTTCCATTGTTTATAGTGTTGAAATACACATAACAGCATTTACTATCTTAACCGTTTTAAGTATATGTTTTTAGGGTGTTCGACCTTTTTTTTTTTTTAAGATTTTATTTATTTATTTGACAGACAGAGATCACAAGTAGGCAGAGAGGCAGGAAAAGAGAGAGAGGGGAAAGCAGGCTCCCTGCCAAGCAGAGAGCCAGAAGTGGGGCTCGACCCCAGGACCCCGAGATCACAACCCGAGCCAAAGGCAGAGGCTTAACCCAAGGTGTCTTAAAAATTTTTAAATTTCTCTATTTTACTTGCAGCTTTAATCAACTTTCTGACTTTTAAAATTACAAATTGCTCAACATAGATGCACAACTTTCAACATTAGCAGCATTAATAATATTAACTCTTTCCACTTATAAAGTATTTCACATTTCACAGAATGCTTTGCCAGACTCATTTTCATTTGATCTTATGACTCTAGCAGGCACAACAGATGAAGGACAGTGAGAAGTTTTATGGCTTAGCCAGAGTCACGAAGATGTACTTAGGGATCCTAGGATTAGAGCTGCTTATTCCCAACCTTCTATTTCACTTGGATATCTTTCAAAAAACATTTACAAATTTATTATTTCAAGATGATATCAAGTTGTGAGCATGCTAAGAGGTATAGGATAGCCTGTCTTCATGGTGCAACAGGCAAGTAGTAAATCGAGATTCCTCTAGTAGTGTGAGGTTCAGAATGAGGTCATTTTTAATAATGATCACCTTTGTTCCACTGGTTCCTTCTCCTGCCTATTAGTGTCTGACCACAGTCACCAGCAAATCATTCACCATTGGTGGTAGCTGAAAATCTCTGATTGGTATCCTACATGAGCTCCCCAAATAGTTTGATCAGCTACCCATAATTATTCCCTTATAATTCTCAAGTTCTATTTCTGGATCAAGCTTGTGCCATTTTTTCCTTTTAGATATATTTGTATAAATCTCTCTTTCTCTCTATTTTTTCCCCTTCAGAGATCTCTAAGTCTCCTATATACATATATTTCTGTTGGGACTTTCCAAAATTTTCTTTTAATTAAAAAAGGGCATATATCGACTTTTCTTCATTTGTAAAATGCATAATAAAGTTCTCAGCCTCATTGGAGTGAAGGTAAAGGATATAGGGGAGCTTTTTAAACTGATACACTAAGTAGAAGAAAGAAGAAATACAAAATACCCACAATGAAAAATTATTTTATACCCAATAGATTGATACACATTTCAAAATATCTGATAATTTCAAATGTTGGTGATGATATGGAGCAAATGGAACTTTTATTCTCTGCTGAAGGGTGTATAAAGTAGACCTACTTTGGAGCACATTTGTCATTGTTTAATGCAGAAAGTATAAACCAACACTTTGTTATCAGCTTTACTCCTACATGTGTACCCTGGGGAAGGCTTCTATACTAGGACACATGGATTTTTATTATTTTTTATAATAGCAAATAACTTTTTTTTTTTTTTAGCAAATAGCTTTAAATAACTCTTATGTTTCAGTGAATACATAAATTGTGACAGATCTGCAAACAGGGTTGCTGTCAGACAGAAAGGAGAGTGAGAGAATGACAGCTGTAGGAATCAATATGGATGAATCCCTGAATTAGAATATTCTTTTTTTTTTAAATTTTATTTATTTATTTGACAGACAGAGATCACAAGTAGGCAGAAAGGCAGGCAGAGAGAGAGGAGGAAGCAGGCTCCCTGCTGAGCAAGAGCCCAATGTGGGGCTTGTTCCCAGGGTCCTGGGATCATGAACGGAGCCTAAGGCAGAGGCTTTAACCCACTGGGCCACCCAGGCTCCCCTGAATTAGAATATTCTTTTTTTTTTTTAAAGATTTATTTATTTATTTATTTATTTGACAGAGAGAGAGAGAGAGATCACAAGTAGGCAGAGAGGCAGGCAGAGAGAGAGAGAGAGGAGGAAGCAGGCTCCCTGCTGAGCAGAGAGCCCAATGCAGGACTCGATCCCAGGACCCTGAGATCATGGTGGCTCAGTGAATTAGAATATTCTTAAAAAGACAAGTCATAGAAGAAAGATTACCTTTTCTATAAAGCTTGAAAGTAGGCAAAGTTGAGAAATGTCTTATTTAGGATGCCTAAAAAGAAGAGAATGATAAAAAATTTAGAGTGCTGGAGGTCAAGTTGGTTAGGAGAACTTCTGCTCTTTTACTGTGAACATTTTTAAGTGAGATGGTTGTGTGGATTTTTCTCTGTATCCATCAGTCTGTCTGTCTGTATTTCGGTGACTGTGTGGAGCATACTGAGAGCAGGGAGGGTCCTGGGACTGTCAGTCATTTCGGTTTTACTATGTTTCTTAAAGATTAATTAGAAGATCCAGGGATATTAATTTAAGTCTTATACTTCATAACTCAAATATTATTTCCTCTTACAGATATTAAAAATTTCATAATTATATATTAAAATTAAGATGTTGGAAGAATAAATACTATATAGTAAATAGTCATTGTCTCTGGGTAGTGAAATTACAAGGTACCTTCACTTTTTTTTATTATGCATTTCTAAATCTCATGTCTATTATAATGAACATGTTATTTTTTATATTTAGAAAAGACATTGATGATTACAGAAAGTAAGCCCAAATGCAAAATTTTTCTGATGTGTTGCTAATAAACATTGTGAGCTTGAGTTACATGCTATCCTATTAAACTCTAATGTCAGACTAAATACTAAAGATACTTGTTATTGAAAGTCATTAGACCTAGTATTTTCTTTTCAGACTTTCAGTTAAGCATCATCATCTTTCATCAGAATTTTAATGCATCCAAATTTGGGTTAGTGTTTTCTATACTGGTATAATGTATAGCTAAATTTAGGACTAATGATGACTTTTGAGTACTCAAAAGACTACTAATATATGCTCTGTTGTTACAGATAGAGTACTTTAGTATCCACTGCTATGTAGTGTTATTAAACAATTCCAAAAACCACTCACACTGAGTAAAAGTTTAAGTTGTACAACAGAAGTTTGCATGATGCTTTTTCACTATTAGAATTTTTAAAAATAACCTATATGTAAACCTGGTGATTCACAGACCTGTACCCCTGGGGATAAAAATATATGTTTATAAAAAATAAAAAATTAATTAAAAAAAATAACCTATAACCAAATGAAAATGTGTTACTTTGAAAAGTTAGGGTAAAGAATATAAACATTGTAATTTTAAAGGAGTAGAATTTAAATTCTGTGGCTATTTATGGTAGAATAAATATATGTGAGTGTGCGTGCATATATATGTGATTAGACAAATACAACAGTTGTAGAAAAAGTTTTTCTGACATCTATTTTCCTTCTTTGATTATACAATTAAAAAATTACGTGACATTTATTCCCTTTAGAATTTTTTTCTCCAAATGAGTGTTCTGAAAATGTCACTTTGAATTAAAGCAAATTGTTTAGAAGAGATAATTTATTTATGTTCTTGATGTAGATTTCAATAACATGCTGAGTTTACTCTGGTTGAATTTTTCCTTTATCCCAAAAGGGGATAAAATTATTTAGATTTAGATTTTAGATCCCTGAAATTATTTAGATTTTGCATTATAGAAAATGATATTAGAATGCATAGAATAAAAGAAAGTGATCCTTTTAATATTCCAAGAAGATTGGATAAGCACTACACATTTTATAACTAAAACAGTTCATACTTGGTTCATAAAATCTAAGCACTTTTTAGAGATTTCTCAGCTTAAATGGAGGTGTATTCCTTTTTTTTTTTTTTTTTTTTTTTTTTTTACAGTAAGAACACTTGGCTGGATTTCTAGTTCTTGTAGGATTTATGTGTCATCAGTAGGCTCTCCTTGCCTTATAAACTTACTAAATTCCCTCAAAAGAGATAAACTATGATTAATAGTATTTGCTTCCCAAGTCCAGCTTTCCTATGTAAAAATTAATAAGTTAATAATTGGCTAAAGTAGTTGTTCATCAACTTCATAAGTTTAAATCAGACACAAATCCCTAATCTCTTTATATGGATCTTTATTGTCTATTTCTCATTTCCACATCTGCTTCACTAGTAAACTCACAAACCCTCCTTAATCTATGCATTCACTTCTGGGTTTGAATAGACAGCTATACCTTGTATTTTTTCCTAATGATGGTGATCAGTGTTCTTAATTCACCCCTATTTATTAAATATTAGCCACTGGGATGGGCGCAGTTCTTGACATTAAAATACAGTGGTAAGTCAAGTAGACAGTCCATATCCTAATGGAGCTTCCATTGTGGGTAAACAAATAGCAGCTGGGATCAGTAAATAATTGCAAATTAAAGTATTAAATTCTGTGGAAGAGTGCTTTAAAATAGGGGTTTGATTGAAGCTGGAGATTCCTGAAGACCTCTCTAGCATTTGAGAAGTGAAGGACAAGTAGCAGGTAGGCAAGCAAAGAGAAGGGTAAAGAAGTTTCCGTACTTGGTCTGGGTGGTAATTAGTGACAGAGGTGGGAGAGGGTAGTGTTGATGACATGGGTGATTTATAGCCCATGTGAAGGATTTTACTTGTGGCCAGCTAAGGATTTTAATTGGAGTAATAATGTGTTTTGCTTGTTTATTTAAAGAATCGCTTACTTGACCGTCTATACATAGAGAATGACTTACAGGAAGACTAAAGTGGAAGCAAGGTGTCCAGATTGCCATCTGCAGAGATTCGATCTAGAAATGATGGTGACTCGGAAGTGAGTGCTATCATTGGAGAGAAGGTTATTTAAAAATTAGAAGTCGTGCTAGCAGTGGCACAGACTTTGTGTGTCTGCGTCCCTGGCTTAAAATGTTGACCTTGTCTAGTAGAAAAAGAACTAATTACTATAGATGGAGTTGGGTTCTAGATATTGCCATAAATTAAATATACACAGACAGCCTTTATATGGATTAAGGAAGTGATGGGAATCTTAATAAGATAATAGTAAGTTAAACTACAAGAGAAGCTTTCATTAAGCATATGGTGAAAAACAACATAGTAAACCACAATTTGTTAAAATATTGCATATCATCATAGCGATACATTTTTTGTAACTAATGCTTTCCACAAAGACATGTGGAATTGACATGCCATTGTTTTGATTAACCATCTAATAAAATTTTCTCTTAAACCACTTGATAAGATGAATGATGGGCTTTGGGAAAATTCAGTTTTAATTTGGAATCAGAATTCTTTTCTTACTGAATAGTAATGAAATCCCTGTTTGATAAGAATACTCTACTTCCTATTCTTTTCCCCTATTCTTCTCATTCTCCCTAGCAGTTACCATGGTTCCACCACTTTTTGGGGTGGGGATTCTTCAGCTTTATACATGTCTCTAAACATGAATTCATTTGTCAAACTCAGTATCTAACACTTACAGACATATTTTTCAAACTACAATGTTGATAGAATGATGCCATTTTGTCTTGATACTATATCATTAATGACTATCACATAGTGTCCGGATTGTGTTGGGATGGATTCATTGAAGAAATATGAGTTCACTTTTTGGATTTCACTAGCTCTCTGAAATAGTCTAAGAGACTTTATTAACAGAACAAGTATAGGCATCATGGCACATCTCAGGATGTTGACGACACTTGCATGGACAGCAGTCTTCATAAAATTAAATTCCACAGGGCCACACACTAGACGCAGATTGTATTCCTCTCTAGCACTTTTTTCAGCTCTCAGACAGGATAGTTATTGCCTATTTGAGTTTCAAAAACTTATTTATCAATCGGCAGGTCTTTATATCCCTAGCACTCTGTTAGGCTGAGAGGAAGATAGTGATTCAGGGTCACCATTTGCCTGCTTATCGGTCTTTAAATAAAAGTGAAATAGTAATATGTCTCTGTGTGTATCTATTTGATATTGCCTCTGCAACTTTTTCCACTTTGCCTGTTCAGTGAAGAATGGAAATATACGTGAGGTTTAATCTGGGCTTTCACAGTATTTACTCAAGTGATGGGAGATAATGGGAATCCAAGAATTTTAGAACTTGACTCTAAGAGAGAGATTTGAATCAATTATTTTATTTATTAGGGAAGTGAGACCCTGAAAAGTAAGTAACCTACCTGAGGTCGCACAGCTAATTACTAACAGCTATTCTCTGTTTTCTAGTTTGATTTTAGTGTTTTGTACAGCAGAGAAGACTTCTAATAATAAGGGAGGAGCATTTATTGAACTAATGCTTATTGTGAGAATTTTTAATAACATGTTTTATTTTCAAATGTTCATAAAACATGTTTACAGGCAAGAAATACTTAATGCTCATAAAACCACCATTTAAATCAAGAAATAGATTTAAGGTGTTATTGGCACCTGAGAAGATGTGGTCCCCCATTCTACCACATGTCACTACCTTCTTTCTTACCTCCAGAAGTAACAGTATCATGACCTCTATTATAATTACTTCTTTGTTTCATATTTATATATATATATATGTATGTATTCCTAAATGTTATAGTTTTGCCTAATTTTTTAACTGTTTAGAAGCCAAACCATATGATGTATGCTTTCTTGTATATTGTCTTTCTTCACTATTATATATTTAAGACTCATCGGTGTTATTGTTCATACCCATACTTTGCTCATTTTCGTTGCTGTACAAAATCCCATTATGTGGATATATTACTGTGTGTTCTGTTGTTGGTAGACATTGGGGTTGTTTTCAGCTTGGAGCTGTTATGATCAGAGCTGCTGTGAATGTTCTTGTGCACAGGGCATGATGCATGTATGTGAGAATCCCACCCAGTATATACCTAGAAATGAACTAGATGGATCATGGCTTAAGCATAATTTCAATTTTACTAGATTGAACCAAATTGTTATAAAGTGATTGTAACTGTTTATGCTCCCACCAGCAATGTATGGCTGTTGATCTAACATTTGGTAATTTCAGTGTTCTAAATTTTTTGCCCATCTGATGAGTGTGTAGTAGCTTCTCATTTTGTTTTAATTCTTGTGTTTATTTATGTGGTTTAACACACTTTTATTATATTTATTGGCCATTAGGTCTTCTCTTTGTTGAATTGTGTAATAACATCTCTTAGCCATTTTTCTTTCAGCTTTTTGACTTTTTCTTATTGGTTTCTAGGAGTTCTTATGTATTCTGGATATGAGCCATTTGGCAGTTGTATATATTGCAAATATATTGTCCTTTCTCTCTTTTTATACTGTGTCTTGGTAAATGGAATTTTATATTTTAATGTCGTTGGATTTCTCCATCCTTCTTTTTCATGGTTAGTGGATTTTTTTTGTGCTACAACATTCATTCTTACCTCTCCCTCATATTCTCTTATGTTCTTCTAAAAGTTTGCAGTTTCATCTTTTACATTTGTATTTAATCTACCTGTAATTGATTTTTCTGTTTGGTGTGAGCTATGAATCTAATTTCATTTTTTTCTCCCATATGGCTGCCTGGATTATTGCACATATATTGTCCCAGCGCCATTCACTGAAGATGCCAGAATAAAACTCACTGTGCTGGGGTGCCCCCTCTGTCATCTATCACCTGTGTACCTATGTGAGAATCTTGGTCTAGGCTTTCTAGTTCTTTTCCATTTTTTTATACATCTCTGTGCCCCCTCCACCCTGTTAATTAATGTTGCTTTACATTCGGTTTTACTGATAGAGCAAGTTCTTCTACTCTGTTCTTCCAGCTTATCTTCGTTCTTTCCCCCCTTGCATTAACGTATACTTTCAGAATCAACTTTATGAAATCATACTTTATGAAAAACCTCTTCAGATTTCTACTGAGATTCCATTCGCTCGTAAGTCAGATTTTGAGAATTAATCTCTCAAGTATTTAGTTTTCCATCCTGTGAATGCTGTGTATGTCTCCTTTTAGTTAGTTTTTGCCATGTTGCTCAATAAAATATAGACTGTAATTGAGACAGTGTTTTATAGATATTTAAAATTCTACATATTTGGTCCAGTGGTACACAAAAAGCTAAATAATTAGTTATAAATATACCCAGGTCTTAGAAGTTCTGATATTCTGCAACCCGTCATTTCTTACTATTTAGGTATCTTGTACTCTGTATTATTCACAGGAACATAGCGACCTGTTGTTAACAAACTCTTTTTTATGTCTGTCTGCACTGTAATAAAGTCAATTAAACATCACACATGAGTCACACACACATGAAGAGGTAAAGGAAGATGAGAAAATAGCAGAAAGCATTAGGCAGATAAAACAATCTTGCAAGTTCATGCAAGAAATGAACATTTTTTCTTTTAAAAAGTGATTTTCAAACATCTTTATAAATTATTGGTTTTTTATTTATATAGTATTGTGTGGGAATGTTTTAAAGAAATATCTAAAGATATGGGTACAATATCTAATTATTTTGCTGATGATGGCACTTTTAATGATGGTCAGATCACATACTTCAAAGTTGAAAGAGTAAAAACCAAGTTGTTTTGTTTTTTTTTTTAAACAGGATTCTTATTAGGAATATTTTATTTACATGGCAAAATGACTTGTTCTTTAACAGCATTCAGCGAAATCTCTCTTTTCTTCTTCTTCTTTCTTCTGTGTCTAAGACTGCTTTTTCTTTATCTACTTCCTAGCTTTTCTTCTTCCATCCTGTAGAAGTTGACTTCTGGCTCTGTCCTAACTCACAACTCATTCTACACCCTTGGCCAGGCTGTTCATCTGGCTGTATTGCGGTAAATGGGAGAGCTTCAGGCCTATTCATTCAAGTATGGAGAAAGCATTGTGACTCACCACCACATCAGTAAAACCATCCTCCTCACCCTCTTGGCCTGTAGGGACTGCTTACTGTAGGGTGACGTTGCTAAACACTTTGTAGAGACTAGCTCCTTAAAGCACAGGCGTCCCCTGAGGTTGTTAAAGTTTCAGGCTCTGAGAGTTGGAAAAACTTGTCAGAGGTCATACAGCTATTATGTAGATTTAAATTTAGGTGTGTCTAAATCCCCATCTCATGCTTTTAGTTGTGCCTTCCACCCTGCAATTCATACACACTATTTTAATTCGAAGTTACAGATGAAATAAATGTTTTTAATCAGTAAAATGCACCATTTCGATCACTAAATTTTAAAATGTACGTCTTGTGTGACAAACCAACTTATGAAGTAATAGTCTAATATGTGCTTTATTTCACACCTCAGCTAATTTATGACTCATTTTTCTTTTTTTTTTTTTTAAGATTTTATTTATTTATTTGACAGAGAGAAATCACAAGTAGGCAGAGAGGCAGGAAGAGAGAGACGAGAAGCAGGCTCCCTGCTGAGCAGAGAGCCCGATGCAGGGCTCAATCCTAGGACCCTGAGATCATGACCTGAGCCAAAGGCAGAGGCCCAACCCACTGAGCCACCCAGGCACCCCTGTGACTCATTTTTCTATAGCCATTTATGAAGCTGTGATGGCTTTTGAAATGGATAGAACTGCTAATTGTTAAATGAAGTTTATCTTTGGTGAAAAATGTTTGACTAGCAAGGTATTTTAAAATTGATTATTGTTTTCTCCCTCCGGCTTCTGTTCCCTCTCTTGCTATGTCTCTCTCTGTCAAATAAATAAATAAAATCTTTAAAAAAAAATTGATTATTGTTTAAGTAAGACAAGTTCGTCAGTTTCTCACATCCTGAGTAAGTTTCTAATGTAAGTTTCTTGATAAAGGATATAAACTGATAGAAACCGGATATGAAAGAATGCATATCTGTAAGTGTATTTAAGTTGGACATTTTGAGTTTCAGTGGATTATCACAAAAGTTAATTTCTATAGCATGTGTTCAGCAGAGACTTGTCTTTAGTAACTGTTGTTGGAAAAAATAGATAGTGACATTCTTTCCTGGCATTGCTGTGTAGCATAAAATTCTATTAATTTACTAAAATCACTCTAAAATTATCTCCAATTATCTTTTTTTTTAAGTTTTTTTTTTTTTTAATTTATTTGTCAGAGAGAGCATAAGCCAGAGGAGTGGCAGGCTGAGGGAGAAGCAGGCTCCCTGCTGAGCAAGGAGCCTGATGCAGTGCTCCATCCCAGGACCCTGAGATCATGACCTGGGCTGAAGGCAGACGCTTAACCGACTGAGCCACCCCGGTGTCCCCATCACCAATAATCTTAACGAATTTTTTGTTTTCATGCCCCCACTAATTTTTTTTGAAGAAGATGCTTAACATTTCAAATAAAATTTTGTTTTACTTAATTATGAGAGATTATTATATTTCAGTATTGTTTTAAACTTTAGGATAATTCTGTGAATTCAGAAATTTTAAAAGAATAATCATGCCTAAGAATAAGGAGATCTAAAGATTACTTCCAACTCTATGGTTCCATTAATCTTTGTGTTTTACTTTGCTTCTGGATATATTTACATACACACAGTTTCCAGTGACTTCAGGTATGACTAAACTGGGAGTTTTGTGAAAGAGAGTAGTAGATTAAATATTTTTATTAACAAGATGAACCAGTCATCAGATATTTGGCTAAATATTTCACTCAAGAGAATTTTAATTTTTTATCATTATTTAGAGTTGCTTAAAATTGAAGTTTCTAAGGGCTTAATTTTTAGGCTTATAGATTGTGTATTTGCATTTTTTAACCTTAAAGTTTTTGCATTTTGAAGAATCAGCACAGAACTTTATTTCTCATTTTGATGTATAACAAAGTGCTACAATTTAAGCTACATCTGTTATACAGTGTTGTTTAGTTTTGTTTTGTTTTGTTTGTAATTTTGGAAATAGGTTTTCCCATAGAATTTCTGTTGTGCAATAATGTTTCTCAGGCCAGCCGAGAAAAAAAAAATAACTTGAACAATCATCTATTTAGGAAATAGCACTAATATTACCATTTCATCTGTAGCTAATGCCCATTTCAGTTTTATTTTCATCAAATTTTCTGAGTTTCAATATTAGTCCTGGAATTCAATGAGCACTGGGTATTTTATGCAGCTAATGAATTATTGAACACTACATCTGAAACTAATGATGTACTATATGTTGGATAATTGAATTTAAATTTTTAAAAAAGTAAAGAATTTTGCAGGCTTCAGAGTGTGGCAGGGTTGGAACAAGGCACGGACGCTGATATTTATGAGTAACTTTCATGCTTGTATAGAAGACTCTTCCTTTTATATCATTATTTTCAAACCATGATCAGAAGAACCCTAAAGTTCTTGAGAGGTGCCTCAGTCTTGCTTTCCACAGGAATAGCTTTGTTTTTATTTTTTTCATGTGTTGAGGTTTGCCTTAACCTTTAATTATTAGCTTGGTGATGGAGTTCGGCTCTTGAATAGGACTTTAAGGGCTCATGTGTCTGCTCCACCATGCCTGATTTTAGAACCTTGAGTTAGTTCCTACACCCTCTGTGCTTTTGTTTTGTGCTCAGGACAATGGAGATCATAACAGGACTGACTTCATAGGCTTTCTGTGAGTATGGAAAGTGACAATACGTGCATATTATCTAGAAGGGCACTTACTGTCCAGTGAGTGCATGAAAGTTTGAACATAAGTGGCTAAGTCTGTGTTAGAACTGGCAACTGTCTGATGCCAAAGTTAAACTCTTACCACTATTAAATCACACTGTTGAATTAAGCCGAGGGAATGAAAGGAATGAAGGGGATTGAAAGATTGAGGCGAGGAGAAAAGATTCAGTGCCTCTCCCTCAGAGGTTCGCTTGCAATGCAGGCTCAGATGATGAATCTTGCTTGTGGAAGGTCATGGAAGAAAGGCTGCTGAAGCAAGGAGGGATTGTTTTGTGTGTCCTCCAGTGGTGAAGACTTCAGGCTGCTACTGAAAGGGAGTTTATTTTGGCCTCTTCTAGACTAGAGTTGTTTCAGGAAACAACTGTAAAGTAGACTGCTTTTCCTAGAAACCTGTAACAAGGAGACTGGTCAAGTGCTTAGAAAGTATTGTGATTCTTAATAATTGAAAAACACAATACTTTTATATAGTAATGAAACTAGGCTTAAAATGCCTGAGTACAGGGGCACCTGGGTGGCTCAGTGGGTTAAAGCCTCTGCCTTCAGCTCAGGTCATGATCCCAGGGTCCTGGGATTGAGCCCAGCATCGGGCTCTCTGCTCAGCAGGGAGCCTGCTTCCCCCCCACCCCCCCCACCCCCCGCCTGCCTCTCTGCCTGCTTGGAATGAATAAATAAAATGAATAAATAAAATAATAAATAATTTTAATTAATAATTAAATCATTATTAAATTAAATTAATAATTAAATAATTATTTATTGATAATAAATAATTAATTATTTTAATAAATAAAATCTTTAAGAAAAAAAATGCCTGAGTACAGATAACAAGTAGTCACAATCAAATTATAAAAATATAACATTTGTGTGGCCTGGAGGTACGAATTAAAATTTTAATTTTGGGGGTGCCTGGAAGGCTCAGTCATTGAGTGGCTGCCTTTGGCTTGGGTCGTGATCCCAGGGTCTTGGGATGGAGCCCTACATCGGCCTCCCTGCATAGCAGGAAGCCTGTTTCTCCCTCTCCCACCTGCCTTGCTTGTGTTCCCTCTCTCATTGTGTTTCTCTCTGTCAAATAAAATCTAAAAATAAAAAAAAAATTTTAATTAAAAAGTAAAATTTTAATTTTGAGGTCTTAATTTATTTGTTTGGCAAAAGAACTAACCAATTTATGTTATAGAAAATAATTTTAAAAATGCTTATGTTGTATTATGCAGAGATACATAATATCTGTATTTTACAGATGGCATGTTCTTTCCTTGGATATTTACTTATTTTGTGGCCTAAAAGCTATTACTAAACCTCCTGTACATGCCACATCACCCAGGTTTTTAATGACTTGTCCCTTGTGACACAAACAGCTAAAGATATGCTAGGAAGGAGACATTTGAAACCACCCTTTTTAAAGGGATCTAACAGTGGTTGTCGTCATCAGACTGTTACCTAGTATTCTTGTATATTAAATATATATTTAAGGTTTGATGGAAAAGAAGAAAGAAAGGCCTTGTAACAAAAGAGTTTCTAGGATTTCAAATTTTAGCCAGTTCAGAGAATCAATGGAAAAGATCTAATGCTAACTCTAGAAATAAGATCTGCAAGAGCTGTCTGTTTCTAAAACAGAGTTGTATTATAGGCTCACAATCCATACCAGTAGGATTCTAAGCCAACCATTGATTTTCCTTTTCCTATAAGAGAAGTTATGTCAAGAGCAGTCAAACTACTTAAATCCAAAGAGATCCAGCTTCTAAAAATATCAAAATTACTGAAGCATTCTTTGGAAATTGCATTCCTATATAATAATTATATATCAATATTATAACAATTATATGACTCATTAATTATGTTCTGATATGTAATTATGGTTAATACTATATATTATATATAATCTTAGGATTGATTGCTAAAAGATAGGATCCAACAACATCAGGTCCATCTATGTGATTTTTATAGCTGAGGAGGAACTGAGCATTGAAATGATTTGAATGAGATTAATTGATTAGCTTTTGTCAGGTTTGATATAATAATCCTGGTCTTTCAATAGAGCCTTATACTTCAGTAACATATTAATTTTTTCTATTCTTAAATGGTCATTTTTGCCTTGGATTTTCTTGAACTTTTAAGACAAGGCACTTTCTGACAAGTTATTTATTATGATGCCTGTGACTTCTCAGGAAGATGGATCAACAGGATTTCTTTTTGTTCCTGCTCATTTGCTCACTGAATCAAGACTGACGAAGGTGATACAGCACAAAAGCTTAATAGACCCTGTGAGAAGATCCACTTCACATGCTTTTAATAACATGTATATTGATAATATGATAGATCTTAGTTATTTATGCTTTTAGTAGATCTGGTTACTGGATAAATCCTGGAGAGATGATTATGAAGGACATTCTGAAGTCTTCTAGCATTGGTAAATTCCAAATTCTGAGATTTTAAACAGCTCTCGGAGCCACAGCAGAAAGTAAAATTCCTCACTGAAATAACAAACTTCTTTTTTATTTTTTAAATATTATTTTATTTTTATTTTATTTTTTTACCAACTTCTTTTTTAAAAATTGAATCTATTCCAAGGGTGCCTGGGTGGCACAGTTGGTTAAGCCTCAGACTCTTATTTTCAGCTCATGTTGGGATCTCAGTGTTGTGAGATTGGGCCCTCCATCGGGTTCTGCAATCAGTGTGGAGTCAGCTTAAGATTCTCTCTCCCTCTGATCCTTCCTCCTGTTCTCTTTCTCAAATAAATCTATAAGCAAAACAAAACAGAAATCAAGTATTTTCCAATAAACAACACTCACTGTGAATTAGGCATGTTTCCCGAAGTTTTAGTTGTAATCACATATTTATTACCAATTTCTCTAGGGATGGACTTGAGTGCTGAAAGCAGTAGCTGGCTGTACTCTGTTTTCTGGTTGACCTGATGACATAGCAAAGCTGTTAGTAATTACAGTTAATCAGCATCATGAATTATGCTTACAGTTATGTAATCATAGGCTTTCTTTTTATCATTACACATTTCTGAACCATTTTCTTCCATCTCTTTCCTTCTCTGCTTCTATTTTCCATATTTTACATTGATAGAAATATAATTTTAATATGATTATTTCTAAAACATTATTAAATATGCTTTAAAGGATTTATCCCCAAATGAAACACATTCTACAGTAAATCTTTTACGATGCCCACTTTGCTTTTCTCCCTTCCTCTCTCCCCCTTCTTCCCCCTTTTGCCCTGCCTCCTTCCTCTTTCTGAATATAGAAGGGATACAAGTTGTAGAGAATTATTTGAATAAAATGCGTTCAGAGTAGAAGAACCATATTTCTTTCTCATTATGGGGGCAGGGATGCATAAGAAACAAAGGAAGAGAGGCGGCTGGGTTTAGTTGGTGAAGTGTCTGCCCTCAGCTCAGGTCGTGATCCCTGGGTTCTAGGGTCGAGTCCTGCACTGGGCTCTCTGCTCAGCGGAGTCTGCTTCTCCCTCTCTCTGCAGCTTCCCCATTTGTGTTCTCTCTCTCTGACAAATAAATAAATAAAATCTTAAAAGAAGAGGACTGCGGGACAAGGTTCCATGAATGAGGGAGTTTTAGTGCTTTAAAGAAATGAGAGACTAATGGAACTTCAGAGATGTTAGAAAATGAGAGAGAACACCTGATTTTATTAAGTTGCTCTGTGTTAACACTTAGACAACACTACTTCATTCCACATGCTAACATATTTTATGAATAAAAACTGAGATACTCATCTACCTACGCATCTTGAAATGTGATTCTGTAGAGTGTGGGCTAGGAATATGGTTTTATGAGTGTAAATTACTTGAGTTTCATTTAATTAAAATAGGAATCAAAAGGCCAGAATGTTGACATTTGATTTTCTATTGTCTTTCTCATGTCTGACTCTGTCAGTTTTCAGGTCTCACTCAGCTAAAATGTGTGTGTGTGTGTGTGTGTGTGTGTGTGTGTGTGTGTGTATGCTTACTTGACCGCACACAGACATACAGCTGTCAATTTATATTAAGAAATAATGGAAGACTAAATCATAAAATAAAATAAAAAGCCCCAACTCTCAGTTCTCCAAAGTGATTAAATTATTTTCACTTCCACTGCAATGTATGAGTTTCCTTTGCTTCATATTCTCTCCATTTGGTGTTGGTAGTCTTTTTGATTTTAACTGTTCTCTATGGAGTGTGAAATATTATCTTATTGTGATTTTAATTTGTGTTCAGTCATGTTAAGCACTTTTACATGTATCTATTTGCCTTTTTTATATTTTCTTTTGTGAGGTGTCTTTTCTTGCTTGTGCCCATTGGGAAAGGGTTGTCTTTGTACTTACGATGTGTCGGGATTTGCATGTATTCTGTATATATTTTCAATGTCACATATATGTATAACTATCCTCTTTTTCTATTTAACAATAACAATATCCAAAGGATGTTATGTATGGAAGATATTGATACATTTAGTATTTCTTTCTTTCTTTCTTTTTTTTTTTTTTACAGATTTATTTATTTATTTCAGGGAGAGAGACAGAGACAGAGAAAGAGGGAAAGTGTGAGTGGGGTAGGAGGGAGGAACAAAAGGAGAGGGAGAGAGAGACTCTCCAGCAGACACCCTGCTGAGCATGGAGCCAGACCTGGGGCTTGATCTCATGATCCTGAGAGCAGGACCTGAGCTGAAATCAAGAGTTGGACATTTACCTGACTGAGCCATTGACTGTACCCCAATACATTTAACACTTCCCAGCTGGCAATTTTGGAAGGAGATTAGTATTTAGAACACAGACTTTATAATTTTCAATTTAAAACAAAAATTACATCCTGTTAATTCTGTTTTCATTTCAGGTGCAGTTAAAAACTAGCATTTCTAGTCAGTATGTAATTCGGACACAACCAACTAATAGGTGCCTTTCTACACTGGAATGTGCAGCTGCTGCTCTTTCCATTTTGGAGAAAAATAATTACATACAAGAGGTATGTCTTTGGAAGGTTATATAGTTTATGGAAGGAAGCAGTTTTGGTTAGATTTTATCTAGAAAATTTAGGAATGCATAACGTTAAATTTGCAGCTCAGGTGTCAAATTGAATGTTTCTGGTGATAGAAATTTGTGTGCATTTATAACCTTCTTTCCCCCTCTGGTGTTTTTCTGTGTTAGTTTAGCATCCAGATTGCATTATTTAAATATTCATTCTAAGCTGTGCAAACAGCATTTGTAATAAGCTAAATTGCTTTTAAGTAGCACAGCATTAAATACAGGGGTTTTGGTTAGATTTTTCTTTTATTATTTTATATTTCTCTTTTAGCATTTTGTGTTTCTTGTACACAGCTTTTTTCTTTCTAATTAAAAGAGTATTTTAGAGCAGCCCCCCTTTTTTTGCATTGGTGCTTTTATTTGAGAAGTTGTACCAACTTTTTGTTTATCTTCATCACTACTTGCTTGGGGTATAGAAAAGATAATTTTTTGAGAAAAAGATGCCTGCAGAATATGAAAAGACTATAACCTACAATCATCATTTTATTTAATTTCCATGAAAGCCTGATGATTTTGTATGTAATTCATAATCATCAGTAAAGAACGATGTTTATTGAGCTCACAAACATCTCCGTCTTTTGGAACATGTTTTACACTTCAGGCAAAAGAAAAAAGAACAGCAAAATAAGACTTAAATTGTTAGAGTTTTTTAATCACTGAAGATTTTTGATAAAACTCAAGAAGAAGAGTCAGAGGATAATGAGCATAGCTAGATGGAGTTTTATAACTCCTCTTACACACACACACACACACAGTACTCATCCCTGTCTTCTCTCTCTTTCTCTCATTATGCACTCTGAGTACTATTACAAGAGTGTGCCTTAGCTGTGAAGGAAATTTCAGTAATGGACAAAAGCTCAGGTCAGAGTAACTGGATTGGTTACCAAGAGAAAGAACCAAAGATGTCCAGAGCAAGGAGAGTTAAAGAATGCCAGAAGCAGGGCGCCTGGGTGGCTCAGTTGGTTTGGCTCGGGTCATGATCTTGGAGTCCAGGGATTGAGTCCCACATCAGGCTCCCAGCTCCATGGGAAGTCTGCTTCTCCCTCTGACCTTCTCCTCGCTCATGTTCTCTCTCACTGTCTCTCTCTCAAATAAATAAATAAAATCTTTAAAAAAAAAATTTCTCTCACCCTTTAAAAAAAAAAAAAAAAAGAATGCCAGAAGCAAGCCTTGACTTGCTTTTTCCCTCTCCCCTACCCTAAGCCATGGGAAGTGTCAGAGTTGGAGGCTTTTCTTTTTATGAAAAAAGTAGGCTTTCCTGGGTAGGCTTTTTTGTGTGTGTGTCTTTGTAAGTAGAATTTGTTTTGGGTCTAGGCAATTTCTCTTTCTCTATTCTCTTTTCTTTGAGGAAGAAAAAATTTCTTGAGGGACTGTACATCTTTCTCCCAAATGACCAGAGTGTTTTCTGACTTTTCTCCCTCTGCTTTAACCTTATCACCTGTTCCCATGTATCTAGCTACCAACAAAGCACTTTATATACCCCTATACTTGTTTTTCTGTTTTGTTTATATGTTCTTGAGCAAAAATAAAATACTCTTTTTAGGCATCTTAAAAGAAAGACGAAACTGAGCGCTGTTATTTAAACTTGCTTTCTGTACAGTCTCTGTGTTTTCCTTTTTGTTGATTGAAAACTCTGCAACCAGCTGACATCAGACCAGGGACCCATTAAAAGCTCCAATCTTGAGGGGAAAATGTAATATTCTTTGCCTGTGGATTTGGAACTTTATTTCCTCTCCTTCTTTGGGGTTCTGAAAAAAATTGTCCATGGGCCTCCATCTCTTATTTCTGCATTGGAATTGGATCTTTTACTTCAGTTCTGAACAGAAGCTTTATTATTGTTGGTGGTGATTTAATAATGTCATTGTAATGTGATGGGGCTAGGGGTTTTGATAGTTTTTGTACTAATACTGCTAGTGCTGCTACTGCTCCTTCCTTCCCAGCTTCATCAGATACATGATTCTGGTACTAGTTAATGTACCATGCCAGCAGGAAGCTTGTCTTGTGCCCTGAGTATAATATCCAACAACAGGCAAAATTCAGGATACAGAATGGCGACAGGATCCCTCCTATCTTTTGTTATTGTTGTCTGTGGGTCAAATGGCATGCGAAATCCCAAAGTAATAGTGAGGTCCTATAGTTCTCTTTCTGTTTGCTTTGATCGTCAGAAGTAGTCATACTTCAGTAGCCAGGAGAGGAAAAATGGTGTTTGACAATCAGATGCGTGAGTTGGGAGGTGCTGATAAGATTCTTGGCTAGAGCATGAGCAGAAGAAATGCATAATGGAACATCCCAAGTTGCTTATTATTACAGCTGGCAAAAAATTAGCTTTCTCAGTGGGGGAATCCCAAGTCTAGCCTGTTCAAATCTAGCTACAGTTTTTAAAAAAAATACATTAGTTCATTCTTCTGAGAAATGCAGTTACTATCTGTTCTGAACATAGGTGCTTTCTCTCTTTCCTGAGGGGGAAAAGCCATGACACATGTTTCCCCAGTAACCTTTTATTAGGGGCCCCCTAATGAAATGTTAAGACAGTGGGGCGGAGTCGTAATTTTTCAGCTGGCTTTATTCTGTGTGGGTAGGTAGGGCTCCTCAAAATGAAGAACTTGGCATAGAAGAACATTCTTAGTCTGCTGGCTCATCCTCACTCTTTATTCCTGAGCAGCTTTTCAAACACTCACAGTGGCTCAGGGTGAGCTTTGAAGCAGGCTTGAAGGAAACCTCCATCACTTATCATCATCACTTTTTGCCCATGAGCAATTCACATAATCCCCTTGCGCTTGTTTACTTCCCTGTAATGTACCCAAAATAGTTACCTCTTAGTCCTGTTGTGAGAATTGAGTGGAATAATGTATATTAATTACGTAACACAAGGAACTCAAGAATTAATCCCCTTGTTCTTCCTTGTCCCCGATTCTTGCCAATAAATTAACAAAAAATTGGAGCTAAAAATTGGTGGTTTTCATTCAGCTACTGTAATACTTACCAGGGCTTTTCACACCTTGGAGGTCTTGAGCTTAGGGATCTTTTTTATAGTAAAATGTTTTCTACTTCTGAAGTTTTGCCTCATGAGCCTATATAGCTAAATGGGGTAAAGCTTCATGCACAGCTTAAGTGCCTTAGCCCTGCTCGACAGCAGTAGCTGGTCAGTCATGGCCCCTTTAGAACTGTCACTTCATACCAGCTGACAAAAGCTTTTATAAAACACTGATTCCTGTCCCCCACCCGCCAAGTAAACTTTTAGAAATGAAGTTATTTTGAAAGTGGAGGATTTTGGATTTTCATTGTTCCTCTGAACCAGTCTGTTTCTCCTGTAGCCTCGTATTGCCTGGGGGTATAATGTTTGTTTTTACAGAAGCCTTGTCACTTACTGCCATGTGGTGTGCTCAACACATTGGATGCATCCCCTTAGCGTAACCGAATAATGACCCTGTAAGGTTGACGTTATTTCCCTCCTTTTACAGATGGAGAAAATGGCAAGAAGTTGTATGACTTACTTGGGGACACATAGCTAGTGATGATTACACCAGTCAGGATAGGCTAGATGCGACTGCAAAATCAGAACGGCATCACACCACAGCGGTTTATGCGTGTGTCACACTGTCTGAGCTGTGGGATCACTGGGGGCTTTTACTTACTACAGTCCCTTAGGGGCCTAGGCTGGTGGAGGCACCATTTAGATACGTCGTTCTCCTCTCATCAAGGAAGGCGTCAAGGGAGCTGGTGAATCAGACATTCCTTTAAAGCTTCTGTCCAGAGGTGACATCAGTATTTATGCTCCCATTTCGTTAACCAAAGCAAGTGATAATTTCAAGGATGGAGGACTGGTGCATTTGTGAACAGCCCTACTGAGTACCAGATGGAATGGGGATCTCATCTAGATCTGTCTCCACAACTCCTTCTCTTAGTTACCTCAGGAAACAGGTAGAATCTTCTTTTCAGGAGGTAAACATCGGGGGCCCTTACCAATAGGAATATTAGGGTTCTGTCCATCAAGAATCTGATAAATATCATAAATAGCAACAGAACCTTCAGTTGTCTCAGTCTGTGTAGTCCTTGGTTTGTTTTCTAGGGTTGGTGTTTCAGGATCCAGTCAGTCTGTGCTGACTCTGTAAAGAAATATATAGTCATTTCCACATTCCCTCTCTTATTTGAACAACTTAAAGGAAATCATGGTAGCATATATAAGGGGCTTTCTACACTAATGGCATGCAGTTTCTCCAAGAAGTCTGTCTCTTTCCCGTTGGTGTACGTCAGGGATTACATGGGGTTGCCTGTGACAGAGTGGCTCCTGCAGTGCTTGGACCATGTATGTACGCTTCTTTTTCTCCTGGGTATAAGGACGGTGAGGTGAGCAGCCCAGGGCTGGGCATCACTTCTGTCTCTCTGTCCATCACCAAATGGATGTGTTTGACTTTAATCTTTGTGTTTATTGCCTAGGAGTCACATGATAGTTATCCCACCCCCACAGTCCTGTTCCAGGCAAGAGGAAAGTGCAGGAGCCTCTGCCTGTCGAGTCTGTCCCATTTTAAAGAGTGTCTCTGGAAGCCCCACGCAGAACCCCCCCCCCCACACACATATCATTACACGGAGTGTCGGTAGCCAGATAGCATTACCAGCTGGGTACATTGCTACCTGGAATAACATTTTGGATTTTTTTTTAATAAGAAAAGAATAAATATGGAGAGGGATGCTGGTGACTTGTCACAGTGTCTGAGTTCAGTGTCAAAGTAGAGAGCTGATGTTAAGCTCTTTGCTGCCACTCTCTGTGAATGAGGGAGGATACATTTTTACACAGACATTGTGACATTTTGGTAGATAAATTTATCCATTTTCTTTCTTTGTTCCTTTTATTTCTAAAAAAGAGTTTGCTTACTCAAGTTTGCTATTGTTACTTGGGAGATTTAGATCAGGGATCTCGGGCCCAAGGAAAGAAATCTGACTCAAAATATGTTTTAAACATGTGACAGAGTGGGATTTTTTTCTTTTTTTTAAATTTTTGAACTTGAAAAACTTGAGGTTGGGCTTATGCTCTAGTTGTGTTTTCACGGCCATCATTCTTTGTTATCATATGGGTTCACCCCCCACCCCCGTACATGTTTATGTAATATGACTGGCCCTGTCGGTATTTGGATTTAGACAGGTACGTATATAGTTAGAATTATTTTCAAATGTACCAAATACCAGGGTATTTAACTTGCTGTGGTCCCCGGACCAATGTGAGAGAATTAGTAAACCTCTTACCCATTGCTGCTGTCATCTGATTGTTCTCAGGCAGCAGGAAACATGCATCAGTCTGTGATTGAAGCTGAATCAAGGGAATTAAGGGGCGCCTGGGTGGCTCAGTCGGTTGATTTTGGCTCAGGTCCTGATCTCAGGGTCATGGGATCAAGCCCCAGATCTGGCTCCCTGCGCAGTGGGGAGTCTGCATGTCTCCCCCTCTCTCTATTCTTACCCCTCTCATGCTCTCCTCTCTCTTTCTCTCAAATAAATAAATAAAATCTTAAAGAAACAATTTGTATCTAAAGGTCTCTTTTACTGTTACACATCAAATTATTATAATGTAACAGTTTTTTTGGATATTTGAATATGTTAACTAAACTGAATTTGGACTTTATCATCTCTATGCTTGTGTCTTTTTTTTTTTTTTCAAGATTTTATTTATTTATTTGACAGAGCGAGATCACAAGTAGGCAGAGGGACAGGGGAGTGGGGGGAAGCAGACTCCCCACTGAGCAGAGAGCCCAATGTGAGACTCAATCCCAGGACCCTGAGATTAGGACCTGTGCTGAAGGCAGATGCTTAACCCACTGAGCCACCCAAGTGCTCCTATGCTTGCATCTTTTTACCAGAATTCCTTAGTGCTATGTAAGGTATGAATTAAAAGAAATTTATATTTGGAAATCTTCACATATTTAGTAGAGTGTCTATTACTTTTTGTAGTCAAAAACCAATGATGGTAAAAAGAAACATAATAATCCCTGTTTATGAAGAAAAGACTAGATACAATATTGTGATTTGTTAGACACTATTTTAGTATCTTTTTTTTTTTTTATCTTCACAGACTTTGCTTCGTCCTCTTCAAGCTTTATGCTCTTTCCAGCTTCAGCACGGTGCTCAAATTCGCCTCAGCAAGGAACACCTTCTGAAGAATGGATTATATCCTAAGCCAATGCCAAAGAACAAACGCAAACTCAGGAAAATGGAACTGTTAATGAACAGTGTTAAAATTTAGTACTGTTGTTTTATGGTGCTAGTTATGATGTCTTCCACTGATAAGACCAGGTGAAGTTTTCAGAAGATTTAAGTCCGTGGGTTTTTGACTATCTGAATAATAAGATTGGCATACTAAACTTGCCCAGAAGAAGGAAGTAAACCAAATAACCATAAAAAAGCAAATAAAAAAGAAAAATTCACTGACTCCATTAAAAGCAAGGTTTCATAGTGTATTTGTTTTAAAAAATGTGCCTGTAAAACATTTTTTCAGATCCATTGTTTGAAATGTGATTAGTTGTTGAGTGAGGTTAGAAGTTCTTTTTTATAAAATGGAAAGAAATTATTGCACCTGATCGGGGCAGTAGTCTTTTCATTAATTTATAGATAGGTGTAGATCTCTAATAGAGGGCGCTCACATCAATATGCAATCCTGTACATAAACTTTATAGTTTTTAATAAGTAACAAGAATAATGATCATCAGGTAGTTGAGATTGAATTAATTTATTTCCTAGAATACTATAACAGAATAAGGAAACTAAATATATTTTTTAGCTAAATATATTCAAATTTAGCTAAATTTGAATTCAGCTATTTTGATTTAAGTGTTCTACTAATTGCCTGGATTTTTTGGTATTAGAGTACAATTGGAGTATAAAATTATATTAGCTTCAGGTGTTCACCATAATAATTTAGTCTTTATATACATTGCAAAATAATCACCACACAATAAGTCCAGTCAACATCCCTACATATCTATGAAATTTTTTTTCTTATAATGAGAACTTTTAAGATACACTTCTTTAGCATCTTTCCAATATGCAGTATTTGCAGTTTTGCAGAATTATTAACTATAGTCACCATGTTTTATTTTACATCCCCAGACTTATTTATTTTATAACTGGTAGTTTCTTCCTTTTGCCCACCATTCACCCTCTGCCTCCAGCAACTGCCAGTCTATACACTATATCTATGAGCTTGGGTTTTTTTTTGTGGTTTTTTTTTTTAAGGATTCCACATAAAAATGATATCAAATGATACTTATCTTTCTCTTTGTGACTTATTTCACTGAGCATTATGCCTTCCAGGTCCATCCATGTTGTCAGAAATGACAAGATCTCAGTCTTTTTTTTAAATGGCTGACTAATAATCCATTTCAGTTATCCTTTGATGGCTGTTTAGGTTATTACCATACCTTGGCTGTTGTAAATAATGCTATAGTGAACATAGAGATATATCTTTTCAAGTTAATCCTTTTGTTTTCTTTGGCTAAATATCCAGAAATGGAAATACTAGACCATATGATAGTTCTATTTTTTACTTCCTAAGGAGCCTCCATACTCTTTCCCATAGTGGCTGCACCACTTCACATTCCTGCCAACAGTGCACGAGGGTTCCCCCTTCTCCACATTTTCCATGTCAGCCCTTGTTATTTCTTGTCTTTTTAATACTAGGCATTCTGACAGGTGTGAGATGATATCTTATATCTCTTTGTGGTTTTGATTTGTATTTCCCTGATGATGAGTGATAGCAATCATCTTCTCATGCACCTGTTGGCCCTCTCTATGTTTTAGAAAAATGTCTATTCAGATCCTCTGTACATTTTCCCCCATTTTTAAATCAAATTGTTTGTGGGTTTTGGTTTTTTTCTATGAATTATATGAGTTCTTTATATATTTTTGTTATTAACCCCTTATCTGATATATGATTTGCAAATATTTTCTCCCGTTCCATAGGTTGCCTTTTCATTTTGTTGATGGTTTCCTCTGTTGTGCAGAAACTTTTTAGTTTGATGTAGTCCCCCTGGTTTATTTTTACTTCTGTTACTTGTGCTTTTGGTGCCTGATTTAAAAAATCATTGCTAAGATTGATGTCAAAGAACTTACCACCTTTTTTCCCCTAGTTTTATGGGTTTCATTTCTTGTATGCAAGTCTTTAATCCATTTGGAATTAGTTTCTGTGTGTGGTATAAGATGGTGGTCCAGTTTCATTCTTTTGCATGTGGTTGAAGCTTTTCCCAGCATCATTTGTTGAAGAAACTGTCCTTTCCCCACTTTCCCCTTTCCCCATATTTTTGGCTCCTTTGTCAGAAATCAGAAATCATTTGGTCATGCATGTGTGGGTTTATTTGGGAGCCCTATTCTGTTCCATAGATATATTTGTGTGTTTTTATGCCAATACCATACTGTTTCGATAACTATAGCTTTGCAATGTACTCTGATTTCATACTCCCTCTTTGTTTTTGTTTCTAAAAGTTGCTTTGGCTCTTTGGGGTCTTTTATGGCTCCTTCCAAATTGCAGGATTGTTTGTTCTCTGTCTGTGAAAAAATGCCATTGGACTGTTGATACAGATTTCAATGACTCTGAAGATTGTTTTGGATAGTAGCCCAAATTCTGAAAGAGGTGCATGTAATTTTGGCATAGCATCCATTTTTACTTGTAATCACTCTGGGTAAGGTTAGATTTTTCAACATTCATCTAAAAGGTTTATTGACTGTGATTAGTTGTATTGAAATTTTCACATGGAAAGAAATGAAATAGCATATAATACAACTATACTTTCAGGAACATATTTTTCTAACTAGGGCTATTTAAATCTTTTTTGGTGGCAAGAACTTTTAATTTCAGAGATTAAATTTTCCCTACCCTCTTGGGAAAATATTTACTAACATCTTACAAAGTATTAGAGGCATGTATGTAATATATGTTTATATCTAACTTAAATCTACCGCAGTTGGAGTCACATATTGGCAAGAAGAGGGGCTTTGCTTTGTTCTTTATTTATGACTCCTAGAGTGTGCTGTATCAAGTGTTAAGTTGTAAGGAAGAACTAAACTTGTGATATAAAAATAAGCTTGTTATATATGTGTCTATACGTGTGATATATGAATGGTTATTTCTGATTGTTTTCATACTTTCTTTTTTTATTGTTAACCTGGATTAGACTCTTCTTAAAAGCTTTAATGCTAGTCATAATGAGAATGCTGATGAATGTTTGGGGAAACTATGCAGAAAATATTTTGAAATACTGAACAAAAGTTTGATTTCTTTTTATCTTGTATTACTGAATTTCTGGATTTAAACACAAGTTAGCTCATTTGTAATCTAAGACACCTACTATCAAATGACTTCCTAGGTATGATAGAAAAGAAATAGTAATAATAATGTGTAATGGTTTCCTAAAAAATGAGTTAAAATCATCTTACAGTAATATTTTCAGTTAAAAATAAAATTTTGCAAATTTTTAATCCATTATTATTGCCTTTGTAAAAAAGAAATCACTGTATAAGACACCATATAAATCTTTAAATTGTACTTTATATTGATCTTTGTTAAGAATGATTACTACCTTTCTCTATTAACTACAGCATTTTAGGGTAATTTTTGAATCCTTACAAAGGCTTAAAATTTAGTATTTTTCAAAACTTATAAAATACTTTTAAAGTATATATAGTTTTCCAAGCTATTTTTCTGACCTCTTATTTTATTAATTTTTTTATCTTGACTGACCTCTTGACAAGGTGATTTCACTTAATCTTTTCTGGTAGTCACTGCTTCTTTAGTCACTTGCTCTCATTAGGCAGTTTTAAGAACTATAATTGATAGTTTTAGTTATTAAAAATACTCAAAATAGGTAGAATTATATGATTTTAACTGAAATTTTTACCTGGCTTTTAAAAGTTTTTTTCTTTTTCTTTATTGTAGTTGTCTTTTTAATTCAGTTGCTTTATATTTGCTTGATTTGCCTGGAGTAGTTTCAGTTTTTGTGGATTTATAGCTAATAGTAGTCTTCACTTGCACTCTCCAACTGCACTTTGATGTTGCGTAGATTGTTTCGTGAATTGTTATTTGAACCATGTAACTTAGAGGACGGGATTTCTTTATACACAACGTGTCATGCATTTCATCAGCCTGAAGTGTTGGGTTGAAAATCATCATGTAATGAGTGGAGTTATTTTCAGAGTTTCTGGCCTATGTGAGTATAAAGCATTGAGAACTATAGTGTATGAAGCCAGTTACAGTGCTTGGCAGATTTCTCTAGGTTGGATTAGATGGTTTTTTATGTGGAGCATGAGAGTTATTTTAAGAAAAATTACATTCCCCTGTTTTAAGACTCACACCCAACTTTCCATGACCATTACAATGTTAGGGTTTTCCCCCAAGATTTTAGAAGAAGCAATCTCCTTGCTACCACCATTGTTAATGAATTATATGGAAGAACACTTCTACACAACTTCTCCAGTTTGTTCATCACATATTCCCATTTACTGCCCTAAATTGGCTCTTTAAAACATGGGATTGTGTAGACAGCCCTTTCCATTGAATGTTGATGGATTTTGGGGAAGTAAATTGTTGATCCTTGGATAAAATTGTCATTGGTATAGAAGTAAATGTTTTTGATGCCCTAAGTAAAAACAAAACAAAACAAAACAAAGCAAAATAAAACAAAGCTAGGTTTTTCTTGGTGAACTCACAAGTTTTATGTAGTGAGCCTTTTACTATGTAGATTTATTCCTTAAATATAGGTATGAATGGATATCCTCATAGGAAAATAATACTATGGTTGAGATGTAATGAAACTTTGCATTTAACTACATCCCATAGCAGTAGAATGAATCACTGCCTCTTAGTTTTCTCAATCTAAATTTTTATCTATTGGATTTGCTTAGCATATTCTCCTTCCTTTTTCTTTTTCTTTCAGCCTTATTGAGGTATCATCGACAAATGGAATGCACAATATGATTTGATGCACATATGCATTGTAAAAAGATTCTCCCCGTCAAGTTAGTTAATTGACACATCCACTACCTCACATACTAACCTGTGTGTGTGTGTGTGTGTGTGTGTGTGTGTGTGTGTGTGTGTGATAACATTTAAGTTCTATCCCTTGGCAAATTTCAGTTAAACCATTCAGTGACCAGCTATGACCATTTTCTCCCTTTTTCCTCATACTTCCTTCTTCCTGGGCTGCGCCTCTCCCTTCCTCCTCACTCTCATGATCCTCTCTCCTTTCCTACTATCCTTATCCTGTCTACTAGTCTTTTTTTTGTGTGTACAAATTATCTGTGTATCCTTGTATAAGGAGTTTTCTTACAAAAGATCCTGTAGTGGTCTTAATAGATTCTAGTTTTATATTTAAAATTTGTGCAGGAAATCAGGCAGTGCTCTGTGATTTACTCTGTGCTGATGATTTGCCTCCCTTATACCCTTACTCTACTAAAAAAAAAAAGCACACTAGAGAAAGATGTTATTATTAATTAGTCTTTAATTTTTCACTTGAATCAACAAATATGAGTTTTTTAAAGAAACTTTTTAATATAGGAATTTTTTAAAAACTGAAGTAGATATCCATTGATTAAGAAAGTAATTTAGTTTTGTTACTTAAAGATATGTTAAGAAATTAAAACATTCTTCTTTATTTAGTTATTTTAATTGAGGTATAAATGATGTATAACATTAAATACTTTCAGGTGTACAATGTAATGATTTGGTAGATATTTGTGGACACCATGAAATGACCAGGGCAATAAGCCTAGTTATCATATGAAGTTATACATTTTTTAAAAGATTTTATTTATTTATTTGACAGAAATCACAAGTAGGCAGAGAGGCAGGCAGAGAGAGAGAGGAGGAAGCAGGCTCCCTGCAGAGCAGAGAACCCGATGTGGGGCTCCATCACAGGACCCCAGGATCATGACCTGAGTTGAAGGCAGAGGCTTTAACCGACTGAGCCACCCAGGCTCCCTATACATTTTTTTATTCTTGTGATGAGAACTTTAAGATTTACTCTCTTGGTGACATTCAGATATGCAATGCAGTGTTTTTGACTGTAGTCACTATGCTGTAGATTATATTTCCATGACTTATTTATTTAATAACTGAACGTTTCTATCTCTTGAACCCTGTCACCTATTTTGCCTACTTCTCCCTCTCTCCCTCTCTGGCCACCTCCATTCTGTTCTGTGTTTGTTTTGTTTTGTGTGTTTGTATTTTAGATTCCTCATATAAGTGATATCATGCAATATTTGTCTTTGTTTGGCTTATTTCACTTAGTATATTACCTTCAAGGTCCACTTATGCTCTTGCAAATGGCAAGATTTTGTTCTTTTTTTGATGACTGAGTAGTACTCCACTGTATAAATATACCATGTCTTCTTTATCCACTGGTCCATTGGTGGGCACCTGGGTTGTTTCCATATCCTGGCTATTGTAAATAATGCTGCAGTGAACATAGAGGTGCATGATCTTTTCAACTTAGTGTTTTTGTTTTGTGCAGATAAATACCCAGAAGTGGAATTTCTGGATTGTGTGGTAGTTCTACTTTTAATTTTTTTGAGGAATTTTGAAACATTTTTAAAAGTACATCTGCTTCAGGATTCTTTTGCATGCTAATAGCATTTACTCATTTCTGTCTATAAATATGTTATTTACAAGGTGAAAAATCTCCTATTACATTTTTATATGTAATTTTATGGGAAACATTAGTTGATATGAAAAAGGCAATAATTTGCAATATGGTCATACGATTTTATAACTATAATTGCCAGTCATTTTGGCTTTATTAAATAGTTTTACTTTCAGCATTACTTCTTTCTTAATAAAATCAATGAAGAAATTTTTAAATGTACATGAAAAACCTTGATTTTGGATCTAAAATATAAGTTTTCCTTTTTTTCCATTTCTGGAATAGCTGACGTTACAGAAATGAAAGCAATGTTTTAACAGCATATTTTAAGACTTACTTGTTTTGTAATTCTCAGAACTCTCATAAATTTGAATTCTGTGTGGCAAATTCTATATGACAGATACTTTCACCCATGACACATATAGTCTCTTGTAAAAGAAAGATATTCATTTAGTGAATAAGGTAAAAGTAAAGATTACTTGAAATAATGAGTATCTTTAAGGTAAAATACATTAACAAATTGACTGTTACTTTAATTTGTGAAGTGTTTATTCATTAACTTAAAGGAGGAAAAATGGATCATGCCGTCATTTTTTGATTTTTCACTTGTGCTAATGGATTTCATTACTTTGAAAAGTATTAGTACTTATTTTAGCTTAGAGTTTGTTAATGTCGTTAGGGATGGGGTGTAATAATAGTTTTTACTTAGAACTAGACATTTGTGACTTATAATAACTAATATTCAGTTAATTATTAACAATGTTAAACTTAATTTCCATTTTAAAAGAAATAGTTAAATTACTAATGACTTAATAGTTATTTTCAAAAATGGTTTTACTATTTTTTATTCATAACAAAAGTTATTTGAAATGTTTTTGAAAATATAATTGCTGTGTTTTATTTTCTTGGTGATTCTCAATAATATCATTATTAAAATATCATTAATATTTAATTTGAAATACATGAATTATTCCTAGTATTTAGCGTTGAACTACAGAGTCTGTTGGATAATATATCTGCATGCATCTCCCATTATTTTGAATAACGGACGTGATGATGTTAGTAGTGAGATATGCTTGGGCATCCATTAAAGGTTTTAGTAGTATATAGTAAAAGTGTCTGTAAGTTCTATCTTTTATGCCTGTTAGTAGATAAATCTTTGTTTACTTAGTATTTCTCAGTGATCAGTCCATTAAACCACTTATTTAGTAGATATTTTTATTTAGCCTTTACTATGTCAGGCCCTATGTTAAGTACTAGAGCGATGTGGAAGAGAGTCTGTATCTGAGAAGTTGAAGTGCTGGTAGGTGGAGACAGACAGACAGACAGACAATCTGACAGACAGTCAATAAGATAATTTCAGGTATTAATAACTGTTATGGTAGAGAGTCCTAGAATAGAGTGTGATGAGATTTTAGTCATAGTTGGGAGAGGCCTTGCTGGAGGAAGTGACATTCCAGTTTTGGGCTAAGTGATGAGAAGGAAGCAGCATGTAAATAACTCTTCTTTATTTTTTTTTTTTTAAGTTTTAATTCCTATATAGTTAACATACAGTGTTATATTAGTTTCAGGTATACAGTATAGTGATTTAGCAGTTCTGTATGTTACTCAGTGCTCAACCTGTTAAGTATCCCCTTCACCATTTCATCCCTCCCTCCACCCACCTCCCCTCTGGTAACCATCTCTTTGTTCTCTGTGCATTGTTAAGAGCCTGTTTTTTGGTTTGTCTCTTTTTTCTTTGTTTTGTTTCTTAAATTCTCGATATAAGTGAGATCATAGGATACTGTTTTTTTTTTTCCTGACTTATTTTATTTAGCATTACACTCTAGATCCGTCCACATTGTTACAAATGGCAAGTTTTCATTCTCTTAATGGCTGAATATTATTCCATTGTATACATGTACTACATCTCCTTATCCATTCGTCAACTGATGGACACTTAGGTTGCTTCCATAATTTGGCTATTGTAAATAATGCTGCAGTAAACGTAGTGGGGCAAATACCTTTCTGAATTAGTGTTTTCCTGTTCTTTGGTTAAATACCCAAAGTGTGATTAGTGGGTCATAAGGTAGTTCTATTTTTAGCTTTTTGAAGAACGTCCATACTGTTTTCCACAGTGGCTGCACTTGTTTCCCTCCCCACCAACAGTATATGAGGGTTCCTTTTTCTCCATTTCCTTACCAACACTTGATGTTTCTTATGTTTTTAATTTTAGCCATTCTGACAGTTGTGAGGTGATAACTCATTGTGGTTTTGATTTGTGTTTCCCTGATGATAAGGGATGTTGAGCATCTTTTTGTGTGTCTTTTGGTCATCTGGATATCTTTGGAGAAATATCTTCTGCCTATATTTTAATTGGATTATTTGTTTTTTTGGTATTGAGTCGTATAAATTCTTTATATATTTTATAATAACCTCTGAAGGAATTTTTTAAAAAATTTTTTATTAACATGTAATAAATTATTTGCCCCAGGGGTACAGATCTGTGAATCGTCAGGCTTACATACTTCACAGCACTCACCACAGCACATGCCCTCCCCAATGTCCACAACCCAACCACCCTCTCCATTACCCCTCCCCCTGGCACCTTCAGTTTGTTTTGTGAGATTAAGAGTCTTTTATGGTTTGTCTCCCTCCTAATCCCATCTTGTTTCATTTTTTCCTTCCCTACCCCCCAAAATCCCCACTTTGCCTCTCAAATTTCTCATATCAGGGAGATTATATGATAATTGTCTTTCTCTGATTGTCTTGTTTCCCTCAGCATAATACCCTCTAGTTCCACATTGTCGCAAATGGCAAGATTTCATTTCTTTTGATGGCTGCATAGTATTCCAGTCTCTGTGTGTGTGTGTGTGTGTGTGTATTACACCTTCTTTATCCATTCAGATGTTGATGGACATCTAGGTTCTTTTCATAGTTTGGTTATGTGGACATTGCTGCTATAAACATTCGGGTGCACATGCCCCTTTGCATCAGTACAATTGTATTTTTAGGGTAAATACCCAGTAGTGCAATTGCTGGGTCATAGGGTAGCTCTATTTTAAATTTTTTGAGGAACTTCCATGCTGTTTCTGAGTGCCTGCAGCAGCCTCCATTCCCACCAACAGTGTAGCAGGTTCCCTTTCTCTGCATCCTCACCAGCATCTGTTGTTTCCTGACTTGTTAATTTTAACCATTCTGACTGGTGTGAAGTGGTAACTCACTGTAGTTTTGATTTGTATTTCCCTGGTGGCAAGTGATGTGGAGCACTTTTTCATGTGTCTGTTGGCCATTTGCATGTCTTTGAAGAAATGTTTGTTCACATCTTCTGCCTGGTTCTTGATTGGATTATTTGTTCTTTGGGTGTTGAGTTTGATAAGTTCTTTATGTATCTGATATATCATTTGTAAACATCTTCTCTCATTCTGTCAGTTGTCTTTTGGTTTTGTTAACTGTTTCCTTTCCTGTGCAAAAGCTTTTGATCTTGGTGAAGTCCCAATAGTTCATTTTTGCCCTTGTTTCCCTTGCCTTTGGCAATGTTTCTAGGAAGATGTTGCTGTGGCTGAGGTTGAAGAGGTTGCTGCCTGTGATCTTCTCAAGGATTTTGATGGATTCCTTTCTCGCACTGAGGTCTTTCATCCATTTGGAGTCTATCCATTTTTGTAGGAAAAATAAGAAAATGGTCCAGTTTCATTTTTCTATATGGGGCTGTCCAGTTTTCCCAACACCATTTGTTGGGAATGGTGAAAGACCGAAGAGTCTGTCTCTTTTCCATTGGACATTCTTTCCTGCTTTGTCAAAGATTAGTTGACCATAGAGTTGAGGGCCTATTTCTGGGCTCTGTATTCTGTTCCATTGATTTATGTGTCTGTTTTTGTGCCAGACAGCTTTGTAATAGAGCTTAAAGTCTGGAATTGTGATGCCACCAACTTTGCCTTTCTTTTTCAACATTCCTGTGGCTGTTTGAGGTCTTTTCTGGTTCCATATAAATTTTAGGATTGTTCCATTTCTTTGGGGGGGAAAATGGTATCTGAGAGGGATTGCATTAAACATGTAGATTATTTTAGGTAGCATAGACATTTTCATAGTATTTGTTCTTCCAATCCATGAGCATGGAATATTTTTCCATTTCTTGGTGTCTTCCTCAATTTCTTTCATGAGTACTTTATAATTTTCTGAGTACAGATTCTGTGCCTCTTTGGTTAGGTTTATTCCTAGGTATCTTATGGTTTTTGGTGAAACTGTAAATGGGATTTACTTCTTAATTTCTCTTTCTTCTGTCTTGTTGTTGGTGTAGAGAAATGCAACTGATTTCTGTGCATTGATTTTATATGCTGACACTTTACTGAATTCCTGTATGAGTTCTAGCAGATTTGGAGTGGAATCTTTTGGGTTTTCCACATAAAGTATCGTATCACTTGCAAAGAGTGAGAGTTTGACTTCTTTGCCAATTTTGATGTCTTTAATTTCTTTTTGTTGTCTTTTTGCTGAGGCTAGGACTTCTAGTACTATGTTGAATAGCACTGGTGATAATGAACATCCCTGCCGTGTTCCTGACCTTAACGGAAAAGCTGTTTTTGTGCATTGAGGATGATATTCACTGTGGGTTTTTCATAGATAGCTTTCATGATATTGAGGTATGTACTCTCTATCCCTACACTTGCAAGAGTTTTGATCAAGAAAGGATGCTGTACTTTGTCAAATGCTTTTCAGCATCTATTGAGAGTATCGTATGGTTCTTGTTCTTTCTTTTATTAATGTATTGTATCACATTGATTGATTTGCGGATGTTGAACCAAACTTGCAGCCCTGGAATAAATCCCACTTGGTCGTGGTGAATAATCCTTTTAATGTACTGTTTGATCCTATTTGCTAATATTTTGGTGAGAATTTTTGCATCTATGTTCATCAAGGATATGGGTCTGTAATTCTCTTTTTTGATGGGGCCTTTGTCTGGTTTTGGGATCAAGGTAATGCTTGCCTCATAAAATGAGTTTGGAACTTTTCCTTCCATTTTTATTTTTTGGAAAAGTTTCAGGAGAATCGATACTAATTCTTCTTTAAATGTTTGGTAGAATTACCCTTCGAAGCCATCTGGCCCGGGCTCTTCTTTGTTAGGAGATTCTTGATGACTGCTTCAATCTCCTTACTGGTTATGGGTCTGTTCAGGTTTTCTATTTCTTCCTGTTCAGTTTTGGTAGTTTATATGTCTTTAGGAATGCATCCATTTTTTCCAGATTGTCAAATTTGCTGGCATATAGTTACTCATTATATGTTCTTATAATTGTTTGTATTTCTTTTGTGTTGGTTGTGATCTCTCCTCATTCATTAATGATTTTATTTATTTGAGTCCTTTCTCTTTTCTTTTTCATAAGTCTGGCCAGGGGTTTATTAATCTTATTAATTCTTTCAAAGAACCAGCTCCTAGCTTTATTGATTTGTTCTACTGTTATTTTTGGTTTCTATTTCATTGATTTATGCTCTGATCTTTATGATTTTCTTCTCCTGCTGGGTTTAGGCTTTCTTTCTTGTTCTTTCTCCAGCTCCTTGAGCTGTAGGGTCAGGTTGTGTATTTGAGACCTTTCTTGTTTCCTGAGAAAGGCTTGTATTGCTATATATTTTCCTCTCAGGACTGCCTTTGCTGTGTCCTACAGATTTTGAACAGTTATGCTTTTATTATCATTTGTTTCCATGAATTTTTTCAATTCTTTTTTAATTTCCTGGTTGACCCATTCATCCTTTAGTAGGATGCCATTTAGTCTCCATGTATTTGGGTTTTTTCCAACATTCCCCTTCTGATTGAGTTCTAGTTTCAGAGCATTGTGGTCTGAAAATATGCAGAGAATGATCAGTTGAGACCTGATTTGTAACCCAGGATGTGATCTATTCTGGAGAATGTTCCATGTGCATTAATGAAGTATGTGTATTTTGTTGCTTAGGGAATGTTCTGAATATATCTGTGATGTCCATCACAGATGATGTCCAGTGTATCATTTAAGGTCTTTCTTTCCTTGTTGATCTTTTGCTTGGATGATCTGTCTATTTCAGTGAGGAGGGTGTTAAAGTCCCATACTATTATTGTATTATTGTCGATGTGTTTCTTTGATTTTGTTATTAAGTGGTTTATATAGTTGGCTGCTCCCATATTAGGGGCATAGATATTTAAAATTGTTAGATCTTGTTAGACAGACCTCTTAAGTATGATATAGTGTCCTTCCTCATCTCTTATTATAGTCTCTGGCTTAAATCTAATTGATCTGATATAAGGATTGCCATCCTAGCTTTATTTTGATGCCCATTAGCATGGTAAATTGCTTTCCACCCCCTCACTTTAAATCTGGAAGTGTCTTTGGGTCTAAAATGAGTTTCTTGTAGATAGCACATTGATGAGTTTTGGTTTTTTATCCATGCTGATACTCTTTATCTTTTGATTGGGGCATTTAACCTATTTACATTTAGGGTAACTATTAAAATATATGAATTTGTATTGAATTTGTATGAATATTGTATTGCCTATAAGGTGACTGTTACTGTATATTGTCACTGTTCCTTTCTAGTCTACTACTTTTAGCCTCTCTCTTTGCTTAAAGGACCCCTTTTAATATTTCCTGTAGGGCTGGTTTGGTGTTTACAAATTCTTTTAGTTTTTATTTGTCCTGGAAGCTTTTTATCTCTCCTTCTATTTTCATGATAGCCTAGCTGGATATAGTATTCTTGGCTGCAGGTTTTTCTCATTTAGTGCTCTGAATATAGCATGTTAGTTCTTTCTGGACTGCCAGGTATCTTTGGATAAGTCTGCTGCCAATATAATATTTTTACCATTGTATGTTACAGACTTCTTGTCCCGGGCTGCTTTCAGGATTTTCTCTTTGTCACTAAGACTTGTAAGTTTTACTATTAGATGATGGGATATGGACTTATTTTTATTGATTTTGAGGGGCGTTTTGTGTGCCTTCTGGATTTTGATGCTTGTTCCCTTTGCCATATTAGGAGATTCTCTACAATAATTATCTCCAATATACCTTCTCCCCCTCCCTTCTTCTTCTTCTGGGATCCCAATTATTCTAATATTGTTTTGTCTTATGGCAACTTATCTCTCAAATTCTCCCCTCATGGTCCAGTAGTTGTTTGTCTCTCTCTCTCTTTTTTTCTTTTTTTAAGATTTTGTTTATTTATTTGACAGACAGAGATCACAAGTAGGCAGGGAGGCAGGCAGGCAGAGAGGGGGAAGCAGGCTACCCACTGAGCAGAGAGCCCAACATGGGACTTGATCCCAGGACCCTGAGATCATGACCTGAGCTGAAGGCAGAGGCTTAACCCACTGAGCCACCCAGGTGCCCCTGTTTGTCTCTCTTTTGCTCAGCTTCTTTATTCTCCATCATTTGGTCTTCTATATCACTAATTCTCTCTTCTGCCTCATTTATCCTAGCAATAAGAGCCTCCATTTTTTATTGCACCTCATTAATAGCTTTTTTGATTTCAGCTTGGTTAGATTTTAGTTCTTTTATTTCTTCAGAAAGGGCTTTTATTTTTCCAGAGAGCGTTTCTCTAATATCTTCTATGCCTTTTTCGAGCCCAGCTAGCACCTTGAGAATCGTCATTCTGATCTCCAGTTCTGACATATTACCAATGTCTGTATTGGTTAGGTCCCTAGCCTTTGGTACTGCCTCTTGTTCTTATTTTTGTGGTGAGATTTTCTGCCTTGTTATTTTATCTAGATAAGAACATATGAATGAGAGAATAAAATACTAAAAGGGTGGCAAAGACCCCAGAAAAATGTATACTAACCAAATCAGAAGAGATGCTAAATTGGGAGGAGAAGAAAGGGGTAAAAAGAAGTTTAAAAGAAATTTTAAAAAATAAAATATATATATATATATATACACACACACATTAGACTGGTGAATAGAACATAGCCAACCACTCGATTTTGGTCTCTTAGGAATATACTACCTCCCAAAATTTTAAGGAAAGAAAAACTTACATATATATAAAAATAAGGGGAAACATGATGAAGGGATGGAATATGACTGTAAAGGTGAACATTAAAATTTTTTTTAAAATGGAATTGAAAGATAAGTTGGTTGGAAAAAGAAAGAAAAAGAAAGTGGAGAGAATTTGCTCAGGCTGGAGACTAGAACAAAGCCCTGTGCTAGATTTAGGGTGTATTTTGATCTATTAGAAGAGATTGTATCCCAAAAGTTTTTTAGAAGAAAAAAACCCTATATGTATACAAAAAATAAAGTTAGATACAATGAAGTATAGAATATGACTACAATAATGAAGGTTTAAAAAGACTTTTTTTTTTAGAAAAGTATTGTTAAGATAAACTAGTTTAAAAAATGTTAAAAGAGGAAAGAGGGAAAGTTTTTAAAAATTAGAGTAAGAAAAAAATAAAATTAAAAAAATTTAATTAACTTTGCAAGACTAAAGAATCATGGGGAGAAAGCCATGAATTCCATGCTTTGCTTTCCCCTCCTCTGGAATTCTCCTGTACTCCTTGATCAGTGAGCTTGGTCTTAGTTGGATGTTCTTGCTGGTTTTCTGGGGAGGGGCCTGTTGTATTGATTCTCAAATGTGTTTACCCAAGGCGGAATTGCACTGCCCTTGCCAGGGGCTGGGCTAAGTAATCTGCTTGGGTTTGCTCTTGGGAGCTTTTGTTCCCTGAATGCTTTCTGCAGAGCTCTGGAGGGCTAGAATGAAAATGGCGACCTCCCAGTCTCCGGCCCATAGGAGCTGAGAGTTCAGGGCTCCGCTCCTCAGTGCTCCTTGGGAGAAAAACAGTTACTCCCTCCCTTCTCCCTGGTTTCCAGCTGTGCTCCAAGTTCACCCAGCCTGTGGCTGAGCATTTTTGTCTCTGGTACACAGCTCCATTTGGAGTCTCCAAACCCAGCAGATTCCTGCCTCCAGAGAAGGAAGGTGAGTCTCCCCAGATCTGCCACTTCTGGTGTCCCTGCTCAAAGACCAGTGGTCTGACTGTGCTGTGGATCACAGTTTAAGGTAACCCCAAGCTGAGAGCTCACTCCTTGTCTCCGTCTCTGTAGTTGGCTTCCTCACTCTAATACCTGCCAGCTCTGCGACACTCAAACACCCCTGATCCTTCTATGACCTCGCGGGACCTGAGACCACACTGTCCCTGTGAGGGCTGCACACCCACTTAGCTTCTGGAGCCATGTCCCTCAGTGGAGCTGACTTATAAAAGTTCCGATTTTGTGCTCCGCTGCTCCACTGCTTGTGGGGAGCCAGCCCCTCCCCCTGCAGTCTATCTTCCTGTCACTTCGGATTCACTTTTCTGCATGTCCTACCTTTCAGAAAGTGGTAGATTTTCTGTTTCTAGAATTGTTGTTCTTCTCTTTGATTGCCTGTTGGTTTGTAGGTGTTCAGAATGGTTTGATAACTATCTAGTTGAATTCCTGTGACCTGATGCAGTCTCAGTCTGCTACTCTGCCATTTTGACTCCTCCTCCTGAAAGAATTTTTTAAGAAGATTTTATTTATTTTTTAAAGTAATCTCTACCTGTTGTGGGGCTGAACCTCATAACCTTGAGATCAAGAGTGCATGTTCTACTGACAGCCAGCCAGGATCCCCAAAGAATTTTTGAGAGAGATAATAATTCAGTGGGTTCAAAGGAGAGGAGTGTTTTTTGAGGAGATACAGGGTATTAAGGATAGCTATCTGGGTAGATTGGTGAACTTGTTTGAAAGAAATACAAAAGGGACAATTTTTTATTGAATTGCATTTTTTCCCAGGTGGCAAAATGGTGGCAAAGTTATCAACTGAGCGCAAAGGGAAATACTGACATAGACCTGTATATGGAGGGAGAAGACATGAAATACTTATCTAGAGAATGGACTTACCAGGGGAGGGAATAGGGTTGTTTGGCATTGTGGTGTGCCCCTTTCAGATACAGGAGTATGAATTTGAAGTTGATAGGATCAGCATGGTTGTGTGATTTGTGTTTGTGTATGCACACGCCCCATTCTGCTGTGGTGGATAATCCTAGAGTGAGCACCATTGAATTGTTATTAGATGAGCTCAAGGGAAGGAGATTGGATAAGCCAATGGACTATAATGGTAGACCATAGAATCTAGGCTGGATAAGGAGGGGATCCATCTGGACCATGGATACTTGAAAATTGGTATGGTCATTGATTGGAGGTCTTAAAGAATCAAGAGGCTATAGAATTGGTTGGAAAAGTTTTGGGATATGTAAGTCTCCACTGATAAGACTAGTGGTGGAATGTAGATGCTAAAGTCATCAATGAGTGAAGGGAAGTGAGTGGAGGTTAATAGTAATGTCAACAATGAAGGTAAGGTGGGGCGCCTGGGTGGCTCAATCCATTAAGAAACTGCCTCCGGCTCAGGTCATGATCCTAGGGTCTCAATCCCAGTATCAAGCCCTGCATTGGGCTCCCTGTTCAGCTGGGGAAGTCTGCTTCTCCCCACCCTTCTGCCATTCCGCAGCACCACCACCCCTGACTTGTGTGTGCTTGCTCTCTCTTTCTCTCAAATAAATAAAATATTTTAAAAAACAAACAAGAAGTATAAGGGGTAATAAGGTCTAATAATTGAAGATGGGTACTGGTTTTTGATGAAGGAGGGAACAAGAGAGTTGGATGGGAAGTGACAGTGGCCATGAAAGAGGAAACAAGGAAAGTGATAGGAAAAGCAACCTCCACTTCCTAGGGGTTGCAGGTGAAGCGGTGTCCCAAGGGGACAGCAAGTTGTAGTTATGGTGAGGGAAACATTCAGAAGATAGCAGAGGCTACTGATAATTAGGTTGATTGTCTGATTTATTATATAAATGAGGATAATTCCATCTCTTGGATGGGATACTGGGATATAGTAAAGAGATAAACTAGTGTGCAAACTAATACGTAGTCACCCTGTTGCTGACTGAAAGTGAATTTTAAAAGCTACAGTGCAAAGATTTATTCATTGTGTGTGTGTGTGTGTGTGTTTTTCCAAACCACCAAGCAGTTAACTTAATTCTCTGTGGCACTGACCTAGTTCCATAAATTTAATTCAGTTCTGATAGTATCTGGAGTTAGGTCCAGATACTATGGATCTGGAGGACCAATGTCTTGGTCCTCTAGGACCTCCCCTCCCCAACCCCCACTGCAGACACCAATCTCAACCAACCAGCTATAGATTGGAATTTCCTACAACCTTCTCCGTAGGTTTGATTAATTTCCTAGAGCATCTCACAGAACTCAGGGAAATAGTTTACTTACTAGATCACCAGTTTATCATAAAAGGATATAACTCAGAAACAGGTAGATGGAAGGGTAGGGCAGGGTCTGTGGGAAAGCTTTCATACTCTCCCCAAATCTCCAACCTTGGAAGCTCTTCCAATCCTGTCATTTTGGATGTTTATGCAGGCTTCGTTACATAGGTGTGATCAATTAATTCAGTGGCTGTTAGTTCTTGATGTAGCCTTCAGCCCCTCTCCCTTCCCTGGTCTTTCTTTTACCGGCTTATTTCGTATAGCATAAGGCCCCCAGACTCATTCATGTTGTTGCAAATGGAAGGATTTCATTTTTTATGTCTAAATAATATTTCATTGTGCATATGTATCCGTATACATACTCACACACACCACATTTTCTTTGTCTTTTCATCCATTGAAGAACATTTAGGTTGTTTCCATATCCTGGCTGCTGTAAATAATGCTACAATAACATGCAGCTATCACTTTGACATTCCAATTTCAATTCCTTTGGATATATCCACAGGAGTGGGATTTCTGGGTCATGTAGTAGTTCAGTTTTTAGGTTTCTGAAGAACTGCCATGCTGTTTTCCATAATGGCTGTAACATTTTACATTCCTACCTGCAGTGTAGAAGGGTTAACGTCTCACCATCCTCAACTGTATTTGTTCTCCTATTGTCGTCTTGATGATAGCCATTCTAACAAGTGTGTTGTCAGTATCTCATAGTGGTTTTGATTTGTGTTCCCTAATGATTAGTGATCACTAGTGAAGCAAGACCCAACTGTATGCATTTTGTAAGAGGCCTTGGACATGATTAATATAAAGACAAGTTTAAAATTAAAAGGATGGGAAAGTGTATACCATGTAGACCTTGACTTTCTTCATTTTCTAATTCACCTTATTTATCATTCACTCAGTAAGTATATATTTAACATCTACTAAGTGTCAGGCAGTGTGTCAAGGACATTGATATATATTTTAAAATGCAACCATTTGAATTTTTCAGTGTTTTGGATTTTATTTTATTTTTTAAAAGATTGTATTTATTTCTTTGACAGACAGAGATCACAAGTAGGCAGAGAGGCAGGCAGAGAGAGAGAGAGAGAGAGGAGGAAGCAGTCTCCCTGGTTTGCAGGGCACCCAATGCGGGGCTCGATCCCAGGACCCTGAGATCATGACCCGAGCTGAAGAAAGAGGCTTAACCACTGAGCCACCCAGGTGCCCCCAGTGTTTTGGATTTTAGATGGAAAAGTTTGATGGTGATAAGGCATGTATAAGATATAAATGCTTTTACCTAAAAAAAAAAAAAAAAAAGGCTTGTTCTTAAAAGAAAAAAGCCAACTTATACAACCTACTATCCAGTTAGTTCTCTTTTTGTAGTTACAAATGTCTACCAGAAAAAGAAATACTTTTAATCACAGTGGCAGGCATCAATTTATTAGTTCTTAATAAATTCCTTAATACTTTCTGGATCTCTATAAGGAAGGACACAACAACAGTATATATTTTACATATCTTGTTTGATTAAAATATTTGTTTCAGTCCTTGTGATCTAGTCATTAATTCCTTAATTTATCACTTTAGAAACCATGTCACATCCACTTCCTGTTTGAATCTAGAATAAGATGCTGTTTTTTCCTCCTGAGCCCAGGATGTTGCTCTCAACGTGTGGTGTGCCTCTCTGTCAGAAGTGAATAAAAGCTTCATTAGATGGTTCTTATAAAGAAAATTAATTTTCCTTTCTTAACCTACTTCGCTTTATTATCATCGGAGTGTAATTCAGAAAAGGGACTGTAATAAATGTTGACAGGGCCTTCCTGTAGGGAGGTTGCTCCAGATAACTTGCTGATTGCTACAGGAAAAAGCCTTGCCTAGTGCATAATTCAGGTAAGATAGTAGCAAGGGATCAGGTTGACCAATGATTTCAGTGAGGAAATCGTGTTGGAACCAAAACATTCTATGTAAAATGTATGATATTCTTAATGCTCACGTTTAATATTTAATAAATGCAGTGCTGAAGGATAGTCTTTGAACCACAAGTTCAGCTACCTGACTGGCATTTCTCTATGCCACAATTAGAGCTGTCAAAACAATCTCTTTTAAAATAGAACCAGAAGGAGCTTGAGTGCTTGTTATCTGGGGTTGTACCGGCCTTACTTGATGTGCATACAGAGATTCTGCCAAAAGGTGAGGCTAAAAAATATTTTCTGGTTATAAGAACTGCTCTGTACGTAACATCCACCAAAGGAAGTGACACATTTTTCAAGGCTAATAGGGAGATCGTTTTCTTTAATTATTTAGATATTTATGAATAGGAAGGTATAGCAAAAAAAACAAATCTACAAAAACACATGTAGGTAAACATTTCTCAAATATATTGGTAGAATATGGAAAAGAAAATAGGGTGATGTAGGAAGAATCCTAAAATAATTGTCAGTTAATGAGCATCCTATGTCAAACAGAATTGCTTTCAATCTTTTCAGTCAAGACTGCATAAAGTAAGTCAGTGAAGTAAGATAAGAAATGGCTCATAGATGTTTCATCTCTTCTTTCAGCAAAATATTTTCTCAGATGATTAAAATATGAATCTGAGTTTCCTAATTCACAAGTAAAATTCTCACTGTGCCTTATTAGGATCCCTCCGATTAACCATACAGAATTCCAGTATTTTAGAAGATACATTTCTTGCACCCACTTCTTGTTCCTCTGTAAGCTTATTTGCCCATTTATTTGAAAAAAAAAAAAAGTATAAAAGTTCTCTGTCTCTTTCTCTCTTTTTTATTCTTAAGGTGACTTTGCCTGATTTTATTATAAGCCAGGCTTGTGATTGTCAGACTTTAAAATTTCAATAGAAATTCTGCAACAGATTCGGTGGCATCACCTCAAACATGATGTCAGGTGGATCTTCTCACTCCTATTAGGTAGGAAATGAATGACAAAGTCTATATCGTAATATCATGGATTCTGCTCTCAAACTGTCTGACTTGCTCAACCATCAGGTTGTGCAAAGAGAAGCATTGGTTCCTGCAAGTTGTGGAATTTATTTTCTTTTTAAAAGCTAGTATTTATTTATTTTATTTAGTATTTATGTTTTTATGTATGTAGGTATGTATTTATTTATTTTAGAGAGAAAGAGAGAGCAAGCAAGTGGGAAAAATAGAAGTGGGGGGAGAGAAAATCTCAAGCAGACTCTGCTGAGCACAGAGGTAGACTCAGGGCTTGATCTCACGGACCCTGAGATCATGGCCTGAGCAGAAATCAAGAGTTGGACACTTATCCAACTCAGCCACCCAGGGCCCCTGCAATACGTAGCATTTAAAAGTGTGTATGCTGCCTTCTGAAGGAAAGGGTAAATTTATTATTAAAGGGTTTTATGCTTACTGCCTTACTGTTCACTCTCCAGGTACTCCCTCCCCCCTTGACTTTATACTGTGACCATTTCCAGCTGAGTGCTGAAGATGGACCAGCTAATAGTTGGTCATTGCTCGAAAGTGCAGGGCTCGGCCCCACCCGAGGAGAGCTGTTAGAGAGTGAAGCTCTCAGGATGAGCAGAAGAGGAGCCCTTCAGAGCATCTGACAGGTACATTAGCAGCTACCCCACACAAAGGAAATCCTGTGGAGCCTGCAGCGGGCTGACTCTCTCTCCTCCTCATAGAAATGCTGCACAGGATCATAACAATGCTGGGGTCTGTGTCGGGGGTAGTAGCCTTTCTAGATGCAGGGTTTTCCTTATTGTATCTTTGGAGCTCTTGATGGAGCACAGATGTGCTCTCTCACAAATGATCATGACACATGGCTAGGAAAGAAAAAATAAATGTTCCCTGGTCTATAAAGACCCTCATAGACTGGAGGTAGCAGGAGAGAAGAGGGGCATGAAAGTAGTTCAGAGGGGAGGGAGTTCAAGCCCCCAACAATGCTGCACTTAGAGCCATCAGTCTTGAGAATATGAAGCCCCTCCTGGGGTCACACGGATTCCTTTACGAATTAATTATTCGTGGTAGAAAAGTTTGATAAAATTATTGAAGGGATGTCTTAAAAAATACACCTTTCTATATGTACATCCCAAGGAGTACTGTCCCCATCAGAAAAATCAGGTTAGGAGGCTATACATATATTCTGCAATATTTTTGGAAATGTTTCCAGACTATACTTAGTGTTAAGAAAATTTTTTCTTGATTTGATTTATTAAACTATTCAAAAACTTTAGCTCAAAATAGTAAGAAAGTAGAAATCAACCTAGTTTTACTGAGCAAATATGATGAATAAATTATAGTTTGTTTCTTCTGAGTTAAAAAGAAAATCCAAACATTTCACCATTTCTGTGCATCAAGCCTAATTGCCCTTGTAGCATGAATTCTTCATGAAGGATTCCAGTGATTTGAAAGAAAAAGTCAACATTTACATTACTTAAGAGCCAGGCCCTTCGACATTGTAAGGAATTTCTTCTGATTTTTTTTATTACTAATGTTTACTATTTTCTGTAACATTAAGCTTTTTTTTTTTGGCCAAAAATAAAAAAATGAAAGAAAAATCAAGTCTTCATGTTTTCTTTAGTCTATGACAAAATAATTGCTAAACCTTTTACATGTTAATTTTATTTCACAGTTATCTTTCCTTTCATCTAAATTCAACTCCTCAATAATCCACTCTCTCTTAATGAACCGTCTTACCTTCTTAGCATTTTCTCGTTGAAAAATTTCATGAGTCTTGCAGATAATTGGACAGCTTACCATTTCCTGTGTAATGGTGGTTATCTTTTCTTCTTTCTTTAAAACTTCTGAAGAGGCCAAAGACCTCTACCTTAACATAATTTCATCTGTGAAACTTTTAACAGGTCAAAATATCTTTCTAGAAAAATGTACTGGTTTTTGACCCTATTTTTTTTTTTTTAAGATTTTATCTAGTTGAGAGAGAAAGAGGGAGTGCATGTACAAATAGGGAGACAGTGAGAAGCACAGTGCCCACTGAGCAGGGAGCCCAATGTCGGATTCGATCCCAGGACCCAGAGATCATGACCTGAGCTGCAGGCAAATGCTTAACCGACTGAACCACCTAGGTGCCCCATTTTTTGATCAGTATTATAACCAGCCACTTCCCTGAGGACCTGAAACAGCAGAAATGTACAAAACAGTAGCAAGACTTTTTTAACTGATGTTGAAAGTATAGCTGCAAGTTGTAATGTTGTAGCATTCCTTTAATCAGGCTTCCCTGTAACTGAAATACTTACTTTCCCATTCTTAGTTGTGAATACCCGCTCATTTTCCTTCACTGGACCCTGTTCTGTCACTGAGTACTCAGAGTTCTGACCAAAGGGAGTTGCTAGAATATGCATTTGTGGTGGCTAGATTTCTGTCTTCCCTATACCTCCATTTTACCTTCAGCCCTAGGGACCTGGGCTGAACCATATTTAAACCTCAGAGACTCTCATCCACCGCATCTAAAAGCCTAGACCTTGCTTTCTCCCTGCAACCTCATCTAGGTCCATTTAAAATTCTTGCAAGAGTGGCTGCCTAGAGCATCCCCAGGCCTGTGATAGCATCTATGGGAGGCGGGGAAGAGTAGAAGTGAGTTGCTCCTTGTCTTTCATCTTCTGGAGCAGAGCACAGAGATATGAGTGCTGAATGGCAAGCTCTGGGCTAGGGGCCTAGGCAAGGGAATGTAGGATTCCCAAGATCAGTTATTAGGGGAAGGCATCAGCCCTTACCCTGGCGCGATCAGGAGCTGGGTTCCAGCTGTATAATGTGCTAGAGTCTCGGCCTCCAGCTGCGTTCTGTCCCCATTGCATTCTGTTGGCTACATCACCTGTCTGCAGGTCAGCTACTTTTCTGTAGCGCCTCCCTGCATTCTTAGCCTGCTCCTCCGCGTTCATCTCTCACACACTAAGGATGCCATTGTTAGAAGACAGTGGGGTCTAATCATGACCCTACATTCCTCATACCACTGTATCTCGTCAGTGGTCCTGCAGAAGGTGGTTTGTGGTACCTCACTTTGTGGGTCTTCTTGCTTAGATTTTGTCACAAACTCTTTCAAGAGAATTGTTTCCTGATGGTAGAGTTGGGCAGGCTATGAGGAATAATGTATTTTAGATTAGGTTGGTACGACAAACTGGAGGCCCATGAAATAACTTGTTTTGTACAACCTGCACACTGTGCAATGAATAAAAGAAGTTGCTAATATTTCACATTGGGAATCTCTCTGAAAAACCCAAATATATACTTCTTTTTAAAAATTATTTATTTATTTATTTGACAGACAGAGGTCACAAGCAGGCAAAGAGGCAGGCAGAGAGAGAGAGAGAGGGAGAGGAGGAAGCAGGCTCCCCGCTGAGCAGAGAGCCTGATGTGGGGCTCGATCCCAGAATGCTGGGATCATGACCGGAGCAGAAGGCAGAGGCTTTAACCCACTGAGGCACCCAGGCGCCCCCAAATATATGCTCCTCTATCACAGTTAAAATATTTGGCCTCCCTGATCTTCACAGCAGCAGTCGGATGGTCACTGTGGTCTGCTCCATTTAGAAAGGCCACTGTCCAGTTCTCCCTGGCCTGCCACAGTCACTTGTGTGTTCTCCCCGGCTCCTGTTGTCATTTCAGCTGGCAACTTTAGTGTTAGAATCCCTGGGGCATTTCCAGATAACCTTATAGTTAAAGAGGATACCAAGAAAGGTGCTATCATACTTCCAAGAATATTAGATTATTTCCTGTAGGTGTAGCTGCTGATATAGGCTTGCCCTCTCCGCATCTGCCTGACCAGTACAAAAATGGAAGAGATTAACAGTCATAAGAATATTTTGCTAAGATTTGTTTTCCGTTTTTACTGTGGACATGGAAATTTCCTAGAACTATCAGTATAAATTTATAGTTAAAAACTATGTATTTCAGGGCATCTGGGTGGCTCAGTGGGTTAGGCTGCTGCTTTCGGCTCAGGTCATGATCCCAGGGTCCTAGGATTGAATCCCGCATCGGGCTCTCTGCTCAGCAGGGAGCCTGCTTCTCTCTCTCTCTCTCTCTCTCTCTCTCTCTCTGCCTGCCTCTCTACCTACCTGTGATCTCTCTCTGTCAAATAAATAAATAAAATCTTAAAAAAAAAACAACAACTATGTATTTCAATATGAACTGTGTTGCTTGTCTCAAAATCTTTGCTCCTTAGAGCTGAGGCAGGATCAGTTAACAAGTAGTCTGCTGCTTTTGTCTGCACTTGAACCATTTTATGCAATTTTCATTCCAACTAGAGTACTGGAGGAATTTCCTTTGTATACGAATGATGAACAGAGTGCTTTGAAGGAAGAGCATCTGTCTGGAAGAGACACCAAGGAATGTGTAGTAACCTATTGAAGAACAAACAAATGCTTTAAGAATTCATTAGTGTATCATAAGGGACAACAGGAAGAAGGAATAGCGGGAAAGTGGAGCCCTACAAAGCCCTGGATTTAACTGATCCTGGATTCGGAAGCTGCTCACTCTCCACTGCTCTTTATACCTTCCTCCAGTGTTTGCATCTGAGTGAGAGCAGGGGATGCTGACGATATATGCCGGTGATTAAAACAGAAGGGGTTGTTTCTGTTGCTTTCCTGTAAACCTGAAAAGTTTTTCTGTGAGGTCTTGGTGCTTTGTTTTATTTTTATTTTTATCCCTAAGTTGAGACAAGGTGTTAAAAGCATATGTTACAGAGTGAGCAGCTGAAGAAGTATTCTAATTCTGGAAGGGAATGGAAGTGTTGAAGTGGGTGGTTTTCCTGCCGAGTATCAAGAGGTAGAGGGCTTGTGGAGCAGTAAATGATAGAGAGAGAATATGGGGGGAGGAGCAGGGTGTGGGGGCGGGGGTGGGAGGAAAGGAGAAGAAGGGAAAGAATGTGCGTGTGTGCGTGTGTGTGTGTGTGTGTGTGTGTGAAGGATTTTTTTTTTTAAGATTTTATTTGTTTATCTGACATACAGATTTTATTTATTTATCTGACAGACAGAGATCACAAGTAGGCAGAGAGGCAGGCAGAGAGAGAGGGGGAAGCAGACTCCCTGATGAGCAGAGAACCCGATAATGCGGGGCTCGATCCCAGGACCCTGGGATCATGACCTGAGCCAAAGACAGAGGCTTTAACCCACTGAGCCACCCAGGCGCCCCTGTGTGAAGGATTTCAAGGAAGAATTCAGTTTGAATTGGAAATAACTCAAGGTTACCTGTGAGTTCCAGGCTGAGTACAGAGTTGAAATGCCAAAGCCTTCTCTTGTCTGCTTTTCCACATACCTGCTCTCTTGGCTGCAGCTGATGTTGGCAGGGTTTTTTTGTTTTGTTTTGTTTTGTTTTTGTTTTGTTTTTGAGTTTTTCAAGGAATTTCAAGGTAGAGTAATTGATTTTATCAGTAAGAATCACTCCAAAGATGGAGCAAATCAGTTTCATTGACTTTTTGAAAACGTTATCTGAATTTGAGTGGTATCTAACAGGCAACTGACTCAGACCTGTTAACAGATTGTTGACCATTTCAGGGCTGTGTGTTTCAGAGACGTCTGCAAGCCTTGCAGAGAAGCACCCATTTCCTTTTGATTTTCAACTTCTGACAAATCATTAAGTTGCATTCATTTTAGAATCATCAACTGCCACTCACGACGAAATCCAAGATATATAATTTGAGCTCTTAATATGCAAATTTTGTTTATAAAGTACTTTTAAATGATTATATTCTTGCACAGCATTGCTATTTGTAACTTAGGATATAAAAATATACTGATAAAGCCTACCTGGTTAGTTACAAAACAATCTAAAATAATGATAACACATTAATGATAAACAGTGTAATTCAAGGTATGTCAGCCTGGTCCTTGTATTTTTATACTAAACATGAAGGGAGGGGGGATATCTTGGAAGTTTAGAAGCCAGTGTTGAGGAAATAGTTGTTCATCTGAATGTAGATGCTTGATGGGTGCCTGGGTGACTCAGTGGGTTAAGTGTCTGCCTTCTGCTTAGGTGACCTTCTCAGGGTCCTGGGATGAAGCCCCCGAGTCAGGCTCCCTGCTCAACCGGGAGTCTCCTTCTCCCTCTACCCCTACCCCTGTTCGTGCTTTCCTTCTCTCTGAAATAAATAAATAAAATCTTAAAAAAAAAATGTGGTTGCTTGAATAGAGAAAAATGTGAGACAGAGGAGACCTAAGTCCTAGATCATCTTGATGGAAGCTTGGAACCTGAGAGATGAATCATCTCATGTTCCAAAGGAAAGCTTTTGAGACCCTATAAACTCATGTAGAAATCATCATGGTTGTGAACCCATATTCAATTACAAGGACCTGTTTTTCTCAACCAGCTTCTAATGTAATGGTACAACCTATGCATCTCCTGTTGTCCCACAGTAGATATTATTAGGTGAACGACAAGAATGATAAATGATTCATTTAGATGCTAAGGTTCTGGCTCAGTGTGATGGCAGTTAATAATTCAGAGAAAATATTCAATTTCTGAATGCCCAAAACGCTGACCTAGTTGGCTAATCTAAAATTTCATACGATTGAGAAGACAGTTTTAAAACCCCGTGAAAGCCCTATGTTTTGGAATGGAGTCCTCATCGGGAAAAGAAAGAAGGATTTGAGGAAGTCACTCTATGTGCTTCACCCCCCGCCCCATTTTTGTTTGGGTGAAATCAGATTCATATAATCATCAAAGCAAGTTCTGCAAAAATGGGGTAAGACGTTAGGGAATGGGAGGAAGTCATAAATCATTCTGTCTAATTGAATACCTGTGGAAGGGAGGAAGCACCAATTCTGCTCAGTTTGCCTTGTTTGTAATAGGGCTTTTATGGTTGATTTATGTCAAATCGCAGAGCTTTTCTGACTCTGGGTTCTGGAGCTCCCTCCTCCCCATGCCCTCCTCTCGGGGTTGCTGCTTATTCCCTGGTTCTGGGGTACCTGATAGCAGAGGTCAGCAAGCCCCTGCTCAAGGCTCCAGTTAGGCCTCCCACTTGTTTTTGTAAGGCCCCAGAATAAGGAATGACTGTTACATGGTTGGAAAAAAATCAAAAGAAGAATAATATTTAGCAACATGTCAAAAATTGTATAAAGTCCAAATTTCAGTGTTGACAACCACGTTTCTTTTGGCACACAGCCACATTCCTTCATTTACATATTGCCTGTGGCTGCTTTGTTGCTGGGACAGCAGCACAGTTAAGTGCTTGCCATGGTTAGCGAAGCCTAAATTATTAACCACCTGGCACCTCACAGAAAAAGTTTGCCAACCCCTGCCCTTCGAGCAGAGGACTTCAGAAGAACACCCTGACATTCTCAAAATCTGGGCATCAGTGATATGAAATCACTTGAGGTGATTGTAAAAATACAGATTTCTGGGTCCCAATGCCATACTTTGACTAAGTAGAAATCCATGGAACCCTCCAGACTATGGAGTCTGCATTTTTAACTAGTGCTCCTAGCGGTTTTTTCTGAGCATTGTGGAAGCAGAAAGTTTGCATCATACGGGGAAATGAAACTGGGTTTCTGGATGCCTAGGACTGACTTAGTCCAAGTAGACTAGTTCTACCTGAAATGTCATTTATGGATTGAGATAGGCTGGTGCATTCTCTCTGAATTCTACATTGTTCTATGACTTGTCTCTTGCAGAGCTCCTAGGAACCTTGCTATTGAAACCAGATCTTATTTGTTTTACTGTATAAAGTGACGGTTCTGTCACTACCTACTGTCATATCGCCCTCGCCCCGCAAGGACGACAAGAAGCCCCAGTTCGGATGCATCTTCTCTCTCTTTATTTCCGCAAGTCTACACACTTATATATGCTTACGTGACCGATCAGTGAGCAGGATACAGGAGGGAGCGAATCAGGCTGTGCACCTAAACGAACAACTTCGCTAGCAACCAATGCTGTTTACTTCCTCTTTGGGCGTTCCGCTTAGTCTCACGAGGCAATCCTAACCTGGCAACTAGCCAGGCGCCATCTTTTAATGGCGGAGGCCGCCCTGGCCAGGGGCCTGCCTCCGACACTGTCAGTCCTTAACCTTTTGTCTTCCAGGAAGGAAATATTAGAATCATTAATTTACTCTAACTTATATGTGTGTGTGTGAATGAAGTACACGGACAAAGCTTAAAAAGTATAAAGTTTATAATAGAAACATAGTGTTTTCCATTTATACTCATTGCCACCTTCATTCCTTTTTCCCAGGGCTATTTCTTTTGCCATTTACCTCTGTGTTTTTGAATTGTATGCCCATACTGCTATTCCTTGATTTTTCTATTGTAGACATTATCGTTGACTTCTACCACGAAAGATATGAGGATTTCTTCTCTTTTATTCTGCTTGCTCATGCTCTTGCCTTACTTCTACTGTCCGAATAGGATTATGTATAAAATTTTTGTTTAATTTAATATTCAGTGTTCAGAGTATTATGGTAATGGTGACTCTCTAGACCTGCTACCTACTTATCATCTCATCTTGAAATTCCTCTTGCCTCTTTTCTTTGTTGTATCTCATACCTTCCTTTTTTCTTACTTTTTTCTCTCATTCCGGTGGACCCCATTTTCCTTTAGCTTCCTGATAGAAGGCATGTGGGAGGGCAACTTTTCAGGACCTTACATGTCTGAAAATGCCTTGATTGATAGTTTTGATGACTATAGTACTGTGGTTTAGAAGTATATATTTTTTCTCATTAAGGCGCTGTTCTGTTCCATCTACTTGTATCTTCCAGAGTTCCTATCAAGAAATCTAATGCCATGTGGTTTTCCGGTCCCTTGTTTTTCTCTAGAAACTTTCATAAATGTTCCTTTTCCCTCCCGCGGTCTGAAATTTCAGGATGACATGCCTTATTGTAGATACTCATATCTTTCAGGATTGAAAACTTTTTGCTTGTATTATTTTTGTTTTAGTTACATCTCTTTATTCTCTCTCTTTTGAACTCCTATTAGTTAGATACGGGAACTTTTATATTGATTTTAAATTTCTTACTTTTTCCCCCCATTTTCCATCTCTTTGTTTTAGAGTTCTACTTTCTGGTATATTTTGTCACCCTTTTAACTTCCAGTCCTTATATAGAACTATTTTGCAGATAACATTTTTATCTCCAAGATATCTTTCTTTTTATGTTAATATTCTTTGATTATAACATGCTGTTCTTGATTTCATGGATATAGTCTCTTACAGCTCTGATTACTGTTTGCTTTTTGTTGTTGTTGTTGTTCGCTTTTTTTTTTTTTTAAACCTGTGCTCTGTTCTGTGTGCCTTCTCCCCCCATCCCCATCTTAGTTTTAATTTCTGGTTTTTATGTCTGAGACCATTCTTAAATTTTTGGTGATTTTTGGTTCTTTGTTCACATAGCAGAATGGGATATGAACAAGCTTAATGAGACTTCTGTGTGTACAATTCAAGCTTATCCGCTGGTGAGGTTTATAATGGGGTAATAAGGCAACGAGCAGGTCTTTTCACTCTGGAATTGCCAAATAGTGTAGGTATTCTTTGAGCAGTTCCATTTCCTCGGAAAGACCTCCAGTTTTGTGCATGGTTGGAATAAATTTGATCTCTAACAGTCAGTAGCTGAGTAAAGTAAAGGGGCTGGAGGTCTCCCTTTTCTGTATGCAGAATTTAACTTAATCATTCCCAGTACAGAGTGGCGATGTTTGTTGGGTGGCATAGCATTCTTTATTTTTTCTAGATGATCTTATTAAAAGTTCATATTGATCTCTGCCTATACAATTGTAAAAAAAATACACGTGTATATAATTTATAAATAATGAAGGTGTGTTCAAAAATAGTTACTGGTGGAGGTATTAGATGGAACACCTTTATAGTTAAATTTTTGAAAAATATTTGTATATAAAGATAGAAGTTGAATCAAGTCTTCCTTAAATCAGAAATACTAAAAATTTTGCAAGAGCAAAACTAACAAAGTTTAGTTATATAGCTTTGTATTCACACAAAAGCAAATGTATGAGATTAATCACATGCGTTTCCAAAAGTGTCATTGGGTAGAAATTTCAAGAATCATATTTAGCCCCAATTTATAGGAGAATTTTCTAATAATTAGAGCTATTCAAATATGAAATATGATGCTTTGAGATTTTATATTTACTTTAATAATTTGCTTTTTTCCTTTCATCATGTTTTATGTCCAATCTCCAGAGATGCTGTACATGAAGTTTCTCTTTGGGGTTATTTATTAAGCTAGAATAGTTCCACAGTCCCTCCTAAGTCTAATATTCTGTGATTTAAAATCAGATCTGAAGTTATAAAATACCATACTGGAGTCAGCTTTGAATAAGCAAAACAGAATTTGGAATAATATTTACGTGTGAAATGTATTTTGTAGTTTTAACTTCATCTTTACTGTTTATGGCTGCAGATTTATCTGACTGGGGTGACTTCCTGAAGGTGTTCCTCAGTAGGGCTCCCACAGAGCCCCATGACCCTTTCAAAGCACGGGCTCATCTTGGTGGAAAAGGCATCCATCCGTTTCACCAGGCAATCTTTCAGGTGGAATGAAAGTAATTAGGTGTCTGGCTTTAGTAGTATCATATTAAGTCTTATCTTGAGGACACCTAAGGTTTATGTAATACCCAGGCATCAGTCAATTAGACCAAGAAAAAAACAAGTCAATTTTATGAGTCTACATGAGTCAGGCATTTGGTTATCCTGAGGAAACAGGGGTCTGGCTCCTTTCACTGAAGCTTGCTTTCTACAATCGATTAACTGCTGACTCCTGTTCCATTGACCCTCACTAATTTTGTTGCATGGGCTGTCATTCCTTATCTGCAGCGTGAGGGAGACTCCTCCGTAAATATCAACAGCTGATGAGGTTAAGGGGGGGAGCTCCATCTTTTCTGCGGCTGGAGTTCACAGTGTGTGTTGGGGTGGTCTGGACCTTGCTGCCTCGTATATTTGCTAAGACCCAATTACAAGTTGGGAATCTTTTATACATTCCACAGATTGCTGGATGGCCAATACCAGTATAGGTACTTAAAAATCAAGATTTGATTCTGGGGTACCTGGGTGGCTCAGTCGTTTACGTGTCTGCCTTCAGCTCAGGTCATGATTTTGGGATCCTGGGATTGAGCCCTGCATCGGGCTCCCTGCTCAGTGAGGAGCCTGCTTCCACCCCTGGCCCTTGCTCACTCCCCACTCGTGATCTCTCTCTCAAAAATCTTAAAAAAAAAAAATGTTTGATTTCATCTTCACTGTATTCTTTTATTTTTTACATCATATTCTCACTAATATAAAATCCTGCCTTTATGTGAAAATGCAATTTAGTGTGACTCAATAAAATTACTCTTGCCAGCTAAGAATTAGCTGGTGCTATTTCATTCTACTCTGTTTCTTCATGTTAAAAAATTCAGTGGCTTGTGTAGTGGCTTGTAATCCTTCAGTTACTGTGAACAATTAGTACATTCCCTTAAAGTTTCATGCCGCTGGTTTCATGTTACATGTTGGCCGTCACTTGGATCTCTCTATCTGCTCCCCGAATCTTCAAAAATTTGTTTGCTGGGTTAGGTCATATCAGATTCTTATTAATAATTTTAAGAAAAGATTTCTAAAATGTACCCAAATTATGTAAGTTAGATACGAGACACAGAATGATGAATCCTCTGGAATGAACTAGTTGCCGAATGAGCTGTCCATGGTGGGATACAGCACTCTTGAGTGCCTCTCCCCACCTCAGTACCTTATCATCTCAGGTGGATCAGAAACGTGACATTTATATACCACAATGCATTTAGATCTAAATACATTGGACATTCTAGAAAGGCAGAGTAGTATAGGCTTAAGGGTAGAGACTCACTTCTATTCTTTACTTGCCCACATAATATCTGTAAAAACAGAGATACTAAGAATTTATTTAGTCCTTATCTGAATCTGAAGAATTCATCTTTTGCTTTTCTCCTGCCTGTACTCATCCTGGATAAAACCATGTGCAGGTTCCTGAACATCCTGTTCTGTTTCTCATCTGTACACCATCATTGTTTCCTCTAGCTTTTAAGAATCTTCTCAGTCGGCCTGCTCATTTTTTAAGACAAAGTTCCCGTGAAATTTCTGACTAACCAGAGTAGAGGACTCCTTCCTTTGTGTCTATACCTATAAAATATTATAACCATTGTCCCTGTATAGGCATTTTTTTGTTGTTGTTATTATTAACATGTGAGTCTCTCCGTCAGGACCATGTATTGTCAGTACCCAGTACATGTTAAATGAATGCTTTTTTTTAATGCTTAGAATATGCTGGATCAGTTATCAATTGCTGCATAACAAATTCCCAAGACTTGTGGACAAAGGCAATACTGATTTGCATGATTTTTCCATTGGTCTTACTAGTGCTTTATGTGACTTTCTGATTTATGTGACTTTCTGTGACTTCATGTGACTGTCTGATTTGTCTGTTGGCAACTTGACTGGGGCTAGAGGTTCTACTGTTGCCTTACTCATGTGTCTGGGGCCTCTGTTGGAATAGTTGGGGTGATCATCTCTCTGTGTGTGATTATCCCTCTGAGCTTCTCCATGTGAGGGGGGGCAAGTGCTCATGGACAGGTGCCTGTGGAGTCTCCACAGAGTCATATTTGCTGATATCCCCTTGGCCAAAGCAGGTCACATGGCCAAGCTCAGTGTCAGTGTGGGAAAGGACTGACACTGAGCTTGGCCATGTGCTTGGTCTGTGCACCAGGATGCTCATGAGATACAGTGGGGGCCACTAATGTAATAGTCTAGCGTATGTACTTACCTTCCCTGGCTAACTATTGAAGAACTTTTGTTCAAAGCTCCTTTTGATCATTTTTCTCCTCCAAAAGCTCCTTTTGATCATTTTTTCTCTGTGTCCTCTCTGGGACTTTTCTTATATATTTTTTTGGTTGCACCTGGGGTTGTCTTCAGTTATTTCCTGGGGGAGCAGCAGTGAGGTGCTCATCTAGAACTTGGAGACTATATTCATTTATACTTCACCTTGTTCCAAGAAAATGTAAGGCATCAACTTGGAAATAGAGGACACGGGGTCACCTTGGAAACTGTAACTGTCTGTCATATAAGATTTAATGCGCATTGTCTCCCAGGTCAAGTCAGTCCTTACTGAAGGTATTAATATATCCAAAAGAAATATATTGTTTTTCAGATTTCAATTTTGAAAAGATAAAAACATATACCCCCAATACTCTGTGCTGGGAAGGGTTCAGGGAGAAGGGCACTATTGTGTGCTGTGGAATTGAAATGGCAATTGTTCTGTGAAGCAGTCGGGTGGTCTGTGTTCAGACCTTAAGAAGTTTGTATTCAAGTCCAAAGATTCCACGTGTAGAAAATCATTCTAAGGGAATAATCAGAAGCAGTTTTGTGCAAAGCTATTTACCGATGCATTGTTTGTGCACAGTAAAGGGAAACATCCAAATTGGGAAATGATGAAATTACGGAACAGTTATGTAAAATGGAATATTATGCAACCAATAACAACTGGTCTGTGGGAAGAAACTGTTACGACTCCGGAAATTGTTCCCGATGCAAAGTGCAAGTGATTCAAAAGTAGATGAGGACTGACACAATTCTGCAAAACCATGTATGTGTGTGTGTGTGTGTGTGTGTGTGTGTGTGTGTGTTTTCAGTGATCAACAGATAGATTACACACACTGTGCTTGGTACTGGGTCTTGGTTAGAAAAAAGAAAGGTTCACGTCCCTCACTCTGATTACAGATTAATGGGGAAAGTAGATGCTGACGCTGATGGGGAAATAACCAGATTAATACTGCAAAAGGACCAAAAAGAAGAGAAAGTGAGCAAGAAACTTTGGGTTTGAAAAGACCAAGTGAGTTTTGAAGCGGTAGATTTTGGGGGGCTGGGAGAGAATTGTAGGGGTGAGACACAGAGGGAATCAATCAAATGAGGTAAAAGGGTTTTTATGAATTTCTGCTAAATATATTCCTGCTTTGTCTTTTTCTTTTCTTTTTGCAGAAGATTACTGGAAATATTTAAGTTACTTGTCAATTATTTTAGATGCTGAAACGAAATGTTTTTGGGTGGCACATGGGGCTGACGTGAAACATTCCAGATCCCTTAGCTTATCATGGGACACATGTAAATATATGTAGTTGTGTATATGTCTGCAAATCTATACAGACATCTATCCTCTATCTGTGCAAATGTTATAAAGATTGTCGGGGGGAGAGCAGGGGAAGCCTTCCAAAATCTTGGAGATCACAGGTAATTCTAATTTCGTTCTTAATTTATCTGCCGCCAGAGAAATATGTACATACATCAAAGTTACGTGTATTTAAACTTTACAAAGAGTTGGTAAGGAAGTGGGTTGGTCACCAGGGAAAACATGCCCTTGCCTTGGCTATGGGGAAGGTGACTCTTGTCTTAACTGCCCAGGTATCCTTGGCAGGTCTCACCAGTGTGGCGATGGGCTCCTCATCTGCTCTGGCCTGAAGTCATCCAACACATGTTCCATTCGCATGATGTCTCTGCCTTAGGCTCCCTACTCATCTAAACACGCCCCAGAGCATAACTTGAGGTGGAGAATGTGTGGGTAGAGCTGTCTCGTGAGGCAGAGTGAGTGGGACGCTCACCACCTCAAGCCCTCTCTGTCCAAAATACTGCAGACAGTGCAAATTCCATTATCAACTTGTGAATTAGAATTCCTGGTTAAGCCCAGTTAAGATGAGTTAACGTCCCAGTGACAGATTCACGGTCCGTGCGCTAACAGAATCAGATACCAGAGCTTTCCGAAGAGCACAGCAGGCCTCTTTCCTGGAAGGTTCCCAAGGTCGGGCCATCCCCGGAAGCTGCTAGGCAGTTAGCCACGTGACCCATCCTGTTAACGCTTGGACCTGAGTATGTTCATTTTCCTAAATATACCACACTCTGTGCTTCAACTTTCCAGAACATGGTTTTCTTGTTTTCTTCACCAAAAGGAGAAACCTTTGAAGGCAGATATTCTTTGTCATTTTTTTGGTGTGTGTACTTAGCCTCGAGCACAGTGCCTGGCCCAAAGGATGCATTTAATTAGTATTTATTGAATGAATACATATACATTAACTGAGGTTATACATTAATCACCAGACATGTTTCACCACATACACAAAGACAACCGTCGATAGATTTCAGCTCTGTTTTCGTCGCGTCCCCTCCACAGTTCTCTATGTGAGCCCTGTTGCAGGGTTATTAAAGTTGGGTGATAGTCAAGGATGTGTTAGGTCATAAAAGCAGATACTCTTTGGTTCTGACAAAGCCTCACTTGTGAGAAATGAGGGGATTGAAGGGGTAGGGGCTCGAGGGGGAGTAATCCAGTGTGGCTCAGGTAAGAAATCAGTCTGTGAATAAAGCTTAAGTCTATTCCAATGACATTTTCTTTTGTTGTTTAAAAAGTATACCGTTCCAAACAAAAACGTGCAGAATAAATTCACGGAGGACTCAAGGATGAGGAGAGCACTGGCATTTTCTCTCCTCCGTAAAAGGGATTGAAACAGAGAAGAGGTAAATACCTGTGACCTCCTTTCAATAGGCCTCTGCTGAAGTCATTTGTAATGAATGGAGCCTGCAGGGAAGGGTCCTTGGGGAGGCCCCTCAAGCTTTCCCTCCTCCAACGGGATTCCTCTTCCCTCTCAGGAGCTCTTTTGTGCTCTCTGGAGGAAAACAACTAATACGCTGAGATATGAACAATGGGTTCCACACATTCTGTGCAAATTTCTCCAATTTCATTTGCACCAAACTGCCGAAAGGCATTTCCTCAGTCTGTACCTTGGGGGAAATGTGGGCAGAGGGGTGTAGCCAGCTCCACAGGGAGGAAGCTTTTCCCTGGTTTCCATTAGGCATTTTATGCCCATTCAGAAAGCAAAGCTTGGAAAGCTTTTTTCTTGTCAGGGCGGGGAAGTAGGAGCACGGCTGTGCAGAAAGGGCCAGCCCGGGTTGAGCCAAGGGGACTGAAGCTGACCTTGCCAGCTGGTCCTGGGACTGGCTCTGAGGCTGGGATGGCTTGGGGTTGTAGCTGACTCACCCTCTGCATTAGATTCATACCAGGTGGGTGAGGATGTGTGTGAAATTGGTTTGTTTTACTCACAGGATTTTTTTTTAAAGATTTTATTTATTTATTTGACAGACAGAGATCACAAGTAGGCAGAGAGGCAGGCAGAGGGAGAAGGGGAAGCAGGCTCCCCGCTGAGCAGAGCTGCTGCGGGGCTTAATCCCAGGACCCTGGTGGCCCCTCATAGGATTTTTTTTTTAAAAAGATGTTATTTATTTATTTGACTGACGAGATCACAAATAGGCAGAGAGGCAGGCAAGAGAGAGAGGAAGAGAAACAGGCTGAGCAGAGAGCCTGATGTGGGGCTCGATCACAGGACCCTGGGATCATGACCTGAGCCAAAAGCAGAGGCTTTAATCCACTGAGCCACCCAGGCGCCCTTCCTCACAGGATTTTTTTAAAAAGTATTTTTATTTGGGACCCTGCTCCCTTTTTAAATAATTTGCATATATTTCATATACTATTTCATGTTAGGTAAGCCAAATGTAATAATTGTTTTTGAGAATGATCCCTAAAAATAATTTATGAATTATTCAACATTTAAAACCCACTGTTTTCAGCTGTTGCAATTTTCAAAGAAAGTTTTTATTCTAGAGGAAATGTTTCATTGTAGATTTCCATGAGCAAAGGTTAAAGGAATTTTAAGAGAAAATGAAGGGTAATTCTAGTGAGAAAAATATTAAGGAAATTTCAGTGGAAAAAAAAAATCCTGATTTTTTTTTTTTTTTTTAGAAAGGCAAGAGGATCTATTCTGATGTGCTTTAGATTACAGCTACAAAAACTGGGAGTCCTATCTTTGGGAACAATTCATAATTCCTGAGGTTTAGCATAAGAGGAAAAAAAATATGATTTTGAGAGACAAGTGAAAAGTACTAACTGATGCACAATTATTGGCTCTATAAACACTCATTTCCATAGAAGAGCATCTCATTTATCTGAAATCATTACAGCCAGTGATTTTAGTAGTTATTAATGGAAAAGCAACACAGATAGGCTCAGCAAGAGGGGAATTTAAGGCCTATCCAAGGTGAGAGGGCTACATAGGGCTGTTTGATGAAGGGGCTCCTATGGTGTCACCAGGACTCTGTTTCTCTCCATCTCTCACTTCTGCTTCCGCTACATTGTCTTCTCTCTCACCATCCGTCTCATTGCTGCCGCTTTCCCAGCCTCAGAGCTTCCTGACTCCCTGCCTTTTCTCCCGCTGATCCTGTAAAGCTCCTGGGATTCTCTCCGATTGCACTGATTTAGGTCACATGCCCCCCTCTGGACCTTGACTGGGATGTAGGGAGATCCTATGCCCTGGATAGCTGATGCTGGGTCCTTGTCTTCCCCTGGGGCCTGTGGAGCCCTGGAGAGTCCAGTGGGTAGAGAGAAAGCAAGGGAGAAGTTCTCAAAGGAGAATCAACGGCACGAGAAGGCATAACGGAAGCTAGAAAGGCAACAATAACTGTCCACTCATACTTAAAAACATGTCATTTTCTTGTCTTCTTAGATAGTTTATTGAAAAAAGAAATAATGTTTTGTAAAAACCCTACATGGGTTAATAAAACTCACCGTTCTCAGTACTTGATAAGATTTTCCAGTTTCCATGCTGAGTTGTATGAGGCGAGTCATATTTAATATTCTTCACTTACAGGCTTTTGTGAAAATGTTCATGGGACTGGAGTGGACTAAATAGGAAACTCTATCTCCTGTCTCCTCTGCATCTCAGTCCTGGGAATCCCAGTGGACCTCTTAAGATGGTGATCCATGAGCCAGTATGTCTTTTTGATGCAGACGCACAGGATGGGGCGGAATGAGCTCTTGTTGGAGAGATGGTAGATCGCTCTCTGTCAAGAGGACACCTGTGAGAGTACCTATGTATGGATCAGATCTAAGCACTTTTATGCCCCAATAATGGGTCCGTGATTAAAGGAGCGAGACTGATATAAAGCGAAGGTCAAGCAAAGCTTTATTTCGTGCCAAGCATCAAGAATCTAACCGAACATTCAGGGCCACACCTCTTCCAAGAGAGGGCGACCCTTCTCTGTTTCACAGGCTAGCTTTTAAGGGCAAAGGCCATGCGGTCGGGCCTGGTCACGCACAGGTGGTCAATGAGATTGTAACACACACAGGAAACTCTACAGTGATGCTAGGTGACCAAGTGAGTTACGATTTACCCTAGTAGACATTTGAACCAGGCTATTACACCTTGATTGGGATTGACGCTCAGAAGGCTCCCAAAGGGCAGGACCATACTGTCTCCTTGGTAACCAAGGAGACAGTATGCATCCCCCCACTGATCTGATGTCTCCACCTGGCCTGACCCACCTTTGTATCTGGGCTTTATTACCTTAAGCTGGTTTCTGGGACTTGTCTCCAAGTAGATTCCCTGGGGGAAGGGGAGCAGGGACAGTTTCTAATAGGTCCTTACAAGCCCATGAATTGGAATGAGGGGACCCCTGCCTGTCCACCTGATTCTGTCAGGAGCCTCCAGGCTCTCACACCCACCTCTAGGCTTTAGAGGGGAGGGACCATCACAGAATGGTCAGTTGGTGATTCTCTCATCTGTTCTCTCTGGAATCTCTTTGTGTTATTTCTTCTTTCTTTCTTTTTCCTATAAGGTTTGTTTATTTATTTATTTATTAAATAAATGCATTTAAATGATTTATTTATTTATTTGAGAGAGAGAGGGAGAGAAAGTGGGGGGAGGGGCAGAGGGAGAGAGAATCCTGAAGATGACTTTCCACTCCGTGTAGTGCCTGACCTGGGGCTTGATCCCATGACCCTGAGATCACGACCTGATCTCAGCCAGAGCCAGATGAGCCTGACTCACCTAGAGTCAGCCAGTTAACCACCGAGCCACCCAGGTGTCCCCAACATCACGTTATTTCTGTAGCAAATTCTCGGTCTTGGTGTTTATTGAGAGAGGCTTGTGTCTCATTCATGTCTGAATTTAGGTGACATATTGATCCTTTGCACATTTTTTTTTCCTAGCACAGCCCCTTACCAGTGATGACTTTTCTCTAATGGATCCAATAATTAATTCACTGGTGGTTTCATCTTTATTAACTCTGTCATGCCTATGGATGCATTTAAGATATTAGATATTTTCAGTTACTAGAAAGACCCCAGTATAGAATGCAGATAATAAAGGTTGTGAGGTTTAAATAGAGGTGAGTGTTCCCAGAATCCTTTCATCCCGTTCTGTCTTCTCTCAGTAACTTCACCTCAATCATGAACTGGAACATCCTATGTCCTCAAAGATTTTGAGGTAACTAGAGACCTTTCCCTCTGTGTACACAATCCCAGGTTGTTAAGCCCTCTTAGGTTTATGATATTCTTCTCTTTCTGACAGGAGTCACTTCTCAGAACTGTCAGGGTACCCGCTTCTAGGAGACTCTTGGGTTTCCCTCTTAGTTTCTCTTTCTAACATGAGAAGGACTGAAAAGGCCTTCAAATGCCTGTGTTTAATACACTGAAATCGGGGCATTGATTTTGGCTTCCTGTGTGGCCTCCCTCCCACCCCCAACCCGTCCCTCTAAAGTTATTTGCCCAGGTTCTGGGTATGAAAAAAGGCAAAGGTGAGGAGAGATTGACTCTTCTCATTTTGCAAAAGGCACATGTCTGATTTTTAGTTCAAAGGACTTCAAATAAAACAGATTAATATTAGTGAGGTCATGCTTTATGAATGGATAAATGGTTTTCTTTTTTTTTTAATCTTTTTTTTTTTTAAGATTTTATTTATTTATTTGTCGGAGAGAGAGCGAGCGAGAGCGAGCATAGGCAGACAGAGTGGCAGGCAGAGTCAGAGGGAGAAGCAGGCTCCCCGCAGAGCAAGGAGCCAGATGTGGGACTCGATCCCAGGACGCTGGGATCATGACCTGAGCCGAAGGCAGCTGCTTAACCAACTGAGCCACCCAGGCGTCCCGATAAATGGTTTTCTTTTAGCTATTCTGTTAAGAATAATTTTTTCCAATGATCAAGAAATGCACTGAGTCAGCGCATGTTTACTTTGTTGTTGGCGAGGAGAGGTGAAATAAAGCAGGGAAAGATGAGTCTGGCCCTCCGCTGAATTACCACGTGGATGAGGTTTGCTTCAGGACCACTCGGATTTCTCCCCGCCTTTCTGTTCCCTGAGCTCGGCCTCATTCTCTACCTGTCCTTGACTGTAGATATGCAGGGCTCCTCCCTGCTGTGGGCCTAGGCCTGGTAACCCCACCCCCACCCTCTGCCTGGCCTCCCCCACCCAGCACCGGAGGGCACCATGCTCTTATTTGGCTCTCCCAAACAATCAACTGAATGAAACAGAGTCATTCCTGACCTTGCAGTCTGGGTCCTGCTTAACCATCACCACTGAAAATGAGTGCGACTTCTGGAACCAAGCCTCATTAAGGTATTAATACTCTGTAATGCTTAATATATTATTTCTCCCAAGGATGCTGACAGTGTGATAAGAAACACTTAAGGACCATTTATATTTAAGCAAAACGAATGATGAACCTCGAGTGGAATTCCAGGCAAGTCTGTGGTCCACTCGGTCCTGTCGTCTGTGGTCCAGAGGGGGCAGCTGGCAGCTTTCTATACCTCCCTTGGGGTAGACAAATCCTCCTCTTTGGGGTTTTTTCCACCACTCTCTCCTTCAGTAGGGTTTTTGAGAAATCCTCCATTAGAGCCAAGATGGCAGAGGGCTGATTTCCAACTCTGTTCCTGTCAGGTCCACATCCAGGGTTCAGCCCTATTTGCAGTCATCTTCATCAGTTCTTGGAAGAATCTCTCTTGGATCTAGCCCTCCTCCAGAGTTGGTCTTTTTTTTTTTTTTTTTAAAGATTTTATTTATTTGACAGAGAGAGATCACAAGTAGGCAGAGAGGCGGGCAGAGAGAGAGAGAGAGAGAGAGGAGGAGGAAGCAGACTCCCTGCCGAGCAGAGAGCCCGATGCGGGACTCGATCTCAGAACCCTGAGATCATGACCTGAGCTGAAGGCAGAGGCTTAACCCACTGAGCCACCCAGGTGCCCCCCAGAGCTAGTCTTTTGACCATCTCCACCTCACTTGCCCATCGGGTCAAAACCACATTCCCGTGGCATCTGGGTTGTCTTCTCTCTGGAATTGCTTCAGAAATGCTCTATCTAGAATATGAATTTACTTTGTGACTATCAACACCTCCCTGGGGCTGCGGGTTCTTTTCCTAGATTTCCTTCCTCTGCAGCCCCGTTCTCTCTAGTTCTAGCTCTCTCTCCCATTAGGCAGCATTGCTCAGCCTACCCTGTAGATATTGTTGCAAATAATGGAGTTACAATACAGAGCGTGGTGAGTGCATGTGTATGACACAGAGCATTTTGTAGTAAGGAAGATTCATGATTTGAACCTTGGTTGCCTCCAAGAGAGTGCTCATTCCACTCTATCACAGATGCATACCTCCTTCCTTCCTGCACCCAGAGCCTTCATTTTTCTAAGATAAAACATTCTATCCCCCCTAGGACAGGATTACCAGATTCTTTGTCATTCTGGCCATTCTGTTACAGGAAAATCCACTTTGTCACTGTCTCTCTGAAAATTCGGTGTCCAAAAAGGAACAAAATATAGGCAGCTTGAGAGTTCACGTAAGTGTTTTATCATCCAGCCCACATTTCTCCAACTTGTCCACAAGGATATCAGGAGACACTATAAAAATGCCTTGCTGAAATCCTTGCATGTCAAAAAGAAAATCAGGCTATCTGACATAAAACACAAACACACATGCACACGCCGGACAACATTTTATACATTACAACTTAAATGTCCAACCGCCCCCCCACCCCCCAAAACCCATACTCTTTATTTTCTATACGTGACCTCATCTTTTCCTAAATCCCATATTCCATTTAGGAGTAGGAAAAATAAATCTAAAACTTGCCAGTTTTTGGTATCTTGGTAATTTTGTCTCTTCTGTTTTTTAAATAGTCTCCTGTTAAATTAGCTCACTGTCTTTGGGATAAACATTTGATTCAAGATTCAAACATGGGAGCTGCTTTCTTTTGAAAGTTTTTCCCCCTTCACTTCCCACTCCTTAAGGAATCATATGTGTATTAACAAGGGGGACCATGGAAACTGGTGTAGGGCAGCCAGTCTTTGTCTGGTCTTTTGCTGTTTTTGGTGTCTCCCCTAGTCACTGTGGAGACGCTCCTTATCTCTCTTGATTGTTGAGTATCCTGCTGGCTGGCTTCTGCTGTAGGAGGCTGTGGCAGGTGAAATTCCCTCTCAGGCTCAGTGTAAAACACCTACTTTCTACAAATCGTAGCCCCCTTCTCACCCTGGAAGGGTCCACATTGAAAGTACCGGAGACAGAAAAAGTGACAGTGAGATAGTGACTGTGCGGGCCTGAGAAAGGGCAGTGCATTTCCGGCTGCTGACTTGGCCAGACCTGGGGGCAACTACCATGGTTCCTGCTGCTGGAAGAGCTGTTGTTAGAGGCAGCCCCAGCCACTCTGGTCCTCAGCTGGGTGTCTGGGGGTCCGGAGCGAGTTGTCTGCAGAGCCGGTTCTGCAAGTCTATGATTCCCATGTGGAGATCTGTCTTTCCAAGTCTTCAGTTTCAGAATTGTGAGGCTCTCAATACAAGTGCTCATGTGCCAGCTGTATTTTGTGAGAACAAATCAACGGCTCTTATCATGGAAGCTGGGGGCAGAGTGGACAGAGCAGAGACTTGGAGACAGAGCTAGACTCACTTCTTCCTACTCCCTGTTGATCCTGGAAAAGTTGCTGCACTTTGTTGAACCCCAGTTTGAGCATCTGTAAAACAGGGTAACAGATGCCTCTCTGATGAAAACAGTGTCCGTCAACAAATGGCAACTATAATTTTAAGTCATTGTAAATCATAACAGCGTCTTCTGAATATAAACATTATTTTTCCAACATTCCAAAGAGATGGCAGCTTACTTCCTTTACCATTGGTTGGCTTCATTAAGTTCGAACCCCCCCTCCCATACAACCATTTTTCTTTGAGATAAATGCCTTTTTTCCTTGGAGGGATGTGTTTTTCCCTCTTCCTGACAGAGCCCAGAGGATCCCAGTGAACATCCTTCCTGTCCCTCCCCCGGGGGCCCAGGGCCACACCGGCCCTGTATCATTGCCATCATTGCTCCACTGGGGACGACTGGTGGAAACTCCCGTTGTGACTTGTTGACGCCAATTCCAAGGATGTGCAAGATGGATTAAGAAAAGGCCCCTAGTAGCTTTTACGTTTCAGGAAGCCAAATGTTTTTCAAATCAGAAGCAAAAGGATTTAGCACAGGCAGGCCAGACCCTCCTCTCTGTCAAGGAAGGGGCTACACAACTTTCACTCCCCCCCCCAGACCCTGATGTACTTCCCACTGCGTCTTACTTACCTGCCTGCCACATGGTAAGCCTTCCCTTCCTGATCTTCCTTGAAACCTTGTGGCTGGCCTTGCTCTGTTTGCATCCAGAGTGTGACTGGGGGTGAAGGCAGGCAAAGCAGAGAGCTCCTGTCTCTGAAAAGCCAGGCTCGTTCTCTTTGCGGGGTTGTGTAAGTGGGCTTCTCCGGTCAGGTTCTGGGTGCTTCCCCTATGTGCTTAATGTCATCTCTGCAGCGAGGGCTAGAAAATAGAAAAACAACGACTTCCCTGCCCATCTTTGACGCCTAAAATGCTCTGATGAGGAGCAGGACAGCTTGCCTAAGGAAACCTGGCCCCGAACCCAAGATCCCCGTTCCTCATTACCAGGGAATAGTAAAGTACCTCCTGTCTTCTTCAGCTTCTGCAGTGACCACCCTTTCTTTGCCTGGCATTCTCTGGGGCATGGTGAGAGCTGCAGGGGGGCGGAAGCTCCATTGTATAATCCTCTCTCTCTTGCCCACAGAATTCTCAAGCTTTATGGAGCCAAGAAGTAGAGTTAGAAGTGATTCAGGGCTTCCCACTGTGGCTAAACTGAGGGGGGTGGGAGGGGTGTCTCAAAAGTCAGTATTAAAAGCCAGCACAAAGGCAGCTTGGCCTAGGTCTCCGTAATCTATAAAGATCTGCGGAGGTCTCTGCAGATCTCTTTTTCCAGGAGTCCATGGTTCTAGGATATACGGATTCACCGGCTTGGGGGAAAGGAGGCCAGCATGGGACTAGGGACATGCAATAGGATTGGAAGACCAGAAGGTGGCACTCGTAGTATTTATAAGGCTCCCCAGACCGCTAGGTAACTGACACAGCCCTGGCTTCCTTCCAGCAGGCTACCAGTGAAACAACTGTGTTTTGTTAGCACCATGTTACACAGAGCTTTTTTTGTGAATTTCTGCTTTTACCCAAACTAGTGCAGCCTACTTTCCTTCATGTTGTGAGTGTTACTTACAATGAATTCAAAGGCCTCAAAGGCCGGAAGGTTTTGTTTGTTGAAGTTTGCTCCGTGTATTTATGATGCTTTCTTTTCTTTGAAGCTTGGACAAAAACAGCCCCCCAATTCTCTGGGAAATAAGGGAACCCATTTGTTTAGCAACTGTTCACTCACTCTGGGAATGTTCCAGACATCTAGATGCAAGGATGTTACTGTCTATCTTGTTAGTCTTGTTAGGTTTTTTTCCTTTTTTTCTTTCTGCTTGTCAAGGCTTTTAATATTCTTTGTATGAGTTTAATGTAAAAAGGCACCAAGTTAAAGCTGCCTTTACATGACTAATAGACTGCTTCATGAATTAGTAACCCTGCCTATATATTTTTTTTTTTTTTTATACTACTTGGATTTTCTTTTTTTTTTTTTTTTTTTTTTAATAGTAAAAGAACTTACTTAAAAGGAACTCGAAAGCCACTGAGAAACTTGGGAGAAACTCAGCAAGAAGCCTCTCTGGCTGTGCCACTTTGTTTAGCAAAGGAAGATTTTTTTCCAGAGAAAGTAGTTGGCAGGAGTCTTATGAATGGTAACGTAGAAACCTGTCCTCTTATGTCCTTGCGTGGTGCTCTCGGGACTAGAATAAGGGGCTGCCAGTCATGGGAGGAACCAAAGCAGCCACAGACAATGTGTTACATGTGTGGGCATGGCTTTGTTCCAATAAAAGTTTGTAGAAACAGGTGACAGGCTACAGTTGGCAGATGTCGTTCACTAATGGACCCTAGTTTGTAGAACCCTGACCTAGAGGAAGGGAGACTTCACTTTTTTTTCTCTGATGTGGACATTTCCTTTTCAGTCCTCTTGCTTTTGCTAGGGTGGTGGTGGAAAGTTTTCTAGATGTGTTTGGCTTTATCCTCATAGGATTATGATAGAAGCAAAGGGAGAGGAACAGTTTCTATTTCTGTGGCCCCTGTAAGTAGGGAAAATCACTGACAAAACTAGGGGATTGTGGTGATTTGTTTCATCTCCTCAGTTCTCACAAGTGAGGGTTATATTGAGTCAAGTGGAATCAGCATAATCTTCTGATGTCATCATATTTAGCCATCAATCATCCTTTAAGTAGGAGTTGGCACAGAGCAGCCTGGGGACCAAGTCTGGCCCTCCAGTTGTTTTGGTAGATAAAGTTTTATTGGAACATAGTCATGCTCATTTGCTTACACATTCTTACTGCTTTTGCTTTATAATAACAGGTAAATGAGACTTTATGACCTACGTAGCTGAAGACATTAAGCTTTACGGACTGTGTGGTCCTTTATAGAAAAAGTTAGCTGACTTCTGGTCTAGAGTTGTACTTTTCAGACCCTGTGATGAAGGACTTTTTAAAAAATCCATCATGATGATGTGGGGTTCCCCTGTCCTTGACTGGTAGCAGGTTGGGCCTCATGCTAGTCCCTACACAAGTGCTAAAACCCCACGTTGGTCCATTCCTTTTAGAAGGACAGGAGTGCATTACTCGTGCAGTACTTCCCAAAATGCTTCATAGTCAGTGATTAATTCAGTAAGCCTGGGTGGAGTCTGTCATTTGGAATTTCTAACAAACTTAAGGATGACATGTACAGTACTGCTCCATGACTGTACATTGAGTGGCTCTGTTTTAGAGGTTGTCTAAAGGGGTCAGCGGTGCTGGCTTTGGGTCCCACTTGACTGATGAGGTCTATGTTACATAGAGAAGTGAGGCAATTTGCGTTGGGCACCCCAGAACAGAATGCAGAGGCCGTTAACTAAAGGATGCCTCAAAATGGAGACACCCTCTTCCTACCCCCTCCATAATATTGTGACCTGGGAATCAGCTTTCTTAGTACTGACACCAGGCATGCTTGCGACTTAACTGAAACCAAGTCAGTGGTGGTATTGATTATAGCCTGTTAAACAAGTGTGGAACACGAGAAATGCAAAATGCTCTTAACCTCCTCCCCTCCCCCACGACTCCCACCTTTTTCACTGGTAGCAGGTTGACGGAGGGTCTGGCAGAACTTCCTCCCTCCTGTTATTATGCGTTGTTTGGAGAGTCTCCAAATTTTTGGACCTGGAAGACATTGGGAGAGAACATATCAAGTAGGAAATGGAATCCTTTTTACATTCTCGTAACATTAACATGCGAAAGATATACTTAAGAGATCTGGCCAATGCCTTTCTGTGTCATTCGGGGGCACCGTGGAAGCCACAAATGCCAGGCTTTGGATTTGCGTTGAGATTTATGTTACTAGAGCTGCATCTTGCCCATTTTCTGCCCTCCCTTAGCTGTTGTTTATCAGAAGCCTTTTGTGTGGTGCAACTGCTGCTTCTCATTAGTTTAAACGATATGGGCCACTGAGAAGAACAGAAAAAGAGGCTAATAAGGGGAGCTTAACTTCCCCGGTTGCTTATCATGAAAAGTTTATTCAGTAGCCAAATCTCCTTTTAAGTTTCTCTCCACATAGTACAGTAAAAATGCCGTTGATGTTCGCTCAACTCTACAACAAGCATCCCTTTGCTTTTGTATCTATACTGTTGCTACAAAGCTTTCCTTTTCAGAAAGGCTTCCAGTAGAATGCATTCATAATGCACCAGATCCAAACTGTAGCCAGGTTTTCTTGTAAGTGAACGGACCAGCCTGGGGCCAAGTCATTTTTATCAAATTAGGAGCCCTTTCTTCTTTTTCAAGGACCTTGGCCTCTCTCATGTTTTCTTTTTAATAGTTTGCCAGAGATAATATCAAAACCCTAACGACTGACTCCTCACTGGTAGTTTGGCCCCTGGAGGGGTAATGTCACAATGGTGTTGGAGAAGAGGGATTCTCGGCTACTGACAGAGGTCTACTGTGTTGTTTGTGATGATTCCTGTGTTGAACAAGTTATGTAAGGTGGTAAGGGTGGAAATACAAGCACCATTGTTGCTTAAAATCTCAGGGCATTTCATCCTTGGGAAATCCAGGAGACTGCCCAGATGAAACAGATTTCCATAGGCTAAGATCTTAAAGCAAGGAAGGGGAGAAAGAAGGTTCTACAGTTTGACATAACCCGTCTCGTCTCCCTTCCAGCCATGGGGCGTGATGGCCCATCCTCTGTGGGCTTTTGCTGTCAGTTGCAGAGCTGGTCCCACCCAGGCTTCCTATGCACATGTCATTCCGTTCCTGTCCCTTCTGCTGCTTCCCCAGGTCAGGTGCTTTTCATCAACTTATGCCTTAACTTCCAACATAACCCCTGAGTGTTCCAGCTGCCTGAAGTCTTACTTTTCTCCTGGCCTCTCACTATCTGTCTGGAACTCAAATCCCATATGTCATTCTCTTTCTGAGACTTATCACCAAACAGATGACATTCCTTCACCCGCGGAAGTTCTAACAGACCCTCCGTCATCAGCCTCCCGTGCTTCTCCGTTGTCACCTCCCACTATGAGCCGCCTTGCCCCGTACCTCACGCTCCACGAATATGGAACTATGTGCAGTTTTCATGATGTCCACTTTTTCACACCTTGAACATTTGATCATGATTCCCCTCTGCCTGTAATAGCAGCAGAGGTTTTGGACCAGAGGCGATTTTGCCTTCCTGGGAGAGCTGGCAGTGTCTGGAGACATGCGTAGGTGTTTGTATCTTGGCGAAGGGTGCTGCTGTCGTGGAGTGGGTAGAGGCCAGGGACGCATGAAGAGCCTCCTACAACAAAGCATTACCTTGCCTGAACGTCGGTCGTGCCAAGGCTGAGAAACTTTGCTCCACTTGTAAATTTCCAGGAGGATGATTTCTGTTCTCCAGTTAGGATGTAGGGAAGACATTCTCTCCTCTAGCAAATTGTCCTCATCCTTCTTCTCTTAGTTTGGGTCAATGTCCATTCACTGTATTATGAAAATGCTCTCTGTGTATACCTCTACCCTCACTGCCCAAGTCCTACGTTATTACTATTTTATTTAATTTTAATAAAGGCCTTACATATACAACAAACAGGCTGCCAGTTGTCCTAGGATGACGGCTGCATCTCACATTCCTGGTTCGAGGCAAAGCCAACATGGTTCAGCTACCTCCCCTCAGGTCTGAGACAGATACACATTCAGAAACCAGCTCTGTCCCTCCCCTCACATTTCTGTGGAGGAGATGCTTTCTTTTCTCAAGGCCAAAAGGGAGGTTCCACAAGAATTCTTGTTTAAAATAAGGGAAATATGGAAAGGACGACTGTCATTTTCATTCCCTTTTTGGATGTCTGCTTTTGCAGAGAATTGGGGACAATCAGATGGGACAAGTGAGATTTTACCAGTAGACCATGCTGGAGCCACCATCTGTCCATACCAGCCAGCAGGAGGGCATATACAATGAGTGAGAACAGAATTACCACCAACCTCAGGCAGGAATGTGACCTGGCCCAGTTAGGAGGGTATTTTTCGTTCTTTCCCGGCTACCTCAGCTCTCCCCTGACAGAGAAGGAAGCAGCTGGGTAGAGGAAGGGGGAAGGGGAGATGTGAAAGACCTCGCAACCCATCCCTCCCTTCAGGTCAGTCAAGCCAAAAGGGTGGCTTGGGCCTGGGGTGGCGGTGGGACAGACACCAGAATTTTGAATCAAATGCAGTATTGAAATTTTTAGAATAAATAGAGCTGAGTCGTACAGGCTGAAGAAAGGATACTGTTTGTGTAAGTCAGAATGTCTGAAAACTTATGGATTTAGGTCAAGATAATAAAAAGGAAGGCATTACTTGATACAAGACATCTAGGGATAGTTACTGGCAAAAAATTCAAGTTTATATCCTAATGAATTGACATTCCTCAGTAAGCCATATATATATAGATATATGTATATAATAAAAATTATGTAGTAATGACATAATCTAGTTTTTACAACACGGGGGTGGGCAGTCCTTAGGTCCTTCCTTCTTCTCAAGGGCCCATCTTTACTACAGATGGGTGAGTCTTAAACTTTGGAGGGCTCCTGCATTGTGGGAGACTCTGTTACTTCAGAAAGTCTCCTGCACGTCTGGGGTATGCGGTGATAGAGAGGTCAGCACCACTGACTTTTTCCACTGGAGCTCAGAACGAAAGCAACAAAGCTGACGTGCCTCTTCTAGCCCGTGTCCCGCAATCTCCACCAGACCCATGTGACACATTCTAACATTAATATCTAAGGCTTTTTTTTGGATACCCTTTTTGAAGGGTATCAGATATTAATAAGGTCAAAGTTCTAGTTAACTCGAACACCGTCTTGTAATCTGTAAGGGAAGGCATTTCAAGTTATTAGCTACGTATCCTGCCCCCACCCCTGACTGGTTTCATTTTGTACCGTGTATGCATGCACACACTCCAACATGCAACCCTTTCTTTGTGTGTCTTGGTCTGAAGGGACAACCCCTTCCCATGGACATATCTCTCCCTGAATTCCTCTTGGCTTCTTGCAAATTGAGAAACATCTTAGACTGTGCCCATTTGAGCATTACCCTTATTCTCTGGCCTTCACACAGGCTTTGGAGGGAAGAGGGCTGTGTCCGTCCTACTCTGTAGCATTGGTGACCTATCTCATTTGCTGAGCCTAGAATAAGGTGATGATGTGGAAAAAATTGTCAAGAATTTCAAGATGCACTAAACCAAAACAGGAACCCTTCTGAGCGTGGGGGTGCCTGTGTCACTGGGCCCTTTCCCTCTGTGGGAGGAAGAGCCCGGGTCTGCCTTTACTGGGTCACCTGTAAAGGGAGCAGTCTTCATAACCATTAATTCATTTTTCTCAGTGCTCCTAGTCATGTGCCTCTTCATTACGTCTTCCTACAGGCACGACTCTCTGACTTTGCCCTCGAGGACTGAGACATGACCCATGATGATTCCCACCAAGATGTGACTCTACCGTCTGCCTGGGCCTGATGACATCCCAAAGGGAGAAACCCACACTCTGGTCTTTCCTGCTTCTCCCTTGTTCAAGGAACGGTGCTGGAGCCAGTTGATTTATCTTGATTCATTCTACCTCTGACAGTAGCAGGGGAGGAAAGCATCTCTCTTCTTCCTTCTCTTTTTGGTGTGTGTGTGTGTGTTAAAATACGCATCACATAAAATTAACCATGTTAACTATTTTTAAGTGCAAGGTTCAGTGGTGTTAAGTCTATTTCTCTGTGTGTAGCATCACCACGACCCATCTCTAGAACTTTTTCTTCATCCCATATCTGATCCCTTTTATTGCATCTCTTACTCTGAATCAGAAGCCCTTGGAAAGCTGAGAACTTCCTCATTTTTGAATTTCCAGGGCCTTTCATACAGTAGACACTCTCTATGCTTATTAACCTACATTTATATTCAACAGAGGGAAGGAGAAAAGGAAGCTATTGTCATGTTTATTATCCGTGGCAGGGAAAGGAAGCCTCTGATACAGTTAGCGGGGTTTGCCTGTTTCCCGGGCCACCCTTTCCTTTCCCAGGAAATAATGAGAATAGAATTGTTATTTTTTCATACAGAAGTCATCATGTCCTTTATGGCATCCTGCTGGCTTCCAATTAAGGAACATTGAGGAATTTCTAGTAAATTAACTAATATGTCCCTAAATACTGTGTTGTGTCTGAAGTCCTTACATAGATCAAACACAAAGGAAAACAAACCCGCAGCCAACACAGGGGATAATGAATTCTCAAGTCTATGGTTGCATCTCATCCTGGATTCTTTTGTGGGTCCGGGCTTTCTTTAAAAGGAACAGGAATTCTGTTCTACCGAAGTTTTTATTGATCAATGTGAGGAGACCACATTTTGGATCTGTTTGAAGACCTTTTTGGTCAAAGATGTCTAAAATATAAGCTTAGGCACAAAAGAGCTCAGTCCAATTAGCACCCGCCTCTTAAAAGATCACCTCCAGGAGTTCAGTAAATATTTTTATGTGATTCCTTGAAGTTCTGAGGCTGGAGAGAAGGCTGGCAAATCACTAAGACCGGATGTTGAAAGAATTTTCTGGTGGGAGGAAGATGGTCAGAGGGTTCTCCTGGTCCTGGATTAAAAATAAGTAGTTTGAAATAAAAAGTGAAAAGCAGACGTATAAAGGGAGGGAGGTTTTGACTGCTAAATGGAGACATATCCCTTAAAATTACCCCTTTAAGACATTTAAGCAAATAGATATGCACCAAAATAAAGCTGCTTATGGGGTTTTTTTTTTTTTTTTTTTTGCTTTGTTTGTTTGTTTGTTTGTTTTTGTTTATGGGGTTTTGAAGCAAGATTGTGCTGCCATACTTGTGGGAGCTTTATTTTTCTGGGAGCATTTTTGGATGTTGGAAAAGATAGAAGGGACCTATTATAGTGGGCCTAGGAAAGATTCTTTGTTGGACTATTGTGGTAGGGTGGATGGTGGTGGCAGGGTAGGGGGTGGTTAGGCTATATTTCTTCTCTTCCTTGTAAGAGGAGCCATTATTACCTGTCTGTCCCTTTTTTGAGACCCTCCTGTTGTATCTGGGAATTTATCCTAGTTCTCAGAAGTGTAGGGGAAAAGAAAGGAGAACCATTTATCTATAGGAATCCCATTGTTGAAGTTAGCACATAATATCATAATATATAATTTTTGCTCAGGAATGTCTCCACATTTGCTCTTGGGTGAAATTTCCCTTATATCTTGTCCTAAATTTTAGCTGTGTTAGGGAAAGATGTGTAAAACGAGAATATTTACATCAGGAGTTTGGCTTTCGTGTTGCTTAGAGCAACAACTGCTTCAACAAATAAGCTGCAAAATTTCAGCTGCATTCCATTGATCCAGTGGTAATTTGGGGACCCAGACTCCTCCTGTCTTGTGACCCCCACTATCTCTTAAGGTTTCAGATGACTTTACTCAAAGCCAGTGGGAGGAGGAAACTCTAAGGACAAAGTACACATGCTTCTTACCTAAGTTGTCCTAAATAACACTAAGATACAATCTTCCAGGTTATAAAATAGAGTAATATGTCATTAGATTTGTCTGGCATTCTTCAAACTCAAAACTACCATGATAGCTTTTTGTTTATTGACTTGGGACAAAAAAATCCTAACAAATGTATTTATTTATTTTTAATAAGAAATAAGTATTATTTCTTATTTATTTATTTATTTATTCATTTTTTTTTATTTCAATCTTATTTAATTTTCAAAACTTTTAGTGCTATAACATGCAGTCTGCCCAGGAAAATGAATTCCATGTGTACTTGAGAGAACTATATTCTTCTTCTTTTTTAAAAAATATCTTTTCAGCGTAACAGAATTCATTGTTTTTGCACCATGCAATCCATGCCCTCCTTAATGTCCACCACCTGGCTCCCCTAACCTCCTACCCCCCTGCCCCTTCATAACCCTCAGATTGTTTTTCAGACTCCATAGTCTCTCATGGTTCATCTCCCCTTCCAATTTCCCTCAACTCCCTTCTCCTCTCCATCACCCCATGTCCTCCATGTTATTTTTTTATGCTCCACAAATAAGTGAAACCATATGATACTTGACTCTCTGCTTGACTTATTTCACTCAGCATAATCTCTTCCAGTCCTGTCCATATTGGTACAAAAGTGGGCATTCATCCTTTCTGATGGAGGCATAATACTCCATAGTGTATATGGACCACATCTTCCTTATCCATTGGTCTGTTGAAGGGCATCTTGGTTCTTTCCACAGTTTGATGACCATGGTCATTGCTGCTATAAACATGGGGGTACAGATGGCCCTTCTTTTCACTACATCTGTATCTTTGGGGTAAATACCCAGTACTGTAATTGCAGGGCCATAGGGAAGCTCTATTTTTAATTTCTTGAGGAATCTCCACACTGTTCTCCAAAGTGGCTGCACCAACATGCATTCCCACCAACAGTGTAAGAGGGTTCCCCTTTCTCCACATCCTCTCCAACACACATTGTTTCCTGTCTTGCCAATTTTGGCCATTCTAACTGGTGTAAGGCGGTATCTCAATGTGGTTTTGATTTGAATCTCCCTGATGGCTAGTGATGATGAAAATTTTTTCATGTGTCTGATAGCCATTTGTATGTCTTCATTGGAGAAGTGTCTGTTCATATCTTCTGCCCATTTTTTGATATGATTACCTGTTTTGTGTGTGTTGAGTTTGAGAAGTTCTTTATAGATCCTGGATATCAACCTTTTGCCTGTACTGTCATTTGCAAATATCTTCTCCCATTCCGTGGGTTGCCTCTTTGTTTTTTTGACTGTTTCCTTTGCTGTGCAGAAGCTTTTGATCTTGATGAAGTCCCAAAAATTCATTTTCGCTTTTGTTTCCTTTGTCTTTGGAGACATATCTTGAAAGAAGTTGCTGTGTCTGATATCAAAGAGTTACTGCCTATGTTCTCCTCTAGAATTCTGATGGATTCCTGTCTCATGTTGAGGTCTTTTATCCAGTTCGAGTTTATCTTTGTGTATGGTATAGAGAATGGTCAAGTTTCATTCTTCTACATATAACTGTCCAATTTTCCCAGCACCGTTTATTGAAGAGACTATCTTTTTTCCTGCTTTGTCGAAGATGATTTGACCATAGAGTTGAGGGTCCATATCTGGGCTCTCTACTCTGTTCCACTGGTCTATGTGTCTGTTTTTATGCCAGTACCATGCTGTCTCGGTGATCACAGCTTTGTAGTAAAGCTTGAAATTAGGTAACGTGATGCCACCAGTTTTATTTTTGTTTTTCAACATTTCCTTAGCAATTCGGGGTCTCTTCTGAATCCATACAAATTTTAGGATTATTTGCTCCAGTTCTTTGACAAGTGGAATTTTGATCGGAATGGCATTAAGAGTATAGATTGCTCTAGGCAGTATAGACATTTTAACAATGTTTATTCTTTTTATCCAAGAGCATGGAATGGTCTTCCACCTTTTTGTGTCTTCTTCAATTTCTTTCATGAGTGTTCTGTAGTTCCTTGAGTACAGATCCTTTACCTCTTTGGTTAGGTTTATTCCCAGGTATCTTATGGTTCTTGGTGCTATAGTAAATGGAATCAATTCTCTGATTTCCCTTTCTGTATTTTCATTGTTAGTGTATAAGAAAGCCACTGATTTCTGTACATTGACTTTTTATCCTGCCACGTTACTTAATTGCTGTATGAGTTCTAGTAGTTTGGGGGTGAAGTCTTTTGGGTTTTCCATATAAAGAATCATGTCATCTGCGAAGAGAGAGAGTTTGACTTCTTCATTGCCAATTTGGATACCTTTTATTTCTCTTTGTTGTCTGATTGCTGTTGCTAGGACTTCTATTGCTGTTGCTAGGACTTCTAATATTATGTTGAACAAGAGTTGTGAGAGTGGGCATCCTTGTCATGTTCCTGATCTCAACGGGAAGGCTGTGAGCTTTTTCCCATTGAGGATGATATTTGCTGTGGGTCTTTCATAGATAGATTTGATGAAGTTCAGGAATGTTCCCTCTATCCCTATACTTTGGAGCGTTTTAATCAGGAACGGATGCTGGATTTTGTCAAATGCTTTTTCTGCATCAATTGAGAGGACCATGTGGTTCTTCTCTCTTCTCTTATTGATTTGTTCTATCACATTGATTGATTTGTGAATGTTGAATCATACTTCTAACCCAGGGATGAATCCCACCAGGTCATGGTGGATAATCTTTTTAATGTGCTTTTGGATCCTGTTTTCTAGGATCTTGTTGAGAATCTTAGCATCCATATTCATCAGTGATATTGGTCTGAAATTCTCCTTTTGGGTGGGGTCTTTGCCTGATTTGGGGATCATGGTAATGCTGGCTTCATAGAAAGAGTCTGGAAGTTTTCCTTCTGCTTCAAGTTTTTGAAACAGCTTCAGGAGAATAGGTGTTATTTCTTCTTTGAAAGTTTGGTAGAATTCCCCAGGGAATTCGTCAGGTCCTGGGCTCTTGTTTTGGGGAGGTTTTTGATCACTGCTTCAATCTCATTACTAGATATCGGTCTATTCAGGTTGTCAATTTCTTCCTGGTTCAATTTTGGTAGTTTATAGTTTTCCAGGAATGCATCCATTTCATCTAGGTTGCTTAGCTTATTGGCATATAACTGTTGATAGTAACTTCTGATGGTTGTTTCTACTTCCTTGGTGTTAGTTGTGATCTCTCCCTTTTTGTGTGTAGTTTTATTAATTTGAGCTTTCTCTCTTTTCTTTTGGATTAGTGTGGCCAATGGTTTATTGATCTTATTGATTCTTTCAGAAAACCAGCTTCTGGTTTCATTGATACGTTCTACTGTATCTTTAGTTTCAACCTCATTGATCTCTGCTGTAATCTTGATGATTTCCCTTCTTATGTGTGGAGTTAGTTTGATTTGTTGTTGATTCTCCAGTTCTTTAAGGTGTAGAGACAGCTGGTGTATTCTGGATTTTTCAATTTTTTTGAGAAAGACTTGGATGGCTATGTATTTCCCTCTTAGGACCGCCTTTGCTGTATCCCATAGGTTTTGGACTGAAGTGTCTTCATTCTCATGGGTTTCCATGAATTGTTTAAGTTCTTTGATCTCCTGGTTGATCCAAGCATTCTTAAGCAAGGTGGTCTTTAGCTTCCAGGTGTTTGAGTTCCTTCCAAATTTTTCCTTGTGATTGAGCTCCAGTTTCAAAGCATTGCGATCTGAAAATAGGCAGGGAATAATATCAGTCTTTTGGTATTGGTTGAGTCATGATTTGTGACCAGTATATGGTCTATTCTGGAGAAGGTTCCATGGGCACTTGAGAAGAATGAGTGTTCTGTTGTTTTAGGGTGGAATGTTCTGTATATATCTATGAGGTCCATCTGGTCCAATGTCACTCAATACTTCTGTTTCTTTATTGATTTTCTGCTTGGATAATCTGTCTATTACTGAGAGAGGCGTGTTAAGATCTACTATTAATGTATTCATACCAATATGACTCTTTATCTTGATTAATAGTTTTCTTATGTAATTGGCTGCTCCCATATCGGGGGCATAGATATTTACAGTTTTTAGATCATCTTGGTGGATAGTCACTTTAAGAATTATGTAGTGTCCTTCTGTATCTCTGACTACAGTCTTTAGTTTAAAATCTAATTTATCTGATATGAGAATCACTACCCCGGCCTTCTTTTGAGGCCCACTGACATGAAAGATGCTTCTTCATCCCTTCACTTTCAGTCTGGGTGTATTCTTAGGTTCAAAATGGGTCTCTTATAGACAACATATGGATGAGTCCTGTCGTTTTATCCAATCTGCAACCCTGTGTCATTTTATGGGCGCATTTAGGCCATGCACATTGAGAGTGATTAATGATAGATACGTTTTTATTGACATCGTGTTACCTTTGAAGTCTTTCTTTCTGCAGATTGTCTCTATATTTCTGTTCAATGATATTCTTAGGATTTTCGCTGTTTTATAGAATCCCCTTTAATATTTCCTGCAGTGTTGGCTTGGTGGTCGCATACTCTTTTAAGCCTTGCTAGTCTCAGAAACTCTTTATCTCTTCCATCCATTTTGAATGTCAGTCTTGCTGGGTAAAGTATTCTTGGCTGCATCTTCTTCTCACTTAGTGCCCTGAATATATCTTGTCAGCCCTTCTGGCTTGCCAGGTCTCTGTGGACAGTTCTGACCTTATTCTGATGGGCTTTCCTCTGTACATAAGGAGCTTCTTTGTCCTAGCTGCCTTCAAGAGGGCCTGCCTACAATTATAATTCTTCATTCTTGCTATTAGGTGTCTCGAGGACTTTCGAGAATCTATAATTTTGGGAGGAGACTGTTCTGCCTCTAGTACATGAATACTGGTTCCATTCACGAGTTTGGGAAAATTTTCATGGAGAACTTGTTCCACTATATCTTCTAGACATTTTTATTTCTCCTCTCCTTCAGGGATTCCAATAATTTTGATGTTGGAATGTTTCATGGCATCATTTATTTCCCTGATTCTGTGTTCGTGGCTTCTAAGCTGTTTGTTCCAGGCTTCCTCCTGATCCTTTCTCTCTATCTGTTTGTCCTCCAGATCACTAATTCTATCTTCTGTCTCAGTTACCCTAGTTTTTAGAGAATTTAGATTAGATGGGAACTCATTGAGAGCATTGTGAACATCATCCTTGGCGGCTTTCACTTCTGCCCTAACATTGTGAACATCATACCTCGTGGCTTTTGGTTCTGCCCTAATCAATTCCATTTGGTCATCTATGGCTTTCTCCAACCTAGCTATTGCCTGGATAATTGTTAGCCTGAATTCCCTTTCTGACATATTGTCTATGTTGATAACCATTAGCTCTGTTGCAGAAGGCCCATCCTCTGAATTTTTCTTCTGTTGGGCATTCCTTTTCCTAGTCATTTTGGTGAGAGATGGCTGAACGGATGTAGCTGGATGTTTTGACCGTGGTGCAGTCAAGGTGCACCTTGGAATGCTTCTGAGCAATCAGGAGTCCCCACCCAAACAAAAGAAAAAAGAGAGAAAAAAGAAAAAAAAAGGTAAAACAAAAGAAAAGAGAGAGAGAGAAAAAAAGAAAGATAAAAGAGAAGGCTCAGCCCAAATGGGCCCCAAGGTAAGATTTATGACATATATAAACAAAAACAGACAAACAAGAAGACTGATACAAGTATATGACAAGAGAAAAAATATATAGAAATATAAAAGCAAAAAACAAACAAAAAAACACCTCGTCAAAAAGAACCCCAAGTATAAGATTTATATACTATCAGGACAAACTCAAATATACAGAAACGCTGGTGGAAGAAAAAGATGGGAGAGTGGTTATAAATTCTTGGTGTGGGTGAGGAAGGTTATTTTGATTCTTCCTGGATGTATCTTGATATTTTTGTTAAAGGACTCAACTTTCCTAAGATAAAGGGGGATTAAAAATTGGTTTACCTATAGGGGTAGCATTGATTGGGGAAAGGGGATTACCTTGTAGTTTAACTCCATATGAATATTAAAAAATAAAAGTAAAAAAAAGAATAAACTAAACTAAACTAAAATTTAAAAAAGATTAAAAAAGGGGCGCCTGGGTGGCTCAGTGGGTTAAGCCGCTGCCTTCGGCTCAGGTCATGATCTCAGGGTCCTGGGATGGAGTCCCACGTCGGGCTCTCTGCTCGGCGGGGAGCCTGCTTCCCTTCCTCTCTCTCTCTGCCTGCCTCTCTGTCTACTTGTGATCGCTCTCTGTCGAGTAAATAAATAAAATCTTTAAAAAAAAAAAAGATTAAAAAATAGAAAGGTGAAAGAAAAACATGGGTATATGTATCCAAAAGTTCAGGTTAAAAGTTATTATGAAATTTGGTGTACTGGACATCTCACGGTGATGGTAAATAGGTCAAACAATCTTGGAGGCTATGGCATGGTTGGAGTCAAGGACCAAACCAGGCCCTGACTTGTGTCTCCTTCAAAGTCCAGACACCTTGACAAGGTTAAGGACGGGAAAGTTGAGTGCACTGAGAAAGGGGTCTGTGCTATGTGTCATGCGCTCACCTATGTGACTTCCCACACCCTCTCCCTACAGTAGGGAACAATGTGGCCAGGGTCCTGAGTTCTTAGTTAGTCCTTGTTGTTCTGTACCTCACATAACCCACTCCCTGTTTGATTGTCTTGCTAATGGCTTTAGCCGAAACTACCTGGCGTCTGGAGGTTTGCTTGTAGTAAATGTAAACTTGTTATAGAAACTTGCGGTCATCTGACTAGGTACTGATGTAATGCTCCTCCTATTCTGGTCTGCCTTATAAATGATTGTAAGATGTGGAATAAAATTGGCGCTGTTGGTCATCCTCTTCAGTGTTCCTCCTGCCCCCATCTCTTTGTCTCTTAACTTTTTTTCATCATCCTCTTAGACCTCATGGTTACCCTGGTTGATTCGTCGTGCTGGCCATGACAAGAAAAATTATCTATATTTTTTAAAAAATGAACCAGAATAGTGGGAGCGAATTAAAAATAAAAGTTGTATCTATGGGTTGCCTGGGTGGCTCAGTGGGTTAAGCCGCTGCCTTCAACTCAGGTCATGATCTCAGGGTCCTGGGATCGAGTCCCACATTGGGCTCTCTGCTCGGAAGGGAGCCTGCTTCCCTCTCTCTCTCTCTGCCTGCCTCTCTGTCTACTGTGATCTCTCTCTGTCAAATAAATAAATAAATAAAATCTTTTAAAAAAAAAAGTTGTATCTATGAAGTAGTGGTGGTTGTTCTCTTGTCATCTTTTTTTTTTCTTTTTTCTTTTTTTTCTTCTGGTTGATTTTCTGGGGGAGGGGCCTGCCATGTAGGTTTTCAGGCAATGTTCCCTGAGTTAAGTCCTCCTGTCCTCCTCAAGGGAGTGAGCTCTGAGGAAACTGGCTTTTTCAGGCTTTTGTTCTCTGGAGGTTTTTATGTTTGTTTGTTCGGTTTTTTGTTTGTTTGTTTTTGTTTTTGTTTTTTCCCTTGCCTTGACAGCTTTTGATTGTTTTTGGAGTTTTAGAGGAAAACAAACTGCACCCCGACTTCCCTCTCAGAGAGAAGCCTCAGTCTGTTCCTTTCTAGCTGCTGCAGAGCACATAAGTTCCCCCTTGGCCACTGGCAGAGTGCGTTGTGAGTCGTGGTCCCTGGGGACACAGGAACTCCTGCCTGTACCCAAAACCATGACAGTGGCGGCTGTCTGGGCAGCTCTGGACCACCAGAGAGGTTCCATAGAACAATAGAGAGGTGTTATATAAGACTGATGAATCACAGACCTGTACTCCTGAAACAAATAATACATTATATGCTATTACTTGAATTTAAATAAAAAAATAAAGAAGAACTGGGGTACCTGGGTGGGGCTCTGTGGGTTAAAGCCTCTGCCTTCGGCTCAGGTCATGATCCCAGGGTCCTGGGATCGAGCTCCGCATCGGGCTTCCTGCTCAGCAGGGAGCCTGCTTCCTCCTCTCTTCGCCTGCCTCTCTGCCTACTTGTGATCTCTGTCTGTCAAATAAATAAATAAAATCTTAAAAAAAGAAAAGAAGAACTTGTTTTCTTAAAAGAAGTTGTTTTAAGTTGAGATTATTCTGTTTAATATTTTCCTCAGTTTTTACAATATTAACAATAAGCTGTTTGTAAGAAATAAAAATCCTTTCTATTTTCCCCAAATTCACCATTTTATAAAATTACCTTGGATTAAATTTTTTCTTGCCAATAGCTTAAAGGAAACTAGTAAAAATATTTTTAGCTTTATAGAAAACGTTAAACCAATAAATAGGTAAGTGTGTTTTCCTTTTCTACAAGTTGGTTAGATTCTTACTTTTTATCTCAGAATAGAAACTCAGCTAGATTTTACATTCCTCATTTCTATAGGAAATGTCAGCAAACTTTTCTGTACCTATGTATCTACATTTTTATCTATTTCTACACACACCCTTATATGTTTGTATCTGTGATGATCATTATATTTTTAGATTAACTTCCAAGTGACACTTTTGGTTCTATTATTGACTTACTAATTATTTGAATCTCCTTCATTCCACAGAAGGGACTTATAGTGGCTAAAATACATTTCTCTGGTAATATATGATAATAAAGAAGAAAGCTGGGGAAAAGAGAAGACAAATAAATGGAGAAGATGAAGTCAGGGTAATGCTTTATTCAAATACAGGCCACACACGCCAAAGCATGTGCATACTTTGACATAGGTGGGCTGCAAACTTAATCCCCATTGCTCACAATTGGTTAAGATGTTGTAGAACTTCCTGTATTCCTAAGAAACAAAATAGTAAGTTGAGACAGGCACATCTATCCTTATCACCGAGGCCTGAGTTCACAAACCATGAGAACATGTCAACCACTCACTGTGTTTACCCAGAATGTAGGGATGGTTCCTGACCTAAAGAAACTTCTCAGGACACAATATCACATCCAACAGATGGGAATACAAAACTTGCCTCTCAGGTGGGTGCTCTTTCCCACCAGCCATCTCTGCTGTGTTTGGTGCTCTTCCTTCTCCCACTCCATACAGTGACTTTTCTCTTTATTTATTTATTTTTCATTGACATATAATGTATTATTTGTTTCAGAGGAATCATCAGTCTTCACAATTCACAGCACTCACATTAGCACATACCCTCCCCAGTGTCCATCACCCAGCCACCCCATCCCATTTACCCTCCTCCCCTCCAGCAACACTCAGTCTGTTTTCCCGAGATTAAGACTCTCTTACACTTTGTCTCCCTCTCTGGTTTCATCTTGTTTCATTTATCCCTCTGTTCCCCTATGATCCTCTGTCTTGTTTCCCAAATTCCTTATATCAGTGAGATCTTATAACTCTCTTTCTCTGATTGACTTATTTCACTCAGCATAATTCCCTCTCGTTCCATCCACGTCCTTGCAAATGGCAAGATTTCATTTTTGATGACTGTGTAGTATTCCATTTTGAAAACCTTCCCTCCTTTCTTCAAATTTCCTAATCCTCTTCCTTCATCTCTCACCTTCCCCTGTCTCAGAAAATGGCTGACTTCAAAGACAAAATGGAACCCATCAGCCGGGAACTGCATCTTTTCACTAGCACTGCAAATGAATCTCCCTGGAATTGTGGTTCCTCCCTCTTTTCTTGGCATGAGCTGGAGGCACTGCTCCACCCTGGTAAGAATAGTTCTTGACCTCAAGCTGTAAATTCTTTTTCTTCTTGAAAATCTGGGCTTAACATGATGTGTTCTTTCTTGTATAGTCAACCTCTCTCTTTTGTTGTCACTGAAATATGCTCAGACACCTGAATTTTTAAAAAACAAACTTTCTAGACCCTGTATCTATATCCTGGACCAGCTCATTCTCCCTGACCTCTCCATTTATAGCCAAAGTTCCAAGAAGGCAGGCCATGTTCACTGGCTCCTTTACTCCACTTTCTGATAACCATTCTGGATGTTTCATGCTGAATCCACCATGACTGCATCTATAAGATCACCAATCACCTGAGTGGCACCAAATCCTGTGATCATGCTTTAGCTTTATGAGCTCTTTTGTGGGTTTCCAAAAAAAGCTACTCTTTATTTTAATGAATGAGGCAGAGTTCATTTCAGTGGTTCATAACCAAAGACTCCAACTGATACTCTAACTATCCAGCTGTATCATGCTCTGCTCTGCTCTCCTCTTTGCTGTTCTTGGTCCACTCACACTGTTTTTGTTTATTTTTACCTAAGTTCACTAAGTAATCTCTGTTCTCCCCTACCAGGAAAATCTCTTCCTCTCCCTCTTCACTTGACAATTCTAATTCTTCAGACTCAAGTCAAATGCTACTTCTTCTGAGGAACATTCCCTAGATCTCTAGACTTGATTAGAAACCCTGTTAAGTATTCTCAAAGCCCAGCAATGCAGTTTAATAGTCACATAAAATACTGGCTAGCTCTTCACCTGGCTTAATGTTAGAGTTTTAATTTTAATTCCCACCACATGGTGACATTCCAAAACATATTTAATGGATTATCCAAGTAGGATGTGTGTGGCCATGGTTTAAATGGTGAGAAGAGTATCCTTTCAAGTTAGAGTGCTTGTCTTGATGTCTCATGGGCCTTTCAAGGACATCTGAGAACAACTCTGCTTATTGTCTTTATTATGATGATGACAGTTGCAGAAAAACAACCGGTTCAGAGGCCCTGAGCCAATGGAGAGGGAGCCTAGATGCTGCCATGGAAAGTCCTTCCCTGAGTGATTCATGGTCACTGCCTCTGGCTCTTCTATGAGGCTACATGGAGCTTTACTGGTAGGTCATCCAATGCCTTAGAGTTTGGCTCTTCATCCCAACACATGCTTCCCTTATCACCTTTTGTTTTTTATTATCCCTTGAGTTGCAAAGATTCCTTGATCTGGTGTGCTTACTGGGTAAGTGTAGGAGGAAGAATACAAACCAGTAATATTTTGTGTAACATGTTGAAATGAATATTTACTTGATACTGTAACCTAGTGGAGGAGTGCAGGGGCAGAGTTACATTCTGCATTTTCTACAGGGGACACAGAGGACAAAGGAGAAATAACTAGGGAAGACAGTTATAGCACCCAAGCCTGCTGATTTTAGATGTAGTGTTCTTTTCTGCCATACCATTAATTTAAAACTGTTTTAAATGCTTCATCTTCTTTTCACATAAGCTCTTACATATGTTTACTCAATTATCCATTTTCAACTCAGTACAGCAAAGATCCATTGGGTGTTGTCTATATAGAAGACTCTGAGGAATATGGAACTAAAAATGCACATTCTTCAAGCTTATAATTTTGTAGGAGTGGAAGCGGAGGCAGGAAAATGTCATTTACTCTATTACTTCAGTGCCTCATGCCATCCTTTAAAGGATTGAAATTAGGATTAATTTAAGATTTAGCTTCTTTTACATCCCATTCTTTAGTTTTTATATGACTTTCAAATATCTCTTCGCCTATTAGACACCAAGTCAGATGACCAAAGAACTTATGAGAAGAAGATCGTGCTGACAAATGAATTTGTCTCTTTTCCTGATCTTGACCCAAAGTGAAAGGCAGGTGGCAAGTGAGAGTCAAGGTGGGTCTTAAACTTGGCAAAGTAGGAGAATTATTTATTAACATTTCAATAATTCAATATTTCCATGTACAGTATTTCCATATTTAAATTACCCAGCTTGATCACCTATTGAGAAAACCCTGAGCTTTGTTTTTCACTACTGCCGCACCATGAAAAAACAGAATGAGTATTTACCTTCTGTGGCAGGGACCATTAGTTGCCTTCCCCAATATCCAACCTAGTCATGTGAGATAAAGATAGAGTTGAGGGAAATTGGAAGGGGAGGTGAGCCACGAGAGACTATGGACTCTGAAAAACGGCCTGAGGGTCTTGAAGGGGTGGGGGGGTGGGAGGTTAGGGGAACAAGGTGGTGGGTATCATGGAGGGCACGTATTGCATGGAGCACTGGATGTGGTGCAAAAACAATGAATACTGTTATGCTGAAAAGAAATTTAAAAAAATAAATAAAATTAACCAAAAATTAAAAAAAAAAAAAAAGATTTTCCAGCTTCCCTCATCACCAAGCTGGCTGTGTGACTATGTACTGGCCACCAAGATGTCTTAGAGAACTTTAAATGACATCTGGCATGCACCATTTACCCTCTTCTTTATGGGCAGTGCACACGGAGTTGCCTTAGATTATGGGACAGCATAAGGCAGCTGGTAGAACATTAGTATCGAGGCCTCTGTGCCAGGTCTGGGGGCTATCACAGAACTTCTTTTAAGGGGCATAAAGACACCATAGCTCTAGATTTCTTGTTTAAAAGAATGGAAGCAAAATAAGTCAGTCAGAGAAAGACGATTATCCGATGATCTCACTGATACGTGGAATTTAAAACAAGGCAGAGGAGGGGCGCCTGGGTGGCTCAGTGGGTTAAGCTGCTGCCTTCGGCTCGGGTCATGATCTCAGGGTCCTGGGATCGAGTCCCGCATTGGGCTCTCTGCTCAGCAGGGAGCCTGTTTCCTTCTCTCTCTCTCTCTGCCTGCCTCTCAGTGTACTTGTAATTTCTCTCTGTCAAATAAATAAATAAAATCTTAAAAAAAATAAAAATAAAACAAGGCAGAGGATCATGGGGAAAGAGGAAAAAAATGAAACCAGATGAAAGCAGAGAGGAAGACAAACCATGAGAGACTCTTGATCACAGGAGACAAACTGAGGGTTGCTGGAGGGGTAGGGGTGGGGGGTTGGGGCAACTGAGTGAGACACATTAGGGAGGGTATGTATTGTAATGAACACTGGGTGTTATATAAGACTGATGAATCACAGACCTGTACCCCTGAAACAAATAATACATTATTATGTTAATTAAATGACTTTAAATAAAAATTATATAAAAGAATGGAAGGGGACGTAATCCAAGTAGGTGACCTTTCTGGATTTCTCAAAACACTTGTTCTGTGAGGGTATTGAGCCAGATTTGGTTCATTCTGGAACACAAACAAATGTGTTTCTGGCCCCTCATGGAGTTAATTCACACCATTAGTGTAGGCCAGAATGTCCATGATCTCCTTTTACTTTTTCTCAAAGCCGACGAGGTGTTTCTCCATTCAAAACATACATCTTGTTTCAACATGCCAAGTGTAAAGCATTTAGGATAAACTTTTATAGCAGGAGATTAATCACTTAATAAATTCAACAAATAAACTGGGCTTATGCTTTTTGCCAGGCATTGTTAATAGGCTGTTGGGATTCATCAGAGAGCGATCCCCGGCCTTCTTGGGGCTTACCTTCTAGCTGGTGGACAGACAATAAACAGAATATATTACTAAATGGAGTATGGTAGTAGATGATTTAGTAGGAATCTCAGAGTGAGGAGACACAACATACTTTTGTTTCTTGGCTGCATTAAACCCAGAGAGAGGCGAATCTGTTCATCTTAGTGAAAATGTACCAGATGAGAGAGTACAATCCTGTGCATTTTAAGAAAATGGCCCTTTGTTAAGCTTACACAGAGAATTCCTGCAATTGTCCAAAATGGTACCCTTAGGTATTACTCAGAACCCGGCCAAAAGAGGCAGATTTGAGGGGCAGACATCTGATCCCAAACATTTTGCAGCTTATAAACAGAGCAGCACATTGACAAGAGGAAAAAGATGTTAAAAATACAACAGATGAATGAATTCTTTGCTTTCCTGAGGCTAAGCGCCATGGTGAACTTGGGGTGTTAGTGACAGTCTCCGAGGAGAGAGATTCATTTCTGTTGGCCTTTGAAATTTTTCCTGTTACAGCAAACTTCCTGGAATGTGTGCAGATTGAGAACACTTTCATCTGGTAGGCTAAGAGTGATGGCGTGTGTATTGGCTTTTCTATCGGTCATTGTCGGTTCGGAATGAGGGTAACTTGGCGGCTCCTGGTGAGACAGACCTGCTGGGTATGGACTGTGGGTCTCAGCAGGTGGCTCTGAGAGAGGGGGCTGAGGCGTAGATAACTCCATAAATAACTAGTTAAAGAGAGGATAGAATCATTAAAAATGTGAGGATCTAGGGCAAGGTTTAAGGGTCCCTAGCCATTTTGGAAAAATGGTGGAGGGAAGAGAAGGGCTGAAAAAAGGGAAAGCTGTGAAACCATTATTTAATATGTTCAGAGCTGAGCGGGGCAGGCCAGGGAGCACGTTCAAGAGATTTGTGGTGCAAGGAAGGCTGGAAATGAGGGTTTTCTCCTTGCAGGTGGGAGGAGGTGACTTTGGGGAGAGTTTTGACTTGGAACCAAGGACTGAGTTGGAGGGATAACAAAGAACATTTGAGGGATTCTGAGGTTTATAGGCTGACTCTGAACCTGCCATAAAGGCACATTTTAATCCACGCCTGAAGGGTTAAAAATTAGCTGCGAAAATAAAGCACCTGCTACCCTTTGGCTATGACACTAAAGAGTCATAAAAGACTCTTCCTTCTAAAGAGGAAGGTTGGCTTTATCCTAGATGTGGGTATCTGAGGATATACATGGTCTGACGTAGGCTGACTGCACAGTAGGCAGTCTAAATATTTCTGGATTTCTGGACTCAATGTAGTTATTAATTCAAAGCTGTAGTTCAGTGTCTCGCTAAACTTTCTGCCATTGTGTCCTCCGCTGAAAAATCAGAATATGTTTTCTCTTGGCATCATATATGAAAAGTTCAGTTACAACCCACAGATGTTGTTTTGTTGTCATTTTGTACGTGTGTTTGTGTGTAGTTATAGTTATGTATAGTATATAATTCTATATTATATAGTGTATGAATGCATATAGTTATGGTTATATATATGCTATGTCATGTGTGTTATAAATAGTTATATACAGTATATATAGTTATATACTACAGTATATATGTATAATACATATAGTTATATGTAACTGAACTATGCAGATATGGAACATAGTATTTCTTATGAAATACATACTTGTATATATTATGTATATGTTATGTATGTATATAAACATGTTTCATATGTTCTATGTACATAAATGTATATAGCTCTCTCTATATGTGACTATATAGTGTTTCATAACTTTAAAACATTTCATGTGCTTTTAAGAAGATTCACAAGCTAATCTTACAATTTGGAAATATTGTCACTAAGCAGCAGATACTTGGTGTTTGAGCCACAGGCTTTAATTTTTTCCCAATTCAAATGTGGTTCTCTGTTTAGGCTCCTGAAGTAGTTTAACTTCTCTCTCTCTCCATCAGTGAATACATATATATCTAAGCACGCACACATGAATACATACAGAGGTATATACTCACTCTTACATATGCATACATACACAGTCACATCTATACCTTTAAAAAAAACCAGTGGAATATTGGGAACATTGAACAAAATAGCCTCACTGTATTTAAATATGGTACTTTAGAGAAATTCCCTAATGAAATAATTTGGCACATTTTTCACTAATCTTTTATCTGTCATCACTTTTCCTAATTTTAATATACTTCACACCCAGACTTGGATTACCAAATTTGATTTAAACTCACCCTATTTCTCCTCCTGGGGTGATTTCATGACTCTGGGACCTCAAGCTCTTGGATCAAAGCTTTGCTACATCTCAGCAGCTGTCTTAACTACTCTAGAGAGAGCAGTTTGAGTCCTTCCAAACACATCAAAGAGAAGGTGTTAGTTTGTCTTTCTCACACCCCTGCTCTGAGAACATCTGCTTCCCGTCTCCCAGATGCAGGAGTCCAATGGGAAGAAAGTGCCGTAGGACAGGGCAATTCTACTGAGCAGGCAAATGCCCTCCTGACTAGGTCTTCAGTCCTGAAGGATCTTCTTGCCATTTTTCTCTTGATAAGCTTGAGAGCAGTTCATAAATCATGGTGTACTGGCAAGGGTGCTAGGTGTGAAATCAGGTAGTTTTAATGACTTTCCAGTTCTGCTATGAAGTAGCATTTGGGGTCATTTGAGGCAAATCTTTGGTCTTCTGGTTCTCTCTTTCTTCATCTATAAAATAGGATAATGGGATATTATGGCTTTAAGTTTCTTTAAAGTTTTATGATACCAGTCCATTCCTGACCCCTTTATCTTATTGGATCTTTTATATATGTAGTGAGTTTTCCCCCCCAAATCATTGCAGACTTCATTTCTAATCATTACCTTGATTTACAGTCTTTTCTTTGTAAAAATTGAAATTATGAGGTTCCTGCATACTGTCAAAACCCTTTGAACAAATTTATTTTATTTTATTATTTTTTAAAGATTTCATTTATTTATTTGTCAGAGAGAGAGAGAAAGAGAGAGAGAGTGAGCACAAGCAGAGGGAGAAGCAGGCTGCCCGCTGAGCAGGGAATTGATTCAGGACTCGATCCCAGGACCTTGGGATCACGATCCAAGCTGAGGGCAAATGCTTATCTGACTGAGCCACCCAAGCATCCCAATTTGAACAAATTTAAAAAGAAGTTTCAGCCAAGTTTTGTTTTGTTTTATGCTTGCTCTAGATTCTTCTACTGAAATATCTTTATCAGATGTTGGTTGAAGAGTTGTCATTACATGTTAATGTGCTACAATGTTGACTGTTTGATTGTGGACGATTCACTATGACGTTACAAACTACCCTTTGAAATGAAAAATGTAAGGTCATATGACTAACCACTGAGTGATTGTTTTAGTAAATAAAATGTGATTTTCCAAAAAGCCATATTAGTTGGATAGAATAAAAAAAGACCCAGGAGTTCCAAGCTAGTATGGAGTGTGATGACCCAGAAATGGGTAAGGGCTCCTGAGGAAAGCAGGTGGAAGCCAGCAGAGAAACCCAGGCATCATTAACATTTAAAATGTTGTCAGAGGAAGAGGAGAAGACATGTGAAGCAGGGGAGCCTCCAGTCAGAGAAGCAAGGAGGAAGAAACTTTCAAAAAAGAGGCAGTGGTCAGTTGTGCAAAATCTTATAAGGAGGCAGACTAAAATAAGGTTTGAAAAGGGTCTTTGGTAGAAAGAAATCTACTCAAGCTACAGTAGTTGGGGTTTGTTTTAAGGATACTTTATGGAATTTCAGGTAAATCCAAGAAACAAAAACCAAAGGCAACTGGGCAACAAGAAGACTGGCTGCTGGGACCTGGAAGGCCACCAGGAACCCAAGCTATTGCCTCCACCCCTTTCCCAGGGACCACCTTGAAGCAGCTGCTCAGTTATCTGTTCTCAGCCAGTTCTTTTCTCTGTGCTTTCTCCTATATGGCTACAGCAGCCTCCTTGGTTCATTGGCTCTTAAATGACTGCCAGATTTCCTTTGATTTTAGTTCATATTCATGGGAGGGAGAGCCTAGCCAAGCTCTTCTTAGTGAGCTTGTACACACAGATCACAAATTTCTAGCATTTCCTATGGGTTGACTGTCTTTAGATTGCATGTCTTCTCTTGGTTCATCAGTGGTGTCTGGGCTGGGACTTCTTTGGGGGAGTCTCGTGGTAGAGAGAACATGCAGGTATACTTGACAGAGCCTGTGGGCCACAACACAGCAAGTGCATCCAGAAGGAGTGTGGACTAGCTACTTTAAGTCAGAAGGAGAGGTTCATTCAGCAGCACATCCAGTACAAGGTCTGTTTGACTTAGCTACTGAATTGTACACATATATTTTGGAAAGAATGCCTTCAGTAGGATGGTGTAGGGCAGTGGTCAGATTATAATGGAATAAAGAGTGAATGAGAGGTGTATAAGTGAGCACAGTATAGACTCTGTATTTTTGGAAAGACAATAAGACTTGGCATAGGAGGGAAAGACATAAAAGATGGAGGAGGATGTAGTGATGTAGGAGGAGAGATGTAGCCTATGAATGACATAGGCTAGATTATGCTGCCACAACAACTCCAAAATCTCCGTGGCTTTTAAGAAAGGCTTAATTCTTCTTCCTGCTACATGTTCTACTTCTATCTGCTCATCATAGTTACCCTGATGGAGCCAAATACTTGTGGTTTCTATGCCAGAGGGGAAGATAGGTCTGGAGAGTTTCCCACTGTCAGTTAAATGCTTTGGGCCCAAAACAATACCTGTCATCTCCCCTCACAAATCATTGGTAAGCATCAGTTAACTCATCTCCAAGTACAAGACCATGAAATAGTGTGATCTTAACAAGTGCCAGAAAAGTGGATAGTTGGGATGTTTGTTGAGCAACCTAAAGATGACAAGAAATAAAGAAAATGATGAGGACAAATACACTCTGTGAGTGGTTGCTGAAGAATGAAGGGAGTCCTCCTGTCAGGTGGAAGGCAAGATCTCCATAGAAAGGGAGGGAGGAGTTGGTGAAGGCCTAAAATAGTTGTGGGTGATGGAGTAATGAGAGACGCCAGGTGGGATTTTAGGTCATTCCTAAGAACCTGGGTAAGGATGGCGACATGAATCTGTTGATCCTATGCCTTTCTCTGATAATATTCATGAGCCCAGATATGGATAGGAAAGGTGGGCTGGTTATCTGGGATGGAGTTTTGCTGGGCACGTGCAGCAGAAGGGCATTGTGTCAGAGGAGTTGAGAATATTAATAGATGTGAGGTTGAATGTAGTAGATGGGTCATGTGCTGCAGGCTAATAGGGAAGTTCCTGAAAAGAGGTAGGGATGGTTGGATTAGAGAGAATGGAGGAAAAGCAGGACAGGTTAAATTTAAACATATCCTTACCTAAGCGTCTAAGAATTATTGAAGATGGCATCTTGGTTAGAATGCTTCGGGGAGGGGGCAACATTTATCAGACAGCCCTACTTTCATGGCTCTAAACAATGAGGCCTTTTATTATTCATTTCCTAAGAAGTATGGAGGTAGACCATCTGGAGATAGGCCCAGTGACTCAGTGATATTGTGATATGGTCCATTTCATGTGTCCACATTGCCACACTCAGTGTACCGGCATTCCTTCACAGGCTTGTCACCTCATAGTCGCAAGATGGCTGCCACCACTCTAGGTAGCATATCTCCACCCAAAAATAGAAGTAGGATACACCGGTGTGAGAGATCTTTGTCTTTGCATTTTTGCTTTGTATCATGAAAGAAAATACTCCCTTTATGTCTGTTTGTTTAGAAGCAGGGCATATGCCTGCTTGTAAGTCAATCACCAGCTGAGAGCAATGGGGTTTCCCTGATTGACTTCAGATGGATCATTGCTCATCCCATGAGACTTGGCACATGACTGCTTGAACAACATTGGGGTTCTGTTATCAAGGAGGATGAGAGACATACCTGCTGGAGAACTAACAGTGAGTGCCACAAATGGGGACCTCCTTCTTGGTAAATGGTTAAGAGTGCACACCCAGGGTACAAAATTATTATCATCACTTATTCAAGATCTAAAAAAAAAAATGTGTAGATACAAGCTTGGAGCCAGCTAAGACATGCTCCCCAAGGGAAAGGCATAATAAAATCGTATAAAATTTGAGTTTATTTTTAAAGAAAGTTTGATTTAACCCTTCAGGACACCCGAAGTTCCTTGGGTGAAGCTTGTTCTTTGGAAGATCTTCCACTGGCTGATCTGTGTGTAGTTTTTCTTCATCAGGTTTGCTCTAAGTTGAGACGGCTAGTGAAAGACTATGCCGTTATGATACTAAAACGCCAGGACAGTAAATGTTCACTTGTCTGGATTGTTCTTCCCAAAACCCAATACATAAGCTTGTTTCCTTGCTTAATTTTTTTAGAAATTAATCACAGAAATGCTATGTGATGCAAAGATCTATTCCCTCACTTCAGGCTTTCCATGAGGTATCTGAATTTAAGCTCCCCGTCCCTTCCAATAGAGCTTTACCGGTTCTGGTATGTATAGTGAGATGGATAGAAAATTAGTTTGCTCTGTTTTACTTCCTTCCAATTTGAATAGGAACAGTACAGAATTGACCAATATTGTTCCACTCAACAGACATTTATTTTGCCAACAGACATTTATTTCGATAGGAAATGCCGTTTCTAGTGCTTCTCAGTACACAAACATGAAAGACCCACAGTACCTACTCTCCCGGAGCTCACATCATTGCTGTGAACATCGACATGGTGGTTGGAGGTAATTAGGTTTGAGTACATCTTTCCCCACTATTTGAAACACTTAGTTGTTAAAGACCCAAGGTGTTCTTTGGGTGTGCTGCTGTATCTTTTTTTTTTTTTTTTAAGATATTTTTGTCTCAATGCTTGATCTACCTGTAGCTTGTTTGTTTTTAAAAATGGAATGGTTTCTTACCCAGGAACTTGTATCCTCTCAATCGCTGTAAAATTGTCCATTTTCCATGGTTTGTTATCTCTTCATGGATTTCTGGTTGTGAAACTGAATATTGACTTAAAAGATCACATCCTCTACCTTGAGTCCATAGGCTGCTTCTTCAATGCACTGGTCTATGAACCTGGTCTCCCGGATCTGAGGAAGAGGAAGAGGAAGAGGACTCTGGGTCCTTACCCAGATGCCCTGTGGCTATCCACCTCTTAGGAAGGGCTTTAAACTAAAGATCTTGCTGACAATGCCCTTGATGAACAATGGACTTAACTTTAAAAAACAGACGCTGTGTTTGAGAACAGAATTCTAGCTAATTGCAAATAGGGTTTCTGAAGGCTGCATGTAGGAATAGAGGATCTTCCTCTGGGTACCTGCTGTACCAACTATATTGTTTTCCCATTGCAGTCTAGTTGCTCACTTTCCTATGTTCTCCCCGAACAGTGCATTATTCAAGCAGCTGCTGTTTTCTTTGATTGTGAGCTGGTCACATTTGGGATGACATCTTTTACGTTTTGTTCTGAGAACCCCACATGCCATGTTTAAGTATTAGGATTTGTTCACAATTAGCCTTTTGTGTACATAAGGCACCAACTCCCACTTTCCTCACCCTAATTTCTAGGCTAAATTCAAGGATAATTTCGCCCCTTGGCATAATTTGCAAATACTAATGAGGTTACTCCATTCTCTCCTGGATCACAAGGGTCCACAGTTCTATCAGGAAGAATTACTCCTGTCTCTGAGTTTGGACGGTTGTAACACATGACTGTACACTGGGGGGCTTATGAACAACAGAAATTTATTTCTCCCAGTTCTGGAGGCTGGAAGTCCAACATAAGGTGTTTGGTGAGCACCGGCTTCCTGGTTCAAGGATGGCTGTCTTCCTGCTCTCATGGTGGAAAGACATAACTCTGGTCTCTTTGACTTCTTAAGATGGGCTTCACTCTTGTGGCTTAATTACCTCCTAATGGGCCCACCTCCTAAGACCATCACACTGGGGGCTAGACATTGGTGAATATGAATATGAACTTGAATTTGAATTTTGAAGGGTCATAACTAGTCTATACAACTCTGCTGATGAAGGCATTGTCTTTTATTATTATACTATCCCTACAGCATCCCCAGAGGATAACCCATTTACCCAAGACAGAATATGTTGGTTCACTGTGCTTGCTTCCTCTGGCCATGGTGATTTACTGTCTAAGCTACCCATGGCTCTGTGGGTCAGAACTGTGGATTACTGCCCTGCTAGTTCTGCCCCCTGGCCACTGTGTCTGTCAGCAGAGCTCAGTGGGCCAGGGAGGAAAGCGTTGCTGTTTACCAGCCATAGCAGGACACTCTCTCTACACCTCCTGCTTTCCACCCCTCCCAGAAACATTTAGCTGACTCTCCCTGAAAACCTCCATTGTAGATCAACCATCTTTCTGAGAAAACGCTGTTTCAGAATTTTAGCACATTTAAGTCTAAATGATATGGTTTGAAGGTAAACATATGTGAAAGTTTGCTTTACCTGGTGCAACAGCTGCTTATGTAAAAAATTATTCATCAATTGAATTTTTGGAAATTTTTAAAGGCTCCAAGGGAAATTTTTACTTAAAAGAACTCAGTGGTGAGACTTCTAGAAAGTAAAGGCTCCAATACAAATAATAACAAATTGTTCTGTGAATTTGGAGTTTACAGAGTCTCTCTCTTTCTCTCTCTCTCTCTGTCTCTGGCTTTTTAATCTTTAGGTGATATACTGTTGTATAGAATTGGGACTGTGTTGTTATCAGGTGATATTGATATTGTTGTGTAGAAATTGGGACTGTGTTCTAATCATACTGTTGGAGGTTACTGTCAAATCATGAGGTGTAGTTCATAATAGAAACCTGAACTAATCCTCAGAATTAATGAATCAAACTGTTTCTGTCTCTATCTCTCACATATGCTCACACACACACATGACATAAATATGAGTATAAATTACACTGCATTTGAAGTGTGGAAAGAAGGGAGGGACTGTTTAATTCTGGGTACTGACGGAGACTGAGAAACTTGAGTTTTGAAGAGTAAAATTCATAATTGAAAAAATGATTTGTAGATCTTGATAGGAATTTTCTCTGGAGACTGTTTCGTCTCTGTTATAGCTAGTTTGATTTTTTTTTTAAAGATTTTTATTTATTTATTTGACATAGAGAGAGATCACAAGTATGCAGAGAGGCAGGCCAAGGGAGCGGGGAGAAGCAGGCTCCCTGCTGAGCAGAGAGCTCGATGCGGGGCTCGATTCCAGGACCCTGAGATCATGACCTAAGCCAAAGGCAGAGGCTTTAACCCACTGAGCCACCCAGGCACCCCTAGTTTGATTTTTTAATATGAAATGTGATTTTCAGTTTTAAACCATAATGATTTCAGATTTTCTTAGCAGAGTCGGTACCATCGCTTTGTGCTTGGTAACCTGTCTGTTGTCTACCCAGGGGAATTTATCAGGGAGTCAAAGCCTTTTTTTTTTTTTTTTTAAACTGGTCTTCCTGCCTGAGTACAGTGATGTTTCCATCAAAAACAAAAACATTCCCGGGCAAGCTTGTTTAATCTCTGTCTCTTCTGAAGTTGCCTTTTCTTTTTGCTATTCACTTTCTTGTATAATAACGTAATTGCTCAGACTGTTTAAGAACCTGGAAAGGGAAGTGGGTTTCATATTCCAAGTCTTTAGGCATCCTGTTGCATTTTCCTGCTTCCAGACAGCCAAGGGTCTCCCTGACATAGAATTTGATTTGTCTCTTGTAAGCAGATGGCAGAGGCGTGGAATGATGCAAACAAAACCTACAGGGAGGGGACCGGTTGGATGTCTCCTGCAAAGAGCACGAGTGTTGCAGAGTGAGAAGGAGTCTCTCTGTAGCTGCTTTATATCATCTTAGCCACCTGGCTTTGAGTTCTTCATAGGACATAAAGCCCAGAAAGTAGTGAGAGTGTTTATATTTGTTCTGGATTCCAACCCAGGGCTTCTCATAGATCTGAAAACAACCAAACTTCTCGTGGGGATACTATCCTTTATGCATTTTGCTAAGCACAGCTATAAATAATATTAATTTTGGGATGGTGGTCGCAGAGGCAGGCCATGAACTTCCTGAAATTCTCATTTTCTTTTTAATATGTTTCATTTTATTTTAATTCCAGTACACTTAATAGAGTGTTATATTAGTTTCAGGTGATATATGTATTTATACAACACATACAACACCCAGTGCTCATCCCAAGGGCTGTCCTTAATCCCCATCAACTATTTCTCCCTGCCCCCCTCCCCATTTCCCCTCTGGTAGCCAGCAGTGTGTGCTCTAGAGTTAAGAGTCTGTTTCTTGGTTTGCCTTTCTCTCTTTTTCTCCTCTTTTTTTTTTTTTTTTCTTAAATCCAACAGATGAATGACATCATATGGTGTTTGAAATCATATGGTCATCTTTCTCTGACTGACTTATTTCACTTAGGATTATACTCTTTAGTTCCACCCATATTTTTGCAAATGGCAAGATATCATTCTTTTTTATGGCTGAATAATCTTTATAAATAGATAGATAGGTATCTCTATATCTATCTATCTATCTATATATACACCTCTTTCATATCCACTCATCAATCATTAGACATTTGGGTTACTTCCATATTTTGGCTATTGTAAATGATGTTGCTATCAATATAGGGGTGTATTAAAAGGATATAAAATATGACACCAAATAACTGTAACATGAAGGAGAGAGGAATAAAGAATGAGTTCAGGGACACCTGGGTGGCTCACTCATTAAGTTTGCCTTCGGCTAAGGTTACATCTCAGGATCCTGGGATGGAGCCCTGCATTGGGCTTCCTGCTCAGCGGGAAGCCTGCTTCTCCCTCTCCTACTTCCCCCTGCTTGTGTCTTCTCTCTCGCTGTGTCTCTCTCTATCAAATAAATAAAAATATTTTTTTAAAAAAGATTTTTTTTTAAAAAAAGAATGTGTTCAAAATTAAGTGACCATCAGCTGGATATAGACTGCTATAAGCAGAAGAGATTATATATAAATTAAATAGTAACTACAAATTTAAAAACAGTAATAGATATGCAAAAAATAAAGAGTAAGGAAGCCAAGTATTTCATCATTTCATGCAAACCATGAAAGAGGAAAAGACAAGAAAGGATCAGAGAAAAATCTACAGAAACAAACACAAAACAAGTAATGAAATGGTAATAAGTATGTATCCATCAATAACTACTCTGAATGTAAATGGATAAATGCTGCAATCAAAAGACATAGGGTAGGGGGAGGAGTCAAGATGGTGGAGAAGTAGCAGGCTGAGACTACATCAGGTAGCAGGAGATCACCTAGATAGCTTATCAAACCATTGCAAACACCGACAAATCCAATGGGAGATCGAAGAGAAGAAGGACAGCAATTCTAGAAACAGAAAATCGACCACTTTCTGAAAGGTAGGACCAGCAGAGAAGTGAATCCAAAGTGACAGGAAGATAGACCACAGGGGGAGGGGCTGGCTCCCAGCAAGTGGCGGAGCAACGGAGCACAAAATCAGTTCTTTAAAAGTTTGCTCCACTGAGGGACATCACTCCAGAGGCCAAACTGGGGTGAAGCCCACATGGGGCCAGCGTGGTCCTAGGTCCCGCAGGGTCACAGAAGGATCTGGGGTGTCTGAGTGTTGCAGAGCTCGCAGGTAGCCTGCTACAGAGACAGAGCTGAGGGGTGAGCTCCCAGCTCGGGGTTACCTTAAAATGGTCGCAGGCTGGGTGAGCTTGGAGCATGGCCAGAGGCTAGGGAGACAGGAATGATTGGGCTCTTTTCTCTGAAGGTGCACTGAGGAGTGGGGTCCTGAGCCCTTGACTCCTCCGGGCTGGAGACTGGGAGGCTGCCATCTTCCTTCCCGTCCTCTGGAACTCTACAGAAAGCATTCAGGGGACAAAAGCTCCAGAAAGCGAACCCAGAGCAGATTACTTAGCCTGGCCCTGGTTAGGGCGGTGCAATTCCACCTGAGGCAAAGACACTTGAGAATCACTACAACAGGCTCCTCCCCCAGAAGATCAACAAGAAATCCAGCCAAGACAAAATTCGCCTACCAAGGAGAGCAGCAGAATTCCAGTGGAGGAGAAAGCAAAGCACTGAACTCATGGCTTTCTCCTCATGATTCTTTAGTCTTGCAGTAATTTAAATCTTTTTAATTTAATTTTTTTTCTTCTGCTAAATTTTTTTAACTTTTACCCTTTTCTTTTTTAACGTTTTTAAACTAGTTTATCTAATATATATATATATATATAAAATTTATATAATATATATATATATATTTATTAAATTTTTATGTTTTTTCTTTATTTGTTTTCTTTTTTAAATTTTTTTTCCCTGAACTTCTTTTTATCCCCTCTCTCCCTCCCATGATTTGGGGTCTCTTCTGAATTGGTTAAAGTGCATTTTCCTGGAGTCTTTGCCACCCTTTCAGTATTTTATTTGCTCCTTCATATACTCTTATCTGGACAAAATGACAAGGTGGAAAAACTCACCACAAAAAAAAAGAACAAGAGGCAGTACTGAAGGCTAGGAACCTAATCAATACAGATATTGGTAATATGTCAGATATGGAGTTCAGAATGACGATTCTCAAGGTTCTAGCTGGGCTCGAAAAAGGCATGGAAAATATTAGAGAAACCCTCTCTGGAGAGATAAAAGCCCTTTCTGGAGAAATAAAAGAACTAAAATCTAACCAAGTTGAAATTTAAAAAAGCTATTAATGAGGTACAATAAAAAATAGAACCTCTTACTGCTAGTATAAATGAGGCAGAAGAAAGAATTAGTGATATAGAAGACCAAATGACAGAGAATAAAGAAGCTGAGCAAAAGAGGGACAAACAGCTACTGGACCATGAGGGGAGAATTCAAGAGATAAGTGACACCATGAGATGAAACAATATTAGAATAATTGGGATTCCAGAAGAAGAAGAAAGAGAGAGGGGAGCAGAAGGTATACTGGAGAGAATTATTGGAGAGAATTTTCCTAATATGGCAAAGGAAACAAGCATCAAAATCCAGGAGGTGCAGAGAACCCCCCTCAAAATCAACAAGAATAGGACCACACCCCGTCACCTAATAGTAAAATTTACAAGCCTTAGTGACAAAGAGAAAATCCTGAAAGCAGCCCGGGAAAAGAAGTCTGTAACATACAATGGTAAAAATATTAGATTGGCAGTGGACTTATCCATAGAGACCTGTCAGGCCAGAAAGAACTGGCATGATATATTCAGAGCACTAAATGAGAAAAACATGCAGCCAAGAATACTATATCCAGCTAGGCTATCATTGAAAATAGAAGGAGAGATGAAAAGCTTCCAGGACAAACAAAAACTGAAAGAATTTGCAAGCACCAAGCCAGCTCTACAGGAAATATTGAAAGGGGTCCTCTAAGCAAAGAGAGAGCCTAAAAGTAGTAGGTCAGAAAGGCAATACAATGGCACTAAATTCATATTTCTCAATAGTTACCCTGAATGTTAATGGGCTAAATGCCCCAATCAAAAGACACAGGGTATCAGAATGGATAAAAAAACAAAACCCATCTATATGTTGCCTACAAGAAACTCATTTTAAGCCCGAAGACACCTCCAGATTTAAAGTGAGGGGGTGGAAAACAATTTACCATGCTAATGGAAATCAGAAGAAAGTTGGGGTGGCAATCCTTAATCAATTAGATTTTAAGCCAAAGACTATAATAATAGATGAATAAGGACACTATATCATACTCAAAGGATCTGTCCAACAAAAAGACCTAACAATTTTAAGTATCTATGCCCCTAATGTGGGAGCAGGCAACCATAAACCAATTAATAACAAAATCAAAGAAACACATCAACAATAATACAATAATAGTAGGGGACTTTAATACTCCCCTCACTGAAATGGACAGATCATCCAAGCAAAAGATCAACAAGGAAATAAAGGCCTTAAATTACACACTGGATCAGATAGACATCACAGATATATTCAGAACATTTCATCCCAAAGCAACAGAATACACATTCTTCTCGAGTGGACATGGAACATTCTCCAGAATAGAGCACATTATGGGTCCTAAATCAGGTCTCAACCAGTATCAAAAGATTGGGATCATTCCCTGAATATTTTCAGACCACAATGCTCTGAAGCTAGAACTCAACCACAAGATGAAATTTGTAAAGAACCCAAATACATGGAGACTAAACAGTATCCTTCTAAAGAATGAATGGGTCAACCGGGAAATTAAAGAAGAATTGAAAAAAATCATGGAAACAAATGATAATGAAAATACAACAGTTCAAAATCTGTGGGACACAGCAAAGGCAGCCCTGAGAGGAAAATATATAGCAGTACAAGCCTTTCTCAAGAAACACGAAAGGTCTCAAATACACAACCTAACCCTACACCTAAAGGAGCTGGAGAAAGAACAAGAAAGAAACCCTAAACCCAGCAGGAGAAGAGAAATCATAAAGATCAGAGCAGAAATCAATGAAATAGAAACCAAAAAACAATAGAACAAATCAATGAAACTAAGAGCTGGTTCTTTGAAAGAACTAATAAAATTGATAAACCCCTGGCCAGACCTATCAAGAAGAAAAGAGAAAGGACCCAAATAAATAAAATCATGAATGAAAGAGGAGAGATCACAACCAACACCAAAGAAATACAAACAATTATAAGAACATACTATGAGCAACTCTACGCCAACAAATTGGACAATCTGGAAGAAATGGATGCATTCCTAGAGACATATAAACTACCACAACTGAACCAGGAAGAAATAGAAAACCTGAACAGACCCATAACCAGTAAGGAGATTGAAACAAGTCATCAAAAATCTCCAGACAACAAAAGCCCAGGGCCAGATGGCTTCTCAGGGGAATTCTACCAAACATTTAAAGAACTAATTCCTATTCTCCTGCAAATTCCTATTCTCCTGAATTTCTCCTATTTCTAAAAAATAGAAATAGAAGGAAAACTTCCTTTTTTTTTTAAGATTTTATTTATTTATTTGGCAGAGAGAGATCACAAGTAGGCAGAGAGGCAGTCAGAGAGAGAGAGGAGGAAGCAGGCTCCCTGGTGAGCAGAGAGCCCGATGCGGGACTTGATCCCAGGACCCTGAGATCATGACCTGAGCCGAAGGCAGTGGCTTAACCCACTGAGCCACCCAGGTGCCCAGAAAACTTCCAAACTCATTTTATGAGGCCAGCATCACCTTGATCCCAAAACCAGACAAGGATCCCATCAAAAAAGAGAACTACAGACTAATATCCTTGATGAACACAGATGTGAAAATTCTCACCAAAATACTAGCCAATAGGATTCAACAGTACATTAAAAGGATTATTCACCATGACCAAGTGGGATTTATTCCAGGGCTGCAAGGTTGGCTCAACATCTTAAATCAATCAATGTGATACAATACATCAATAAAAGAAAGAACAAGAACCATGTGATACTCTCAGTAGATGCTGAAAAAACATTTGACAAAGTACAGCATCCCTTCCTGATCAAAACTTTTCAAAGGGTAAGGATAGAGGGCACATACCTCAATATTATCAAACCCATCTATGAAAAACCCACCACAAGTTTCATTCTCAATGGAGAAAAACTGAAAACTTTTCCGCTAAGGTCAGGAACATGGCAGGGATGTCCATTATCATCACTGCTATTCAATATAGTACTAGAAATCCTAGCCTCAGCAATCAGACAACAAAAGGAAATTAAAGGCATCCAAATCAGCAAAGAAGAAGTCAAACTATCACTCTTCGCAGATGATATGATACTATATGTGGAAAACCCAAAAGACTCCACTCCAAAACTGCTAGAACTTGTACTGGAATTCAGTAAAGAGTCAGGATATAAAAATCAATGCACAGAAATCAGTTGCATTTCTCTACACCAACTATAAGACAGAAGAAAGAGAAATGAATGAGTCAATCCCATTTACAATTGCACCCAAAACTATAAGATACCTAGGAATAAACCTAACCAAAGAGGCTAAGAATCTATACTCAGAAAACTATAAAGTACTCATGAAAGAATTTGAGGAAGACACAAATAAATGGAAAAATGTTCCATGCTCCTGGATTGGAAGAACAAATATTGTGAAAATGTCTATGCTACCTAAAGCAATCTACACATTTAATGCAATTCCTATCAAAGTATCATCCATTTTTTTCAAAGAAATGGAACAAATAATCCTAAAATTTATATGGAACCAGTAAAGACCTCGAATAGCCAAAGGAATATTGAAAAAGAAAGCCAAAGTTGGTGGCATCACAATTCCGGACTTCAAGCTCTATTACAAAGCTGTCATCATCAAGACAGCATGGTACTGGCACAACACAAACACAGAGATCAATGGAACCGAATAGCCCAGAAATAGACCCTCAACTCTATGGTCAACTAATCTTCGATAAAGCAGGAAAAAATGTCCAATGGAAAAAAGACAGTCTCCTCAACAAATGATTTACGTAAATTGGACAGCCACATGCAGAAGAATGAAACTGGACCATTTCCTTATACCACACATGAAAATAGACTCCAAGTGGATGAAAGACCTCAGTGTGAGATAGGAGTCCATCAAAATCCTTGAGGAGAACACAGGCAGCCACCTCTTCCACCTTAGCCACAGCAACATCTTCCTAGGAACATCGCCAAAGGCAAGGGAAGCAAGGGCAAAAATGAACTATTGGGATTTCTTCAAGATCAAAAGCTTTTGCACAGCAAAGGAAACAGTTAAATACCATCTGGTTCAGACAGATGGTATTTAACCAAAAGACAACTGATGTAATGGAAGAAGATATTTGCAAATGAGATATCAGATAAAGGGCTAGTGTCCAAAATCTATAAAGAACTTATCAAACTCAACCCCCAAAGAACAAATAATCCAATCAAGAAATGGGCAGAAGACATGAACAGACATTTCTGCAAAGAAGACATCCAGATGGCCAACAGACACATGAAAAAGTGCTCCACAACAATCAGCATCAGGGAAATACCAATCAAAACCACAATGAAATACCACCTCACACCAGTCAGAATGGCTAAAATTAACAAGTCAGGAAATGACAGATGCTGGGGAGGATGCGGAGAAAGGGGAACCCTCCTACACTGTTGGTGGGAATGCAAGCTGGTGCAACCACTCTGGAAAACAGCATGGAGGTTTCTCAAAGAGTTGAAAATAGAACTACCCTAGGACCCAGCAATTGCACTACTGGGTATTTACCCAAAGATACAAACATAGTGATCTGAAGGGGCAAGTGCGCCTGAATGTTTATAGCAGCAATGTCCACAATAGTCAAACTATGGAAAGAACCTAGATGTCTATCAAGAGATGAATGGATAAAGAAGAGGTGGTATATATATACAATGGAATACTATTCAGCCATCAAAAGAAATGAAATCTTTCCATTTGTGATGACATGGATGGAACTAGAGGGTATCATGCTTAGTGAAATATGTAAATCGGAGAAAGATAACTATCATATGACCTCCCTGATATGAGGAAGTGGAGATGCAATGTGGGGGGTTAGGGGGTAGGAGAAGAATAAATGAAACAAGATGGGATTGGGAGGGAGACAAACCATAAGTGACTCTTAATCTCACAAAAGAAACGGAAGGTTGCTGGGGGGAAGAGCGTTGGGAGAGGGGGGTGGGGTTATGGACATTGGGGAGGGTATGTGCTATGGTGAGTGTTGTGAGGTGTGTAAATCTGGCGATTCACAGACCTGTACCCTAGAGATAAAAATACATTATATGTTTATAAAAAAATAAAGATTAAAAAAAAGACATAGGGTAATAGAATGGATAAAAAACAAACAAACAAGACCTGTCTATATGCTGTCTACAAGAGACCCATTTTAGACCTAAAGACACTCATAGATTGAAAACGAGGGATGGAGAAATGTTTATCATGCAAATGGATGTCAAAAGAAAGCTGGAATAACAATACTTATATGGGACAATTTAGACTTTAAAACAAAGACTGTGAGAGGAGACAAAAAAGGACATAATATAATAAAAAAGACAATCCAACAAGAAGATATAACAGTTATAAATATTTATGCACCCAACATGGGTGCACTGAAATACCTAAAACAATTAATAACTCACATAAAGACACCTATTAATAATAATACAATAAATAATAAGGGACTTTACCACCCCACTTATGTTAATGGGCAGATCATCCAAGCAGAAAATCAACAAGGAAATAGTGGCTTTGAATGACACACTGGATCGGATGGATTTAACAGCTATATTCAGAACAGTCCATCCTGAAGTCGCAGAATACACATTTTTCCCAAGGACAGATTCTTCAGGATGGATCACATATGAGGCCACAAAAAAGCCTCAGCAAATTCCAAAAGATTGAAGCCCTACCGTGCATCTTTTCTGACCACAAGGCTATGAAACTGGAAACCAACCGCACGAAAAAAATCTGGAAAGCACACACATGCATGGAGGTTAAATAACATGTTACTAAAAAATGAATAAGTCAGCCAGGAAATCAAAGAGGAAATCAGAAAGTACATGGAAACAAATGTCCAGTGAGCCTGCTTCCTGATGCATAGATGGCTCTTTTCTCACTGTGCCTTCACATCCAGAGGAAGGAAGGGAGCTCTCTGGGGTCTCTTTTCGGAGGGCACTAATCCCATTCCTGAGCACTCCACCTTCATAATTGCATCTCGAAAATCCCATCTGCTAACATCATCACACTGGGGGTTAGGGCTTTAACATGAATTTTGGGAGGACATTAGTATTCAGTCCATTGCATTATCAGGTCAAAGGTTCAGACTTCAAAGCATGAAAACCAGTAGAAGAAATGATGCCCCCAAAATCGCTTTCGGAAACCTGGGTGGCTCAGTTGATTGAGGTTGACTAAGTGCCCGCTTTCCTCTCAGATCACGACCTTGGGATCTTGGGATTGAGTCCTGCATCAGGCTCCCTGCTCAGCGGGGAGTCTGCTTCTCCCTCTATTCCTCCCCCTGCCTGTGCTCTCTCACACTCTCTCCTTTTTCTCCCTCAAATAAACAAATAAACTCTTTTAAAAAAATTGCTTTATTTGACATTCACATTCGACATGCTTTGGAACCATGGAAGGACGGCCTCTAAAAAGTGTGACATCTACTTAGTTTCTAAGCTGTGCATGAGCTGCTGTGTTGAAACTTTCATGAGTGTGATTCTCAGAGCCATGGCTGGTGGAGTATTTACTCCAAAGGTAATGTGCATGGCCCACACTGTGAGCTCGGAAAACATGTAAATACACTTCCAAGTATGTTTTAAGTCTATGGCTTTTTGAAATCATATGGGAGTAGCATGAATTGTGCTTACTTCAATATCTTTAATTTGTGACCTCTGTTTCTCTCCAACTCTCCCTATCAGAACAAGGTGTCACAATTTGTCATCTGTGAAATTATAGCAATCATGAGTGAAAGTGGAGACAGGAGAATAGAAAACATAAAAGGAGAGGAAAGGAGAGAGGGGGAGTAAAGGATGAGGGGTAGGTTGACTGGGAGGCAGCTGCTATGCCAACACTGAGGCTGGAAAAACAGACTGAAGGAGAAACAAGGAGAGATGGAGGGTCTGGACTACATGGAGTAGAACTAGAATCTCCCTTTCAGTCTTTGACATGAACCTGTGATCCCATGGCTAGAAGCTAGATTCCCCATCTGCCTAATACCTCTGTCTGGCACCCTGCAACCCTTGGCCCTGCTCCCCATGCTAGTCTGTTGCAGGTATGGCCACCCCTCTTAGTATTCTGGCTTGGCAGCCCTTTCTTAATATTTCACAGCCTGGGCCTCTTGTGTATCAAAGCCTCAGTCTCCTCTGGACATTCCTTCCTGGCGAAGTTGGAAAACCTTTCCTCCGTACAGACTCCAGACCTGTCCAACTCTGGTTTGTCAGTGGGTCTTCCCAAGGATACAGGCATTTCCCATTTGCCTCAAATTACAGTCTTTGGCTGGTGGAGCTTGCCCTTTGTTCTGGTATTGGCCTCTTGGAGGACTTGTCTGATGCAGAAGCCTCCTTGACCTCCAGGTTGACGGAGGGCCGTGGGTTTTGTGACCTTTTGGCTCTCTCCCTCCAGCTTGCTTCACATTGCCCTCCCACTGCTTCCTATTACAGCCCTGCCTACAATACTGTCAGCCTCAGGAACAGTTGGAAACTACCTGGCTCTATTTCTGAGAGCCTAATTTGCCCTGTCCTTCCATCCTGGGTGGCTGCCACCCTGAGCAATGGCGGTAACTGTGGAACGAACAGATGGTGGTTAGGGACTTGCATGCCTTCTAAGTGACTCATGCCCATCAGGGCTGACTTAACAAGAGATTGAAGGAGCGGAGGAAAAGCAAGGTGTATCTATTCAAACAGCAGATATACACACACACACACACACACACACACACACACACACACGGTTAACTAGTAAGAAGCACTGTTGTTTCAGTTTGCAAGGTTTTTTTTATAATATCACAGATTGTTTTGGCTAATTAAAATTCTTAGATGTTGGCCACAGTATCTGGTGTGCTGTGCTTGAGAAGGTCATGGTCATACAGGACAGTGGTATAGGAACATTTTCTCTTGGGGGGAGCTGTTGAGCCTGGAAGTAGAAATTCACAACCCAATTCCAGAGCCAGTCTTGAAAAATGCCTTTTTGAAAAATGCCTTTGCCAGTTGGAAAACCTTACATTTCAAACTGCTTTCCGTTACGGCAGGTGCTTTATACTGTCTTCATTCTTCAATAGACAAAAGCTGCCTGCCTAGTATTTTCAAATTGGCAGAGAGAAGCTGGGGTGGAGTTAGATAGAGGTGCATTTCTTCCAAACAGAAAGCTGGACAACTGTCCTTGAAGATTGCCTGGTGAGTGTGCAAAAACCTACCCTGGCCAGCCAAGGCAGTTGAATCTTTGTCCAGAATTGTGTCACTGGCCCACATAGAACCTAGAGGTTCTAAGTGCTTCTTTCTGGTTCTAACTGTGCATTTTGTTTTCACTTCCTTTAGCTGTGTGCCCTATGACACATTTTAGCATCCTGTGTTCTCCTGTGACTACCTCCCTCCCATAGGAGTCTTGTCAATTTCTTAAGCATGACTTGTTGTGTAACTTCAAGACTGTGGGTCTTTTGTTATGACTTTGCTTTGATCCTGGGAAAACAGTTTTCTTTTGAAAAGATCTTCTTGTATAAATACATTGAAATTGCTGAAGGGATCCTCCCCATATTGACATGGTGAAGACAGAGGGCTGTTCCTTTCAGAAACCAGGATTCCCAAGGAACCCTGATTAGCTTCCTACCCCAGAGATTGCTAGGGATGTTGAACCACAGTGGTTCAAGTACAACAGTGACTTGTGTATTTAGCAGAGACTGGGCATGTCAGAAGGATGAGTTGTGTTAAATCTCAAGAGACAAAAGGTTGAAGGCCAGGACAGGATCAAGGAATAGAAATTCAAGATGTAATTTATGGCTATTATTTTTGTGAGAGGTAAAAATAAGACCGTGTTGGCTGGAAAATTAAAAGCTCTCATACTTGGGAAAGTTATCCCAGTAGGCAACTGATAATAATATCATCCCATATTATATTCCCTTGAAAATGAAATCTGAGTTAGAGTCTCCCTCAGAGTTTGGGATTTTTGAAATTACTTGTGGGGCTCATATTCTGAAAAGGTACGGGGCAATAGGCTCTTTTCTCCAGTTTCTTTAAAGATTTGGTTTGCTAATCATTTGGTTTCTAAGCCATCAGCAAGCATATGTGTGAAAAGACAGTATTTTGAAGAATGTTAACATATATTCAACCAATACAGCTGCAAAGTGCCAGATTTGACATCAGTTGGCATTATTGTTATGTGGCACATTTAAACTAATTTTTAGAAAGGGGAATTAAAATGGGCCTGAAGTGTGGAGAATTTAGTCTGATGTTTGATTTCTATGCATAGATTATAAATTCATTTCAGAAAACAGAAAGCAATACTGAGGTGTAAGAATGTTGGAAATAAAAAGTTAAAACGGAACTGCAAATTATGCTAGATTTGAGGTCCAGATTATGTGGATGGTAAATAGGATGAAGGTGACATTCAGGAACCCAGACATGCCCGTGAGTGACTGACGGCCACGTTGCTTCTTAAAATGAACATGAGAATATGAGCTGATCATGAAAATCCCACAATGTTTTTTTCTGAAGTTATATTTCTAGTTTCCCATTATACTTTATTTTTTAAAAATATTTTATTTATTTATTTGACATATAGAGATCACAAGTAGGCAGGGAGAGAGTGAGGAGGACGCAAGCCCCCCACTAAGCAGAGATCCTGATGCGGGGCTTGATTCCAGGACCCTGGGATCATGACCCGAACTGAACCCAGGCGCCCCTCCCATTATACTTGAATGTATAGAAACAGTATTGGTTCCTGAAACATATTTTATTAGATAAGTTGTATCTCTTAGGTATGCTTATTGTATTTATCACATTAAATTCATGTTTATATAGCTTTTTCATCTCACAAGTATATTTCAATTACCCACCACACCTCTGGTCCACTTATGTTGCTCAAATGTCAAATGTGACTGCACAAATTGTACATCTCTATGCAGTGTCTTATAAACAAATACTAACATACCTTGGATAGAGCGTGTATTATCAATTCTCATTAATTCACTTAATAGAAATCAGCTGTGATGTCAATTCTGTTGCCGATCATAGGCTAAACTGCTTATTAGCAATCATCATGTTCTCAATTCAGGGGATTCTGTAAGTCTTAATTCAGAAAAGCTGGAGAGTGGTAGATAGATCACTCTCAGCCTATTGATAGATACGCTGTTCATCAGAAATGCCCAAGGCACTTGCCGGAGCCTGTGTTCCTTTTGGCAACCCCCACAGACATTTCCCGGAGCTGACATTGCACTGGCCCTTCTGGTTCTTATGATTTCCGGGTGCACCTCAGGAAGGCCATGAGGGAGCTTTGAAAAAGCAAGTCTTACTACTCACAGATCCTAGGGGGTGCATGGCACGGCTGAGGACCACACATGAGGTTGAACTCAAGGGTAGGGAGAGAGAGGGAGCTTGGACTTGGGGTCCTGCTTTTCTTAGGCTCAAAGATTAGGGGTTTGAGGATTCACTCTTTATTAGCAAATTTAAAACACAAGAGCAGGGATTTGGGAGCGAGAGGAAGAAGTGGGATCTCTCAAGTGGTCAGTTATCTGGGTTATCCAGAGATTTCTAAAAGGGAAGCTTCATGCTAGGGGGTGTCTAGTGGGTTTGTGAGCAGCTGGGTTCTATAGCTGGCAGCATGTTTACTCGCGATGGGTATCTCTGAAATGATGCCTTGGAAGTCAAAACCTTAATGTCAGTATCTTACTTTACCCTTGATGCCAGAGACAGGACTTGAAGCCCAGCCCTCTTGAGGGGCTACTATAATCCTCTGCCCTTTTCCCCAGCACTCACATGTTCAGTTAATTGGTTTTTATTAAAGTGTAGTCCATTTGGACTTTCAAAGAAAGATTAAGATTGGGTTGCCCTTTTTTTTTTTTTTTTAAGATTTTATTTATTTATTTGACAGAGAGAGGGAGAGATCACAAGTAGGCAGAGGGAGAAGGGGAAGCAGGCTCCCTGCCAAGCAGAGAGCCCGATGCAGGGCTCGATCCCAGGACCCTGAGACCATGACCTGAGCCGAGGCAGAGGCTTAATCCACTGAGCCACCGAGGTGCCTCTTGGCTGCATTTTTAAAATTGGAGGACGTTCATCTGCAATTTATTTCCTAATAACCGAACATTTTTATTTGAGTTTGATCTTCAGATATCAACTTGCCAGGAGTAAACTTTGGCCCAGGTAGATGATCAACGTGAATAATCATATATGTTGCTTTCTGGCATGACCTTTCATGGGAGAGGCAAGGGGTTTATCAAATATCTGAAAAGTAGAAAATTCAATTTAAAAACTAATTCTTAGGAGGTCAGCATTTTCCGTAAAATCCCCTGTACCTTTGCCTTTATGCGTCCGACGAAGAAGGTGTTCTAAATTCATTTATTTTGTGAGGGGAGACTCATCTGTTAGGGTGAAGAATGATTTTTCTGCCCGCTTCTTTGCCAGCTTCATAATAGCTGTGGCGAAGAGCCTGCTGGCAGGCAAACCCGAGTTCCATGAATGGGCTTTATTTTTTAATCATAGAACTTGTGATCCTTGACAGGTTCTAACAGCTTAGTGTTTGACGCGTATACTTGAACTAAGGAAGACTGGATTTTACCCACCAAAGGGAAAGAAAAACTCTAATCAGGGTCCCACTGGGGACTGATGTTCAGGAAGCTTCTGTGATGTGGAACTGTCGCTCACCTATGATTCTGCATGAGAAAAGGGAAATGCATACAGTGCAAGGGCAAAAAATGCAGGACTCTTTCCTTTATTCTCCCCAGTACTGCAAGTACCCAGTGAAACCTGTTTAATTGATTGAGATGCACGACCGCACTACGGAAGATCTGATTTACAGACATTCACTGCAGTCTAGATTTCGTTGCCTTTACGGAGAGAGCCATGCACAAGATTTGTTGGACTTGAATCCCAGTCTGGACTGAGAAGCCTTTTATGTGCATCAAGGCAGAAAAGTCTTTCCATATATGAAAATCCATTGGTTTATATTGTAAAAGAGTGAATTGTATGTATGTGAATTACCCCTCAATAAAACTGTGACCAAAATAATTTCAAAACAAATTCTCATGTAGCCACCTACCAAGTAAAGAAACAAAACATTTATTTATTTATTTACTTATTTATTTTAAAGATTTTATTTATTTATTTGACACACAGAGAGAGATCACAAGTAGGCAGAGAGGCAGGCAGAGGTCAAGGGAGAAGCAGGCCCCCCACTGAGCAGAGATCCCAATGTGGGGCTCGATCCCAGGACCCTGAGATCATGACCTGAGCTGAAGGCAGAGGTTTAACCTACTGAGCCACCCAGGCTCCCAGAAATGGAACATTTATTGTGTTTGTTTTCATAGTTGTTGTCTACTTCTATCAGGTAATAGTGGATTTCCATTTTCTGGAGTCATGTGAAACTTTCAAAGACATCTTGTTTAATACAACCAGTAAATAATAAATAATAAAAAATAATAAAAAAATACTATGGTAGAATGCAGATAACTGAAATTGGGGAAACCTAGAGTATGGAGTTCACTTGCTTCAGAATGCAGTCATTTTCATCTCTTCCTCCGTGAAGCTATTTCATTGGTGGAGTGCCTTCCCGGTGTCCTGCATGTGCTGACTTCCTTTCTGGAGCTCCCCGCCCAAGAGGACAAGTGAGACAAGACTAAGTACCTTAATCAGAACACATCCTGAGAAGAAGGGGCCCCTGTTTTGGAGGAGATTGTTGCAACTTTTAGAAACACATGACAAATAGGAAAAGGAATAAAATCATCAGGGAAATATGGGGTGCCTGGATGGCTCAGTGGGTTAAGCCTCTGCCTTCGGCTCGGGTCCTGGTCTCAGGGTTCTGGGATTGAGCCCCACATTGGGCTCTCTACTCGGCAGGGAGCCTGCTTCCTCCTCTCTCTCTGCCTGCCTCTCTGCCTACTTGTGATCTGTCTGTCAAGGAAATAAAACCTTAAAAAAAAAAATCATCAGGGAAACAAACACAGGTGGAAAACACTTCAAAATACAGGCTTGCTTGGTTTTATTTTGCTCCACTCTCTCCCTCCTTTCTTTCTTTTCAGTAGGATCCATGTGGCTTTTAAAAATTTAATTCTTAATAAGATTATTTGGAGTTTTTTATCACTTCAAATAAAGCCCACTACTTGAGCTACAATTTTAAAAGCTGTAAAAACAAAAATCCAAGTACAACCACCACAAAACCTACCTTTTACCAAAGCTGGTGAAACCTAACTATTCCTTTTCGAGAATGTTTCTGCATTCCAGGTTAAGGTTAGCTATTGAGTCTGGAGAAAATAAGCGCTTTTATTCTGAGATGGGAAGTCCTGCAGTTCAGAAATCCCTTCCTTCAATACTGAAAAATGGATGTTTTTCTAGGCTTAGTGGTTTTATATTTCTGGCTTTACAGGAGTATCTCTGTATTCCGGGTGAAATCAATTGCATTCATTGACATTCCCACTACAATGGATGGGATGTTCTTGTACATTTCCAAAAGAGTTGAAGTGAGAACAAAGCCAGGTAGCAAATAGTTGTTGTTATTCTAATTTGGTGTGCTAAAACGACAGCTGCCTTTTTAGTGTTCAAATTAAAAATGTGAACAGTTAGGTCTGGAGATTCTAATTCATTGTAATGCAGATAAGCAAAACTTCATCTAGTCAGAGTTCAAGCCTGTTTTATTTAATCAAGCAACAAATATTTATTGAATATTTGCTGGGTATTGGGAAATGAGCATAGTGTTACAGAGCTAAGCTCATTTTCATTCCCTGGTTTCTTTTCTTTATGTCCCTATTTCTGTTGCCCCTTTTCTACTCTCAGGGGCTCACTCTCATTTTTGGAGCTATATCTAATACATAAGATTAATTTTAAATTCTTCGTCTTTTTCTACTTCACACATGCATATCATTATTCCTGTCCTTTTATTAGAGATCACACAATTTCTCCTTCAAACAGGGGTCACTGTGTCGCTTCCCTACTGGTGGGCCCTGTGCTGTTGGATCAGAGATATTTTTTCTCTTTAGGATTCCCTTTCTGAAGAGGCAAGGGAATGACTTGGTTGTTGATAGGTTAGGGCAGACCTGAGCAAGGGCTGGGATTAGAGCATGGTAGAACACTAAACAGGACAAGTGATCTGGAAAGACCACAGAAGCAGACAAGAGGAGGAAATCAGGATGGATTAGCTGAAGAGTTGGCAGGAATCATAGTCACAGACAACAGGCTGAGATCAGAGAGGTAAGCTGGTGTCCTGTCATCCGATATAATAGGTCTGGAGTGTAGCTTTGGGACTTTAGGGTCCTGTGAGGATGGATGAGAGGAACCCTGGCATTTCATATATCCTTCCTGAATTATACTGACCTCCAACTATGTGCCCAAGTCAATACCATACACTTACCTCTCTCCATGTTTCCTTTTTTCTTCTCTTTCATGAATTTGCTTTATGAATTCTTTTTGAACTTCCATTCAGTTTCCAAAATCCATCTAAATGGATTTCTTTAAGCCTTTCCTGATCCATGTTGGCCAGAGATAGTTTTCTTTTCAAAATTCACATTTGTCAGAGTCAAAGGAATGAGCATTTATTTGAATGCCTATATGTGCAGAATTTTTGATATGAGCTTTCTTTGTTTAATCCTTACTCGAACCTTGTATAAAGGAAGTCCCTAACTGAAAGATGTAAGGACTGAATATAGAGACTGATAATAGTGTCTCCCTTTTTGAGTCATCACGGCCCATCCATTAGGATTCCAAAATAAGATAAAAGTATGGGAAAGACTATAGATGTCTTGGCTGGATCTCCTAGGAGATTTTGTGGGCTAAGCTATTATGGGATGCAGATAATATCCTGGTATAACTTTACTGAAGAGAAGGAAGTATTTACAGTAAGTTTCTAAGTGAATACATCACAGTATTTTCCTAGTGTCCTCCCAGTACCAACTCATTTTTCCTCTCTATATAATCAAAAGGTACATCAGGAGACATTCTGAGATAGGGTCACCTGGGGGAGAGAGGACAGAGCAGAAGGGGGGCCCACAACTGAATACTGAAATGTCCTTACAGCTAGGGGGCATTCATTTGTGGCAGAGGCTTCTCAGGGATTGACCGACATGAGGGCAGAAAAAAGGGGTTTGTTAGGATGGAGGTTCATGGTTTCTTTGATAGAAGTCTTTCTAATGAAGTGAAGGACAAAAACTTGATCAGAACAGATAGATGAGACCTGTAGAAAGATTTTCTCTGAAGGAAGGAGAGAAATGGGCCAAGCTGTGGAAAGATGTGGGTCAAGGGATTATTTGTTGAAGTGGGAAATAACACAGGAAAGTTATGATAGAAATAATAGAAGAAAGAACATTAAAATACTTGATCATATCACCCTCATAATTCGGAGACTTCTCATACCTTTAAGATTACATTATTACTTACCTAGGTGGCTAGGTTGAGGGTCCAGTTCATCTCTATGTAACAAGCTTTATCATTTAAGAATATGCAACCTGGGGATGCCTGGGTGGCTCAGTTGGTTGGACGACTGCCTTCGGCTCAGGTCATGATCCCGGAATCGCAGGATCGAATCCCATATCGGGCTCCCAGCTCCATGGGTCGTCTGCTTCTCCCTCTGACCTTCTCGCTCATGCTCTCTCTCACTGTCTCTCTCTCTCAAATAAATAAATAATTAAATAAATCTTAAAAAAAAAAAGAATATGCAACCTGTCCTTGAATTCCTTGCCCATTACTGGTCATTAGCCTAGTGGACAGTAAGTTTTACTACACTGAGTAGAGAATATATGGCTTTGAACTTGGTTTAGTACATTCTCCAATTCACAGGGTTTGGTTTTGTTTTTCTTCCCACTATGGAAGTGAATACTGGTGGTTTATGTTTCAGTGTGTGAATAGCAGCGTAGAACTGAGTAGGCAATCGTTGACTTATGAGGGAGAATCCAAACGCTTGGAATTGGCTTTTGCAGTACTTCATTCTGCCCCCCAAACTTAACTGGGGGGTTGTTCTCCCCACCCCATGTCCAGTATCAGCATTTCCAGGGCAAATGCGGAATATGGAGAATTGACTTCAGCTGATACTCTTCTTTCTCTTTAGGACCTCCTGCTTTCCTCTTCGGATTTCCAGTGGCACTTGTTGTTTAGTGATTTTGAGTTTCTGTTATCAAAATCCCAAGTTCAAAAGGCAGAATCAATGTCACTGCGTAATAGTTCACCAACACGATCCATTTATTTGCAATGCTTTAAAAAAGTTCCCCTGTGAACTTAGCACAGTTTGAGTTTTGATAAGTGATTGCCTGGCATAGCTGATACCCTAGCTGTGATTTTCATCTTAGCTAATATCTTCCTGAGATTACTTTACAGCCCATTTACTTGGGCAAGGGCTAAAATGTCCTGAGTCTCTAATCATGTGTTGAGGGTGAATGTGAATATTGAAACAGAAGGCTTAAAATGTGAGTTTATTATTCTTGATGTTGTTGTTCTGTGTTATAATGCCTCAGGCTATATATTTAGGAACAAGAGGCAGAGTGGCTTAGATGGTCCCAGGATTATCATTTCCACCTCTCAGCAGTCATAGAAAGCATGGACAGTAATTCTCCAATGATGTCTGTTCTACAATTTTTCTTTTACCACATATGCTTTTAGGTGGCTCTGCTTGGGGGTCCACTTATAACTTTGTGAGCCACTGTTTTGGCCAAGTGATAGATGGGATGTTTCCATCCAAGGTATGCTATTCATAAGAGGACTAATCACTCTTTATCAAACTTGAGGCAAATAAAGCCAAATTAAATTTATTTAGGTAATTGAAAAAATAGAGACTTTTTAATGGGTAGCGATGCTGTGCATTATCTAAATGCAATGCAGATGTAATGATGCATTAGAAATGCCGAGAAAATTTAATAAGCATAGAAAAAATATAATGAAATGGTTGCTTAAACACTGTAAAGCTAATGTTAGAGTAATTACTTCCCATGGAGCAAGGCGTGGAGCACATTACCCAGGGTCTGTTTGATTAGTCATCCTGCCTGCAACATCTGGCCCTTTGATCCATTTTGATTTTAATATAATTTCTAAACTTCTGATTATAAGTTTTAGAATGAATGAACAAATAAAACAACTTCCGTAAGGAGATGAAGTTTTTACTAGCTCGTGACAGATTAACTCCACGTCCCCAGCTTCCTTCTTCTGCTCCTTCTTCACTTGCATTCTCCTTTATTTCTTCATCTGAAAGAGAACATCGAAATCCAGAAGGCTGGACTTCCTTGCTTTACATTAGGATTTGGATTAGGTAGCAAATCTTTAGATTTTGGATTAGATTTTAGATTTGGATTAGGTAGCAAATCTTTAGATTTTGGATTAGATTTTAGATTTGGATTAGGTAGCAAATATTTAAAATACTACTTCGGCTTTCTCTGAATGGTCTTTCTCTTGGTGGAAAGTAGTGGTTTTAGAACAATTATCTTCTTACCTATTGATAGGAAAGGAATGGAAAGAATGGGTTGGAAGAACATAGGTCTGGTTCCTCCGATGAAAGTTTATGTGTCTTGTTGAAAATTTAGAATATTCATGCTCCCCCCTGCCCCCCACCTGCCTTTCTGCCTACTTGTGATCTCTGTCTGTCAAATATATAAATAAAATCTTTTTTAAAAAAAGAAAGTTTAGAAAATTCAGGTAATAAACATAAGAAAATAATTATTACCCATATCGTATTTCTCAGAAGCAAACATTATTAATATTGGGGGGGAATTTCTTACTAAAAACTGACAGTTAATCTACTCTAGTCTAATAATTGTATAAATCAGGAATTGACATTGCGGTTAAGAGTGTCAGAGCTGGCGTCCGGTCACATGGGTCCAAACACTGTTTCACCTTGGACAGGTTACTGGTGTTCTTGGTGCTTCATTTGCCCCACTTACAAAATACAGACAGTAATAGTGACTGCTTCATGGCATTGTTGTGAAAATTAAATGAGGGAATTAATATATGCAGTGGATTTAAAACAATGCCAAACACGTAATGAGTGCTTATAAATGTCAGCTATTACTACGGCTGTTATTGTGAGTGTTCTCCGATTATAAGAATTATATTCTTGGGGTGCCTGGGTGGCTTAGTTGGTTAAGCAACCAACTCTTGATTTTGGTTCGGGTCATTGTTTCAGGGTCTTGAGATGGAGACCTATGCTGGGCATGAAGCCTGCTTAGGATTCTCTCCCTTTCCCTCTGCCCTTCTCTCCCATGGGACTCTACTCTTGCACACTTGCTCCTGCTTAAAAAAAAAAAAAAAGAATTCTGCATATATTTTATAATATACATGTTTTCACTTAGTAAAATAGCATCTGCCTTATATGTTAGTAGATGTTCTTTCACAGTATATTTTTTCTAATGCATACATGGATGGATTTGGGGCTAGTATATAATTTTTTATTTTTTATTTTTATTTTTTTAGATTTTATTTTTTTATTTGACAGACAGATCACAAGTAGGCAGGGAGGCAGGAAGAGAGAGAGGAGGAAGCAGGCTCCCCACTGAGCAGAGAGCCCGATGCAGGGCTCAATTCCAGGACCCTGGCATCATGACCTGAGCTGAAGGCAGAGGCTTTTAACCCACTGAGCCACCCAGGCGCCCCTAGTATATAATTTTTAATTTTTATTTATTTATTTATTTTTGATTTTTAAATTTTTTATTTTTTATAAACATATATTTTTATCCCCAGGGGTACAGGTCTGTGAATCACCAGGTTTACACACTTCACAGCACTCACCAAAGCACATACCCTCCCCAATGTCCATAACCGCACCCCCCTTCTCCCAGCCCCCCTCCCCCCAGCAACCCTCAGTTTGTTTTGTGAGATTAAGAGTCACTTATGGTTTGTCTCCCTCCCAATCCCATCTTGTTTCATTTATTCTTCTCCTACCCACTTAAGCCCCCATGTTGCATCACCACTTCCTCATATCAGGGAGATCATATGATAGTTGTCTTTCTCTGCTTGACTTATTTCACTAAGCATGATACGCTCTAGTTCCATCCATGTTGTCCCAAATGGCAAGATTTCTTTCTTTTGATGGCTGCATAGTATTCCATTGTATATATATACCACATCTTATTTATCCATTCATCTGTTGATGGACATCTAGGTTCTTTCCATAGTTTGGCTATTGTAGACATTGCTGCTATAAACATTCGGGTGCACATGCCCCTTTGGATCACTACGTTTGTATCTTTAGGGTAAATACCCAGTAGTGCAATTGTATATAATTTTTTAAAAAAATTTATAAACAAGGTTTCCTCAGAATTCCTTTTTAGGAATGAACTTACTGGGCTAAAATGCATAAACATTTGAAAACTTTTGATATGTAGAGTTAAATTGCCCTCTCTAAAGATGTGAGCATGTCCCTTTCTCTCCCCCCTCCCCAAATGTGAATAATAGTAGCTCCTAGGAAAAAAAAATAATAGTTTAATGGGTGAAAATGGTATGTTGTGGTTTCTTTAATTTCCATTTGCATACATGTTTTCCCCTGTATCCTGGGATTTTCTCTTCTAGTTCCTATTCATATCCTCTGTTCATATAGCTTATGGAGCATAAATCTTTTAGTTTTTAAATTGTGGGCATTTTTTTAAAGCTTAAGGAGGTTATCTTTTTCCCAGATATATTGCAAATATTTCCCCCAGTTTATGATTTGCTTTGAATATTGTTATATGGTTTTTATACTACTTATAGAGATCTTTTAAAAGTTTTATATAGTCAAATTACTCATTATTTTTGTTTACGATTTCTAGTTTTGGAGTCAAATTCAGAGACTTATATCAGGAATCATCCTAGTGAGTATGAAATGGTGCCTCATTGTGATTTTGATTTGCATATTCCTCGTGGCTGATGCCAACTTTACTTTGTCAGTTTTCTTTATGCCTAAAATGCCTGCAGAAAAACCTCTACTTTTCTGTCCTTGCCTTTTGCTTTGTATTCTTTATAATTCCTAATATTGGTCGAGTCTGGGCAGACCACAGCCACCACTCTAGGGATTTCAGTTACAGAGGATTTAATAGATGGGGATTTAGAGATTTGGAAGTCTGGAAGGAGCAGAAGTTAGGGCACTGGCTTTCACCCTGTTGATTTCAAGGGTTTAGACTGTGGCTGGAATCTGAAGAGTGGGGAAGCTGCTCCAGATAAGGTTTCTGTTGTTGCTACTGCTGCCGGTCCCACCCTGGAATCCTGAGCCAGCCACGGAAACCTCAAGTCTCCTCTACCCTTTTAGGTTAGCAGCAGTAGCTGCAGGAAAATGGCCTCTTCCTTACTCCCAAAAGTCTTGCAAGTGCATCTGATTGGTAATAACTTAATTGTTTCAGCCCCATCTAAACAGGAGAATATGTAGAAAGAGATGAGAATCAATGTGAAATGCTCAAAGACCATGATCAGTGACTTTTCATTTCTCAGGACCTGATTGAAAACAGTGGTTTATGAATATTCAGTTTCTCACTCCCCCATCTCCTGAATCAAAAGGATCTTTGGCTTCCAGGGGCAGCAGTGGGTGTGGGCTTTGGTTGAAAACATAAATGGATAGAAATGGGAATCAAAAGGAACTAAGAAAGGCTAAACGGAAAGAGTAAAGAGTTTATATTGGAAGAAATGCTTAGCTCAGAGAAATGCCAAATAATGGGGAGAGAAGATCCAGGTTGGGCTGAAGTTGAGGAACTATTTGTGGGTGGGCCCAAGAGTAAGACTGGGAGAATGGTTGGAGCAACCATTCATACTGAGGGTTACTTGTACATAGAGATGGTTGGAAGTCCTGTTGAGCATAATGTCTAGTAATCCCTTTCATAATGTCTCATGATGTCTTTCAAGGGACTGGATTAATGATTTTGATTGCCTTTCTCTGTTTTATGGGTATCAAATTTAACATTTTTTTTTAAGATTTTACTTATTTATTTGGCAAACAGAGATCATAAGTAGGCAGAGAGGCAGGCAGAGAGAGATAGGAGGAAGCAGGCTCCCTGCTGAGCAGAGAGCCCGATGTGGGGCTCAATCCCAGAACCCTGAGATCATATGCAGAGCCGAAGGCAGAGGCTTTAACCCACTGAGCCACCCAGGTGCCCCTAAAGTTTTTTATTTTTGTTTTTACTTTTTTTTTCTGACTGTCACACCATGCTGAGCTTGGTTGAAAAGGATCCCACCTTTATTTTGGATTCATTCTCTTAATCTAATTATTATTAATGAATAAATCATTGTTTATGTGAATTGGTTAACTCTTTTTGATTGTTTATGTGAATAACTCAGAACTCTTTATCTGAAATTTGCATGAATGGGGGAAAAAACATCCAGATATTAAAATATCAGAAGCTTGAGTTAGAAATGTCTGCAATTAGCTGGATCTCTCTTCTCTCACATCTGCAACAGAGGCTGTCTGGGAACATTCCTCCTCCATAGTACATATGACCTTGTCAGTTGAGATGCAGAAGGAAATGGGTTAGGAAGGAAGGGGACATGTGACATTTACTGGGATAACATACACTGTTTCAAAACTAATGAGAAACAATTTTGTAAATTGCACTTAAAGTCTGTTTTCTGATACTCAAAATATGTTTAAAAGTATTCATTGTGAAAAAGATTTGACACTTCGAAGAACAGACTCAAGAGAAATATTTTCTCTTAGTGGAATAAAATTACTTAAAATTGAAGGGTCTTGAGAGTACAGTTAATCAGTTATTTTTTAATACAAGGCTTAGTAAAAAGTGGTCTTACCACGCTGATAAGCTTCAGAAGAGGCACACTGCCTGACTGTATGTTTATCAAGTGGGGCAAAAAAAGGTAAACCTTTTCTTTTGGGGAAAAGTTAATCATAAGGATGCTAGATTCCTTGCCATAGCCTCTTTTTTGTTCCTTTTGCAGGAGCATTTATTTCTAATTCTAACCAGAATCCACAGACCCTTTGGACTTTAAACAAGAGAGGATTAAATTGGAATAGATCACAAGGCAGACAAGTTGGGAAGCTTTCTTTCCTCCAAGATTTCTGGAGAGCACAAAATCATTTCTTTTGTTATGCCCGAGTTTTCGTATCCGAGAGACCACCGAGGAGTCAAGCACTGATGCAATCACAGGAGGGTTTATTTGACAAGCTTAAACTTGGGCCCAAGTATACCAGACACAGTGGAGTAGGGACTTGGACCCCGAACGAGATTACAGTCAGAGTTTTGAAAGGCAGAGTAGGGGTGGACTGGGCCGTGGGTAAGGACAAAAGGGATTATGGATGATGTAAGTCTCCAAAGATTTTTGGAAGAAAGGTCTCCAGGACCTTGAGGGGCTAGCTATTGTTGGGAGAAAGGATATTTATTACTAATAATAAAAATTTCTCATGAGACCCTTTAGATATATATCAGTGGGCCATATATTTGGGAATGATTCTCGACACTATCTTAAAGGTTTAGAGATAACCTTGGGCATCTTGGAGCATCTTCCCTGAAGATAAGGGGAATGTACACAGTCTACTTTAACAAAAGTAGACTTACAGGATACTGGTGGGACCTGTTGGGGTAGGAGGTTGGTCAGGTTAGGATTGCCTTAGCAAAATCTCCAGGTGAGGGCAGTTAAGTCCCTAGAGGAGAGCCACTCTGTCTGTTTCAAGGGCTCGTCAGTAGGTGAGGAATTTTAATGATTTTCTTCTGCCTCTGTTTCCCACATCAGCTAAACTTGAGGTGGGATGGCCTTAATTTTCTCGGCCTCCACATTTTAACGAATAGATTAAATGTTAGAATCAAAGACAGTTTCAGAATGTGGGGATTGGAGTGGACTCAAGAATGTATCTAGTCTTGTTCACTAATGGAAAATTGAGAAATGCACAAGGGTGATACATTTCCCAAGGTCATGTAGGTTGAATTTTGCCTGTCGTCTTTTGGGTCTAATCTGCACTAAAATCTCTGTATTGACAGGTTAGAATGGAGTTTAGTGGTGTCTCCTTTATGTGGAGCTGGAACAAGTGAAAGTTAAGAAAGAGTGAAAGTAGGTGAGCCTAGACGTGTTCACTGTAAGAAAAGACCTAAGTATGTTGCTATCCACTGGCTGAGCAGCAGAGACTGGCAATGTGGAGAACCAGAGTCAGGGTTGTGTCTGAATCTTATCTCTCTGTAACTTACTGCAGCTTGTAGCCCCGTGTTAATTTATCTTTTATGGAGAGTAGTTGGCAAATCAAGATTTTACCATACAATAGTCCCTTCTTTTTTTTTTTTAATTTTTTCAATTTATTTATTTTCAGAAAAACAGTATTCATTATTTTTTCACCACACCCACTGCTCCATGCAATCCGTGCCCTCTATAATACCCACCACCTGGTACCCCAACCTCCCACCCCCCCGCCACTTCAAACCCCTCAGATTGTTTTTCAGAGTCCATAGTCTCTCATGGTTCACCTCCCCTTCCAATTTCCCCCAACTCCCTTCTCCTCTGTAACACCCCATGTCCTCCATGCTATTTGTTATGCTCCATAAGTAAGTGAAACCATATGATAATTGACTCTCTCTGCTTGACTGATTTCACTCAGCATAATCTCTTCCAGTCCCCTTCTTACCTGCAGTTTTGCTTTCTGTAGTTTCAGTTACCAGCTATCAAGCGTTACCTGGAAGCAGATGTCCTCTTCCTGATGTACCCTCCAACACAATGCCAGCTTCACTCATCTCTCTTCATCTCATCACGTAAGCATTGTAGCAAGAGCATTGTAGCATTGTAGCCCTTCTCTCTCCTTCACATAACTTTTATTACAATGTATTGTTGTATTCTATTGTATTACTCTTATTAATCTCTTACTGTGCCTAATTTATAAATTAAAGTTTATCACAGGTAAGTACATAAAGGAAACAACATCGACTGTGTAGGGCTGAGTGCTGTCCATGGTTTCAGGCAAGCACTGGGCATCTTGGAGCATCTTCCCTGAAGATAAGGGGAATGTACAATACTTGATTGTGTTGTCTGTTTTTAGCTGGGTTCTCAGTTCATGTTTAAACTTGAAGGTACCTGAATTTTAGAGTTGTGTCATGTATAAAGTTTTCGCCCACAAAGTTCTTATTTATTGGTTTTGGTTTTCATCATAGATGAAGGTGGCAGTTGCTTATGTAGAAGAGGGTTTCCTCTGCAAAGATATCTTACCACCTGGTCCATTACTGGTGTGAGTCCTGCCAGTAGAGAGCCATTCCTTTGATTTAGGCATTTCGTCATCTAGCCATTTGTATTTTAAAATCCATATATCCCTGGAAAGTATAAAGAAAAGTAAAGTGAAAGTGAGAAAACTATTTCCAGCCACTTGAGCATTTGTCCAGCATTCTGATGTTTGCAATGATGGCTTTCAGGAATGGCAAGATCCTGAATCATTATTTTTATTCCCTCTCTTCCCATTACTAAAACAAGGTCTAGTTCTAAAATTGGACATCAGGCTAACGTATGCTCTTTTTATTATTATTCTCCAGAGCAAATATATGTTTTACATGTATTTTTGCATATATCAAGATATTAAATAATAAAATATTTAAACATTCAGTTATGCAGCAAAGACTTGAGAATAGAGGTCATTTAAAAAAAATCATTGTGTTATGTTAGTCACCATATAATACATCATTAGTTTTTGATGTAATGTTCTAAGATTCGTTGTTTGCCTATAATACCCAGTGCCCCATGCAATACGTGGCCTCCTTAATACCATCAACAGGCTCACCCACCCCCTCTACCCCTCTTTCCTCTAAAACCCTCACTTTGTTTCCCGGAGTCCACAGTCTGTCATGGGTCATCTCCCCCTCCAATATCCCCCCATTCACTTTTCCTTCCCTTCTCCTAATGTCCTCCAGGTTATTCCTTATGCTCCACAAGTAAGTGAAACCATATAATAATTGACTGTCCCTGCTCAACTTGTTTCACTCAGCATAATCTCCTCCAGTCCCATCCATGTTGATGCAAAAGTTGGGTATTCAGCCTTCCTCATGGCTGAGTAATATTCCATGGTATATATGGACCACATCTTTTTTATCCATTCGTCTACTGAAGGGCATCTCAGCTCTTTCCACAGTTTGGCTATTGTAGACATTGCTGCTATAAACATCGGGGTACAGGTGCCCCTTTGGATCACTACATCTGTATTTTTGGGGTAAATACCCAGTAGTGCAATTACCAGGTCATACGGTAGCTCTATTTTCAAATTTTTGAGGAAACTCCAAACTGTTTTCCAGAGTGGCTGCACCAGCTTGCATTCCCACCAACAGTGTAGGAGGGTTCCCCTTTCTCCGCATCCTCTCCAACATCTGTCCTTTCCCGACTTGTTAATTTTAGCCATTCTGACTGGTGTGAGGTGATATCTCATTGTGGTTTTGATTGGTATTTCCCTGATGCCGAGTGATGTGGAGCACTTTTTCATATGTCTGTTGGCCATCTGAATGTCTTCTTTGCAGAAATGTCTGTTCATGTCTTCTGCCCATTTCTTGATTGGATTATTTGTTCTTTGGGTGTTGAGTTTGATAAGTTCTTTATAGATTTTTGGATACTAGCCCTTCATCTGATATGTCATTTGCAAATATCTTCTCCCATTCTGTCAGTTGTCTTTTGGTTTTGTTTGTTTACTTTGTTGTTTACTGTTTCCTTTGCTGTGTAAAAGCTTTTGATCTTGATGGAGTCCCAATAGTCCATTTTTGCCCTTGCTTCTGTTGTCTTTGGCGATGTTCCTAGGAAGATGTTGCTGCGGCTGAGGTTGAAGAGATTGCTTCCTGTGATCTTCTCAAGGATTTTGATGGACTCCTATCTCACACTGAGGTCTTTCATCCATTTGGAGTCTATTTTTGTATGTGGTATAAGGAAATGGTCCAGTTTCATTCTTCTGCATGTGGCTGTCCAATTTTCCCAACATCATTTGTTGAGGAGACTGTCTTTTTTCTGTTGGACATTCTTTCCCGCTTTATCGAAGATTAGTTGACCATAGAGTTGAGGGTCTATTTCTGGGCTCTCTATTCTGTTCCATTGATCTATGTGTCTGTTTTTGTGCCAGTACCATTCTGTCTTGATGATGACACCTTTGTAATAGAGCTTGAAGTCTGAAATTGTGATGCCACCAACTTTGGCTTTCATTTTCAACATTCCTCTGGCCATTCGGGATCTTTTCTTTTTTTTTTTTAAGATTTTATTTATTTGACAGAGAGAGATCACAAGTAGGCAGAGAGGCAGGCAGAGAGAGAGGAGGAAGCAGGCTCCCCAAAGAGCAGAAAGCCTGGTGTGGGGCTCGATCCCAGGACCATGGGATCATGACCTGAGCCAAAGGCAGAGGCTTTAACCCACTGAGACACCCAGGCACACCTCTGGATCTTTTCTTATGCCATTTAAATTTTGGGATTATTTGTTCCATTTCTTGGGAAAAAAAATTGATGGTATTTTGATAGGGATTGCATTAAACATGTAGATTGCTTTGGTAGCATAGACATTTTCACAATATTTGTTCTTCTAATCCATGAGCATGGAACATTTTTCCATTTCTTGGTGTCTTCCTCAATTTCTTTCATGAGTACTTTATAGTTTTCTGAGTACAGATTATTTGCCTCTTTGGTTGGATTTATTCCTAGGTATCTTATGGTTTTGGGTGCAACTGTAAATGGGATCAACTCCTTAATTTCTCTTTCTTTTGTCTTGCTGTTGGTATATAGACATGCAACTGATTTCTGTGCATTGATTTTATATCTTGACACTTTACTGAATTCCAGTATGAGTTATAGCAGTTTTGGAATGGAGTCTTTTGGGTTTTCCACATAAAGTATCATATCATCTGCAAAGAGAGTTTGACTTTTTCTTTGCTGATTCAGATGACTTTTATTTCTTTTTGTTGTCTGATTGCTGAGACTAGGACTTCTAGTACTATATTGAATAGCAGTGGTGATAGTGGACATCCTTGCCGTGTTCCTGACCTTAGCAGAAAAGCTCTCAGATTTTGTGCATGGAGGATGATATTTGCTGGGGGATTTTCATAGATGGCTTTGATGATATTGATGTATGTACTCTCTATCCCTAAACTTGCAAGAGTTTTGATCAAGAAAGGATGCTGTACTTTGTCAAATGCTTTTTCTCACATCTATTGAGAGTATCATATGATTCTTGTTCTTTCTTTTATTAATGTATCATATTGCATTGATTGATTTGCGGATGTTGAACCAATCTTGCAGCCCAGAAATAAATCCCACTTGGTCGTGGTGAATAGTCCTTAAATGTACTGTTGGATCCTATTGGCTAGTATTTTGATGAGAATTTTTGCATCTGTGTTCATCAAGGATATGGGTCTGTAATTCTCTTTTTTGATGGGGTCTTCGTCTGGTTTGGGGATCACGGTAATGCTGGCCTCTTAAAATGAGTTTGGAAGTTTTCCTTCCATTTCTATTTTTTAAAACATTTTCAGGAGAATAGATATTAATTCTTCTTTAAATGTTTGGTAGAATGCCCCTGGGAAGCTGTCTGGCCCTGGGCTCTTTTTTATTGGGAGATTTTTGATGACTGCTTTAATCTCCTTACTGACTATGAGTCTGTTTAGGTTTTCTGTTTCTTCCTGTTCAGTTTTGGTAGTTTATATGTCTCTAGGAATGCACCCATTTCTTCCAGATCGTCAAATTTGCTGGCAGAGAGATGCTCATAATATATTCCTATAATTGTTTGTATTTCTTTGGTGTTGGTTGTGATCTTTCCTCCTTCATTCATGATTTTATTAATTTGAGTTTTTTTTCTTTTTGATAAGTCTGGCCAGAGGTTTATCAATCTTATTAATTCTTTCAAATAACCACCTCATAGTTTTGTTGATTTGCTCTACTGTTCTTTTAGTTTCTATTTCTTTGATTTCTATTCTGATCTTTATGATTTCCCTTCTCTTGCTGGGTTTAGGCTTTCTTTGCTATTCTTTCCCCAGCTCCTTTGGTGAAGGATTAGGTCATGTACTTGAGAGCTTTCTTGTTTCTTGAGAAAGGCTGTATCACTATATGCTTTCCTCTCAGGACCTTTGCTATGTCCCAAAGATTTTGAACAGTGTTGTTTTCATTATCATTTGTTTCCATGAATTTTTTCAATTCCTTTTTAATTTCCTGGTTGACCCATTCATTCTTTAGTATGATACTATTTAGCCTCCGTGTATTTGGGTTCTTTCCAACTTTCCTCTTGTGATTGAGTTCTAGCTTCAGAGCATTGTGGTCTGAAAATATGCAGGGAATGATCCCAATCATTTGGTACTGGTTGAGACCTGATTCGTGACCCAGGATGTGATATATTCTGGAAAATGTTCCATGTGCACTAGAGAAGAATGTGTATTCTGTTACTTTGGGATGGAATGTTCTGAATATACCTGTGATGTCCATCTGGTCCAGTATGTCATTTAAGGCCTTTCTTTCTTTGTGGATCTTTTGTTTAGATGATCTGTCCATTTTAGTGAGGGTGGTTGTTAAAGTCCCCTACTATTATCATATTATTGTTGATGTATTTCTTTGATTTAAAAAAAATTAAAAAGATTTTATTTATTTATTTGACAGACAGAGATCACAAGTAGGTAGAAAGGCAGGCAGAGGGAGAGAGGAGGAAGCAGGCTCCCCAGAGCAGAGAGTCTGATGTGGTGCTTGATCCTAGGACCCTGGGATCATGACCTGAGCCGAACACAGAGGCTTTAACCACTTAGGTGTCCCTGTTTCTTGGATTTTGTTATTAATTGGTTTATATAGTTGGATGCTCCCATGTTAGGGACAGATCTTCTTGTTGGACAGACCCTTTGAGTATGATATATCCTTCCTCATCTCTTATTATAGTCTTTGGCTTAAAATCTAATATATCTGATATAAGGATTGCCACCCCACCTTTCTTTTGATGTCCATTACCATGGTAAATTGTTTTCCACTCTCTCACTTTAAATGTGGAGATGTCTTTGGGTCCAAAATGAGTTTCTTATAGACAGCATATTGATGGGTCTTGTTTTTTATCTATTCTAATACCCTGTGTCTTTTGATTGGGGCATTTAACCCATTTACAATTCAGGGTAACTATTGAAGGATATGAATTTAGTGCCATTGTACTGCCTGTAATATAACTTTATTGTATATTGACTCTGTTCCTTTCTGAGCTACTACTTTTAGGCTCTGTCTTTGCTTAGAGTACCCCTTTCAATATTACCTATAGGGCTGGTTTGGTGTTTACAGATTATTTTATTTTTTGTTTGTCCTGGAAGGTTTTTTATCTCTCCTTCTATTTTCAATGATAGCCTAGCTGGATATAGTATTCTTGGCTGCAGGTTTTTCTCATTTAGTGCTCTGAATATAGCATGCCAGTTTTTTCTGGCCTGCCAGGTCTCTGTGGATAAGTCTGCTACCAATCTAATATTTTTCTAATGTATGTTAAAGACTTCTTGTACTGAGCTGCTTTCAGGTCTTTTTCTTTGTCACTAAGACTTATAAGTTTTACTATTAGATGATGGATTGTGGACCTATTTTTATTGATTTTGAGGGGGATTCTCTGTGCCTTCTGGATTTTGATGCTTGTTTCCTTTGCCATATTAGGGAAATTCTCTACTATAATTAGCTCCAATATACCTTCTGGCCTTCTCTCTCTTTCTTCTTCTTCTGGGATCCCAATTATTCTAATATTGTTCCATCTTATGGTATCGCTTATCTCTCAAATTCTCCCCTTATGGTCCAGTAGTTGTTTGTCTCTCCTTTTCTCAGCTCCTTTATTCTCTGTCATTTGGTCTTCTATATCACTAATTCTCTTCTGCCTCATTTATCTTCACAGTAAGAGGTTCCATTTTTTATTGCACCTCATTAATAGCTGTTTTGATTTCAGCTTGGTTAGATTTTAGTTCCTTTATTTCTCCAGAAAGGGATTTTATTTCTCCAGACAGGGATTCTCTAATATCCTCCATGCCTTTTTCGAGTCCAACTAGCACCTTGATAATCATTATTCTGTACTCTAGTTCTGACATATTACCAATGTTCGTATTGATTAGGTCCCTAACCATTGGTACTGCCTCTTGTCCTTTTTTTTTTTTTTTGTGGTGAGTTTTTATGCCTTGTCCTTTTATCCATATAAGAATAGATGAATGAGAGAACAAAATACTAAAAGGGTGTGAAAGACCCCAGAAAAATAAACACTAACCAAATTGGAAGAGACCTGAAAATGCAGGGAGAAGAAAGGGGGAAAAACATGAAAAATATATATATATATTAGACTGATAACTAGAACAGAGCCACCCCCACCCACTTTACTTAATGGTGTCTTCTTGTCTCTTAGAAGAAACTACCTCCCAATATTTTAAGGAAAGAGAGAGAAAAAATACACACACACACACACACACACACACACACACACACGTACATACACACACACAAAATGGGGGTAAACATGATGAAGGGATGGAATATGACTGTAAAGATGAAAATTTAAAAAGATTCTAAAAAAAGAATTGATATGATAAGTTCGTTAAAATATAAAAAAAAATTTTAAAAAGAGGAGAGAATGTGATCAGGCTAGAGACTAGAACAAAGCTCTGTGCTAGATTTAGGGTATATTTTGATCTATTAGAAGAAATTGTATCCCAAAATTTCAATGAAAAATACCTCTATGTATACAAAAAATAAAAAGGTTAAATGCAGTGAAAGCATAAAATATGACTATAACAATGAAAATTTAAAAAGATATTTTTTAAAAAAGGTGTTGATAAGATAAAATAGTTAAGTAACATTAAAAGAGAAAAGAGGAACAAGGAAAAGTTTTAAAAAATAGAATAAGAAAAAATAAAGTTAAAAAAATTTAATTTTGCAAGACTAAGAGTTCATGGGGAAAGAGCCATGAATTCTATGTGTTGCTTTCCCCTAGCTCTGGAATTCTGTAGTTCTCATTGATTAGTGAACTTGATCTTGGTTGGATGTTCTTGCCCATCTTCTGTGGGAGGGGCCAGTTGCCTTGATTCTCCAATGTCTTTGCCCAAGGTGGAATTGCACTGCCCTTGACAGGGGCCAGGCTAACTAATCTGCTCGGGTTTGCTCTTGGTGCTTTTGTTCCCTGGATGCTTTCCGTAGAGCTCTGAAGATCAGGAATTAAGATGGCGGCCTCCCAATCTCTAGCCTGGAGGAGCTGAGTGCTCAGGGCCCTACTCCTCAGTGAGCCCTCAAAGAAAAGCAATCAATCCCTCCCATCTCCCTGGTCTCTGGCCACGCTCCAGGCTCATCCATCCTGTGACCAAGGGTTTCTAGCCCTGGCATCCAGTCCCATCTGGGGTTTCCAAACCCAGCAGATTCCTCCAGGCTGCTCCTCCCGGAAGAAAGTCTCTCCAGATATGTCACTGTGGGGTCTCTGCTTGAAGAGCAGAGGCCCTTCTGTGCCTTGGATCACAGTTTAAAGTAACCTTGATCTAAAAGCTCACTCCTCAGCTCCATCTCTGTAGTTGGCTTCCCCACTCTGATACCTGGCAGCTCGGCCACACTCAGGCATCACCGGTCTTTCTGTGACCCCACAGGTCCTGAGACCAAACTGTCCCCACGAGGGCTCCACCCTCCACTTAGCCTCTGGGGAATATCTCTCAGTTGAGCAGACTTCTAAAAGTTCTGATTTTGTGCTCCACTGCTCCCTTTGGATTCACTTCTCCAAATGTCCTACCTTCCAGAAAGTGGTCCCTTTTCTCTTCCTAGAATTGCTGCTCTTATTCTCTTCAATCTCATGTTGAGTCTGTAGGTGTTCAGAATGGTTTGATAACTATCTAGCTGAACTCCTGGGACCTAATGATATTAAAGTCTCCCCTTTGGTAATACATGTTGATATCTGGCAGGGCATCCCTTTACATTTTTCTTCTTCTGTAATGTCTTGGCTAATTCTGGTCTCTGGTGTTTTATGTAAATTATAGAACCAGCTCATAAAGCTTTGCAAAAACCCTCAATTTTTATTGGAATTAATTTTTCTCAGACCATTTTAAGGATTTACCTTTAAATGATTTCAAGTTCTTTCTAACTGTGAAGTATTATATTATTCTATTAACTTACATCTTTAATTTTGTTTAATAAAGTTTTACTTTTTTACACATGAGGTGTTCACATATCTTTGATTACATTTATTTCTAGGAACTTCATATTTTTGTTGCTATTGTAAATGCTATTTTAAATGGTCTTAAAACCACATTAGGTAAATGGTTGTGTGTATGTGTATATGTGTGTATGTGTGTAAAGTAAAATGGTAGAATTGTATGTATTGATTTCTGTCTAGATACTTTGCTACACTAATAATTCATCCAATTCTCCTGGGTTTTATACATGGAAAATGAAATTACCTATAAATAATGACAGACTGTTTCTTCTTTTCTAGTCCTTACCTATTTCTTTTCTTTACCAGAAGGTGCTAACCGGGACCTCTGGCACATTATAGTAAGGAAAATAATAATGGAAATAATGGGTGTCTTCGTATTATTCTTGATTCTAATGGAATTGTTTTCAGTTTTGCCATTATGTATGATTTTTTTTGTGGGCTTTTTGTATGTTCCTTTCATCATATTCAGGGAGGTTCCCTCCATTTGCTTTAATTACATTTTCTTGATGATGAAGAGATATTGAATTATATAGAAGGTTTTTTCTTCATCTACTGTGTATTAGATATGAAGAGGTGCTGTCATAGTAAACCTCACAGAAGGATTTCTTCTCTAGGTAAGGCCACAGAAACAGCAGAGGACCTCTGTCAGTCAGATTTTGTATGGCCTCCTGGCCCAGGCTCACTCTCTATCCAGGGCAGCCTGTGTCCACTGACTGAGCAGCGTGAGGGATGAAGGCCCACTTCCCTATGAGGTGGGATAGCTGCTGATTGGCCAAGGCTTTGCGGGGTCTCTACTGCAGTGTGAGTTATCTCTGCCCAATCCTGCTTTTCCTCCCTTTGTCTCACAGGTGTGGCTTCCCAATAAACATACAACACCCCAAAGTCAGCTGCAATGTCTGCTTTTGGGGAGCCCATCTTGTAATGACATGATTTTTTTTTCACTTTTACTCTGCTCATGTAAATGAAGTATATTAATTGGTTTTTCTTCTATTAACCAATGTCATATTAAAAAATTGCATTTGTATAATAAACTCAAATTTATCATTATTACCATATTATACATTGAAGGATTTTGTTAGTTCTTATTCTTATTTGAGATTTTTATCATCTACACTTATGGGTGAAATCGACATTCCTTAAGTGTACTGTCCTTTTCTGCTTTTGTCACTGAGGGTTCGCTAGACTTGTTAAATGAATTGGGAAGTTTTTTCTCTTTTTCTTTATTCTGGCAGAGTTTATGTCGGATTGTAATTTTTAATATAACTTACCTGTAAATTTATGTATCTGGTGTTTTTTTTAGGGGATTTTTTTCATAGATTTTTTAGTGTCCTTTTTGAAACCTTTTTAAAAGTGATAGGTCCCTAAAATGAAAGAATTTCCACAGTGATTCTCCTTAAACTGAATGCAAGTAGAAAAAAGATATATGAGGAAAATTTTCCAAGTTGATCAACTGAAGCAAGGTTAATGGGCAACTCAACTGTGTGGTCCACCAAAGATAATTGTCTGGAGTTCCAGGTGGACATTCCCATTCCTTTCCTACACCCCATATGGACTTAGTGATGAATGTTTCAGAAAATCTTCCCGTGAGCATTGTTGAAGGCAGAAATTTCTTCCAGCTTAAATTTGTGAAATACACACAGTGCAATAACCCAATACTTAGTGTAGGCATCTGGATATGTGGGGTCTAGTTGTGGCACTGCTGTAACTGCTGACCTCTAGCCGGTGGAGAAAACCTTATATTAGCTTCTTTATCTGTGATATGAGTTGTGCTGAAAGCTCTTAGGGTATTTTAATTTGATGATTTGACTTACTTAATGGTTATGGAAAATCAGATTTTTACATACTTTTGAATCAGTTTGGTATCTTACATGTTTTCCTAGGAATTTAACAGTTTTACCTATGTTTGCACATTTTTAAAAAATTTTATTTTAATTATTTGACAGAGGGAGAGAGAGATCACAAGTAGGCAGAGAGGCAGACAGAGAGGGAGGGGGAAGCAGGCTCCCTGCTGAGCAGGGAGCCTGATGCGGGGCTCGATCTCACGACCCTGATATCATGACCCAAGCCGAAAGCAGAGACCCAACCCACTGAGTCACCCAGGCACCCCTGCACATTTTTTATAGTTTTATAAAAGAGCTTTTTTTATAGGATTCTTTGATAATTTTTCTGCATGCTATATATCTCCCTTTTCATTTGGGTTGCTATTACTTTTATCTTCTCTCTCTTTTTTAAGATGAACTGTGTCAGATGTTTATCTATGTCTTTTTTTAAACATTAGTTTATATTTTTTAAAAGATTTTTAAATTTATGTATTTGACAGAGAAAGAGAGATCATAAGTAAGCAGAGAGTCAGGCAGAGGGAGAGGGAGAAGCAGGCTCCCTGCTGAGCAGAGAGCCCGATATGGGGCTCAATTCCAGGACCCTGAGATCATGACCTGAGCTGAAGGCCCCGAGGCTTTAACCCACTGAACCACCCAGGTGCCCCCTATTATGTCTTTTCTAAGAAACAATTTTGGCTCTGCTGATTTATGTTTTTTATTTTGTTCATTTATTTTTTCTTCTTTTTGGGGGGTGGGGGGGTGTGGTTAGAATTCTTTTTACTGAAGTGTTAAATTAGATGCTTATTTATTCATTAATTTTCAGCTTATCTTTTCTTTTCTTTAGCTTTTCTCTTTTTTTCTTATATGAACTCTTGAAGCTGTACCATCCCCTTTTAAGTACCATTTAGCTTTATCATACATATTTTGATATGCAATATTTTATTTTATTTTACTTTTTAAGATTATTTATTTATTTGACAGACAAGAGATCACAAGTAGGCAGAAAGGCAGGCAGAGAGAGAGGAGGAAGCAGGCTCTCTGCCAAGCAGAGAGCCTGACGTGGGGCTCGATCCCAGGACCCTGAGATCATGACCTGAGCCGAAGGCAGAGGCTTTAACCCACTGAGCCACCCAGGCGCCCCGATATGCAATATTTTAGTATATAGTAATTGAAACATATTGTGCTTTATTTTTAACTTACCTGTTATTTAAAAGTGTGTTTTTAAATTTTCACACCTACACAATTTTTCTCTTTATCACTCTCCTGTTGATATTTAACACAGTGGCATCATGGTGAGAGAATATGCTCTGATAATAGATATGATAATAGATATGCTTTGTGATAATAGATGCTCTGTTTTTAATTCTACCAACTTGCTTTATGCTTTCTATTTGCCCTGCATTTTCTGTATTTCTTCCCCCCCTTCCTTTCTTTTCTTCTTTTGGATTCACTTTCTTTCCTTCTTTCACTTTTTCCCTTCATATTCTCATTTGAAGATTATACAGTCTATTTGTTTTAGTAGGTCAATGCATGTCCATGTTTAGTATTGCCTAAAATGAGTTTCTTTACTCTCTGGAATAATACATGAACCTGAGGATACTTCAAGTTCGGTTATTTCCCATTTGGTTTATACTCATTGTTGAACTATATTTCAGTTTTTTATTTTCAATTTAGATAATGTTGTTGTTTTATGTAGTTGTTAAGATTTGTCTACATGTATACCCTGGCCTTTTTGTACTATTCCATTTTAGATTTTTAAAAAAGATTTTATTTTATTTAACAGAAAGATAGAGAGCACAAGTGGGCTGAGTGGCAGGCAAAGGGAGAGGGAGAAGCAGACTCCCTGCTGAGCAGGGAGCCTGATGTGGGGCTTGATCCCAGGTCCCTGGGATCATGACCTGAGCCAAAGACAGTCGCTTAACTGACTGAGCCACCTAGGTGCCCCTCCATTTTACATTTTTTGATCTTCCTAACAGTTTTGTTTTTTCTTTCTGCCTAGAGTACATTGTTTAGAATTTCCTTTTAGAAGGGTCTATATTGTCAAACTCAGTTTTTGTTTGTCTGAAAATACCTGTGTTTCACCTTTGATTTCTTTAAAGGGAATTCACTGTACAATTATTGTTTGAAGTTCTAGTCTCTTAGAATTTTAGAAATATTGTTCCACTGTTTTCTGGCTTCCATTTTTGGTATCAAGGGATCTACCATCAATTTGATGTGAGGTTCTCTGTAGGTAATTTGTATTTTCTTTTTGACTTTTTAAAATATATTATTCTTCTTTAATACCTTCAAATTTCCCCATGATATGTTTAAATCTGAATTTTAATTAACTATATTTCCTGAGCCCCATTTATGATCTTCAATTCTGGAAGACTTTCGGTCATTCTCTCTTTTTATGTATTTTATCTCTTTCATCCATTCTTTCTTGCTTGCTGGATAGATTATTAGAATATGGTAGACTTTTTTTTTTATTCTATCTTGTTTTTAACCTTTGATTTACTTTTCGGTATTATTTTGTCTGTTTGTGCTGCGTTGTGATTATCTTCAAATCCGCCTTCTAGTTTGCAAGTTCTGTTTTCAGCAATGTCTAATTTGTCATTGATTTCATGCATGGATTCAAAAATGTGATGAATTAGAATTTTCATCCTCAAAGTTTTATTTTTTCAAATTTGCTTCACTTATTTTATATTTGCTTTCTTCTCATATATTAAGTATTCTCTTTTATATCTTGGAATTTGTTAAATATCCTTATTTTATAATTCAAACTTGGTAATTTTAGTGTCTAAGATCTTTATAGGTCTGATTTCTTATAGTTCTTGTTTCTTTTTGTGTTTTGTGATATTATTCTATGGATTGTGAGCTTATATTCCTCAGAAAGTTCTCTGATGGGATTTTTATAGCCTGAGAGAAATGCATATCTCTCCAAATAGAATTTGTGCTTATTTTTGATGGATGTTTAATGACATTTCTTAGGTAGGAAATTAAGTGATTAGGCTGATGTTTTTTTGGATCACAAAGTGTTAGAACTCAGGTGAGAAGCATGTGCAGTTGCTGGTGGTAGTCATGAAACAATAGAAGAGACCAATGTCAAGGTTGAGAATCTTAAATTCTCTTTCTGTCCCCTCTGAAAGGATTATTTATTTCTATTTTACTCTTAACTAGGCCTATGGAGTCCAACTTATGCAGGTGTCTTCCATTAAACGCTCTAGGTAGCTCTAGGACTGTTTTCTTTCTTCTTTCATAACTGAGGCTTAAGAGCATAGGGTTAATTTAATGACCTCAGGGTGAAAATCTTCCTCAGAATTCTATTCACCTTTCTTGATTCCAACTTTTACTTCTTTTTTCCTGCTCTGAAGAGTCCTTATTTGCTTGCCAGGTCAGTGATGAAATGTAGAAAATTGGGGGGGGGGCAGGGTTGTTAATATATGTTATTCAGTATTTTTTTATTTTGTCAGTGGGGGAGGACTGTTCATAGTATCTGTCCCACCATACTGTTGGAAATTAAATCCAGTTATTCCCATGTTTAAAGATGAGTAAACTCAAGTTCTGAGAGGCCAAATGTTTGCCATAGGTCACGGGACTTGAAGGTATCAAGGTTGAGGATTGTCGACCTCATGCTAATTGTTCCTGTCATTTCCTGGCTCTCTGAAAACTGCAACCATCAGTTTAAAAGCCTATACTTAATAAACATACAACTATGAGATCATTCTTCATAAGATTTTAAAGCATTTTCCTCTTTGGAAAGGTGCTCACCATTTTATCCTTTAAAAATTTTTTTTTATTAAATTCTAGTTAGTTAACATACAGTTAACTAACAGTCTTAGCTTCAGGTGTACAATGTAGTGATTCAGCCCTTCCATGCAACACCCAGAGCTCATCACAGGTGCACTCCCTAATCCCCATCACCTATTTAACCCATCCTCCAACCAGCACAATTCAATTCTTAAACAATCTTTTATAAAGAAAACAAAGTATGCCTTAGTATTTTTAAATTTGGAGACAGACACACCTCAGGATAATGCATGAGGGTTTTTTTTTCCCAGGTAGTGTTGGGAAGTTTGGAAGTAGCTCTTAATTTTCAAATAATTTAGATCGAAATATTCAAAATAATGCATGAAGATCATTATGTGATTTTTGTGTTCCCCCTTGGAGAGCAAATTATGCAGGTATGTTTTCTCAACAGCAAATAACATGGCAGTTTTTAAAAGTTATGCTTGGTGTCTTTGAAGAGCACTTCATATTGAAGAATGTGCTAGATGATTCCTTTGGCACATTTCTAGATTTAAGGCAAACTTTTCTTCCCTCAGATAATTCTGTGAACACTGATCAGACTATATGAGGTGAAGAAAAAGAATCAGCCAGTTCCATGTCCCTGATGTCTGGGTGCCAGTTGGTACAGTTGCTCCTTTTGGTATAACCCTATAATATGAAAAGGCAATTATAGGATAATTTGAGATGGGAACAGGTGAAGCTCAAATAATTTCAGCCTGAGGAGAGAGGAGCAAATGGCAGCTATTCCGAGCAGCCCTGGCGCAGTTACTGTAGTGTTTGGACAGGCATGTCTCCTAATGTGATTTCATTATGCTCAGGTTAAAGACTTGGGTTTTAGATCAACAATGTGCAAATTTGGTTTATCACCTGTGTTCAAAAAAGAGATGACAGAATTCCAGAAGGAGAGCTTCAGTGTTTGCCAAGAGCACCAGCAGAAACATTGTTCTGTTTATGTCTCTCAGAGAACAAAAGGTCTGACTAGAAATGTGAAATTATTTGTATCTGAGAATAAGGAATGGCTAACATTTCAGGAATACTCTTGAAACAGTACTCTTAGTGTGTATGCATCTTTGCATGCTTACTTTTTAAAAGTAAACTTTGATCTCCATTTGGTGGTTTTAGCCTATCCACGACTTTGTGATTTTTTTTTTTTTTTTTTGGTAGTAATTGTACTCAAAGTGAATGAATCATAGAAAAATACTCAGTGCTGATCCCACTCAGCTGGTTGCATAATCACTGGCACTGCAAGAGATAGGGAACAAATCCCACAGCCCGATTTGTCCTTGTCAGAAGAGCAACAATGCTTAGGAATAAAACTCAAAGTTTTACATGACTCTAAAAAGAGCAGTTTGTCAAGCGTTTCATGGGCACAAATTGAAATGAAATTAGGTCTTGGGCTCCTGAGGTCACTTTGCAACAGGAAGAATTCATTATCTAACTATACACAGAGGAAAATGCTTCACAATTGTATTTGCTTGTAAAGGATGAGTGCCCACACATAGAGCCAAAGCAGCAGAGGTCACTTACAAGGAATAAACTACATGAAAGCAGAGATTCAAGGGTCCCTGGCTCATAGATTCTTCCTTTTTTCTCCTGGTCAGAGCTGCTTTGTGGCATATTGCTCAATGAGTTGAGGGAAACCCTTAGGGAGCTCTTTGTTGTTAATACAAAATCATTTGTGCAGATCCTGCTAAGTTGTCTACCAGAAGCACAATGCAGTCTTGTATGTCTTCTCCCTTTGGGGTGGGAGGAGTTTGTTACCCAGTGTTCTCCATATTCCATATTATTCTGAAAAGTACATTTTCTCTTAAGGCATTTTATGGCATTTCCCCCATTACGCGAAGCAGGTGCAGCCTTGAAGCTTTGAATATTTAACAGCTCATTGGGTGGTTAGAGACAGGGCATTGGTTTCAGTTTAAAAAATGAAAAGGAAGGGCACGTTGAACACCTCACTTCTGAGGTTGCATTTTTTCAATATATTTATAAATAACTAGGAACAGAGAATTGATTATTATATTTTCCATCAGGCAGAATTGGTGACAGCTCAGAAGATAAAAAAAAAAATCATTTAAAATGGAAGCACAAATTAGCATGGCTAAGGAGAATGGTTTTAACTGAGGATGGGGCAAGGAAGTAGATGTGGAGATGTACTCCCTTAATCTCTTTCAACAGCTGACCCCTCCCCAAAGTCAAGCATCAGGAGAGAAGTGCTAGAGAGGCCCACATGTCAAGGTGAGGGGCTATTTTTCACTCCTGATCATTTCCATTCATCCAATCAAGTCTCCTAGCCTTTTAAGTTTTGAGGTTTTTTTTTTTAAGTTCTTTTCTGATAATGTGGCTTCTAATTTGTTCTCTTTCTCACCTTTTTATGGCTGTGTGTTGACAGAGATTACACTGAATCTGTAGATCCCTTTGAGTAGGATGGACATCTTAACAGTATCTTCTAGTCTTCTAGTCCATGAACATGGGATGTCTTTCTATTTATTTTTGTCTTCTTAAATTTCTTTCAGTAGTGTCTTTTTATGGTTCTCAAGTGTTGTTATAGGTGACTGCATGTTTGTGTTGTATTTTTCTTGAGTGGTGGGTGACTTTGGACATGATAGTGGTGCCCTTCATTGAGATATAGGGTATGAAGAGAAGCAGTCTGCAGGGCATGAAGGAGACCATGAGCCAGCTTCTGGCCCTGGTGAGTTTTAAGTACTAGTGTGGCATCTACCAAATGTATTTGGATGCAGAGATTTAGAACTAGACATTGATGATGGATGAAACTATCAGAGTGGGTAATGATGCTTAGGAAGTGTATTTACAGAGAGAGAGAGAGAGAGAGAGAGAGAGAGAGAGAAATCAGTTTTCCTTTCCTCTCTCTTCTCCCAATAATAAACCATCTAAATGACAAATTCCAACCTGCTAACCCTGTTTCTACTTTGATTATAAGCCACAGGAGCCAAGAGGAAAAGGGGGTACATTAAAAGGAAAATTCAGACAAATGGTACTAAGTGTCAAGGTAGCAAAGCACAGATGGCTTTACTGCTTCCTTCTGGCTGCCTGAAAACCATATTGAACAATCACGTTTCATCCTGTAAGATCTCCTTCCCAGGGCTTGTAAGTCCTGTGATTCTTTTCCCAGTTCCCCTAATAGAATTAACTTTGGCCTGGAAGGCTTGGTGGAGGAAGAGACTCAACTCCATTTCTTCTTGTCCAATCATTTTTTCATTATTCTCTCAATTCAATGGGCAGGCCCTGATGATTTCATGAAGCCCTCCTTTCTTGCCCAGTAGAATCCAATTTGGCACAGATTCTTTCCAGCCTGGAATGATTTAAATGTGATTTGACACTGAAGGAGGAGACTAGAGTGTGTGGGCAACCAACTCAGTCATTCAGTCACTGAAGTGAGATGATAGCAAAGAGTGTGAGTCGTTTCAGCTTTCCCCAGCCCCTCCTCCCAAGAAGTGGGTAGAATTTCTTAATTCCTAAGTATTTCTTGGTATAATTCACAACACTTTTTATCACTTTCTTCGGGTTTTGTTATGAAGGAGATGGCAGAAATGTGACAATGGTGATCATCTTCCCCATAGCACTTCTGGTTATGGAATATTATATTTTATATCTGCCTGTTTGGTTCACAACTTTGTCTGCGGCATGGACAGCAGTGCCTAGGACATGTTAGTCACTCAGTAGAGAATTACTGAAGTAATTTTTATGGTCAGATCAGGTATTGCATATGTGTTCATTTTGGTTTAGAAAATGTGATAATTGTGGCCATGTGATTTTGCATTAAACACACTTACTAACACATTTTATTTTGTAGTTGCTTTGGTGACGTTTCCTAATTCCTTAGTTTACCATCGAATCTCAGGTCTGGCCTTGGATACTGTTGTTAGATGTGAAAGGATAATGATGGTGTTTGTTTTTGTTTTTATTTTGGCAAGCCTGATTTAAACCTTGCATTTATTGTTACTTGTTTAGATCTTGCATTTATGGTTACTTGTCTGGTCTACAAAGAGACCTGGATAATTGACAGTTGTATTCAAGTCCTAAAAGAATTCAGAGAGCTGGTGATTAGGGGTGCCTTCTAGCTGTCACTTTGATTTCAGTGGGATTGTACTTCAATGCTTTGCCTAGAAACACTAGGAGAGAGACGGTTTTCCTTTACAGGCTCCCTGCAGAAAAACTCCACCAGTATGGAGAAGAAAAAAAATGACGCCTACTGACTTACTTTTCATCTGGAATTAATACAATCAGTAAAGTCTGAAGAAGGTAGATAAGACATGTTTTCATTTCAGTGAAATCAAGATTTTCAAAGCTTTTGAGCTACTAATCCCACTCCCTTCTTTCTGCTACTTTTCCTCTTTTCTCCAGTGCAATGTCTGCATCAAAGCTACATCTCTGACATGAGCAGAACAATCAGAGGCGAGGTGAAAATGCAAAGCGTGACGATCGAACACTCTTGCTTCACAGAGAGCTGCAGATCTAAGATGGGTTTGCAGTGGTGTCCCATCCTGATTACCAACACACCAGGACGTGGAATGAAAGGGGCCAGGCTGAATTATCCTGGGGCTCCTTGGCAGCCATGGGACTTGGTGTAGACAGGCAAAATCCTTAAAGAAAATCAGACACCAGAGAATGGAGGGGGTACGACTTTTTTCTCTGTGGTCAAGACCAGTTTCCATTCATCCTCTCCTGGGTTTTTGGAAATGACTTTACCCTGGCAACTGCGAGGATGGAGTTAGGAGTTGAGAAAGTGGGGAAATGCTCTGTGCAGCAGGTGCTCTGCCTTGCTAAGTAGGTTCAATTCAGAGAGTATGACATGTTTGCAGAGGAAATACTGTTAAATAGTAGAAGAGGTGACCATGAATCCCACAGCAGAGGCCGAAAGCAAACAAGCTCGAAACAGGGTGCTCAATTTAGGAGCTCACAGTTGTTAAAGTCAACATCAGATAGTTTCAGCTTTCTTTATTGTGGTAATGGGGTTCCCTACTCAAATTGAGGATACCAACAGCCTGGAAGAAAATCCTAACTTGGAAAATGTGTTGGCCTGTGTATTACATAAAATGATTTTGGGGCACCTGGGTGACTCAATGGGTTAAGCCTCTGCCTTCGGCTTAGGTCGTGGTCTCAGAGTCCTGGGATCAATTTTCTATCGGGCTCTCTGCTCAGCGGGGAGCCTGCTTTCCCCCTCTCTCTCTGCCTGCCTCTTTGTCTACTTGTGATCTCGTTCTCTGTCAAGTAAATAAATAAAATCTTTAAAAAAAAAAGAAAAGAAAATGATCTTTTAAACATTCACTCCTTAAATTAGGTAGATAGTCTTCTACCAGATTGAAAAATGGTTGCAGTTTTCAGAGCCAAAGAGGGAGTTTGCTTTGTGGATTTCGGTTTCTTTCCTTCTAATCTTCATTTGCTGGTGGGGGGAGGGAGCTCAGGAAATCTAAACTTCTTGCTGCATCTCAGAGTTGGCATGCCACCAACATTAATTCGAAAAAGAGGAGATAGGGGTGCCTGGGTGGCTCAGCAGGTTAGGCCTCTGCCTTCAGCTCAGGTCATGATCCCAGATCGAGCCTCGCATTGGGCTCTCTGCTCAGCGGGGAGCCTGCTTCCCCTCTCTCTCTGCCTGATGCTCTGCCTACTTGTGATTTCTCTCTGTCAAATTAATAAACGGAATCTTTAAAAAAAAAAAAAAAAAGGAAAGAAAAAGGGGCAATAGATGGCATTGTAAGGATTCTATTAATATAGATTTGCTCCCCAAACACAGAGGGCTGCATATCTCTCCCCTGTTAGGTTCAAATTCTGTGTGGCAGTTCAGAGGCAAAATCTCTTCTGGAACCATCTACCTAGAAAAGGCCTAGATAAAGATTGTTCTAGGGGTCTTAGGTCATTGAAGCAGTGATGTCTAACTGTGGGAGGTAGTGCGGTGGACCAGTCAGGAGCTTAGGCACTGGTACCATTCTCTTTGGGTTTGTATCCCCACCACGGGTCTTGGGCCTTTGGACAAGTGACTTAGCGTCCAGTGGGTGTTTGGAGGTGGGCCATTCTGAGAAGGGGAGTGACTTTAGTCAAGGCAGTTCTGCTGTCAAGGTATCCTTGAGTGGCTGGGAGTGGAAGGCTCTGCCAGTAGCTGGGGCATCAGGTCCTTCCATGAAGGGAGATTTGGGTGGCATCTGTGTCCATGATGCTTAGCTTCATGGCTCTCTGTCTCCCAAGAATATTTTTTTGAGACTCAAATGAGATGAGACATGTAAACTCCTAGAACTCTGGGTGGCATAGAGCAATCAGTTGGTTATTGCAGTGTACCAAGCAGAGGTTAAAAAGTTTGTCCAGAGGAGAGGTAAAAAGTTTGTCCAGAGGAGAGGTAAAAACTCTGGACTATTCTGTTCTCCCAGTCTGTACACTCATGGCGCCCTGCCTTTTTCTCACTCTCCAGTCCCTATAGCCCTCCCCCCCAGGCTCCATTCTTTATATTTTATGTCCCCTCCTAGATCCAGAAATGAAATGCATGAGTATTCTTTGTGAGATGAGATGTTAGGACTTCCCTCTAAGACTCAGATGAATCTTAACTCAATCCAAAGATCTGTGCTGTAGGTCTTCTATGGGATAAGATTTCCCTAGCACCCCACAATGACGTGTGAATGATTAGAACACAACCTATTTGTACGTTGAGCTGCCTGTATTTTCTCCCTCCCTGAGTTACCAGTCAAAGAGCCAATGAGTTCTGTTTCTGTTATTACCTTTTGCTTACTATTTCTTCCTTCATGTATGCACTATGGGCATTTACAAATAAATTACCATATGCAGAATATTCTAGAGAGCACAATGAAGTGAAAGAATGTATTTTCAGAGAGCTTACGGCCTACTTCAGGGTTGTATGACCCAATAGGGAGGGGGGCTGAGTTTTCACAGGACTCTCTTTAGTGCTACTTTGTTCTTCTGGGTTCACACACAAAGTTAAAACTGACTTTTTTTTTTAATGCTTAAAATTTAGTATTTTATTTTTAAAAAATTGTTTTTGTTTATATTGTGGGGAGGGGAGATGCAGAGGTGGAGGGAGGGAGAGTCTTTTTTTTTTTAATTTTAAATTTTTAAAATTTCTTTTCAGTGTACCAGAATTCACTGTTTTTATGCACCACACCCAGTGCTCCATGCAATACGTGCCCTCCATAATACCCACCACCAGGCTCACCCAACCTCCTACCCCCCACCCCTTCAAAACCCATCGATTGTTTTTCAGAATCCATAGTCTCTCATGGTTCACCTCTCCTTCCAATTTCCCCCAACTCCCTTCTCCTCTCTATCTCCCTATGTCCTCTGTGTTATTTCTTATGCTCCACAAATAAGTGAAACCATATAATGATTGACTCTCTTCTTGACTTATTTCATTCAGCATAATCTCTTCCAGTCCCGTCCATGTTGATATAAAAGTTGGGTATTCATCCTTTCTGATGGAGGCATAATACTCCATAGTGTATATAGACTACATCTTCCTTATCCATTCATCTGTTGAAGGGCATCTTGGTTCTTTCCACAGTTTGGTGACCGTGGCCATTGCTGCTATGAACACGGGGGTACAGATGGCCCTTCTTTTCACTACATCTGTATCTTTGGGGTAAATACCCAGTAGTGCAATTGCAGGGTCATAGAGAAACTCTATGTTTAATTTCTTAAGGAATCTCCACACTAAAACTGACATTTTTAATTTTTGATGTTAGCAAAACATATATGTTATACATATAAGAGCATAATAGGAATACAAATCATTTGTAACAAGTGCTCAACCCCATGCTGAAATCTGTCAGCTGTCCTCAGTCACAGGAAAGCTTTCTCTCACGACTTTCAGGTTCTCAAAGAATCTTAGCAGGTAGAGGGCCAGGATTCTGCGGTCTTTCCCCACCCTAACTCTCCTCAGGGAGGAAGAGTGACTTAATTGTATTGGTCACTTAGAAGAAACTAAGGGCATCCCATGCTTTCTTTCTTTTTTAGGGGAAGACATGCTTCTACAGTGCCTGAGTTTGACTACCAGAGGGACTACTATCCTAGGGCAGCATCTCCTAGAACTGAGTGTGTAAGTTTCATTGTGGAATTTGGGGTTGTGAAGCCCATTGAGTCACAGATGTAAATCACTTTTCTCCAATGTCAGCTTTGTAATAATGACAATCATTTTTCATCAGTAAAATGGGGTTACCCTATTTGGATTCTACTTGTCTTATTTGTATCTTATTCCCAATTTGGATCTGATTGGTTCAAAGCCCAGGTGGGGATGAGGGATGTCATTTGTCAGCCTTTATTCAGTTCTAAAGGTCAGGCTTAAGGTTTCCTCATGCATTAACTCCAGACCCAGATCACTACATACTAGGTAGATCTGGATTTATTCAACAACTGTGTGTGTGTGTTTCTTCCAAAGAGAAACTCTTGGGAGGCAGAAATTAGGGAGGAAGTCCTGATTTGAGTAGATCCTCTTTAAGTCAGCTGAACAAATTGTTATTAATCTCCCGAGATGGGGACACAGGCCCAGAGGACATAGATGAATAGGACACTCCCAAGGACCTTTGGATCATACAAAAGATAGTGGCAAAGGGGATAGAGGGAGGGTCAACCAGGGGTCAGGATTGAAGCATGTTATCCTTTCTCTATTTATAACACCTCCTGAATGAACAGCACTTGGGTTAGGCTCTAGGGTCAAGTCTCACCCTAGTGATAAGGATAATCTAGTCTGATGTTCCTCCTCCCAGGTCAAGTTTTGTACAGAATAATGCTATCATTGTACAGCCATGAGAGATAAAGAGTATTATTAGCTTTACTTTGGAGTTTGATTAGGGTAAGTGACTTACCTCCCGTGTGTTTCTGATTCCTCAAGTGAAACAGGGGTGATAAGAATGCCTGCGTCATAGCGTCATAGCGTTACCAGGAGGGATAAGTGAACTAATCCACATAGAGGCTGAGACCAGTGCCTGGCCCAGAGGGTTTTTCCGCAGAGGTGAGCTCCTATGGTTATTAGCTATTATCAGGAATGTTCATGTGTGTGGAGAATTTAGCTAAACCACTCCACTGATATTGCTGCCTTGGCATCTGTTTCACGTGGCCAGACAGCCTGTAAGGTTCTTGAACTGTCACTAGCCCATCCTGAGATGCATGTTCTTGGTAATAGCTGGTAGAAAACAGCCCACAGGATCACATGCAAATGTAAGCTCCTCCTACAACTTTCCAGCAGTCCTTGTGAGTTACATTCTCTCCAGGGCGATCCCTTTTTGTGTTCCTTAGATAAGACCATCCTTGGAGCTTACCAAAACTCCGCTCTTTTTGAATTGACCAATCTGTCCTTAGTCTGGAAACCCTAAAGCACTCTACCTCTGGTCTCTAATAAAGGCATGTGCCCTAGAGTCTGTCACTCTCTCTGCCTGTGCCCTGCCTTGACCTCCCCATGGGGCATCTGTAGGCGGGCACTGTGTACTTTCTCCAGGATTTGCCATAGTCTTTCCTATTTCAGTTTCCCTCTGGTCTTCTACTGAACCTAGGTTCACCATCTAACACCTAACAACTACTTATCAAGTGTTGTGTTAACAAAGTCACAACAATGTGGCATGGTACTGGGGAGGAGAAGACAGACCATGAAGATAAGAGAATCATTCTTTTATAGTTCACTGGAAGGCTTTGGGTTTAAGGCTTTCTTTACAGTAATAGTGGGGGACAATTAATAGTGGAAAAGTCTTCCATATCCAGAGAGACTCTTAATTTTGTCCCAAGCTTTTTTTTTGTCACTTGGCATAGCAGAAAAGTGCTTGTTTGTGCTTGTATGTCACCTGAAGTAATAGACAATAAGGTCTGCACGTAGCAACGAGAGGCGGAATGGTTTCCAGTTTCGCCAGATTCTACTTATTTTGGACAAGTGGTGAAAACCACACCCTTATCTTAATGTTCTTTATTCACGTGGGAGCTATAGATATTTATCCCAAATGCCCAATCCGGTTGTGTCTGAAAGTTAGACAGAGTGATTATCACTGAATTAAAATAGGCATTTACTGAAATCCTATGACGTACATGTGTCCATACCAGGAACTTAGTTAACATATGGTTCAACACCATAAAAATCATTCAAGGTAGGTGTTGTTTTCTTGGTTTTATAGATAATGAACTTGGAGTTTAGACTCTTCCCCAAGACAGTAAGATAGAAATTTCTGGAGTTTGATTCAGGATTTCAATAATATTTTTTTTAAGTTTACATAGATTTAATGAGGTCCAGTCATATATTATTAGCACATTGCCTACTAATTTTATGAATTTTAGGGAATTTTAGAAATACAGAAGATCATCAAGTAGAAAATAAAAGTCATCCTTAATATCATAACTCAGAAATAGACACCATTTAAATTTTAGAGTATTTTCATCTGGTTTTAATGCATATATGTGTGTGTGTGTGTGTGTGTGCCTATGTATATACATGTATATGTGTGCGTGTGTGTATTTGTTTTTTCCCACAAACATAAACTTCCTCTTTCTATGTTCTTTTAAAATTCCTCCTTAAAAGTATGTTTTGAAGGTTGTCCCATATTATTAAGTAGTTTTCCAAAACCCAATTTAAATTCCCACGTTTCATTATGTGGATAAAGAAAGCCCTTGTTGTTCCAATGGGTGTTTCCTATTTCCCCTATTTTAAACATCTTTGTATATAATTCTTGTGCATATCTCTAATTATCCCCTTAGAATAGACTTCAGAAAAATAATGACAGTGTTTGAGGTTTTTCCAGTTATCGACTGCTGTGTAACAAACCAACCCAAAACCTAGCCATATTAAACAAGCACCATTTTATTGTGCTCATGGATGGTGTAAGTTAGGAATTCAGTAAAGACATGGCAGGGATGGTTTTTCTCTGCTCTGTGATGTCTGGGATCTCAGTGGGCAGACTCAAAGATTGGGCATAGCTCGGACTATTGGGTGCTGTTCCTTCATGTGGCCTCTCTAGCCTGGTGATCTCAGCGTGGTGGTAATTTCATGACTTGGCGCAGGGATCCAAGAGTATGTCCACTGCACAAGGCAGCTTATGTGGGATTTATGAACTATACTTGGAGGTCACATGGTGTCACTTTTGCTGTATTTTATTGGTTGAAGCAGTTATAATCCTGTCCCAATGTAAAGAGAAGAGAATATAGACCCCTACCTCTCAGTGGAAGGGGTGTCAAAGAATTTATAGCCATGTTTTAAAACTACCAGAGAAGTTATAAACCACTTTTAAGATTTCAATGTATATCATCAGGCTGCCCCCCAGAAATGTTATATAAATCAACACTTTTTCTAGGGAGGCTGGGAGTACGCTCTCACCCACACTGGGTATTACAGTTTCAAGAGGCATTTGTCAATTGATAGCCAAAAGATAGAGTATCAGGCCATTGTAAATTTCAAATATGAAAATACTAGTTAAATTTTGTGTGTACCTTTTTCAGACTCATGTCAAAATTTAATGCGAATTTTTCTATTTTTGGCTTCTTTTTCTTTCTTATTTTTAAAGATTTAATTTATTTATTTGACAGAGATCACAAGTAGGCAGAGAAGCAGACAGAGAGGGGGAAGCAGGCTCCCTGCTGAGCAGAGAGCCCGATGCAGGGCTTGATTCCAGGACCCTGAGATCATGATCTGAGCCGAAGGCAGAGGCATTAGCCCACTGAGCCACCCAGGTACCCCTGGCTTCTTTTTCTGTTGGAATAGTCATCTTGGGGGCACCTGGATGGCTCAGTGGGTTAAGCCTCTGCCTTCGGCTCAGGTCATGATCTCAGGGTCCTGGGATCGAGCCCCACCTGGGGCTCTCTGCTTGGCGGGGAGTCTGCTTCTCCCTCTCTCTCTGCCTTCCTTTCTGCCTATCTGTGATCTCTTTCTATCAAATAAATAAATAAAAGCTTAAAAAAAAAAAAAGGAATAGTCATCTTGTCCTTCATTAATTGGTAGGTGTTGTCTACCTATTAAGACTAAAGCCAGGTGATCTGACTCTAAGTTGAGTTCTTTCACTACCACCTTTAACAATTCTAATTAATAAGTATTTTTTAAAAGATTTTATTTATTTATTTGACAGAGATCACAAGCAGGAAGAGAGGCAGGCAGAGAGAGAGGAAGGGAAGCAGGCTCCCTGCCGAGCAGAGAGCCTGATGTGGGGCTCGATCCAAGGACCCTGGGATCATGACCTGAGCCAAAGGCTTTAACCCACTGAGCCACCCAGGTGCCCCTCTAATTAATAAGTATTTTTAAGACTATGTGTTAGGCACTGTTCATTTGTAATCCTGACTCCTTCTAAGCTATGTGGTTCTAACAATCTGTTTAAGCCTCCTGGACTTGGTTCCTCTCCTGTAATACTGGGATCGTAACATTTGTATCTCACTGATTATTGTGGTCATTCAGTAATGTCCACATAGATGTTTAGAAGACGACTTAGGACATACTACATGTCCAGTAGAGGTAAGTGGTTATTCTTGATATTATTTCTGTCATCCTAATGGTCGAAAGTGAGACCTGGACACTTTTAAGTGTTATAGTGATTATCTCATTCTTTCCCTAGACCAGCTTATAACTGTGTAACTGCTAGTCACGTCAGAGCCATTTGGCTTCTGATTTCTGAAGAGTCATGGTTGCTCTGAGAAAGATTTCATCTTTTGCTTGTTACTTCAACTCGGTTCTCATGTTTTCTAGAGGAGGTAAGTCACTAACAACGCAGGATGGGCTTTGGGGAACGGTTGGGGAGGAGGCACTTGGCTGGTTGTTGAGACAGTTGGAGGTAATTCCCATCCTTGATTGTCTTGCCAGTACAATTAGAAGGACATGGGGAAGAACTCATTTCTTTGTGAAAGTCCCAAGACAAAAACTAAATTTGACGGCATTTCCCTGGCCTTTCTCATTTGTCTTCCCATCTATCAGACTGATGGCAGAATTGAGCATTGTAGAGAGCAGTGCTGATGAAAGTAAAACTCTTCTTTAGAAGGCTAAGTTCCAAATGGCCCTCGTTGCTTGGATTCAGGGGAGGCCTTAGAAACCAAAGGCCAGGGTCTGGGTCTGAGGTGGCCAAAGGCAGGGCTCAGCCCACCATCTCTCTCATTCCTCTTATCATGCACCTTCCTCCCAGCCTGGCACAGTCTCTCCATGCTCTTTCCTTTCCGAGCCTCATGGGGGTGTTGGAGTGCCATGTTTGGAGGTATGGGCATTGGGGGGCTGGGCTGGGGGAGGTGGAGTGAGGCCTGGCGGCCTGTCTCTACCATCCCCCGGGGCACTGAACATTTGTTGTCTCCAAAGAGGGCTTCTCTGGCTTCAGCCCAGCTGTCCCTGTGTGATAACCACCACAGCTAATACTATACTGATGAGCCACTTTGGGTCTCCGCCTCACCGCCTCTGATCAGTGTGAAATATGAGTTGGGGAGCTTTCTGTAACAAATGCCCGCTTGACTGAGCCCCTATTCAGGCATCCGGTGTCAGTACTTGACACAGACAGCCGCTCTAGCCAGACAGTGACAGATTCAGCCTCCTGCTCACACTGTCAAGGGACTCCCCCCGACAGGCATGGGCTTGTCACTGGAGTGCCTGGCTGGGTCCTGCCAGGGCCATGGGCCGCACCTGTGTTTCCAAATGTCGGTGGGCCTGAGAGCCAGCCGCTTCCTCTGCCCTTCTTGTCAAGGTCAGCCGGCCTGATGGGGGAGGGGTGCTCCTGACCTGATCCGGGACTGGCCTCCTCTGTCCTTTGCCCCTGCCTCAGAAGACAGGCCTTTCGATACCAGGGGCTCTAGGACTTACCAAAGACCTGTGAGGAGATCTTGGGTAAAATTAAACAAACAAACAAACAAACAACCATAAACAGACAAGCACACTTGCCTGGGGATGGGTCCAGGCAAATTTACTTCTTTCAGGTGGCATTTCCAGGTTTCCTTTAACGTGATCTGGCTAGTCTTGATTGAAGATGAAGTGAAGGGGAGAACAAAGCAAGTTAACAGATAGCAAGAGAGAAAGTTCACGTTAGTGGCCACGCTTGAGATTCTGCCAGGGGTGGCCATATGGTGATCGTAATGATGATTTATAAATCAGAAGTTGTAACCTGATGGCCCATGGACTGAATTTGGCACAATGAGTTTTAATTTGGCCTAGAGTGTTTATTTGTTTTTAATAGAACTTAATGCTAATATTTAGAATCTGGACTATTTGACATGCAAATGTGATTTCCGGCCTTTCTTCAAACACGAAGCTCTGGCAACCTTGGACTTGCATAGGGGAAACAACATGGTTGTCCCTACTCCCTTCCAAAAGGGCAGATATTCTTTAGTTTGCCACAGTCCTCATGGCTCCCTCTTGTTCAGCCCAAACAGTGTCTCTTATTTCTATCACATGGATGATTGCCGTTGCTCTTCGAGTTGGTGATTCCCTCGTACAAATGCCGACCTTTAATGTTTTACTACTCGATCTTGAGTGAACTCTACTTAGTGTCTTTTCCCCCCTCCCCCTTCCTGGGATGATATGTGACAGGGCATTGCCTGAATTTTGAAGATGCAAATGCAATTCATATTAGAAAAGAAGAAAAATACTGGTTTTATTGATATGTGAGGACCATAGTCAACCATTACCAGGTCTTAGCTCTTGATTTTAGACAAATGTCTCATAAATGATAGACTTTGTGACAACTTTTGGAGTTTCTACTGACAGGGGAAGAGAAATACATGAATAGAAACCCATTATAGGGGCACCTGGGTGGCTCAGTGGATTAAGGCCTCTGCCTTCAGCTCAGGTCATGATCCCAGGGTCCTGGGATCGAGCCCCAAGTCGGGCTCTCTGCTCATCGGGGAGCCTGCTTCTTCCTCTCTCTCTGCCTGACTCTCTGCCTACTTGTGATCTCTGTCAGATAAATAAATAAAACCTTAAAAAAAAAAAACCCTGTTATATTATCTCATTTTCAATCCTTACAAAAATCCTTCCAAGTTAGCATAGAGTCTCCTTTCCATGAGTGAGGAAATGGGGCTCACTCAGAGTTAAGGCCTTTTCTCAGTGTTTGAAAGCTGGAAATGAAGAGAACCAGAACTTATATTTATGTAAAAGTCTGCTCTTTTCTACAGCATACTGCCCTAACCAATAGAATCCTGTGTCATCTATGTGAGCTAAAATTCACTGGAGGGAATTTTACTGTTCACTGTTGAGGAAAAGTGTACTACCTTTTTTTAAATAGGCATGCATTTGGAAGCATATTTTTTGTTTTGCCTTGTTTTGTTTTGTTTTGTTTGTGGGGAGGGGCAGAGGGCAATGGAGAAGAAGAAATTTAAGCAGATGAGCACAGAGCTTGACCTGGGGCTGGGTCTCAGGACCCTGAGATTAGGAGCAGAGCCACAACCAAGAGTCGGACACTTAACCAACTGAGCCCCCAGATGCCCCTGGAAGCACATGTTTAAGAGTCTTCAATAATAATAATTTTAAAAAATCCAAAAAGGCCTTGTTCACGATGGTGATTTTTTCCCCCTAATTTTTTTAATCCACATGATACGCAGATTAAAATGGTACTTGATTGATTTCAACAATGAAAGAAGTCTGAGAGACTTTAAACTGCCTCATAAACCACTGGGCAGGATGGGATCAGAATCATTAACACAGCTTCACCTTCTACCTGTCTAACCTTTGAATATGAATATTAGCCAAGATACTAGGTGTGCTGTAACCATGGCATTTCTGTGGTCTCTATCTAAACTATGCCCATTGGTTGTCCCCTGTTCTATAGGGGGAATACTGGAAAAATCTCCTGAACACTTGTTTGACCAAAGAATAACTTTAGAAGTGCTCCTGCAAACGATGGCTGAGGAGGGTCATTAGTACTTCTGATAGCTGTAAATAAGTTGTTTTGCAGGGACAGTTATGGGGTGGATCACTTATGGTTAAGTGGCGTGATATGGGAATTGACTGAATTTTCAAATCTAATGAGTTTTGTTGACTTTGAGAGGAAAAAACCAGTAATAGACGATGGTAACACCACTGTACTAGGATTGCTTTTTTTTTTTTTAAGATTTTATTTATTAATTTGACAGAGAGACACAGCAAGAGAGGGAACACAAGCAGGGGGAGTGGGAGGAGAAGCAGGGTTCCCGCAGAGCAGAGAGCCCCATGTGGAACTCGATCCCAAGATCAGGATCTTAACCTGGGATCATGACCTGAGCCGAAGGCAGACTCTTAATGACTGAGCCACCCAGGTGTCCCCTAGGATTGCTTTTTGAAGTGTCCATAGATAGAGTATTGGAATGCTTGAAGAATTTGAACTGAATGGATTTGAGCTATAGGAAAGTGATGAAATCTTCGCTATGCCTATCACTGAGCTGCCGTATGGGGCCACATTGTCTAGCTTGAAGTGGAGAAGTGATCTTGGATAGATCTGTAGGGCTAGATCCTCATGCCTGCTTTTGAAGACTTTCTTGTCACTGTTTACTCTTAATGCAGTTGGAGGCTGGTCTATGTCTTTTGGAGTCCAGAGCCCAGTGACTATTCTGATGCTGTCAAGGGAACATATGCAAGTTTTAGTGCTCTGGTTTTCCCACCACTGGTTCCACTTTCTGGGGCTAAGTTGGGATCTAAGTGGTGTCCATAACACTTGTGTGCATGCAACCATACCAATAGCTACTGTACTTTTTTTTTTTTTTTGTATTGACCAAAGTTGTCTTGTTTTGGGGGAATTAGGTTAAGAAATAGCCCAAACAACTCATGGATAAGGCATGCTGAAACCTCTCACTACAGATTGAAGTGCAGTCATCTCATATCCTCTCTTTCCCTTCCCTAGAGATATAATGGATTAGAATTATTAGAATTATTATTAGATTTCCTCTCTGCTGGTTAAGTTACAGGCCAGGCTGAACCCAGTACTTTCGGTGCTAATACCTGCCATATTTCCTTGTGGGCTGCTTTGCCTTTGACAGCATCCTACACCTCGCTGTTCCCAGGGTTCATCTTGGTCATTTTCTTATCGCTTCCTTTCTGTAACTTCCAGGGTGATTTTTGTTAAAAAAAGAGAGAGAGAGAGAAAGAAAGAAAGAAGCACGCATATCTTTAGCTACCACTTAAAAGCTGTTGACTCCTAAAGAATACAGCCTCAAACGTCTTCTCTCGCCTGAGCTAGAGCCCTGTATTACCTGTTGCTCATAAAAACCATCCCCTTGGGTATTCCACAAGTTTCTCAAAAACAACAGGCTTTTAAACTAAGTTCATTACCTGCCTCACTGTCTCACCTGCTCTGGTCTGTGCATGTCTTACTTATGAGAAGTGTGTTTCAAACTTCATCACGCATAAATTCTGACTCATTAAAATGTCTGGGATGGGGTGAGGAACTGACATTGTTTGCAGACACCTCTAGCAATTCTGGTGTTGGTGTTTCACGTACAACACAGAGAAAAGCAGCTGTGTGAATATTCCTGTCTCCATCTGGTCTCAGGAGCTAGAAATCTTAGAATTACTATAGACTTACTTCTTCTGCTCAACCAATGTCCCAAGGGAGACTATGTCCTGCTGATTCTACTTCTCCGTGTGTTTCAAACCAGACCCTTCTTTGCTAGTCCCACTGTTGCTCCCTTCCTTTATATTAGATAGCCCAAGCATCTCCTTCTTTCTCCTTCACTTACTCTTGTTCCCCTTTCATCTGCTTTCTACCAGACCACCAGAATGATCTTTCTCCCATCCAAGTACTAACCAGGCCCAACCCTACTTAGCTTCCGAGATCAGACGAGATTGGGTGCGTTCAGGGTGGGATGACTATAGACTAGAATGATCTTTCTAAAATGCAAATATTGGCTTGGTATTTCCCATCGCAAAAGTTTTTGGTGTCTCTCTCTTCTAAAGCATAAAGACTAACCTCCTTAGCATGGCCTATTAATTCTTTTGAGATCAGGCCCTGACAGATACCTCATTTCACCTCTTGGCCATCTTTCATTTCAACCCATATTCCAAAGATGTTAAGCCATTTGTAAGCCTGAACATTTTTAGTCTCTGTATTCCCTGTGCTATTATGCAGGTTTATCTTTTTGCTTCTTATACCCTTCCTTTTCCTTGGCTGGCTAAATTTTACTATGTCATCCAGTGAACCAAGTCAAACATTTCCAATTTAGAGCAGACTTCCATAATCTTCCATAATCTTTGCTGACTGACTTAAAGATTTCTCTGGTTAAATTTCTCTAGATCTCTGGACCTATAGACATCAGAGTATTTATCACAGAGTGTTATATTTATTGGTTTATTTCTTTAAAACTAGAATGTGAGTTTCTTGAGAACCTTGACTATGTCTTCAATTTCTCTTTGTCTAATATAGTGCCTGACTTTTACTGGGCAGGCAAAAGATTCTTGCCAATGAATGAATGGCCAAATGGTTTTAAATAACTTGGTAAAACTTTAGCCACATTAAGATTCAGAATGAAGAGAAATATTCTGTTGTTATTAGCCTTTCAGTAATGGAATGTTCCCTTCAGTTTCATTTCGTTTCTCCCAACAATGGGGAGGTACATTTGAGGATCACCTAATTACCTAGTCATCCTTCCCCAAATTCTTTTACCATGTCCTACTTCGGAGAGTATGAAAAGGAAGGTGATGTTCTACTGCTAAAATGGAGAGCCTTCAAGATGATTTTAAGATGTGGATTTCAAGCCTAATTTATACCAAATCAAATGGAATTTCAGGGAGGGTGCTTTCAGTTCAATATAAGCAGTTGGATTTTCCAGAGTAAGGGAGCAGGATTCAAATAGTGAAATAACCTCTTGTAAACAAACAGAAGCCAGGGTATTTTGGGGGGCTGAATGGTAACTTGCTTATCCAAACATTCTTTTTTTGTTTTGTTTTAATTTTTTTTATTATGTTATATTAGTCACCATACAGTATATTGTTAGTACTGTTCCATGATTCATTGTTTACGTATAACACTCCATGCAATACGTGCCCTCCTTATCACCCATCACCACGCTAACCCATACCTCCATCTCCCTCCCCTCTGAAACCCTGTCTTTTTCCCAGAGTCCATAGTCTCTCATGGTTCATTTCCCCCTGTGATGTACCCACCTTCATTTTCCTTTTCCTTCTCCTACATCCCCCATACTATTCCTTATGTTCCACAAATAAGTGAAACCGTATGATAATTGTCTTTCTCTGTTGGACTTTTCACTTAGAGTAATCTCCTCCAGTTCCATCCCTGTTGATGCAAATGTTGGGTATTCATGCTTTCTGATTGCTGAGTAATATTCCATTATGTATATGGACTCTATCTTCTTTATCCATTCATCTATTGAGGGTCATCTCGGCTCATTCCACAGTTTGGCTATTGGGGACATTGCTACTATGAACAATGGGGTGCATATGGCCCTTCTTTTCACTACATCTGTATCTTTGGGATAAATACCCAGTAGTGCAATTGCCAGGACCTAGAGTAGCTCTATTTTTAACTTTTTGAGAAACCTCTACACTGTTTTCCAAAGTGGCTGCAGCAACTTGCATTCCCAGCAATAATGTAAGAGGGTTTCTCTTTCTCCACAACTTCTTCAACATTTCTTGTTTCTTGCCTTGTCAATTTTTGCCATTCTAACTGGTTTAAGGTAGTATCTCAATGTGGTTTTGATTTGAATTTCCCTAGTGGCTAATGATATTGAACATTTTTTCATGTGTTTGTCATTTGCAAATATCTTCTGCCATTCTGTGGTCTGTCTCTTAGTTTTTTTGTGTTTTTTTTTTTTTTTTTTTTTAAGATTTTGTTTATTTATCAGAGGCGGGGGAGAGAGCAAGCACAGGCAGGCAGAATGGCAGGCAGAGGCAGAGGGAGAAGCAGGCTCCCTGCTGAGCAAGGAGCCCGATGTGGGACTCGATCCCAGGACGCTAGGATCATGACCTGAGCCGAAGGCAGCTGCCTAACCAACTGAGCCACCCAGGTGTCCCTGTCTCTTAGTTTTGTTGACTATTTCCTTTACTGTGCAGAAGGTTTTATTTTGATGAAGTCCCAGTAGTTCAGTTTTGCTTTTGTTTCTCTTGCCTTTGGAGACGTGTCTTGGAAGAAGTTGTGGCCAATGTCGAAGAGGTTACTGCCTATGTTTTCCTCTAGGATTTTGATGGATTCCTGCCTCACATTGAGGTCTCTCATCCATTTAGAGTTTATCTTTGTGTCCAGACATCATTTTTATCTAAATATTGTGAGGATCTCTTTGGCTCTCCTGTTTCTTCTTGAGAATAACCAGTCAACATTCAGTCGCAATGAACAACCCTAAAGACTCTGGGATTGTGTCACAGGTTTAGTGTACAAAGGTGAACAAGACACTCTTCCTGTCACAGAATACGCCAGCATGTTCACAAGCAACCTAGCTTTTAGAAGTCCCTTATTGGCAATTTATCAAAATCCTTCTCTGCATCAAACAAGTAAGAACAGAGTTGGGAGTCAAGATGAAAAAAAACCCTTTTGCTTTCTTTTGTGTGAGAAAAATTCCTTTAAGGAAAGGTGACATCTGCAATGTTTTAAGTGAGTCTGTACCATTGGTATGCGGCTCCTCATTTGTTTTTTTTGGAAAAGCATTTCAGAGGGCAAGTGTGTTTGCTTGATACAATGAAGATGACCCTAGAAAAGGTCATGTTCCTAGAATCAGAAAACCAGTGTGGCGTTGGTCCAACCACGGCCTTTGGATGGAGGGCCATATGGAAAGAGCTGCCTCGGTGCACAGGCAGAGTTTGAAGAGGCTAGAGAGAGGGCACAGGTGTCTTTCTGAGAGCATTCTCGGTGGAACTAGGTGATCAAGGACATGGTAAATAGGATTTGGTAGGGGATATCTCTGGTTACTTCGGAATTGCATCATGTGTAATCGAATCATATTTTAGATTTTTTTAAAAGATCTTCTTTATTTATTCAACACAGAGAGAGAGAGAGAGAGATCACAAGTAGGCAGAGAAGTAGGCAGAGAAAGAGGAGGAAGCCGGCTTCCCGCTGTGCAGAGAGCCCGATGCAGGTCTTGATCCCAGGACCCTGAGATCATGACCTGAGCCGAAGGCAGAGGCTTAACCCACTGAGCCACCCAGGCACCCCCATATTTTAGATTTTGAAAGTATGCCATTCCTCTAGTTTAAAACCATTTTTCAAAAGAACTTAGTTGAGGCTAGTCTATGAAAGAGCACAGAACAGTTGATTTAAGTAAAGGAGAAGAATATGGAACCATCCATTATGTTTCTTAGCCTCACATCAAAACATATTTGTTTATTTATGATTTTTTTTCCCCAGAGAGCAATGATTTTGTTGTTTTTTCCATAAAATACATTTATGTCACTGATGAGTTGGCTACAGACTCTTTCTCTAAATAGAATGTTCCTTGAATATGATATTACCCATTCACACATCTGGTGTTTTCAGGATATTTCTGGAGGCTAAGTTGCTCTGTAACTTCCTACGCTGGGGAGCAGGACACAGTGAAGCGTTTCCAGCATTGCTCTCTCCTGAGGGAAGCTGTCTTCTGGGTGACCATGGGTGATTAGATAATGGAAGGCAAAGATCTTTTCTGGCATGGAGCTGGGCCCCAAGGAACTGTGCTGTTGGTCCTCACCACGGAGCTGGGAGAGCCTCTGTCAGGGAGTGGAAATCAGCTTCTTTTAGAACTCGGAAAGCCTCATAGAAATGCTTTGAAACACTGGAACTTACGTTTTTAAAAAAATTAATGATACATTTTAACACTCCTTCTTGTCAGTGCCAGAGACCAGGTGTTGGGATCCTGGGTAACTTTATTAACTCAGGACTTCCTACTGACCCAAAGAGCCATGGAACATCACTCACTGCTGTGGGACCCCTCAACCAGCTGGTGCCAGATAGTTAGGGGCCTCTGATCGTGTGCCCTCTGTCCGGCCCCCATGGCACTGACTTCCCTCTTCTCCCATGTCACTGTGGCATGGGAAAGAACCAGGAGTTGGGTTCAGCTTCCAGATGGAATATTTGTAAAATAGCCAATCCATTCAATTTTACCAAACATAGCAATTTAAATTATAATATACCATTAAAATAAATCTGCACAGGAAGCAAATGTGGTATTATGAATTTTTGTCAGTTATTGTTCTATAGATAATAGTGTTATCAATCAACTTGTCATATATTGCTCAATAGATCAGCAATAGAACTTAGAGGAGAGTGCCCAGGGTTTCTCTTGTTGCTCTTTATTATGCTAAACCAGAAAGGAGTGTTCAACATTCCTAGTACCCTAGTACTCCTAGTACCCTCAGGGTACTAGGGTAGCATAACAGTCTGTTTGTCCATGCCTATCCTTTAACTGAGAATAAAAGAAAATAGAAAGAACAATGTGAAATCCTTAGGGTGGGTCCCTACATAATATGATAGACCCAGCAGAGGTGGGTAAAGATGGGGTTTCCTCTGGAGGAGTCAATGAATTTTAGTCTGATTTGAGGCCAGAGTCTTAAGCAGTCTGTCCCCAAAGAAGAAATTATCCCCTTCATGGTAGATTCTTGAAATTCTGGTGTTTATGAGCTCTTTCTGGGGAATTTAGGGATCTGGGTTTACTCAAGCTGGGATTCTGATTGTCAAATAAGTATTCACTTAACTTCTATACTTCTATGGGCTCCATTCCCTTATCTTCCAAAAAAAAAGAACATTGAATTGGATGCTTTAGATCCTTTCTTTATCCAAAGTTTACCTTCTATTCACTTTTGATGTGGATTCATTTTTTCTATCACTCTCTTCCTTAGATTCTTACAGAATACATACTGACGTTTCAAGCACTATGGTAGGTTGAGGGATATGTCTGCAATTGGGAATAGCAGAGCTTGGCTTCCAAGGATCCCAACATAGAGTATCTGTGTTGTCAGTGTGTGTGGGATGATAAATGATACAGATAAATGAGTGACAAGTACACAGCGTAATACATGGTAATCTATAAGAAGTACAGAGTGCTTTCAAAATCAAAGGAGGGATACCTCACTTAGTCTTAGGAGCAGAGAAAGAGAGATTCTAGGAAGAGGAATGGACTTTTTTTTTTTAAGATATTATTTATTTATTTATTTGACAGGCAGAGATCACAAGTAGGCAGAGAGGCAGGCAGAGAGAGAGGAAGAAGCAGGCTCCCCACTGAGCAGAGAGCCCGAAGATCCCAGGATCCTGGGATTATGACCTGAGCCGAAGGCAGAGGCTTTAATCTACTGAGCCAACCAGGCACCCCAAGGACTTCTAATTTCAGCCCTGCAAGAGTTCTGCTGAGCAAGAGGATGAAGGGTTGGAGCTGCAGAGTGGGTCATATCCAAGGGAATGGGTTTGCATGAGGATTGAGAGAGAGAGAGACAGAGAGGGAATGAGTGATATTCTTATGGGGTTGGAGGAAGATCTGCATGAAATCCAGCACACAGACAGGGAGGGAGGAAATGGCAGGAGACAGCTGGAAAGTACGGTGAGCAGGTCGTGAAGTGTGTTGTACTTTGCACCTTGGGGTTTGGGTGTTATTCTGAAGACTGGTGGAGAATGGGGGCTTGTAAAGCAGGGAAGTGGAGCTCTCAGCACTTTGCTTTAGAAGGATCTTTGAATACTCTGTGTAGAGGGTATTATGGGGCTGGGGAGGGGGCTTGGAAGGCTAGACTGGAGGGGAAAACTAGAGAAGATGCTTCCATTTCTTGACAGGGCCACCAGCTGTGTAATTGGAGCTTTCCAGGCTGGTGGACACAGGCTGTTGAGCCAGGAGTGAGTGATGAGAGGGTACCAGATGCTGCTGTGTAAACCTGGACCCCTTCTGAGGGTGCCTCAGCAGGCAAGGGAGGAGCTGTTCACTGCCTCTTCTAACCTGGGTGCTAACTGAGGCGTGTCTCCTGTCCAGATTGGGGCTGGCATTTGCAGCCTCACCAGGAGCGAAGAGAAAAGAGCCAACTCCCTTGTAGGCTGATGGGAAGGAGCTGAGGCTCTACAGGACACCATCAGTCAGGATTTGCTCATTGCCTGGCTGAGTTGTCCAAGCAGGCCCATATGCCTCACAGTTCCTGTCCATGCCCTTGAATGACCTTGCCACTCTCAGCTTTTACTTTGTTGATTCATTTAGTACTTGAACTTTCCAGAGAATACACAATATCCTTCTTTATTGGAGTGGACATCCTGGTCATGCTTGCAAAGAGTTGCAGAGGCATGGACTAGGGACCTGTGAGATACCCTGAGATAGCAGACTTACAGAGGAAACCAGGCTTGGTTGCATGTCTCAGGTCCCTCCTGTGTCCTGAAGAAGAGCACAGGTGTGAGAACACTGATATTTGGCGGCTGTACCACATCCCATTCACACCACATGGAGAGCAGCAAGTCTGGTAAGGTGGGCTGGGGTTGGGAGATGAGGATTGGCAGTGTCTCTCCCCAAGAGCAATCAATGCTTGTATCTCTTTCCTATGCTTCTGGGCCTGAGGCATAACCATTGGGTATTAGTCCTTAAAGGGCCTGTGCAATACCCAAGGAAAGCCTGTGCTTTCCAAAGGGGCTCTGTGAATGTGTTATCTTGGATTGCATTTTGTCTGTCACCATTACATGTAACTGTGTGTTTAACTCCCTCAGTAGGCTGTAATTCCTTGAGAAAAGCAAATGCTTGTACCCCTCCTGGTTTTCCTGGAAGCAGTAAGCAGGGTGCCTTGCATTTAGGACATGCCCAATAAATGCCTCTTGGACTACCAGGGACTGTGCACCACAGGCTTAGGTTTGCTCACTCAAGTTTTAAGTGTCTAATAGGGGAGGGTGGTCCTGTAGTTAGGTATGCTACCATCATCAGTTATTTGCTTTAAATTACTAGATTCTAACCTTTGATGGCTTCTTAAGATTGATGAGATCCCAGACACAGAACAATTTCTGAGGGCCTCAAAGCACACAGCCATCGGCAAGGCCATGAAAAGCATGGTTACACGTGTTTACAATGGCCTTGGAGACCATTTACTACTGATGGTTAGTCGTCATATCACAGCATGTTCCCCACATACCAGGCCTCAGGGTCAGGCCCCTTGTTCAGGCTTTACATCTAGCATCTCTGCTAATCCTTGCCACAAACTGTGAGGATAATACTGCTCTTTTTAATATGCAGATACCTATGCCCAGTGAAGATTATAGCTTCTGTTCAAGCTTAAGTCATATTAAAGGTGGGGCTCAGATCTAGATCTGCTTGACTCCAAAGCTTTTCTCCTTTCATTATTAGCTTCACCAATAGTGTTAGTAGGATGGGGTCCTGGGTAGGTGGGCTAGCATTACTGGAAGCTTCACTGGCTCTGGAGGACCAAGGATAGGCATGTGTGTGGGAATTTGCTTCCTGGAAGATGCTAGAGCAAGTAGAAGACTACCACAAACTCCAGACCCTCTCTTCCTAGCCCTGGAATAATGGCATGTGGTCACCATAACTTCCTGGTATGCCCAGTTATGATCTAGAACAGAAGGAAGAGATGTAGTTGTGGCTGAGGGGCCATTTTGGGGCAGGACAGTAGAAAATAAGTGTGTGTGTGTGTGTGTGTGTGTGTGTGTGTGTGTGTGTGTGTGTTATAGAGATAGAAACAGCAACCTTAGAGTTTGGTGAGTCTGAGCAGGTACTACCTTGTCTGTACGAAAGAGTCGCACATTAGGGTGAGTAAACCACAGCCTATGGAGCAGAGAGGCTGTTTCCCCTACAGGGTTTACCCAGACTGAGGGGTTGAAGGGGAGAAGCGGCAGAGAAGGGGAATGTATAAAAATCAGGAAGTCTAGAAATAGTAAGGGATAAAGCAATCCAAGAGCCACTGATTGATTGTGTTGTTGAAATAATCTGTGTTTCAGCCTCTGAGCCCTTCTGACAGGTAGAATCATTCCTTCCTCTTTGGGCAATCAGTACAGGAAAAGACAATATTTTCAAATGTACTCAGTTTGGCAGAATTGTATGAACCCATAGTGTTATTACTATAATGTAGCAATCTTTGCTTTGCTTTTCCAATAACACTGGTATTTTCTTGTGAATAAAGGCAAGAAGTTGAGACACAATTTTCCCAAAATTCTGGGTTTTTTTTTTGAAAAGTAAAAGATGCTCTTCATTGTCACATTTAATGATTCTAGTAAAAGTTCCCCAACCCCCAAATTCCCTATTGACTATGTTTTAGAAGATAAGGGGAGAATTATAGAACTGAACACATAGCTTTGATTTGTCTGTTTATATTATTTTTTCTCAATGGGAGGGAGAGGGCATTTCTGTTTAAAAAGAATTTGGAAAACAAACCCCCAGTCTAATTAAAGGCAATTTCCTGGTGTTGTCAGACATCATTTCTTAGAAATCATTGCCATTGGCTGAAGAAATGGTTGAAATTCTCTTGCGAATATACCAGCAGCCCTGAATTAGCTATTTCTATCTGCATCAAGAGCAGGTCCTATTTCCTTTCATTGGGGTAGGCTTAATTCATCCAGGGAGGCTGCCAGTGGTCACTTGCAGTAATGGCTCTGACATGATCAAGGCCACCATGAAAGAGAAAAAAAGAAACAAAGAAGATATATTGCAATCATGCAGCAGAACAAATGATTATAGCCCTACCTGGCTTCACTACTATTCCCCCTAACAAGACAAATGTGGCAAGAATTGATCTGTTTACAGAGAGACAACTTTAGACTCTAATGACCCATTCTTGGCTCACCACGTACCCTAGACTCATTAGATCCATTTCAGCCTTCTTTCTCCTTTGTTGGAAAAGCTCTCAATAGCATTGCTGACTAAAACAACTCGAATTAGTGAGTTGGTTTTTGAGGTTCTGTTATTTGGTTGGTCTCTGCATCATTCATTTAATGGAGTTGAGTTAAAGAAAATTGCACGAGATCTAACCTCCCCAAAGACATAAACGTGAAACATACTTTGTGATTGCATTTTGGGTGCACTTTTCAAATGGGATTTCCTATCTAGAAGTCCTTTTCAGACTGAATAAAATCCATCATTCTGAACGGCTGCAGTTAGAGCAAGCAGATCTCATTTGAATCACCTCTTATAGGCAAATGTCCATCTGTAACTTGGGTTTGGAATCTTCACTTGGTTCTTTTCTGTAGAACCTGGTCATCGGCATACCTCAGACACAGGTTTTTAGGGGGAGAAAATCTGTGCTCCTGAGATGGGAACTATCTTGAAGTTTTGCTCTGAGAACACTATGGGTGCTTCTTAACCATTCTCTTACAACCACTGAAATGATTCTTAGCTCAGAAGTGGATATATAGGAATTGTATGAATGCAAGCTTCAGCTTTATGCTGCTTCAAGTTCAGTGGGAGCCTAGGGGCAAGAAGGCATCTGTGACATCAGCAAAATAAAACACTTCTTTTATTCAAAGGATACCATCAAGGATGTGAAAGGACACTCCACAGAAGGGGAGAAAGGCTTTGCAAATCATACCTCTGATAACCAGGCTTGTATCTAGAATACATACGGAATTATTACAATTTAATAATAAAAATGTAACCCAATTAAAAAATGGACAAAAGATCTGAATGGACATTTTTCCAAAGAAGATACACAAATGTCCAGTAAATCCAGGAAGTGTTCAACATCAGTAGCCATCAAGGAAATGCAAATGAAAATCAAGTGAGATAATGCTTGATACTCTCACTAAGACGACTTTAGTCAAAAAATAGTGTTGATGAAGAAGTAGAGAAATCAGAACCCTCATATATTGCGGGTAGATATCCAAAATAAAGCTTTGGAAAATAGTCTGGCAGGTCTTCAAATGGCAAAACAGAGAGATTAAAAAAAAAAAAAAACCAGTCAGTTGGAAATCTCGAAGGGAGAACAAGACAAACATTATATGTGAAATTCCAGTGTTCAAACTTATGATTTGACCAAGCATGGTTATCTCCCAGAATGGCGTGGCATGGTGCAGAGGAATTGTCTTTCAGTGCTTTCTGCTTTTGTAACCAAGGAGAAAATTTTGTAGGAAGTCTGGGAGCTAAATAATCCCAGGAATGGCCAAAGCACGTAGTGCCCAGACTGAGAACTGAAAAGGAAGGAAAAACAAACGGAGAGGAAGGACCCATTTCTGAGGTGCAAGAAGCCTTTGAATTTGGTGTTTTTGAGACACCCCATTCCAGAGCCTGGTGGTGACTTTTTGCAAGCCTGTTTGTCTGTCGATGCGAGATAAAGAATCAAAGCTCTGCCCACGGCTACTCTCCTTAAACCTACACCTTACTGGCGGTTTTTGTGTCACCTGCCTCTGTAGTGTGTTCGGGACAGAAATTGTTAAAAAGAAAATACAACAGCGAGTCTACGGGCCCAGACAACATTGGAAATCGTCCAGGCATCCTGAGGAGCATACACAAAAGCGATGTTGAAAGCAAGGCTTCATTTTGAAAGAAAACCCTTAAGGGAACACGTTTTCAGATTCTTTAAAAAGTCTTTGTTTGGCACATGAAAGTGAAATGACCAGAGGGAAGACTGAAGAAGTTAGACGGAGCTGAAGTCCAAACTTGAGGGCAGTTCCCTGTTTGCTGTTCTTCCTTATTGTCTTCCTCCTTGGATCAGCTCTCCTGTTTCCATGTATTACTTGAGTGATTGATGAGTGAGAGAAAAGAACCTCAGAAGCAAGTGGCACAAAATCCCTATCAGTGAATCAGATTTAAATAGCACCCAGGTGGCTGGCAAAGAAAAAAAAAAAAAAAGTCCAATAGCACAATCAGTCAGAAACCTGCTGTAGCTGAGAAGCACAGTTTATGCTGCGCATTAAGCAAAGGAGTAAGGATTATTGGAATTTTTGCCCTCCTACCCTCTCTCTTTATTCGGTACAAGTGTGTGTTTGAAGAGCTTAATTAAAAAATGTAAAAAGTACTGGGGGAGATGGAAACAGAAGTCCTTCAGAGCCAAAGCTCAAAGCTTCTTGCCGTATGCTTTCCTAATATGGCTTATCTATGCCGGTTGCTTGTAGGCATATTGTTTTATTAATTGGTGTTGGCTTTTCTGCATGCTAATCAGTGGATACAGGCAGATATTGATGTTAATTAGTGTTCGGTTAAAAACACAAAACAAAAACAAAAACCCTTCTCACAGGAGGCAGCCTTTGGAATGTGCATTTGTAGTTAAATTGGCCCACTTGGACTGACCTCTAATGACGTTAACAGACAATTTAGATTAGCATAATATCCTTTGTACCATAGATGTTTCTACAAAGGACTTTACACCAGAACTATAGAAAAGACAAGTGGCCTATAAATATTTTCCACGTGTGTTGAAATAGTTGTTTGCAGGTTGTGCTTTTAGTCTTTGGGGCGGACAGTAGGGGTGATTCCACTGTATCTCATTTAAGTGAGACACAGAGAAACAGGTGGACATCTGTACTCCGAGGTCATATTTTCGTACCCACCTTAGGCCTCTGGTACACCTACCACCTGCTGATGGGGAGTTATTTCTGGAGTGGGATCTAGAGAACTTGCATTCCAGACATTGGCACTTTGATCATGAACACATCCCTTATTATCTTTTGAACTCTGGTTTCCCTTTTTGAAGCAAGAAGATTGGACCAGCTGAACCCTTGCATCCTTTCCAGTCCTTAGGGTTCACTGTTCTATGATTCATATGCCACTGCCTCAGGACTACCATTCTTAGAACGAGTTAGGTCTAAAATGTAGATGAAGTAAAGCATATGGGTTAAGGACCTTAAGCTTACCTTTGTTTTCCTTAATAAAAAAGGAAAATAAGTTTGCACATGCACAGATATATAAATACCACATACACAACACATTAATAGTCTTCTTAATTAGTGATTGCAGATAAATTTTCACTGCATTTAGCCCATTGATTTGTGACTCATAAATTTCACCAGCATGCAAACCACTAGCTCACCAAACTCAACTACTATCAGTCCCTTTCTCAATTAACAACCAATTATTGTGGACCAATATGGGTTCACATTGTGCTAGGAACTCTAGGGCAGTTGAAGAAATTTAAAACAGTCCAATCAAGAACAATTCAGTGCTACATTTTTTGGTATTAATTGTATATATAATAGGGTTTCAAGAAAGAGGGAAAAATAGAAAATGGTCCTATTTTAGAGGAAGTACCATTGGGTTCACGGCTCATGAGTTGAACTCTAAACATTGAGGGGGTTATGGGCATTCTAGTAGGAGGATGGAAGACATAAACATGAGCAAATGAATGGAGATGGTACCAGTCATGTGCGCAAACTATGTTGCTATTGGACACCACTGTAAAGGTGCTTTGACTTGAGGGGGTGGCCAAGATGGACATGGTGTTTTGAAGCAATCCCCAGAGAGTGTGCAGAATGAATGTTCATGCCCCGAAATTACTTCCTCTACAGAACATTTCATATGCTCCCAGTTGGCATTAAAGGATCCACTACATGCTTTTTTATCATTTCTTTTTATTTTTATTTATTTTTAATTTATGTTTTGAATGATTGATTTTTAAAATTTAAATTCAAGTAATTAACATATACTGTATTATTAGTTTCAGAGATAGAGGTCATTGATTTAGCAGTCTTATATAATACTCTGCTCATACATCACTTGCCCTCCTTAATGTCTATCACCCAGTTACACCATTCTGCCTCCCCTCCAGGAACCCTCAGTTTGTTTCCCATGATTAAGAGACTCCTGATTTGTCTTGCTTGATGTTGTCTTTTCTTATTTTCCCTCTTTTTCCTTATGATCATTGTTTTGTTTCTTAAATTCCACATATGAATGAGATCATATGATAATTGTCTTTCTCTGATTGACTTATTTCAGTTACATAATACCCTGTAGTTCCATTTACTTCCTTGCAAATGGTAAGATTTCATTTTTTGGTTGGCTGAGTAATTTTCCATTGTATATTTTTATATCATCTTCTTTATCCATTCATCTGTTGATGGACATCTGGGCTCTTTCCCTAGTTTGGCTGTTGTGGATATTGCTGCTATGAATGTTGGGGTGCATGTGCTCCTTCAGATCACTACATTTGTATCTTGGGGGGTAAATAGCCAGTAGTGCAATTGCTGGGTCATAGGGTAGCTGTATTTTCAATTTTTTGAGGAATCTGCAAACTATTTTCCAAGTGGCTGCACCAGCTTGCATTACCCCCAACAGTGTAGGAGGGTTCACCTTTCTCTGCATCTTTGCCAACATACATCACTTCCTGACTTGTTAATTTTAGCCACTCTGACTAGTGTGTGGTGGTATCTCATTGCGGTTTTGATTTGTATTTCCCTTATGCTCAGTGAGTTGAGCATTTTTTCACAAGTCTATTGGCCATGGGTATGTCTTCTTTAGAGAAATATCTGTTCATGTCTTCTGCCCATTTCTTTTATTTTTAAATTTTTAAATTTTTTATAAATCCCACTTGGTCGTGGTGAATGATCCTTTTAATGTACTGTTGAATCCTTTTGGCTAGTATTTTGGTGAGAATTTTCTCATTTGTGTTCATCAAGGATATTGGTCTGTAGTTCTCTTTTTTGATGGGATCCTTGTCTGGTTTGGGGATCAAGGTGATGCTGGCCTCATCAAATGAGTTTGGAAGTTTTCCTTCCATTTCTATTTTTTGGGAAACAGTTTCAGGAGAATAGGAATTAGTACTTCTTTAAATGTTTGGTAGAATTCCCCCGGGAAGCCGTCTGGCCCTGCGCTTTTGTTTGTTTGGAGATTTTTAATGACTGTTTCAATCTCCTTACTGGTTATGGGTCTATTCAGGCTTTCTATTTCTTCTTGGTTCAGTTGTGGTAGTTTATATGTTTCTAGGAATGCATCCATTTCTTCCAGATTGTCAAATTTGTTGGCGTAGAGTTGTTCTTATAATTTTTGTATTTCTTTGGTGTTGGTTGTGATCTCTCCTCTTTCATTCATGATTTTATTTATTTGGGTCCTTTCTCTTTTCTTTTTGATAAGGCTGGCCAGGGGTTTATCAATTTTATTAATTCTTTCAAAGAACCAGCTCTTAGTTTCGTTGATTTGTTCTATTGTTTTTTTGGTTTCTATTTCATTGATTTCTGCTCTGATCTTTATGATTTCTCTTCTCCTGCTGGGTTTAGGATTTCTTTGTTGTTCTTTCTCCAGCTCCTTTTGGTGTAGGGTTAGGTTGTGTACCTGAGACCTTTCTTGTTTCTTGAGAAAGGCTTGTACTGCTATATATTTTCCTCTCAGGACTGCCTTTGTTGTGTCCCACAGATTTTGAACCGTTGTGTTTTCGTTATCATTTGTTTCCATGATTTTTTTCAATTCTTCTTTAATTTCCTGGTTGACCCATTCATTCTTTAGAAGGATGCTGTTTTCTCTACCATGTATTTGGGTTCTTTCCAAACTTCCTCTTGTGGTTGAGTTCTAGCTTCAGAGCATTGTGGTCTGAAAATATGCAGGGAATGATCCTAATCTTTTGATGCCAGTTGAGTCCTGATTTAGGACGGAGGATGTGATCTATTCTGGAGAATGTTCCACGTGCACCAGAGAAGAATGTGTATTCTGTTGCTTTGGGATGAAATGTTCTGAATATATCTGTGATGTCCATTTGGTCCAGTGTGTCATTTAAGGCCTTTATTTCCTTGTGGATCTTTTGCTTGGATGATCTGTCCATTTCAGTGAGGGAAGTGTTAAAGTCCCCTACTATTATTGTATTATTGTTGATGTGTTTCTTTGATTTTGTTATTAATTGGTTTATATAGTTGGCTGCTCCCATGTTGGGGGCATAGATATTTAAAATTGTTAGATCTTCTTGTTGGACAGACCCTTTGAGTATGATATAGTGTCCTTCCTCATCTCTTATTATAGTCTCTGGCTTAAAATCTAATTGATCTGATATAAGAATTGCCACTCCTGCTTTCTTCTGATGTCCATTAGCATGGTAAATTCTTTTCCACCCCCTCACTTTAAATATGGAGGTGTCTTCGGGCTTAAAATGTCTTTCTTGTAGGTAACATATAGATGGGTTTGGTTTTTTATCCATTCTTATACCCTGTGTCTTTTGATTGGGACATTTAGCCCATTAATATTCAGGGTAACTATTGAGAGATATGAATTTAGTGCCATTGTATTGCCTGTAAGGTGACTGTTACTGTATATTGTCTCTGTTCCTTTCTGATCTACCACTTGTAGGCTCTCTCTTTGCTTAGAGGATCCCTTTCAATATTTCCTGTAGAGCTGGTTTGGTGTTTGCAAATTCTTTCAGTGTTTGTTTGTCCTGGAAGCTATTAATCTCTCCTTCTATTTTCAACGATAGCCTAGCTGGATATAGTATTCTTGGCTGCATGTTTTTCTCATTTAGTGTGCTGAATATATCATGCCAGCTCTTTCTGGCTGCCAGGTCTCTGTGGATAAGTCTGCTGCCAATCTAATATTTTTACCATTGTATGTTACAGACTTCTTTTCCCGGGCTACTTTCAGGATTTTCTCTTTGTCACTGAGACTTGTAAATTTTACTATTAGGTGATGGGGTGTGGGCCTATTCTTGTTGATTTTGAGGGGCATTCTCTGAACCTCCTGAATTTTGATGCTTGTTCCCTTTGCCATATTGGGGAGATTCTCCCCAATAATTCTCTCCAGTATATCTTCTGCTCCCCTCTCTCTTTCTTCTTCTTCTGGAATCCCAATTATTCTAATGTTGTTTTGTCTTATGGTGTCACTTATCTCTCAAATTCTCCCCTCGTGGTCCAGTAGCTGTTTGTACCTCTTTTGCTCAGCTTCTTTATTCTCTGTCATTTGGTATTCTATATTGCTACTTCTTTCTTCTGCCTCATTTATCCCAGCAGTGAGAGCCTCCATTTTTGATTGCACCTCATTAATAGCTTTTTTGATTTCAACTTGGTTAGATTTTAGTTCTTTTATTTCTCCAGAAAGGGCTTTTATCTCTCCCTAGAGGGTTTCTCTAATATCTTCCATGCCTTTTTCGAGCCCGGCTAGCACCTTGAGAATTGTCATTCTGAACTCTAGATCTGACATATTATCAATGTCTGTATCGATTAGGTCCCTAGCCTTTGGTACTGCCTCTTGTTCTTTTTTTTTGTGGTGAATTTTTCTGCCTTGTCATTTTGTCCAGATAAGAGTATATGAAGGAGGAAGTAAAATACTAAAAGGGTGGCACCAACCCCAGGAAACTATACTTTAACCAAATCAGAAGAGATCCCAAATCGTGAGGGGGGAGAAAGGGGATAAAATAGGTTCAGAAAGAAAGAAAGAAAAAAAAAAAGAAAGAAGGAAAAGAAAAGAATAAAAATGAAAACAAATAAAGAAAAGTATAAAAAATAAATATATATATATATATTAGATAAACTAGTTAAAAAACGTTAAAAAAGAAAAGGGTAAAAGTTTAAAAAATTTTAGCAGCATAAGAAAAAAAAATGAAAAAGAAAAAAAATTAAATTAACTGCAAGACTAAAGAATCATAGGGAGAAAGCCATGAGTTCTGTGCTTTGCTTTCTCTTCCTCTGGAATTCTGCTGCTCTCCTTGGTATTGAAACTGCACTTCTTGGTAGGTGAACTTGTTCTTGGCTGGATTTCTTGTTGATCTTCTGGGGGAGGGGCCTGTTGTAGTGATTCTCAAGTGTCTTTGCCCCAGGTGGAATTGCACTGCCCTTACCAGGGGCTGGGCTGATTAATCTGCTCGGGTTTGCTTTCAGGAGCTTTCGTTCCCTGAGCGCTTTCCGTAGAGTTCTGGAGGACAGGAATACAAATGCCGGCTTCCTGGTCTCCGGCCCGGAGGAGCTGAGAGCCCAGGGCCCCACTCCTCAGTGTGCCCTCAGAAAACAGCGCCCAGTAACTCCCTTCTGACTGACCTCCGGCCGTGCTCCGAGTTCACTGAGCCTGCAACTGGTTCAAGGTACCCCCGAGCTGTGAGCTCACTTTCAGCTCTGTCTCTGTAGCCGGCTTCCCCGTTCTAATATCTGTAAGCTCTGCGACACTCAGACACCCCCAATCCTTCTGTGACCCTGTGGGACCTGAGGCCACGCTGACCCCGCGTGGGCTTCACCCCAGTTTAGCCTCTGGAGCAATGTCCCTCAGCGGAACAGACTTTTAAAAGTCCTGATTTTGTGCTCCGTTGCTCCGCTGCTTGCCAGGAGCCGGCCCTCTCCCCTGGAGTCTATCTTCCCGTTGCTTTGGATTCACTTCTCCGCCATTCCTACCTTTCAGAAAGTGGTTGTTTTTCTGTTTGTAGAATTGCTCTTTTTCTTCTCTTCAATCTGCCAATGGATTTGTAGGTGTTTGTAATCTTTAGATAAGCTATCTAGCTGTTCTCCTGCTAGCTGAAGTAGTCTCAGCCTGCTACTTCTCCGCCATCTTGACTCCTCCCCTCTTCTGCCCATTTCTTGATTGGATAATTTTCTTGATTGGATTATTTGGATGTTGAGTTTGAGAAGTTCTTTATAAATTTTGGATACTAGCCCTTTATCTGATATGTCATGTGCTAATATCTTCTCCTGTTCTATCATTTGTCTTTGGTTTTGTCGACTGTTTTCTTTGCTGTGCAAAAGCTTTTTATATTGAGGAACTCCCAGTTTATTTTTTATTTTGTTTCCCTTGCCTCTGGAGACATATCCAGCAAGTAGTTTCTGTGGTCAAGGTCACAGAGGTTGCTGCCTATGTTCTTCTCTATGATTTTGATGGATTCCTGCCTCACATTTTGAGTCTATTTTTGTGTATGGTGGAAGGTTCAGTTTCATTCTTCTGAATGTGGTTGTCTCATTTTCCCAATACCATTTGTTGAAGAGCCTTTCCTTTTTCCTTTGGATATTCTTTCCTGCTTTGTCAAAGATTAGTTGACCATAGAGTTGAAGGTCCATTTCTAGACCTTTCTCTATTGTGTTACACTGATCTATCTGTTTTTGTGCCAGTATCATACTGTCTGGATGATTACAGCTTTGTAATATAGCTTGAAGCCCAGAATTGTGATACCACAAGCTTTGATTTTCTTTTTCAACAGTCCTTTGGCTATTCAGTTTCTTTTATGTTCCATACAAATTTTAGGATCATTTGTTTCAGCTCTTTAAAAAAAAGTTGATGCTATTTTGATAAGGATGGCCTTGAACATATAGATTGTTCTAGGTGGCATTTTAACATTTTAAAATGTTCTAGACATTTTAACAATATTGGTTCTTCCAATCCATGAGCATGGAATATTTTTCCATTTCTTTGTGTCTTCCTTAGTTTCTTTTGTGAGTGTTGTATAGTTTTCTGAGTACAGATCCATTGCCTCTTTGGTTAAACTTATTCTTAGGTATCTTGTGTTTTTTGGCACAATTTTAAATGGGATCAACTCCTTAATTTCTCTTTCTTCTGTCTCATTGTCAGTATATAGAAATGAAACTGGTTTCTGTAATTTGATTATATATCCTGCCATTTTGCTGAATTCCTGTATGAGATCTAGCAATTTGGGGGTTGGAGTCTTTTGGGTTTTCCACATAGAGTATCATGTCATCTATGAAGAGTGAGAGTTTGACTTCTTTGCCAATTTGGATGCCTTTCATCTCTTTTTGTTGTCTGATTGCTGAGGCTAGGACTTGTAGTACTATGTTGAACAACAGTGGTGAGAGTGGGCATCCCCACCATGTACCTGAACTTAGGGAAAAAGCTCTCAGTTTTTCCCCATTGAGAATTATATTTGCTGTGGGTTTTTCGTAGATGGCTTTGATGATATTGAGGTAGGTACCCTTTATCCCTACCCTTTGAAGGGTTTTGCTCATGAAAGGATGCTGTACTTTGTCAAATGCTTTTTCTGCATCTGTTGAGAGATGGTTCTTGGCCTTTCTTTTAATAATGTAGTAGATCACATTGGTTGATTTGTGGATGTTGAACCAACCTTGAAGCACAGGAGTAAATCTCACTCGGTCATGGTGAATAATTTAACGTACTGTTGAATCCTATTGGCTAGTATCTTGGTGAGAATTTTTGCATCCATGTTCATCAGGGATATTGGCCTATAATTCTCCTTTTTGGAGGGTCTGTGTATGGTTTTGGGATCAAGGTAATGCTGGCCTCATAGAGAGTTTGGAAGTTTTCCTTCCATTTCTTATCTTTTCTTTCTTTCTTTTTTTTTTTTTTTTTTTTTTTTTTTTTTTTTTTGGAAACCGCTGAAGAAGACCAGGTATTAATTTTTCTTTAAATGTTTGGTAGAATTTCCCTTGGAAGTCATCTGGCCCTGGACTCTTGTTTTGTTGGAAGATTTTTTGATTACTGCTTCAATTTCCTTGGTGGTTATAGGTCTGTTCAGGTTTTCTATTTCTTCCTGTTTCAGTTTTGGTAGTTTGTAAGTTTCCAGGAATGTGTCCATTTCTTCTAGTTTGCCTAATTTGTTGGCATACAGTTGCTCATAACATGTTATAATTGTTTGTATGTCTTTGGTGTTAGTTGTGATCTCTCCTCTTTCATTCATGATTTTATTTATTTGGGTCTTCTCTCTCTCTCTCTCTCTCTCTCTCTCTCTCTCTTTTAAAATAAGTATGGCTAGTGCTTTATCAATCTTATTAATTCTTTCAAAGAACCAGCTCCTGGTTTCATTGATCATTCTACTGTTCTTTTGATTTCTATTTCATTGATTTCTGCTCTAATCTTTATTAATTATCTTCTCCTGCTGGATTTAGACTTTATTTGTTGTTCTTTCTCCAGCTTCTTTAGGTATAAGGTTTGGTTGTGTATATGAGACCTTTCTTGTTTCTTGAGAAAGCTTTGTATTGCTATATATTCCCCCCTGCCTTAGGAATACCTTTACTGTATCCAAAATCTTTGAACAGTTGTGTTTTCATTTTCATTTGTTTCTATGAATTTTTAAATTCTTATTTAATTTCCTCATTGACCCATTCATTCTTTAGTAGGATGCTCATTACCTCCATTGTATTTGAGTTCTTTCCAAATTTCCTCTTGTAATTGAGTTCAAGTTTCAAAGCATTGTGTTCTGAAAATATACGGGAATGGTCCCAATCTTTTGGCACCAGTTGAGACCTGATTTGTGACCTAACATGTGATCTATTTTGGAGAATGTTCCATGTTCATTTGAGAGGAAGGTGTATTCTGTTGCTGTAAGGTGAAATGCTCTGAATATATCTGTAAAGTCCATCTGGTCCAGTGTGTCATTCAAAGCCCTTGTCTCCTGGTTGAGCTTCTTCTTAGATGATCTGTCCATTGCAGTGGGGAGGATGTTAAAGTTTTCTACTATTATTGTATATTATCGATGTGTTTCTTTAATTTTGTTAATTAATTTGTTCATAAAATTGGCTTCTCCTGTATTAGGGGCATAAATATTGATAATTGTTAGATCTTCTTGTTTGGTAGACCCTTTAATTATGATATAGTGTCCTTCCTCATTTCTTATTACAGTCTTTGGTTTAAAATATAATTTGTCTGCATAAGAATTGCTATTCCATCTTTCTCTTGGTGTCCACTAGTATTATAAATGGTTTTCCACCCCCTCACTAGATCTGGAGGTGTTTTTGAGTCTAACATGAATCTCTAGCAGACATCATATTAATGGGTTTTTCTTTTTTATGCAATTGGATACCCTGTGTCTTTTGATTGGGGCATTTAGCCCATTTACATTCAGAGTAATTATTGAAAGATATGAAATTAGTGCCATTATATTACTTGTAAAGTTGCTGTTCCTATACATAGTCTCTTTTCCTTTCTGGTCTTTGATATTTTTGGTCTCTCTTTCTGCTCAGTGGGTCCCCTTTAATATTTCTTGCAAGACTGGTTTAGTGATCACAAATTCTTATTGTTTCTCTTTGCCATGGAAGCTTTTTATCTCTCCCTCTATTTTGAATGACATCCTTGCTGGTTAAAGTATTCTTGGCTGCACAGTTTTCTCATTTAGCACCCTGAATTATAATGACAGTCCTTTCTGACCTGCCAAGTCTCTGTGGGTAGGTCTGCTGCCAGTCTATTGTTTCCACCTTTGCAGGTTATGGACCTTTTGTCCTGAACGGCTTTTAGGATTTTCTTTGTCTTTGACATTTGCAATTTTCATTATTATATGTCGGGATGTTTACCTATTTTTATTGATTTTGAAGGGCATTCTTTGTGCTTTCTGGACTTGAATGCCTAGTTCCTTCCCCATATTAGGGAAATTTTCTGCTACAATTTACCCCCAACTCACCTTCTGCCTGCCCTCCTCCTCTTCATTGGTGATGCCAATTATTCTAATATTGGATCACTTTATGATATCACTTATCTCTCAAATTCTCATCATCCAGTACTTGTTTATCTGTCTTTTTCTTCAACATTTTGTCTTCTCACTAATTCTCTCTTGTGCCACACTTAAACTAACAGAGCCTCCATTTTTTATTGTATTTTATTAATATCCTTTTTTTATTTTAACTTGGTTAGATTTTAGTTCTTTTGTTTCTCCAGAAAGTGATTCTCTGGTATCTCTAATGCTTTTTTCAAGTCCAGTATCTATCTTTATAATCGTTATTCAGAACTCTAGTTCTTACATTTTACTTGTATCCATACTGATTAGGTCCCTGGAAGTCAGTACTGCCTCTTGTTCTCTTTTTTCAGGATGAGAGTTTCCATCTTGTCATTCTGCCCAGAGAAAAATACATGAATGAGAGAACAAAATACTTAAATGGCAACGACCCCAGAGAAATCTACACTAAACAAATCAGAAGAGCCCTGAATACCACCCTCCCCTCCAAAAGAGAATACAATTAGATGAGTGAACAGAACACAGCAGTACACTGGATTCTGTATGTATTTTGGTCTGCTTCTTAGAAAACTAGATCCCAAAATTGTAAAGAAATGGAAACTTATATATGTACAAAAATAAAATTAAATATAATGAAAGGGTAGACTATAACTATAAAAATGAAAATTAATGGGGCGCCTGGGTGGCTCAGTGGGTTAAAGCCTCTGCCTTTGGCTCAGGTCATGATCCCAGGGTCCTGGGATCGAGCCCCACATCGGGCTCTTTGCTCAGCAGGGAGTGTGCTTCCTCCTTTCTCTCTGCCTGCTTCTCTGCCTACTTGTGATCTCTGTTTGTCAAATAAATAAATAAAATCTTTTAAAAAAATGAAAATTAAAAAAGTCTTAAGAAAAAGAGTTGTTAAAATAAGAAATTGGTTGAAAATGAATGATAAAAAAATTAAAATTGAAAGACTGAAGATTCATGTAAAAAAAAAACCCTCATGAATTCTATGTGCTGTATTCCTGTAGCTCTGAAGTTTTGCTGTTCTCGTTGATCAGTAAACTTGGTCTTGGCTGGATGTACTTGCTGATCATCTCGGGGGAGGAACCTATTGCTTTGATTCTCAAGTGTCTTTGCCCCAGGCGGAATTGCTCTGCTTTTGCCAAAGGGTCAGGCTAAGTAGTCTGCTTCAAATAGCTCTATGTGGCTTTTGTTCCCTGAAGTCTTTCTGTGCCACTTTAGGGAATGAGAATGAAAATGTCAGCCTCCCAATCTTCAGTCTGGAGCCAAGAGCTTGGGGACCTACTCCTCAGTACTCCCCCAGTGAAAAGCAATCAATCACTCCTGGCTCTGTGGTCTCCATCTGCACTCTTTGTTCACTCAGCCTGTGACTGAATATTTCTATCTCAGCCATGTGACCCCTATTTGAGTCTCCAAACCCTGCAGAGTCCCGTGGCATGCTCCCGTGCCACTCCTCCCAGGAGAGTTGGGAAAGTCTATCTGGTTCTGTTGCTTGCTGGGCCCCTGCTTGGAGAGTGGTCACCCAATCATGCTGCAGTTCTCATTTTATGGCAACACCAGGCTGAAAGCCCACTCCTGGGCTTGCTGATTCCAGCCAGCTTCCCTGCTGTGATGCCTGGGAACTCTGCTGCATGCAGACAACCCTACTCTTCCTGTGACCCGAGGGATGCTGAGACAACACTGTCCCATCTAGGATTCTGCACCACTTTACCACCTGAGCACCTTTCAGGCAGGGTCCTCCATCATGGGAGCAGACCTTTAAAAGTTCTGATGTTGCTCTCAGCTGCTATATCATTTTCAGGTAGCATGCTGATAAGAGGCTCCCTCTTCCCCTGCAGTTTAACCTCCCATATAGCACCTCAGATTCACTTTTCCACAACTCCTACTTTGAAGAAAGTGGTCACTTTTCTATTTGTAGAGTTGCAGCTCTTCTTTTCTTAGATCTCTGGTTGAGTTTGCAAGTATTCAGAATGATTTAATACCTATCTAGATGAATCCTGGGATCAGACAAAACTAAGGTCTCCTACTCTTCCACCATCTTAGACTTCTCTTCTTTTTCCATTTTGAATTTTTGGGCTGCAATTAAGATGATGCTTGCTAAGGAAACCTAAACTATCTAAGACCTACCTTATTCCAGACAATACCCTTTTCGGGTCTTTAAAGGAGATATAATGCACAGAGTGGTCTTTTAAAAATGGAAGGCATGTGATATCACTTCTGTGCTTAAAATCTCTTAATGGACTTCAGTGCCACTCTGAAATGTGAAAAACTTAACCAATACTTTAATCTGTATGACAAGAAAAAGCTGGACATACTGAAAATCAATGACATTTTTGGACCCATGACAGAACTGAGGTCTTTGGGCAACCCCCTGTATGAAATCTGAAGAAAAAGATACATCCAGGGAGTCATGATCAAGATCTATTTCCCTCAAGCAAAAGCTACTGAAGCCATAGACTAGAAGGAAGACTTGAGTGATAATTTTGATGAATTGTTACAGGTTGAGTCTGGACTGTTTGAGAGTGAGAAACACCTGGGGGATGACACTTTATGGGCTTTACCACCAGGAACCCCATCAGGTTCTCATAGTCAAGATTTGCGAATGATCTCTATATGAATCTGATAGACAAGGGAAGCCTAATTGTTATTAATTTGCCTGGAGTCCTTTCTGTAACTAGAGGACACTCTGCAGGGGAATGGCTTACCATGTCCCTACTCGGGTCAGGTCATTCCTTGCCCCTCAGCTTCCTCTAGCCCATCTCACCTAAGGATGAAATGGTGGTAGTGGTGGACATAGGTGACAGGGCCAGGAAGAGAGGGAAGCTATGTCTCTGGAGAAACACTGTGAAGATCACAGCCCCAAGACAGACCAAGAAGAAGACTTGTAAGTTTTAATTAGAGGATTATGAAACACTGCCCCTTTCTACACTTTACCACCACATCAGTAGAGACCCAGTATAACAGTTGGTCATAGTTGAAAGAGCTTGAAGACACAGATTTTTTATGAGGAGGAAAATACTCAGGGAAGCAAACCTCAGGGGTAGATTGGGGGAGACATAAATAGGGACACTGGCAGACTTTGAAGCTCAGGCACCTATAGCTATAGCAAATGTTAAATATAGCCCAACTCCTAGAAGATTGACATACTCATGTGAAGACCATGTACCTCAGCTCTATTACCTGATACATGAGAAACTTTCAACAGACCATTATAAGGTATGACAAAAGGCAATAGAAAAACAGTCTAAAGGGACAAAGCAATCCTCAGAACCAAATGCAGATATGACACACAGTACTGGAATTACCAAATGAGGAATTTGAAATAACTGATTGTTATATTAGGTAGTCTAATGGGAAAAGCAGACAATGTGCAAAAACAGGCAAGTACTGTAAACATAGGGATGGAAAATCTAAGAAAGTGTCAAGAGGAAATACTGGAAATCAAAACAGAAATGAAAAGTGTCTTTGATGAGCTTACCCATAGACTCAACATGGCCACAGAAGGAATCAGTGAGCTTAAAGATAGGACAATAGAAACTTTCCAAACTGAAATGCAAAGAGAAAAGTGAAAAATCAGAATAGAATATCCAAGAACTGTGGGACAACTTCAAAAGGTGCAATATGAGTAACTAGAATAAAAGAAGGAGAAAAAAGAAAGGAACAAAAGAAATATTTGAAACAATATGGTTGTAAGCTTCCCAAATTAATGATGGATATCAAATCAGCGACCCAGGAATCTCAGAGAACACTAAGCAGGATAAATACCAAAAACAAAACTAAAAACATACAACCACCCCCAAAATAAGCACATTATATTAAAATTAAGGAAAACCCAAACAAAGTGAAAATTTTTAACTGGAGTTAAAAAACAAGAACAAATAAAAAGTACACTTGTCATGATGAAGACTGAGTAATGTATAGAATTGTTATATTATATACCTGAAACTAAGATAACACTGTATATTATTTTTTAAAATGATTTTATTTAGTTATTTGAGAGAGAGAGGGAGAGCACAAAGGGAGAGTGAGAGGAAGCAGCAGACTCCCTACTGAGCAGAGAGCCTGATGCAGGACTCAAGCCCAAGACTGTGAGATCATGACCTGAGCTGAAGGCAGATGCTTAACCAACTGAGCCACCCAGGTGCCCGAATACTGTATGTTAGTTAACTATACTGGAATTAAAATAGAAAATTAAGAACAAAACAAAAACAAAAAAGACACTACCCCCTCCAAAAAAAAAACCCTTTACCTAGAGGAACAAGGATTAAAAAACATGAAAAGAATAAAACATAGTAAAATATTTTAAGTGTTGAGAGAAATATTCCTACCAACCCAGAATTCTATAGCTAGCCAAATTATCCTTCAAATTTGAAAGAAGAAATAGATTTTCTCAAACATTCAAAAGATGAGGGAACTCATTGCTGGCAGACCTGCCCTACAAAAAAATGCTGAAAGATGTTCTTCAGGGTGAAGAAAAATGATCTAGGTCAGAAACTTGGGTCTACATAAAGAAAGGAAATATATTATAGAAGGAATAAATGAAGGTAAAGTAAAATGTTTTCTTTAAAAGATAATGGTTTTGGGGGCACCTGGGTGGCTCAGTTGGTTAAGCCACTGCTTTCAGCTCAGATCATGATCCTGGAGTCCTAGGATTGAGTCCCGCATCAGGCTCCCAGCTCTTCAGGGAGTCTGCTTCTCCCTCTGACCTTCTCCCCTCTCATGCTCTCTCTTGTTCTCTCAAATAAGTAAATAAAATCTTAAAAAAAAAGACAATTGTTTTTTGGAAGTGGTGATAATAATCATTGGGTGATTATAACATGGGTAAGTGATATGAAGTCAGCTGTGTCACAGGAATAGAATGGAGAAAGTGGGAATTTTCAGTTCTACAGTATCTGCACCACATGTAAAGTAGTATGTGGTTATGTGAAGGTGGACTTAGTTAAAAATGCATGTTGCAAACTCTGTGGCAATCAGTAAAATATTTACAAAAGGAGAGTAATTGATACACTAAGAGAGGACATAAAAGGAAATCATGTGGAAACTCTACATTAAAACCAGAGGAGGCCACAGAAAAAGAGAAGGGGGGGCAGCACATAAGGAATAAATTCATTGAATAGAAAATAGTTGTAAACATGGTAGATGTTAACCTGACTTTATCAGTAGTCACTTTCAATGTGAATGGTCAACATATACCAATTAAAAGACAGACAAAGTGGAGTGGGGGGGGGGAGCCTAATAGTCTCAACTCTGTTGCCTACAAGTAAACCATTTTATTTATTTTTATTTATCTATTTTTAGTTTGAGTACTGTTGACACACAATGTTACATGAGTTTCAGGGGTACGACATAGTGATTTGACTAGTCTACGCGTTATGCCGTGCTCACTGCACATATAGCCACTGTCTGTCCCATTACATTGCAATTATAGTATCATTGACTGTATCCTTATGCTCTGCTTTTTATTTTCATGATTTTCTTATTCCATAACTCGAGGCTTATAATCTCACTCTGCCTTTCACCCATTTTGCCCACTCCCCCATCCCACTCTCCTCTGCAAAGACACCAATCAGTTAAAACGTTCCAATGGCTTTCCATGGCACTGAGAATAAAATCAATATTCCTTATTAAGGACTGCAAGGCTCCATGGTCTGGCCTCTGTTACTTCTCTGGCTCCATTCCTTACTGTTCTTCTCCTTGCTTGAACAATTTGCTCCCAAATGGAATTTTCCACATGTTCTTCCCCCGCCTTGACCTTTGTATATGCTGCTTCCTTTGACTGCAGTGGTCTTTTCCTCAGATGTCTCATTCCTTTGCGGCCTTTATAGGTCATTTTCCAAATGATACTTCATCAGAAAGCCTTCCATGCTTCTGTATTCATTTTCCCTGCACCAGTCCCTCCATGTATTTTCCCCACTGCATTTTTACCCCTTAGCTGCAAACCATCTGATTTTCTTACGTTTTACTTTTTGTTTGTTTGTTTCCAAACTGTCTTTATCTACCAGAAAAAAACTCCTATCAGGTAGATGTTTAAAAAACAAATTGTTAATACTGTATCTTCAGGGCTTAGAATTGTGCTTGGTACAGAGTAGGTCTTGATAAATATGTATTGCATTTTTGAAGGAAAAAAATGGATATATTGTCCAATGCCATGTCCTTGGTGCCTACAACTGTGCCTAGAAGAATGGGAGCTGAATGAGTGAAGGTAACACCTTATTATTAGCTGAGTTTTGGACTCAAACTCAAGTATAAATTCCAGGGAGCTAGGCTAATTCATGTTGGGAGGGGGGTCTTTTTTTGGGCAGGTTGGGCCTCAGAAGGGCTCTGATCAAATAGACCATAAGGCCTGCTCTATCTTTCCCCCAACTTGCTCTACCATTGGTGTGCTGGAACCAGTTTGTATCAGATCTGGAGAGATCATTGTTTAATTCTTAAGAATTATACATGCTAATTATTAAGTTTGAACTTGGCCATGATGGGAGTATTTATAGCACAGTATTTAAACTCCCCATCCTCTCATGGGCTTGAAGAGCTAGTCTTCTACTAGCATATCAGTGGGGTACAGGAGGGAGATGCGAAGAGATTTTTTTTCCCCCTTGGTGGTTTTCAAATGGGAAGATACATTTTTTTTGTAGTTTTTTTAAAATTTATTTTTTATTTATTTTCAGCATAACAGCATTCATTATTTTTTCACCACACCCAGTGCTCCATGCAATCCGTGCCCTCTGTAATACCCACCACCTGGTACCCCAACCTCCCACCCCCCCACCACTTCAAACCCCTCAGATTGTTTTTCAGAGTCCATAGCCTCTCATGGTTCACCTCCCCTTCCAATTTCCCCCAACTCCCTTCTCCTCTCTAATTCCCCATGTCCTCCATGCTATTTGTTATGCATTTTGACTTACCTGGGGAACTCAAACTGCATACACTTGCACTTAAATCTCTAAATACCTGGGTTCCATTCCATTTATCTACAGGTAAATGTAGTGGTGTATTCATTGCCTATTGCTGCTGTCACGAGTTACCATAAACTTAATGGCTTAAAACAAAAATGTATTCTTCTATAGTTGTGAAGGTCAGAAGTCTAAAATTAAGGTGTCCACAGAGCTGGAAGTCTTAGGTGAAATTAGGTGTGTTTTTCTTGTTTTTGTGTGTATTTTCAGCTTTGACAAGCCATCTACGTTCCTTGGCTCATGACCCTTCCTTGCTTCAATCCATGCTCTTCCTTGTATTATCCCATCTCTTACTACTGATACTGAAAGTTCTGGCTACCTCTTATAAAGACCTCTTGTGATTACATCAAGTTCACCCGGGTGTCCAGATAATCTCCTCATCTCAAGATCCTCAATGTAATCATATTTGCAAAGTCCCTTTACCAGGTGAGGTAACTTATTCACAGGTTGGGGGAACGAGGACGTGGTCATCTTGGGACAATTATTCAACCTACCGTAAGAAGTTTTTCAATCTTGGCCAAACATTAGAGTCACATGGGGAGGGGCTTAAAAATTCTTATGCCCCGGTAGCATCCCAGAACAATTAAATCAGAAGTTTCTGGGCTGGGACCCTGGCATCTGAAATTAAAAACTCTTCATCGTGATTCCAATATACACGTAGTGAAGGCTATAGAACGCTGGGTTAGCAGTGCCAGGATGGAATCCAAGATACATATTTAAGGACACCCTCAAAGGTGAAAACTGAAGAATACTCTGATTTAGAACTTCTGCCTTTAAAACTGAGAGGACTTGTTAATTTATATTCTGTTGGGAGACTGGGAGCTCCTTAGCTTTAGGGCTGTGTTCTGCTCATCTTCGTCCCCACAGGGCAATGTGTGATAACTATTTGTTTAATGCAGGAAAATACTTTTTAAAAAAGTAGTCTTGCTTGAGCAATGCTTTGCCTCAACACTGTCTTCCACAGATGCATGTGATCTCTCTACTGTCCATGAAACTATGCAAATTTATTAGGCATGCCAAGATGGGGTAGAGGACAGCTCGGTCATTTCAGTGGGAAAGGACCATTGCCTTATCTTCATCTCACTTGCCTGGCGGGTAACTCATTTTCTTCATGCATTTCCCCCTCTACTGTGGACCCCTCAGTGTCTGTCTTCTCCTAGCGCATCCTATGAGACATATAGTCTATTCATCTGGAGCAAAGTTCTTACATATTCCCCAGAAATATGTTAGAAGTTTAAAAAGCTACACCCTCATCCAGAAGAGGAAAGGCAAAGATTTTTTTTTTTTATTGACCTGTGGCAACCACATTTTTAAAGGTCTGGAAACTACCACTGTACAGATGTGTATTGCCAGGTTTTAAAGGAATATGATTCTACTTTGAGTGGGAGACACCAAGTGCATCAGCAAGCAGAGAAAGCCAGGTGATATTCCAGAGGGGTCAGCAAACCCCTGTGCTCACCCTTACCCACACTGCTCTGGCCATATTGGCCAGTCACTGCTCGCTTAATATTCCAGATAAGGCCAAGTGCCCTCCTGCCCTAGAGCCTTTGACTGAGCTGGCTATCTTTTCCTCTCAAATGCTCTTTCCTACGATACCTGCTTAGCTAACTCCCTTGCCAAGTTCAAGTCCTCCTCCACGAGGTTACCTTCACCATACTCCTGTTTGCCTTGCACTGGTCTACTTTTCTCTTTTTTCTAAGTTACTAACCACAGACTAGTAATATATTTTTTTTAATTTTATTTATTTGACAGAGAGAGAGAGAGCAGGAGCAGGGGAGAGGCAGAAGGAGAGGAAGACTCCTGACTGAGCAAGGAGCCTGACATGGAGCTTGATCCCAGGATCCTGTGATCATGACCCAAGGTGAAGGCAGATGCTTAACTGACTGAGCCACCCAGGTGCCCCAATCTAGTACCATTCAAACAGGGTGATTGTTTTTAAGTTTCTTTGTCTCCACTTTCTAGAATGGAAGCTCTGCAAAAACAGGGATCTTGGTCTGCTTTGTTCACTCATGCACATCCAGCCCTTGAACTCTTCCTGGCACATACTTGGTGCTCAGTAAATACTTGTTGAATGAATGAGTGCATGAATGAGAGAAAAGGATTCCAACAGCAAACAGAGAAACTAGAGAAACACAGAGCGTGATATGGAGGAAACACCATGCAATGTCCAGGATCTGTGGAAAGAAAGAATGCTTAACGTCGAGGTCAGAATGAGAAGAGATACTGAGAACTCAGCTATGAGGAAGGAGGTTGGGATGTCAGTGTGGTTTTGATTAAGGTTGAGAGGCAGGAATTATGGCCCAATGGAAGAGACTTATTACTCCTGAGGAATCCAGAAAAAGGCTAAAGATGGTAATTGAACTTGGGAATTGAAGTGGGGGGGAGTATATAGGTACTAATCATTTATAAGCTAAAAGTTCAGGGCTTTGGAAAGAGGGTAGAGAAGACAAAAGGGCATTTAAGGAGAATGCTGACAAGCAGTGCCTGGAAAGAATTGTGTTTAATATATTTATACCTGAGCTGTCACCAAAAATGGTAATGGTGCGATTGAGTGCTTTAATTAAATCTGAGCTGTGCTGACCATACCATGTGAGTTTAAGTACCGTGGTGCTTCGGTGGGATGTGATCTGCGTGAAATTCCCTCACTCGGGCGGCCCAGCAGACTTGTGTGTACTCGACTCCTCTGAATAATCAGTGGTTGTGGCAGGATGATGGTACAGGAGGCAGTCTAGCTGGTATCACTCTAGGGATATTGGAAACAGGGGAGCAGGCCAAAGCCAAGGGTAGGTGGTGGTACAGGTACACACATACACAAACACACACAAATGCAGGCATGCACGCACCTTTCCGTAATAGCTAATCATGACCAGTAGCAAGCATATTTTATACTATTCCTGTTTTCCCCCTGGTCCTTAGGAGAGTGGTAAGTAAGCCCTTGAAATTGATAACATTGGTATTTGGGGATGGCTGGGGATACACAGAGACTTTTTTTTTCCCCCTTTGTAAAGAGCTCAAGGAGGGTGGGATTGGAAAGTTGGCTGCTGTAGTTCCCTACCTGACCCTGCCTTGTTCTGGAAACTAGAAGGCAAACCCACCCTAGGACCATTGGGGAATACCACCTGTGTGATCTTGCAAACTTGCTGAGACATCTGTGCTGTATGTCTGACCCAGGGAAGGAATGTCTTTAAAACCTGACTGCCATGACTGGGTCCTAAGGAAACACGCGCAGCACTTGTCTGTTTTTCTTTCCTAGTTTGGACCGATCAGGTATTTCGGGTCAGCCCAGCAATGCCACTCCTGCCACAGGCTCAGGGATCTGGAAGGGGTGGAAGGTGAGTGGACTCGAGGGTAAAGGTGGAAAAGCCATGGCATATAGTTCCAGCTTTCTCCTTCAGTTTATTCTTTTGATGATTCCTTCTGAAATGGCTCTTACAAAAAAGCATGCGGCTGCTGACCCTACCATGCCAAGTCTTTTGAAGTTACAACACCCCCTTTCTCCTTGATCTCTGAATCTCACTGATGAGCTTTTATCCTTGGCAACGTCCCAATCTTGTTTGGCTTTGATTGCTGACATAATGGATATGTTGTTATTTTCTGTAAACTTTACAAGTAGGTCTTAAATAACCTAATTAGCATGGAGGTTAATTAATGGGGAGGAAATTGGCCTCATGATAAAAAGGACGGTAGGTATACAATGTCATTATGCATCGAAGGCTGGAAACTGAAAGAGGGAAATACAGAATGTTGGTTTTTAGGATTAATAATACTAGGTTCTGTTTATGTACTTACAGAGAAGTGGAATACTTACCCTGATGTGAAGAACATTCTGGAAAGAGCCAAAATGCTCTTCATTAGAAAGATGCTATGGGAAGCTTTTCTCTTCCAAGTTATTTACTCTTTAGTACTTTGGGGAGATAGAATTTTAAAAGCTGGAAGACAGAACATCATGCTCTCCCTGACCCCAGGGCATATACAAAGGGATAAAAAGAGACCAACCTAGATAGTATCAGTGGATTAAACGCCAAGCACATTAGCCCTCGGAGTAAGCATAGTACTAAAAAAAACAGCAGAGAAACGTTTGCTTTGTTGAAACAAAAGTACGTGGACCTTAATTGAATAATGTCAGTCAGGACTCAGTTGCCAAATACAAGTCCCTTACTGTATTTTTTTTTTTTTTAGCTCTCTAAATAATAATTTGGACATAAAAATGACTCAGGATTCTGGATGTCATACTGGTAATTCCAAGCAACACACATAGACCCGCATATACAGAACACTGATTGGTTTGTGACTTCCTTCTTGCCCTGACAGGGAACCAAAAGGGCCCATGTTCTCCCATCCTGTATCCCGCCGGGCCACTGTTGTAGGCTCTTCATGTAAACAATGTACAATTTTATTAGTTGCATTGAGTTCTGTTAAGAGCTGCCCATCAGGGAGTATGTTAGGCAGCTTGTCTACAAAAAAACATGATGATGGAGGAAATTGAAGACCAAAGACCAGAAACTGCCCCCAGATCTGAGGTGTCTGAAACACATTTTGAGTATGAAAGCAAATCAGGTCATGGAAGTAGGAAGTACAGCAAAGAAAAGATGTTTTGGGGAAATGGTTCTACTTCTCAGGTAATTTTATTCATTTATATTTGTTTTATTTCCTTATTTATTTTTTTTTAGCAACCCCCCCTTTTTATTTTATTTATTTTTTAAGATTATTTATTTATTTATTTGACAGAGAGAGATCACAAAGTAGGCAGAGAGGCAGGCAGAGAGAGAGAGGAGGAAGCAGGCTCCCTGCTGAGCAGAGTCCAATACGGGACTTGATCCCAGGACCCTGAGATCATGACCTGAGCCGAAGGCAGCGGCTTAACCCACTGAGCCACCCAGGTGCCCCAAACTCCCTTTTTATGTTTTATCTCATGCCAGCTTCAACATTTTAAAATATTATTTCCATCCCCCAGTCCCAGTGTAGATCATCAGACTCCTATCAATGTTGAAAAGTTTCTAGTCTTCCTAAGAAGGGTAGTGTTTGGAGCTGGTAAATCAACATCTCATGGATCAAATCCATGGCCAAGGAACACAGATTTTTTACCTGGAGACATGAAATCATTCTGGAAACCTAGTAGTCACTGCACAATGCCTTCAGAAGGCTGCCAGACAGAGTGTGGGGAGGTGGACGAGGTTGGGCCATTCTGGGAACAGCGAGGCCCCCATGGCCATGGCCTCGAGCTGTTTGATTTTCAGTAGACTTGAAAAGATAGAAGGAAAATGGTAGCTCTGGATCTGGTCCCAGAATATCTGAGGGGAAGATGGCCAGGAGGAAAGATGCAAGGGGAATAGTATTCAGGAACCAAAAATAGATTTGGCTTTTCTGTATCATCCAACTTCTAGGTAAAACTTTGTGGTTGTGTGTGTTTGCTTCAGAGAGAGGAAAATATATTTCTCAGTGCCAGGCTGTGAACGTTTGGCCGGAACACATCTCACTCTTTGGCTGCCAACAATCCAGGCACCTTTAACAAATCCTGGTCTTGAAAGGGTAACGTGTGGGGACATCTGGCTGTGGGCGCCATGTCTTGACACTTGAAGAGTGGAGTTAAAATTATTGGCTTTCTGGAAGAACAGCTTTGCAAAGGCAAGCAGTGGTATCTGCTTGTGTTAAAAACCTGCTTAGTTTTCAGTTGCTCTCAAGGGCAGTTTTTGAGGCTTCCCACCATCTCTGATGGCAACTTTAAAGGTATTTGCAGCTTTATTACACTTTCTTACCCCCACCCCTTTGGCTACTCTTTCAGTTCAGGACATTTCTCAGGGCCCATTACCTGCTATTTATATTGGCTTGTTACTTAAACCTCCTTGGGCTTTGAAAATGTGAAGTCTTGAGAAGAAATGAGTCATAGATTTTTAGGGTTGGAAAGAGACCATGAAGGTCAACATTTATCATTTTTATTTACTATAAGGTCCTTAAGACATTTTACAAAGATCATTGTGCCTGTGGTGGAGAATCAAGTGGGACTAAAAATAAAGACTCTAGCAACTGTGAGGACCAAATTTGTTTGCTCCCTACTTCGGGTTTCCACCGTTCAGAAGAATTAACAGGATCTGATCAGCTGGGAGTAACAACTTTTGTGGAGTCAATGGGCCTTTAGGGGCCACCATGGCAACATGCCAAGCTGCCATCATGGGGGGTGGCTCTCCTGCACATAGCATGTGGGCTATGGGGTATGTTGGGGAAGTAGTGTTTACCATCAGTCTTTGATGCTTAAACATAGGGGAGACCCCATAGCTATGTCTGGCTCCATGATAGGAGGCTGGGTTTCCCTTTCCCCTTAAATTTGACATGCACAATTTCCTAGAGAGATTGGGAGGCAGTTTAATACCACTGAAAAAGGAAGACATTTCCTTACCTTTCAGCAGCAAAGAAGAATGCTAGAATATACTTGTACAATGCTCACATCTGATACTGAAATTTAGCAGACAAGAAGAAAGGCTAGATATTTACTGGGTCATTTGAAGATATTGCTTAGAAATTGTATTCTATTGTAGAACATCCTGGAAAGGACTTCAGAGTCTTTCTAGTGTGTTAATGAGGACTCATGTACATGTACGTGTGCTATCTGTTGAATGGAACTAGAGTTTGTTTGGACCTGCCATGTGGCAGACATAGTGCTAGACCCTGGAGATGAAAAAACAAAGACGATTTAGCTACTGTTTTGAGGGCGAAAGCAAAAGACAGCTAAAGTTGGATGTCCTGCTGCTGATGTCATTCTTGTCACCCTTGGAAGAGTAAATCGTTTTTCAGGCACTGAAAGTCGCTCCCTTTTCCCAAAGGTAGGCATGGCCCCAACTCTTCCTGCCCTGATTTAATTTCCCATACAAAGGAGGCAAGTAGGGTTGATGCCCTTTGGTAGATGAGTGGAAAGCCCTGTTTTCCAGCATAAGCTATATAATCAGAAGTCTATAGGGGCAGGGCGGGGGGGCAGAAATCTATGGGAATGCCCCTCCTCCATGACCACAAACAGTATAGTGCATGGCTTGATTATCTTAGAAAGGAGATGTACTGAAACACTCTGCATGTCAGGGGATGAAGAGGAAAACTGTTTTTACTATAGTTGTTGAGAGTCTCCTAGAAGGAAAAGGGAATCGAGACAAGTTGTATAAGGGTGGACACTGAATCATCTCTGACATAGCATTCCTAATTTAGCTTAATGTCTGGGCTCTGGTGGGTGTGGGGTTCTTAAAGCCTTGAGAACCCAAACCTGGGACATTCTTGGCTGAGGTTACCTTCCAGGGAGTGGATTCATGCTCCTAGGCAATTCCATGGATGGTCTGTGGAAAGACTTGGAGCCTTTCCCCTTTCAACACAGGACATCCCATATCAATTAGGTGAGCACCTTCTTAGCTTCTACTTCCCAGCTCACCTGATCCTCTTCTTTTGTATTAGTAGAGGTGTTCCTTCTTCTGGCAGAGGCTATACCACCCTATCATTCTCAGAGCATTCCGTAACTACCCATCCCCTCTCTAGCTTGTATGTTTAGCGGTGTGTCCTCCTCTCTAACTTCATCTCATTGTGTAGCTCATCCTCCTCCCTCTTTCAGGTCTGTGAAGACTTTAGGTTTCCTTCCACCATGGGTTCTTTGCTTGTGTCCTGCTCTCTGCCTGGAAAGTCTTTCCTATGTGGGACTAGACTATACTCTGAGGAAATACCAGATTTGAGGATTGGCAAAATATGGATTGGGGCTCAACTCGGATTATTTTTCACTTTATTTATTATCAATCCAGTAAATGTAGATCAACGTGATAGTATGAATGGTCTCCTCTTTTCTTGTGCAGGAAGGAAATCCAGGGAGTTGGGTGACTGAATGGGGACCACCACCTCTTTAAGGCTAGATGTAGGAGAGGGCAGCAAACACGAGAAGAATTCCTTGGAAGAGGAATTCCTGATTACACCAGTTATATGTTTCTGGGCTCAGGCAAGATTCAGTAGGACTGGATGGGATCTACCAGGCTCTCTCATCTTGACACCTTCTCATTTCTGAACGTTAGTTGAATCTTCACTTCTTCAGAGAAGATCCCTACTCTACCCTTCTTTCTCGAGTGATTTATGTGGTGATTATGTGGCACATCTCCAGGACCATAAATTCACACAGTAGACTCAGATGTGGATGGTGTCACTTCGAGGTAGGTAGAGCAGCTGCTCTTGGCACAGATGATGAGGCCAATTTATTATCTTAATTTATTATCTTACTTAAGGAGTATATGTGTGTGTGCTAGGGTGAGAGGACTTGAAGACTGCTTAATTCACCTCAGTGTTGGCATCAGCCATTGCCTACCTTCTTCCGCGTGTCATTTAGCTTTCCTGATGGTTCCCAGATGTCTGCCACAGGACATACACAGTACAAGAAGAGTGTCTGGCTCTTGCTACATGTCTCTGCATAAGAGCAGGATACTGTTTCATAGATGTGACCCTGACAGTCTTACATTCATATCTCATGAAGCTGTAGGTGTATACATGGTTATCACTGCAAGGTGAATGGTGTCATAACTCCTGACCTAAACCATTGTAGACTTACACTTGGGCTCACCATAGGATCCCCTCCCTGATTCACATGGAGGGAACATAGCTAAATAGAATGAAGACCAAGGAAGAAGAGAGAGGAGGTTTTTGTGCACACTACTCACAGTGTTGGTGACATCCCCAGTTGGAGTGAGGGTGGGGAACTTGGTAAAAGCTCCTGTAGGACCATTTATTTTTCCCTCCAAGTCATTTCCTCTCAATCTGCCATTAACATATTTACTAGTGCTACTGTTGAAGTGGTCTCCTTGGCTTGTCTAAGTCTTCCTTGAGAACAAAGTGGTGACTCTTAGTCCCTGATACTTTGCACAGGGTCTGGCTCTTAAGAGGCACTTAAAGAATACATGTAGAATGTCTGAGCTGATGAGCCATGGAGCATGGGGCATGGAAACAGGACTGGCTTCCCCTTCTGGACTCCATAAGTCCCTAGGAACCATGTTGAGGTGAATCCTCAGGACAGAGCTCCCAAAATTCTACCTACAGTCAATCCTTTTTTGCAGAGTTTGTATTTGTGAATTTACTTACTTGCTAAAATGCATTGGTATCCCCCCCTCACCAAATTAAAACTTTTTTATAAAAGATTTTATTTATTTATTTGACAGACAGATCACAAGTAGGCAGAGAGGCAGGCAGAGAGAGAGGAGGAAGCAGGCTCCCCGCTGAGCAGAGAGCCCGATGTGGGGCTCGATCCCAGGACCCTGGGATCACGACCTGAGCTGAAGGCAGAGGCTTTAACCCACTGAGCCACCCAGGCGCCCTAAATTAAAGCACTTTTGCCATCATTTGCAAACATTGCAGAGTGATCAAAAATGTGAATTGCCTAATCTGCATATCCTTTGCTGAATGAAGAACAAGAAGGTGATGCCCTGACCAAGAAAGTGAAGGTCCTTTTTATGATCTATTTAATCCCATGTGTTTTACACTTTTGTGCTTTTTGTTGGTGATTTCACTGTTTAAATGGCTCCCAAGTGTAGTACTTAAATACTATCTCATGTTCCTTAGTGTAAGAAGTCTATAATGTGCTTACAGAGAAAATACACGTGTTAGATAAACTTCGCCAGGGATGAATTATAGTGTTGTTTGTTGTGAGTTCGATGTTAATGAATCATCAATATATATTAAATAAGGTGTCTTTAAAGAGAAACACCCACAAGACAAGGTAACACATGGCCTGGTTGATGAAACTATCATGACCAGAGGCTCACAGGATCCTAATCCTGTATTTCCTGTAGGAGCAATGGTTCAGTATTTGCTAATTCAGTGTTTCTGGCTGCTTTATGGATCATAACTACTACAAATAAGGAGAATCAACTTTTTTTTTTTTTTTAGTAAAGAGTAATTGAGATAGGACTACATTAGGATTTGTGGATTATAGAAATATTTGTAAAGTTAAATGGTTAACACTAAATCTTTCTATATTTTGTGGTAGAAATTACATACGCATGCTTCTCTTGTATTTCAGACAAGAGAACAAATGCCTCCTCCAATTTATTTTTTCCCCATGTCTTGTTTTATCCTGTACCATGTAGAGCATTTTATGCATGTGTGAACAATTCAAAATTCAATTCCATTCATATTCTCCTGCAAATATTTGCCCCTTGGTGACCCCTGTGATCCAGGGTGAGTAAGCTGGTGGCAAGGTCTGCACTTGGGAGTCAGGCCAGGGAAAAGGCCTTTGCAAGCCTTGGAAGTGGACTTAGAGCCACTTCTTGGATCCAACTGTTGGGTCTAGAAGGAAGGCGAGACACAGACATTGGTGCTTGAGTCCTTCTTCACTTCTCCTAGATTCCTTGACCCCAGGCAAAGGTCACGGTCAGAGAAAGTATAGGGTAGGACCCTCCAGAGTACTGGGCCCAGCACAGGAGACCAAGTTTTCTAAGTATAAGGTAAGTACTGGGTATGGAGTATGATATGGCACAATAATGGTTATTTCTATTTCCATATTAGATAAGAAACAGGAAATTCCTTATGGAGAAACAGTGTTTGAAGTGAGTTTTGAGAGATGATAAGGAACTTTCCAGATGTGTGGAGACAAGGACTGGGTTGGGGGGACAAAATTTCTCAGCCAGAATCAAGTAATATGACAATGTTTTCAGTGAGCTGTGAGTAATTCAGGAGGGATTCAGCATGGCAGGAGAGGTGTGGCGGCTCAGATGGTGGCAGGGGCTGGGTCATGGAGGGCACTGCCTGTTGAATTGGAGGGTTTCTTCTTTATCTTGCTGTGCTGGGGCACTGCTGAGTGAGGACCCCCATCTCTGTTTTAGCTATAGCAATATGCATGTTGGATTGGAGAGGCATGGGGTAGAAGTTGGACTTTGGAAGTAGCTATGGGTATGTTGTAATTTTTCCAGATGCAATGTGGAGAAGGGCTGAACCTCAGTCCTAACCCTGTGTGGTAATGAAAAAGAACATGAGCAAGAATGATGAAAAAATACATTTATTATTGTAAAAGGAACCATCCCAAGTGTTTTACAGGCAGGATTTAATCCTTATGTCAACGCTGAGCAATAAGTGCTATTATTTACTTCTATTTTACAGATGGAGAAGAACCCTTCAGGCAGAGAAGGGTTAAATAAACCATTTCTATACACTGACTGTGTGTGTTTCCTCAAAATTCATATGTCAAAACCCTGATCCCCACTATGATGGTATTTGGAGGTGAGGTCTTTGGGAGGTGACTAGGTACAGGGAGGTCATGAGAGTAGAGCCCCCATGATAAGAAGAAGAGGAATCTAGAGCTCCCTCTTTCCCTCCTGTGAGAATACAGCAAGAAGACAGCCCTATGGAAACCAGGAAGAGAGCCCTCACTAAGATCCATGCTGACCCCTGATATCAGACTTCCAGCCTCGAGAACTGTGAGAAATAAATGTTTGTTCTTAAGTCTCGCCCAACCTAGAGTATTTTTCTTACAGCAGCCTAAGCTAAGATATTGCTCAAGGTCATATTGCTAGTAAGTGGTGGAGTCAGGGTTTTAACTAGCTCTGACTCTTGTCTCCTTTCCCCACATCTCTAAATCCAAAGGGGCTGGAAAGAACCAGCTTTTCATCTCCCCCTTTGTCTTGTGGGACATTCTCCACATCACAATCACTTCCAGAATGGTGTTAGGTTCCCTGTTCCCCTTTCTGGAGCTAAGGGGGAAATGCAAATAAATTGATTAGTCCAGGGATACCAATGATGGGAGCCTGTGTTTCTGATTAAAGAAGGGTTGTTGATGTAAGCCACCAGAACCCGTGAAGGTAAGATAGGACAACCATAAAACTCTATAAACATGTATGTAATGAGCTGTTCTAAATCTTGTAAAGTCATTTTTAAAAAAGTTTTTATTTATTTACTTTAGAGAGAGTGTGAAGAGGTAAGGAATAGAGGGAGACGGGGACAGAGACTTTTTTTTTTTTTAAGATTTTATTTATTTGTTTGACAGACAGAGATCCCAAGTAGGCAGAGAGGCAGGTAGAGAGAGGGGGGGAAGCAGGCTCTCTGCCGAGCAGAGAGCCCGATGTGGGGCTTGATCCCAGGACCCTGGGATCATGACCTGAGCCAAAGGCAGAGGCTTTAACCCATTGAGCCACCCAGGCGGCAGGGACAGAATCTTAAGCAGATTCCACACCCAGCACAGAATCCAACTCAGGGCTCGATCTCATGACCCTGAGATCATGACTTGAGCCTAAATCAGACACAACTGGTTGTACCACCCAGGCACCCCTTTGTAAAGTCATTTTAATGCACTTTAGACCTTAGTATATGTAAGGAATTCCTTAGTATTATAAACGTTACTTTAGCATATAAAATTGTGTCATAAATTGGACCTCTTTAAAACCAATATGCTAATATAATAAGCATTCATTAAATATTTAATTAGCAGGAATTTAGCTTGCTTTTTGGGATGTGGTTATGTCTCCTATGGGCAGGATAGTAATTAATGCCTCCTCTTACTAAAAATGGGTTCCTAAAAAAGTTACTTAGCTCTTTATACCTAAGGTGTCCCATTTGTTTGTAAGGTGAGTGTATCAATCATTCAGTCATACCTACGTCATGGGGTTATTGTGAGGATTTGGTTAGAACAGCACCTGGCACTTAGTAGGCACTATATTAGCACTTGCTGCGTTCTTCATGATTTGGGTGGCTGAGTCTCAACCTCTTAACCAGTGCTTTCCTTCACTGCTGCAAACACGGGTGTTAAAGTTTATCTTTTTTTGATCACTATCCTTTTTATCATTTTTTTGTTAAATGTCATTGGAGCAGCTTTTTTTTTTTTTAAAGATTTTATTTATTTATTTGATAGACAGAGATCACAAGTAGGCAGAGAAGCAGGCAGAGAGAGAGGAGGAAGCAGGCTCCTTGCTGAGCAGAGAGCCCAATGTGGGGCTCAGTCCCAGGACCCTGGGATCACGACCTGAGCTGAAGGCAGAGGCTTTAACCCACTGAGCTACCCAGGCGTCCCTGGAGCAGCTGACATTTGAGATCACCTGTGATGCCTGAGGTTGTGAGAGTTTGGAAAACAAAAATCTTGGATTAAGGTACAGCTTCATTCCCATTGCTTCTGTGTTTTAGATGTCTGAGGTCCTATCCACTCTGGAATGCCATGCTTTTTTTGGCCTCTTTCTCTCTCACATTCTTAGAACGCTAAATAATTCCGGCATTACAATGATTTTTGGTCATTTTCTACTTGATTTGTGTACAGAATTCTTTCAAATGGTGGAAGATATAATGTTGTAGCATTTGCTAATCATAGGTATACCCTTGGAAGTTGTATCAAAGATGAGAAAAGTTGGAAGAGAGAAATATTGGGTGCTGGAGGAAGGAGAGAGCATTAAACTGTCTTCTCATTTAAATTTGCATTTCTGGGATTGCTAGTGAGGTGGGCCCCTCCTCCCTTTTGTTGGTTCTCTATACGGTTATTTTCTTTTCTAAATTGTCTATTCCTGTCCTTGTCCATTCACCTGTTGGGGTTTTCATTAGTTTGCACCTTGATTTACATGAGCTCCTCAAAATTATTAAAACCTTAGTGGTCATATTTATAGCCAATATTTTTTTTTAAGATTTTATTTATTTTTTGACAGAGCGAGATCATAAGTAGGCAGAGAGGCAGGCAGAGAGAGAGAGAGAGAGAGGAGGAAACAGGCTTCCTGCTGAGCAGAGAGCCTGATGCGGGACTTGATCCCAGGACCCTGAGATCATGACCTGAGCCGAAGGCAGAGGCTTAACCCACTGAGCCACACAGGCACCCAATATTTATTTTTACCAGTTCTTTTGAGTTCCGAAATGAGAAAGTTTTGAAATTTCCCATAACCAAATCTACTGACCATATGTTTTGAGACTGCTTATGTTCCTTTAAAGATTAGACAATTTTCCTCTCCCTTCCTATGGCAGAGTCACTTACATTATTCCAAAGTTGGTGAATTCTGACTCTTTAAACCACTTAACTCTATGTATCCTTGGAGATTATACTGTTTATTGTTCATTCCTTATACTGTTCATATATATATATATAGAGAGAGAGAGAAAGATAGTGTGTGTGAGAGAGAGAGAGAAACTATTTTAATACCACTTAGTGAATTCATCTTTTGCTTGTGTTTAGAGAGGGAGAGAGAGAAAAGGTGGGGTTGGGGGCAGAGGGAGAGGGAGAGAGAGAATATTGAACAGGCTCCACGTTCAGCATGGAACCTAATGCAGAGCTCCATTTCAAACCCCCAAGATCATGACCTGAGCCAAAAATCAAGAGTTGGGTGCTTAACTAACTGAGCTACCCAGGCACCCCTAGGTGTTGTTTCTAAATGGTTTATTTTTTTCTCAATGTTGTTTGCAAATTCAATGATGGTAGTTTTAAAATATGTTTTCAATCTTGGAACACTGAAAAAATAAAAAAAATTTTTTTAAATAAAATATATTTTCAGATTTGGTTGAACTCATTTCTATTCTTTACCATTTTCTTTTTTCCTCTCTTCCTCCCTTTCTCTCTCTCTCTCTCTCTTTCTTTCTTTTGCGTGTTTGTTCTTCTGGATAATTTAAACATTTTTGCCAAGTATCAAGAAAATTGAATCCCTCTGAGACTTTAAGTTAAATCACACAAAATTTGTAAAGTGATTTTGAAAAAAGTGACATCTTTACAAGACTAAGTCTTTTTTTCCCAAGGAAATAGGATCTCTTTTCATTTTTGTCTTGGTTTACATTTCTCTAGCAACCTATGTGGTGGTGGTGTTGTTGTTTTCATATAAATGATACTCATTTGTTCTTTGGATTATTGTTAGGCATCATGTTTTTTATTGATATTGTAAATGTGATTTAATTTTATTCCAATACACTTTCTAAATGGTTTATGTTAGTTTGCAAAGAGCAATCTTTAAAAATGAACGTTGTGGGGTGCCTGGGTGGCTCAGTGGGTTTAGCCTCTGCTTTCCGCTAGGGTCATGATCCCAGGGTTCTAGGATCAAACCCTGCTTCAGGCTCTCTGCTCAGTGGGGAGCCTGCTCCCTGCCCCCCACCTCTGGCTGCCTCTCTGCCTACTTGTGATCTCTCTCTCTCTGTCAAATAAATAAATAAAATCTAAAAAAAAAAAAAAAAGAACCTCGCAACTATTTTTACTGAGCCTTTGGAAAATTAATGCTAATAGTTTTTCAGCTGATTCTCTTAAGTTATTCTTCATCTCAAATTAAAATGCTGTATCACAGTGAGCACCAATTCAGATTCTATAGTTCTCTCCCACATTCTAGCTATCAAAAGCTGATTTTTGAAAAAAGTGGAATGTTTAGGTATAAAGTCCTCTTATTTGTTTTAGTGGCAGTTTTATCAGAATTCAGAGAATTCAGCTGTAATATTGGAAATCATGGAGATAGAACATTTTTCTTCTGTGTCTGTCTTCTTTCCAAAGACTTGATTCAAGGGCTAGGGAAAAGTGGTATAGGATTCAACTAGCACAGCTAGCAAATTGACAGCCTCTGCATGTGCATACACTAGTTGTTGACTTCTGATAGTTGCCTTTCACTGGGCATTTTTACATTCATCACCCCAGATGGTTACAATGGCTCCATTGTATTGGGATTTTACCTTGAAACTCTCAGCCCTTTTCTTGGATTTCTGAGAGCCTGGGGCTTATACTTTCTTCTCGCTACATGATTATAGGAATTCCATTTTTATTTGGTCTTAAACATCTTTCCTTTCTGCTCTCTGCCCATATATTTTTACTAATGTCTTTAAAAAGCTTTCTTTCTTTTTTGGGTAGCATGAATAACACTTTTATTTCATACAAAAATAGTAGTTTATTTTTAGGACAAATCCTTGAGCACAAAATTGCACAGGTATTAACGATGATTTTGGTCCTCTCTGAATTGACTGTTATAGAGAATTATTTCTAATCCAAAAATTATGATGATGTTGCATTCTGTCATAGGAAATGCAACAATATAGGACAAAGGCAAGGAAGTAAAGAATCTGGGGCGCCTGGGTGGCTCAGTTCATTAAGCGTCTGCCTACAGCCGAGGTCATGATCCCAGAGCCCAAGGATCGAGCCCCACATCAGGCTCCCCGTTCAGCAGGGTGTCTGCTTCTCTCTCCTCACCCCATTTGTGCTCGCTCTCTCTCTCTCAAATAAATAAATAAAATCTTGAAAATAGAAAGCAAAGGCCCAGAGGGGAAGTGACATGTCCTCCTTAGAAAGAGCGTTAGTAATCAGTACGATCAGAGATCAAACCAAATTAGTACGTTTTTAAAAAAGATTTTATTTATTTATTTGACAGAGACCACAAGTAGGCAGGCAGGCAGAGAGAGAGAGGAGGAAGCAGCCTCCCTAAAGAGCAGAGAGTCCGATGCGGGGCTCTATCCCAGGACTCTGAGATTATGACCTGAGCTGAAGGCAGAGGCTTTAACCCACTGAGCCACCCAGGCGCCCCCAAATTAATACATTTTGCAAAAGATAACACATATTTGTATATTACCTTCAACCCTTGCCTTAAGGGAGAAAACTAATTTTCTCTGTTGATGTATTTAAACAAAGTTATTGACTACCAGTAACAAAATGTTTCCTCTCTAGGTAACAGGGGAAAAGACAGGCTTCAGACTTTTGATGTGTTCCTGTCGGTGTGAACCAGCTTCCCTCACCCACTGTCCAACCGACTATATTAAAGGCAGAAAACCCCTTAGTTCGCTGGCATGGATTTTTAGTATCGTTACATGGAAGCCTCCTGATTGGGTGCTTTTGCTAGTCCCCACCTGGTGCAAAGGGAAAACATGAATCTGACATTTGGAAACATGAGATAGCTGTTCTATTTTATATACTGTGAAAGTTTATGTACACACACACGCACATGCACACAGAGGCACATTGTGTGATGTGGAATGAACTCTTTAATGAAAAATGTTATATTGACATGGTGCAGGCATGTGTGTGTGTGTGTGTGGTGGTGGTGGTGGTGGTGGTGGTGAAACCATACCATTCCAGCCTACTGGGATTTTTATGTAAAGAGAGATTATTTATATGTGGTTGGTGTTTGGAATGTGACTCTCTTGCCAAGTTCTCTAGTTGGTTAGCTTATTTCCCGGGTAATATAATTAGAAAAGCAAACCCCGTAGAATTTAAGGTGTTACACAGCTCTTCAGCTCCGAGTGAGAAATCACTTTACATGAGACAAGAATATATTCATTTGTATTCCAAGCAGAGATGGAAAAATATCTTATAAATGTTTAATCCACCAAGTGGCATGTATTATCCTGAGCTATTGTCCCGGGTCAGGCTGCATTTTATATGTGTTTCTTCTCCATTTGGAAAGGAAGCTACTGTGATGTGGAAGATAGGGCCCCCCCTTCCCCACCCCACCCTCCAGCCAGTCCCAACCTTGAGAACTACCAGAATGATGGGCTTTAATGACAGGGTAAAATTACTGGAGTTTATTCTTATTCACAGCCTTTTCTACCAGTGAACTTCACTGAAGCAACATAGATTTTTCTTTTTCCATCCCAACACTGAATTCAAAATGTATTCTAAACTGAAAGAAGACACACACACACACACATTTTAGTTAGATTATTTTTTTAAAAGATTTATTTATTTATTGTTTGAAAGAGAGAAAGTGAGAGAAGTGAGAGAGAGCATAAGAGGGGATAAGGTCAGAGGGAGAAGCAGATTCCGGGTGGAGCTGGGAGCCCAATGCGGGGCTTGATCTCGGGACTCCGGGATCATGACCTGAGCTGAAGGCAGTCACTTAACCAACTGAGCCACCCAGGAGCCCCTAGTTAGAGTATATTTTAAAACAGAACATATTATACAATAGCAAGATTCATGACACTGGCTACCTCTACGATATGAAAAATTGAAAGCCTTACCAATAATTATCAATTATTATTTTTAAATGATAAAGTAATTGATTAAGATTAACCATAACCTTATTGAAATACATCATATTCTTATAATTATTAAATTCTACTGCAGAAATAAATCTTCACTCATTAAATCCAAATGTTTACAGTACTTCAAGGACATACAGTATCAAACAGATTGTTAATTTTTCCTCACTTATTTATGGCCAGAAGTGGGAGATTGAAATATCTTAGGAAATCTTGTAGGTGAGTACGAAAATATCTTGCAACCAAAAGGCAAATGAGGATATAAGTTTCTGGGATTACTTTTTTTTTTTTTTTTTTAGATTTTTATTTATTTATTTGACAGGCAGAGATCACAAGTAGGCAGAGAGGCAGGCAGAGAGAGAGGAGGAAGCAGGCTCCCCATTGAGCAGAGAGCCTGATGTGGGGCTCGATCCCAGGACCCCAGGATCATGACCTGAGCCGAAGGCAGATGCTTAACCCACTGAGCCACCCAGGTGCCCTCTGGGATTACTTTTAGCTAGGATTGTTTAGATAGTTCAGGTATGGAGTTTACATATTTTAGGTAGGGTTTGTGTATTTCAGGGAGAGTTTATATATTTTAAGTTACAGTATTTAGCCCACTGGATGTGTGTCTGCACTTAATGGTGTGGTAAAAATAAGACCTTCTACATAACTGCGTGGTAGGGGTTGCCTGGATGGCTCTCGGCTGAGCATCCAACTCTTGGACTTCGGCTCAGATCATGATCTCAGGGTCCTGGGATCGAGTCCCACATCGGGCTCTCTGCTCAGTGGGGAGTCTGGTTCTCCCTCTGCCTCTCTACCTACTTGTGTTCTCTTTCTCTCAAATACATAAATAAAAATCTCAAAAAAAAAAAAAAAAGTTTCTCTTTTTCCCCCCCGCCCCCCCAACCCCTGCCCATGCTCCCTCTCTCTCTCTGGAAAAAAAAAAAAAAAATTCTTTTAAACGCTGTCCTACACCAATTTCCCTATTGTGATTTAGTGACTTAGGGCATAAGATGGTGCTAATATACTTATTCAGGCTTTTCTCTCAAGGATTAGGCATATTTTCAGAGGATGGAGGGGGATTTCTCTGGGAACATAACTGAAGGAGGAGCCAGGATGAATCTTTCCAGCCTGAAATGTCTTGTTGGTCTACGGCCATACCACCCTGAACGCGCCCGATCTCGTCTGAAATGTCTTGTTGAATGATTCTGCCCCTGCCGCTCCTTCTGTGAACCATGATGACTGCAGCCGTGAGAGAAACATGCTTTTGTTAGAGGGAGGCTTTCCTAAAAAGAGCATTGTTATAAAATAGCATTTGGCAGTAAAACTCAATTTGTAGTGAAATATGTTTAAAATTGTACTGATGAAAGTTCCCTGGGCATCAGGGGTTATGACATTCTTCTCTGAGGCAGAAGGTCAGAATTTCAGTGGTGCCGGAAATTAGGACCTACTGAAGTCTCAGGTCATGGGAATGGCCCGGTCCACAGTAGGAAGGGGAACCCCCTGATGGCCCAGAGCACCTTTGATGTTTTGCCCCCAGCAGGCTCTGCCTCACCTCTACTTCTGACCTTAGCTGGAATAACCTTCTAACTAACCTAATTGGTGGTCCAGCACACCCCTCCTGCTGGCTGCCTCCAATTCAAATGAGAATGGCTAGATAATTAAGCCCTTTTTTAGCTGCCTCAAGCTTGGCCTTTGTGACCCTTGCAGATTCCCTGTGCCATCATCCCCCCCAGTTCTCTGCGGTGGATTTCTGGCATCCTTCCACGGAGGTCTCCTCGGTGGGTGCTTTTCTTAGCCCCCGCCCTGTGCCAAGCAAACAGCTCCCTTAACACCGGACATGCCCAAATGATTAAAGCACTATAAATCCTATCCCATTGCGGCCTTATACTTGACTGCCTCCTCCCCATACCTTGTTCACCAGCTTCCTCCCCGTCAGAACAGCAGTTCTTCACACCAGTTCTTAGCAAGGTTATTTACTCGGCATGCCCAATGAGACTGTGCCTTATGTAATAAGTTCTTGGCTTAGAGATATGCCCGAGAGGGCAGACTTTTCAGCTGCTAAAAGAATTAACCTTTTAGCTGAAGATGGCCCTTATTGCCGGCCGGGCCTTCATGGGCACATCTGTGACCATTTAAGAATGTCACTGTGGCACGCGGAGACTCTCACATCCCCACTATAGATCTGTGTTGCTAGTCGGAGTGGCCAGGAGGTGACCGTCTTTGCCAGCTGTGTCATTCGGTGTGCCCATTTATTTTAAAAACGGCTCTGTAGACTTACCTCGATTATTTATGGAAATAGGAGCAAAGAGTGGCAGTGATCATCAGAATCCACTCATCATTTCAGACCTCATTTGGCTGAGTTCAACCCACCGTCTGGCTCCTAGAGCGGGGAGAAGTCAGTGGGTCAGGCAGCGGTCTTATGAGACTCTCAGGATATTGAGATCCTTCAGTGGGAGAGAAGCTGTTTCCTAGTTTTATAACGGTGTACTGAGTGGTTTAGACATCCCATAGGGATCTTTAGGCTCATCCCAGGGTAGGTGTTCCACAAATTCTAATTCCCCTTAATGGTTCTTATCTTATTTGCGTGTGTCTGTTGGACAGCATCTCAATACTACTGCGTCCCAAATAGTCACCATTACTGAACTTCCTCTGTCCATGTTAGATACGACGCAGAAGGGGGGCTTTCTTACAACCTTAAACCACCACCCTTCTCTTCTCTTCTTCTCCTTCTGTCCCTGTGTATTTTCATTTTCTTCTTTCTTGTTCCTCTTTGCTTCTCCATCATGGGGCGGAGAACTGGGCCTCCCTGGATGGCATTGAGCAAGGAGGACGAGAGATGGCAGCAAGAAGTAGGCGAAAGGCACAGCTGCAGAATCTTTATATTCAAAACGTACTTCTTGAACGTGGATCAAGTGGTCGTTGTACTTCGCCCTCCCTCGGCCGCCACCAGAGGACAGCGTCGTTGATTGCGGCGCAAAGCGGGAGTGGGGAAGACTAAACAGAGCAGACTCCGGGTCCCCTCGGACGCAAAATACACAAACAGTGATTTCAGAAAAATACTGCATGAAACATTCTGCGCATGGAATTCTACACTGTTCCCCTGGAGCCTGGACTTCAACTGAAAAAGGGTCGCAGGCCCTTTGGCTCCTCTGGGCTGGCGTCTGCCCCTCCACAGCAAAGCGGGGTCGCAGAATGGAAGGTTTGCGGGGAGGAGGGGAGGCCCAGCCGTGGACGGAGGAAATGACAGGCTCACGCGGCTGTGGGGAAGGAATTGCACAGGGGGCTGCCTGTGGATTCATCTGAAATTCTGCCAGTTACTGCCCTCAACGAGAGGGTTCTCGTGCTCAGATAAAACAATCACCGTGAACGGCCCTATTCAACGATCTATCGAAAAAGATCGTTCATGGGTAGAAAGTTGTCAAATCTTTGGCTTCGGCTGCTGTTTATAGACGCATCAGGAACAAGACTGTGTAGAATGGAACCCCGAGTGATCGCATTTTAATTTCCGCAGATTGCCGCTGTGCCGCGAGCCCTGGGAGAGCGCCTCGCTCTCGTGAGTCCTGAATCTTGGAAGGCAAGAGGTGGTCGCCAGGACACGGATCGTGGAGGCAGAGTCGAGTCCCGGCTTCCTGCTGGAGCTCTTGAACCTCCCAGCTTGCTCGTGCCCAGGGAGCCCCTGCACCTCTCTGGATCTCAGTTTGTCCCCGAGCTTTGGCAAATTGGGATACTGACCACCACAGCAGCCGGTTGTTGGGATGATTAATTTCAGTTATGCACGTTTAAAGTCAGTCTCTTCCCTGGCGTGTGACTTGTATCTACGCACAATGTATTGTCTCTCCTTTTTTCCTTCACTTTCCTGAACCAGTAAGAAAGACTGTAGAGGCAACACAGTTTTTTAAGACAGTTTGCATTCTGCCAAGGTAACCGAGGCCGATGTTCTCAGACTTTGATGAAATCTTACCCAAAATCTCACTATAAAACAGATACAGGGGAACTGGGGGAGGGGGCCTGGGTTGCCACCGTTTAGTCCCTGCAGCAGCATTTTCCCTGTGACCTGGGAGCAGAACCCCACATTCCTCAGGTAGAGTGATTCTTTAGTTGTGTACTGAAATGTATTCCCAGGTATCTCCACGAGCTACTCCAACCCTGGGCCACTGAGAATTTATTAGAATTACTTGTTCTCCCCTAACTTGCTTGTGTATCTGAGATATTTTAACGGTGTCACACACCAGATTCATAAAGAATATGTCAAGGGGCGCCTGAGTGGCTCAGTGGGTCAGTTTGGCTCAGGTCATGATTTTGGGGTCCTGGGATCAAGACCTGCATCAGGCTCCTTGCTCAGCGGAATGTCTGCTTCTCCCTCTGCCTCTGCCTCTCTCTCTGACAAATAAATAAATAAAATCTTAAAAAAGAAAAAAAAAGAAGGAATATGTCAGAACTCTCTACCACACATTCTCTCTGAAACCAAAGGGAGAGAAGCACATGCCTAGATTCTGAAAAGCATCAAGTGCTTGGACCTGGGGTATTTCCTTGAGGGCGTTCCATTTTTAAACAATGTGAGCCAGCTATCAGCACGTTTCTCCGCGAGTGTTGATACCTGAGGTCAAGATGAGCCAGAAGATTTACTGGTAGGTAGTGCATTTCCTGCTGATAATTTATAAACAATAGATTTTAGTGGAAAGTTATGGAAAATTTTTCTTGAATAACTGAGTTCCCTTATATGTGCTCACTGATGCTTAACTCAGTGAAACATCCGTACCCAGAATATTAAATCCTTTTTACACAATTAGATTGTACACGTACGCATACTAATGAGGTGTGAATCTTCTTCCTGAGGGTTAAAAATTCTTGTGGCAGGTACTGTCTCTTTCTATTTCACCATATAATATGTGCCCAGAGGTAACTATTCTTTGCCAGAGTGCATCCTCCAAACAGCAGAAATCAATGAGGTTAAAGAACTTCCTGAAATGTGTGTCTCAAATACGCTGAATTTTCCCTCATTGGTACGTGTACCAACCAGTCAGTGGCTGTCCTTCAGCTCTTATATTTATCATATTGATTTTAAGGATAGATCCTTTATTTTATGATCATTTAAAGAAGAAAAATGAGGGGTGCCTGGGTGGCTCAGTGGGTTAAAGCCTCTGCCTTCAGCTCAGGTCATGATCCCAGGGTCCTGGGATCGAGCCCCGCATTAGGCTCTCTGCTCGGCAGGGATCCTGCTTCCTCCTCTCTCTCTCTCTGCCTGCTTCTCTGCCTACTTGTGATCTCTGTCTGTCAAATAAGTAAATAAAATCCTTAAAAAATAAAAAAGAAGAAAAATGAAAGAGTATTGAATGCCATACTTTTTTTGATTTGGGACAAATACTTAAATGGCTTATGCAAGAGACAAATTTTATTTCATTTCATTTTATTTAATTTTATTTAGATTTATTTATTTGAGAGAGAGAAAGAGAGAGAATGGTGGGAGGGGCAGAGGGAGAGAGACTCGCAAACAGACTCCCCGCTGAGCATAGAGCCCATTGTGGGGCTTGATCCCAGAACCCTGAGACCTATGAACTGAGCCCAAATCAAGAGCTGAACGCTTAACCAGCTGAGCCACCCAGGTGCCCCTGGAGCCAAATTTTAATTCTCAGCTGCAGTTGACAATATTTTGAATTCTGAAAAATGTCCTTATGCTATCACTGCATTTGGCTTTCGTTAGTTTGTTTTGCTTTGGCCCATCTGGTTGTGTCTGTGAACTGGAGTAAAGGTCTTGGTTACTAGTTCCTTCAATGCTTCCAACCCAATCTGTGTCAGGCAATTTACCAAAAGGTCATACCTTTGGAGTCAGATTGTTAGATGGGAGAGCACTCAGCCTATTCTTAAGCTCAGGAAGAAAGTGGTCCTGGGTTAGAGAGAGATAAGGAGTAAGAGGAAGAAGGAGAAGAAAAACTTTCCTGCATCTGCATTTTCTGAATACTGGGGCCCATATGACTCTACCACCTGTTTGCAAGTGGTCAGTGCTTTCTTGTGGACAGGGAGGTCCACATCCACGGGTGTGGTTCTGTTGTATTTTGGGGTCATCTTTACAAATTTAGAAGCCATGGTATGCCTTAGCCTCTCATGATTTAGTAATAGATGCTTCATAATTGCTGCGAGGCATCCAAGGTTGGGCTCCCATGGTGGTGGGGAGTGCTGTGTGCTTCCTACGACAGTACATCTGTTTGACATACTGGTTATTTGCTCCCTCCACTCTGCTAAGCACAGTGGCTCTCAGCCCTTCTCTGTGAAACCAAGAGAAGTGATTTGAAATGAAAATGAATATTAATAGTCTATCCTATAGGTGGCTGCTGGCTGTAATTCATTCTGAGTAAAGCTGGCAAAGACTCTGAGCACATACCTGAGAGTCTTCAGACATATGATGAATTCTGTCACACAAAAGCAGCTCTGCACAACCACGCGGCAACAGGCTTCCATGTGTGTCTGCCTCTGTCCATTTTAGGAACGTCATTTTCCCGGTTCTGGTATCACCCAAGATAAGCATGCCATCATAATTCTGTCACAGAGATGGATTTCCAGGTGTGGTGGTGGTATACCTCGACCTCGAGTGGCCATGTGTTCTAAATAAAGGTCTGAGGGTGATTGGAGACATTATCTTCACGTTGAAGACGAGTCATTTGGAAGTGGCGTGGGAATAGTGCCTGCCATTATTATACACGTAGACATAGGCATGTGTATCCGAATTGCATGCTTGGGAAAAAAGTCCATGTTTTTGTTTTTGTTTTGTGAGGTTGCTTCAGAAGTTAGGAAAGACAAGTAGAAGTTGGCTCAGTTTAGGAACAAAGAGAGGTTCCCTGGTGATGGGGCATTCATCAGGGAAGAGGATCCCAGAAGCAGCTGGGAAAGGTACTGCCAGAAGATCTGGGAGGGATACTGGTAGGGAGAGGGCTATCCTCACTGTGGCTCATGGCCCCAAGGGGACCCTTGTTCTCTTCCGTCCCGTCCCGGGCAGACGTTGGTAATTGTTTTTCTTCGAGGCAAGAAGGAAGCGTGTAGAACAGAAAAAAACAGGGCAGGGAGGTACAAGCGACGGGGAGAAATCTGAAGGTAAATCTTCGCAGGTTGTTAAAGGACCAAGAGTTTGTGTGGTGGACAGCTTGAGGCCCTGAGAGGATTCCAGGCCCCTGCAACAGAGCATGCAGCGGGAACAAGAAAGACGACTTAGATAGCAACAGCAACAATGACACCATGGGCAGCTGACATTTATGTGACAGTTCCTGGGTGTTGGTTACTGTGGTTAGCCCTTGACCTGCATAATCTTATTTAATACAGTGGGCACAGAAAGATAATATTATGCCCACTCTACAAATGAGGAAATTGAAGTGTAGAGAGGTTAAATTGCTTGCTTAAGGTAATAACAATAATTTAAATTTAATCAAAAAGGAACCAGATTGCTTTTGGGTGTTTGTAACTCTACAGTATTTTTTTTTTTATTTTTCCCTTGGAAGAGTAAAGCATTTAACTCCAATCCTAGCTGTGCCTTAGAGTCATTTGGAGACCCTGCTTTAAAAACTGGTGCCTGATCCTCTCTCCCAGACATTTTAAAAATTATTATTATGTTATGTTAAATTATTATTATGTTATGTTAGTCACCAAACAGTAAACCATTCGTTTTTTAAGTAGTGTTCCATGATTCATTGTTTGCATTAGCACCCAGTGCTCCATGCAATGCGTGCCCTCCTTAATGCCCATCACCAGGCTATCCCATCCCCCCACCCCGCTCCCCTCTAAAACCCTCAGTTTGTTTCCCAGAGTCCATAATCTCTTATGATTCGTCTCCCCCTCCGGGAGCTCCCTCCCCTTCGTTTTTCCCATCCTTTTCCTATTGTCCTCCATGCTGCTCCTTATGTTCCACAAATAAGTGAAACCGTATGATAATTGACTTTCTCTGCTTGACTTTCCGTTTAGCATAAGCTCCTCCAGTCCCATCCAAGTTGGTGCAAAAGTTAGGCATTCATCCTTTCTGATGGCTGAGTAATATCCTACTGTGTATATGAACCATATCTTTTTTACCCATTCATCTGTTGAAGGGCATCTTGGCTCCTTCCATAGTTTGGCGACTGTGGCCATTGCTGCTATAAACATTGGGGTACATATGGCCCTTCTTTTCACTACATCTGAATCTTTGGGGTAAATACCCAGTAGTGCAATTGCAGGGTCATAGGGTAGCTCTATTTTTAACGTTCTGAGGAAAATCCACACTGTTTTCCAAAGTGGTTGCTCCAACTGGCATGCCCACCAATAATGTAAGAGGGTTCTCCTTTCTCCACAGCCTCTCCAACATTTGTTGTTTCTGGCCTTGTCGATTTTTGCCATTCTAACTGATGTAAGTTGGTATCTCAATGTGGTTTTGATTTGAATTTCCCTGATGGCTAATGATGTTTAACATTTTTCATGTGTCTGTTAGCCAATTGTATTTCTTCGTTGGAGAAGTGTCTGTTCATGTCTTCTGCCCATTTTTTTGGACTTGATTATTACTTTTTGGTTATTGAGTTTGAGAAGTTCTTTATAGATCTTGGATATCAGCCTTATATTTGCAGTTTCATTTGCAAATATCTTTTTACATTCTGTAGGCTGTCTCTTACTTTTGGTGACTGTTTCCTTTGCTGTGCAGAAGCTTTTTATCTTGTTGAAGTCCCAATAGTTCATTTTTGCTTTTGTTTCTCTCACATTTGGAGATGTGTCTTGAAAGAAGTTGCTGTGGTCAATGTTGAGGTTACTGCCTATGTTCTCCTCTAGGATTCTGATGGATTTCTGCCTCACACTGAGGTCTTTCATCCATTTAGAGTTTATCTTTGTGTATGGTGTAAGCAAATGGTCGAGTTTCATTTTTCTGAATATAGCTGTCCAATTTTCCCAGCATCATTTATTTAAGAGACTGTCTTTCTTCCATTGGATATTTTTTTCCTGCTTTGTCAAAGACTATTTGATCATAGAGCTGAGGGTCCATATCTAGGCTCTCCATTCTGCTCCATTTTGTATGGAACCCGAAAAGTTCCCAGACATTCTTTCATTGATCTGCGGTGTGATTGGGAGTTTTCAGAAGTCCCCAGGAGTTTTCTAATGTGGGGGTTGATGTTGCAAATCCCTGCTCTAGGGTAGGTTTTCTTCTGGTTTTTCGCTAGACTTTCATTTGATTCCACCATTTAATTTAATCATAATTCTGAACTCTGTGTTTATGTTCTGATCATGTGTTTGGTCTGTCCTTCCTAGAAGAATTCAGAGCCCATTCCTATATCCCCAGCATCCCATTTAATGCTAGAGAAATGTAAATGAGTAAGTACCATCCTTCTGCAAAAATAGTTAATCACCAGTCAGAGTGTATCCTTGCTTCAGTTTTTAAAACCAGCATCTCATACTTTTATTGAAAGAGTAATTTATTTAAAGGGGTGTGGTGTCCTGGCAGTTTCTCCTTATATGGAACCACATAAGATGGTCAGGCGGAGGAGGTGATGAGGAGGAAGAGAAAGACCAGGATCCCAGTGAGGTCAGTAGTGTGGAACTGTGTTCCTGAGAGCAACACCCATTACACAAGATTTCTCAGGATGAGATGTGGGCTTTAATATTTGGTTTAGAATGGCATTTTAAGGTTTGATCTAATATTTGATTCAAACTCTTACATCTGTGTAGATAAGGAACCCTGATGGAAGGGTGGTTGAAGACAACCCGGGTACGGAACCTTTGGTTTCTCCAGCCGTGCAGGGAGAGACTCTGCCTTCACCCAGGCAAGCTGGTGTGGGCTGAACTGGGCTGGTTAAGACAGGGGATGGTCAGAAGCAAGGCTCTCCGGTGTCTGCTTTAGTTCTGGGCTGGGTGATGAATACAAGCAAAAGGCATCTTGCAGCCTGGAGAATAATTCAGGCCCCAACAGCTCATCAATCTGCTATTGCATTGCAGAGCAAAAATTTAATACATAATAAATAATTTCTCCCTGCCTCAAAAGGAATGAAAATTTCATTGTAAGAATATTTCCTATTTTAAAGGTAACCATCATCCCACCATTAATGCTTGATCATAGACTAATTTGAAATCCAAATACTGGGGATTTAAACAAATTCAACTCATAAAATGAAATGATTAACTTGGTAAGTTGTGATTTCTGCATGCAGCTCCAATACTTACAAAGACAGGATGTGGAGGAAGAACTGGAAGTAATGCTGAGTGGGAGGGACATCGAGTCAGGGTATGCATTTATACAATGAGTGTCATGAACTATTTTCGATTTTATTTAATCGACATTTTAGTAATACTTAGTATGTACCAGGCACTTTTATGAGCACAGTATAAATATTAACTCAGTAAGTCGTCATATCAACTCTGTGAAATAGATATTATTGGCATCATTCCTATTTTCCAAATAAGAAACCAAGGCACAGGGTGCCTGGGTGGCTTGTCGGTTAAATGTCTGTCTTCGGCTCAGGTCATGATCTCAGGATTGTGGGATCAAGTCCCACATTGGGCTCTCTGCTCAGCAACCAGTCTGCTTCTCCTTCTGCCTCTGTGATCTCTCTCTCTTAAGTAAATAAAATCTTAAAAAACAAAACAAAACCCAAGGCACAGGAGGTTAAGTGGCTTGTCGAAGATCACATGGCATGTATGGGATACAACCAGAACTCAAACCTCAGGTTTGGGCTCCAGAGCCTTCAAGCCTAAGTACTATGTATCTCACCTCTCAGGGAAAAAGCCTCCCAGATTCACACGCTCTCTTATTAAAGCTGAGAGATTGTTTCCTATTGAAAGAGCCATTCCTGTCAGTTCATTTGAAAATGTCCCATGCCAGGGCACCTGGGCGGCTCAGGAGGTTAAGCCTCTGCCTTCAGCTCAGGTCATGATCTCAGGGTCCTGGGGTCGAGTCCCACATCAGGCTCTCTGCTTGACAGGGAGCCTGCATCCTCCTCTCTCTCTCTGCCTGCCTCTCTGCCTACTTGTGATCTTTCTCTGTCAAATAAATAAATAAAATATTTTTTAAAAAAAGAAAATATCCCATGTCTGAGATGAAATCTGTAAGATTGCTGAACAGAGATGGGTGGCACCATAGGTTCATTCTGAGGGAATGGCCATTGTGGCTATTAGACAGGCACTCATTGGATCAGCCCTCCCCTCCACGGTCGGAGTGGTGAAGACCAGAAAGGTGAACTCACATGTGTGTTTGCAGGTGTGCCAAAGCAGAAAGGAAACATGGATGGGACGCTTCCAGAAAACAGGTCCTCTAGGAAGTGGGCTGAGAGGTATGTGGCAAGTGGAGATGTGCGTTTCCTTATATATTGTCTGTGCTGCAAAAGTTTGTTTTTCTTTTTCAATACCGTGCAAATGCTAATTTCATAATATTTTCAGCAACAAGGGCTCTCACCCTGTAAATATGTCAGTTGGGGTGAGTCTGGAGTCAGGGAGGCTAGGTGGCCTTGGCCGTGATACATGGAGAAGTTGTGAGTGTCTGAGAGGAGAGAGAGCAGATGAGGACAGGAGGGTTCTTGGGTTTGGGGCCGTTAAGGAGAAGTAACCTTGAGTCATCTGTGACCTGTGAATTCTACCTTGTTGGGATGCACACCTGCCTATAGGAAGGTGAAATGTACATGGCAGGTGGACATGCTGGTGGTGAAAGAGCAGAGAGAGGTTGAATAGATTCTGGAGAAGGGGGCACACACGGGTCGGGATACATTACATTGGTGTGTGTGTATATATACTCCAGCGGGGCTCACTGGTGTCTGCAAAAGGGAGAGAACTGAGGTGCATGGTCTTGGTGCCTTTGCTCCTCGATGCACACAAATGTGTTTGACTCTGAAGTCTGGACCGACCTTATTTCGACAACTTGCCCATAGGAAATGTGCATGACATTTAAAAAAAAAAAGATATTTGTTTATTTTAGGAGGAGAGAGCATGGGGCACAGGGACAAAGAGAGAAGGAGAGAGTCTTAAGCAGACTCTGCGTTGAGCATGGAGCCTGATGGGGGCTCAGTCTCATGACCCTGAGATCATGACCTGAGCCAAAAAACCAAGAGTCGGACACTTAACTGACTGCGTCACCCAGGCATCTCTAAGCTGGCAAATTTTTGTTTATCCCCATGTCTGTAAGTCTAATAGAAAAATGAGGTGTCATGAATTAAAATACATATGATTACTTTTTAAAGCTATGGTTAATTAGATCATGACAGAATTAAGCGAATACATTTAAACCCTTATTAATGTTTCTAATGCTAAGCAGTTACAGTTAAAATCAATATTTTTCTCAAAGTAATGACTCTAGGTACTGGATTGTATCATTTAAGCATAAAACTTTCTATGATAAATATGCATTGGGAAACGATTTTACATCTAACTTTCCTTTTAGGAAAAGTGAAGAAGTTAAAGGGTTTGGCAAAACCACATACAGTAGTTTCTTACTTTATGTAGAAGTAAATTTTTGTCAATAATTAATATGCATTTAAAACACAGGAAAAGTATGAACTCGCTAATACTGTATGAATTCTAAGGCAAGAAAAATGATTGTTCATCAACTATTGCATTCATGTTGATTCTAACTAGGAATTTATATTTAGAATTGTCAAAATTATGAGGGGGCAGAGTTGTATATTTTATATGCTGTAATACTTAGGGTCCCCTCATGAAAGTCATGTGTCAGCATTAATATGAATATTCTTTTAAAGTGGAGCTTAACCATTTTATCATTCTTTCTATTCTGTGTTTCCCTCAGTGGGTCTCAAGTATAAGTTCTTTCTGTCCACAGGTAAAGAGGAATTTGGAAAGTTCGTTTAGTGCAATAATTAAGAGTGTGAGCTCTAGAGACAGACTCCATAGATTTTAGTCCTAGTTCCAGTGTTTACTAGCCGCATGGCCTTGGGGAAATTATGTAATCTGTGTGTGTCACAGTTTCCTGGTGTTTAAAAGGGGAATGAGGGGTGCCCAGGTGGCTCAGTGGGTTAGGGCCTCTGCCTTCAGCTCAGGTCATGATCCCAGGGTTCTGGGATCGAGCCCTGAGTCCGGCTCTCTGCTCAGCAGGGAGCCTGCCTCCCTTCCTCTCTCTCTGCCTGCCTCTCTGCCTACTTGTGACCTCTGTCTGTCAAATAAATAAATAAAAATCTTTAAAAAAGGGGGGGGAATGAAAGCAGTACCAACCTCTATAGACATGGAAGTCATACATGAGTCACTAGATAAAGCAATTAGGACAGTGCATACATACAGTAAATGTTCACTTAATATCGGATACCATTATTAGTCAAAAGCTAATGACTAAGAACAGCTTTGACTACTAATAATACCTCAACATCTTTGACTTGAAATCTTGGAATCATGTGATTTTAAGGCCTATTATGAAAGACTAAAAAGAGAACAGTGCAGCTCACTCTCATGGAGTGCTTTCTCTGTGTCAGGTTCTTTTCTGGGTACTTCACATGTACTCTTTTAGTCTTTCAAGAAATAAAGAATAAAAAAGAATTAATAGCCATCGAAAAAGTGCCTTAAATAAACATAATGGAGAAGAATAGAGATCCCATATGGTGGCATTGAGAGACAGTGGGTCTTGGTAGGAGGATGGCCTTGGGTCCAGCGTCCCAGCAGCACAGCCCCAAGAGACACTGCTGATTGGTGTCTCCAGATCCATGAGATCAGAATCCAGCCTTTTGTGAAAGATTTGTGATGGAGAGATTTCCATCATGGAAAGCTCAAAGGACCATCCAAGTAGGGTCAGTGTTCTGACTCCTATTGTCCTGCATATCCGACAGTGGACACTAGAGGGCGCAGTGCCCACGTTTGCGCCTGAGGACTAGGTCTGCTCTTCTGTATGTGGGCATCTCCAGATTTCATTTAGAACTCTAGGGCAGTCCTTCTACCAGGAGACGTACCTGCCCAATACAGAGACTGCCCTATTCCATGTGTACATCCTTCCTTTTCTCACAACACTCCAGCACATCTGAGACCAGAAAAGGTGGTATGGCCCCAACCACTCAGAGGAGTGGCTGTGTTACAGTGGGGCTGTAGTGAACCCACTTAAAACCCCGAGATGGGAGCTTGCTTCAGAGAATTTTTTAAAAGCATACTATATCCTAGGGACGCCTGGGTGGCTCAGTTGATTGGACGACTGCCTTCGGCTCAGGTCATGATCCCGGAGTCTCGGGATCGAGTCCCGCATCAGGCTCCCAGCTCCATGGGGAGTCTGCTTCTCCCTCTGACCTTCTCCTCACGCATGCTCTTTTTCACTGTCTCTCTCTCAAATAAATAAATAAAAAATCTTAAAAAAAAAAAAGCATACTATATCCTATAGCAAGACAGAGGAGGTAGATTCTTTACAGATTTCCCTATATGCTTGCTAACCTAGGCAAGTCATGTTACTTGTTTTCTTCATCTTGAAGAATCAAGGATTGGATTTATAAGATGATGTTAAAAGTTTCTAACAGTCACAAATACGTTGTGCCTTAGAACTCAATTTGATAGTTTTGAAAGCTCACAGAAGATCAGGGTTACATTTTTGAACCAAGGTTGTCATATAGGGTTTTGATTTGCAGATTGGCAAGGGTAAGCGCTGACAAAAGTAAAACAACTTTTGGGGACAGGGACGACAAGCTGGTCAAGGAAGGAAAACCTCTAGTCAGGAGAAGGAACAAGATGGAGAGTCCTGGAGGATGTGATTAAGTTCCTTACCCTCTGGTGACATCAGGCACGGGTTTCAAAATCTTTGTGCCTTGCGTAGCTTTGCAGGGTGATTTTTGTTGTGGACAAAACAGTAATTTGCACCTTTTTTTCTGATTTTCTTAGGTTCTTTGATTTTCTTAACCCTGAGAACTTCCAAGAATAGAAAGGAAAGCATCGAGTACCTGCACAAAAGGATAGGAAGGTTTGGCAGAAATACTTTTTTTAGCTTTCCCAGTGCTTGGTTTCGGGATGTAGTCATTTACAAATCCAGGCCCACTTTCTTTAGGGAGGAATGTGGCATGGAGTGAAGACATATTCATCACTCCTTGTGGACTGTGGTGATAGCTGTATGAGGGGTACATAGACCTGTGACCTTGAAGAAAACCAAGGACTAGAAATAGGTCTCAGGGGATAGATATCAGTGGTAGCAACTGGGACTCTCCCAGCTTCTGTGCATCAGAATCAAACCACCCTCTCACTGATTTCTCTTCTTGAAAACATCAAAAATGTGTATTAACCCATTAGTTTATTTCTTCCTCAGAATCATAAAATGGAGCCTGTATCTCTTACGTAGGGATATATTTTTTATAAATTTAAGAACAGTTTTTGGGGGGCATTGGCTTCACCATATTCCTGTATATCTTTTCTATATAATATCCACTCTTTAGATTTTTCACATTTTCATAGTACTTCTAAAAATAAGAACAGGAGGGATGCCTGGGTGGCTCAGTTGGTTAAGCAGCTGCCTTCGGCTCAGGTCATGATCCCAGTGTTCTGGGATGGAGTCCCACATCGGGCTCCTTGCTTGGCGGGGAGCCTGCTTCTCCCTCTGCCTCTGCCTGCCACTCTGTCTGCCTGTGCTCACGCTCTGTCTCTGTCTCTCTCTCTCTCTCTCTGACAAATAAATAAAATCTTAAAAAAAAAAAATAAGAACAGGAGATAAAAATATTTGTAGAGGGATGTTTCCTTGATGAGGTAGAAGCATCTTTTTCATTTTCTTACCCTTAGTAGTTAGGTCCAAACAACTCAACAACTTAATAGCCATATGAAAAAACAATACACATGAATTAAAAATTTTAAAAAAATTCTTAAAAACCCACAGTTACTTACTAATGAGACATGTGTATTTGTTTGGCAATTCCCAGACTCTCAGACTTTGAAATCAGACTGAACCACCTTCATGTCCTATTCCATGTTGATTTTCATGAAATACTTGCTTTTTATCATAGCAAGGACCCAAAACTCAGTTTTGCAAAGATGTGACGCTCATGAAAAACAATGTAGTGTGACCTAATGTCAAAAGGATGGAATCTCAAGCTAGGAGTTTGTGCTATGTCTGAAAGATACCAAATATTATAATATTTTCCTCAAAAATTTAAGATGCCCGAGATAACTGTTGTGTCCCAGGGTGCCTTGGTGCACACTTTGGGAAGTGTAACTTTTAAGGTTAGATGGTGGAACTTTAAAAGTGGAATTTAGAACAATTCCACTGTAGTAGAGAGTTAGTTAAAAAACTAACAACTTCTCCATTGCCTGTCACTTTCCAGATGGTGGAAAGTTGAGAAATTACAGTTTGAGCAACCAGGAAGGCAGGTGTGATACTGGCAGGGAGAAGGAGGATGGCTCTCTTGGGAAGGGGGTGAGGAAAAAAATCTCAGCTCATACTGGCTCAAGGAACCCAGGGAAGGTCCTAGAAAAGATAATTTTAACCTGCATCTTAAAAAGTTATTTGACTAGATTTAGCTGACCAGGTCTCTGATTTATCTGACACTGTCTTCAAGATAGGATTAGAACATCTAGCTCTAACATTGTATCTAGGGGAAAGTACAATCTGTGTTAAGTTGGTTCTTTTGCATTCTGGTTTTCTGCAATGCACTGTGGTTAAAATGTGGATCATCTGTCTAGTATTATTGGTTTTTCAATATACTAATGCTGAGTTATGTTTATTGCATCATCTAGAATGCATAGAGAATCTCCTTCAGGTGAATGCTTCTAGTCATTAGAATATAAAAATGCAGATTTATTTCTAGCCATCTGTAAAGTCTCCAGGCCTATTAATACATGCATATTTTCCATTAAAGTCCTAGTGATATGTTATATACATAAGTTTCTGCCCTCCATTAAAAACAAAACAAACCCTCTTCCTTATCTATCTTTTAGACAAGATGGGAAAAAGAAAACACCAGAAAATATGGAGACCAAAATATCACAAAATACAGCAGATACGGTTTAAAGACTGTTAGCTTAATGGTCATGTTAATATGGAACACCAAAATTAGGCAGACTTAACCATTCACTTCAAGTCGGCATTAAAAGGAGGCTGTCTTCTCCCTGCAGGGGAAGGCCCTGCACAATTCATGCCATGGGAATAGAGGAAAATGTGTGCTTTTCTCAGATAAAGCTTGCCTACCAAAGAGGGATGGGGTGAGCATGTCTCTTATGCTCCACGTCCTAGCAGTCTCTAGGAGGAGTGTGAGGCTGGGCCAGCAAATGATCAGGGATTACACTGATTAGGACCCTCCATAGAAGGGAAACGTTGGGAACAGGTAAGAAAAATTCCCAGTCACATCTGAGAATTACCAGAAAGGGCTCAGGGAGTCCCTCTTTGGGGCCGAGATCGTCCTGTGGGTTTAGGGGCTTCCAATCCATGACTCAGCGACTTCAAGGGTTAAGTTTGGGAATGCTTGCTTTAACAATTCCAGACTCTTACAGAAAGCAGTTGTGTATCTCATCCTTTCTTTCGGGTGGTGAGTAAGGACCTACGCAATCTAACCCAGAAAAAGAACAAGCTCTCGTTACAAATAATGAACAAGAAATGGGGAATGACTAACCCTGTGCTTATAAAAATGGTGACCATGCTGGGCACCCCCGGATGGCTCAGTGGTTAAGCATCTGCCTTCAGCTCAGGTCATGATCCCAGAGTCCTGGGATCAAGCCCTGCATCAGGCTCCCTGCTGGGTGAGAAGCCTGCTTCTCCCTCTCCCACTCCCCCTGCTTGTGTTCCCTTTCTCGCTGTCTCTGTCAAATAAATAAATAAAATCTTAAAAAAATAAAAATGGCGACCACACGATCCCACATTAATGATGCCAAGGGCATGCTATCTGGAGTCGCAGTTTCCTTTTCCCATAGAAAGGCTGCCCTGCTCCAGGGGAGAAGGATGAGTTCATATCATGAAAACAGTTTGTAAGGTATAAAGCCGTTCGAGAAGCTCTAGAACCCCGGGCACGGGAAGCGGTGGGGTCTCAAGTGAAGAATTTCAGGGCACGTTACCAGAGGGGTCCGTCCACGCCTGGAGGAGGAGCCCAAGGTGAGAAGCAGAGTTTTGTCACTAGCTGCTAAGACTTAATAAGGAAAGCGGTAGCAGTCCAGGTATTTGTCTTTCTTTACATCTCGTTTTAAGGGAACATCTTTAAAATCATACAGAGGCTAAGAATACTATTTAAAATACATTTTAGGAGACTTGGTATTGAGGTTTTTATTATTTTTATCTTCTCGTTTGGGTGGAAAGGATTACTGAGTAGCCCAAGTGTCCCTTCTATTTGTCTTAGGTTCATTTCACCACACTTAAAGCAATATTGAACATAGGAAATTTGGTGCCCCAAACCATGGATTCTTTCTCTTTCTGATCACAGCATATCCAAATGATAGAGAAAGTATCTGAGAAAAAAACCATGTATCTTTCTTTCTTTTTTTCTTTTTTTAAATTATTTTTATTTTTTTAAAAAAGATTTTATTTATTTATTTGACAGATTTTATTTATTTGAGATCTATTTATTTATTTTATTTATCAAAATAAAAGATTTTATTTATTTATTTATTTATTTGATTTTATTCACAAGTAGGCAGAGAGGCAGGCAGAAAGAGAGAGAGGGAAGCAGGCTCCCCGCTGAGCAGAGAGCCTGATGTGGGGCTCGATCCCAGAACCCTGGGATCATGACCTGAGCTGAAGGCAGAGGCTTTAACCCACTGAGCCACCTAGGCGTCCCTCTTTTTTTCTTTTTTAAAGATTTCATCCATTTATTTGACCGAGATCACATGTGGGAGGGTAGAGGGGAGGCTCCCCTGCTGAGCAGAGAGCCCGACTGGGGACTCGATCCCAGGACCCTGAGATCATGACCTGAGCAGAAGACAGAGGCTTAACCCATTGAGCCACCCAGATGCCCCCCCAAAAACCATATATCTTAAGTGTGGAGTTTTCTGTCTCAAATGCATATAATGGAAAGTGTAAGTCCCTATGGTGGGAGTGAGGGTTTATAGAAACTGAAATACCAGATGTGGATCCATGATGATTTTTCCAGATAAATCGAGAGACTGTGAATCGATTTCGTTAAAGAAATGAGGACACTTTTAAAAGGGATTTACTTAATTAAATGCTTTAAAAGTCTTATTTAAGGTAACGGAGGTAAGAGCTACTAGGTTAGTACCTGGGAGAGTCCATTTTTATGGGCAAGAATTGCCAGAGTGCAGGGTCGCTACGAGCAGGAAGGACTGGAGTCTTTGCTACAAAGATTTGAATAGGGCGGCAGTTAATTCTGGGATGCCGAGGGCATAGTCTGACGCAGGGCTCGACCTATGGCGAGGGGGCTGGGAAGGAGCTGGGAGGAACAGAGGCTGCATGGAGCACAGCTAAAAGAACTTCACTTCCCCTCCTCGCTGGTCAGTGACACACAAAATCAAGCATGAAAACAGGAAAAAGTGGTTTTGAAGCCGAGGCGGTCCTAGCCACCCACGATCGCTTTGAAAAACTTTCAGCATTCACCTCAGGAAATGACCCTTCACATTTCTTCTTCACATGCTGGCTGGCGGCCCAGAAGTGGGGGATCAAGGAAGATGATTATAAAATTCAGAACTTGCTTGTGAAAGGCCTGAGTCGTTTGCAGGTTTAATATTAAATTCGTTCAGTGTTGTGGCGGGGGCGGAGGCGATGGGGAGGAGTGTGAAGGCGAGTTGTCATGATGGTGATGTGTTTTAGTTTTGAAAGGAGGGCTTAGAAGGTATTGTAGAAAGGCTTAATTAAAAAGTTTATTTTGACAAACTGAGATGCATTAAAAAATTCTTCAACTTTGACGTATTTATGACACAATTTGGGGTCAGGTTGATGGAAATGTTAAATCTGTGGGGTACTGGTTGCTCAGGTGGATATCTGAGTCACCGAAGATTAACTTGAGATAAACTCCTTCCACCATTCAGTCCAACTAATATACTTGGTGGTTGTGGAAGTCCTATCATAGAGAAGTTCATTTTCTAAAAATCTCAGCACAACTTCATAGAACCCGAGTTATTTGTCTTGGCATCTGGCTCTGAAAGGCCTGAAACAATGGCATTGTTAGGTTGTCTTGCAGGCTAAGACGTGGGATCTACACCAGGGGCCACAGAAATTCATCTCTTGCTGAATTCAAATGACTATAATTGCAAAGTTTCCAGGTCCCTGTGGTCTAAAGGTAGTTGCTATAAGTCATAGGATTTCTTTGGATCAATTTTTTAGAAGTTTAATAGAAACCACTTTCCGCCAAGTGAAGTGGGACATTTTTTTTTTTTAAAGATTTTATTTATTTATTTGACAGAGATCACAAGTAGGCAGAGAGGCAGGCAGAGAGAGAGGAAGGGAAGCAGGCTCCCTGCCGAGCAGAGAGCCCGATGCGGGGCTCCATCCCAGGACCCTGGGACCGTGACCTGAACTGAAGGCAGAGGCTTTAACCCACTGAGCCACCCAGGCACTTCGAAGTGGGACATTTTAAATCATTGGGTCAAACTGGCCACCTGGAATAGTGATATCTTATTGGACGAGTTAGCATTTCTGTTTAGTTTACCTTGAGCCCTAACTGCCTCTGGCTGAAAGTGATGACTAAAAGCCCTTCTGTGAGCCTGTGATTGGCCCATTGAGGTATCCACTTGTGCAGGTTTCTGCATTCATCAGTAAATGTGTCTGAAATCATGGCTCTGGATTTGGCAAGCTAGCCCTGACTTCCATGTGGCTTCAGGACATAAGTTCTGTGCGCGTGGGAAGCACTCTCACTCTTGGCACATGCCATGGACTCGTGAATCTTTTCCTTCCAGGAATCTGACCAAATGAGCAAACTCCAGGTTTCCTTTAAGCACAATTCCAGCCTATCTGCATGAACTTTGAATGCAGGGCCGCATATATTGGTGACTGGGATAAGAAGAGAGAACTTGGGGCTGGCATCGAAACGGATGCGGAAGGTTATATTAAAGTCGACTCAAGACTTTTTGCAGTGAAGCCTTAGAAGAGAGAGTTAGCTAAAGGAAAACGGAGGAGGATGAGGAAGAGGAAGAGGAGTGAGGTAGGGAAGAGAACGGGAGGAGAAGAGGGGAAAAGAATGAGTAGAAAGTACTTGTTGCATTAATTAGAGTACTGTGCACTGAGTAAGTCCAGCTCTCCTTGCGTCTGAAAATGGATAATTATACTTCTCTGTTTCTGATATTGTTCATGACCTTCTGGTTTGCTTGTCTAGTGTAACGTGGGTGTGCGTGGGGCATGCTACTTATAGGTTCTCCACATTTCCTTCTGTCTGCTGCAATCGTCGAAGTGTCTGCTTAGAGGGAGCCCTGTCAGCTTGATCCGTGAGTGACAGTCATGAGCTGAGTCCCTCTGCCAACCTGCATTGAACATGTCATGTGAACCAGGACATAAACTTTGGCTTACGGCATTGAGATACTCTTCCCGTAGCATAATTCAACTTATCTCATCTAATACAGAAATTAGGACCTAGAAAGAGGAAGCTGGTATAACAAAACTAGGCAATAGGTGGCTTTGTCCTGACTGCTGAGTAACAGAAAAACTTGTCAGAGGCTAGAAAGGCCGAGATCCATATCAGATAATGGCAAGTCATTTGGTAAAAGTGTTGCTTGCTGTAACTTTGAACACCTGTAAATCAATAAAAGTCTAACAGCACAATAGCATGATGTGCAAGGAATGTGAACAGTTAATGTGGTAGTCTGGATCCTCTGGGGCCTGGATGTCAAGATGGGATGATGTGTGCTAGGGGAAATCCCTTTGAGAGGAAATGGGGAGGGAGTTGGGAGAGGCTGGGCCAATTCTCAGACCATGATATGAGTCTGATACTAAGTGAAAGAAAGTTCGGGCAAACATGTCCTAAGCCATGCTGCTATCTCAGGAAACTTCTGTAAGTCCTTGGCCAAAGCCACCCTCAGAGATGTCTCATGGGACGGGCCTGCCCTAGTGTCCCCGCCATGCTTGGTTACTGACTGGGAGGCGAGGGCGGCAGCTAGGGCCCTTGGTTTCTCTCAGACCCTTTGGTTGCCAGTCTCAAGACATACTCTTCTGGCCATCACTGTTAGCTTCAAGATCTTAGACATATGACAAGACAGGTAACCGTCCTCATTCTAAGTGGCTTTCAAAAAACACAACATTTTTTCATCCCTCATGTAGCTAAAGTATTAAAACTGTTTGGTAGGGACACCTGGGTGACTCAGTTGGTTAAGCAGCTGCCTTTGGCTCAGGTCATGATCCCAGAATACTGGGATCGAGTCCCACATCAGGCTCCTTGCTCGGCAGGGAGCCTGCTTCTCCCTCTGCCTCTGCCTGCCACTCTGCCTGCCTGTGTGCTCTCTCTCCCTCTCTCTCTGACAAATAAATAAAATCTTAAAAAAAAAAAAAAAAGAAAACGTATTAAAAAAACAACTGTTTGGTAATAGACTGTGTTGACAGAGATGGGAAAAACAGTACTCTCCTCCTTTAGTTATGAGACTATAAATGGGTATAACCTTCTCAGAGACCAATTTCCATATCTTTCAAAATCATGCATGCGTATACCTCCTCCTTTCTAATCTCTCCCAAGGATACATTTGCATATGCGCAGAGTATTATGTCCCAAGATATTTACTTAAGCAGTGAGTATAATAGCTCAAGAGTGGGAAAAAATACCCATTGATAGGGAACTAATTCTGTAAAGTATGTCTATCCATAGAATTAAATATGTACCTTCAAAATAATGAGGCATATAATGGTAAGGCACTCTCTCCGGTTTAAATTTAAGTTAAAAAGGAGATACACCAATAGTAAAAGGTGCTTACCTTTGTGTTTTGAAAAGAGAAGGGGTCCTAGATATGCATGTCACTTGTATCTCTGGGTGACCACTTGAGAGGCTAATGGCATTGGTTGTCCCTGCAGGCACATCCAATAAAGGGGTATTTTAAGGGACAGGAATGGAAAGGAGACTTAACTTTTCACTGTGTTTCTTTTTGTATTATTTGAATGTTTTCCCATGAATATGGATGGCCAATTAAAAAGAACAATTAAAATATAAATAAAAATCACAGTTAAAAAAAAAAGTTTCTTTCCCTTCTGCCACTCACAGCCACTGTGTGTCAAAATGATTTTTTATCCTCTTGTCACATGGCCATGTAGAGCTGTTCTTGGCTGGCATGAGTACATATTATTAAATTGAAAAGGAAAAGAACTGAAATGTTATTTCAGCAACCCTGGAATCATGTACAAGGACAATTTTTGCTGTATTGGGAAGATTCGCCTTTTACCAGGATCTGCCCTATAATGAACAGTGCCACCGCAATCTAGAGAAAAACCAGAATGCACTGTTATAATCAAGTTTGGGGACTTGACTTATTTTAAGCTTCCATATATCATTTGGCCAAAGATTTTTTTTTTTAAACCAAACTCTGCGTTTCTTTTGAAGGTCACACAGTAGCATGAAACTGATGGAAGCCCTACACAGAGAACAGAGTGTGATGTACTTTACTGTTTTCAAGGAAAATCAGAACAAGAAATGTTCCCCTTTTTTTTTTTTTAAAAGAGGGCTTGAAAAATGATGGGGTGGGGGAGAGTGGATGGCCATTATTTGTATCTTTTCTTTGAACATATAGTCCAGGCCCACATCTGCATCTCTGGGCTATGGTATTCTAGAATTACTAGAATTACGCGAGTGAAAGGATCTCAGAGACCTTCTCTTTTTCTATCTCATTTTAGTTTCTTAATTAAAAAAAAATTTATTTATCTTTAAAAAATATTTTGTTTATTTATTTGACAGAGATAGTACAAGTAAGCAGAGCAGCAGGCAGAGGGAGAGGAAGAAGCAGGGCTCCCCGCTGAGCAGGGAGCATGATGAGGGGCTCAAATCCAGTTCTCTGGGATCATGCCCTGAGCTGGAGGCAGCCACTTAACTGACTACACCATCCAGATGCTCCGGCTCTCATTTTATAGATGAAAAAACTGGCGCCCAGAGAAATTAAGCACATTTTCCAAGGTCACACAGCCAGAAATTCCCCGTTTTCAGCATCGGAATATTCAATGTTAGCATGGCCCCATCTTTACAGACACAAGGTCCCTGACACTTCTGACCACACTCCCCAGAGGCTGAGGAAGTCCTTCAGGTGGGCTCCTGTGTGTGCTCTCTTTCTCATCTATGCTTAGGCCTTCCCAGAAAGACTCTCTGTTGGTCTACATTTACTGGTGAAACCAGATAGCAAGGTGGGCAGGAAGAATTGAGATTGCTCCTCATTCTCCATTCCAAAATTTATCTTGAGCACCCCCCCTCTTTTTTTCTTTTCACGATTACCATATGAGTATTGATTTTAATTAGTTCTGTCTATTAAGATTTCCCTTAGGTTCAGAAGCCAGCCTGGTAATTAACTGTTCAGCTTGCTTCTTGCTGGCAGTATTGTTAGGTGAGTTACTGCGGCTCTCAGTCACAATCTAGGATCGATGCTCTTCTATAGATCCCCCCTCAAGAGTTCAGACGGGGATGGAGTTTCTGGGTTAGGCAGTTTTCCCTGTCTTGTTACAGGCATGGGAGTATGGAAAGGTGGCTCTCACACTCTATGAGCCTTTTCCTGTTCATTAAGGCAGATACCCTTGTATCAGGGTCTCCAAATGATGTGCATGTTGTTGGCAAGAATTGCAGGGAAGTCCAGATGTTTTGCAGCTTGCCCGGTAAAAAAAAACTCATTATGACATAACACCAAACCACACCCTTTTGTATTTTGTGAATAGACCTGGTACTTCTCTTGGGTGGAGTAGGGTTTGAAGCAAAAGTTTACAGTCAGTTTTCCCTTCTGCTTTCATTCCACCGTGAATTCTGGGAAAGGTAGAGAATGCTCCCTAGTAATTTGTGGGATGTGTGAGATCTGATTGCCCAGAAAATGTGTGTGGGGTTTAAGTTTTAGAATACACATTTTGAGGCTCAACTCCCCAAGTGGATTTTCTGTGCATATGCAGATTTTACTGACCAAGTTGTATTTGGGTTTGTAGTTCTGATCGAGTAGGTGTTTGGGATAATGATGGTAATTCTGGACTTTGTTTACAGGCAATCAATTAACAATTGGGTGAGAGCCATGACAACAGTCCTTTCTGATTAAATCAAAATCCCTCCCGTTTTCTATTATTGAATGCAATCCATTATTTTTAATGAAACAGCTCAACAGTTTAATGTGTTCTTAGTGATGTTTAGCAACTCTGGATTTGCTGATGAGACTACAGAATTCTCTGTGTTTTACCTGAACAAATAGTGAAGGTGCAAAATGTCCAAGTCCATCTGTTCCTTAGGTGCCAAGTGCCTTTCTATTCCAAAGGCCCTTCCCTCTTTCAGTGTCCCGTCTTCCCCCCTCCTCCCCCGACTCTCTCTTGGGTACCTTGAAACCTTTGCAGTCAAGTTTTTTCCTGATGTTAGTAGCCAAGGCTGTCACTCAAAGCTGAGGCTTTACTTCCCTTGTGACTTTTTGTTCTTGCCTGGTCAACCTGGGAGAGTTTGAACTGCATGGATGTTGAACTCTCATCTTGAGGCCCAAAGCCAGAAATACTGGGTCAGGGAACTCAGAGTCATCATTATAAAACAATTATATAACCAGAGGAGTATCTCCTCTCATCTGCTCCTGATAATATTTTTAACAACTGTCATACGGCAGGCTGAAATGAGACACTTTGTGTACTTTGTCTTATGTTTAGCAAAATACCACCAGACAAGAAAATGAGAGCAGTGCATTAAAACATGCATTGTTAGTGCAGTTAAGCAATTTACTCATTTGATGATTATTTACTGAGTGCATAGTATTTACATACTAACATCGTGAGGTATATAAAATAAATTCTAGGTTTCCTGCCCTCAAGGAGACTCTATCTAGGAGCGATTTAGTCTGATCAGAGACATAGAGCTGTCTGTGGAGCTGATGAGTCAAAGTGGACCAGTGGCGAGCCTGTGAGCAGCTGTCACGCAAATGAGCCAGAGGAGAAAGAGTATTCATGTACTCAGCTCAGAAAAGACTTGGGTCACATGTAACTGCGTGTAGGAACACGACTCACAGCTGGATTTTAAGGGCAATTATGCAACTATGACAATACTAAGCAAGATCTGATTTCCCCTTAGACTTGAGTCCTGCAAAATAGGAATGTGTTATCTATCTCCTTTCACAGCAATGCTTAATGATGTGTCTGTGCAACAGCAGAGCAATTCTTTAAGGGGGAAATTGAGTGACAGTCATTGACAAAATTTGCTGGGAATTAATTTTCTGCAGTTCCCTAGTGAGCACATGCATTTTATATTTCAAGATCATTGTTGCAGATGAAAGAAATGTAGGAAAAATGGGGCTGTATTCGATTCATGTTAAACATAATACTTTATACATCCAGGGGAAAAAAATGTTCATCTTTGCTCCAAAGAAGGTTATGTAGAAACTAAAGTTGCCAGTAATGAAACATTTAATGTTTGAGTACTAACCCACCTTGAGATGGTTTAATACTGTTACATTCTGAGGCCTGATGGCTTCAGGTGTGTGATGTATGGTTATTTCCAATGTTCCCCTTCTGGAAGATGGTGCTCCTGGGAAGAATAAACAGGACTAGGAAATAATTTTTTTTAAAGCAGTTTTTTTTTTTTTTTAAGTTACTCACAGTTTATCCTCTGAAAGAATTGCTTTAGACGAATAAATAGGATGTGAAATAGAGTCTACATGCAAGTTTGGTATTAACAAATGATCCCAAAATAAGATGGTAGTTCAAAGCATACCTCTGGAATCAGACTGCTGGATTGGGTTCGAATCATAGCTTTGACACTCATTAGCTGTGTGATTCTTGCCAAGTTAGTTAACCTCTCTGTGCCGTAGGAGGTCTATCTCATAAGGGTTTTGTGAGAATTCAGTAAGTTAATAATAACTTAGATCTGTTATGTGAACTATGTGATCACATTGACCTGTTCATAGATCAGTTGTAGATCTGGTATTTGTTTAGCACATGTAGGAAATAGTCCTCAGCATTCCTGCCTTCCAGCAAGTGCTCTGAAAGTACCATGTAGTCGAACTTGAAACTAATGTAGCATTGTGGATCAACTATACTCAAATAGAATAAAAATAGTTTAAGAAGTGCTGTGGTTGTGGTTGCCATTAGCACCGAGCCTAGCCATCCGCCGTTCTGTTGTGCCAGGGACCACCAGGCTTCGGGTCTGTCAGTGGCTGCTCAGCTTAGTAACCCCAGAAACGTGTGTAGTGGCCAAAGAAATGGTGAAGATTCCATATGTGAGGCCCTAGGCTGATGCCCAAGACCTCTGCTGCTTTCCCAAATGCTGCACGTTGGATAAATTTATCCCCTATTTCCAGAAAGAAATCGAAGTGTGGATGAGGGGCTTCAGTTCTCCAGTGCTTTGGCATTTCCTGGAAGGCCAATTTACCGTTGTGTACAGAGACTTCATTGTTCTCTGCCACCAAATGTGACACAATCCTTTTCTTGTTGGAATCTGTGGTGGGTTTGCCGAGGGGGGAGTTTGTTGAAAATTCTCCTGTGGGGTCTAAGGGATCCTCTTTGGCTTTGCATAGACAGTAGTTGCACTGATGTTGGAGGGCTGGGAGACAAAAGCAACCTCCTGTCCCACCAGGCCTGTCAGTATTTCCTTAGCACCTGCTCTGTGCAAGGGAGAAAATGCTCATCTGCTTTCAGAAGATCTGTTTCCAAATCAGAAAGCATCATATGTCAGATTTTCCCCATGTCAGGCACCAGAATAGATCCAATGGAAAGTTTCTAAGTATTGTGTGGAAAAACACAACGAAACAGAATGTATAACAGTGGCTTTCTCTCGGCCTCACCCGGTAGAAAATATCCAACCCAGTGTATCAGAGTACCAAGACTAGGGCAACCCGAGAAAGTTGAAAGAAACATGGTGCCCGCATCCCATTATTCTTAGAGGCTGTATGGGGACAGGCCATAGGACTGCCCTCTGTCCTTTGCCTCTTGGTTTGTGGTTTCTGTCAGCCCACCATTCTGTTCTCTTTCTCCACCCCAGTTCTCGGGGAATCCTGTGCTTTTGGATTCCTTCTCTGGTCAATGTAAGCCTTCTTAGGCTCTGTCCTTCTGCTGTCTTTATTCTCCAACAACAGAGAAATAAAGTGTTACTCACATTAGCTGCCTCGAGGTCACTTTAATTCCAAGGTAGGCATGTGTATGCCTTTGTGCATTTGTAGGAGCTGGGAGAGGTAAGGATCTATCTGTATATATATTTGGAGAAGAATGTGAGTAACTCTTATGCTGTTTCTAATTAAGCTAGGCACTTTAGTTATTGGTTTTGTTGTTCCTCTGAATAAGCTAGAACTGTGAATGTTGACTGGATCTATTTCTATCTCCCTATCTATCTATCCAATCATCTACCATCCATCCTAAAACACAGTTTGTCCATTAGTCTACTGATGGGCCAATTCGATTATTTTCAAGGAAGAAATATTTAAAGAGACGTGCAGATGAAGTCAAAGTATGCCAGCCTGATTGGGTTAAAGCAAATCACTGTCGGGATATGGAAAGAAGAAGGAAGAAAGAAGAAGAAGGTATCTTTTTTATTTTATTATTATTTTTAAGTTTATAAGTGACTGCATCATGGGACAGTTATCTTGACAAAGAAAATTAATTTCACAGTGTGTGGGGACATGTTCTTTTATCAACATCACTTAGGTTCAGTTTGTATCTCAGTGCTGTATGTATGTATCTCAGTGCTGACTCTACTTTAGGCTCTTTAGAAGCCATGAAGACAGGTCTCCTGGTCTTGCTTTCCCCCATCTCTTTTCTCCTGGTCAAAGGAAGATTTTCCTCATCATCTGACCCACCCAGGGGCAGCTTCTTGGTCTGTAATTGCTGGGAAGCCCAGTGTCAAGGACCTAGTTTCCACTCCTCTGGCAAGGAATCAAGAGACTGGCCACATCATAAAATTTAAAATCAGAACTGTCCTAGGGAATTCAGGGCCCAGAGACCAGGCCCTGTGTCAAGGAGGAAGGGTACCTTTCAAGTGTCTTTTCAGCATGGAGTCCTCTCCTGATAATGGAGGACCACCATCCACGCGACATTATTTACAGGTGTTGATAGTCTCTTTGTGGCTCTGACAGTTGGTTTGTGATATGGATATTATTTTATACCTATGCATTGCCTTTTGTTGTTTACTGTGACTAGATCTACTCATTTAATTGCTAACTGTGTTTAGTCATACAGTTAAGTGGAGAGGCACAGAACACAAATAATGAAACAATTAGGATATATGGGAGCAGGATTTAGAGAGAAGTAAAAGGAAGAGTACTGGACTGGGAATCCCAGGGTTTGGATGTGAGTCTAACTTCCCATGTCTCGGGGTTGGTCCAAGGGTATCTGAGGCCCTGTTCATGCTTGGTTCATTCTGTATAGTCCCTGGGTGGCTTTTCTCTCTTCTTATGTCCAACTACATCTTGACCCTCTTCTTTTGATTCCTTGTAATTTTTCTAGGTCAGGGCGGGGTCAGCTCTTTCTTTCTTCCTCTCTCCCTTCACTCCCTTCCCTCCTTCCCCTCCCTCCCTCCCTTCCTTCCTGCTCTTGTTACCCTTTATCAAGCTGCCCAAACAGGGGAGGGGGAAGTGAACTAGCATTTATTGAGGATCTCTTTTTGCCAGGAACTTGACCTGTATCGTATCACTGAATCCTTGAAACAATGCTGAGTGATTGGACTGGTTATTTTTGTATTTTTATTATTTCAAGGAGGAGGAAACTGAACCTAAGTGATGTCGAATACCTTGGCCAAGGTCACATGGTTGATGTTGGCAAATCTATATCTGGCTAAGTCCAAAACACTTTGATCTTCCCTTTGGAGAGCACTGCCTCCCCTTGAGAGTGTCTTGCCTCCTGGGGTTTCCACTGCTTTTAAGAGTTGACCCTGTTCCACTTTTTATGAGTAGCATCTTGGTGTCTCATCCAGGGCTCTTCTGTCTTCACTCTTCCTAATTCTGTACTGAGGCAGATAGTTCTGATTGTTTTTCAGCCTCATCAAAGTACTTACTTTGGGCTTCCCTTCATCTATATACAGATAAGGATTTGTAGCCTTTCACAAGTCATAGAGGTAGAGAATCTGATGAAAGTTATCCTTATGATTTTTCACATGTGTGCACGCGTGCATGCACAAACACACACTCCACACTTTTGCATAACAATTATGGGGATTCAGAGAACGCCAGAGGCCTAACTCTGGACCCCTGTTAAAGGTTCTTGGATCAGGAAGATTACTTTTCACTGGTCAGGGACTGGGAAAACGTCCAGTTTTCTCTGTCCTCGGTAGGAAAGTAATTCATTTTGAGCCTCCTGCAACGGCAGGGTGCTCAGGTCTCATCCCAGGTGAAATTTTTTTCCAGAAAGGTGTTGGCACGTGCTGTGCGTGTTTGCTGGCCTCCTTGGACTGGCAGGCCCGATGGGGCCATACACGAAAGGTGATCAATGTGTCTGGGGTCTGTATCTGTGTCTCCTTTCTCCACCTGAAATATTGGCACAATTCCCGTTTTCTCAACTTCTCAGGGTGAGAGGGAAGTGGGGTAAAATGTATGAGCACTTTGAAAGTAAAGCTTCATGTCAGCGTGTCACTGGAGAAAACACTCCGGGCTTGGCCATTTTTTGCATAGTCTTCTATTCCAGCTCTTCTGCTTGAATCATCTTGATTCAAAACAGCTGTAGCTGACATTTCTCAAACTTTCTGAAGGAAGGGAAAATTTGGTATTCTACCTGAGGCTTAACTGAGCACCAGCAGTCTGCTGGTGTACTTCCCAGCTGCTCCAACCCTTCATTTTAAATGCACTCTGAGACTTAAATTGGACAGACCCTTGCATTTTACACTTCTTTTTTTTTTATTTTTTCTTCCCCAGAGAGCTACCCAGCGCTGCTGGCAAATTTATAGATGGCTGGTTTGGTTAATTAGGGAAAAAATGTTGGATGCATGAAGATTATGTAAGCCACGAGCACTGTAAAGTAAGCATCTTTTGGGGTTCACAATCAGCCCAGGGAGACGTGACACCTGTCCTTAAAATGCCCATTGTGGTAATTTTATGTTACAGATTCGAAGCTAGGGACGTGTCCTGGCAGTTTCCCTGCTATTTGCTTAGGAGGGGACACAATACTGCCGAAGCCCTAACACAATCTTATTATAGGAATGGCTCTGGTGTCTTTCACAGAGTGAGCAATTCTGATTTATTTTTCTCGTGATGCAGAAGACACTTGCGACTTTAATGTGGTCTTTGCTGCCTGTTGGATCCCTTTTTAGGACTAATCATTTGACTTTGCTTTAATGAGATTAAACCCAGCAGGGGCAGGTATTTTCCTTTTTAATTTTCATTCCTGTTATTTAATTGGCATTACACACACATAATGAGACCAGAAGAAAAAAAAAAAAAAACCAGCCTGTAGCAATCTGTTCAATACAAATAATTCAGGCAGATGCAGCCAGATGTATCCATGGTGACCTCCTTGACTCTGTCACTACCTGCACAGTAGGGAAGATGGCCCAGAACACTTAACTCCCTGGTTGCTGAATGTGTCGGAGAGGCCCTTTCTCCCTTCCTCCTTCCATAAGAAAAGGTGTTTAACCCCGTCCTCCTGTTCTTCAGTATTGGGAGTTATCTGCTCAGCATCTGTATGATATAGCGTGGGGTTCGGAGTGGGTGCTGGTCGTTGGTGTTATTGCTGGCTCACCACCAAGTGGTTTCAGTGGTGTAGACAGAGACATTATCCATCTGTCCCCAAGGGTCCATCAAATAGTATTCATACCGGAGGAGAAATGCTGACCCACACTGATGGTGAGGCCATCAGAACAGGTAGCAAACAGGAGCCCTCTCTTTTTGTGCACCAGGTTTCTGTATCAGAAGCAGGTTCTCTTCTGAAAAAAAAAAAGACAGTGACTTTTGGAGTCCAATAGGAGGAGGTCCTCTCTGATGAGCGGTCATGGTTTTAATCTTTCTAGGACCCCTCCCTGGATTCAGGATCCCAGGATCAGCCTCCAGACCCAGTGGTGTCCAGCAGAGCACCATCCCATGGTGGTGACTCATGGGGCTTCCTTCCATACATCCGAAGTACCTCCTTTCTTCCCACCAAGGTCAGGTGCCCATTATTGTAAACTCCACATCCCATGGAACAAATTAGGTGATTCTTAAAATGTATTTTGGAATTTTCCTTTGTTGACACAGCACCTGGAACATGGAAGTTTCCATGCCTGTAACATACAGGACATTAGTGTGGTATTATCCATGTTGCCACCGAAGGAAAGGGGCAGCGGAAGGAAGCCTCACTCCACTTCTGTATGCTCTGTCCTCTCTTGTGTTTTTCTACCCAGTGCTGGTTCTCTTCCACTGTTGCCTTTTCTGGGAAGTGTACCAGCATCCTGGTGATAGGGAAACTAGGAGGCATCTTTCAGACTCCCTCCCTTTTGTCAGTGCATTTCCTTGAGTGGCTTGGGCTCTGGCTCTTGTCTACTAAGATGCCACCGTCTCTTACAGTTCCCTCTCCTGCAAGTCAGTCGCTTCCTTATTGTCTTCGTTTCGTTCTTAGACGAAAGCAGAAAGATTAGTATCCCTCCCTGGCTCTGGCTGACTGTCCTTTCACGGACACTCCCGTCTCCCCTCGTTCTTCCTCTGTCTGCTCCAGCCACTTCCTCCCAGCTCCCCGGTGCTGTGCCTCTTTCTCCTGGAGGAGGACTCTACCTGCTTCAGACTGTTACCTGGAGCATCCTTTCCTCTCCCTTCACTCACTTTCCTCTTGCCAGCCACGTGAGCGGCCACTGTGCCAGGGCTGGCTCTCCAGGTCACGTCGTACGCTCTGTCATTCCGGCTTCTATGAGGGAGGTCCCTTCCCACTCACCACGTGCTGCAGACGTCGTCTGTAAAGAGAACCCGATCTTCTGTTTTCTCAATGAGATGATCTATTTTTTTTTCCCCCAAACAAGAATAAACAAACCTGAAGACGCAGAGTTGAAACAGTCAAGAGCCTGGTTATGATACTTAATGTTGGCATAAACCACATGTTCCCAATCCTATTAGGTGAAACAGTGTGAATGGAGAGACATGCTTTCTCCTCCTTTCACTGTGTCTGTGGTCTTCATACTCCTCTTTGAGATCCTGTCTTCATCATCGCCAAAGCCACTTTTTAAATTCTCTGGTGCAGTATTGTGAGGCCTGTCACCTTTACTTCTGTCTAAGTTGTTGGAGATACTACAACACTTTCTGAATCATGCATAGTGCTGTCACTGGAAATTTATCCCGAGCCACTAGAACCCGTTTGTGTAACATTAGGACAGTCCCCCTCCCCCATTTGTCCCATGACTGTGTATTTCTGATTGCCACACTCTAGCCACTCCTTGCGTAGCTTTAAAAGTGATCTTTAAAAGGCTTGTTTGCGATGACATGCAACATTTGCAATTGCCAGGTCATCCCTCAGGGACAATTACTAAATCTTTGTTAAATTCCATTCCTTCTTTATTGCCAATTATGTCCATTCTAGGTTAATTTGCTGAAAGACAATTCAGTGAACGACCAATTTGCTTAATTTACCTGTTTCTTTTCACTGTTTAATGTTGGCCCACAGGCTTTTGTTTCGTCTGCTTAACAGCATTGTAAGGAATGGGAAATTGGTCTCTGCCTCAGTTCCTTCTACTTGGACTGGATGCTGTTTGGCAGCTTAGCAGTCATCCTCCCCTCCCCAATTTGTTTCCTTTCCTTTTTTTTTTTTTTTAAGACTATTTATTTATTTGACAGAGAGAGACAGATCACAAGTAGGCAGAGAGGCAGGCAAAGAGAGAGAGAGAGAGAGGGAGAAGCAGGCTCCCCGCTGAGCAGGGAGCCCGATGCGGGATTAGATCCCAGGACCCTGAGATTATGACCTGAGCCAAAGGCAGAAACTTAACCTACTGAGTCACCCAGGCATTCCCCAGTTTCTGTTTTCTAATAGAATGTTTTCTTTAGGTGATGCACCTCACAGCCTCAGGGCCCTGGAAAAATTAATGCCATCTTTGTTTTAAGCATTTAACCTTGGGTGAGACCAGATGAAGATGAGGAGAGAAAAACGCAAAGTTATATTATTTTGTTAGACCACAGACCCATGGGGAGAACACAGTAGGCTACTCAGGGATATTTAGGGGAAGCACCGGGGGCCTTCATGATGCTGCGTAAGGGAGTGGAACTGTGGATTGTGATTTTGATGGGAAGGAATGGGAAAGGTAGGGTAGGCGATCTTAGAATTGGATATGGAGCTTCGAAAGGGGTGTTCCCATGGAGTTCACATTCACTGTGATGTTAGAGTATATGGTTTGGTGTTATTTAAAATTTACAGATGTTTTTGGGTGAGTCCAGTTTATTTGGGAACAGCTAGTAGACATTTTGTACATATTAAGCCTTTGATTTATTGAAATTAAAGGAATGTCTGATGTAATCCCCATTTCATATGCGTGTCTCGATGAATCTCAGCCATGTATGGAATATGGAATTTCCCTGATGATATATGACAGACGTTTGTTTGTCTGATGCTGTCTTAGGCTGAGAAGGACTCAGGTCCTGGCCACCTGAGGCTTGCAGGGTGGCAGACTTCATACTGGATGCCAGTATGGAATATTGGGACCCTCATGAGGCAGATTACGTCTTAGTGGAGGCCAGCACGGACGGACATGTTGCCCCTTTCCTCCCGATGTCCGCAGATCTTCCACAGATCATAGATTGCCCTCAGGGAGAAAAGAAGAAAGAGGGGTGAGAGAGGGTAAGAGTCGTGTGTTCATCCAAAGGAGTCTGAGGTGGCATGGAAAATTGGCAGTGGGGCTCAGTTTACTTGACATATTCAGGTTTCTACCATGAGGGTCTGAGAGCTAAGCCAAAATTTTCAGAAATAAGCAAAGACTACTGCATTCAGCCATGCTCTGCAGCAAATATTCTATCTTGACGTCTTTAAATGACCCTTCATCTAGAAGTTTATAGCCACATGTCTCCTTTGTAAGTTTGTTGTTTCCTTTGGCTTTACCTGTACCTTGTCCTGCTCACTATTCTTTTAGTATGGTACCCCTCTTTGGTGTTGCCAAAACTACGGGGGTCCAAGCTAACAGGGAATTGTGTTACATTGGATTAGCTGTAGTTGGTGGAACTTGACTAAAGGTGGCCATGTCAAATTATTTGTATTGGCTCGTTTGACATAACAGAGATGCCAATGCAAAATTATTTAATCTTTCCAAACTAAAAGGCCACCATATGTCAACTCATAGGTGGGTGTCAGAGATCGATGCTTGCAAGCCTTTCCTCTTTCTCTCTCTCACATACCTAGATACTATGTGATAATATTCTTCAGATTAAGTCCTGCCTTTTACACTTTCATGTTGTCACTTAAAATTTTTCATTGTATATTTAAACATTCCAAAGGATGTAATTTCCATTATTTGGTAAATACTGATACCTTAAACTTTTAGATGACTCTTTTAAATGTATCCAACATATATGAATTCCATAGTAATTTGATTCCCACTATAATCTTTTAAAAAAAAATTCATGAAGAATCTTTTCTGTAACAGTAGGAAATCTTGCATCATTTCTTTCTTTGTTAACAATTGACTTTCTATTGGTCTTCCTTCACAGAAATGTGTTCTGACATAATGTATTGCTATGTTTGAAAGTCACCTCACCCTACTTTTCTAGCCCCAAATAACTATGTACATTTAAATTTTAAAATTTTCTTACCACCTAAGCCTTTAAAGTGTGAATATTTTTCTTCTAGATCCACTTATCATTATAATTATTCCTACACAGTGGATCAGGAAGTATTTATTTATTTTTAGAACTTTTTTTTTTAAGATTTTATTTATTTATTTGACAGAGATCACAAGTAGGCAGAGAGGCAGGCAGAGAGAGAGGAAGGGAAGCAGGCTCCCTGCTGAGCAGAGAGCCTGGTGCAGGGCTTGATCCCAGGACCCTGGGATCATGACCTGAGCCAAAGGCAGAGGCTTTAACCCACACTGCCACCAGGCACGCCCTGGAAGCATGCATTTATTACAGATAATGACAAAATATACAAAATTATGACAGTATACACAAAAGTAAAATTATTATTGACAATGCATTTATTGTGAGTTGGTTAAGATGGCTTTGGCTTAAAAGAGCATTCATCTTGTCTCTCTGTTCAGCTACCCTGTTTGGCCCCTTGGGAAAATGGACCAAGGTAAGACCAGTCAGGTATTATGAGAGGGGCAAGACCAGTATGATTCAGCGCCCTGTCTTGAGAAAACCAGTGTTAGAAACATGTGCATAGAGACGTTGAGGATACATAACCAGCCCCACCTTCCTCAGGGCATTCTTAGGGGTGCCCATAGCCTCCTTTGAAGAGCAGTGTCTTTCAGGATGGGAAATGTGGCAGAGATGTATTTCAGCAAAATATCACCCCCACGTTCAGGCTGCTCTTTTTAAGAAAGGGTGGTACCAGAGCGCGCCTTGGCCTACGGCGCAGACCGGGATGCCTACCGTGGCCAGCTAGGCACCTGATGTAAAAGTAATGATTCTGCGTGGCCAAAGGAGTAAACTCCTGTATTTTATCATGGAAAATATCTGAAAAGCAAGTTAGACATGATAGACGACCATTTCTTGGAGTAGAACCAAAATTCTCAGGTGCTAGGGAATTAGCATAGCAGGGTGAATGCTAAAACTGAACTTATTTTTAGATATCTGTGGAGATTTATTTGTTCTGATACAAGGCAATGGCATTATTACGAAGAGTAAAATAACCCCAGAAAACAGAAGACATTCTGAGGTCCAAATCAACAAAATATCAGGCAGATATCAAAGGGAAATCTGAAATGATTTATCGTGAAAGGCCGGAATACCTTTGGGGAAGGTTTCTTCCCCCCCAGGTTAGCCAATATACAAGCCAAGTGGATATGTCAAATATAAGACAAATAATGGTCTTAATAGAATTGTGCAACTCAATTGGTTTGATGGAATTGGATCAAGGGAAAGCAGGAGAAGGAACACATTTGTACAGGGTGAAGAATTATCTGGGAATACATTGTCTCATGAAATTTGGCTTTCCAAAGGGCTCAATTTAATTTAAAGAATATCCCTTTGAATTGAAAATAAGCCCTCAGGACCCAAAGAAGAATAATAATAGCACTGAGTTGAGCTGCAGACAGTGTGGGGTTTTCCTTAGGTTTTGTGGCAAGCTTGGTTTGACCTGACCATTCCAAGCTCAATGGAAAGGAATGCCACACCACTGTGCCAGACCTCTACTGCCACACCCCAATCACAGGACACACTCCTTGGTAACTTTGCTGTTGGGCAAACCATCACACAATAGCACAGATCACCAGTAACCTTCTACTTTCACCTTGGTCTTTTGGCAGGTGAGATATACTATTTTAATATAGAAAGTGTTATAGACTGTGAGGTTCTGGACACATCAGCGAAATTTTTTGTGGGCAAATGTAAGGGTTTTTCTCCTCTGCTTTTATTTATGTTTTGGCTTTCTGATGATGCATCTTTATTGAGATGTAAATATCTGTTGCTGTTGATTTATTTTCTGGTATCTCTGGTGGCAGTGTTTTTTTTTTTTTTTTTTTCTTTTTTCTGCCTCTAAGGAAGGTAGTTGTTTTGAGACACTTATTTTCTATCCTTGGGGGTCTCTGGTAATTGAAAATGATGTCATTGGAAGGAGAAATAAGAGAAATATAAATTACAGATAAAGGGATATACTTTAAAAAGCATTGTAATTATGTACAATAATTATATGCAGTTTTAAAGCCAGTATTATTTGAAAATACTTTAAAATTCAGAAGTTAAGTAAGGGCAGATGGGTTCTATTTTCCTAATATTGTTGTATGTTATAGAATCTGGTCTCATTTTTTGGCAATGTCATAAATATTAGATGAAAATCTCATTGATCCAAATAGTATTTACTGTGTGAGTCCATGAATATTCTAGCCACATGCATGACATATATATACTATCATCATATTCATACCCAAAGTAATTATGAAAGTCGTAGATGTATGACCTGAGCTACTGTCCTCTAAATTTTGGATCCCCTTGAACGGTAATCACTAGGACATTTCCATTGCTTTTGTCATAGGTACAGATGCCTGGCTCCAGATACACAGAAAACCTAATGGGAACGGGGAGAGGGGTGGTGTGGATGGGACAGCTTCATATTAAGCAAAATGCTGACTTGGGATTAGGTGACCTTTGCTATAAATCAGAAAGAAAGCTGTCAGCTGGGCCCTTTCTCATTTGCAGCAGGTACGGGCAGCAGGAAAATGAGGCAAAGCGTCCTTTGAAGCAAAACATTCCATGCGATGCAATTCGCGCTCACCATTGTCTCTGTCCTCCTAGAAGCTATTAGTGAGCGTAAATCAGGTAAGGCCCTGGTGCACCCTGCTTCTCCACGGGCCCTTCCTGGTAGCAACATCTTTACTCTCCCACCTGAAGTTCTCTTGCCCTTTCCAGCGACAGGAGGGAGATAAGGTGAGCTTCGCTGAGTGGGCTTTCTCGAACAACAGCAACAACAAGGAATGTTTTGCGGTACCAACCACAGAAAGTGTTTGGCTTACATTGTTCTAGAGGATGGTAGCGACGTAAAATGTAAAAGCCTTTTTCTGAGCTGCAGAGAGACAGCACTCTGCTGTTCCTGGGAAATCGGTGTATTGTTTTGGAGTCCTGGGAGCCTTCCTGGTACCCTCAGGAAGTCACACCCATCCTGGCCGTCCTTTTAGACCCACACAAAAAATATCAGCAGTCCCAATGGCCACGTGAAAAATGTCCCAACGGTTAGACTGCCTTCTTCATTCTCTGGGCAGGGGAGATTTTTATAATTGAGTTCTTGATTTCCTGTGTCCCGATCTTTCCAAGCTTCTTTGTGCTGACATTACACTCCCTGTTTCTTCCAGTCAGATCAACCTCTTTTCCAGGTGGTTCGCTTGTCATGCTCTTCTCCACTCTAGCTCCTGCTCACACCTCCCTTTCTGCCCTGCTTGTCCCCTCAGCTGTCCATAGTTCATGCCCTCCACCCACTGCAGTGAGTGCCCAGGGCTGGTATTTTTCTCTCCAACCCACTAACTATAATGCTCATGGTCTTCATCGGCGTGACTCAGTTCAGGGTGTCAGGGGACAAAACACTCTTTGAGAGCCGCAGGTGAGTCCCACCGAAAGGGGGGTAGTCATAAGATGTCCTAATAATGGCCCAAATTAGATTTCACTGAACCACCTTGGAAGCGCATTCCATCCTGAAAATCATGTCCCTGAATCCTTGTGGCTTGTTTCAGTTGCCCATAAATAGAGTGTTGGAATGACACACTCCTAAGGACCCTTAATGCTTAAGGCAATCATCTTGCCTGTGTTTAAAGAAATTGTCGTCTTGGGGCGCCTGGGTGGCTCAGCCATTAAGCGTCTGCCTCCGGCTCAGGTCATGATCCCAGGGTCCTGGGATCGAGCTCTACATTAGGCTCCCTGCTCTGCAGGAAGCCTGCTTCTCCCTCTCCCACTCGCCCTGTCAAATAAATAAATAATTAAAATCTTAAAAAAAAAAAAAAAAGAAACAAATTGTCATCTTGTCTGTGTTTTTAAAGGAAGTTAGGGGCACCTTGGTGGCTCAGTCAGTTAAGCGTCTGTCTTCGGCTCAGGTGGTGATCTTAGGGTCCTGGGATCGAGTTCTACATCAGGCTTCTTGCTCAGGGGGTAGCCTGCTTCTCCCCCTTCCTCTGCGGTTCCCCTCTGCTCTTGCTCTTGCTCTCTGTCCCAAATAAATAAATATTAAAAATAAAAAAAAAATAAAGTTAAGGTCTGGTCTTGCCTCTTGGGAACTCTATCTTCCCATTCCTGGGAGTGTGCAATTTCTGGTTGGGGCAAAATGAGGGACCCTGACTGTGGTCTGGATGGCACGTGGAGGTCTGGGTGCTATGCTCAGTGTATGACAGTGGGTGGGCAGCAAGACAGCATGGTTGCTGTGCTGGAAGTAGAAATCCTCATTTCCCCCCATTTCAGCAGCTGGTGGCAGGACTGGTGTGATCCCCTTTACTCTGGCTCCTTTTGTATGTGGATGCATCATAGCACTTGTAGTTTCTGCACTGTGAGTTTTGACAGAATTAGCTACATTATATTTATTGTGAATTCCCTTCCTAATAAGGATTCGGTGCAACCTTTTAATCAGGTTGGGCTAGAGAAGATACCATAGCCAATATATGTCGAGGTCTTATGCTGGACAGGCATGTATTTGTGCTATCTTATTGCCTCTTCGTGATGACAGGAGGGAAGGATGAGGCACAGGGAGTGATTTAGTGCAGGTCACTCAGCCATTGAGAAGTGGGCATGAGATATGTCCCCATCAGCCTGACCCCACAGCTGTGATCTCACCTGTTGGTGTCCCTGGTGGTTGGAACTAGTGTAGTCAACCCGTATGCATCTCAACACCCCTGTAAGTGTTCTGAGTTTTCCCTTGGAGGTGACTGCTATAGTTTCTGCTCTCCCTTTCTATTTTCAGGGTGAGAAGGATGAAGGGAGACTGGGATTTGAGATTTCCAGGTAGGTCTCATCAGTGAGAACTCTGCCCCATGGCATCTCTAGCTGAACAGGAAGCTGCAAGAGGGAGTGTGTAGCTTTTCAGCCTTACAGTTGAATGAGTGAAAGGACATGGTTTGGGCTTGGTTGTGGGGTGACACAGTTGGTAGGGTCTTCCACCTGCTCGGTGACATGAAGGTCTCTCTTACTTAGCTTTGAGACAGATGCTGGGCAAAGGATACTTTCTTTCCCTGAACGCTACTGTTCCCTGTGGAAAGCTGGATAATGTCCTCCATCGACATCTAGGTCTGAATCTTGACAGAATGTCCTTGCAGCCTTGTAGCCCTCCTATGGCAAAAGGGACTTTAAAGATGTCATAAAGTCAAGGATCCTGAGATGGGGAGATAGCCTGGATTATCTATGTGGGACCTAAATGGAATCACAGCAGAGGAAGATTTGACTGGAGAGGAAGAGGTTAATGTGATGACTTGAAGCAGAATGATATGCTTCTGGTCTTGAAGTAGGAAGAAGGGTCCTACCTGCCTCAAGAAATGCAGGCAGAAAAGGAGCTAGAAAAGGCTGGAAACATATTCTCCCCCGGGGCCCCTGGAAGGAGTGTGACCTTGCTGACCCTCAGATTTTGGCCCCGTGAAATTGATAATAGGCTTCTGACCTCCAGAACTGTTACCATACATGTGTGGTGTTCGAAGCTACGAAGTTTGTGATAATTTGCTTGAGCCATCTCTGTGTGCCTGTGTGTGCATATGTGTGTGGGGGAGAGAGAGACAGACAGATGGCCAGAGACAGTGAAAAAGAAGTAGAAGGTAAGGCAGGGTGACCCAGAACTCACCCTGATTAATGAAAGTTCTCTGTCCCATGTCTTTGCTCACAGCTATGGTCCTTAGTAATTAAAGTTGAGAAAACAGGGGAAAAAATCCCATTGTATTCCATTAGGCCCTCAATACTGCCCTGTGACATCTGTGGTCATGAGGTCTGAAACATGGTCTGGAACTTTTTCAAAGGCAGGAACTGTCATAGGTAAGTGGAAGGGGTTGGTTATGTATGTCGGATTTCTATTTTTCACTCCACCTGGACTCAAGTATGGGATCTGTTTGCCAACAGGGTATAGGTACACAAGGGATAGCCTTCTGACCGTTTCTGAGGAGGTGGCTAGTGCCGTGTGCCTGGCAGCATGACACACTCAGAAGGCTATGCTGGGAGCCATCCTACTCCCTTCAGTAGCAGGACAGAAGGCTTGAATTTTCCTGGGGGGCACAAGAGTCTGCAATGGTGGGGTGGTGGGGAGCTGACTAGGATGTGGGCAGGGAGCTCACGTGGCGTGACAACACAGGAGAGTCTGCACAGGGGCGGTGGAGGGTGGGGTGGTGTCTGCTGGGGGCCCAGGAGCTGAGATGGTCAGAATGGACCAGCCAGTGGAGGTAGCATCACCCACATCCAGGGCCTCAGTTAGAGGTCACCAGAAGGGGGCTCTCCGCGGTACCCTCCAGTGGCCTCATGAGACAAAGAGCTGGGTTAATGTTGCCAAATGTTGGATCCCAGAGAAAAAGGCCATGCTCAGACTGTGTTCTTCTCCTCCTTCCTCCCTTGGGCCTGCGTCTGGACTCTGGGCCCAGCAGCGAGGCCTGGGAGCATTAAGCTGGGAACGCGAGAGCCAGTCCAGCGGGCCTACCCTACCTTCTATTTGTTTCTAGGCCAAGCACAGTAACACAGTAGAGATGGAAAGGGACTCGAAATTAGGAGTTTGGAGTGTTGATTTTCATGTTTGAGGGGCATTTATTTCCCCAAAGAAACCCTTCCTGTGCCTCAGTCTAACTGAAAAAATGGAGGGAACTTCCAGAGATCTCCAAGAGGTCAGGAAGAGTGAGCGTGCAGATGAGGTTTGAATGGTGAGCAAGTGAGCAATCAGTTGTTTTCTGCTTGTCCCCTGCGGCGGATGGCTTGTTCTGCTCCCCAAGTACAGCTGTTGCTGTCTGACTCCCGGGATGCCGAGGCAGAGTCCCTGGGTTGCCTTAGATTGAGTTCCAGATGATCTTTTAACATGTACTTGGCCCAACCCAGTGTAGGGGGAAGCTCTGTGCACGTCAGGGGTGCTGCTTTAGCCTCACGGCTTCCTTGGTAACTCCATGCAAAATAGACCAGAGCACCATAAGCCTGGAGTGGGTCATTCTGACCCAGCTCCCAGCCAACCTCCTCCCCCACAGTCGGCCTCGTCTCCCTTCCTTGCAGGAACACAGGCTGGAGGCTGCGAGTGCTTTGCCTCTGATTCCATTAACATGCTCAGGACTACACCTCGCAAACATGACACCTGTCCTGCCTTCCACCTTAACCCCACCTTCCTCCAGTCCTTGCCTCAAGTGTCCTTTTCGATACAACAGCAAGGATTGAAGTGAGGATTGGTGGTGGGTAGGGGTCCTTCTCAGAGCCGTAGCCTGGGTGGAAGATGAATTTCCCTTTCTGCTGCTCTTCTGGGGACTTTTGATGAAATAAAGGGACGATATGGGGTGAAATGGGGGAGCTGGTCTGTGTAAAAGAGGGGGGGCATCTGTTTTTTGGTTCAAATTATGGGTGCATCTCAGGGAAAGACTGCCTCCTCTGTACCTTGTAGAGGGGAAAAAACCAGATTGATTTAGTGAGTCATTTCTGAAACGCACTGAAACATGCATTTGTAGGCTCCGAGCTGTGCGATGGATTGATCCGGACTCAATGCAGTTCAACAATGGTCGTTGAAGCAATCGCCGTTAAAAGGATACACTAGCAATGCTGAAAAGCAGAGGGTTGAATGGGTTTCAGCTTTCCTCAGCACTGAGCCAGAAAACTCCTCATTTGTTTTCCTTTTCCGAGAATCACCTCATGCCATTCAGATAAGGTGACAGCCATGCCTGAAGAAGCTCTGTTAAGCCAATCTACCTCAGGAGACACGGTTTTTCCAACGCCACAGAGCTGTCCAAGGACCAAATAACTGAGCTATTCTTTCAGAAGAGTCACGGGGTTAACCTCGTGACTCTGTTTCCCCTCGTACTCTCATACGCTGTGTAATCTTGGCAAGCCGTTTACCCTGACAGGTTTTTAGTGGTTTCACGTATAAATGGCAGAAAGCAGGCTTAAGCTGGAGGCCATGTGAGCGACAATTCTGATTTCACGTCTGTTGCTGGATAGTCAGTGTGGATACCTGGGTGGTTTTCACCTTACTGTGGTCTTGTGATGTCACAGATAAGCCTCAGTGGCCAAGGCAGTCTGACTGGCAGGTTTTAGCTTTGGTATTTGAAGACCCACCAAGCTTTGACCAACTTGGTCATCGTGTCTCTCGCTCCCCTGACTGGAACTGCATACAGATTAAGAGCAAAGAATACTTTTCTTTTGGACTTAAAAAGTAGATTCTGGAGGGGTGCCTAGTTCGCTTGATTGGTGGAGCCTGAAGCTCTTAATCTTGGGTTGTGAGTTCAAACCCCATAATGGGTGTAGAGATTACTTAAAATCTTGCAAAGAAAAATTAGATCCTGGATTTCTCATTTGTAAATATTGACTATTGCAATATAGTATTATAATATTTCTAATAATTTTTTAAAAGAATTAAATAAGACTCAACTCATTGTTTCTAGATAAGATATAAAGGCTGTGTGTATTATTGGCTCTGTTTAATGGACCTTTTGTTGTTCTCAAACATTATTTTGGGTGGAGGTGGATAAGGGAGGTAATTTTGTCTCCTTTCTTCTGCTGGGTATTATCATATGTGCCAGGAGAGAGATAAAACATGGCTCCCATTCTAAAACACGGACAAGAGAGTTGGAGGTCACACATATGAACCAGAGTTTGATGATATAGAAAGGAGGCTCGTCACCAGTACAGTTGAAGCTCCCAGGTGTGGAGGGCCCAGGTGAGGACTGGTTGGTACATGAGCAGGTAGGAACATTCTTGATAACCTGTCTCACTATATTTGGTAATGGACTGCTTGCAAAACCTAGTTTCCTCTGTCACTCTGCTCACTAGCAGTGTCTGTTCTTCTGGGTTGGTTCAGTCTAAGAGTCTCTGCATTTTGAGTCTCCATGATCCTCTCTGTGTGCCACAAATTACCCTAAACTTCATGAGGGAAATTGTTATATCCCTGATTCCTTGTCCAGTTATCTCTCTTACCGAATGTCTTTAAGCCCCATAAAGGGTCAGATCTATCTTGCTTACTATTGTTTTCCCAGTGACTGGCATTTATTGATTGAAGTATTTATTGACTGAAAAAAGTCATTGATAATTTAATAATCTGCTACTCTTGAAAGACTACTGGGAAGTTTCCAGGGTAACTTTAATGATTTTCTTCAACTTGACCCCTGTGTAGTTAAATTTCCCCTTCTCCCATGGTAGATTGAACATATAAGATGCTGTTTATTAATTCAACAGAAAAGGATTTCGCAGCATCATTTCTGTCAGGAGTATGTCAGGATTGGTTCTGGGTTTATAGTTTAAAGGGGTGAACAAGAGACAAGAAGATCCTTGCTGTCCTGGAGAGCAAGTAGAGACAGAAAGAAAACTAAATAAGCACAGAAATAAACAAGAACATTTTATTTATTTATTTGTTTATTTATTTATTTAGGACTGTTTAGATAGTTCTGGTGTTTAAAATCCCAGGCGGTGTGGTGTTCTAGAGATTGGGTGGTGTGGGAAGGGCTGAGGAGGGAATGTTTGCCAGCTGAAAGATGGGGAGCCAGCCATGTAAGTGGGTGGGGGGTGGAGGGGACAGTTTAGGCAAAGACAGAGGTCCAGAGATAGGGACAGGCTTGGCATATTTAAGAACCAGAGAGAAAGCCCAAGCGGCTTGAGAGGAGGTGAAAGTGAGTTCAATAATATGAAGCTGGGTGTGGTGCATAAACAAAGAATCTTGGAACACTGGAAAAATAAAATTAAAAAAATAATATGAAGCTGGAGTAGGAGGCAGAGGTCAGCTCCTTTAGGGCATTATAGGCCATACAGAGGAGGAAGCCAAAGGCACACTAAAATTGGGTTATTTGGAGAGGGTTTTGATGTGGGCAGTGTTTAGGAAAAGCAACAAGGATCAGTGTGGTACCCCAGGGCTGGTGAAAGGAGGTGGGGCAAGGGGAGGGAGCAGCTGAAGAGGAGAGGACTGAGCCAGCAGGGAGTTAGCTGTGGGGAAACCATCCTTTCATTCACCTCCATGTTCCAGAGTTCCTGAGGCTGCCTCCCACTGGCCACAGCAACCTGAAACAGGAAGGCAGGGGGGCCCAATGTTGCAAGCCGAAGGATGAGCCCATCACCGTAGAGACCCTGCTGACAAATCTGGATTTTCATCCCATGCATAATGGAAAGCCCCCTGGGGGATACTGACAAGGGGAATGGCACAGTCTGATGTCTTTTGAAGACTTGACTGCAGCTGCTGTAGGGAGACTGGATTGGGAGTGCAGAGCTGCAGGCAGGCTGCCCTGTTCAAAGACCCATGCCATGGTCCATGCCTGCTGTCACTGTAAATGGCTCCTGGCCCTCCCCGATGTGGTAAAGCTGGTGGAGCAGTCGTTTAGGTCTTCCCATGATGTTCCGTGTGGGGGTGTCACGTGAGGTTCCTGAGTGAAATGGGGGAGGTGGTATGGTAGTCACACAGCTTTGTGGGACACCAATGTAGCACTCTTTCTGGTGTGTCGTTTCATCTGAAACTGGACGCTGGGTTGACTTGCAAAGGACTGGTCCTCCCTCATGCCCGGCTGCCCTCCATGCTGTGTATTACTCAGTGAGGAGGGCTCTCTGGGCATGCACCGCAGAGCGTCTCAGCAGGGAGGGACCGCTCCTGCAGGAGGGACTGTTTGCGAGGTCTTTGCTCTTATTTCTGTCTACGGCATCAAGGTACTCCTGGCCATGCCTGGGGTCTGGTCTCTCTAAATTGGGCTTTAATGAAGGAAGATTGGATTGGAAAGAAAGTTTTTGGAGAAAATGTTATAACAGGTTGGCCATCCTGGGGAGAGAATATATATTATGTATATGCATACGTGTGTGTTTATGGGGAGCAGGGAGGGGACAGGGAGGGAGGGACAGAAGAAGAAGAGAGAAGAGAGAAAAGTGCGAGGTATTGACACCAGTTAGACGAGTTCAGCTTACCTTCCAAAATTGTTTTGTAGAAAATGTTCTTAAGGTGCGCTGTGACCAAATTGAGGATAATGGTAAAAATTTTTGAAACTTAAAAAACAACATACAGTAGGGGCGCCTGGGTGGCTCAGTGGGTTAAAGCCTCTGCCTTCTGCTCAGGTCATGATCCCAGGGTCCTGGGATCGAGCCCTGCATTGGGCTCTCTGCTCAGCGGGGAGCTTGCTTCCTCATCTCTCTCTCTGCCTGCCTTTCTGCCTATTTGTGATCTCTGTCTATCAAATAAATAAATAAAATCTTAAAAAAAAACAACAATGTACACTTAAAACTTTCTGCTCTTTCTATGTTACACCTGTTGAACCTCTCAGTCTGAAACAACACTGAGATTCTGTACGTAGTTTGTGTTGCTATCTATAGTTCTGATTTTAAGTGAGGGTCACACTAAGAATCTATAGAAAGGGTGTTCTTGAGTAAAAAAGCAACCTAATTTTGACTCCCTCATAAGTCTCGGGCTATCCTAGTGTGATTGGAGCCTTGAAGTTTGAACAGCCTATTTTTGTTGCCAACTAGAATTTTGATAACATGGTAAGGTATAGACAGGAGTGGCTTTAGTTTTTCAGTTATTTTTAAAAGACATTTTTAAAGACAGGTTACAGTTTTCCAGATTGGAATTACCAATGAATAAGCCAAATGTTAATGACAGATAATATTTTAATACTCTGTTACAGGTGTATTGATCTAAATCGCCCAAGAATCTTCAAATCGTTAGTTAGTATTCAAGGGATGGCTATCATGTAATGAGATGGCTTTTAACAAACTCATTAAAACGCATTCAATTGACAAAAAATAAATTGAATGTGGACTATTTGTAAGGCAAGCGAAGGAAACTAAAATGCATAAAGCATAGTCTCTGCCCCCAAGGAGGTCGTGTATTGTGATAATTTTGTACTTCACTATAATCACCTTGGGAAGCGATCACTTTTTTCAATGAGATCACTCCTGCTAAAGGTCTAGGAACTCTTTTGGAATTGTCTTTAGACCCCGTTTAACACCTTTGCATATGTGCACACTCACACGTGCACACAGGTACATGCGTTAACACTTTCCTTTCTTTAGAATGTGGTTCAGCAAAATACGGTCTGCGTCAAATCCAGCCAAACATCCTGCTTGGTATGTCTCCAGAGCTAAAAATGGTTATTACATTTCTCAAAGGTTAAAAAAAAAATCAAAAGAAAGATAATATGTTGTGACACGTGAAAATTACATGAAATTCACATTCCGCTATTCATAAATAATGTTTCGTTGGAAGGCAGTGCTGTTTATTCATTTACATACCATCTATGGCTGCTTTCATACTACAATGACGGAGGTGAGCGGTTTTGACAGAAACCATATGGCCCTAAGCCTAAAATATTTTCTCTGTGGTCCTTTGCAGAATCATGTTTTTAGGATTGTATCTAATTTTTTTTTTTTTAAAGATTCTCCAGTTAGATCCTTTACCTTCTTTCCAAGATTTGTCTCTGAATTACTCTTTTGCTCTTCTCTAGTTTTCAAAGAATTTTTTAGCAGAGATGAAATGTCTTATAATTTTATGGACATTCAGGAGAATCTTGTTTAGGTTTTGAAGTCATTTCCAGAAAGTTTCCAAATATTGTGAGCAATGGTCACATTGTTTCTACACTGCAGGGGGTACATTCCTGAGGCCCTTAGCATCTAAGAAATATGGAGAAGGAAAAACCACTTCAGTAGTCCCTCAAGAAGACGTCAAAGAGAAACAGAACGTTGTCCGGGTACAACAGAAACACGAGTCCCCTCTCTTTGCCAGAGTATGTCTCTGCCTCTCCAGTGTGTTCACTGGACTCTCTCCTTCCAAGGATATCGACTGCCCACTCTCGCTCTCTCTTAATACTCCCTACCACATCGCCTGTCTTTACTAGTGACTTCCATTGTCTCATTGCTTTGGCTTCTTGTCTGTGGATCTCTTATATCCCTTCTTTTTGGTGTCTCACATTCAGACATTCTAGGAGAGAGGATCTTATTGGGTCTGTCCGTCACTACCCTGTGAATTATGCCTTTGATGTGCAGAGTTGTTTGACCTAGGCCCCTCCCATTTAGTGGGCCAGCCCTCCTTGTTGGGTGGGGAGAAAAAGCAGGCCTGAGCAGTGACTTGTTGCCACTATTTGGAAAATGTTTGTTCTTAGTCATCTGTTGATCTGTTGCTCCCTAACGTGCCCTGGTATATGGATGTCCAGGCATTAGGGATACTGCTCAAATGACAGGTGTCCTCCCCATTATTGAACTCAACAGCCAATGGATACCAACTTGGTGAATCAGTATGGTGGAGAAATGCTAGCTATAGCCCAATCACTGGGAGCTGACTATAAAATATTCCAAGAAATGCAGATGTTATTGGATGTTATCCAGGCCAGCTGAAAGGAGGAGAGTGAATCAGACTGAGATACGTTCAAAATACTCCATAATGGCCAGCCTGTGACCCTTAAAGTGGGATCCCAGTATGGTCTAACCCAAGCCTACTTACGTATCTGCAGTTTTACGTCTCTGCAACAAAAATTTGACTTTTGGTGAGTTCATTGGAATATGCAGAGGTCCTCATTTGAGATCAAGTAATTCGAACCTTTAAAATAAACCTTTGTACTCTCAAACTCCAGACCTATTTACTGTCTCCTGGACCCATCCCTCTCTCCATCTGTTCTCTTTGTTACTTGTACCTTTTCTCTTGCAGTTTTATTTAACCATTTTATGTAGAGGCAGAGTAAACCAGAGGAAATTAGAGCCCTCATTCCAGAGACAGTTTGCTTTGTTCCACAGAAGGATCTAGGACACATAGAAATGAGAGTGACCTCAACCCCTTAGAGATGCACCCCGTGACTCTGGGTAAAAATCCATCCTTATTTATTTCCCTGTGACAGTCACTTCTGCCTCTCTGGAACATCTGGGCCACCTCACTGGCATAGGTGGGATTCTCTCTGGAGAATTTAGCTCTCTTCAATGCCAGGTTGACTTTGTCTACCTAGAGCTTGGATCACTTGCTCTGGGAAGCAAAGGAGGTGAAGGTGGGGGCCACAAACACCATGACCTTTATACTGTCTCAGGACCAGAACACTTGGACTGGATAACTTGGACGGTATTAGAGGTAGAGATCCACCAGGATTACTTGTGTATTAGGAATTAAGGATTAATGGTCGCAGAGGAAGACATGTACATTTTGGGAAGGGTGAAGGACGAGAGTCTTTGTACATTCTTTTATGAATTTTATTTATTTATTTATTGAGAGAGGACACATCAGGGAGAGGCAGTGGGAGAAGGAGAGATAGAGAATCTTAAGTAGGCTCCACGCTTAGCACAGAGCCAGATGTGGGGCTTAATCTCATGACTTTGAGATCATGACTTGAGCCCAATCAAGAATCTCCCCCATAACCCACTGAGCCACCTCGGATTCTATGAGATATTTTTAATGTAACTATTATCATTTCCCTTTTTAATGTTCTCCCTACCAGTAATCTTCCCTTTGCCATCAAATGGCCTGAGTTATCTCAAACACATAAGTGAACTTTAAGTAGCTGGTACCAACTTGACCAAACCCCACAATATCCACGGCCGTACCTGGTTGTGTCCAGAGGAACATGGTGGAAGGCAGCTGCTGTGGTAAAGCTGAATGCCTAGCCTGAAACACAGCTCACCAGCATGATGGGGCAAGTTAATTAACCCATCCAGATAAGAGACAGAAGCAAGGAGCAATTTCAGAGCTCCAGACAGTTTTGAGCATCAGGATAATTTTAGAGGGAGTAAGATATTTTGAAATTACTCCATGATCTCTATTAAAGTGATAACAGCTGGTACCAACTTGACAAATCAAGGAATTTTATAAGAAAGACAAAGTACATACTTCCTACGAAAACCCAGCCAGACTCATATTATCGGGGATTATAGCAAAAGCACTTGCTGCTGTCAAGTCCACACACAGCCTTGTTGACCTTTTATAAATGGATTGAAAATAAGTTTAGTAAAACCCAGCAAAATATATTGAAAGGTAGGCTGGAGGTGAATGGTGGGAGGTCTGAGCAATTTTACTAAACCAGCCAATCAGCAGTAATCGGTAAGCTGCCTTCTCCCTTGAGAACCCGGGGACAGATGTGGCTGCCCATTGGTAACCTTGCATGCATATTGCTTGAAGGACACTTTATTGACTGTTTTTGCCCTTTTTTGCTGGGTGTTTCTCCCGTGGGCTTTAACAATAATACCCATGAATCTGAACCTCATGACTGATAAATGTTCTATGGCCTTGGCAATAAGTGTTCAGCTTTGCTTCGATATTTGTTTTCTGCCAGTGCCCTGGCCTTGATGTGCTGAGGTGTCTGTCTTGCAGCCCAGGACCATTATCTGGGCAGCACACTTCCATTTCCTTAAATATCATCTCTTAAATACTTTGTACCAAAATATACTTTTTTTTTTTTGAAGATTTTTATTTATTTATTTGACAGAGGGAGAGACATCACAAGTAGGCAGAGCAGCAAGCAGAAGGAGAGGGGGAAGCAGGCTCCCCACGGAGCAGAGAGCCCGATGTGGGGCTCAATTGCAGGACTCTGAGATCATAACCTGAGTTGAAGGCAGACACTTAACCCAGTGAGCCACCCAGGTGCCCCCAAAATGAACTTCTTGAGGAGATTAAACTATAGTTAAAATCATTCTTGGGGGATGCCTAGGTGGCTCAGTTGCTTAAGAGTCTGCCTTTGGTTTAGGTCATGATCCCAGGGTCCTGGGATCAAGTCCTGCATCAGGCGCCCTACTTAGAGATTCTGCTTCTCCCTCCCTTGCTCCTCCCCTCTGCTCATGCTCTCTCTCTCTCTCTGTCAAATGATAAAATCTTTTTAAAAAAAACTTAAGTTTTAATTAATTTAAAAAAAAATCTTTCTTGGAGGGCCATAAGCAATTTTGTCAGTAGATTCTAGTTCCATTCCTTGTGTTTGCCTTTCCTATGTCAGGAACACACAAAGACAGTCTTCCACTGGTACTTGAACACAGCTCTCTAATCGGTGATCACTTGACTTTTCCTCTCCCCACCCTTAGCCAGAAAGAACAATTTAATTAGGTCCAGTGGTATGAAATTCATTTCTCAACTGTGAGCCTGAGCCTCCTTCTTCGCCTGAACACAGAGCTCACAGAATTTCCTGAGTGGGGACACTTCCCTCCAAGGGCAATGGGGCCAAGCCTTGCAGGGGAAACGGGACGCAGATGACCTCCTCTTTCTCTGTGGCTCAGTAATGAGGCCCATTATTTACAGTGCCCTCTCTGCTCACTGACTCTGTTAGCATTTTTTTCTTTTCAGTTTGGATCCTGGCCCACATTGTACCCCTCTCATGAAGCACGTGCCATTCCGATTTTAAAATAATGGGAAGAACGCTACGGCACCGCTCACTGGTGATATGACTCTCAAACTGTCTACAGATTGCCGAGTAAGTGAAATGTTTTGACAGAGAGAAATATGTGTTGTCAACATTGCTTTACCCATGGTTGAGAAGGGAAATTGAAACTGTACTTCAGCGGGGTTCAGATGTTGATGACTAGAATGATCTCCTCAAAACAAATGACTACAGACCATTTTGTTTTCCTTTATGCCTCATTCTTCTCTAATGAAATGCCCAATTAAAAGCAGAGCTCATGTGCTTTAAAAAAAGGCTTAGGAAGGATTCTGGGAAAGCGCTGGGACAGGAGCCATCCTTCATCACGGGAGAAAATCATAGCACCATTGTGAAGAATCAGTCTGTGTTGTGACCTCCAGTGTCCTGTGTAGAGATTTTAAAGGGGACTCAGAATAAGTGTAACCTTTTAAAGATAGTAGATTGTGTGTATATTTGTGTGTGTGAGAGAGAGAGAGGGAGAGAGAAAGAGAGAGCCAGAGAGATGGGGGTTGGGGGGGAGAGTTGTGAATTATTTGTGATACATCAAACAGCAGACACTGGCTAGAAATAGGGGGAAAAAAAGTCCCTGGTAGAGTGATATGTTTAGGACAACTTGTGAATTTATCTCTGGGATTAAGTGGAATGTGGAACTGTGCAGCTGTGTGTTGTCTCCTTGCAAAATGAGTTTCTCTCTGTTTCCCTGGCAGGCGTGTTCTTGTTAAGAGCTTGTTCGGAGTGGGAACACAGGTAGCTCCTGGAGCCCCACTGACCATTATCTTCCCATTCAGGTCTGCATTGTTGAAGCGGCTCTCTATTTTCTCGCTTAGAGAACATCCTCGATAAGAGAAAATGTTGACAACGTTACTGTTTTTGAGACTCACTACGGAAACATTTCTTCTTGTCAGTCTCCTTTCATGCGCTGGGCAGGAGAAAAGAAGGGGGTATTGCTTTGGGGAATAACCTTGACTTTCAACGAGAATTTAACAACCAGGATTTTCTTGAGCATCTGCCACGTGCAGGAGTATATGCTAGTCATTGCAGGTTGTGCACAGAGGAATGAAGCTAAACTCCCTATTTTTGATAAGGAAAATATAGCTTTGCACATTCTTATTTGAAAAATTCGTGGACTAATTGGAAAGGCTATAAAATGGGTACAGAAAAAGTAATAAGGGGACTTGCATGGGTTGAACTTCCTGTGGCTCACTCTGAGGGTTCCAGCGTTAGGCATGCCTGAACTTGGAGACTGACTCCACGACCTACCTCCTATGACATGGGTGGGCACAGTATACTTTAAGCTGACAAATGAGGAAAATGATACCGGCCTTGCAGGGCTGCTGGGATACGTCTGTGAGATCCGAAGAATACAGTGTCTAGCGCGATGCCTGGCACAGATGAGTTCGCCTGGCATGCCGGCTTTCTCCTTCTAACTTCATGCCATGCTCCATCCTGTGGCAGTCCGGCTGGCACCCGTCACATATCTTCCCTAAATCCCACAAGTGATTTATTGGTGTTATGATGACATCTTCCACCATGTCACAGCTCTGCAAAATAAAGAAATCCAGTACGGGGAGAGTAAGCAGATAATAGTGAGGATGGTTCTCTGAACACTGCCTTTCCAAGGTTTATAAGGCCAAGGGAGTCTTGTTCCCATCAAAGAACAGCCACTCATGGGAGGTATGGTGGACATACATCCTTCCACCAATATCCTGACCTTCCTCCCTCCAGGAACATGACAACATCATACACCTCTTTCCCCCTTGGAAATTAGGCATCCCCTGTGGTTTACTGTGGTTGGTGACATGGGAGCAGAAGTGACTTGCATCCCTTCCAGGAAAGGCTTTGGAAGATTCCGTTCTTGCCGCCACCATGATGGTGGAAACACAGGTTGAGATGGGGCTTGTGTCAGCCTGGGCCCGTGAGATACTGCAAGGAGCAGGATCCCCCTGACAATCCATGTGAAACCCAGAGCATCAGCGAGAACCTAGCTTTTGTCACCTTGGGCTCGTTTCTTCATTGGCTGTGTAGACTGAGGAGGTTGTATGCATTCCAGTCATGCTGCATTTGCTCAGAACATTTCAGGGCCTCCTTGGCTGGAGCCACTTTCAGGGGCAGTTTAGGACAACCACAGCATCCGTGTAGGACCGTATTCACTCTCCACCCTGTGGCGGTATCCCGCTGCTTCCTTCTCCACTTTCTTCATTAGCATTGATGGATGGTAGCCCGTGCGAGGGAGAGATGGAGTACCGCTGAGCGACTGGAATGAACGGGCCTTCGGAAGCAGTGGTGAACAAAGCCTGGGGCCGGACTGCCGCGCACGGAGGCAGCTCACCCTGGGTGCGGGAAGTCAGAAGGGGTTTGTCTACAGAAGATGTAAAAATTATGGAACCGGCGAAGACGCGGTCTGTTATTTATTATCACTGCAAACGTGCTGTTCTAAGCAACGTTAGGGACAAGTACTCCTTTCCTCTGTGCTGCCACTTTCCCGCTTTCTTGCACACCTTCTCAAAAGCAATGACAAAGAGCTTTCAAAACTTGTGAACAACAGAAGTGGGTTAGGAACATGTTGCCCCAACTACAGAGTGTTTTGAAAGTGATAATATTCTTTTGGGATATTTACCTAAATAAGGAAAAAGAGAAGTCAGTTTGCTGTATCCTTGTCATTCATTTATGAATAGAGATTTTGGTTTATGAATTTCTGTCTTGTCGTGTGTTCATTTGCCAACATCCTGCTCTTAGTATGGTCCGATCCGTGGGGACAGGGCTGGGCCTCCTTCATTCTTAGGTGTCCATAGGGTCTGACCAGTGCTGACCAGCTAATTGGGCCCCTTATATGATGGATGACTCAAACTCTGTTAGCAGCAAAAACAGTACTTTATTTTATTCTGTTTTATTTTATTTATTGATCGCTCATGCCTACATGTGGCAGGCCCTGGCCCACTCCTTTGAGGGACCTTCCTGTTGTCGAAGCTGTTCTTTGGAGAGAGATCTATTCCAGCTGCTGGAGCTCGCAAAAAGATCCAAGACTGCAGTTTACACCCACATGAGACGGTGCACACGCCCACCTCTGAAGGAAAATCAGGAGCAGATGACTCTTCCGTGTCCATACACGCCCAGGATTGTTCTTCATGGATATCACTGTTTTCTTCATGTTCTTTGCACACCCTGTAATTTGCATTACGTGCATTGAAGATTAAGATTTGTCTCAGGAACCACACTCCCCCTAAGTGAGAGTCTTCAATGCAGGCAGGGGTCTACAGAAGCTAGGGAATAGGCTGGGGAGGGGTCTACAGGGGTCTAGGGAATAGGGTGGGGAGAAGCTTCGATGTTGGCTGGTATCTCCAGGCTTCAGTTTTGCAAAATGTGAATGAATGTAACACGGGTGAACATAGTAACTAGGATTAACCTACAATAATCAGTAATTGTGGGCTGGTCCTGGATACCAGGTCAGAGTGAGCTTGGCCTTGGGGAGAAAGGTTATTCTCCTGAACGCTCATTGTTTTATGGACAACTTATCATCATGGAAGTGGGGGTTCGGGGAAGCTTGGGTATGCCACCTTAATGTTTTCTGTCTCAGAGACTCATATTAAAGGGAACATTTGTAATCACTCTCATGTTTGGAGGCTATTCCATCTGCCAAGGGACCTCCCTGATGGAGACTGGCCTTGGTTATACCATCCTCTGAGCTGGAACAGGTCTCCAGGGCTGGGTGGATGTCATCTGGAACTTTACGGTATGTGGCCCAGGTTCTAGGATCATGAACTGGGGAAAGGGCAAACAACACAGGATTTTCATTTCTGATTTTTCTAGAAAAGCGTACACTCATTTTGAGCTCCTGGGATGAGACAGTAGAGCACAAAGAAGCTGGGAAAGGTGACTGTTTCTCTGCTGCAAACTGTCTTCACTGGGGTTTTCCAATAAGGGCATAGTTGATCAGTGTGTATGTGCTTCTGAACGTGTAGGCTTGACATGAGCTCGAAATGAAAGAGCTGGCCAAAGGGTTGACTTTGTTTCTGCTCTCTGAGAAAAATTCTGGATCTTTTTCGGTGTCGTCTCTGGAAAGAACAGCACCTGAGTGGGTAATCCAGAACTGACGCTGAGTGAAGCAAGGAAACCTGGCAGAATGTCTGAATTTAAAAAAAAATAATTCTTGCTTTAGGAGATGCTGTATGTATATTTTTCTTAGATTTCTGATATTACACACTGGAGCATAAGTAGACTTGGGAATCATCACTTTCTTTATAGGAAGTCTTCAGGTAAATGACAACATAATCTCATTTGTTCTCCTCCATTTGCCATTTGTTATTCAGACAATAAAAAGGATACAACTCCAAGCATGACCTTGGACAAGTCCCTGAACAGTTTTTAAGCCTGTCATCTATGAAATGTCACAGTTGGACTGGGCAACTTTTGAGGTCCCTGCTCGCTCTGGAAGCCTGTGCCCTGGATGCGGGCAGGGAGACAGCCATACCAGGTGAAGCTCTGTGTGCCTCCCTGCACGTCCTTCCCTGTCCACAGCTTATACATTTTCCTTGGTGGCTCCATAGGTGGGACTTCAAATAGCGTTTTTCTCTTTTAGCGCTAAAGCCACATTTTAGACTTTGCAAGAATTATCCTGGATAAAACGGAACAATTAAGAACTACATGGAAACATTATTTTTAGCCCGGTGCATTATTTCCCAAACCCACTCCCTTTGTCTCTTCTTTGTCACAGGATTTAGGCGGCTCGTTTCTCTGGCTTTCATCAAGTATCTTTTTCCCCTCCTGCTCCAGATAAACTCTGTTTCCTTTTCCTTGGCTAGATGAAAGCCCGTGTCCCCTGCTCTTCCCGATATTAATCCAACTACGGTGATGTTGGGGTTCACGTCACTCCAGGCTGTGGATTTCAAAGGAGACTTCGGAGATGGGGATAAAAAGCAAGCTTCAGCTTTCCTCTTCAGATCTCTCCCACACACTCTGTCTGTGTATTATTTCCGAAAACCCATTGGAAAGTAGACTGTTTCCCTCCCTGACTCGGCACCAAATCAAGAAGTAGCACATAATGTATTGGCATGTTTATTATGCATCATTTTGCTGCTGACACCGGGGCCATCAAATATTGGGAAATTTACAGCCAGGGAGGTCCAGCCATCATGCTGCAGTGAAGGGCAAAGTATTCTGTTATTCATCGCCAGCCCTGGCCCTTTATGGTCAGACTGCGAGCAATATACTTATCAAAGTCAAAATAACCTTCACTTTAGAAAACACGCTTGTCTTTAATTGCCAGAATAAGAATGCATAAACAGCTTCCATCTTGATCGGAGAAGGAAGGCTGAGTTCATGGTAAGTTTGGAGTGTTGTGTGATTTGCCAATAGCCGTGTGGTTCAATTAAGTTTTTTTTTTTTTTTTTTTTTTTTTTTAAAGATTTTATTTATTTATTTGTCAGAGAGAGAGAGTGAGAGCGAGCACAGGCAGACAGAGTGGAAGGCAGAGTCAGAGGGAGAAGCAGGCTCCCTGCGGAGCAAGGAGCCCAATGTGGGACTCGATCCCAGGACGCTGGGATCATGACCTGAGCCGAAGGCAGCTGCTCAACTAACTGAGCCACCCAGGCGTCCCGGTTCAATTAAGTTTTAACTCACCAATTACGTGTATATTATACGAGAGGAGTGGAAACACTTTGGGAGTTAAAAATATTTTTACAGTCTAAATACATTTCATACTTATATAATTGTGGTATGCATGTGTACACTTATGGTATACATATTTATGTTACACATTGTTTTCTTTTGAGTCAAAGTCAATGCCAAGAGTGCTCCTTCTCTGACCTGGCTCATAGCAGGTAAGAGTCTGGATACTAGAGGGCAGAAGTATATGAGTTTGAATCTCTGACTCCCTCTGTGCCTTAGGCATAGGCCCTTGTTTATTCTCCTGTGACATGGTGGTAATAATAATAGTATCTACCGTATGGAGGTGTTTTAAAGATTAATGAGGGCACCTGGGTGTCTCAATTGGTTAAATATTTGCCTTCTGCTCAGGTCATGATCCCAGGGTCCTGGGATGGAGTCCCACCTCGGGCTCCCTGCTAAGCAGGGAACCTGCTTCTCCTTCTGCCTGCTGCTCCCCCTGCTTGTGCTCTCTCTGTCTCTCTCTCTTTAGGACAAATAAATACATAAGCTCTTTTTAAAAAGTTAATAGAAGAGATTATGCTGAGTGGAATAAGTCAAGCAGAGAGAGTCAATTATCATATGGTTTTGCTTATTTGTGGAGCATAAGGAATAACAGGATGTTGGGAGAAGGAGAGGAGAAGAGAGTTGGGGGAAATTGTGGGGGGATATGAACCATGAGAGACTGTGGACTCTGAGGAATTATCTGAGGGTTCTGAAGGGACGGAGGGTGGGAGGTTAGGTGAGTCAGGTGGTGGATATTATGGAGGGCACGTATTGCATGGAGCATTGGGTGTGGTGCATAAACAGTGAATTCTGGAACACTGAAAAGAAATTAAAAACATAAATAAAAATTAAAAAAAATAGAAAAAATTTCCCAACTCATCATATAATATTAAATAACCTTTATAATCATAATAACCAAATCTGGACAAAGAGAATAAATTAAGTAAAATACTAATAAATAAATTGAATAAAGAATGTTAATAGAGATTGCACATATGGAAAAATGCTTAATACAGTGCCTGGTCCATTATAAGAACTTGAAGAATATTTGCCACCTTAGTTCTCCTCCCCTGCCTGTTACTGTTAAGAAAAGTATTCCTTAGAAAGTACACGTTGCCAAGTCCTTTATATAGAGGAGGCAAGAAGGAAATGTTATTCTGACATTGTAAATATGTATATATGTATGCATAGGTATGTATCTTACGGTGCTCATGGGTCCTTGAGAAGCTTGTGATTTTGAGAACCTCACTGAGATGACTGAGAAACCACAGCCAAGCTGTGAAAATAATTCTTGGTTGATAAGGCATTTGTGCTCACCTGTAGTCCCACCTGCCCTCCTGTGAAGGTGTTACTGTTGAGAGTGTAATCTGTGGAGTGGCCATCTGAACATGTTAAGGTTAGGGATAGTGGAAATGGGCAGATTTGGGAATGGAGTGGTAACCCTTGTGCCTGCGAGTCCCCATGTGGCCAAATGTGAATGACAAAACTTAGTGAGAAGATTAAAAACTCTCACACTCTTCTGGGAAGGACCAGGAGAGTCTGGAGTGTGAGCGCTCTTCCTGGACGAGAGCTGGAGGGAACATTCATTGACAAACATTCTCTGAACAGTCAAGTCAGAGTGATGGTCTTTGCTTACTTGGGGTGTCAGATTCCTTTTGAGGTTGGATGGTGACTTGGGAAAACAGACTTGAGAAATAGCAGGAAAGAAAATGGCTGGGCATTTTAATTATAGACAGTTGGCCTGAGAGTTTTTGTTGTTATTTTTTTTTTCCTGGTTTTTATTTATTTATTTATTTATTTTTAATCACTGTAAGATGAAATTTAGGCAAGTTAATGGGCTATAATTTCAGACCACTAGTCTATTCAGAAATCATAAGACAAGCAATAGATGACTCTATTTGAAGTGAAAATTACAGTTTGAGTACATAGGTCTTTCTTTTCTGTCAAACTAAATAGAGTGGACAAGTGGAACTGTTGGAATCTGCTCGTGATTCATCTCTCTCTCTCCTTCTTTCCCTCTCTCTCTCTCTCACACACACACAGACTCTAAAAGCACAAGACAAAAGTCTTATCCAGATCTGCTGGAAAGTCCCCATTCATGCTACATGTGTATTACATAAACAGTGCGTGGCTTTCACAAGAACCACCATTCAGAGAAGAGGAACCATAATGCATGTTAATACATGAAGAAAGCTTTTAGGAAAGACCATAAAACCTTGGAGGCTATAAACTCTGGAAATGGATTCCAGAATGAAAGTTCTCTGAAAGCCCAGTATGCAGGCTAAATGTGTGTGGGGCCGAGTCCATAAAGTGTTTGTCCTGAATTGCAAAATACAGTTGGTGCATTGTCTCCTGAGTTCCTCCACCTCTTCCTCTGCCTTTTAACATTCTTATTGCTTTGTGAGGGGGACCCTGCGATTGTAATAGAGAATATAAGATTTAATGAAATGGGAACATTTTGGGTGGATACATTTTTTAAAGAAGGTTCACTATAAATTTTAAAGAGGTGTCTTAGCTAGCATTTTGGACCGAACAAGATAACAGTCATCGAATTAGTGTCCTCCTCTTCAGAGCCACAGATCTCTCCAGAAGGTTCCGCCTTGAGGACACAGCTGCCACATGGGACTGAAGGGGAAGCCCACCTCTGGCTTATCTTGGGTACAGTCTGGAAGCCTAGAAAGGATGCTGTATGAGGGTCAGCTTTCCCAGTGGCCTCCCTCTGTCCGTCATGATCTTACAAGTGCCTGTGTTTTCATCATCTTTGTAAGACCACGAACCACTCCGGAGTGCTGGTCCCCTCTAGAGTTTCTGCCAAGCTCTGGGGGTCCCACCTAGGCCTCCCACTGTGTGGCCGCAGCACATGTGTTTCCTGAGTGAACTCAGGGCTGCCTGTGTGCATATTTTCAGTCTATAAATCGCCCGCGTTCCTCTGCCTGTTTGCGAGGCCTTCGGCCAGTGCTGTATTGTATGCGAACACGCCACATTTCTCCAGAGAGAGCTGAGCGCTCCTGCCTGGACGGTGGGGATAAACCTCCAACTGCTGAACAGTAATAGGCCATAGCTTAGATGGGGCATTGCCTAGGCCCTTTGTGTGCAGATGAGTTCCCTTGACCCTGACCGTGGGTTGTGTGACCACTTTGCTTCAACTCTGGAAGGTGATAGTATTATTTATTTTGTTTCAGGCTTAATGGAGTCACAGACACTATTTTCTTTTTTTTTTCACTCCAGTATGGTGATTGGGCTTCTCCAGGTTGACAACAGCAGAGCGAAACCATCTCCTACAGAAGTCAAACCATGGCTTTAATAAAGAGTTGACCATCAGACATGACGAGTCCTTGGAGTCAGGAGAGCAAAATATCACCTATATTGGTTTTAATCACATGATCCATTTTCCCCCCTGGAATTTTAACAATTGTAACATCTCTCACATTTAAAATTCTGGAAGAATAGCAAACTCATGGGGGAAGCTAGGGTTGGAGATGAAGAAATAAAGCAGGTGAAATGCTGAATGGTAACGTGTCACCACGTTAATGTGTAAATATTAGGACAGGAGGTTAGTGAAAGTGGGGTTATGGGTACTGTAAAGGAGAAACTGAGGCATCCCTACTTTGGATTTCTCACTTAGGCATGGAGACGGTGTTTGGGAAACCTCAGGAGGGTGAGTGGAGGATGGAAGGGAAACGGTATCCAGCATCTATCCTAGAACCATGAACAGAATGCCTATTGCTGCTGAGCAAGTCAGTAGAGTTCCTCTTCTTCATTCAGCACATCTTTATGGACTGCTTACTCTATGCCAGGGATTGTCCCCTGGAGATACTAGCTTGTCATCATTAGTCACATCTACATCTTTATTAAATGTTTCCATCCGTCCATGCTTGCTAGGTGTTCCAAGGGAGTTAACCGGAGTCAGTCGTGGCTTCCCGGAATTCTGCGGGAAAGACAAGATGCATATGCTTCTTCTATTACAGTGTTCTGTGTTGGGAAATGAGCAGTTTTGCATTGTTATGCAAACACCAAGGTAATAGAATCTGTATAAATTACAGTAAGTGCAATTACTCACAGGGAAATTTGTTGGCACTTAGTCATGTTATTGTGTTCACTGCAGATTATAGCTTGTTACTTTCTGTTCCTCTAATATACTTTACCCACTTAAGTTTTGAAATAGAAATGAAATGCTGGTGTATCATCATTTTGCCAGAAAGATATATATGTGTCTTCTATTGCATTAGACAGGTTAATATGTTTTTGCATTTTACAACAGGGAACTTTATTAGCATGATGAAATTAATGCATGCAGGGCAATATCTTCCGAACCAGTTGTTACCAGTAGATAAAGTCTGTTGTGGTAATTGCTAACTGAATGTCGGATCAGGGTTATTACTGAAGTAAAATCATTCACTGTGGGATGATCAGAGCTACGATGTTGCGAATGATAAAAGATCTGCCTCTACTCCCTAGTTTTAATTAGCTGTTAAAGAGGTGTCCTGGGTGATTTTGAAAGGCTCATCTTATCAATATTGTTATTTAGAAATGATTTATAATACTGTTACAGAGTCTGCTAATGTTTCTATCATTAAAAGTCTATCATTGTTTCCATTATGAACTCTGTTGTTTGAAGGCTTTGAAGACAGAGCTTAAATATTGCCTTCAAAGCTTTGGGTGCAACTTTCTCTAAAACATTGTAAGGTCTTAAAACCCCAGAGTTACTGTTCATGGAAGGACCACAGCTGATATTTATTCATATGATAATACCCAGCTTCAGTCCCTTAAAGTGATGAAAGCCCAATTTTAGAGGAGAAAATGCCTTCTCTCTTTTATCCATTGATTGTTTTCAGAAGTGGGTCTTGGTCACCCTGGAAATCTGCCTGAGTAGATTTGATGAATATATCTTCTGCCATTTAACTAGTCAGTAGACTTCTCTAGTATTAATACTTTGAAACATTAATAAAGTTTCTAGAAAGACCTAATTTATGGTCTGAAATGGTCTTGAGAGAAATTTCCGTGCTGGTCAAATCCTGAATAAGTGTAAACAGAAGGATTTTTGAAGAAAAACCTTCCCCAGAGGGCTGGAGCTCATATTGCAGTGAATGTGTTCCTGAATAATCTGTTTGCAAAATCACAATTCTGTAGCTTAGGTCCTGTTCATGGTCCCTGTATTTACACTATTACATCAGAACCAGGCAACAACAGCAGGGCTGTGGCCCTTGGATTCATGGTTCTGCACACCTTGGGTTTCTAAATCTACCAGGTAGCCATACTTTGCAAAGGTCACCTCTAGGTAAGTTATGAACTCTCATAGAAGTTTTTTGTTTGTTTGTTTTTAAAGATTTTATTTATTTATTTGACAGAGAGAAACCACAAGTAGTCAGAGAGGCAGGCAGAGAGAGAGAGGGAAGCAGGCTCCCTGCTGAGCAGAGAGCCCGATGCGGGACTCGATCCCAGGACCCTGAGATCATGACCTGAGCCGAAGGCAGCGGCTTAACCCACTGAGCCACCCAGGCGCCCTGTTTGTTTGTTTTTGTTTAAATTTGGAGGCACGATGGAAATTACCTACTCTTATTTATGGCTTATGGTTGAGAAAAATGATAACCAAAAGAAAGTGAATACTTGTTTAGAGTCAAGTATCTATTTAATCAAAGGACTCTGTATCAGAATCTAGCCTGGCATAGCAGTATTTCTTTTTCTTTTCTTTTTGTTATTTATTTATTTATTTGACACACAGAGAGATCACAAGTAGTCAGAGCAGCAGGCAGAGAGAGAGGGGGATGCAAGCTCACTGCTGAGCAGAGAGCCTGATGCAGGTCTCGATCCCAGGACCCTGAGATCATGACCTGAGCCAAAGGCAGAGGCTTTAACCCCTGAGCACCAGGCACCCCCATAGCAGTATTTCTTTCTGCTAAATGCTTGTCTTGCATTGTTATTGGCTATGTATATTTATATTTAACCAATAACAGTGCAAGATAAGCAAATATGTATGTTATATATAAATATTTATATAAATATAAGTAAATTTAGTGGGATTATGGACATTGGGGAGGGTATGTGCTTTGGTGAGTGCTGTGAAGTGTGTAAACCTGGTGATTCACAGACCTGTACCCCTGGGGATAAAAATATATGTTTATATAAAATAAAAAATTAAAAAAATAAATAAATATAAGTAAATTTAGAAACAAATATAAGTTATATAAATGTGTATACATATATATAAATATATAGAAATATAAGTTAAATATAAATATATAAATACATATAAAAATAAGTGCATATGTAAATATAAGTTATATATTCATATATAATATCAACATAGTAATAATGTAATTTAGATAACATGTCAGTCACTCTAAGATCAAAATTCCATTCCTTCATTATTCAGTTATGAAATTTAAGCAGATTGTTGTGACTGCCACTTTACTTGACTCTCAGTGGAGTGAGCTAGTAGGCTTCAGGAATGGTGGCTTTCTGAGGCTGAGGTACAATTTATATCACAGAGATCCTCAGAGATAATAGGTCCAAATGAGCCAGGAAGAGATTTTCTTGCCACTTTAAGGGCGCTGTCAACTTGAATGCAAGTGCATCTGTTTCCATTTTAGTGGTTATTGTAAGAAGGTCGTTGAAAATCCAAATTAGCTGGTACCATATTTCCAGTATACCCCCAATGATGTGTTGGTGCCGGGATTGCCCATCATTTATTCCAGTGTGGCATTTCATTACTCTTTCCCATATTATTCCACAGGTTTGCAACTTGACCAGATTTATTTATGGCCTCTGGAGAGATGTACTACTTCTCGTGCTGACAGAGCTAATCAATGCCTCAGTGAATTTGTCTGCACAGCACAGTGCTACCTGGAGGACTTTCTGAGGTAATTGTCCTTTTAAAGTCACAGGGTGCCTGAAATTTTGTTATAATAATTACCTGTGCGTCCTGAAGCAATGCTTCTCAACTGTGGTGGGCTGTTAGAATCAGTGGAAGACCTTGTATGAAGTCCCAGTGCTTGGGTCCCATTTTTGGTGACTGTATTCTGGGATGAGTCCTGGGCACTGGACAAGTTTTGAAACTCCCTAGGTAACTCTAGCAAGATCTGCCCCCCACCTTTTTTTTTTTTAAAGATTTTATTTATTTACCAGAGAGAGAGAGTACACACAAGCAGGCAGAGTGGCAGGCAGAGGCAGCAAGAGAAGCAGGCTCCCTGCTAAACAAGGAGCCTGATATGGGCTTGATCCCAGTACCCTAGGATCATAACCTGAGCCGAAGGCAGTGGCTTAACCAACTGAGCCACCTAGGCGTCCCAAGATCCCCCTTTTTAAAAGCTTCCCAAGTGTGCAGCCAGGGTTGAAACCCACCAGTGAAGAGTGATGGCCCCATTCATAACATTGTTTAATGAGATGGGATTCTTTTATTAGAAATCACCCATGATCTAGCAGTCCATACACCATCCTGAAGGAGCTGGAGCTTACAGTTTTACTATCAATGGCCTCAGTGTGCTACGTGTGTTAATTAACAGATTTTCTATTTTCACCTCATGGGGCTAACTGTACCTTACTAGTTTATGTTTAACTTGACAACAGTAAAAATATGAAAAACCCCAGCAGCGTGTATGTAACCAAAAGAAATGAATTCTTTGTTGTTATTTCTCTTTTATTACTATGAGATTTCACCAATATTAAGAGTGACTTCTGCTTATGTTAATAAGTAGATGTTTTGGCATCCATTCATTTATTGATTCAAAATATTGCCTTATCCTTTTGTGTATCAGGCACTAGAATAATCAGTCTGTAACACCTCATTATCTTCATAACCAAAATTTACTGTGGAAATAGACAAATTATTTTTTAGAGTTACTGTTGATACTGCTACGTCTTTGAGACAAATGCTTTTAAGTATCATGTGATAGGCAATTGTACGGCTTTTTTCAACAAAGGAATTCTGCTAGTTTTTACTTTTGTTTGATGAGAGGCATTAGAAAACCAATGGTAATGACTCTAGAGTTTCTAATATAATTTGCAAACTGTGGTACTATGGTTCTAAGCCCTTTGTTCGAAGGCTTAAGAACATTTGGAAGACAAAGACTTCCAAATTAGATAATTTTTGATAATGTTCATGAAGGGAATAAAAGATAAAGCATGAATAAAAAATTAAACACAGATAAACTCTAAATGGATGAAAGACCTCAATGTGAGACAGGAATCCATCAAAATTCTAAAGGAGAACATAGGCAGTAACCTCTTTGACATCAGCCACAGCAACTTCTTTCAAGACACGTCTCCAAAGGCAAGGGAAACAAGTGAAAATGAACTTTTGGGGCTTCATCAGTATGAATAGCTTCTGCACAGTGAAGGAAATAGTCAACAAAACAAAGAGGCAACCCGTGGAATGGAAGAAGACAATTGCAAATGACACTACAGACAAAGGACTGACTGATATCCAAGATCTATAAGGAACTTCTTAAACTTAACACCCAAAAAATAGATAACCAAGTCAAAAAATGGGCAGAAGACATGAGCACTTTTCCAAAGAGGAAATAAGTGGCTAACAGACACGTGAAAAAGTGTTCATCATTAGCCATCAGGGAAATACAAATCAAAACCACATTGAGATACCACCTTATACAAGTTAGAATGGCCAAAATTGACAAGGCAAGAAATAACAAATGTTGGAGAAGTTGTGGAGAAAGGGGAACCCACCTACACTGTTGGTGGGAATGTAAGTTGGTACAGCGATTTTGGAAAACAGTGTTGGGCTTCCTCAAAAAATTAAAAATAGAGCTAGCCTATGACCTGGCAATTGCACTACTGAGTTTTTACTCCAGAGATACAGATGTAGTGAAAAAAAGGGCCATATGCAGCCCAATGGCCCCAATGGCAGTGGCCACAATCACCAAACTGTGGAAGGAGCCAAGATACCCTTCAACAGATGAATGGATAAAGAAGATGTGGTCCATATATACACTGGAATATTACTTAGCCATCAGAAAGGATGAATAACCAACTCTTGCATCAACTTGGATGGAATTGGGGGAGATTATGTTAAGAGAAATAGGTCAAACAGAGAAAGTCAATTATATGGTTTCCCTTATATGTGGAATGTAAGGAATAGCATGGAGGACATTAGGAGAAGGAAAAAATTGAAGGGGGAGAAATCGGAGTGGGGGAAAAACCACGAGAGACTATGGACTCCAGGAAAGAAATGGAGGGTTTTAGAGGAGGGAGGGGTGAGGGGATGGGTACTAAGGAGGGCATGGATTGCATGGAGCACTGGGTGTTATACGCATACAATGAATCATGAAACACTACATCAAAAACTAATGATGTACTGTATAGTGACTGACATAACGCAATAAAAAAAAAACCGACTAATGCAAAACACTTTCATATCTTAAAAAAAAAAAAAAAGATTCCACATACAGTGGAATATTACTCAGCCATAAGAAAAAAGAATGAGATCATGCTATTTGCAACAAAATGGATGGTGCTACAGGGTGTTATGCTAAGTGAAAGACAAAGGCCATATGATTTCACTTATATGTGGAATCTAAAAAAACAAAACAAATAAAAACAGAAATAGACTTGTAAGTACAGAGAACAGACTGGTGGTTTCCAGAGGGGAGGGAGTGGACAAGTGAAATAAGTGAAGGGATTTAAGAGGTACAAACTTTCAGTTACTACGTAAATAAGTCACAGAGATGAAAAGTACAGCATAGGGAATATAGTCAATAATATTATAATAAAATTATATGGGGACAGACTTTGAATACTTACATGGTGAGCAACCCAAAATGCATAGGACTGTTGAATCACAGTGGTGTGTTCCTGAACTAATAGAACATTGCCTGTCAGCTATACAGCAATAATAAAAAAATTTTAACTCCCCTCCCAAAATAAACACAGAGTTATATACAAGAGGGAAGAGTAAAGAAGTAACAACACTCAACAAAAGGGGTTAGTTAACAATTATGGCATATCCATACAATGAGATGTTATGATAGAAATTTAAAAAACATATATAAAGAAAATGGGAACATGCTCGTATCATGTAGAGAAACTGAAGATAAAGCAATAGTAACAGTATTATGTTCCCTAAAATGCACAAATATTCATGTTGATTTTGTTTTTCTCCATTCCCTGGACATTTCAGGATGATGGCAAAGTCAGGGAGATTCCCAGAGGGTCTCTGGTGTCCCAGAAGCTTACCCAGGCACAGGGTATTTGTGAAGCTGTTTTTCCGAGGTATGAGTTTCCAATTTCTGGTGATTTCTTCCAAACATGTTGTTGGATCATCCTGGGGAAGATAATGTGGGTATGTAACTAAAAGACTGCTTAGCAATGACTGAGAACAAGATTAACTGGCCAAATGGTAGGTCAGCATTCCCTCAAAGCTCTTTTCCCTAAAGGAAGCCCATCATTTCCACTCATCACATGGTGTCTTGTAGCACAACACCCCTCTCGAATCCCAACAGAACCACCCCTGAGGGAAATTCACTAGACCAGATACACTTGCGTCCTTCATTCATGGTCTTCTCTTTTGGTAATTTTTTTCTCTTTAACTTAAAGCAGTGGTTCTCAAAGTGTGGTTCATGGGTATGCAGCATCAGCTGGGAATTTAAACTTGGAAAAAAAAATTACACTAGTTACATATATTGTGTTTCTTTCCTTTATAATAATATTTCTCGCCCAACAATTTACGGAATTATGATAGCTAAGATGTTCATAGCTCTTACTTTGTTTCAAACATTCTTTGAAGTTTTTTCCAAATATTAACTCATCTAATTCTCACAAGCCCATTGTGCAGTAGATATTGTTATTTCCCTATTTTACAGAGAAGGAAGCTGTATGCAGAGAGGATAAGTAACTCACCCAGGGTCATGCAGCTATTAAAAAAGGCTCACAGGAGAAAGACTGGAAGCAAATACACAGTGTCAGCAGTGGTTCTTTCTGGTGTGGGACTAGGGTTAGCTTCACATTTCTTCTCCATGGCTTTCTGTGTTTTCTAAAGCAAATATGTATCATACTTGTCATTGGGGTGAAAAAAAAAATCCACAATATTATTGAAAAGAACGAAGGCATAGGTTTCAGAGAAGACCTGGAAGAGGGCAAACCAGAATAGGAGCAAAAGGCGTTGTCATGTATTATAAAACCTTCTCCCTCAGGTCAGGTTTTCCAAGATCCTGGCAGCTGCAAAGCAGGTAAGAAAATACAGAGCCCCACATGCGAGCGCGGTGAGCACCAGAACTGGAAATCCACGGAGAGCGTGAGAGTGAGCCGTCTGATCTTTCCAGGGTCTTCTCAGGTTTTGGAACTCAGTGTCTTTGTGGGTAGGACATACATCACAGTATGTCCAGGAGACCTTTGATGGAGCAGAAATCTGCTATCTGTATCCAAGGCAGACAGGGAAGTTTGGCCATAAAATAATGCCCTGACTCATCTTTAATTAAGTGTGCAGTGTGGGAAAGGAATTAGTGTCTTCTGCTGTATGGGATGGAGAAACAGCTCTAAGTTTTCAAAAGAGCCCATTGTTAGCAATCTGCACTGAATCGATTGGTGCCCATAGCGCAGTCAGTCTTTGAAGAAGCTGGACAATAACTGAAGTAATTATTTGGGGTAAATTATTGCCATCGTAAAATGTAATCAATGTTTTATTACAGCAAAAAGAGACGTTTTTTCTTCATTTCTCTCTCCATTCCACCTCTCCTTGGCTGGATCTCCTTGCCAGAGCTCTGAAAGAATGGTATTTTGTTTCCTCCCCTGCATTGGCAAGGGTGTCTCAGGCATCCACGTGCAGCAAGACAGGACACATCTTGTAAAGGTTTTCCATTTTAATATCCCTTAATGACCAATAATGAATTCTTTATAGTTAATCTGCTGTTCTCATGAAAACAATCTAGATGGTTAAAAAAAATCAATCATTAATGAGCAGTAAATGACAGCTCCCCAACAACACAGCTGTATTTTTGTAAAAGTGATTAAACATTGTCTGCATTCATAATTGCATGGTTAATAAGAATGTTGAGCACCAAGTCAAGCATTGTTGCTAATGATGACAGATTACGATGCTACAAACGCTTTGGAGTTATGGGGCTAAATTTTCAAAGGCAGTCCCTGGAACGGAATGCACACAGACCCACTAAGTATTCAATTTGCATGGACCATTACCAGGTTTGTGCATGGCATTTGGGAGCTATGCAGTTGAGACTCTTTTGAAAATCTGGCCCATTATGACAGAAAGCATCTGTAATTAACAATAACTGATCTCCCTCTGCCCAGTGTTGGGGAAAGGTGTAAAATGCTCTGTGGGTGGTTTGATGGAGCCTAAAGCCCCTTTGGTGAGGAGTCCTGGAGGCTGAAAGGAAAGCAGAGATTCTTTGAGGTGGTTTTTCAGCCTTGCAGGTAGGTGTGAATATCAGAGATTTGCAAGCAGGTGACAGAGTAGGCAAGTCACTGAGGAGGGGACCTGGTAGTACTCTCACTAATGATTTTGCCTTTCTTGTTTTGGTCTTAAACATACTCCCTACACCTTGGGAGTTCCTGGATTATCAGTCATGGGTCTAACTATCAAAAATCTGAGGTTGTGGGTGGCTCAGTGGGTTGAAGCCTCTGCCTTTGGCTCAGGTCATGATCCCAGGGTCCTGGGATCAAGCCCCACATCTGGCTCTCTGCTCAGCTGGGAGCCTGCTTCCGTCTTTCTCTGCCTGCTTCTCTGCCTACTTGAGATCTCTGTCAAATAAATAAATAAAATCTTTAAAAAAAAAAATCTGAGGGTGTCCCAGGGTCCATTGGGGCTTGATGGCTATGCTCAGGGATGACTTGTCATCTTTATGAAGCCGTGGGCAGAATGAATCACCCAGTGATCATGCAGGCCCCATCTACTGCTCAGTCTGTCTGTCCTCTGGTCAGGTATGAAGCAACTCTGTGTACGAAGCCCTATGTAATCAGAGCTTATGAGGAGGATTGCACGCTAAAAACAGAACTTATAAATTCAAGGATTCTTAGAAACCTCTTGTCTCTCTCTCTCTGGGATGTCGAGGTTCTGATGGACTGTTCAGTGGCTTCATGTCTCATGAAGTTACTTACTTAATCTAGTTCATATGGATTTCTTACCTTGACGGGACGTTGGACTGGAAAACAGGGACCATGTATATCACTCAGTGATGTTTTTTCTGGATCAGTCATCCTTTGTGGAGGGTTACTGTGTTTCAGTCTGCAAGACAGGCTCACCTGGGGTGAACACAGTTTTGAGAGCCCTGGGTTTGAAATGTGACCCTGTCCCCCACTGCTGACATTCCACTTGGCTGAGGCCTCAAGTTTTGTCTTAGCAAAGTAGGAGTGGTATTAGTACGTACTCGCTAGGGTTATTGTGGGGAGTCAGGGAGATACTTGAAACTCTTAGCTTAGTGACCAGGACATAATATGGCCTCAATAAAAGTTAGTTGTTCTTGTACTTATCATTGCTAAAGCCACAGGTTTGGGTCCTGAGTAAGTGCTGCAGCTATGAAGGTGTGATTTCTTCCACTAGGCAGCGTCATTTCTTATAGATAGGCAGCCTGTAATGGACTGCCCTTCTCCCGTGTGTGAAGTCGCTAGAGCCCATAGCTATTACTTACATAGAATAAGCTGAAATGGGTTCCTCCTCCACCTAATAAGGAAGAAAGGGGGGTTAGCCTGGAGGCATGGCAGCTGTGATAGTTAGAGGTGCCCACAACCCTAGGCCTGGTATCTAAAAGCACATCCAGAGCTTTTATGGGGCCATTTTCAGAAGTGGGGTTGAAATGTGAGTAGGTCAGAGCTTTCCAGAGCCTGTAAATTCCAGCTCAGGCTTCTGGTTCTGACATCAGCAGGCAGGGGAACTACTTTCCTCCCCATACCTTATAACCGATTTTTTTTTTTTCTCGCATTGTTTATTGTTTAGAATAGAAAGAAATAAGTATACATAGATTTGTTTCCCATCCCTTCTTGTCACATAAACGAGGTATACTGTGCAGTTTTCCACTTTGCTTTTGTTTACCTAACCATATATCCTGGAGATGTCTTGTAGAAGTATATATCAATCTTTCTATTCCTTTTTACAACAGATTCCATTGAGCAGATGTACCATAATATAGTCAACTAGTCCTCCACTTGGTGGATATTTGGGAAGGAAACTTTCTTTGAAATTGCTGAGCCTGGATGACACTTTAAACATCCTATAGGCTGGGGCACCTATAGTCAGTCGGTTAGGGGTCTGCCTTTGGCTCAGGTCATGATCCTGGGGTCCTGGGATTGAGTCCTGCTTTGGGCTCCCTGCTCAATGGAGAGCCTGCTGCTCCGTCTGCCTTTGCCTCTCTCTTTCTCTGTCTCTCATGAAAAAAATCAATAAAATCTTTAAAATTAAAAAAAAAAAGAAAAAAGAAAAACATATCTTACAGGCTCTCGTCCTTTCCTGTTTACCCCTTCTGGTTCTTTGGGTTGTTTGCCCTCTACTGACTTAGCAGGCCCCTCCTCCCAGAGGACAGTCAAAAACTCTGCACCAAATGAAACCAAGTCACAAGGGAAAAATAAGTTTGTGCCTTTGTCCTAGTTCCCCTCTCTTCTATTCCAAACCTTTTGGATTTTTCATGTGTAATGACAGAAATCCTAAAAATATGGTGAAGAATTAAAACCAGAGGCAGACAGTGATATATGTCAATTGTATCTCCATAAAAATAGGGGAAAAAAAAAACACCCCAAAGGCAGAAATAAATGCACGGTGTTATAAAATTTTAAAGAATCGCGTGAGTGCTCAACATTTGAAAATAAAGAATGATGTGAATGGTATGGCTGCAGGGTTTTAGTGAAAAATTTGAAATTATAATTTTAATACCCATCTTTAAAGCTCCCTGTCTTCACCTGGCAAATGAAATCATCCTGGGTGTTTCGCACTTCTCCTGTGGCTGGAGTGTAGTAGTCACTAAGTTATTGGCAAATATTTTGTAAATACGAAATGCACAACCACAGTAGTGATTTGCATGGTGATGGTCTTCATACCTTATTGGCAGGAGTGATTGGCGAGAATATTAGACAGGACCGTGCATTCTTGGGAGCCTTCCTAAAGACTGGCAAATGCCAAGGTGTGCATATCTTTTTTGGTGATGAAACACTGTAATCTGAGACTATAGGTATGTTGTTACATATGGACATTGTTGTACTTGGAAGAACTTGAGATTTGATCCAATCCAATAGCAACTATCTTCTTTGAGTAGCCCAGGCAATACCCTCTTATACCCTCAACTTATACCCCTCTTTTTATTTATATGGCTCCTTCTGCTTCTTGTGTTTATTTATATTGTCCCCAAGCTAAGAATTGTCTTTTGTTGTGCTGCATCATGGCACACCTACACTGAGAATTCATCTTCAAACCCACTTCAGTCTAGTGCTAAGTCTCTTGTGGCATGGATGCTGGTATAGCTGGCAATGGGACCTCTGGTGAGTTTTTTTTTTTTTTTTTTTTTTTAACTTCTCTGAGGCTCAGCTTCATGGTCTCTAAAGCACATAGTGTTATATTTATGTCTTGGGATTATTATGAGGATTAAACATGATAATGTGAGTAATTAGTGGTCAATAAATTTAGTCCTACTCTGTGAAGCTCTCTTTGCTGAGACTGCCCTTCAGTGACACCTCTTTGGTTAGAATGCCTGTTACATTTATGAGACTTCAGTCCATGACACACATCTTGTTACTTGAATGAGAATGGTTTTGCATTGAGCTCTTGCTGTATTGTATGTATAAAAAACCTCCATTTCATTGTTTTTTTCAGATTGTCTTCTGGAGAGCAGAGGCTAAATTTTAATTGAGCTTCTACTGAGACTCAAAATAAAGCTTGGAAGCAGATGTTTAGAACGAGAAGGGTAGACAGGGATGTGTCATGTTGTCTTTTCCAGACATGATAACTTTCATCCTGCGTGTTCTACGGTATGGTCTTGCCACTTCTCCATTAGGAGGTAAAGTCTAACTCTTCTCCCTTGAATCTGAGCAAACTTCAACCCGTAGAATACTGAGGAAAGGACATTATGTGACTCTCAAGATTAGGTCATAAAATGTCGTGTAGCTCCTCCCTTGTTGAGTAGGGTCATCACATTTTCGAGTTCCCAGTCTCCCACAAGAAACTCAAACTCCCTGGGTGCCTGGGTGACTCAGTCTGTTAAACGTCTACCTTTGGCTCAAGTCATGGTCCCAGGGTCCTGGAGTCAAGTCCCACATTGTGCTCCCTGCTCAGTGGGAAAGTCTGCTTCTCCCTCTCACTCTGCCTCTCCCCACTGCTCATGCACTCTCTCTCAAATAAATAAATAAATAAATAAAATCTTAAAGAAAAGAAAAGGAGCTTAAGCTCCCTGAGGTTGTCATGCTGTGAGACAGTCCATGCCACATGGAGAGGCCACCAGACACATAAATAAAGAAGTTGTCTTAAAAGTAGGTCTGCTGTTTTAGCCCTAACTGTTGGTTTTCCTTATGGAAGCCCCAGATATCATGGAATAAAGTTGTTCCACTGTGGTCTTCCCAAACAATTGACCCATAGAACCCATATGCATAGTAAAGTGGCTGTTGTTTTGTGCCATTGAATGTGCCATAGTTTATTATACCACAAAGATAATTGCAAGAAGTGATCATGATTTGAGTACCATGTTTTGGAGATTACATAGGCTCAGAGAGATTAAATAAATCTTTTTATTCAAACAAGGACTTAGTGGTGGAATCATTCTTAATCACTGAGTTTCAGTCTTGAAACTACATGCCTTCATGATTCATTGTCATGTACCTTTCTAGCCCTTGACATCAGCCCTGTGTATTTGTTGGGTTAAAACTTGACTTCAGCCCCTGCTCTCAAGTGTTACACAATTTAAGGAGTACTCTGCTCATGTAGTAAGCAATGAGGAAATGAATCACATGAAAATCCTAGCATAGAGGAATCTGTTTCAGCCTTTAGGTGGCGGAGACATTTTGGGAGCTCCAAGAGCAGGGACAGGGATGAAGAAATGAAAAGGAGAGGTGACACAGTCTGCTGACATTGGAGCCTTGTAGGAGAGGAAGTGGGAAGCAGCACAGCAGGATTAAGATCAGAAGGCACTGCTGAAAAAGAAGGGTTGAAATTGCTTCCACTTTATTGAGGCAAACAACTGTGTGCTGACAAGTTGAAGGCTGGTGAGCAGCTTTAGCCAATCTCTTACTGTCTACAGCAAAAGGAGAAGTGAGCAGGGGGCAGCATATGGAGCAAGAAGGGAGGCAGCAGGAGAGGGAGAGAAAGCTGTAGGAGGGATGGGAAGACTCTCAGGAAGTCTATGGAAGCAGCTCAGTGAGGCCTATCAAAGAGAGGATGGGGAGCCCAAGCAAGCATTGGGGAACAGTTGGCCCTAAGCATTAAAAAGTATATATATATATACACACACACATATATATATATGTGTGTATATATATAAAGAATTAGAGACAGTGGGAGATGATGAAGGGAATAAAAGCACAAACAAAAGATATTCAAAGAGAAATTGGGGATAGAATTTAAAGCAGTTAAAGAGAATCTGGAAGAGATGGAGGAAAATAGGGATTGAAACCTATTTTGAGTGAAAATCGTCAATTGATTCAATTTTTTATAAAAGAAATAGTTTGGATGAGAGTTTGCGTGGCATGGCATATTTTGAGTCACCTGCTTATTGTATTTCTAAGTTGTACCCAGAAGTGAAGTTCTAAAGAAAAATTATACATATACACAATTTTTCACTGGATGGGCTGGAAATTGCGTTTCTTGGTTACTCAGAGAAAGAAATAGCACTAGGAGTAAAAGCCTATCATTGTAATGACACAATAAAAAAATCAGAGAGTGTTCATTGTCTATATTTGAGAGCCTGTATTTGAGACCAAAGGAAAAGGAAACCGCAGGAAGGTAGTTTGTCCAGCTCATATTCTAGAGTTCCTTCCAATATCCAGAGACCTTCTGGTTCTTATATTTTGGCTTGTTAGTACTTTAAGTCTGAAGTTTTGATGATGATGATGATGATGATGATGATGATGTTGATGATGATTTTGATGACAACAGGGATGAGGTAGCAATGACTAAGATGGTGCTTCCTATATGCCAGGTGCTGTTCTAACTGCTTTACATATATTAACTAATTTAAACACCCCAGTAATTACTTAGGGTTGGTTACATGACTTTGGTTATGTCCATTTTGTGGATCAGGACACTGAGGCCTATTTCTCTCTTTCTGTCCGACGTCCTATGTCTATTTCTATCTAAGTAACCTGGGGAAGATTAGAAAGGAAATCTCGGGCCTGATGAGTAATAAAAAGCAGCTGTCTGCAAGGTCCTGGTCATCTCAGAACCCTGTCAGCTCCCGTCTCTGGGGCTCTGCTCAGGAGTGCGTCATATGTCCCCATGTCCCTCACTGCTCAGGTATTTCTTATCAATGCGGGATTGATATTGTCAATAGAGTAGTTGCTCATTATGATGGTGGGAGAGCATTATCAGGCCACGCCAGGATGGGATTTTATTCCTTAGCAGCTGTCTGATAACGGATGAAAGAGAAGAGCTTAGAGTGGGACAGGCGTTCACATTTGAATCATGACTCCACTTCTTAATAACTGATTGACTTTGGAACATTTGGGTATCATTATTTTATTTTACGTGTAAATAGAGATGATACCATCTGCTTTACAGGGTCATTTTGAAGAGTAAGTGAGATGAGAGCTATGTAGTGCCTAGGGAAGTGCTTGGGGGTTAGAATTCTGTTACTTCTGCTTTTTTTATAAAACTGATAGTTGATGAGTACAGATATTTGATACTAATCAAATCAAATGTTGACAAGTTCTTTGTATGTGAGGCTGAAAACTTTCTTTTCAAAGGCACAAGGATTATGTGTCTCCATTATGAAATAATCACTGAATGAAAAATTGGAGAATAATGATGAATTTTAAGCACATGAAAAAAGAACACCCAAAAGAGAAACTATAAGTGTCTTAATTTTCAAGAACATTTCTGTGGAAGACAGAATAATGACTCCCCAAATGTAGCCATATCATAATCCAAGGACTTTGTGAATTTGTTACCCTGCATGGCAGAAGGAACTTCAAGATGGGATTAAGTTAAAATTCTTGAGATGGGAGAGATGATCCTGAATTATCTGAGTGGCCCGTCTAAGCATATGGGTCCCTAGAATCAGAGAATTTTTCAGACTGTGATCAGAGCAAGACATGTGATGGTGTTGCAATAGCAGAATTGCTGGCGCTGAAAATGGAGAAAGGAGCTATGAACCATGGAATGTGGGTAGCCTCTAAGAGATGGAAAAGGCTAGGAAATATATTCTCCCCTAAAGTCTCCAGAAAGGAACACTACTCTGCTGACACCTCTGTTTTATTTTATTATTTTGTTTTTTTTTTTTTTAAGATTTTATTTATTTGACACAGAGAGATCTCAAGTAAGCAGAGCAGAAGGCAGAGAGAGAGGGGGAAGCAGGCTCCCAGCTGAGCAGAGAGCCCAATGCGGGGCTCGATACCAGGACCCTGAGACCATGACCTGAGCCGAAGGCAGAGGCTTAACCCACTGAGGCACCCAGGAGCTCCGACACCTCTGTTTTAGCGTAGTGACGGTCGTGTTGGACTTCTCATCTACAGAATTGTAAGGTAGTATATTTTATGTAAGCAAGTGATATAGTGGCCTTTGTTCTCAAGATGCCTCTTGGAAATAATCTTAATTCTGGCAATTTTCTAGCCTTTATAATAAGAGCTTTCCTCCTACAGGTTCCTTTTTAGAAGATATGCTCTGTTAGCCTACTAGGCCCCCTTTGGAGTGACTTGACAGTGACTTCTGTTTTCTGCAGCCTGCTGCCTTTACTTCATCTCTCAGATGATCCCCTCATAGTCACATTTGTGTTACAGGATTACCCAGTTGGACACAGTTAATTCAAAAAGAAGGGTTATGTGGCTTAATGTGGGCCAATAAGCATCTCTTTACCAGGAGTGTGGATTGGGTTGAGGGAGATGTTAGTCACAGCCTCTACCTGTGGCATGAGCTGGGGTGATTGTGTGATCTTGAGGGTTGGGTGATGGCCAAAAGCATGGAGAAGGTTAAAATCACGTCTGTAGGGAGAGGAGCCTGACCCTGTTGGACAGAGCAGAGCAGAGTAGAGCAAAGATGAGGGTCTGGGGAAAAAAAAAAGGCGGTGGCCTTGTTTCTGCTGACTCTTAGTACACATTTTTACCCCTCAGGGGGCCCAGGTGTATCTCTGCCCCAGAGTCCATAAGACAGCATCGTACTAATAAAGAAAAAACGTCCTCTGTTCCTCTCTTAACCTTGCTAAGAGGTTTTCTATTCCTTGCAAACAAAACACCTTTAACTAAAATACCTACTATGATAAAGGTGAATCAAGAAGATGGGAAGGAGATTCCACTAAGGTCATTTTGGGTTCTCTTTCATGCTTTATTCCCAGGAAGCTTATAGAAAAGTTTAGAACAATATGATTATGCTGAAGGCCAGGGAGCACTTCGTACTTCCACAGCTGTAGCTGGAGGCGTTGAGACCCTTGACTATAGAATGCTTCTGTAGGCTCTGGCCAAATGCACCTGAAGCTCATGTACAAAATTAATGTTGGCAGAGGGGTACTTTTAAATCAGAATTTTGCAATTCCATGTGACTTTTCTGAAGCAAACTCAAATATGCAAACATAACCTTGAAACTTAACCTTAAGGGCTCCTGGGTGGCTCAGTTGGTTAAGCAACTGCCTTTGGCTCATGTCATGATCCTGGAGTCCCAGGATCGAGTACCATATCAGCAGGGAGTCTGCTTCTCTGTCTTACCCCCTCTTCTCATGCTCTCTCTCTCATAATCTCTCTGTCTCTCTCAAATAAATAAATCTTAAAAAAAGAAAAGAAAAGAAAAAAGAAATCCAAGCTTAGTGCTTTTCTGGGTTAACTTAATTTCAAGAATATGCATGACAGAGATTTTGGTTTCTTGCAGGAGAACATGTAGCAGAAATGATAGTTTTCCCAATTATCATTAGCTCGTAGAATTTATTTATTTTTATTTTAAAGATTTTATTTATTTGGGAAAGAATGAGAGACAACATGAATGGGAATGGGGTAGGGTGTCAAAGGGAGAGGAAGAAGCAGACTCCCTACTGAGCAGGGAGCCCATTGAGGGGCTCGATCCCAGTACCCTGGTATCATGACCTGAGCTGAAGGCAGATGACAGAACCACCCAGGAGCCCCTAACTCATAGAACTTAAAATTACAAAGTCAAGCTATTCAACTTTTTAGTTACGCAGACAAGGAAATATCCTTAGGAGGATTTCATGGCTTATGTTACGATCTTGATGGGGTCTGTATGGGTGTCTATATACAGAATTATGAAACTCATGATATTTAGAGAATGAATTAGTATCCAAGAACACAGAAATCTTTGAACTGAAATATTTCAATGAATACCAAGTAATTTTTTTTATAATGCATAGAAAATGTTACATTTCTTTTTATGAATTGGAATTATTTCTATAAACTCAAGTGTGCCCAAAGAAATACAATTTCTTTGATGGACTGTATGTTTTTAATAAGAAGTTGGGTAAAGTTAGATAGTTAGGAAGTTAGAAGTTAGATAAAGCCCTAAAGATAAAGTGTCCATGCTTTCATTCACCTCCTCTCCCCTCCCCTTTCTTTCCTTCCTTCCTTTCCCCCATCCATCCTTTCTTCGTTTCTTTTTTCTAAGTATTAATTATTGAGTACTTGCTGTATACCTAGCAATTTCTAATACATAGAGATACAGGAGTGAAATAATATGCTCTCATGGGGTTCTCCTCTCATGGTGCTCCTTCCTTCATGGAGCTTACATTTGAGTTGGGCAAAGTAAGAAAAAAAATAGCTCATAAATATGTAAGATAATTTTCGATAATGATGAAGTGCTATGAAGAAAATTAAAAGTAGTGATGTAATAGAGAATAATAAGCTGGGGTAACAAAGGGTATGATTTCTTAGGGTGCGGAGGTGACATTTAATTGATCTATACATATATCCATCCATCCATCCCATCTTTCTGATTAAATAAGACAACACGTTGATCTGTTTGCTCTCAATAAACAGAGATTAACTCACTTTCCCAAATCATAGAGTTCGTGTTTTTTTTTTTTTAATATAATTTTATTTTTTATTGGGAGGGAGACAAACCATAAGAGTTCGTGTTTTTAAATCTGGTTTTCTTTCCATTGCTTCTGCTGCCTCCTCAGAAAGGCACTGGACTGGGCGCCTGGGTGGCTCAGTGGATTAAGCTGCTGCCTTCGGCTCAGGTCATGATCTCAGGGTCCTGGGATCGAGTCCCGCATCGGGCTCTCTGCTCAGCAGGTGGGGCCTGTTTCCCTTCCCCTCTCTCTGCCTGCCTCTCTGCCTACTTGTGATCTCTCTCTGTCGAATAAATAAATAAAATCTTTAAAAAAAAAAAAAAAGAAAGGCACTGGACTGAAAATTCAAACTCAAGTTGGAGAAAAAACACAAATATGGGATAATATTTCAAAATACCAGTTGGTTTCTTCCCCCTCTCCACAATCCTCGCAAAATCCCATTTCTTATATCCCAAGGACTTCTTCTATGGCTCCCACTCTCTCTCCCAGAGTGCTAAAATGTGGCCGTGAGGGATGCCTGGGTGACTCAGTGGGTTAAAGCCTCTGCCTTTAACCCTCAACCCAGGGTCCTGGGATTGAGCCCAACATTGGGCTCTCTGCTTGGTGGGGAGCCTGCTTCCCCCTCTCTGCCTACCTCTCTGCCTGCTTGTGATCTCTGTCTGTCAGATAAATAAAATCTTTTAAAAAAATAAATAAAATGTAGCCATGAGGCAAATAAAAAACAAATCCTACAAACACTCAAGAGTTCTTTTGGAAAGCTCCTTGTAAATGTGATGGGAAAGGTTGAGACACATATTTGTCATGTTCATTTTCCTGATCTCAGAGTCTAGTCTCAAAAATTCTACTTTTATTAGAGCAAACACCCTCTGCCATCAGTTCTAGCCAGCTCTGGGGAAACTGAGTCACCACACACTTACTGTTTTCACTGATGGACTTTGAATATCACCAGGATTATCACCTTGAATATCACCAGGAGTCTGTTTCAGTTATCTGGTGGAGAAATTGTGGTTGTCTGTATGAGGTCTGCCCAGGAGCATGAAAACTCCACAGATGGAAGGGTGGAGAGACAGTGGTGACATGAATGGGAAGCTTCAGTTCTGACCAAGATGGGGCTAGATATTCTCTAAAACTGTGTATTGTGTTTTATCATATTTGTTGTCTTTTGTCATAACCAACTGCCCCAAGGGTTAGTGGCTAAATACAACAAGCATTCATTTACTTAGTCTGTAGGTTGGTGATGTAGGCTGGACTTGGTTGAGTTGTTCTGGTCTTAGTTAGGCTCCTTCCTATTTCTGGTGTTGAGCTATTGGGTGATCTAAGATTGCGCCTTCCCAGAGTGACTGGGGATGCTAACTTCCCCATGTCTCTCATCCAGTAGGCCAGCCTATGTATTTTCTCATGGCAGTATAGCAGAGTGGGAGCCAATTGTGCAAGTGCTTTTTAAGCATGCATCTTACTGGCCAAACAAGTGGCATAACCAAACCCAGGGTCAACATGGGATGGAACTGAAGATTTGCGTGGCAAAGAACATGCAGTTTAAAGGGCAGGTGAAAAATTGGGACCATTAATGCAAACATAATGACATGAGTTCTTAGAATTAGAGTGTTAAAGGTTACTTATTTGCCAGATGGTCTGGGCATCGTTTGAAGGGTAGTTTCCAATAGGTAGAAAGTGGAGGCAGGAAACACAGACAGAAACCTGTCCAGGGAAATAATGGCAGTGCCTGAATCTGGGGTCGCCGGGACAGTGGGAATGGAATGGTGGGTGATATAGCCCAGCATGGCTGTGCGGTGGATGAGGAAATGCAAAAGAAATGCAGGAAGCAAGGTGAACTCTGGAGTCACTGATCTGGAGTGTGGTAATGCCTGTAACAGGCAGGTAACCCACTATGCCTAGTTAACTGAAGGGCTGGAGATGTCTTTTGAAAGAAGAGAGAAACTTGGTGACGTGAGTAGGTCGGGTATGGGGGAGACAGAGCAGCAGAAGAGCAACATGGTGGGAGGGTTAGCTGCTTGAGCTGGAAGGCATAATGGTTGTGAGTACTGGAGGAGTGGAGCGGCTAGGAACTCAAGGAGCTTGAAACTCATGGACGGTCATTTGGATTCACCATGTTGGAGAATTGAGAGTTTGCCATGGCTCTGAGGATGGTGTGTATGTCTTACTGGGTTACCCTCCAGTTTTCCCAAGGCATCTTGTCTAAAGGGTCATGCTTGTCGAGACCCCTGAGTAGGTGGGGCCATGATGGTGTGCCCAGATCATGCCTCCCTGCCTCCGCACAGTTGCCAGGCTCTGCAGCAGGTCTAATCAATTACTTTGCTTTCACTTTGTCCCCAGCCACCTGTCCCAGCTCACATTCAGGTGCTGTCCAAATGCGTCTCTTTCTTCTATCTAGTTCAATAAACAATTGTAAAATCTGGCAATCAGGATGAAGCCAAGCATTCTAAATCTTAACTTATTTTTCTGTTTTTCCAATAAAGAGGTCTTTTCAAGGCACCCAAAGTGGAAAGTATTTTGAATTAGTTTTCTTTGACTGACTGTTCTTGAATTCCTCAGGATCGCCGTTGATAACATTCAGAATGATTTCTGGGACACAGTGCTACATTTAAATAGTTTGAAGGCTTCTGGGGCAACCACTTGATATGAGAAGTGATTTGTTAGGGGTGCTAAGGAAGACTCAGACGTGATGTTATTCAAGGTTAATGAGTAGCAACTGTTTCGTAGCTCAAGCCCACCCCATACTGCATACCCTGGTTTCTCCCTGCTCTACAGAGAGTCCCAGTGTTGTAGGTAAAATGGAAGTTATTAAATACAGACATTATTTTTTCTAGGTCTTAGATCTGCTGAATCCATCTTTGTCTCCTTTGTTCTTCTGAGGCAGCTCCTGCCATTTGAAGTAAGCTGAGTCTCCATGAAGGCCCAAGTTGTTTTTGCATTGTCAGGGAGACGGGAAAATAGAACCTGGCTAGCAAAACAAACCCCTTGTGGGCGTGGGTGTTGCTCAAATGTGGAAAATCTGAAACAGCGTCACTTTTCTGCTCTTTCCTGGAGCTGACTTCTGCTTGAGTTTTGTGAGGGGGCTGTCCGAAGACATGCATTTCTTTTCTCTTCAGTCTGGCATTGAGCAGCCATTGTGTCATCACCAGTCATGAAGAAACTGGTTCTAAGCCAGGGTTTCCCTGGTCTGTGGGCTTGAGACAACAGATCAGATATGTTGGTGAAAACAGCTGTGCATCTGGCACCTAGGAATCTACATTTAAAAAAAAATTTTTTTTTTTTTTTAAAGAATGCATCCTAGGTCATCTCATACTCCTGATAAGAACCCACTAACTCAGGGGACAGGTGTCTAGTTATTTATTATTTGTATGCCTCAAAAGAACAAATAGTAGCAGGAGCAAATAATTAAAAATGGGATCCTTGCCTGTGGCTCTGGGATGCCTGGGTGGCTCAGTTGGTTGGGCATCTGCCTAATTCAGCTCAGGTCATGATCCTGGCATCCTGGGAACGAGACCAGATCCCTGCTCGTGGGGAGTCTGCTTCTTCCTCTGCCTGCTGCTCTCCCTGCTTGTGCTGTCTCTCTCTAACAAATAAATAAATAAAATCTAAAAAAAAGCCTGGGTGGCTCAGTGGGTTAAAGCCTCTGCCTTCATCTCGGGTCATGATCTCTGTGTCCTGGGGTCAAGCCCTGCATCAGGCTCTCTGCTTGGCAGGGAGCTGCTTCCTCCCTCTCTGTCTGCCTGCCTCTCTGCTTATTTGTGATCTCTCTCTCTGTGTCAAATAAATAAATAAAATCTTAAAAAAGAAGAACAACAACAATGTAAGCTGAACTCTGACTTTAAGACCTTACCCAGCTTCTGTTGTGTTAGCAGGGTATGGTGGAGATGACTAGTTATTCACTGAGCAGCCATGCTCTCCCTTCCATATAACACAAAGTTGTTCCTGGACGACTTGGCCCACTTGAATCTAGGAATGGCCTATGACTAGCCATCTAGTGGAATGGGGCCGAAATGGTATATACCTATTTCTTCCCCTTCTGTCCAGGTGGAGAGGATTCTGAGGCCTAAGTAAGGGATGAATGGAGCCTGGCTCCTTAAATTTACCAGGTGCTAGGACCCCCTGCTTTGGACTCTTACCTGAGTAGGAAGTAAGATTTATAGTGCTGAGCCCCTGAGATTTTAAGGTTACCAATGGGTTTTGTTACCTGGAGTAATTCACAGAGGTTAGCCTATTACTTAGGCAGTTTGAGATAAGAACTATGTTCTTTGCCAGCTCAGATTCAAAATACACAGGGGTTACTCAGACAAACCTAGTAATCTTCTGAAAAGTGGGGAATCATCTCTTAGTAGAAAGGGTACTGGTCTTAGAATTAGGAAAATGGATCCAAATCCCAGTTCTGCCACTTACTGGCTCTGCAGTTTTAGACAAATCACTCAATTACTCTGAGAGCAGCTCCTTCCATTATTTAGTGAGAATAATAATATGATATTATTTGCCTCTCAAGGTGTGTGTGAAGGTCACGGATTCTCTCGTGAAAACGCTTCGGAAATTATAAAGCGCCGTTCTACGAACAGGAGGGATGAGTTGACTCTTTTTTTTTTTTTTTTTTTAACAGAGTTGGAGCGAAGTGCTATTTTCTAGCTTTGATATTTTCAAAAGCTTCCCAAGTCTCATTTTTTTTTTCCTTTGGAAAATGGGCATAATAAAGCGTACTGGGATTATTGTGAGAATAAAAATGAGAGAACGCATGTGCTGCTGTCTAGCACCAGACCCAGCGTATTGCAGAAATGCAGAAAAATGTTAGCTCCCTTCCCTGCAGCACTGTGTGCTTGAGGGAGGTGATTCAGGAAGAATCCATTTGGTTGATGAGAAATGTGAACGGAGGGCTTCCGTGGCTTATATTTTACTCACCTGTGCCAACCGGTGAGCTGATGTGCACTGTTTTGTGGGTACCATTCTTCCCTGTGCTTGATGGTGGTCCCACAGCTTCAGGAAAGATGGCCGCAGAGGAGCCTGTGCTATTATCTGCTTCCATCGCTTCTCTTGCAAGGATGGAACTCTAGGCTTTGTGAGTCTGAGGGACCACGTACTGAGGCCTCTCACCCACCAGACCCTGGCATTCAGACCCTGGTATTCCTGAGTGCTTTCTCATGCATGGTCCTCACTCAGAACACATCCTCTTCTTTTCCCTGTTTTGTCTTCATTGGACTCATTCTTTACCCTGGTGTCTTCTTCACTGGAACTATATCCTCAGGCTAACCTACTTGACCGGAAGTTCACGACACAGAAACCTGGCTTTAAGTTACTTTTTTTTCTTTTTTTTTTTTTGGACAGGAATGGCAATTGCTGTGATTTATTTGTGTGCTCTGCTACCATTTCCATAGTACTTTCAGCTGAGTTGTCTTGTTTGTTCATTGTTGGTTTTCATAGACTCAAAGCAGCCATTAATTCTTTTGCTTAGCTTAGGAGCATTTATTGGGCAGAAGACTGCTAGGGGGATGGGGTGGAGGGTAGAAGGGACAGAGAGCTGATATTAATTATGCATTTTTGGTCAAGCTGACTGTAATGGAAGTCAGCTAATTTAATTCTTTTAATAATTTTTCTGATGTGTCACCAGTGCCTAGTTCAATATCGTTGTTTAAAATTTTATCAACTGTAAAATTCTGTAGAGAGGTTAAAAACCTTGTCCCAAGTCAAAAATGCTATGTGGTGATGGCGATGGGATTTAAATTCTGGTCTCTCTGGTTCCCAAGCCACGTTCTTTCCCTGGTGTTACTGCCTCTAGCAGGTGGATCAGCAGAGGTAAGTAGTTGCTGTCCAGACTTGGGGAGTAAAGACAAACATTTGAGTAGAAAGACAAGGGAGCGTTCTTCTCTTCCTTCCTTCTATTTCCCTCCCTCCTGCAACATTTATTACCTATTATGTGGCACCCACTATTCCAGGATCTGGGGTATCACAGACCCGTGCTGTAGCAACCAGTCGAATGTGCAAGACAGCTGAATTGATAAACAGCTAGACAAATAATCTAACATGTGGTAGTGACAGTTGCTAAGAACAATAAAGCAGAGCAAGGGTTAACCATGATGGAGCTTCTGCGTGAGATGTGGTGGTCAGGGAAGGTGACATTTGGGTAGGTGATGCCTGAGTAGGTGGCTTTTGAGCAGATCTGAATGAAGGGAAGGAAAGGCTTTAAGGGGGTGGGGTGGGGAAAGGAACAACACGTGCAAAGCCCAAGGCGGAAGTGGGCTTAGTGTTCAGAGTTGGCGTAAGCTCAAGAGGGTGGTGGGGGTGAAGCTGGTAAGTTCAGGAAGGATGGGCCTTGGGGAAGCCTTTAGATTTTTTTCTGTGGGAAGTGGGAAGCCATTAGAGTTCTGGGCAAAGATGTGATTGGATAGGACTTAACATTTATGAAGACGCTCTGTGGATATTGTGGGAAGATTAGATTTTCAAGGCAGGGAGCCCAGCTCACTCACTTGCCGGTGATCATCCTCGAGAAAACCCAGTGCGAACCGTATCAAAAACAAACACTACAGCATTGCATCCCTTCACTTTCTGTTCTTCTCTTTGGATTTTTTATTTCAGTTGTTTGTAAATCTCTTTAAATTTATTCAATTCTTACTGTGCTCGAGGTACTGTGAAAGTCGCCATTTGTGTTGTTGTCCCTTTCTTTAAACCTCTTCCTACAATCTAGGTTTTTTGTTTTTTGTTTTGTGTACATAAACCAGATTACACATTGTTCCACTTATCTCAACAGAGGTAGAAAGAAATCAATTGCTTTGGTTTTCTGATAGCACAGACGTAGCTGCAGATCTGAAACGAAATGAACTGGCATTACAGGGATAGCAGGCCAGCCTGCCCAGAGCACCCCTGCTCAGGGACAGCCAGCTACTCCTGGAAACGGCCGGGAGGAAGGCTGGTGCTTGTCACCAACTTCAGACTTGGACCCTTTCCCATTTGGGTAGCACTTGCTCTCCTCCAGCTGAAGTGGGTGACTGGATTGAGGCTAGCACATGTCCAGCACCACTCAGAGCTATTAATATGGGTGGGATAATTGAATAGCCCAACTTGTTGGAAAATGTAACTACTTTACACATCACTGTAAATTGTTTTCCAGACTATCCTGGCCTCCCTTCAGCCATGAAAACATTCAGATGTGAGAAGGAAAAAAAAAAAAGATGCTTCTTGAACACTTACCCATGAAAGTACATGAGATTGCTTTAGACTTCTCTCAAACACTCAGACTATCCACACATGGAGATTATTACCTACCCCGTTTGTTTAAATATTGGTAGATGTTTTCATGCCAGCACTGCTGTCTGGTAGTATAATGCTTACTTCTGTGCAAAGGAGTGACAGTCCAATACTCATCACCATCATTTTTGGGAACATTCTTTCTTTTTTTTTAAAGATTTTTTTTTTTTTTTTTTTTTTTTTTGTTAGAGAGGGAGAGAGAGAGAGAGAGCACGAGCACAGGCAGACAGAGAGGCAGGCAGAGGCAGATGGAGAGGCAGGCTCCCCGCCGAGCAAGGAGCCCGATGTGGGACTCGATCCCAGGACGCTGGGATCATGACCTGAGCCGAAGGCAGCTGCTTAACCAACTGAGCCACCCAGGGGTCCCGGGAACATTCTTTCAACTAAGGAATAAATCTTTCCTAAGTACAATATGATAATTTGGTGTCTTCTCTCTAATTTAAAGTACTCCTAGATTTTGAAGCTGGATTATGTTCATGCGTAATTACCCTCACGTTCCAAGGGGCTGAACTGTGGGACAGACATAGAATGCGAAGGCTGGGTCTTAGGTACATCTGGGAAGAGTTTTATGAAAATTCAGTTGCCTTTGCATTTATCAAAATCTGTCCAAATCCTTCTTGCTTCAGGGTCAAGCTTAAATATTGCCTTCTTTTTTTTTTTTTTTTAAGATTTTATTTATTTATTTGACAGAGAGAGATCACAAGTAGGCAGAGAGGCAGGCAGGGAGAGAGAGGAGGAAGCAGGCTCCCTGCTGAGCAGAGAGCCCGATGTGGAACTCGATCCCAGGATCCTGAGATCATGACCTGAGCCGAAGGCAGCAGCTTAACCCCCTGAGCCACCCAGGCGCCCCTTAAATATTGCCTTCTTTAAGAAATCATGCTTGGGTCATTTGCATATGATCACTCTCCCTTCTCAAAGAAAAGGGACAAGAAAGGATATTTTCTTAGCAGCCACTGTGTTGGATTGTTATGTATCTCATGTAATCTTGACATGAGTCCTCTGTGAGGTGGTTGCTGTTGTCCCGGTTTAGCCTAGGGAAATAATCTGACATATCCATGGGCCCACAGCTAGGAGGTGGAAGTGTCAGGATGTGAATTCAGGTCTGTGAGACAGAACTCTTTCCACCATGCCACATGACTTCTTAGGATGTTCAGAGTACTTAGAGCAAGATATACATTCTTAGCCCTTCATCAGATTCTGTTATTTGGTACTTCTTGTTGTTTCATGTGTGGGTTTTCTATCCCCATCAATGTTGCGATGTCCTTCAAGGCAGTTTCAGGACACACAGAGATGTGGCCTCTGCCTTATGAGAACTTGGCACGGAGTTACAGACATGAAAAGCAAGATGTTTCCTAACCCATTATTGGGAGTCTGATAGGACACTATGGAGGGTACTCAGGCAGTATAAAGGAGGGGATGGTCTCTTGTAGAGGTTGGGGTAAGGGTGGATAGGAGCAGAAAAGGTTTTGTAGAGAGATGAAACTTCAGTTCTTCACATGAACAGTTACTTGTCTGGAATCTAGAAGACTTGGATCAGGGCGAGGCTCAAAAGGGAAAACATGCCAAACAAAAAGAAGTTGCTAGGCTAGGAAATGCAGCCAGGTATGCTGCATGATGGTAAATAGCTCAGGAGGGTTGGCTCACACGTTAAAGGACAAGAGGGGCACCCAGAGAAGAGGCTAGAGGCAGAGGTGGACAGAGTTTCCTGAATACTTCACTGAATTTGAATTTTATTCATCGTGTCTTATGCCACTGAAAGACTGTAAGCAGGGGTGCAGTTCCATCCAAAACAAAACATTTCGTTTAAGGCTGTACGTGGTAAGGGAATTACTTGGTAGGTATTTGAAGAGTAGACAGTAGGGCAGTTAGGAGACTGTTGGAATTCTCCAGGCGAGAGAGGATGAGGTCCTGGGTTTGGTGAGGAGTGATGCGAAGGGAAGGGAGTCCATGGAGACACACGTAGCTTGGTTTTCTGCTGTGGGTGACCTCGAATGCTTCTTGTGGGCAAGAGTCATCTCCTACTCAGTTGCTCTTATCACACAGTACCAAACACATGAATTCCCTCTTTCATACACCTGCAATGCTAAGAGCTTCATTTGCTATAATGATAATGAAGACAATGTGAGTGGAGAAGACTGCCAAGGTTGGGGGTGAAGTTGAGCTCTTCTGCCCTGAACCCTTGTGGGCAGAATTACTCCCTACGGAAGTTGCTATTGGGGGCAGTGATTCATAGATGAAAATAAGTTTAGACCTTTTAAGAAAAGCCAGGAGGAAAAATCAGAAATATTACCAAAATAAATTTTCTAGCAGGACTCTGGCTATTTATCTTTTCACATAAGTGATGCTAAACTGTATTAGCGAGTATTAAAGCAATTTAAGATTCTTCACTGTATGTCCTTGAAGACTATAATATTTGTGGAGGGTAGTTCCACTGTTGTAAATCTATTTTGACAGGTGTAAATTTATACTAATAAATTAACAACACAAGTAAGAAAAACAAACCCTAGCTCCTAGGATGCCAGATTCACGAGAGAACTGATGGGTTGAGAAAACACTGATCAACTGCCTTCTGATTGATTTTCCCTCTTGATTAGTGTAAGATTTGTGCAGATGAAATCGTCACACTTGGTATTTTTCTTACCTGTGTTTTTCACTTTTTAAACATTTTCATCACATCTCTCTACTTATTTCTCTATCCAGAGGTCTGCTTTAAAGGTGAGCTAAAAAATTAAACAAATGTGTGGTATTTCTCAGGAGGACCATGGCAGAGTTTTCCTGTCCCTCTGTGCACTGTGACATTTTGAACCTCAGCAAGCTGTTTACCTTCCAGTTTCGAGCTTCTCGGGTTTTTTTTTTTTTTTTTTTTTTTCCCCTTCAAGATTTGTGACAGCTCAGTAAGTGAGTGTTTTCTGATTTTTGGGACCTCCAAAAGGAACTCTTTGTAAGACTGAATTCTATCTTGATGATCTTTGATTACATTCAGTTCCTAGTAAACTGTCTTGGCCCTTAATAGGGGCCACTTAATCTATGCTGGATGAGTAAAGACAATTGTCTGCCCTTCTGGAAAAGTGCATAATTGTTTTCAGGGTGAGATGGGTGAAAGAAGGAGATAGTAGTAAACTAAGTTGATATCAATGATGGAGAAATTGGGAAAATGCCCAGCATGACATGTGATATGTTGAATTTTACATATGCTGAGTTTGCCAAAAACATGGCCTTAGAAAAAACCATTTTGGTATGGATTTTAAGGATTTTTGACTTTGTCAGCTCTGAACCAGGAATAATTCTTTTTTAAATAATGGTACCCACTTAAAAAATTCAGGTATGGGGCTGCCTGGGTGGCTCAGTGGGTTAAAGCCTCTGCCTTTGGCTTGGGTCATGATCCCAGGGTACTGGGATTGAGCCCCGCATCGGGCTCTCTGCTTAGTAGGGAGCCTGGTTCCTTCTCTCTCTGCCTGCTTCTCTGCCTGCTTGTGATCTCTGTCTGTCAAATAAATAAATAAAATCTTAAAAAAAAATTCAGGTATAGAACAAGTATGTGCTTCTTTCCTAAAAAAGAGAAACCCTATAGAACCCTGCAAGTTCTTCATGGTGTATACAGATGCCTCTACCTTGATGGCTCTTGTGCCTGTCCCATGTGGTTACATGGTTATCGCTACCTCTACTACTTCTGGGCACCCTCAGCCAGCTGGCCTGCTCTGCCTCTTCACAGTGACTGGACAGGACCCTCCCTCCCCTCTTACTGCAGCATACGTAAACTGCCCGTGATGGTCTCTTATTGGCACCATCACTGTTCATCGCAGATTTGCTGGCTTGAAACAACACTTGCAGTCTGTGGATCAGAGTGTGTCTGGGTTCAGCTGGGTCCTCTGCCTAGGATGTCCCAAGGCCAAAATCAAGGTGTTGGCCAGCCTGGGCTCTTATCTGGAGACTCTGGTAAAGAATCCATTCCCAAGCCCATATGATCGTCAACAGAACCAGTTATTGGCAGTTGTAGGGCTGAGATTCTTGTTTTCTTACTGACTGTCAGCCAGGGTCCACTCTCTGCTCCCAGGGCCTCCTGCATTCTTTCTCATTAGAGAAACGTCCATTAGAAAGGAGATTTCTAACCCTCCATTAGAAAGTCAGACTGTGTAAAGCACTTCTCCCCAAAAGGAAAAGCTTTGCCACACGGAGGCTGGTCAGTCCTCTGTGGAAGATATCTATAGCTAACAGTCCATTAAAAAAACACTGCCTCTTTGCATATAACCCCACTGAGTTTGCTTTATGTCTACTTTAGAGCATAATTTCTGAAATCTATGTGGTCTGTGCGATTACTAGCAAAAGAAGCCAGGTAGCCACTCATTAGGACATGTTTCAAGTGCGTGTAGGGACTTACCCTTACAGATGGTAAGGGTACACAAGGTACCAGGGAACGGATGGTCTCAGTTCTTCTCAGGGTCACTCAGCCACATTACTGTTATGGGTGGTACCATATGTCATGTAAATGCCTTTGAAAATAGCAGAGCGTGGTGCAGCATTGAACAGGAACATGAGTGCAGGTAATTGTGAAATCCCAGGCAGTATGATGATGTCGTGGAAGTTACAACTCCTTTGTAACCCAAACCTGAACAGGTTTGTGGGAACAATTTACATATCATGAAGGACTCTCATTGAGTATCTGCCACCATCTCTGGCTTCCAGGTAATTTGCAGGAGAAGCTATTTAACTTTCAGTAACTAATTCAATAAGGGGTTGCAGTTACCCAACAAATTTAATGGAAGCTTCTAAATTGTTGGAAGTATAGGTTAAGTGTTGGAAATTATGCCATCAATCCTAAAGTTGCAAAGTAAGAAAAGATTAGGAACTATGGCTTCTGAACAGCATGTTGTCTTGATACTATTAAAAAACCATCGACATTGGATGGAACTAGAGCGTATCATGCTTAGCGAAATAAGTCAAGCAGAGAAAGACAACTATCATATGATCTCCCTGATATGAGGAAGTGGTGATGCAACATGGAGGCTTAAGTGGGTAGGAGAAGAATAAATGAAACAAGATGGGATTGGGAAGGAGACAAACCATAAGTGACTCTTAATCTCACAAAACAAACAGGGTTGCTGGGGGGAGGGGGTTTGGGAGAAGGGGGTGGGATTATGGACATTGGGGAGGGTATGTGCTTTGGTGAGTGCTGTGAAGTGTGTAAACCTGGTGATTCACAGACCTGTACCCCTGGGGATAAAAATATATGTTTATAAAAAATAAAAAATTAAAAAAAAACAAAAACAAAAAAACCATCGACATCAAAAATGATGCCGGGGAATCTTGAGGCTTTAAAATGGGAAGAGATGGGGCACATGGGTGGCTCAGTGGGTTAAATCCTCTGCCTTCAGTTCAGGTCATGATCCCAAGGTCCTGGGATCAAGCCCCACATCGGACTCTCTGCTCAGCAGGGAGCCTGCTTCCTTTTCTCTCTCTCTTCCTGCCTCTCTGCCTACTTGTGATCTGCCTGTCAAATAAATAAGTAAAATCTTAAAAAAATAATAAAAAATAAATAAAGTGGGAAGAGCACATATCCTCAGAACATACATCATCTTTGGGGACATCATCTGAGGTTATGACCATCAGTGAGATACGATGTTCTGCACACATTTCTGGGTCTTTAACATGAGGCTGATGGCATCTTCCCTGTATTTACCCCCGTGAGACCACTTGAAAAAGCAAAGCTGGTTGGTGCTTATTTCATGTGCTGAGCTCATTTGTAGGGTGCCTTTAAAGCCCTGTTTTCATTTAACTACTAATCGACTGCATTCCTGAGTTTGGGATATCAAATTTCAACATAAACTTGCAAATAGCTCCAGTGCCTCACCCCTAATTCATATTCCAGCAACCTTCGCTGAAGCAGGAAGCAGAGTCAAGCTGTTGCCATGAAGATCCTTTCAAGAGCTCAGAAATCCTCCAGGGATCCCTTTATCACTGCTTTTCAAAGAGGCCTTTATTCCTCTCCTCTCCTGTTTCCTGCAAAGGGAGTTGTGTCCCATACTTGAGGACACGGTGAAGCCAAAAAGGACCTGAAGACTCCTCCAGGGCTATGATCTTCTGAATTGTGAAATCTGCCATTCTGATCACTGGCCTTTCTTCCCCCGCCCCACCACATTGGAATCAATGCTATGGTTCTGTAAAACTTTATAGTATAATAAACCTGCCTTTTCATTTTTAAAGGACTGAGCTCCCAGGTCAGTTGGTGCTTGTTTTAAGTCTTTCTGTGTAAAGGTCCATCAAATTTTCATAAAAGCAACATTTTTTTGGACTATGTTATCTATTTGGAGACTGTTTCTTGATTTGTCTCTCTCTCTCTACTTGATCTTAATAGACACAGTTTTTCTTATGACTGAGCACCAAAAAGTGTCTTATTCTCAGTAAAAAAAAAAAAGTTTATATTACTAATTACAGATATGAATGTAGATCTTAAGTTAATATGTGGATTTAATATATTTTCAGTAATGATAGGATTAAAATTATATCATGTATTTCATCTTATTTGAGGTAGTTGGGAATTGGCTGTCTTCCTTTTGAAAGGGAAAATAGGAGCTTTTACCTGTCCTATTTTATAAGGGGACATGGAGAAAAAGAAAATAAGGTAGATTTCTTTTAGACTTTAAAAAAAATATATTTTTTTATTAACATATAATGTATTATTAGTCCCAGGGGTATAGGTCTGTGAATTGTCAGGTTTACACACTTCACAGCACTCAATAAGGTAGATTTTTTTAAGAAGCCTGAGAAAATAGAAAGAAGAAAGAAAGAAAAGAAAAAGAAAAAAAAAAGCCTAAAAAGATGTAGGCATTCTCAATCATATTCATATTCAATCCAATAGATCATGTAGTTTTCTTCTGAAAAAAATGCTAACTTTGGTCTGTGTCTACGTGCATTATCAAACTAGGTGTGAGAGGGGCTCCTGTGGGAGTCAGTATGTTAAGTGACTGACTCTTGATTTTGACTCAGGTGGTGGTCTCAAGGTCTTGGGATCAAGCCCTGCATTGGGCTCTGCACTCAGCTGGGAGTCTGCTTAAGCTTCTCTCTCTCCCTCAGCTCCTCCCCCCGACTGAGTGCATTAGCGGCACACATGCTCTCCCTCAAATAAATAAATAAATCTTAAAAACAACAACAACAAAAACCTAGGGTGTGAGTACGTGCTGGGGAACGTGGATGTTACCTGTATATTGAAAGCATATGAATGTGCAGAACAAATAACCGGTATTCTTAAAGTAGCTACTGTTCTAACTTGATGGGAAGTAATTAAATCTTTTAAAATGTATCAGGGGAGCCTGGGTGGCTCAGTGGGTTAAAGCCTCTGCCTTTGGCTCAGGTTGTGATCCCAGGGTCCTGGGATCAAGCCCCGCATCAGGCTCTCTGCTTAGCAGGGAGCCTGCTTCCTCCTCTCTCTCTCTCTGCCTGCCTCTCTGCCTACTTGTGATCTGTGTCTGTCAAATAAATAAATAAATAATTTTTTAAAATGTTTAAAATATAGTATCAATGTGTATTTTATCTCTATATATTATATAGAGATAAAATAACATAGTGTGTATGTTTGTGTGTGTGTATATATAATGTTTGTGTGTGTGTGTATATATATATATATAGAGAGAGAGAGAGAGAGAGATGCATACATATATATGAGCTAAATTTGTATTTATTTCTAAAACAGAACACTAGAATTCAAAGTTTATGGGGCAGCAAGTCTGACCCATGAAGTATGTACATATTCTCTTCTGAAATAGGACTTTTTCAGTGGCAAAACTGGAGAATGCTCATCTGCATGATGGGGAAATTAGTGTTTGGACAAGAAATAAACTGATGTGTTCTTTTATGGTCTAAAATGGAAACCAATACTTGACTTCAGGTATTTAGAAGTACTGCACAGATCCAGGCTTACAATAAGATTGCTATCTCCCCATTTTCAGTTACTTGAGGATACAAAACCAAGACAAATGATTACCACTATTGAGTATGGGCCATATTCAAGCCAGAACTGTATGTAATGAAGTGACCATGAGGAGAGGCTCATGACCCTGGAGCCAAGCAGGAAAGGTCTACTCAGGTGGATGGATTATAATGTGCATTACATATTAAAAATGACAAGTGGATACAGGTGGTTTCTTAATAAGTCAGAAGCCTCCAGCTGGTCTAAAAGAATATATTGACAGGCAGATGCAACAAAGTAATGAAATGTAGAGAAGGAAGTGTTTGGAGAACAGGAAGGACGTCTGATCAAGTCTTTGGCAGTTGGAGAAAGTGACTGGCAAGGCTTCTAGTTTAGAGGAATTGAGGAACAGGGCATTCCACAGATTCAATATGTGGGAACCTACCATGGATCGAGCCTGTTTATTGTTCTCAAGAACCTGCATACTTGACTGGGGGTCATGGTGAAGTGGACAGCAAGGACGTTTTAATGCTGATGTCTCACCGCTGATCTGAGTGGTTCGTGACAGTCTACCTGTCTCAGAAGGGGCCAATTCCAGATTTCCGAATAGAGAAGAAAATGCAGACAACGATGGTCACAGAGACTCAGAGAGTAAAGAAAGTCACTGGCACTTCTCCACTTGTTTTGCAGGTGCAAAAATCATTTAAATTTCTGTTTGTGCCTTGAATGTATATACCACCTATTTAGTGGCATAAACACAATAAACATATTCAGATTAAATGTTGATACATACTTTAATGTTTTAATCAATGTATGTACTAAATAATTTGAGTTTGCAAAGAAATTATGGAGACTGAGTCCAACCTTAAGCTTGGCAGGAAATTAACAAGGGATACCAGTGCATTTTGCTATGGCGTACTCAGACTTAAAAGCACTGTATTTTTCAAACTGATCTAGGTATATGAAACTAAATCTGGTTAGAATCAGGATATTAATTTGAAAACAAGTTCGTTAGAACAGAAGTGATAGCTTCCACGTGGAACTGTGGGATGAAGCATGGTCATCAGCAGCCTGCAGGAACGAAAACCAGCCTCAATGCAAGGAGAATCAGAGTCTGGTCCAGCAAGACAGAAGGAACAGCCAGGAAGAGCCCCGGAAAACGAGGCCCTCTGACAACTGTCTTTCATGCTCTGCTGGTGGTGCCCATGCACTTGCTTATGCTCAGTGTGAGTTTTGTGTGGAAATCAGGATCAGACCCCCACCCCCCGCCTGCCTCTTTCCCTGCCCCTGCACTTGCTGACCTCTTCTGGCAATGGCTGCTTGGAACCTGGCCTCTGGCAGCTGATGATTTCAAGTATCCAGACCTGTCACATTGCTCTCCAGGAGAGGCGTCAGGCTGTCATCATGCATTAGGCAGCCCCCGGCTGATGCAGGAGGTCTTTCAAGGAGGGCCCCCCTCTCTCAAGCTCCTGAATTGCATCTTTTGATAGGAATTGAGATAAGAAACCAGTTCAGAATCCAAAGTGAGCCACTGAGGCACTCTCCTGCCCACTTAGCCTAATTTGTTAAGTCACTCTTTTGCAGGTTAGGCAAAGTTGGCTTAGTATTGAGTTTCAAGACTTGAGATGTAACCATTGACTTTTTTTCCAAAGGACTATTCCACCGATCATGGAAACTGGGCAGCTGGACACTTTCTTCCCCTCTCTGTCATTGCCAATGTAACAAAAAGACCAAAGATTTGGGGACTGTACGAAGCAAATCTTTATTCCTTTGGACCCAGCTCAAGCCCACTCCATTTTTGAGCAAAAGAATATCAGGCCATGCTTCTGAGGTGCTTCTCTTGCCACATCTAGGGTGACAGGACCAAGTCCTTACCAGAAACTGAGAGAAATTTGACCTCAGCATGTGGCAGTTATAGAATTTTCTCTCAATCTTTTCTTGTTCTTACCCTGTTACTGATCTGTGCCTCTGTTGTAACAACTGGGATTCAACCGTGTTAACTGTTTTTTTTTTTTTAATAGTTTGCATTTTAAAGATTTTATGTATTTGACAGAGAGAGATCACAAGTAGATGGAGAGGAAGGCAGAGAGAGAGAGAGGGAAGCAGGCTCCCTGCTGAGCAGAGAGCCTGATGCGGGACTCGATCCCAGGACCCTGAGATCATGACCTGAGCCGAAGGCAGCGGGCGGCTTAACCCACTGAGCCACCCAGGCACCCCCATGTTAACTGTTTTTGATGAAATCATTTATCTGCCCTGCTTTTCTAAGTGCCCTGTCTTTCTTTCCTGTCCAGATGTACAATCCTTTTGGTAATCAGGGTCCAACAAGCTCATGTACATGTGTTTATTTATGGCTACCCCTTAATCATTTTTGCTTTCTTTGGTCATCACAGACTACATCTCTCTGGGAGCCTTCCCCTCTTGCAGGGATGGAATACATGACCCAGTTTTAAATCATTCATGCTTCATGGTCTCTTGTCATTGCTTTCAGGCTAGGCTTGAGCCTCAAGCAGGTTCTCTGAGAATGAGGAGAGCGCTTATGGCAGACGCTCACAGACAGTGCCTGCTCTAGCTTTTGCTCAAGTCTTAGGCTAAGGTCTTAAGCTCTAAGATGGGCCAAAGGTCTGAAGCTGCAGTAGCAACTTATGGGCTGCTGAGAGTGTCTGTGTTAAAAAAAAAAAAAAAAATGAAGCTAATGTGAGAGCAGAGCTAAGTAGAGGTGACAGATGGAACATATCTGGTGACATCATCTCAGTCCTTTCAAGTAGCCGCCTCTTAAGCCAATTCTAAGTCACTTTATTCTTTACTTCACTTGAACAAGTTTGTACTGGATTTTCTGTTGCCTCTTTTTTTTTTTTTTTAAGTGACTGAGAGTTTTAGGGTGGACTTGGCTACTTGCCGACAGCCTTCTTGATATCATCTGTGGTGTACATTGCTGACCATCTCCATATACCTTCATACTTTCTGTGCTAGGCTTACCCTCTGTTGAGACATGCCAATATTTTATATTCAATCCCAATGCTCTTTTATGGTCTGGATGAAATTTCAAGATACAGCAACTGTGTTTTCCCACTTGAGTATTTCAGGAAAGCTTAATGACTCCAATAAACCATCTCCTCACTAAGTCAAAGTGGGGAGGCTTCAAGAAATTTCACGGAATTGACCCATGGGTGTATAAATATATTAAGGTCCTTAACTCATTAGTTTTTCTTTTTTGTTGTGGGCACTATAGTAATTTTCCTCCTTTGATAGTGACCCTCATGCCATTTTACCTGGCTGGTAGGTAACAGAGTTAACTGCCCATGAAGGGAAGAGAAGAGGAAAGAGAAGATAGATTTTACTATATAATGGGATCAGAATGGCAGGGAAGGCAAAGAAGCACTGAGAGGCAAGGCCACCTCATGGTTCTTACGCCCTTGCATCTGATGGTTTTCTGAGAAGCTAAAGATGACCGGAGAAGTGGGGTTGAAACAAGAGCCTATTGAGATCAGCAAACTCTTAAGACTTCAGTTATACGGTGAGCAGATACAGGACCAGGTGTCTTCTATACACAGACCATGGAATAGGTGAGAATGGAGGTTGGTTCTGGGCAGTATATGGAAGCCCAATCTGTGTTCCACACTCAAGGCCAACCTTACTCCTTTTAGGGATAATGAAAAGTTCTTCTACTCCTGTGGAATGTAGTACCTCTTGTAGTTATACTCTTTTAATTTTAAATTTCTTCCCAAGCTCTTCTTTTTTTGTGGCTCTCTGTGGGCTGAGGGGATACAGATGCCTCGTGGGTCAAAACAGAAGAAAGTGTAAGTCCTCCACAGCAAACTTGGCCTTCTCTTCCCTTGTTTGTTTCCAGCTCTCCTTCTCTTTCCCTTCTGCTAAGATCTGCACCCCCCCCCTTTTTGATTCTGATCCATTATGTAAAACATTTTAGCCTTGGTGCTAAGAAAGTGGCTAGGAAAAAAGCCTGCAATATGAGGGGCAAAGCGGTTCCAAGGTTAAGAAGGGTGACAAAGGCTTGATGCTCTTAGTTTGGAAAATATAGTTATGAAAAAAAGTGTCATTGTGATTTAAAGAGAGAAAGTGTAAGGATTACTGGGAAGGTAGGTTAGCTGGATAAGGGAGTTCAACTTTGTCAGTTTTGTAGTCAGGCACATGGAAAAGGGGCAAAAGAGGGGAAAAGAAGCTTTCCCCCAGTTGAGTTGGTTTCCCTTGGACTGTTTGGTCACATGATCATATCTAGTGGCAAGAGTGTCTGGGAAATGTAGTCTTCTAGGTGGTCACAGTGATTTCCACCAACTGACTCCCACCAACAACTGCTCAAGTAAAATCGGGGTTTTCTAACTAAGGGAGGATGAGGAAAGTGGCTCTTAGGTAGCAACTTGTAGTCTCTGCTTTGGAAATCCTTGAAATTCATGATTGTTTCTTTTTTTTTTTTTAAGATTTTATTTATTTATTTGACAGAGATCACAAGTAAGCAGAGAGGCAGGCAGAGAGAGAGAGAAGTGAAAGCAGGCTCCCTGCAGAGCACAGAGCCTGATGTGGGGCTCGATCCCAGGACCCTGGGATCACGACCTGAGCCGAAGGCAGAGGCTTGAACCCACTGAGCCCACTCAGGCACCCCTCATGATTGTTTCTTTAGAAGATGTGCTAAATTGTTAGAAACTTTATAGTCTTAAAAGAAATATAGGTGCTCTTACTAAGCATACTGGCTTTGTGGGTTCCTGGGTGACTCAGTGGGTTGGGTTTCTGCCTTTGGTTCAGGTCATGATCTCAGAGTTCTGGGATCAAGCCCTGCTTCAGGCTCTTTGCTCCCCGGGGAGCCTGCTTCCACCTCTCTCTCTGCCTGCCTTTCTGCTTACTTGTGATCTCTCTCTCTGTGTGTGTGTCAAATAAATAAATAAATAAAATCTTAAAAATAATATTGGCTTTGAATATAATGACCTTCTGAGAAGGGGTTTATAACCTTTGATTATGAGTGAAATATGGAAGGAGGTAAAAGCAAGATTTTAAAGTCTTTGGCGGCTTAGATATAATTAAAGTGGTCAAACAGAAGTGATAAAGGGATGAATAGCCCACAATAAGAGATGAATTTATTTAACATTGAAGAGTTTGAGGTAGATTTCAAATGCTGTGGTTATGGTCCTAAACTAAGGGAGAGAAAGCCTGAAATAAATCATGAGCTGGAATTATAGGTATAAAACTAATGCATTTTAGTTTTCACCTTGGCCATCTGTAAAGTCAGGCCACGTAAAGTCAATTGGTGAAGGGGAACACTTACAACACAGTAGGGGACCTTGGGGATTGTAGGGAATAATCTGGAGAGGCAGCTACATCTTGTCGGTGGCCAATTATTGCTGTCCCAGAAATTAGGCTTATATCTTCTACTTTTCCAGAGAAGACAGAAATCTAGAATTTTACTGAGGGTTCCACATTTAAACATCATTGTGCAAGCCAAGTACGTATGGCTAAAACCTGAATTTGTCCAAACAAGTACCAGTTTGCAACTTGGGTCTAGTTCAACATCTTTATTTTATTGAGACTGGGAGAGATCTATGACTTGCTTAGGGTCACATAGCTAATTAATGATAGCTCTGGGACAAGAACCCTGCCCCTGTACTCCCAAGTGTTTTCCTCCCACACCATATTCAGCATAGCTTTCTAATAGAGCCAAGACAGTCATGTGAAACTGTCTAGTGGAAAGACAGAATTAGGGGAATTAGGCATTCCACGCAAGGTCTAGACAGTTAACCCTGTAAGTGCCTGGCAAAGTGCTGAGCATTCAGGGGGCATTGATCAATGTTAGCTCAATCTCTGTGTAAATTGTTCAAATCATTTAAGTTAATGAATAAAATAGAGGGAAAGGAAAAAAAGCAAAAGAATCATTATCAAACCTTGGGGAGCCCCCATAATTAAGAATGGGAGCAGGATAATGAATTAGCAAAGAGGGCATCCAAGGAGCAGTCAGAAGCAGCCAAGATTGCTTTGACAATCTCTTGCCTTTACCTTTGCCCTAATTACAGCTTTAGGCTGTAAATGTTTTAATTTGAGGATAATTTCAAGCCCTTTAATAAATTTCTTTCCAATTATACTGCTGTCTTAAACTTATAGTCTCATAAGAAAATGTGGTCTTCAGAGGACCTTTCTTCTCCCCTTAGTAGAAATTAGATAGATTGATTAATTTTGGCTTAACTTTCTAAAAATGTTCAGCTGTACCTTGAGATTATCCCACCATTAATGGTTAAGTGTCTCCAGAATAAGTAATAATTGTCATTTAGAAAAATGAGTTTCCCCAGAAGAAATGTCCTTTGAAAATCCCCTTTTTGGTATAAATATGTCCTTATGCATGACCAAATTTGTTGAATTATCTTGATGCCATAGATCACAGAGTAATAATTTTTGAAGTGATCGATTCTCCTTTAGGTTTTAATGTGCAGAGTGAAATGCATTTTAAGACACTATTTAAAATTCTGAGAAGTCTCCAGAAACTAGAATTTTTAATTTAGTGCTCATGTTCAAATCTTGACTAGTGAATGCAATGGAAAGACCTTGGGGGATCTGGTGGATTCCTAGGGCAATTTATCTCAGAACTAACAGCTTTCGCAGTGGATTTCCCTTACAGTATTAACAACCTATGTTTATAATTTGTTCTCTTGGCAATTATCTCAACGGAACTGTACACCTACAAGGTCAATGGTGCTAAGGTCACATACTGATAACTCTTGTGTATTTAATTGGATTTATCATTATTATACTCCCAACTTAACAGTGCTGAAAGAAGCTGGAATGTGGTCATTAAAAAGAGAAAAAAAAAAAAAGTCTGTTGATCATCTGATGTTTAACCATTCCCTTGTGCTTTTAGTCTTCTCTTTTTAGTTCCAAAGCACATGCAGAATACCTGCAGATCTCAACAAGAAAATGGAATTTTCTCTGCTATCACCTGAAGCTGCTGTGACCATAAAACTAATAAATCACTGAAAAATCTCCTTGCCGGTAAAGAATGCCCGCTAGAGCAGATCCAGTATCTTATCTCTCCATCCAGATGGTCTTTGTTGCTAAATATACAGAGCCTGATTTTATAGTCTTTACTAGACTGTGATTTCCACTATTTTCATTGGGATGGGGAAAGTCATATGAAGCATTCATAAATAATGTGAAATGGACTACACTTTTGCCACTTGCATTTGTTGTCATTTGGGATCCACTGAAATTGTTTTGGGTCAGCTGAACACAGTTCCACGCTGTCAGTCTGGGGGATGAAGGAGTGAAAGCTTGACACCAACCACTTGGATGGGAGTTTCTGACATTGCAAGGGCAGAGATTCTGGAGATAAAAGATATTCTTGATCACAGATTTTCAAAAGCACCTCTAAAGCTCTCAGAGTGAACCGAAAGAGGCCTTTCCCATTGCCATGAGTCCTGAGAAATGAGACACATGTTTGAGATGCAGCAAGAAGGATTTTAGGTTCTTAACTTCTTTGGGGTCATATACTCCTTTGATAATGAGATGAAAACATTTCCCCTGAAAAAATATCCATAAAGGCACACCCATCGAATTTTGAATACTTGTGGGTTTATAAAAACCTGAAAGCATTTATTGCATAAATATTTCTTTGGATTGTTTAGGGGTCCTGAAACTCAGATTAAGAATCCCTGGAACTCTGAGGAGGATTATAGAAACTTGCCTTGACATCTATGTAATCTGGATTTCCCCAGCTACTCTTACCTAATCTTATCTATGGGGAGATATTAATAGTAATAACCAGTGTTATGTGCCTTTTTGTGTGTCTGTCTGCCAATACAGGAACTCTGTCTCCTGCAAAATCCTTTTTGCTTTCTCAGGTAATTATATCTAAAAGTCCCAAAGACATTTCAGTTGGGTTCATGAATAAGTCACATGGTGTTCCCTGGTCCTGATGCCTTTGCTGGACACTGATGCCCTCTTTGTTGGATTCATCTTCTTCCCCTGAGCGCTGTTCCGTCTCTCAGATGCTGATGCTGAGCCTACATGTTGTTGCCCCTTCTGCTGGAGTCCATGGTGTTCACCTTAATGCTGATGCGTTAAGTGTCCAAGGCTACTATGTCTTCTGCAAAATTTCAGTGACCCCAAGCCCTATGAACCTAATTTCAGTGATTACAAGCCCTGTGTACCTCTTACTGCAGCTAGGTGATTTCTGGTGAGTCCTGGTTTGAGGGTCTTTAGCAAGATATATCTTTAGCTTTTATTTCTACTTCCTTCCTTCTTGGGCTGAAGGGAAAAGTCAAGTGGCCCAGGATTATACTCAGAATCCTTAAACCTCTTCCGTGATTGTAATTTGTCTTCAGTCCGAGGGTGTTTGACTGAATCTGTCTCCCTTTGGGAGCTCCTCATGCAAAGGCCATGCTAGGAGCCCATCCACCACTTTATCTCAGATGCTCAGATTTTCTGCTCAGCAAGGAATGGATCCAGCACTGATATAAACTAGGAAGTTCAAGAACATCAATATTTAAGGAAAATAAAGACAAAAGTGTGACCTTTGGGGCTTGGGCATAGTATTTGGGGAGACTATTTTGGAGAGCTTTATCAGACCTCTGTGGTGGCCTTCCAAAGTCAGACTCTGTAATTCCGCTCTGTCCTACATCTAAACCAGTGCAGGTGGTGTGAAAATGGCATCAAGGAAATTTCTAGGCTCTTACTGGAAACAAGCACCTTCTTTATTGTAAATAACTCCGTACAGCATCTGTAATAAGTTAGAATCAGAGTGATCTTTCTGTCATGATTCCATGTTTTTATACAACTCATATACCTCAAGCTCCACAGGAATCAATAAAATATGATTCGGAAATAATACTGAATTTTAAAGCTTAGTAGGCAGTGTGTGTGGAAAAAAAGTCTCATCATTTTTCTTGCTGTCTTTTGAAGGCATAGGCATAGATAGATTCATCACAACATTGGAAGCACATTTTTGAAAATGCCATTATCTCCATCACTTATAGATTTGTTATAATTAATTCCGATGGCTCCTGCTATACCATTGTATTCTTCACGTAGACCCTTAATCCTCTCATTGACACTGGACTGTTCCCCCATCTCAGTGTGGCTCTCGCCCCAGGATTCTGTATATTTTCACCTTCAACCTCCTGCCATGTCCACTGGCCATCCTTAGACCAAAAAAAATTCCAAAGCAATCTTCATCCATATCTGTCCTATGAACTTTCCCTCCATGTCCATTGCATTTTCTGTGACAAACTACAATATTTTTAAAAAGGTTTTATTTTATTAATTTAATTAATTAATTTTATTTTATTTATTTGGCAGAGGTGGGGGGAGAGAGTGCACAAGCAGGGGGAGTGGCAGGAGAGGAAGAGGGAGAAGCAAACTTCCCACTGAGCAGGGAACCCCAGGCAGCAATGGATCCCAGGATCCTGGGATCATGACCTGAGGTGAAGACAGATGCCCAACCAACTGAACCACCCTGGTGCACCATAAACTAGAATATTTAAGACATATATATATATATATATATATATATATATATATATGCATGTATTTATGTAGGATACGCATGTGTATATATGTGTACATATGTGATATTTTGAGGGAATCTTAACTTTTTTTAAAGATTTTTATTTGTGAGAGAGAGAGAGTGAGATAGAGCACAAGCCAGGGGGAGGGTGAGAGAGGGAAGCAGGCTCCCCATTGAGCAGAGAGCCCAATGCAGGGCTCTATCCCAGGACCCTGGGATCATGACCTGAGCCAAGGCAGACGCTTAACCGACTGAGCCACCCAGGCGCCCTTGGAGGGCATGTTAGAGTAAGAACGTATGAGGTCAAGTTGGATGTGAAAATAAAAAGGAATTTTGTCTTTCCTGCAGTTGATAGACTCTTCTAATGAGGCTTATCCCCTCAGGTTTAGATACAGGGTGTGGCGGAGGGTAGTGGAACAGAATTCTGAAGTTGCAGAATGGTTCTCTGACTCCTCACAAGATCCCTTCTGTCTGGCATTCTCTTTCAGGTAAATGCTCAGTCCTTACGCTTTCTCTCCCTCCTTGGCTTCTTTCTCAGGTAGTGCCCTGCCACATGGAGGAGGGCCTCATGTCATCTCGTGGTGTTGGGGCAGGGAACCTCATTGTCTGCCAGGCATCCTCTGGATCCTCTCCGTTCTGATTGGTCTGGAGTGCACTGAGGTGCATCTGAACCCACCTGGACTCTTGGAAATGTGTGTTGTCACTGACTGCTGGAGCCTGTGACCCTGGCCACTTTTTTTTTTTTTTTTTTTGATACAGACATCCTCACATGCTGCAGCATGTGCGGGCTCCATGCCTCTGCCAGTCCCTCCAGTTCCCGTGGTGCCCCTGCACCTCTGCATGTGGTCCACCAGACACACAGCACTTCATGAATCCCTAAAGCCATGTGGAAGGTAGAGGAAAGCCAGGGGAAGAAGCTCACCTGCCTTGCCCAGTCTGCTGGCCAGGGCTACCTCGCTGCTGCACATGGCGGATGGGGTGTTGAGGCTACTCCTAGAAGGCTGCAGGTTTTCCAGGCTGCCCCCTGAGGGGTAGCCAACCATGGGTCCTCCTCACCTCACCATCACCACTGTCTTCTAGAATTCTCACCTAGGGCTGGAAGTACATTTATATCTGGCTGCCTCTTCCTCGTTGCCTTCTCTTCCTCCTCCTTCTCCTCCACTGTTGAGGCCTTCCTTTATTTCTTCATTCAGTGTGGAAGGAACTTGCTCTGGGCTCATGATGGCAATCATGATTCAAGGTGGTGGTGAATAGAGGGAGAGACGTCGAAAACACATCATTTACAAGATTTCAAAATAACATCCCTGAAAATCAAATTATACACTATCTGTAAGTAGTGTTTCCTCAAACTACATATTATCCTTGAAGACAAATGGGGATTGTATGAATGGTAATAAATACTGTTGTTTTGGGTCTCATCTTTATCTTTTATTCGGGGACTCTAGTCCCACTTGAAATTTCCCACATTTATGGCTAGGATTCTTACTCACATGTTTCTCTAGGTAATGTGAGTATAAGACTAATCCTTTTTTTGTGGCCTCTGCTATCTGGGCGTACCTGTATATCCCTTCCATGGGTATCCAACGTTGACAGTGAGGTGGATGGTACTACCTCCAGTTATCTGCAAACAGAGTGCCCTCTGCTGCTCTGGGACTGTTTGGTGCAGTGTCCCTGGGGAACCTGAATGGCAAGGTCATGCTGCTGCCCAGGGAGGGCAAACCTCTTGAAGTCTCTCAAAGAATTTTTGAAGACTCAAAAGCTTATTCACTATTAACTTGCCACTCTTGGGGCTCTGAGAGGGCACCTGGGTGGGTCAGTCAGATAAGCATCTGCCTTTGGTTCAGGTTGTGATCCCAGGGTCTTGGGGTCGAGCCCCACATCTGGCTCCCTGCTCAGGCAGCTTTTCCTCTCCCTCTATGCTCTTTCTCAAGTAAATAAATAATAATCTTTAAAAAAATAAATTAGGGGGTGCCTGGGTGGCTCAGTGGGTTGGGCATCTGCCTTCGGCACAGGTCCTGGTGTCATGGTCCTCAGATGGCATCGAGCTCTCTGCTCAGCAGGGAGCCTGCTTCCTTCTCTCTCTCTGCCTGCCTCTCTGCCTGCTTGTGATCTCTCTCTGTCAAATAAATAAATAAAATCTTTAAAAAAAATAAATAAATAAATTAGGCTATGACAGTGCAAAGTAAATCTAACCTTGTTGCTTTCAGTGACTGGGGTATTGCTATTGGGTAAAGCCTGTAATCCTTATTTCCTCTTTTGGGATATTTTTTTGTGTGTTTGGGAGTTTGTCTCTAGGACTTCCTTTATTTCTTATGCAAATGCTTAATTTGTAGGCTTTTCCAACCAGTTTTCCTGACACTATATCACTGTGGTAGTAAAATTTATACTTAATCTGGGGCTACTACCTCCACATATAATTTAAATAAATTACAGATTTACAACTCTCTGTTTAAATCTATAAATGATCCAAGCAATCCCTTGTAAATCTTTAGGTCTCTTCTTTCCTGGGTTGCCAAATTGTTTCCACAAATTCAAGAAACCCTTGAATTGCTTGAATCTTGTCCCCACTCCCCACCTTCCATAATAATGGAAGTGATTAACCAATCTTCTGGTGCAAGAGCTTTTTTTAGATAAAGCTTGTTTGTCTTACAGGTCTGTCTCCTCCTCCCACTCTTTCCAAAGGTGGTATCTTCTGTGCCCTTCCTTACATTGGATTGTATGACTTTTTGAAAAGCCTTTTGCTTTCAAATTGGGGAAAAATAAATTAAATGTAGTGAGAGGGAATGAAACGACCCTCCCCCCACCCCATTAGGATCATAAATGATCTACTGGGAGATTTTGGCATCCATTCTGGTTGACTCAGGCAGCACCATTCTCATCTAACGTGTGGGCTCCTGGTAATAAAAGGAGAACGAGTAGGAGTCAGATGTTCCTTTAGCAAAATGATGTTGGTTATTTCTCAAGGTTCTCGAGAAGCAGCTTTAATATCATTGTCACATGTTTCCTTCATGTGAGACCGGTAAACTGAAGCTCCCTGGGGGCAGTTAACCCATTAATTAACAGATAATTAATTAACTCATACTGCGATGAGATGAACTTGCCTCTAGTCCTGGAGGAACTCAGCGGCAGGCTTCCTTGGAAATAAATGAAGGCCAACCAAATGAGCACGAGCAAAAGCTATTTATTCAGAGCTTGCAAGGAGTTAGTGACCATCACTTTTGTTTTGTTTGTCTCACAGGCAGGCAGAGGACTGGGAAGGCTTTATGGTGGAAATAAGAAGACTTCAGATCTGCCCCGCATGGAGGCTGTTGGCATGGGTACATATTTGAAGGGTACCTACTTGGCTTTCTCTGGTTGGCCTTAAGTTGGAAGCGGGGACAAATATTTTTAAAATCCATCAGTTATTGATCAAGTTCTGGCTGTTTGGGGCTGAATGTTACATGGGTTACTTTTGCCTTCCCAGATTGCTTGCTAGAGAAGTGGTCTGACTTCTTACTTGTCTGGCTTAGCAGGCTGGCTTCCTGTGCTGGTTACCATAGATAATGGGTTGGTGGTTGCTACAGATGGTAGGTCAGAGTTCTGTTTTTATATGGGGTCTGGCCATTGTCTGCTTGTCTTTCATTTTACTTGTAGAGAGCCAACCAAAATCAGGCTATATACCATTTCCCTGTATACATGTATAGTGCCAGAGCTCATCACCCTTTCAGAAGCCAATAAGAACCTTAGGCAGAATTAAACCTGTATAACTTCTGGCTGAAGTTGAAGCCATAAGAATTTGCAAGAAACAGGAATGGGGGGTAGGCATTGCTGAAATGGTGGCGGATGGGATTTTCTGGGGGATGGAGGTAGAATACTGGTCAGAAGACAGTTGCTTATAGGTAGCCTGGGAGGAGAGGATAAGGGACAGTTGGGAAAATGAAAGAATTAATAAGGGAGAAAGCACTCTCCTGGGGCAACCTTGCATGACCTAAGTTCTAACCACTTGGGTTCTCCTTGAGTTGTCCTGAGAAAATGAGCTAGGAATAGAGCCATAATTCTCAATCTTCCTTTTCCGATTCATTTCATGATGCTTGTCTGATGTCTCAGTGGAAGAACTGTAATGGGTTCAGTGGGAGGATGGGCATGTGGTGCTAAAGGACAGCATCCCCAGTCATCTGGTTGGGCCATGATGAAAAAGGGTTAGGGACTCCTCAGCTCCTCACCCATTGAAGAATGGTGGATGGAAAGAGCTACAGACAAGTGTCTGAGCAGAAGACATCAAGGCCACCTTCCGTGATTTGCTTTTATGTTCCTTGGCAATGCAGGGGGAGGCCCAGAGCCATCTGAGCCATATGAAAACTAATCCCTGTCCCCCAAACAAACAAAACAATCAAAAGGAAGCAAAACAAAATCAAAGCTAGCCTAAAGATAGAACCTTTCCAAATTGTGACTCAATGCTTACCTGAGTGTAGAATACCCATATAACCACAGATAAATAATGTCTGTACGTTGGCTTTGATACAGAAGTTGAAACAAAACAGTGAGCTAGATTCATTAACTCTTGATGGGTAGGTTTTCTTTGCTAAATATTGTTTTTATGGATCAAAAAATATCTTCCCTTGAGGAAAGTGGTTATAATATCTAAGGCATCAGAAGTCTCACAAATAGATTTTGTAGGATGATCTTTTTCAGAGGGAAAACATTCAGATTTGATTTACTTACTCAAAAGAAGATTTCTTAGGATTAGTCTCATCATACTGAAGTATTTTAGGGTGTGAAACAATGAATTATAAAAAGGAAACCAGTTTTCAAATATTTGGAGGTTCATGTTTATATTTTCAGTTCTTCCAAAATGCAATTATTAACTTATATAGTGCTTCTATCATGATGCGACTTTTGTTTATATATGTGTGTGTGTGTGTGTGTGTGTATGTATATAAATATATATTCATATTCACATATATGTATTCTCATATATTCATATATGTTTTAATATATATGTATGTATGTAGTCATACTGTTTTCTGACTCAAGGAGTTTTGGTACTAGATTAAATAGAGTTTAATTTAAAAGATGAATTTGAAAGCAAGAACACAATCCTGTTTTAATGGTACGTTCAAAAAGGCACTATTCCACACATCTGTATAGAATACATCTTTGGGCTCACCAGTCTAAGTTTACAACAAATAACACACAAATAGCTTAGAACCCAGATGTAATGATCTGTGGTCAGGGCAGGACTTGGGGCTCTAAAGAATTTCACCAGGAAAGGAGAAGACAAAACCTCAGACCAAGTGACCTGGCTTGGGTGGCTGAGTCCCACAGTAGAAGGCCAGTGTCCTCTTCTCAAGTATTGTCTGCATATGAGGTCAAAACAGTCAAGGCCACACAGCTGAGATGAAGCACTGAGCCACAGAATTATTGGCCTAGAGCTCTTTAAATTCTACCTGTTTTTATGATAGTACTGGATTGAGTGTCTGGGACAAGATCAAACACACAGGTGAGCACAGAGGTCCCAGTTTCAAAGACTAAGGGGGTACAGGGCCTGCAGCCAAGCAGGTCCAAGTAGATGAGACAGTCTGGAGAGAGGACGATGGATTGAATGGGACATTTGCCTCAGAGAAACCAGCCGCCCAAGACAGTGGTAAATGCTAATTAGAGTTTCTGTAAGGAGAATTCAGGATACCTTGTTTTGAACCAAAGATTTGAGTGTCTTTAGAAATGCATTATTAGGGGGCACTTGGGTGGCTGGGTGGGTTAAAGCCTCTGCCTTCAGCTCAGGTCATGATCCCAGGGTCCTGGGATTGAGCCCTGCATCGGGCTCTCTGCTCAGCAGGGAGCCTGCTTCCTCCTCTCTCTCTCTCTCTGCCTGCCTCTCTGTCTACTTGTGATCTCTATCTGTCAAATAAATAAAATCTTTTAAAAAATGCATTATTAGTATTTGGGGCTCATTTATGGCATGCACATAAATGCATGCGCATGACCACTATTTTCTTATTAAAAACTTTCATTACCATGCTATGGTATGACCTTGGCAAGAGCATTTCTCCCACATTCTAGACGTATGCTAGATGTTGCTAACTGATTGGGAGGCATGAATACGAGCTTGTACCTTACTAGATCAGCCAGGAACACCTGTGTTTTTATGTGGCTGTCAAGAGAGCACGGCAGAATGGCTCTGAATTCACGTGATCATCATCTACCAGGTAGGCAGCACAAAGGACACACTGTTCTCCTCTCTTACATATAGTTCTACCAAGCTAGCTCTCTGATCATTTCAAAGCTCCAGTTTCCTCACCCCCAACACATCATTTTATTTTAATACTGTTCACATCTCTTCTATCAATTCCCAGACGTTCACTTATTATGTTTGTTTAATTTACCCTTTGCCAAATTCCAACTGGACCAACTAGAATATTTGTCTGTTAACTTGTCCTGTTGCACTTAAATTACTATGATGATCTAGCAGGTCCTGCTGCTGAAGTAGGTCTTCCCAATACCACTTTTGTGAGGAATATTTCCTGTGTAAGATCTGCAGTTGTTGAGGGCTCATTTGTACCTCGTGTTCTAGATCCCTCACCAGTTTATCCCACTGTCCAGCCTGCTCTGTTTCCCACTTCCTTCATCCTGACCCTGCACATGGATAAAACCTTCTCCTGACTCTATGCCCTATGGTCCGAGATGGACCCCCTCTGCTCTGCTATTCTGATCCCACCTGCCAGGCCAAGCCCAACCCAACCCTCATATTCCCCAAGACATTTTTCCTGGTTCAAACTCTAGTCCACAGTGATGTTCTCTTTACACCAGTTTTCTTTGTTGTAAAAAGCATTGTCATGGAGCTTCTCAATTAAAAAAAAATTTCATATATAGTCTATGGTACTATTGAGTATAGTCTCTCAAGTTAGTATCTATTTAGCCTATTTTCTTCCCCTGTGATCAAGCCTTTTTTTTTTTTTTTTTTGGTAATTTATTTTATTTGGAGAGAATTTCTACATTTTGGGTTGAGACTAGTGGTCAGCATAGGGACTAAGCATGGATTGGATTTTTAACAAAGGATTCAAGGAAAATGTGTTCTTCGGCTGGAGACAAGAGATTCAGTTAGTGACAAAAATGAGAATAGAACAGTTTTCTGTAAGGACAAGAATAAATTGAGCTAAATGATTATACTTGGATCAAATTACTGAACCTTAGAAGAAAATGTAAACTGTATTAAATCAATGGTGACAAAATCCATCATGTATCCTCTATCTCATGGACTAGAAAATGATTCAATTGGATTATTTTGCTTTGTTTTCAGAACATATGACAAGTAATAATTTTCTGTTTGTGAGTGATAGCTCTGAACTTTTTGATTTGCTCATAGCTTTGTAAAAATATGTTTACTGGTTTGGTCAAAGAAATACTGAAATTTTCATTCAAAAAAGGGCTTCTCTTGATAATACATTAGCACATAGACATGGGGAGATATTTTACCATCTTTTAAAAGCAGCCCTGTGAAAATCTGGAGGTCTGATCCAGGAGGTCAACGTTTCAATGTTTCTAAAAAAAATTATGTTAGGCTCTTCCATGTTGCAAGGGATATAACACCATTAAGGATCTCCCATAGTAAGGGTTTCTGGGAAGGATTGCTACAGAAGGAGGAAGGAATTGTTTTCACAACTACAGGTGAACCCCATGAAGAACCAGGTCATTGAGTAGGCTACAGCAGCTACATGCATGCTTTCCAGTAGGGTACCCCTGCAGCTTTGTCTGTACTGGCCACTATGGACTAACTCCTCAGTTCTTTTCACCTTACAGATTCTACTTTCTTTGATTATTATATATATATAATATATATATATATATTATATATATATAATATATATATATATAATTTTAGAGAGAGAGGAGGGGCAGAGGGAGAGAGTGAGAGAGTTTTAAGCAGACTCTGAGCTAAGCATGGAGCCAAACACAGGGCTCGATCCCACAACCCTGAGATCATGACCTTAGCTGAAACCAAGAGTTGGATGCTCAATCAATTGCACTACCCCAACACCCCTAGATTCTAATGACTTGTGCTGCCATATTGAATTTCTTGCCTCTTGGCTTCTTTTGACTGCATTCTCTCTGTATCTTTCCACCCTTATCCATCCCGATGTCTCTTGACTCTTCAAAATCATGTTAATTTTTCCTAAGGAAAATCTAACAGATTCTGTATTTTATCACTCACTTCTTACGCCAGTGCTCTTTGTAGCCTGCCTGCTATGGTTTGGACACCAATCCGTGGTCCAGTTAGGTATGGTCAGAGTAAGAAAGGTCATATCGTTCAAAGTGGGACCATACCAGGTTGCATATTATTGGTAAACATATCTTAGGCTAGAGTTGGACTTTTAGGACCAGGAAATTTGTCTCATCAGGGTCTCAGAATAGATTAATGTGGGGTTGGGGTTGCTAGAATTATACCCAGGGAAACTCATAAGACTAATCTGAAAGCCAGAATATCATGTTATTTACTTAAAATGAGAAATTTAGCCATCATGCAAATTAGATATTTGTGATTGCCTGGCCGATTCATATTTCATCCCTGTAGGTAGAGCTGAACCACGGACAGGTTTGCCAGCGACTGGCTAGAGGACCAAGCTGGGAGGTGTTCTCAACAATTTTGGGTTTCCACATGTAACTCCTTACATAACTGGCCAAATGGAATTGACTCCACTTCTGATTCAGTAGGTTGGTACTTAGTAGAGATTTATTGAATGTGAAAGTTCTTTACTGCACCTTTTGGTGGAAATAAAAATCAGCCCTTAACCAAGGCCAATCATTTTTTTTGAGTTCTTTTTCAGAATAGACAATCGTGTTGCATTTTGGACCAGGAGACCAACACCCAAATGTGCAAGACAATAACCAAATGACTGGATTTTTACTGTCTCTTATATTGGGGCAGAGCAGCCCTTCTACTGCCCCAAGCATTCTGGCTTTACATATGTTAATACCTTAATCCCAATTAAGCAGGGCTGCCTAAAAGAAACCTGTTCTAGGACTGTGGAGGGTGGTACATTCAAAATCAATCTCTCCCCAAAAGGCTCAAGCTATATCTCAAGATATTAATTTAATAGTATCATTAATTTCATGTTAACAATCTAATCCCAGATATTTATTCAAGATTTGTATTCTTTCACAATACCTTAAATCAATCATGCATTTCTAATTTAGGAGGCTTTCTGCTGTTTTTAAGAGGAATTTACATATTTTTGATCTGATCTATTACCCATTGATTTAGCATTCACATGGTGCCACAGAGAATTATTCAAATATGAGGCCCTGTGTTAATCACAAAACCTAGTTCTTGGAATAGCCAGATTTGTCCCCAGTGCTCCACAATCCCGTTCTCTGTCTCTCCTACTAAATCTTGAGCAATTTGAAGCCTGGGTGGAGTCTGCGTGCCAGTCCCTAGCACCCTGACACACGGCTGGGACTTGGTGAGGTTAACTGAATATGAAAGTTCTCTGTCACAAATATATCCTGGTGATTTCTGTAATAACTGCCTGATACAGACTGAAGGTAGATGTAAGGAATTAGGGAACGTAGCAGAGGAGTTAGCTTAAATCCGTTAATGTACAAATGTAACACCATAACTGTGAGAAACACATCTTCCCTCTTCTGTTAAGGATATGATTTCAGTATTGATTCAGAATCCTATTGGAGACTAAATTGACAGAATATCCATCTACAGTGTAAGAAAATGTTCGACTATATTGCTTAAGTATTTGGATTTAAACACTCTATCAAGAAGTGTGGAATGATCATCAGGCCAGCTAATGGCATCCTATGTCGGCTTACAGTGATTCAACAAACAGAAAAGGGTAAGTCTTCTTTGGCGTATTTGCTCTTTGTGTGTGGTGATTATTTATCCCAATATGAAATTCATTTTCTTGCTAGAGAGATGATGATGACCTTTGCTCTTCATAGGAGAACTATGTTGTGACATCTGTCAGTGACTTCAAATATATGTACATATTTACATATATACTTTGTATATATTTATATACATACCTGTTATATATACATACATGTTTTATATGTGTGTATATGTATACATATGTATATATATATACACATACATATATACACACACACACACACATATACACACATATATATGTGTGTGTGTATATATATATCTTCTCTTTAGCCATCAAAGAATAAGGCAATTTCTCTCTCCTTTTAAGAGCCATTACCTACTATTAGCTGCGGTACAAAGTGTGCTCTTATATATTATCTGGTACACTAATTAAATTGAATGGGATAGTGAGAACGTATTCACAGTGTTGGAGCTAATGACCCAGTGCATTAGTAGTGATAGAGAAATCACACTGAAAGACAAATGTCTTGTTTTAATTGCACGATTGTACCACTTGAATAAAGAGAATGACATTTCTTTCCAATTGTCTGTAAGTAAAGTCTGTCATTATATGAATGGTGAAATATCATCTCTGTCTCCAGACTAACTAATGTTTAGTAAACATTTTTCCTCTGTTGATTATATCCATTTAGGGACTGTAAAATTAGTGCTGCTAATGTAATTGTAAATGGGTATTGATACCAGTTATGGTTATTACACTGTTGAATAATTTGGCAGTATGGGAGCCACAGAATTATGCGAGAAAAGATAGTCTCTATGTACTTGGAAAAAAAGCAGGAGTACTGATTAACAGTGAGAGTCTGTGTTCAGGGTTTCGTGACAGAAGAGACATAGAAATATATGGTCTTGGAGCAATGTGAGCTCCCCGAGAGTGGGGTTTCGGTTTGGTTTGTGAACAGCTATGTGTCGAACATAGAGAGGAACACCTGGCACGTGGTACCTTATCAGTACCTGTTTGTTGAATGAATAAACGTCGTTACACAGTCTCCTAATGAGACTTCATCTTCCCTTGAGTTCGAGCAGAAAAAGTATTTTTGTCTCAGTCCATTCATGCTGCTATAACAGAAATGCCACAGATTGGGTGGTGTTAACAACACAAATTTATTTCTCGTAGTTCTGGACGCTGGAAGTCCAAGATAAGGGTGCCAGCAGATCCCCTTTTTGGTGAGAGGTGGCTTTTTGGTGCCTTAGTTGGCCATGTCTTTTCTTTTCTTTTTTTCTCTGACCTCACATGGCAGAAAGGGTGAAGGAGATTCCCTGGTTTCTAATTTTTTATAAAGGCATTAATCCCATACATGAGGGGCCCACCCTCATGATCTAATCCAAAGGCCCCGCCTCTAAATACCATCACATTGGGGCATAGATTTCAACATGTAAATATTGTGAGAACATAAATATTCTTAGTCTGTGGCAATTTCCAAACTGTTTTGTTTATTAGGATTGGACTGGAAATATAATACTAAAAATCTACCTCTCTCCATTCAACTCTCTGAATGTCTCTTCTTCAATATTAAGCAGTATCTATTCTCTGTTACTTGAGAAAGTAGGTTGTAAGAAGTTAGGCGATTTGGGCACAGTCATTTGGCTAAGCACCAGAGCTGTCCTGTACTTTTCTTCATGCACTCAGCTCCCACCTCCCTCTGCAACACCCTCCAACCACAGCTAAGATAGGAATAATGTTGTGGCTCCATTCCTGTAAGAAATAGAATCAGAACATTAATATGCAGGTAACTGATAAGTTTAATTAAGTGGTAAGCTGGGTTTGTATTATTACAATTTTATATAGTAAAAAAATGGAGGTAATTTGTTTGCACTAAGCAATAGAGCACTAGAGTGCCATGAAAAGAGACTGTAAATACCAGTATTTGCAGTAGCCTTCATCTGGAGAATTACTTAGTAATCACAGTGACAGTCTGACTTCTAAAACCCTGGACCTGAGGGAGAAGAATTCATTTGTCCGAATTGATTTGATGCCCTAGATTTTTTTAGGTTCTCTTGCAGGGACAAATAATCCCAAATCTCTACAGGTTTCAGTAGTGTTTATGTGGCATTTAGGATGGCTGTGTCTCTGACACATATGTTAGAGAAGCAACCCCAGGATCAAAGAACAGTCCCTATCTGGGACCCACCATACTCTTGGCAGAAGGAGACGTCCAAGAGAACTAACAGAACCACCTGATGGGTCTGGAAGCTTCTTCTCTGGTGGACCATATAGCATTTCTATTCACTGTCTATGGCTAAAGCTAGTCATGTGGTCAAGCTCAGTTCTCCACTGGAGCCTTGAGGTATATTCATGGTCATTAATAACGCCTGTTTCTTCCTGGACAGTCTCCTTAGTGCAGCCAAATCTCTTTATTCGGTAACAGTTTGATCGTATCACTATCATTCATGAAACCCAGTATTGGCTCCCTCTTTGGTGCTAGCAGTGGACCTGAGCTCTCGTGATACTAGGACAAGGAGATGAGGGGCATCCAAAGGCTCTGCCGCTGAGCTGCTATGGTATTTGTCCAAGGGGAGACAGACAGAAAAGCATCCAATTCCATCCACAGCCCTAGCATGAGTCTCCTCAGTTCTGAGGAGGAAAGCCTGTCTTCTAGTCTTTTTTCTTGATGATTCTTTTAAGGAAGTTCAACAACTCTAGACGGGGGCTTAGAATCGTTAAGGGGAGTCTGAAGAGAAACAGAGCACTCTGTCAGGTGGGAAGAAGTGACTCGGGGAGGCAAGAAGGTTAGTATCTCTTTGCAATACTATTGCTCAATGGTAGGGTTGACCAGTGTGACCGGAGCAAGATTTACACTGAAGGACGAATTTCTAATTTTCAGTTGGTTAAAGGCTGGCATTGTCAAACCAAAACAAAAAGCCAAGAATGGATTTTTCAGGGTCCACTCAAGAGAAAGACTTCAGGAATGAAACAGACCAAAGTGTCTGGCCTCCAGTCATGTTTTCCGAACAATTAAGTTGGCTGCCTTGCAGAGCTATTTCAAAGACGTTTCCTGTTTGAAGCCTGCTGCCCACTCTGCCTGAGAGGATGTAGATGATTATCTTCCTATAAACAAGGGGAAGACCTCAGGTGGTCTGACTTGGAAGGGAAACCTGGCTCTGGGAGAAAGGAACCTTCAGGGCTCAGAGAAAAGGCTAGAGAGGAAGCCAGGGGATGGAGATTTAAGGCATAAAATGGGCTGGAAAGAATCCAAACAAAGTACAGTGGGAAGGTACCATTGGCGTTTCTCATTCTGGGAACGCTCGGCCCTTCTCTGGGTGAAGGACTGAAGCTGCTTATCTCATTGAAACAAACATGCTGCATGCTATGCAGGAAAATGTCAGATCTGAGTGTGCGCTGGCAAAACACTGTATGTGAAATTTTGACTGTTTTTGGAGTGCCTGGTTTTCTAAAGCAGAATGTGAAGTAGAGGTTGTTAACTCGAGGTATCAGCAAAAAAATAAATAAATAAATAAAAAATTAAAAATGGACTGGGGGTTGTTAAACAACCCTGAAAGACTTTATTCAAGGCTATTGCAATAAGATCGAGAGGTTGAACTCAACTCCCCTGAAACAAAAGACAAGAGTGTTTTAAGGGCTGAGGGGAGCTAGTGGAAATTTACTGGAAGATGTTGTAGGGGAGACCCCTCAATGTGATTAGGTCATCTGAGTTTGCTAATTGATGCTTATTACAGTTAAGCCCCTACTTTTTCATCGACTGGCAGATAAGGATACTGTTTCCTATGGCTTTTGGGTCCTCCAGATATTCCTGGCTTATAAAACTGGCAAGAGGCTTTTAAAAGGATTTATGTCCCATGGAGCAGAGAAAGAACTGATAATAGAGCATTTTCTCAAGTAAATTCTCTAAGTAAAGGAAGATCAGGGCCTTTGGTTGGGAAGAAACCTGCCTGGAGTTCAGGGAAATTGAGGGAAATGTTAAGTCCTTGATCGATATAGGTTAGGTGCATTTAAGAGGTCAGTGAGAGCAGGTAAAGGTCTAACTGGTTGCTTCTCTCCAGGTCAACTTACTGAATTAATAAAGAGAATGTGTTGTTTCATGTTCCAGAAACTTCCAGGTCACATTTGGTTTGATCCAGGGCAGAAAAAGTTTTTTTCTTCAGTATCTCTGCTTTGTTTCCTTGACCCTCACACCACTGGAAGGGAGGTTCTGCCCATACTGTTTCAAGATGGCTGCCCTTATCAGGACTAGGGCATTCTTCTTTACTTCGAACAGGAAAAAAGGAGGTTTTGTCAGCACCTCAGGAAAAAGAAGGAGCTTTTCTTTCTCAGAAGTCAGTAAATATCAATATCTCAAGTCCTCTTGGCACTTGCTGAGTCACATGTTTATCCCTAAAGCAGTTCTATGGCCTGGTGGATGGATTTTACTGATTTCCTTGAATTAGGGGTAGATTCTATCCTACCCAAAGAACGTGGCTGAATGTGAGGAGGGTATGTGTATTAGTTTGCTTGGGCCGCTGTAGCAAAATACCACCAATTTGGAAGGCTTAAAGTAACATAAAGTTTTCCTCACACAGTTTTGGAGGCTAACAGTCTTAAGTAAAGGTGTTGGTAGGACCATGGTCTCTTGCAAGCTTTAGGGGACAATTTTTTGCATGCCTTTCTCTTAGCTTTTGGTGCTCCCAGTATTCCTTAGCATGCCACAGCTTCTAACTAAGTAACTCTAATCTCTTTAACTTTGTGTCTATGTCATACTTTGTGGGTCCAGATTTCCTTCTTTTAATAAGTATTCCAACTCTCGGGGCACCTGGGTGGCTCAGTGGGTTAAGCCGCTGCCTTCAGCTCAGGTCATGATCTCAGGGTCCTGGGATCGAGTCCCGCATCGGGCTCTCTGCTCAGCAGGGAGCCTGCTTCCCTCTCTCTCTCTCTGCCTTCCTCTCTGTCTGCTTGTGATCTCTGTCTGTCAAATCAACAAATAAAATCTTTAAAAAAAAAAAAAGTATTCCAACTCTCTTGGATTAGGGCTTACCCTAATGGTCTCATCTTATTTGATGATATATGTAAATAACCTCTTTCTAAAAAAGTCATATTCACAGGTGCAAGGGGGTTAAGACTTCAGCTTGTCTTGTGGACATAATTCAACCCCAAACATGATGAATTCCCATAATAAGACTTCCTTTGTTTTAAAGAGGGGAATGGTTCTTGCAGATGCAATTGCAAAATATGCATATGTTGTTGTTAGAAATAATCATAATTTTAGGTCTCCTACTTCCTGATGCCCATCTCCTAATTTAAGATTCCCCTTTTTCCAAAATACCTACTCTAGCAATTCTGCTCTCTTCAAAGGATCACTCATCCATCGACCTCATCACCTCACTGCCCTCCCAACTTGACTTGGGTTGCAAGGTTGTCATTATAATCACTGTCTTGCTCATACCCTCAACACACTTGTCCTCCTTCCCTTGGTGAAATGCATTATACAAAACCATGACCCTGCCTAAATCTACCTATTGGTTAGCTCTGGACCTGAACCTGAGCCCCTGAACTCAGCGGGAGAAAAAGACACTTAAGTGCTGACTGGTCTCATTTAAAATTTATTACCACAAATCTCAAATCTCCAATGGCCCCTCAATATTGCTCAGCCATATCTATCTATCTATCTATCTATATTTATCTTGTTCATTAAAATTTGCCCCTTTTCTCACCCTATTTCACATCTTCCCTTTTCTTCAACCCTCTCATCCTCCCCTCACATTCCTGAGGTCCACCTGTTGCCCTTGTTTCTTATTTCCATGATAAAATAGGAAGCAAAATAGAGCCCTTTAATCCACTGATCACAAAAACTACCAAAGTGCTCCTCACGGTATTCATATACTCCACTGTCCTTCCTATAACAGCAGGGATGTGTACTCCCATGGAAGGTAATAAACCTATCTAGTTGTACCCTTTGTTTCTGCCATTCCCCTCTCCCCAGCCCAATTTCCCCCCTCCCCCAGCCCCATTTCCATCTACAGGGTCATTTCCATAAGTGTAAAATATGCTGTAATATCTCCATTATTTGAAGAGTTACCACCCTTCTTCGTATCTCTGTGAAGCCATTTGCTCATTTCCCTGCTTCCCTATGGAGCAGGGAATTATCTTTAGTCACTGAAGGCCACCTCCTACAGCAAGTGGGCTTTCATCTCCAAGACTCTACTTGAACAGCTCTTGTGTAGTCCCAGTGAGCTCTACCTTGCCAAAACCAGTGGCCAGTCTCAGGTTTAATTAGCCATCCTCTTGCAAACATGTGATATATTTGTTCCTTTTTTTTTTTTTTTTTTTAACTTGTAGACACACATCCTGGGAATCACATGTTTGCAGTGAAAATGAATGTCTAGGAAGGACACCCCATTGGTGGCTTTGCCTCTACAGCTTCTCCCTGACATTAAATGTCCAAGTGCCCAGAGTGCTATCTTCAGCCTTCCATTCCCTCCAGCTGCCCTCACCTCCTCCGGTGATCTCATTTACGGGCATGATTTATCGGTCCTCTAAATGCGGGCGACCTAGACGTGGATGACTCTGACTCCACAATACATGTCTCAGGTCCTTACCGTATCCCGTTTCAAATCTAAACACCTACTTCTAACTGCCTGCTTTCCATTTCCATTTAGATATCTGCTAAGGTTCACAAAATTACTGCCTCAAACAGAAGTCTTCATTTCTACCTCCAATCCTTTTTTAATTTTGTAAAAGATTTTATTTATTCGTTTGAGAGAGAGAGAGCATGAACCTAGGGGCAGGAGCAGAGGAGAGGGGCAGAGAGGGAGAAGCAGACTTCCCACTGAGCAGGAAGCCCTATGTAGGGCTCTATTCCAGGACCCTGGGATCATGACCTGAGCAGAAGACAGATGCTTACCTATCTGAGCCACTTAGGTGCCCGATCTCAGTCCTTTTCCTTTCTCTGTCAGTCTCACCTTTTATGACAATTGCACTCATCTGTCTGTCTGGAGTCACATTTGTTCCTCTCATGCTGTTATGTTTCATATTCAGTCCACCAGCCACCGTGGCCAGGTGTATGGTCAGCAGACAGCCCGAATCCAGTCGCTTTGACCATGTCCACTGTTAGTCGACCCATCTTTTAGTAATTTTGACCATCACTGATCTGGTTTTCCTGCTTCTACTCTTTCCCCATTATGGTTTCTTCCCTTAACACAGCCGCAGCCAAAATGATTTTTTGAAGTTGTTAATAATCAGATTATTTCTTGATTATCAATCTTTCTGTAAATTGAATATTGCTCAAAGTGCCTATCCCAAGCCCATGAGGCTTTAGCATCTCTCATCTACCATTTTTTCTACCACTAGCCCTGGCTCCCTCTATCACTTGAACCTACTATTTATAATTCTGTAGCACTTAGCACTTGTTGAATACTGTGCTATGTATGTATGTGTTCACTGCTGTATCCTTGGCACCTAGAACATGTCCGGTAAGTAGAAGGTGCCCTATAAACATGGGTTGAATAATAATGGCATTACCAACAGCTCATTGTCAAGCGTTTTGCTACATTCCTAGTGCTCCACTAAGGGATCATTTCATTTAGTGATGAGAATAGCACCATAATGGATGTTCAGTCGTTATGTCCATTTCAGGGGTTAGCATGATATAATGTTACACCGCTTCTAAATGGTGGAGACTGAATTTATTAAATGCTGGCTGTTGGATTCCAGAGCCTTGTTCTTGACTGTTCTGTCTTTCCCAGTGCCATCCATCCTAAATTTCAAACCCCTCTAAAAACTCGGAGAACTCTGCAGCTCCGTTTTGGAAGTGTGAGTGGAGATGAATCATGCAGGCATAACTGCATGTTCTCCATGCTAGCCCCCAAGTTGCGCACCCCCCCCCCCAGCCTAATCTCCAGGTCTTTCTGGTTGCCTTACTGCATGAAAGCATCTCTCCTTTGCCTTTTACCTATTGCCCTGTAGCCCCAGCAAAGCCTGTTAACTCTTTTTTTTTTTTTTAAGATTTTATTTGTCAGAGAGAGAGAGAGGGAGAGAGAGCGAGCACAGGCAGACAGAATGGCAGGCAGAGGCAGAGGGAGAAGCAGGCTCCCCGCCGAGCAAGGAGCTCGGTGTGGGACTCGATCCCAGGACCCTGAGATCATGACCCGAGCCGAAGGCAGTGGCTTAACCCACTGAGCCACCCAGGCGCCCCGCCTGTTAACTCTTTTAAGAATTTCTGTTGTGCATTTTATCTTCCAGGGCAAACACCAATTCTCCTTTTCCCATTCCTATGATATTTTTATTGCCACCAAGGTGCAAACATGTGGTTTTGGGTCCATGGAAATGCATCAAGATGGAAGAAATGGAGTTTCCATAAATAATTGGGCATTGCTTATAGCTGAAAAGAGTTAGGAAGGTCCTAGAGACTCACTCATTACTTGATTTACTGGTAAAAGATGACCCCAAACAAGAATATCCTTGTTTTTGATTCTTTTAAAATGAACTTAACATAATTGTTGCTTCAAGAATTACCCTACCGATGCATAACAGGCCTTAATTATATGTTTTAATGTCCAAAAATAATTTTTTTGTTTGCAACTCTCACTCGTGAGTAGGCATAGGAGTGATTTGGGAGAAGTTGCCTCTCCTACATGGGTCTGAAATTTTATTTTTTAGGAAGGACTATGGCGGAAGCATCCGGCAGCTTATCCTAAGAGCTAGTTACTATTTCCTTCACTACTTGTCTTCCTACAGTCAGGTGTGGTGTAATTCGGCTCAGTGCTTCCTTATCTTGAGTGTTGGACTTTAATCCACTTATCATTCTGTAGAAAGTTCTCTGGATAGGTGTTTTATTTCATAGCTGGAAAATAATCCTTTAGGCTATTTTTAAGCATAACACATTCAACTTGAAGTCAGCTCACTTATTCTTGTTTATGCTGAAAGCCTCTCTTTACAGAGAACTTTCTCTGGCTCCCCCTTGGATAATTTAATAATGGGTTTTGCTAACTGCTCTTTGGATCAGAAGACTTGTCCTGATTCTGCAGTTGATTTTCATGCAAATCTCAAGATAAAACCCCCTTTTCACTCTGCTTTGCCATTTCCTTAGATAATACATGGGAAGGACCAGTGGACCCCACTGGACAAATTAATTCTGAAGTCAACCAGAAAGATTACTGAGGGCTTCTCTCATTCGTCTTTGAAGAGGGGACACTGGAGATTTTGTTTGAAAATGCAAACCAGGGAGGGGCTCTCCTCTAAAGAAATGGTTCTCTTGATCTATGAATAGCATGGTTTCTTTTCTTAGGATTGTTCCCTGTCTTCCCCACTTTGCTTCCTGAAAAATGTTCTCAGGTTCTCCTTGCACTTGTGGCGAGCACACCCTCATGTCCCCGGCAGCACGACCGTCCTCCTGACACACTGGGCTGGAGTCGAGAATGAATTACTTAGCCTCACTTTGCCAACAACAGGGATCCCAAATGTGCTGATTCACCCAGTTCTTGAGGAAAAATCAATGATGTCAAGTCACCTTGCAGAGGATTGGAAGCGTTGGGAGCACAAGTCAATTTGATATTCATTTGGTACTTTGGATTTGGCACCGCTTGACGCAGAGCAAAATCCACTGGTCCTGCCCCATAAAGCAGGTGTGCTGGGCGGCCCCTCTATCATTTACCACCACCCACAAGTATTTATGTCATCCCAGCGGCTGTGATCCCTGCTGTTGCTTCTGCAACTACTGGGAAACTTTTATTAGATACTCAATATATGACAGACACCATTCTGATTATCTTCGCTTAATATGACAGCTCTTGTGCCGTAGGAACCATTAATATGTTGGTTTTATAAATGTACAAATCAAAGCCCAAAGCAGTGAGCTCACTTGCTCTGTCCGACTGACACAGCTAGAAAGTGGCAGAACCGGGGTATAAATTCTAGCTCCAGAGCACTGCCCTGGTCTCAGCCACTAATTACCATAGTGGATACAAACTGGATGCTTCAAGGATATATTTACTTTGTGTATTTTATTTGTATTTATTGATTGATTTTTAAAGATTTTATTTATTTATTTGACAGAGAGAGAGACAGAGCAAGAGCAGGAACATAAGCAGGGGGAGTGGGAGAGGGAGAAGCAGTCTTCCTGCCGAGCAGAGAGCACGATGAGGGGCTCAATCTCAGGACCTTTGGGATCATGACCTGAGCCAAAGGTAGACGCTTAACTGAGCCTCCCGGCTCTCCTGCTTTCTATATTTTAAGATGTTAGTGTTAGCAGTCTGAATGATTTGCCAGTATGAGTTGCAAGTATGATTGTATTGTTTTATTTATTTCTTTAAATAAATTGCACAAGACCAGCCCATTCTTAGGAGTGTTGCTATTTTCCTGAAGCCATCCCTCCCCTCCATCCCTAACAATATCCTAAAAGGTCTCCTCAGTCCCATAGGATTGGTCTACCTTCCTGCTTGCAGTTCCAACTCAGTGCCACAAGGTGTTGCTCTTCAGGACTGGGCCCCCACCATGTCAGGGAGCACAATTGAGTCTCCTGCCCTAATTAGGTCTTTGCCATTCATTCATTCAGCTGTTTTTAGTGACCACGTATTATGTGTCCGGCCTGTGCTGTGCTACCAGCTAAACTACAGAGAAGATGAGGAGATACACTCCCTCTTTATGGAGCTTATGTTCTCATGAGAAAGGTTGGCATAAATAAGGAAGCCAAAAATTAAGTAATACAACTATAGCTCATTATTCGCTTGAAGATAAGAAGCAGGAAATAAGAGGGTGTGTGTCTATTCAGGATAATCAGGGAGGACTGCTGTAAGGAGGTGCCATTTAAACTGAGGCCCACAATTATAAACATGCTCTGAAATTAGGTTATGAGGATGGTTGCATATCTGTGTGCATACAAAAAACATGAAATTGCATCCTTTAGTCAGGTGAACATCATGATATACAAGTCATGTGTCAATTAAAGTGTTTTTAAAAGGGACACCTGGGTGGCTCAGTCGTTAAGCATCTGCCTTCAACTCAGTTCATGATCCCAGAGTTCTGGGATCGAGCCCTGCATCGGGCTCCCCACTCAGCAGGAAGCTGCTTCTCCCTCTCTCACTCCCCACTTGTGTTCCCTCTCTTGCCGTGTCTCTCTCTGTTAAATAAATAAATAAAATCTTAAAAAAAAAAAAAAAAACCAGACAGGCAGAGGGGCACCTGGGTGGCTCAGTCAGTTAAGCGTCTGCCTTTGTCTCTGGTCATGATCCCAGGGTCCTGGGATTAAGCCACACATCTGGCTCCCTGCTCAGCGGGGAGCCTGTTTCTCCCTCTCCTTCTGCTCCTCCCCCTGCTTGTGCTCTCTCACTCTCTGTCTGTCAGATAAAAAAAAAAAAAAAAAAAAAATCAAATCTTTCAAAAAAAATTTTTTTTAAAAGTGAACAAACCCCAACATGCGGAGATCTGACAAGAGCTAGATTGCTCTGTATTTTCTGCCTTTGTGCTTTTGAGGATTCTGTTGTATGAGCTGGGGAAATTCTCAGTGATCCCACTGACTTCATTTGTCCACCTGCATTACAGCTTTAACTTCACTGGTCTGTTCTCTCTGTTGTTCCCTATCCCTGTGAGTTTATGCCCTTAAAAAAATTTCCCTTTGCTATGGTTTTGGTGAGGTTCAAGAGAAAGCAAAATGAGATGTGTTTATTTGATCTGTAATCTTAGCTAAGAACTCCCACTATATTTTCTACATGGTTGGTGCATGTTATATATGAAGGCTGTTGTTCTGTATGCCAACCCGTATACTTAATTTTCTTATGTAATTATATCAAGTGCACATTATAATCATGCTGATACTTATGCTTTATTTCTCTTGGCATTTGCATTCACTAGTACTTTGAGACAAAGTAAAATAATAATGATGACGAGGGGGGGGCTTTGATTTGTTTTTCCTGAATGTTCATGGGAATGCTTCAAAGGTTTCATCATAAAGCATGATAGTTAAACCAAACCAAACACATTTTTATAAACAAAACAAAGCAACAACAAAGCTAAATGTTGGGAGAAGCCCACCCAACAAAGAGGCAGGGGAAGAGGATTTCGTTCAGTGGTGACTCAAGAAATGGGAGGGAGACCAGTGTAAGAGAGCTTGGTGAGCATGGAGAAGAGCATATGTCCAGGCAGACATGGCCGTGCCTAGCCCTGCAGAGATCTCGCGGATGCTGGAGTGGTGTAGACAGAGCTGACAGTTCTTTGTCATTTCTGGTTAAAGCTTCGCTTTTATGATGTATTTGGATCTGCCTCCAGCTCTTGGTTCCATTACCTCCACTGTCCATTTGGATATATGATGGACTGGATTAACTGTAGGGTAGTGGTGGAGGTTAGGGAAGAAAGCACTGCTATTTCCGGGGATCGCTTGGGGAGGGGGGTAGAGATACCCTTTGTCACAAGTATGGTAGCATCAGTTGGCTAATACTGCTGCACAGCTGCCATGGGTAGGCACCCGCAGTGTCTAGATTAGATCAGGAGAAGGAATAAAAATAGTTAATTTTTATTGAGAACTTAGATTCCTGGCACTGATTTACCTTTTTAATACATTATCACATTTTTTGCTTCTCAACAGAGGTAGATGTTTGGAGAAAAAGACTTGAGATGATTCAAAGTAACATTCCTACGATCCAGTAGCTGGTATGATCTGATTCCATTCAAGCTTGTCTAGCATCTAAGGTGCTTTCCTCATTCTGCAGCATCTACAGTATGGCTTTTATTTTTTTTTTTAATTTTTTATTAAAGAATTTTTTTTAAAGATCTTATTTATTTGACAGAGAGAGACACAGTGAGAGAGGGAACACAGGCAAGGGGAGTGGGAGAGGGAGAAGCAGGCTTCCCACTGAGCAGGGAGCCCGATGCGGGGCTTGATCCCGGGACCCTGGGATCATGACCTAAGCAGAAGGCAGATGATTAATGACTGACCCACCCAAGCATCCCTAAGTTTTTATTAAATATAATTAATATACCATGTTATATTAGTTAGAAGTGTACAACATATCAATTCAGTGATTACATATGCTACTCACTACTATTCATAAGTATAGTCACCATCTATTACCATAAAACATAGCAATATTGTTTAATGAATTTCCTATGCTGTGCTTTTTATCTGTGTGACTTATTTATTTTATAACTGGAAGTTTGTACCCCTTAATCTCCTTCATCTAAATTCCACCCACTACCCCAACTACTTCCCCTCTGACAACCAGGAGTTTGTTTTCTGTATTTAAGAGTCAAGGTCTGTTTCTCCTTTTATTTGTTTTGTTTTTTAGATTTCACATACAAATGAAATCATATGGCATTTGTCTTTCTCTGTCTGACTTATTTCTCTTAGCATTTACCCTCTTAAGTCCACTTACGTTTTAACAAATGGCAAAATCCCATTCTTTTTATTGGCTGAGTAATATTCAAGTATGTGTGTGTATCCCACATCTTCTTTCTCCATCTATCTATCGATCTATCTATCTTTCATGGACACTTCTGAAGCCTCCATATGTTGGCTGCTGTAAATAATGCTGCAGGAAACATGGGTGTGTATGTATCTTTCAAATTAGTGTTCTTGCTTTCTTTGGGTAAATACCCAGTAGTGGAATTACTGGATTATATGGTATTTCATTCTGTAATTTTTTAATTCAAATATAATTTGTATACAGTGTTATATTAGTTTCAGGTGTACAATAGACTGTATATTATAATATGCATATTAATATATTTTTAAATTTTTGAGAAACCTTCTTTATCTATATCTGTATCTATAAAGAAATCTTCTTTATCCATTCATCTGTTGATGGACATCTAGGTTCTTTCCATAGTTTGGCTATTGTAGACATTGCTGCTATAAACATTCGGATTCATGTGCCTCTTCAGATCACTACGTTTGTAACTTTAGGGTAAATACCCAGTAGTGCAATTGCTGGGTCATAGGGTAGTTAGTTATATTTTCAACTTTTTGAGGAACCTCCATGCTGTTTTCTAGAGTGGTTGCACCAGCTTGCATTTCCACCAACAGTGTAGAAGGGATCCCCTTTCTCCGCATCCTCGCCAGTATCTGTGATTTCCTGACTTGTTCATTTTAGCCATTCTGACTGGTGTGAGGTGATATCTCATTGTGGTTTTGATTTGTATTTCCCTGATGCCGAGTGATGTGGAGCACTTTTTCATGTGTCTGTTGGCCATCTGGATGTCTTCTTTGCAGAAATGTCTGTTCATGTCTTCTGCCCACTTCTTGATTGGATTATTTGTTCATGGGGTGTCGAGTTTGCTAAGTTCTTTATAGATTTTGGACACTAGCCCTTTCTCCGATATGTAGTTTGCAAATATCTTCTCCCATTCTGTCAGTTGTCTTTTGGTTTTGTTAACTGTTTCCTTTGCTGTGCAAAAGCTTTTGATCTTGATGAAATCCCAGTAGTTCATTTTTGCCCTTGCTTCCCTTGCCTTTGGCGATGTTCCTAGGAAGATGTTTCTGCGGCTGAGGTCAAAAGAGGTTGCTGCCTGTGTTCTCCTCAAGAATTTTGATGGATTCCTTTCTCACATTGAGGTCCTTCATCCATTTTGAGTCTATTTTTGTTTGTGGATAAGGAAATGGTCCAATTTCATTTTTCTGCATTTGGCCGTCCAATTTTCCCAACACCATTTATTGAAGAGGCTGTCTTTTTTCCATTGGACATTTTTTCCTGCTTTGTCGAAGATTAGTTGACTATAGAGTTGAGGGTCTATTTCTGGGCTCCCTATTCTGTTACATTGATCTATGTGTCTGTTCTTGTGCCAGTACCATGCTGTCTTGATGATGACAGCTTTGTAATAAAGCTTGAAGTCTGGAATTGTGATGCCACCAACTTTGGCTTTCTTTTTCAGTATTCCTTTGGCTATTTGAGGTCTTTTCTGGTTCCATATAAATTTTAGGATTATTTGTTCCATTTCTTTGAAAAAAAATGGATGATATTTTGATAGGAATTACATTAAATGTGTAGATTGCTTTAGGTAGCATAGACATTTTCACAATATTTGTTCTTCCAATCCAGGAGCATAGAACATTTTTCCATTTATTTGTGTCTTCCTCAAATTCTTTCATGAGTACTTTATAGTTTTCTGAGTATAGATTCTTAGCCTCTTTGGTTAGGTTTATTCCTAGGTATCTTATAATTTTGGGTGCAATTGTAAATGGGATTGACTCCTTAATTTCTCTTTCTTCTGTATTGTTGTTGGTGTAAAAAAATGCAACTGATTTCTGTGCATTAATTTTATATCCTGACACTTTACTGAATTCCTGTACAAGTTCTAGCAGTTTTGGAGTGGAGTCTTTTGGGTTTTCCACATATAGTATCATATCATCAGTGAAGAGTGATAGTTTGACTTCTTCTTTGCCGATTTGGATGCCTTTAATTTCCTTTTGTTGTCTGATTGCTGAGGCTAGGAATTCTAGTACTATGTTGAATAGCAGTGGTGACAATGGCCATCCCTGCTGTGTTCCTGACCTTAGCGGAAAAGCTTTCAGTTTTTCTCCATTGAGAATGATATTTGTGGTGGTTTTCATAGATGGCTTTGATAATATTGAGGTATGTGCCCTCTATCCCTACATTTTGAAGAATTTTGATCAGGAAGGGATGCTGTACTTTGTCAAATGCTTTTTCAGCATCTATTGAGAGTATCATATGGTTCTTGTTCTTTCTTTTATTAATGTGTTGTATCACATTGATTGATTTGCAGATGTTGAACCAACCTTATAGCCCTGGAATAAATCCCACTTGGTCGTGGTGAATAATCCTTTTAATGTACTGTTGAATCCTATTGGCTAGTATTTTGGTGAGAATTTTCGCATCTGTGTTTATCAAGGATATTGGTCTGTAGTTCTCTTTTTTGAGGGATCCTTTTCTGAGTTTGGGATCAAGGGGATGCTGGCCTCATAAAATGAGTTTGGAAGTTTTTCTTCCATTTCTATTTTTTGGAACAGTTTCAGGAGAATAGGAATTAGTTTTTCTTTTTTTTTTTTCTTTATTTTTATTTTTATTATTCTTTTTAAAGATTTTATTTATTAATTTGACAGAGAGAAATCACAAGTAGACAGAGAGGTAGCCAGAGAGAGAGAGAGAGGGAAGCAGGCTCCCTGCCGAGCAGAGAGCCTGATGTGGGACTCGATCCCAGGACCCTGAGATCATGACCTGAGCTGAAGGCAGCGGCTTAACCCACTGAGCCACCCAGGCGCCCCGGAATTAGTTTTTCTTTAAATGTTTGTTAGAATTCCCCTGGAAGCCATCTGGCCCTGGGCTTTTGTTTGTTTGGAGATTTTTGATTACTGTTTTAATCTCCTTACTCATTATGGGTCTGTTCAGGTTTTCCATTTCTTCCTGGTTCAGTTTTGGTAGTTTATATGTCTCTAGGAATGCATCCATTTCTTCCAGATTGTCAAATTTGTTGGCATAGAGTTGCTCATAGTATGTTCTTATAATTGTCTGTGTTTCTTTGGTGTTGGTTGTGATCTCTCCTCTTTCATTCATGATTTTATTTATTTGGGTCCTTTCTCTTTTCTTTTTGATAAGTCTGGCCAGGGGTTTATCAATCTTATTAATTCTTTCAAAGAACCAGCTCCTAGTTTCGTTGATTTGTTCTATTGTTTTTTTGGTTTCTAGTTCATTGATTACTGTTCTGATCTTTTTGATTTGTCTTCTCCTGCTGGGTTTAGGGTTTCTTTCTTGTTCTTTCTCCAGCTCCTTTTGGTGTAGTGTTAGGTTGTGTACTTGAGACCTTTCTTGTTTCTTGAGAAAGGCTTGTACCACTATATATTTTCCTCTCAGGACTGCCTTTGCTATGTCCCACAGATTTTGAACCATTGTCTTTTCATTATCATTTGTTTCCATGAATTTTTTTAATTCTTCTTTAATTTTCTGGTTGACCCATTCATTCTTTAAAAGGATGCTGTTTAGTCTCCAGGTATTTGGGTTCTTTTCAAATTTCATCTTGTGTTTGAGTTCTAGCTTCAGAGCATTGTGGTCTGAAATTATGCAGGGAATGATCCCAATCTTTTGATACCTGTTGAGACCTGATTTAGGACCCAGGATGTGATCTATTCTGGAGAATGTTCCATGTGCAACAGAGAAGAATGTGTATTCTGTTACTTTGGGATGAAATGTTCTGAATATATCTGTGATGTCCATCTGGTCCAGTGTGTCGTTTAAGGCTTTTATTTCTTTATTGATCTTTTGCTTGGATGATCTGTCCATTTCAGTGAGGGGAGTGTTAAAGTCCCCTACTATTATTGTATTATTGTTGATGTGCTTCTTTGATTTTGTTATTAATTGGTTTATATAGTTGGCTGCTCCCACGTTAGAGGCATAGATATTTAACAATTTTAGATCTTGGACAGATACTTTGAGTATCATAGTGTCCTTCCTCATCTCTTATTATAGTCTTTGGCTTAAAATCTAATTGATCTGATATAAGGATTGCCACTCCTGCTTTCTTCTGATGTCCATTAGCATGGTAAATTGTTTTCCACCCCCTCACTTTAAATCTGGAGGTGTCTTTGCATCTAAAATGAGTTTCTTGTAGGCAACATATAGATGTTTTTTGTTTGTTTGTTTTGTTTTTTTTAAAGATTTTATTTATTTATTTGACAGACGGAGATCACAAGTAGGCAGAGAGGCAGGCAGAGAGAGAGAGGAGGAAGCAGGCTCCCTGCTGAGCAGAGAGCCCGATGCGGAGCTCGATCTCAGGACCCTGAGATCATGGCCTGAGCCGAAGGCAGAGGCTCAACCCACTGAGCCACCCAGGCGCCCCTGGGTTTTGTTTTTTAATCCATTCTGATACCCTCTTTTATTGGGGCATTTAGCCCATTAACATTCAGGGTAACTATTGAGAGATATGAATTTAGTGCCATTGTATTGCCTGCAAGGTTACTGTTACTGTATATTGTTTCTCTTCCTTTTTGATCTACTGCTTTTAGGCTCTCTCTTTGCTTAGAGGACCCCTTTTAGTATTTCCTGAAGAGCTAGTTTGATGTTTGCAAATTCTTTCAGTTTTTGTTTGTCCTGGAAGCTTTTCATCTCTCCTTCTATTTTTATTGATAGCCTAGCTGGATACAGTATTCTTGGCTGCATGTTTTTCTCGTTAGTGCTCTGAATATATCATGCCAGCTCTTTCTGGTTTGCCATGTCTCTGTGGATAAGTCTGCTGCCAGTCTAATATTTTTACCATTGTATGTTACAGACTTCTTTTCTCAGGCTGCTTTCAGGATTTTTGCTTTGTCACTGAGACTTGTAAATTTTATTATTAGGTGATGGGGTATGGACCTATTCTTGTTGATTTTGAGGGGGGTTCTCTGCACCTCCTGGATTTTGATGCTTATTCCCTTTGCCATATTAAGGAAATTCTCTCCAATAATTCTCTCCAATATACCTTCTGCTCCCCTCTCTCTTTCTTCTTCTTTTGGAATCCCAATTATTCTAATGTTGTTTCATCTTATGGTGTCACTATCTCTCGAATTCTCCCCTCGTGGTCCAGTAGCTGTTTGTCCCTCTTTTGCTCAGCTTCTTTATTCTCTGTCATTTGGTCTTCTATATCACTAATTCTTTCTTCTGCCTCATTTATCCTAGCAGTGAGAGCCTCTATTTTTGATTGCACCTCATTAATAGCTTTTTTGATTTCAACTTGGTTAGATTTTAGTTCTTTTATTTCTCCAGAAAGGGCTTTTATCTCTCCAGAGAGGGTTTCTCTAATACCTTCCATGCCTTTTTCAAGCCTGGCTAGAACCTTGAGAATCATCATTCTGAACTCTAGATCTGACATATTACCAATGTCTGTATTGATTAGGTCCCTAGCCTTCAGTACTGCCTCTTGTTCTTTTTTTTGTGGTGAATTTTTCCGTCTTGTCATTTCGTCCAGCTAAGAGTATATGAAGGAGCAAGTAAAATACTAAAAGGGTGGCAAAGACCCCAGGAAAATACACTTTAACCAAATCAGAAGAGATCCCAAATCATGCGGGGGAGGAATGGGATAAAAAGTGGTTCAGAAAAAAAAAAAAAAAAGAAAGAAAAAGAAACAATTAAAAAAAGAAAACAAAGAAAAAATATTAAAAAGAAAAATATGTATATATAGATTAGATAAACTAGTTAAAAATGTTAAAGTAAAGGGTAAAGTTAAAAAAAATTTAGCAGCAGGCCAAAAAATTTAAAAAAAAATTGAATTAACTGCAAGACTAAAGAAATATGGGGAGAAAGCCATGAGTTCAGTGCTTTGCTTTCTCCTCTACTGGAATTCCACTGCTCTCCTTGGTATTGAACCTGCACTCCTTGGTAGGTGAACACTCCTTGGTGAAATCCAACAAGGCTGGATTTCTTGTTGATCTTCTGGGGGAGGGGCTCGTTGTAGTGATTCTCAAGTGTGTTTGCCCCAGGCGGAATTGCACCGCCCTTACCAGGGGCTGGGCTGAATAATCAGCTCGGGTTCGCTTTCAGGAGCTTTTGTCCCCTGAATGCTTTCCGTAGAGTTCTGGAGGACAGGAATGAAAATGACAGCCTCCCAGTCTCTGGCAGGGAGGAGCCAAGAGCTCAGGGCCCCACTCCTCAGCCTAGCCTCAGAGAATAGCGCCCAATTACTCCCGTCTTCCTGGCCTCCGGCTGCGCTCCGAGCTCACCCAGCCTGCTACTGGTTCAAGGTAACCCCGAGCTGAGAGCTCACTCCTCGGCTCTGTCTCTGTAGCCGACTTCCCCGTTCTAATACCTGCAAGCTCTGCCACACTCAGACACCGCCGATCCTTCTGTGACCCTGCGGGACCTGAGGCCACGCTGACCCCACATGGGCTTCACTCCGGTTTAGCTTCTTGAGCGATGTCCTTCAGTGGAACAGAATTTTAAAAGTCCTGATTTAGTGTTCCATTGCTCCGCCACTTGCCTGGAGCTGGCCCCTCCCACTGCGGTCTATCTTCCCGTCACTTTGGATTCACTTTTCTGCCAGTCCTACCTTTCAGAAAGTGGTTGATTTTTTGTTTCTAGAATTGCTGCTCTTCTTCTCTTCGATCTCCCGATGGATTTGTAGATGTTTGTAATCTTTAGATAAGCTATCTAGCTGAGCTCCTTCTGCCTGATGTAGTCTCAGCCTGCTACTTCTCCACCATCTTGACTCCTCTCCACACTTACTATTTCTTGTCTCTCTCTCTCTTCTTTTTCTGTTATGTTAGTCACCATATAGTATGTCATTAGTTTTTGATATAATGTTCCATGATTCATTGTTTATATAATATAACCAGGGCTTCCATGCAACCCATGCCCTCCTTAATACTATCACCAGGCTCACCCATCCCTTCATCCCCCTCCTCTCTAAAACCCTGAGTTTATTCCTCAGAGTCCGCAGTCTCTCATGGTTCCTCTCCCCCTCTGATTTCCCCCAACTCACTTCTCCTCTCCATATCCCAATGTCTTCCATGTTATTCCTTATGCTCCACAAGTAAGTGAAACCATATGTTAATTGACTCTGTTTGCTTGACTTACTTTACTCAGCATAATCTCCTCCAGTCCCATCCATGTTGATGCAAAAGTTAGGGATTCATCCTTTCTGATGGCTGAGTAATATTCCAGTATATATATGGACCACATCTTCTTTATGTTGAAGGGCATCTTGGTTCTTTCGAACAGTTTGGATTTTGTTGACATTACTGCTATGAACGTTGGTTGCATATGGCCCTTCTTTTCACTACATCTGTATCTTTGGGTTAAATACCTAGTAGTGCAATTGCTCGGTCCTTGGGTAGCTCTATTTTTTTTTTAATTAAAAAAAATCTTTTTAAAGATTTTGTTTATTTATTTGACACAGAGAGAGAGGGATCACAAGTAGTCAGAGGGGCAGGTAGAGAGAGAAGGGGAAGCAAGTTCCCTGCTGAGTAGAGATCCTGATGTGGGTCTCAATCCCAGGATCCTGAGATCATGACCTGAGCCAAAGGCAGAAGCTTAACCCACTGAGCCACCCAGGCACCCCATCTATTTTTTAATCTTTTGAGGAACCTCAGCACTGTTTTCCAAAATCGCTGTACCAACGTGCATTCCCACCAACAGTGTAAGAGGGTTCCTCTTTCTCCACAACCTCTCCAACATTTGTTGTTTCTGGCCTCGTTAATTTTTTCCATTCTAACTGGTGTAAGGTGATATCTTGATGTAGTTTTGATTTGAATTTCCTTCCTGTCTAATGATGATGAACACATTTCCATGTGTCTATTCATCATTGGTATGTCTTCTTTGGAGATGTGTCTGCTTATGTCTTCTGCCCATTTTTTTACTTGATTATTTGTTTTTTTGGGTTTTGAGTTTATAAATCTTGGATTGTCTATAGTGTCATTTACAGATTTCTTCTCCCATTCTATGGGTTTCCTCTTTGTTTTGTTGACTGTTTCCTTTGCTGTGCAGAAGCTTTTGATCTTGATGAAGTCCCAAAAGTTCATTTTCACTTTTGTTTCCTTTGCCTTCAGAGATGTGTCTTAAAAGAAGTGCTGTGGCCTATGTCAAAGAGGTTACTGCCTATGTTCTCCTCTAGGATTTTGATGGATTCCTGTCTCACATTGAGGTCTTTCATCCATTTAGAATTTATCTTTGTGTATAGTGTAAGAGAACATTTGAGTTTCATTCTGTATATAGCCATCCAATTTTCTTAGCACCATTTATTGAAGAGACTGTCTTTTTTCCATTGTATATTTTTTCCTGCTTTGTTGAAGATTATTTGACCATAGAGTTGAGGGTCCTTACCTGGGCTCTCTAGTCTGTTCTACTGGTCTATATGTCTGTTTTTGTGCCAGTACCATGCTGTCTTGGTGATCACAGCTTTGTAATAAAGCTTGAAATCAGGCAACATGATGCCCCCAGCTTTGTTTTTCTTTTGCAGCATTTCCTTGACAATTCAGGGTCTTTTCTGGTTCCATACACATTTTAAGATTGTGTGGGTTTTTTGGTTTTTGGTTTTTTTTAGCACTTTGAAAAATGCTGGTGGAATTTTGATCTGGATGGCATTGAAAGTATAGATTGCTCTGGACAGCATAGACATTGTAGCAATGTTTATTTTTCTGATCCATGAGCATGTAATGTTTTTCCATCTTTTTCTCTCTTCTTCATTTTCATTCATGAGTTTTTTGTAGTCCCTCAAGTATAGATCCTTTACCTCTTTGGTTAGGTTTATTCCAAAGTATTTTAGTTTTTTGGTGTGAATGTAAATGGAATCAGTTCTCTCTAATTTCTTTTCATTATTAGTGTATGAAAAAGCAGTGAATTTATCTGCATTGATTTTGTATCCTGCCACATTACTGTATTGCTGTATGGGTTCTTGTAGTTTTGGAGTAGAGTCTTTTGGGTTTTCTACATAAACTATCGCATCATCTGTGAAGAGAGAATTTGACTTTTTCTTTGCCAATTTTAATACACTTTATTTCTTTTTGTTGTCTGATTGCTATTGCTAGAACTTCTAGTACTGTGTTGAACAATAGCAGTGAGAGTGGGCATCCTTGTCTTGTTCCTGATCTTAAGGGAAATCCTCTTAGCTTTTTCCCATTGAGAATGAATTTGCTGTGGGTTTTTCATAGGTGGATTTTATGAAATTGGGTAATATTCTCTCTGTCCCTATACTTTGAGGAGTTTTAATTAGGAAATTATGCTGTATCTTGTCAGATGCTTCTTCTGCATCAATTGGGAAGACCTTGTGGTTCTTCTCTCTTCTCTTATTAATTTGTTCTATCATGTTGACTGATTTGTGAATCTTAAACTACCCTTGCATCCCAGGGGTAAACTCTACCTGGTCATGGTAGATAATCTTTTCAATGTATTGTTGGGTCCTATTAGCTAGGATCTTGTTGAGAATCATCCATATTCATCAGGGATATTGGTCTGAAATTCTCCTTTTTCTTAGGGTCTTTGCCTGGTTTAGGGATCAAGGTGATGCTGGCCTCATTGAAAGTCTGAAAGTTTTCCTTCTGTTTCTATTTTTTGATAGAGTTTTAGGAGTAAAGGTATTATTTCTTCTGTGAATGTTTGGTAGAATTTCCCAGGGAATCCATCAGGTTCTGGACTCTTGTTTTTTGGGAGTTTTTTGATCACTGTTTTGGTCTATTTAGGTTGTCAATATCTTCCTGTTTCAGTCTTAGAAGTTTATATGTTTCCAGGAATGCATCCATTTCTTCTAGGTTCCTTAACTTGTTGGCATATAACTGTTGATAATAATTTCTGATGATTGTTTCTATTTCCTTGGTGTTAGTCACTCTCTCTCCCCTTTCATTCATAATTTTATTAATTTGGGTCCTTTCTCTTTTCTTTTGAGTTAGTCTGGCCAGTGGTTTATTGATGTTATTAATTCTTTCAAAGAACCAGCTTCTAGTTTCATTGGTGTATTCTACTGTATCTCTGATTTCTAATTCATTGATCTCTGCTCTAATCTTAATTATTTCCCTTCTTGTACATGGGGTAGGCTTAATTTGTTATTGATTCTCCAGTTCTTTAAGGTATAAAGGGAGTTTATGTATTTGGGATTTTTTTTTTTTTTTTTTTTGAGTGAGGCTTGGATGGCTATGTATTTCCCCCTTAGGAGCACCTTTGCTATATCCCATAGGTTTTGGACAGATGTCTTTTCATTCTTATTGGTTACCATGAATTGTTTAAGTTCTTCTTCTTCTTCTTCTTTTTTTTTTTTTTTAAGATTTATTTATTTATTTATTTGACAGAGAGAAATCACAAGTAGTCAGAGAGGCAGGCAGAGAGAGAGAGAGGAGGAAACAGGCTCCCTGCTGAGCAGAGAGCCCCATGCGGGACTCGATCCCAGGACCCTGAGATCATGACCCAAGCCGAAGGCAGCAGCTTAACCCACTGAGCCACCCAGGCACCCTAAGTTCTTCTTTGATTGCTTCCCAAACATTCTTAAGCAGGAAGGTCTTCAGCTTCCAAGTGTTTAAATTTCTTCCAAACTTTTTCTTATGATTGAGTTCCATTTTCAAAGCATTGTGGTCTGAGGATATGCAGGGGATAATCTCAGTCTTTTGGTGTCAGTTGAGACCTGGTTTGTGACCCAGAATGGGGTCTATTCTGGAGAAAGTTCCATGTGTGCTCGAGAAGAATGAGTATTCTGTTGTTTTAGGGTGGAATGTTCTGTGTATATCTATGAGGTCCATCTGGTTCAGTGTGTCATTCAAAGTTCTTGTTTCTTTGTTGATTTTCTGCTGAGATGATCTCTCTGTTGCTAAGAGTGGCATGTTAAGATCCCCTATAATTAATATATTCTTATCAATGTGTCTCTTTATTTTGATTAACAGTTGGCTTATGTAGCTGGCTGCTCCCATGTTGGAGGCATAGATATTTACAATTGTTAGCTCTTTTTGTTGGATAGATGCTTTAAGAATGATGTAGTTTCCTTCTGTATCTCTGACTATAGTCTTTAGCTTAAAATCTAATTTGTCTGATATGAGAATTGCTACCCCAGCTTTCTTTTGAGGTCCATTGGCATGAAAGATGGTTCTCCATCCCTTCACCTTTATTTATTTATTTTTTTTATTTTTTAAAGATTTTATTTATTTATTTATTTGACAGAGAGATCACAAGTAGGGAGAGAGGCAGGCAGAGAGAGAGAGAGGAGGAAGCAGGCTCCCCGCTGAGAGGAGAGCCCAACACAGGACTCGATCCCAGGACCCTGAGATCATGACCTGAGCCGAAGGCAGCGGCTTAGCCCACTGAGCCACCCAGGTGCCCCCATTCCTTCACTTTTAGTCTAGATGTATCCTTAGGTTCAAAATGAGTCTCTTGAAGACAGCATATGAATGGGTCCTGTCTTCTTATCTAATCTGCAACCCTGTGCCATTTTGTGGAAGCATTTAGGCTGTTCATGTTGAGAGTGATTATTGAAAGATATGTTTTTATTGTCATCATGTTGTCTTTGAGGTCTTCGTTTCTATAGGTTGTCTCTGTAAATTTCTGTTCTGTGTCACTCTTGGGTTAGTTCTTCTTTTATAGAACCCTCCCTTAATATTTCTTTTACTGCCAGTTTGGTGGTCACATACTCTTTTAAAACCTTGCTGGTCTTGGAAGCTCTTTATCTCTCACCCATTTTGAAAGTCAGCCTTGCTGGATAAAGTATTCTTGGCTGCATGTTCTTCTCATTTGGTGCCCCGAATATGTCTTGCCAGCCCTTTCTGGTTGCTAGGTATCTGTGGACAGGTCTGGCATTGTTCTGATGTTCCTCCCTCTGCATGTAAGGAATCTCTTCCCCCTAGTTTCCCTTAAGATATTTTCTCTGGTTTCAAGATTTGTGAGTTTCACTATCACATCCTGGGGGGTCACTCTTCCCTCATTGATCTTGGGATGTGTCCTTTCTGCCTTTAGGACATGAACACTTGTTTCATTCCCCAGATTAGGGGAAGTCTCAGCTAGGATTTGTTCAACTATAACTTCTAGTCTTCTCTCTCTCTCCACCTCCTCCCCCCACCAGGGATCCCAATAATTCTGACATTGATATGTTTCATGGTGTCATTTATTTATCTAATTCTGTTTTCATAGATCCTAAGCTGTTTGCTCCAGGCCTCCACCTGATCCTTCTTTTCTATCAGTTTGTCTTCTAGATCAATAATTCAATCTTCTGCCTCAGTTATCCTTGGTGTTAGAATACCCAGATTAGATTGGATCTCATTGATAACATTTTTAAGTTCTGCTAGATCAGCTCTCACTTCTGCCCTTAGAGAATATATGTTGCCATTAGTGGTTTTCTCCAACCTAGTTATTGTCTGCATAACTGTTACCCTGAAGTCTATTTCTGTCCATATCCAATAGTTCTGTGGCAGAGATCACAGTCTCTGAATTTTTCCTCTGTTGGGTATTCCTCCTCCTAGTCATTCTTGTGAGGGATGGTTGCAGGAATGTACAGAGTCCAAACTGTTGACCACAATCCAAGCAAAATGCACCTGTTTTATAGGGAGATTGGGGTTCTTGGCCTCTTGTTCTTTCAGCCTGTCTTCTAGGGGGAGGGGCCTGCCATGCTGCAGGTAACCCTGTTTAGACAGAATTGCCCTGTCCCTTGGTTGGGGGATGGGTGGACTCAGTCAAAACTGGTTTTGGGGGGCTTTCCCTGGTGGCCCTTCCAAGAGTCAGAGCAGAAGTGACTGTGTCCAAACCTTTGTCTAAGAACAGAGAGATCCCAGTTTTGGGGCAGAGAGCCCTCCTGGTCACACTGACTCCGTTTCTTTCTGTACTGCTAAAAACCACAGCATCCTGGATTGTGCATCCCACAACCACATGCCCAGCCTTCGCTTCCAGGTCCAGGCACATCTCTGCCCTTTGTGCTTCTAAAACTACCAGCTGCCCCCAGTTCATACTGTGCCCCTGAAGCTCCAGGTTTTAGCCCCAGGGCTGCTCTAAGATCCTTTCCCTGCCTCTGCCAGTCTGTGAGTCTGTGCCCAGTCCCCAGCATGGGAGTCTTCTGCAGTCCTGTTATTTCACCTTCCTGGCACCTGTGCTTATGGTGGCTCCCCCCTCCCTTCCATTTATCTTCAAATACCTGCCTACAGAATTGTGTCTCCCCACCTCATACCTAGAAACCAGTTGCCTGAGTTATTCCATTGGTATAGATCCAGTATATCTTCTTACATCTCAGGCTGATTTTGTGAGTGTTCAGAGTGGTCTGGCAGATATCCAGCTCAGTTTAGGGGACTGGTTGAAATAGGGTCCCTTACTCTTCCGCCATCTTGCCAGACCTCCCTACAGTATGGCTTAACAATTTAAGGAGGCAAGAAAGTCCAAAATACATTTATTTTTTGTGTGTTCCTTAAATCTTTATATTTGTTTTACTAGTTTACTTTTAATTGTAGTATAGTTGACATAATATATTAGTTTCAGGTGTGTAACATAGCAACTGGACATGAGATAACATTGCAGAACGCTCACCATCTGTCACCACACAACGTTAGGACGATATTATTGACTATATTCCCTTGGCTGCTGTTCACATTTTTAGATGAGGTCCATCAACAAGTGCTAACATGAAGAGAAGATACATCTCCCAGCCCTAAGGAGCATTAGCTCATTCAAAATAGATTAATTTCTGGGATGCCTGGGTAGATCAGTCATTAAGCGTCTATTTGCGGCTCAGGGCATGATCCCGGTGTCCTGGGATTGAGCCCCACATCAGGCTCGGTGCTTGGCGGGAAGCCTGCTCTTCCCTCCCTCACTCCCCCTTGTTGTGTTCCCTTTCTCACAGTGTTTATCTCTGTCAAATAAATGAATAAAATATTAAAAAAAAAAAAACAGATTCATTTCTTAAGGTTTTAGATTCTTTGTGCTAATTGTTTCAGTGTTCTGAGGACAGAACATTCTGAACTTGTAAATACTTACCCCAGGACTGAAAAACAACTCTGAAAGATATCAGCACAGCAATCCATAAAGCCTAAGACTTTGGGGAAGTCTTCTCACCAGTTAGGCTACCCTTAGCACAGAGCCAGGCAGAAGGGACCCCACAGAGCCCTGGGGTCTGTGTTTCTCCCAATATGGTGGGTGTTATTGAGAAGAAAGGTAAAGCAGAAAAATTTAGGGTATATTGATTGTATCCATTATCATCTTTACTCCTTCCCAGAATCCTTCTCCCCTTCTAATGCTTGCTTTTCAAGATGAGTGAGAAAAGACTGATCTTGTAACGTTCTGGGCAAAGAGGGTCAGAATGGTTTGGTTTGCATTCCCCCTCCACCCCAGAATCATTTTCTTTTTTCCTAGGAGTCTTTTTCTTTGGATCAGGAAAGAACTTCTTTCTCCCCTGCTAGTTTGGCCTGAAAGGCGAGAGCTGCATTCTTCTGGGAAATCCTACGTTAGGATTTGGAGGAATTTTGGTATCTTTTCCTTTATGGAAAATAATGAATTCCCTAAAACACATAATTATGCAGAAGTTCTCTTTTTAAATTTACATCTTAAATATTCAGTTTCTTCCTCCCCAGGAGCCTAACTTAAAGGTCTGAATGGTTCTGGGGGAAGATTTCACATGAAACTACTTTTCTTATTCATTGGCCCTCTCTTGATAATTCAGAAAGCAAACCCTCAAGGTATGTGTGATTATTAGAGATATTTGAAAAATAGAATTCTTTTTTTTAATTAAATGGCCTTTTCTTTTTCTTTTTGGCTTTTCTGTTTCAGAAGGTATTAGGTGAATCATTTGAACTTTCCATTTGAGTAGGTCAAAAATAATCAAATACTGGCAATTTCATACTTTCAGCCTAATCCTAATATCCTAGCATCACATGTGTTACATTTTGTGTGAAGTTGTTCTCTCATAAATATTTCCTCTTCTCTCATAAATTTTCTCACTGAAAAAAAAAAAAAACCTGAAAATGAATTCCTTTTTAAGTTTCTGAGGAAAGTCATTTACATTGAATATTTTCTTGCAAATGAATCAGCTGCTGTGTTTTTACCTCTGTCTTCTATTTTAAGGCATATCTTAAAATGTTCATTTCTCCCAAAGAATTCATAGTGCAGTTGAATGAAGAACTCCTATAACAAAAGTAAAGTATCTGTCTTCATATTATTTATAGGGAACGTTAGTAGAATTAAACTTGAATGCAGTGCAAAATAGCCCTAATTACAACAGAGTAAATACCTTATTGCCTGCTTCTGGCAATACTTCTCACTTTATTTATAAGTATGTTCCTAAGGTGACTAAATTACATAGCCTATTAAGAGAGAAAAAGGGGTAAAGTTTTGAAACAAAATAATTATAAACCAGATTTTAATTCTGATGTAAATATACTTACTTGGTACCATAATTACTGAGAGTAGATACTTAATAAAAGTTTTCAACCCTCTGGAAAAAAAAATAGAACAGTTCTTTTAATAGCACATTAGTCTTTTTTGAGGGCCAGCAAATGTAAAGCACTTGAAATCAATAATTTTATTTTTAATTTTGGCCTTTTTTATGAACTCAAGATTTAAAGCGTTACTTTTTCACCTGTGAGAACTGAATGCATCATCATCACCCTGTTGATGGCTGTCTTGGTGGGATTGCATGCAGTGTTTCCTTGGTTCATTAAAGTGAGGAAATCACAAGGAAAATTCCCCCCAGGGCTGCTCTCCCTGCTGCTGGATGTGTAAGAAATCTCCGGTTTCTGCCTCACCTCTTTTCCTTGGGTCCAGAGGGATCCAACAGGTGTGATATTTGAGGGGTAGGGAAGTTGGGGGGGGGGTTCTCTCTTCTTCTCTGCCAGCTCTTGTCTTTCTCTTCATTGGGAGAGTGAAAGGCATTGCTAAACTTGGGGTGCTCGCTGCCTGGGACAGCATATGTTAAAATAGAGAATTAGGACATAATTTTGAGGTCAGTTGTCCTTATTTTAAGTCACACTCAGCTGGCAGGAATCTTCCTATTTTTTAATTTTCTCCTGTTTTCTTTTACTCCTCCTCCCTTCCCCCTCTTCCTTGAACCCCTCTTTCCTCTCACCTCACCCCAATTCCATTTTTGTCTTCAGTTTCCTCGAAATTACTTGGTAAGCTGGTTTGGTGCCTGGAGTATATTTGCCATAAAATGAGACTGAAAATGATGGTCAGAATCCATGCTAGTTCATAAGCTTTAATGCTTAGTGTTACAATACTATGTTGAGATTATGAAATCACATTGTCGCAATATTGGTAATTAAACTCAACAGAAGATATTTAATTAAAAGTAGACATTTAGTTTACAAGGATAATTTTTAATCCTATTTTCTATTTCATTTCATTTGCTCTCATTTTAACTTAATTTTAGGGTTCACTATAACTTCCAATTCAGTTCTGAGATTTTAATTTATTAAATCATTTAATTCACTTTTTCCCCCCATTTAACTTGACTCATAGAAAATGGCTGTGAGAAAATCTAATCAATATTTTTCCACTGAAGAAATAAAGAAATTAAGAAGAGTAAATGCTTAAAGCAGTGATTCCCACCATTAATTAAATGAGGCAGTTTTGTTTTGTTTTGTTTTTTTAATAAACTCCCAGGCTAATAAATTTCTCCTTCTCTACCTGTGTCACCTGGCTGGTAGTAGCATTTTTGCAAGTCTCCTGGGTTGGAGATTTGGAAGACAATCTATAGTGATCTGATATTGCCTGTTATTCGTAAAGCACAGGTCAGCTTTTTACTTTTTAAATGTTTTCTACAGCGGAACTTTAATTTCTCTTTCAAGCAACTATTTCTCTGGAGCAGCAGAAAGTTGTTCTGATGAGGGTTGTGCTGAAAGGGATGGAAATTCTAGGCTTCCATGGTGCCATGGTGTTGCTGGTGGTGGGATGGGTCTGTCAGCCCTGCTGTGCCATCTGGCTGTGCTGGCATCTGCAGTCCTACAACTCCTGTCTGGTCCTTGGTCACTGGAACACACGAGCTATGGAACGAAGCCTCACATTCTTGTTGCGAAGGCCTTTGCCACACCATCTCTTCTCTCTGCTACTTCTGTGCACTCTTGCACAGGAGCCATCAATTCTCATTATGTTGAGATCTGATGAACTCCTCTAGTTGACTGAGTTCTGGTTGGTTCTGGAATGCCACACTGCTATTTTTCATCCAAGGATTTTCTGCGTATTTCTGCTTAGGGTAGGGGCCCCTAGTCCCTCTCTTCCCAGTTCCCTGGGAAATTTCCTATGCATTCTGAGGACCGTCAAAATGCAGCACCCATTCCAATGCATTTTTTGGTTTTGATAAATAATTCTCTGACTCTCTCTTGTCCCATCCTTAGGGGAATCTTGGTGTGATAGAAATGTGGTGTGGGAATGCTGTAGGCTGGCTTTTCCTCTTCCTTGTTTCTTCTAATCTGTTTCCGTATCCTCCCCAGAATTTGAATGTGTCCAAGGCCCTGGCTTTTGAAATTTAGAAGCAGGGAAGAATATAGCTGAGAGGGAATGGAAATAAGTAAGGCTAAGAGGTAACAGAATATGGAGGTGGAGACAAGCATTTGTTATTTAGAAAATATTCCACCTTGCATCATAAATTCTTTACCCTCAATCACCATATATTATTAGGTGGGTGTCCTATGGATATGAACACTATAGTATCTATTGGATTCATTCTGTCTCCCCCCAGGGAAGGTTCAGGGAAAACTTCAGTGGCTCTATACTTCTGTCAAGTAAACTCCAAACTTCTCCAAGTTTATAGCATTCAGATCTCTTCAAAACTTGATCCCAATGGCAAATCTTTTTGGACCTTTTCTTTCCTCCTATCCACCTGATACTGTACTATTTCATTTCTTGACAATCTCCCTCACATTTCCACCTTTCTTTGTTCATGCTAATCTCTTTACCTAGAATCTTTTTGCTGCCTTTTGGAAGACTATTCATATGTATTTATACAAGGCCCAGGTTAAATGCTACCTCTTCCATGAAGCCTTCTTGGATTTCACCAGACCATAACTACTGCCTTTTCTTTTTTGGCCAACTTTACCCACTGGCTTTTTTTTTTTTTTTTTTTTTTTTGGAGTCTCCAACCATTGAAAAAAAGTCTGCCTTAATTAGAGGATTAAGAGGCACAAATTTCTAGTTATAAAATACATTAATCATTGGGATGAGAAGTACAGTGTAAGGAATATAGTCAATAATACTATAATAACTTTATATGGTGACCAATGGTAACTGCACTTATCATGGTGAGCACTGAGGGATATACAGAATTGTTGAATCACTTTGTTCACTTAAAAGTAATACCACATTGAATGTCAACTACACTTCAGTAAAAAAATAAATAAATGAAAATTGTTTGTTTTTATGTTCGGCTTTTAGGTACTTTGAAGGAAATAATTGTGTCTTGTTCTGAAATTTAACAAGGATTTCTGATTTTTTTTCTGTTGCTTTTATAGCCTGCCCTTTCAGTTGCTCTAACAAAGACCAAAAGTTCAGCTTTGTAACTCAGTCACTCTTTAATATAGTTTCCATCTCATGCTCTCAGATTAAGTTGACCACAGGACCTTTGAGCAATTGGAGCAAATGGGAGTTTCTTAGGTAAACCAGTTGATAAGGTCACCCTGTCTGAATTGGCTGTTCTTTCAAAGGGATGAAAAGGAAGGAGATGTGAAGGGAAGGAGAAGTCAAGCTTCTGGAAGTTGTGCTCATCTTTTCCATTACATCTCAGAGTTCCAAGGGTGCCCCTAACTTCAGGAGAATCTGGGGATGTCCGACTTGGTGCCATATTCCCAGTTAAACTCAGGGGTAATTAGTACGAGGAAGGAGTGAGGGACAGCAAGTAGTTTCTGTACACAGACTGAATCTGAACATTTCCTTTTAAGTCTATAGTAGAGAACTAAAATTTCTACCAACTTTTTGAAGTGCTTTCCTTTGGGAGATGGGAGGGCGAATTTTACTCTGTTTCACTCTTGCATTTAATAAGTAGACTGTCTCTTTTTCAAGAGCAAGTACTGAATAAAAATTTCAGAGCAGAAAGTTTTGCGAAAGCAGCAGGAAATGTAATATGTTTGTCTTTGGTATTTTTAGGTTAGGCTTTCTTATGGAATTAACTGAAAGATGATATTCTATAGGCCTTCCCGGTAGATAGAGTTTAGAGGAAATGGATGAAGAAAACTTACAGTGAAACTCAGGGTTTTCTGTCTAGGTATTACCAACTTGGTTTTCTAGCCCTGCTCTGGTGGCACAAGGAGGCTTCACACTGGGGTTACAAGCAGTCGGGCTATGCCTTCAGCCGCCTTCTCTAATTAGCTGTACCATCCAGTGGGCAAACCCAGCTGGGAGGAATGTAGCCGGAGGCACCCTCGGTATGCCCACAGCAGGAAAAGGTAGGCCAGTACATCTCCAAGAGATTTTTCTTTTCTGTTCTTTTCCCTTTTTTTTTTTTTTTTTTTGAAGATTTCAGAGGAGGTGAATGGCGCCCTTATAGATCCCTCTTTTTAATCAATGGTGACCTCAATATGTCATCCCACATTTTCGAAAGGGATCTGTGAAATGCAACAGCTAGTTCTTAAATTTGAATGTGTACTTTGTCCTCTCTCTGCAGCCCCCAATTTTGCTATCAGTCATGGTTGCTAATATCCCTGCTGTCTCCAGCCTAGCTGCCAACTCTGTCAGTTACTGAAATATTGTTTATGCAGGAGCAATTTATATTTTAGAGAGATGAAGAGCAGATTGCAAAGCAGACCCTCGCCAACTTGTTAGAATTTATTCCAGTTCAGAACACTTCAGTGTTATTTTTTTGAATTATTATTTATTATTTTATGTTGATTGGTAAAGGGCTTCTTGAATAATTGATTAAAAAAATCATGCTATTTTTGACATAATTGCCGGTATGCTGCTTTATTTGCGTTTTAAGATACTTAATTATATATTCTTGAAAATACTAAACAGAGAAAGGGTAAACCGACACTGCCTCAGTGTGACATGTTTTTGTCCTGTAACACGTGTTATGGTAATTGATGTGCAGAAGTATATTTTAGTGTATTTTTCATCTTATTTTGTAATGGCTTGTGATTTGTTTCTAAACATTGTTTTACATTTTTTCCCCCTATTTTTAACAACCTTAGAAGAATGCAGGTAAAGCAGAATGGTTTTTGTTTTATTTAGTGGCTTCTCTTTATGTCTTGGAAAAGATCACCAGTAGCAGACATTCCTACTTCAAACATGTTGAGCTTTGTAGGGAAGAAAGTGATGCTTGAAACTCGATTTTCTGCCTTTGGTTTATTTTTCATCTTTGTTCATCACATAATGTTATTTTGTTCATCACATAGTGTTATTTTCCTTCTGGTCTCCCTCCCTTTTGTCTTCTCCCACCTCCCGCAACTTTCTTTCTCTCTCGTTTAATTGAAGTACAGTTGACCCAGTGTTTTATTAGTTTCAGGTGTACAGCACAGTGTTTTGATAAGACTATGCTTACCCTGTGCTCACCACGAACTGTAGCTACCATCTGTCACCGTACAACACTGTTACAGTATCAATGGCTGTATTCCCAATGCTGTGCCTTCTATTCCTGTGACTTACTCATTCCATAACTGGAAGCTTGTACCTCCCACGCCCCTTCACCCATTTTGCCCATCCCCCCAACCCCCTGCCCTCTGGCCACCATCTGCTCTTTCTCTGTATTTATGGGTCTGTTTCTGCTTTTTGTTTGTTTATTCATTTTTGGTTTTAGATTTCACCTATAAGTGAAATCGTACAGGATTTATCTTTCTCTGTCTGATTTATTTCACTTAGACTAATAACCTCTATGTCCATCCATGTGGTTGCAAATGACAAGATCGCATTCTTTTCTTTTTTTTTTTTTTAAGATTTCATTTGTTTATTTAGTTAGAGAGATGGAGCAAGAGCAGGGGGAGGAACAGAGGGGAAGAGACTCTCAAGGAGACTCCACAAGCTGAATGTGGAGCCTGATGTGGGGCTTGATCTTATGATCCCGCCAAGATCATGACGTGAACCGAAACCAAGAGTCAGGCACTTTACTGACTGAGCCACCCAGGCATCCCTAGATTGCATTCTTTTTTTTAAGGCTGAGTAATATTTCACTGTGTCTGTGTATATATATATATATATATATATATATATATATATATATATGCACACACATACATACACTATATATAGATAGATGGATAGATAGATACATACATAGATAGATATCATATCATAACTTCTTTATCCATTCATCTATGGATGGACATTGGTGTTGTTTGCATATCTTAACTATCATGAATAATGTGATAGGCATAAGGGTGCATATATCTTTTCCATTCTTTATCTCTTTGTATTTTATGATATTTTAAAAATGATTTATTTATTTATTTTATGAGAGAGAGAACATGGGAGGAGCAGAGGGAGAGAGGGAGGGAAATCCCAAGCAGATTCCACACTGAGTGTGGCCCTGGCCCTCTCTCTCTCTCTTTTTACTTATTTTACTTTTTAAAAGATCTTATTTATTTATATGACACAGAGAGAGATCACAAGTAGGCAAAGAGGCAGGCAGAGAGAGAGGGGGAAGCAGGCTCCCTGCTGAGCAGAGAGCCCGATATGGGGGTCAATCCCAGGACCCTGAGAGCATGACCTGAACCTTAACCTCCTGAGCGACCCAAATGCCCTCTTACCCTCTCTTTTTCAACTTCATGTAGAATTTATGGAAGTTACAAGTTACTTCCCTTTTTTGGCATTGATTATATGAGAAAATTACTACCTTATTCTCTAAGTAGTATTCTGTACTTAGGACATCTGGAGTGTTGGTCAGTTTTAACTCCGATAATGCCTTTTTTTTTTTTTAAGATTTTATTTTATTTTTTTTTAAAGATTTTATTTATTTATTTGGCAGAGATTTTATTCATTTATTTGACAGACAGAAGTAGGCAGAGAGACAGGCAGAGAGAAAGAGGGGGGAAACAGGCTCCCCACTGAGCAGAGAGCCCGATGTGGGGCTTGATCCCAGGACCCTGGAATAATGACCTGAGCCGAAGGCAGAGGCTTTAACCCACTAAGCCACCCAGGCGCCCCCCGATAATGCCTTTCCAGCTCTTTTTCTTGTTCTCTACTGCTCTCTTCTCGCTATTTTATATTTTATAAACAGAATAATATCAAAGATCATTATACTATACCTAGGAAAAAAGAAAAACAATACCCAGGACCTTGAATTTTGGGATAGTAGTTATTATTTCTACTTTAGGCATAGTGACCATTGTTCGGTTCGACCTCCATTAACTTGCTGGATGACTCTATTAGAAAGTTATATATTTTTTTATTTTTTGAGTGAAAATGCAGCTAACCTATGTCCTGTTGGAGAATAAACCTCCATTTTCCCTGAGATTACACCAAATGGCAGAAAGTGGGATCTTCCGTTTTCTGGACAGAATGAAAAAGAACTGCCTCCCTCCCCCAAATTTTTTTAAAAAGTACAGTTGCTTAAAAAAATAAAAAAATAATAATTTTAAAACCTGCCGAAATGAAAGGCATAACACGAACATTTCAGATACCAGTTTGCAATCTTATTTTTTGACCCAGGGTTTTTCAGGTGCCATATAGCAGTTGGCAAAGTAGGAAGTCGTTGTGGTTATAATTCTTGCTGGTTGTTTGATATAATTACAGCATTTTCTTTTCTGTATACTGAGAAATTTATATATTGAATGAAGGGAGTGTCTTGTAATGTTCATTATTTGGCTTTTTATCATTTTTTTGTAGATATAAAACATCTTCCTTTATTAGCAAGCAATGCCCATGGCAGTGCTATGCTAATCATCTTATTATCTAGCCTGTGGTATAATTTAGTGTCTATATTTGTTAAGGGATCAAGTAAATGATTCAACAGTTATTACCAAAAATAAATTTATTTTCATTTTTTCTGAAAATACATGCATTGAACTTTCTTATCTCCAGGGGTCAGCTGGGGCAGTTATAAAATCAGTAATATCTGCTACTGTTAGAGCAAAACACACTTACCGTTTCATATGTTCACCTCAAATCGTGCAACAGTGCTCTCTAATTATGCATTGTGAATGCCCTGAAATAAAGTTCGGGATGAATGATAGTGAGACCGTTGTAAACAAATGAACATAACAGGGGTTGGCGTGCTGTTTTTGAAGTTGAGTCTTACTTAGTTAGACTTGAACCTTGATTCTGTGCTTGTATGTACATGCACATCCCAGCGACTGGCTAGCAAGGCCTTTCAGGTATGTGGATATCCCCGAAAGTGGACGTTCCATGGTACAGTAGGTATACTTGGTCAGATATGTAAGTGAGCCCTCTGAAATGACTGATGGTAGACATAGAGGGATGTGCTGCAAATAAAAGGCAAAAAAGTTTTTTTAGCATGCAGTGTATATTAGCAGTGGACACTTGGTAAGATCCTCAGAATTTACTGTTCATGTAACTTTAATAACCTCCTGAACTAGTTTTTCTGCCCACAGTCTGGCCCTTGCCACTATATTCTTCACATGATTTTCATCCTCGGATGCAAATCGATCCTAACATGCTGTGACTTAGGTCATTGATCGATTTCACCTGCACTGATCCATTTCACCTGCAGGTTCGTCTGTGCCCTTTGATGTCCTGTGCACGGCCTTCCATGTGTGGACCTGGACACTGGCACCGTCACTTTTGCCCCCTCCTTCATCTGTCCACTGAGGAGCTCCTCTTGTCTAGATGTGCCAGGTTTTCCCTTGACCCTGATCCTTTAACATGTCCTTCTCCGCCTGACTTTCACCTTGCTCTTGTGTTTCTGGGCCTAGCTCAAGATCAGCATGTCTGGGAAGGCTTCCTTAATCTTAAACCCCTGAAGTTCCAGGAGCCAGGAGTTCCTCTCCCCTTCCAAAGACTCTGTGCTTAATGTCACCATATTCTTCATTGACTTCCCTGTCTCACTGCTAACCTGACTGACGACAATTCTATAATGGTTGGCAGCCAAAATGGCTTTGAGATTCCAGTGAAACTGCTCCCTTCTAGCATGCACTTGGGGAGTTCTCTAGTCTTCTCGGTCTCTGAGATACTGTGGAAAGGAAGTGCTAACCTTCCCCTGAAATTCCTCTGTGGTATTGAGGTAGGTTACCAAGCTTTTCTGGATTCACTCTTTCATTCATGGCAAAATGAAAATGTAGACATTGTTTTTCTAAGGATATAAATTATTCTGTGTGGTGTAGAAGACAATTACAGCTAAAATATGGTTAGAAAAAACATTCATTTTATAACAAAGAAGTAAACATAGGAGTGAATAAATACAGTGGAGATTCAAAAAATATAACATCGATTTGAACACCCCACACCCTATCAGAAACCTATTCATCTCTGGTTGGAATATATGAAGGTTATATTTTTAGTTCCAGTGACATGTTGAATGTTAATTCATTCACTTATTTAATTTTACTTACCTGTCACACAATTACTAGCTGCTTACCATGTGCCAGGAACTGCCCCAGGTACTGGTCATGACCGAAATGGGATTCATGTTCTCAGAGAGCTCCTAGCTGTAGAGCAGAGAAGCTTCTTTAAGCTCTCTTAGAGGGATGGAATGCAATTCAAGCAGATCTGATAGTGGGTTCTGAGAAATATCTTCTGTTTTTTTCATTTTTTAAATATAGAAGATGTGTTTTGGCAATATTCCTTGAATAAATAAATTGGGAACTAAAATTTTCCAATTTGAAAACAAAACTGAGGATGACCAACCACGAGTGAACAATACTATGTATTCAATTGCCTTGAATGATGGCAAAGCTGTGTTCTATTGATCACTGCAAATAATACCCTGAAATAGAGGAACTTCTACAGAAAAGAAATTTAAACTCCTTTCTCCCTTGATTATTTGTTAATAGCTTCATATTTCACATGGTGCCAGAGGATATTACTTTAGTGACATTCAATAAATCTAAGGCAGCAATAGAAATAATTAATAATCTATTCATAGAAATCATGATAAAATACTAGGAAAACACAATCCGATTATGGTAGTAGGAGAAAATAAAATGGCACAGGATGGAAACCGTGACAAATGAATAAAGACTCATGTATGCCCCTGTATTTCCAACTTTTATTTTTAAAAGGATGACTCTCTTTAAAATGGTTAATTGCATCAAAAACTAATGATGGACTGTATGGTGACTAACGTAACATAATAAAAAAACAAAGAAACAACAACAAAAACTAATGATGTGCTATATGCTGGCTAACTGACCATAATAAAAATACATAAATAAATAAATAATCCAGCAAAAAAAAAAAAAAGGTTAATTGCATTTAATTTTAGAAAGTTATATTTATAACATTTTATGTTCTTGGTTAAAAATGTGTAAGTTTTCGTTCACCGAACTGCAGAGTAGGGAGGCTTGGTGACAATTTCTGCTCATTTACGTGAAGTTTCCAAACATGGAAGGAATTGGGTTTTTGGAAGTAACCTTGAGAAGCCTGGCCCTCACCCACATCAGCTTGTGGTGCTTTCTTTCCGCTTGCTTTATAAAGAGAAGAAATGTGTATAACTGTACCATGATCACTTTCTGTGTGATCCAGATTGATGTTTGGGAATCTTCTATCTAGCTTTATTCTCGTGTCATGTGGCCAGATTTTGAGGTCTGTTTGATTCTCTACTTCTTGTAAGTCATTATCCCCTTTTAGTAAACTACAGGAAATGTGGGGGAGGGGAGGAGGAGCCAAGAGTTGGGAACAAGAAAGGGTCTGGTGTGGGCAGAGGTTCAGGCTGGGGTCATGGACTTGATTCTGGGCTTCAAGTGTTTTCTTAGTCCCTGTTTAACAAGTCTTCAAGAAGGGCATTGTGCTGCTTTGGCAAAAAGTGCCAATTGATGTCTCTGGTCAATGCTGTGCTTTGTAACAGACCCTGGACAGCGGTCAGCTGAGAGGTATCTGGGTTTTTGAAGAGACTGGTTCTGAGCCAGCCTGTAGGCACTGGAGTTAGCAGTGGTCGCCACTTCTGTATAGGCTGGGAAGAAAGTTGGTTCCTGGATGCTGGAGTCAGAGTTGGTTTAAGGGGGTTGCCTATGAAAGATTTCCAGAATGAATTCAAATGGCCTATGTCAAAGGAATTGGGCCCTGTGGATCTGTTAACTGGAAAGTGCACCGCTGCCTAGTGATTTGGGTAGATGGATATATAAGGAGAGAGAAAAGAATCACAGCACTTGAGAGAACAAGATTATCATACAGTCCCTTCCCTTTGTTTCTGCCGTTGTGTCAGCTGAACTCAGGTTTCTTATTAACTCTGAAACTAAGAAGCCTCCAGAAAGGCCCTTTGGGACAGTCTACACTGCTAGTGGTTTCTCCTCTGCAGGAGGAGAAGGTTTCATAGAGGAGTGTGTGCAAGGAGATGGACCAAAGTGCCATCGCTCCTGACCTTGTAAGGGGCTGGTTGTGGGGCTATAAAGTGAGAGTGGTGATCTCACGCTTTTTCATGCATATATTTCTTACTGTTGGCATATCAAAAAGATTCAAGTAACAGTAAAAGATTTTTATATTCTTCCAAGATGATTAATTATTGTGTTTATTCTTGGGGTTCTGTAACCTCAATACTGTTAACCTAAAAACAGTGGAATATTGAAATGTGTGGACATAAAATTATGATTAAAAAGTAATACTAGCAGGCATCTCTTTCTCAGTTAATGGAACAGAGCTATCTCCAGAAAGCTTGCCTTCCAGGGAGTTCTTAAAGTTTTATGATCTTATCTTTTTGGTTGTTACTGCATTTCTGAGCAGAGGAAGAGGGACAGATAGGCCTGTTTCCATTTCAGGACGAGAAGAATTTTAAGATGGCCTACTGAGAAGAGTTGAATAAATTATGGAATGTTCGTAGAATGCCTTAGAGGAGATGGATGTATTTTCACTTGGGAAGATATCTGCAATGTATCGTTTGGTGAAGAAAATAACGAAATAAAATGAAAACAATTGAAGATGTCACATAAAATATGCATAGACCCCCACTGAAACACCATGTGATAAAAGGGATGGTATCCATGGGGTTGTATTATAAATTAGTGTCACTTCTTATTTCTCCTTTTTATTGTGAAATTCAGATGTAAAAGTAGAATATGCATATCTGTGTGTACATACGCCATATACATATATACACATTTTATATACAAATAAAATTACAAAAAGCCTCTTTCTGACGCAGGCCACCAGTCTGACCCTCTCCAAATGCATCTGCTCCTACCCTGCTTCTTCTTTTCCAGGTAACCCCCTCTCTGTCCTTTGCCTGATTGATTTCCTTGCTTTAAAGGATAATTTGCTTTCTATGGGGTTTTTTTGTGCTTTAAAAAATTTTTTTAAATTAAATTTAATTGTTTTTCAGCATTCTAAGATTTATTATTCATGCACCACACCCAGTGCTCCATGCAATATATGCCCTCCTTAATACCCACCACCAGGCTCACCCAACCCCTACCTCCTTCCCCTCCAAAACCCTCAGTTTGTTTCTTAGAGTCCACAGTCTCTCATGGTTCGCTTTCTAGTATTTTATCTAAACAATATATTGCTTGGTCTGGAAAAACTGAGTAGCGCATACAAATCTATTACCTTTAGATGAAGACTCCTGGGAAAAGGTAACATTAATTCTTCCTGATTCATAAGCTTCAGGCATCTTTATAGTTTCCAAGCATCCTTTCTCAGAATAGTCAGTCTATAAGGTTCTTTGAGTCCTAGGAAAATAGGGCTCACACCACCAAGCAGGGTATCTAGCATAGCTAATTCAGAATACCCAAAAGAAATGTAATCAGAGGAAGTAGAGTGCTTCATGTTTTCTTCTTTAAGGGCACCATGGTCTGCTTTTCAATTCTCAGGTTTATCTGGACGGAACAGTTCTGAGGGGTGAAGTGAGTGAACTTGTCTGCTTCAGGGTTCAGTGTTTTTAGAGAAGGACAGGAGCTTCATCAGCATGTAAATCAGCAAGACAAACCGGGCTTACAGATAGTACATGCAACCCATATCCAGGTGTCCTATCTTCAGGTACACAGGACTGTGATGTTAGAGCTTGTGATTGCCATCTTTTGAGTGACATTACTCCAGCCAGGAGCAGCCATATATCCCTGTGCACAGCTGCAATCCTGGAATCCCTCTTTTCTGTCTTGTCCTTTTGCTTCTTTGCCTGTCTCCTGGATTGGATCCCCTATTTACTGATACTAATGTCCTTTTCTTTGTTGTTGTTAAACACAGGTTTCCTAGCAGATTTTTGAGGAAGGGGGAGAGAGCTATACCTATGAAAAAGAACTTTCAAGTCTGAAAATGTCTTTGTCTTGCCTCCACACTGATGGATAATTTAGCTGGCTATCGAATTCTATTAAGGATTTCATTATCTTTCAGAATTTTGAGGCATTTCTTTACTACTGTCTTCTTGCTTTCAGGATTGCTACTGATCAGAAAGCCATCTGATTCCTTCTACTGTCAACGTGATGTGTTCGTTCCCAGTCTCCCTCATTCTTCCAGAAATACATAGAATTTTCTCTTCGTGACCAGTAATCTGAAAAACCCCGGTTATGTCTTGATACAAGTGATTTTTTTATATACTGCGCTGGGCACTCAGTGACCCATTTCAATCTGGCAGTTCATGCAGAATGCTTTTGTTGGTAATTTCTTCCTTTCCACATTCTCAGTTTTCTTTGGAAAACTGAATTATTTGGATGCCGTATTTGAGGAAGTGTTTCTCTTATCTTCTCATAGCTATTTTCCATCTCATGGTCTTTTGTTCTACTTTCTGGGAAGGTTTCCTCTTCTTGACCTATTAGTGCTTGCATTGGGGTTTTCATTTCTGCCATGATGTGTTTTAATTTTCATAATCTCTTTTTTTGTACTCTAAATGCTTTTTTTTAATGTGTCCAGTTTGTATTATAGTATCTTCTTTCATCTCTTTGAAAAGGCTTGTGAAAGTTATTATTTAAGATTGTCTTCTCCTCAGTCACTCTTTATCTAAATGTTTTGGACTCTGTTCTAGGTTAGAGATTTTCTGATTATCTTGGACTTTTTGCTAATGATGAAGATATCCCCCACACCCTCCCCAACTTGTGTGTATTATTATTATACTTTATTGTAGAGTAACTTGGATGGGCTATTTGTAGGGTAGGGGCACCTTCTAATGATGCCATCTCTAGGTGTTTCTTTTGGGGTTGGACAGATTTGTAAGGATAGAATCTTCTAGTCTCCTGCTTGAAGGATGAAAGTCTAGTTGCTGGAATTCTAGAAGTGAAGTTGTACTTTTTTGCTCTCAGAATTAGGAATGAATACAGAAACACAGTTTAAAATTAAAGATAGGTACTTAGGCTCTCAGCCTAAAACAGCATGTGACATCCCTCTGGCCAGAGAGTCTCGGAGATGAAATCCACAGATTTCTGCTGAAATGAGAGATGATGCCCAGCAACATGGCTTACAGCACCTGATTAGCAATCTACTAGTTCTCAGTGTTCCCACAGTTCTTCAGTAATTTAATAATTAGCCCTTTTCCCCATTCTCCCCTATTTCTAGAGGTACAAGAACTGCCAGACTCTGAGTTTGTAAGGATTCTGTGATTTTTTTTTTAAGATTTTATTTATTTATTTGACAGAGAGAAATCACAAGTAGGCAGAGAGGCTGGCAGAGAGGAAGGGAAGCAGGCTCCCCGCTGAGCAGAGAGCCCAATGCAGGACTCGATCCCAGGACCCTGGGATCATGACCTGAGACAAAGGCAGAGGCTTTAACCCACTGAGCCACCCAGGTGCCCCAGATTCTGTGATTTTTAAAATAAGGTTATTTCACAAACTTTTCTTCTATTGACAGGGAATTTAGCTTCTTTCTGTCTTCTAAATCAGTTACTGCACATCCATGTCCTGAACAGCATGTAGTGCTACATTACTGCCCTCTTCCTTAACAGTTGACAACTTTAGAATAAATCCCCTTTACTCTGCTTTTCAGTGGCATTTTGGAAGAAAACAAATGACAATGAATGAATTTGGCCTTCTTACACTAGAATGACTTACTTTTTAAATGTCTTCATAGTCTCATGTGTGTTTAATGATTAACATATATTACTTTAAAATAACCTAAAGTCATGTTCATTTTTTTTAAGATATTATTTATTTATTTGGCAGACAGAGATTACAAGCAGGCAGAGAGGCAGGAAGAGAGAGAGGGGGAAGCAGGCTCCCTGCTGAGCAGAGAGCTGGATGCTGGGCTCGATCCCAGGACCCTGAGATCATGACCTGAGCCGAAGGCAGACACATAAAGTTCATTTTGACCAAAAAAATGATGAAATAAGTGTTAAGATAATAAGAAAAATAGGAAATAGTAAAAAGAAACATAAGATAATAAGAAAAAAAGAATGAGGGGGTGTCTGGCTGACTCAGTGGGGCATGTGGCTCTTGATCTCAAGGTTGTGGGTTCAAGTCCCCCATGCTGGGTGTAGAAATGATTTAAAAAAAATTAGAATCTTTAAAAAAAAAAAAAGAAAAAGGAACTAAATATTTCTGTCTCTTTTTTTAATATTTACACAAGTTTTTGAGAAAATAAGAAAAATTTTCCTAATTTCTTGCAGACTAGTTAAATGAGTCCATCGGAAGATGGGCATAGTTTTGAGTGGCTTGGATAGTGAAAGTTCTGGGTAGTGACATAGGACACTTGTGCCTGTAATATGTATATAACAAAGGATATATGTATATATATTGCATACACATATATTTAAGAGATTAGATGATATTGTGAAGATTGATTTTGCATGAAGAACAGATAAGTAGACAAGCTCAGAGTTGCTAAACAAAAGCCAGGAGTAGGCAGTCCACCTGCAGGCCTCAAGAGTACACTCTCTGCAACTGTGGGTTAGGGTCACTCTCTCTAGCACGTAGTGTAGAGACAGTTGTTTCCCCGTTGTGTCCAGAACTTCCGTACTTTCTCAGGGAACCCCATGCCTATTGCTTTGGGATCTTTTCTGCTTGGTTATAAAGAAACAAATATTACTAAACTCTCCAGGGTTTTCAGTGATTTAATACATTGCTGTTTGTGGTTTATAGATTTTTAAGTTACCCAGGATTTTCTCAAAATAATACATTAATACTTAGATTATCTCCAGTGGTATTCATGTTCATTTCAGGAGCCAATGAAGGATGGACTTAAAATGGGATAACTTGGTATCCTCTCAGGGTCAATTCCAGCAGGTGTAGAACGTCCTAAATGTACCTCAGCAGTACTGACTCCCTGGGAAAGCCATGAAACATGAAGGGTATTGCTTTATCGTTGTGGGTCAGAATTTGGGGAGGTTTGTAGCAGCTTGTCAGCATTGTTTACTGAAAACAGGGAAGATTGATAACAGTGAGATGAATGATTTATACCCAGAGGATTCTGCTCTTGAGGCTCTGAACGTTCCACCATTTATTTGTTTCTTTGACTGATTGTGGCCCTTTGGATGGTTTCCAGCTTAGGGCTTTTATGAAAGTACTACTCTGAGCATTCTAGGGCATGGGTTTTGGTGAATAAATATAATTCCTTTCTGTTGGGCACATACTTAGGAGTAGAATTGGTTGGCATTTTAGATTTCTGTATTTGTAGCTTTAGAAGATATTGCAAGGTGTTTTCTGAAGTGGTTGTACCAATTTATACTTGTATGCAGATGATCTTTTAGGAGGTTGGAAAATGTTGCAGACTTCCCTGAAAAGTGAGGAAATTCTTTTTTGATGACTGTCTGTGTATAAATTCATTATTTTAAATAATATTTAGCTGTGGATGTTACCTGATGGGAGACACCAGCTTGGTTGGTTCTTATTAAACAATTCCTACCACTAATTTTCTTTTCTTAATTATTATTGATTTCTATGTCCAAATAATTTTTCCTTTCTATTCCTTGTTTAAAAAAAAAAAATGAAAGCAGGAGTATCTGGGTGGCTCAGTCAGTTAAACGTCTGACTCTTGATTTTGGCTCAGGTCGTGTTCTTGGGGTTGTGAGATCGAGCCCTGCATTGAGCTCTGTGCTCAGAAGGGAGTCTGCTTGAGATTCTGTCTCCCTCTCCCTTTGTTCCTCCTCCTGCTTCTGCTCTCTCTCTAAAATAAACAAAATCTCTAAAAAATTAAGAAATTTTAAAAAATGAAGGCAGAACATCACCTTACAGATACCAGGTACCCACCCCTTAATGTGGACTTTTGAGATCAAAACTGGTCAAGTTCTAGTCTGTAAATTATTCTGGAAGCTTCTGGTTATTTCAGGTTTATGATGTTTTAAAGAACAACATCATCCCCCCACCATTAGCTATTCTCTAAACTCCTGTGAGAGAAAAAGAAAAAATCTTCCACAGACCCATGAAATTTTATTTTTCAAAGAGACTCATGATTAAGACAGAACTTGAAATGTATCTAATTCACTTTGGAAGCCCAAGGAAATTTGGATAAGTATGAGCAAGTTGAGAAAATTAGACATGTAATGCATGCCAATTAAATTTGAAGAAGGAGAAGATGACTCATCTGGAATTTAAAAAGAGAGAGAGAAGAAGATGAATAGAAGACATGACCAAACTGAGAACCAGTCTTCCTGTTGGAGCACAGGAGAAGGGCGCTTGGGGTAACATGGCTTGGAGGAACAAGCTTTAAATGCTCATTAGAAAAATTATTTTTTTTCTCCATCAATAGATATTCCTTTGAAATGTCCCAGAAATGTCCAGCCATCAAATGTAAATTAGTGTAGTTGATTAAAAATTTAATCAGTGACAACCATGTGTGCAGGGCAGGTAGAGAAAGTAATGAGGAGGCTCACTTGTGCATATGTTTCCCTTGCTGGCCCACTATGATTTGTCAATCAAGGGCTTGACATGTCAAACAATTAATAATTCATAGGCCTGGGGCGCCTGGGTGGCTCAGCAGGTTAAGCCGCTGCCTTTGGCTCAGATCATGAACTCGGAGTCCTGGGATCGAGCCCCGCATCGGGCTCTCTGCTCAGCAGGGAGCCTGCTTCCTCCTCTCTCTCTGCCTGCCTCTCTGCCTGCTTGTGATCTCTCTCAAATAAATAAATAAAATCTTAAAAAAAAATAATTCATAGGCATGGCTTGTTTGTTTTTTAACCTTTTTTTTTTTCTTTATAATGGAGATTTTTGAATATTCAGAGTGGTAGAGAACATGGTGCTGGGAATCTGAGATACCCATCAACCAGCCTCAGCAGGGGTCATGACTGTTCCATTGTGTTTTATCTGTACAGACCCTCACTTCACCCCACCTCTACACAAATAATGACATCACAAAGGCTAGACTTCATAATCATTTCATTTAAAAATGTTTCAGCATATCTGTAGAAGACAAGGTCTTGTCTTTACAAGTATAATTGTGTTATCATTATCACACCTCAAACACATTTCCTTGATCTGTGTTTAGTATTTTTCTGTTGTATTAATCAGGGAAAACTTCAACACAAGACTTGGACCAAATAACCATGTCTTGGTGTCTTAAAGTTTCCATTATATTTCATTACACGTGAGCATGACACGATCTATGTTCAAATCTACTCAAGTTCATGGCAGAGTTCAGTTGAGTAACAGCTTTCTCTACTTTATCTTCTTAATCACTATTTCTTTTAACATTTCTCCCTCTACTGGTATTGCCTGATGGAGCAGATATCTGATGGGTCCTTGTCTGTTCCTGCATGGGTGTCTTAATTGTGAAGTATGGTGTCTTCCAGCTATGAATAATTAGAAATGAATACAGACACAGCATTTCCTTTTTTCTTTTTTTTAACATTCATCTGAATTTAATTGAACTGTTCAGTGTATTTTCAAAATACCCATTGCTTCAACTTTTTACTTTTCCTTCAAGCTTATCAAGTTTTCTACAACACACTGACTCCACATTGCAGGGATAGTCAACTTCTCAAGCAACTGCAGCCTTCCCTGCCATTAAGCGTATTTTAATTTGACATATTTTAATTTTAATCTTATTAAGCTTCTTAATGATGTTTAAATTAATTAAAAATGTATTGTTTTGGAACATTCTATCTCTTGGCTTTCATTGTACTATATTACATCTCAATAACAATTTTTTAAAATTTAATTTTATTTTTTTCAGTGCTCCAAATTCATTGTTTATGCACCACACCCAGTGCTCCATGCAATATGTGCCCTCCTTAATAACCACCACCAGGCTCACCCATCCTTCCACCCCACCCCTTCCAAAACCCTCAGTTTGTCTCTCAGAGTCCACTGTCTCTCATGGTTTGTTCACAGCATTTCATTCAGTGTTTTAAAATTGTTCCCATATGACATCAGTAGAACTTTGGCAGGGGTGCCTAGAGTGGTCTTCCTGTGATTGGAATTCTCTAGATGAGATTAAGTTCTCTGAGGCCAGAGAGAGTCCAGTGATACCATTAGCGTTTCAGTATCACCAACAGTGCCATTTGGTGCTTTGAGAAGTAAGGATGAATTGCAGATCTTCTGTCTGCTCTAAGTGAATGTGTGGTGGATACAAAGTAAGCACTGAAGCCAGGCTAGCTGTGCTCTTGTTATCCAGACGTACTCATGTGCTTTAGGAAAGGCATATCTCCAATGATACACCTGCTTTAAAAACCCGTAGACACTTCTTGCACCTCAGAAACAGATGGGTAGAGCCGGCCATGAATAAAAGGCAGTAATTTGGGTATTTTTAGGAAGAGAGTCTATTAGAGCCGCTTCATTCTCCTCTAAACCAAGAAAGGACTATTTCCTCCCTTCTACGGGATGTAGCTCGAGATACGAAGTTGCATTATGTGGCTGTGCAGTACCAGCCTGGAAGGTCTTGGGGCACTCCTCATGTTGGCCATTATAGTGATGAGCATGCCTTTGAGGGGAGGCAGTGGAAGGGAGAGCCTGGGGGAATGGTGTACTAGTTTCTAAATGCTTCCCCATGGAAGTGGCCCAAGTCTTTTCCAACTAGCATTGCACCAGCCAAAGCAAGTGAACCAACTGTGCCCACATTTAGTAGGTACAAGGAAACACAGCCCTGCCATTTTCTTGGAGTGAGAGGAGTTTGGAAGACCTCCTGAGCCTCATTGATGGATAGCCTACCAGTTGTATTCTGACCGATTTCTTTTAATGTTGCTGAATCTCTACACTTACGTTCGCATTTTGATGAGAATACAAAACAAGGACCCCATTTCTTTTCTTTTCTTTTCTTTTTTTTAAATCTTTCCCTTCTTAACCAGGAATTTTCTTCCTAAACATTGTATATCCCTTCAGATATTTGGATGATGGTAGATCCATGTGTCTCAAGCTTCAGGATGCATACAAATCACGCAGATTTTGGTTCTGTAGGGCTGAGGTGGGACCCCACATTTTGCATTCCTAACAAGTCCCTCAGCTGGCCTGCTGTGCACACTTGGAAGAACAAACCTTTGGTCTATCACTCTGTTGAGACAGGGGCAAGCATCATGATTTTCATCGGCTTCAAAGAGAAATTTAGGCCTTTAGTTGTTGTTTTTTTTATTTTCCCCTCTCCACTACAGCTGAACGAAGGACTGTGTCTCGTGGTGATAGTTGTCAACCATGTAAGAAGCTTGTCAATTCAACTCAAATGCACGCTTCTGAAAGATAATTGGCTTTGTGTTCATTCATATTGAAACAGGACTGCTAGGAAGAAAGGAGACCTAATTGAACACTCAAGACATCCCCCTAAAAACCAGTGTCTAATTATGGTGGGGCCCACACAGCAGGGGCACCGAAGGGAAGAGGATACACCGAAAACATCTTTATACTCCTTTGCTCTGAAGAGCCCTTCCCAAGATCAAATGCAATTTGTGCTAAAGAGGCAGCAACCGACAAGCTTTACCTCCAGCAATGTTTTCAGAGACAGGCAGTCAGAGGATTTGTCATCATGCTTTGATTTTGCCTAATTACTAATAGAACACTTATTATTTTTATTTTTTTTTCTTGTCCTGATCCTTGACTAATTAAGATTCTTGCATGTTTTAAGCATTTCACTTAGTACTCAGGGTTGCAGGTGAGTTGCCATTTGGCTCCAACATGCAGGCTGGCTGCAGAGGGCCGTATCAGACCCCTGTTTAGATGTGCGCTGGGGTGGAAATGAGGCTGGGCTGGCCTGGGCCCTCACAGGCCCTGCGTGTCTGATCCACAGCCTGTTTTTTACTTTGCTCATTCGTAATGCCAGCCCAGGAGGACGACTGGGTGTATTGCTATAAATTAACAGCCGTGTCTCATAGCTCTTATTCTGGAGGTGTAATTCAAAGAACTGTCACAAGGAATAGCAAAGCTATATATTCTTCTTTCCAGCAATCATCATAAAAAAAAAAATCCCAATTACTTTAAATTACCACAAAATGACTTTAAAATCAACCCTGGACCTGCTGCCCTTGATTTTCTTGTGATTAGTTCAAAGGGCCGGAGACAGAGCAGTAAGTTCTGGGGGTATATTACATAGCAGTTACATTTTTCATGATCAAGGAACTTTTAGTTTACAGCTTCTTTCCTTTGAACTAATTCGTTGGAGGAGATAATAATTCTGGAGTCATTTCCTCATTCTGCTGACACTCAATTTCTGGGACAGGCATATTTCACTTCCCTTTTATCATTAAAATATTTAAAACTCTAATTTAAAATCTTAGCAAATGCTTGGTTTTTTTTTTTTTTTTTTTTTTTTTTTTTTTTTTTTTTAATGCTTGGTTTTTATGTGATCATTTGAAACTCATTGGTATTAGCCCACAGGATCTGGCAGTGTCCAAGTCCTGTCCTGGCAAAGCCACTCTCTTCAAGAAGCTCTGATGAAGGTGGACACATTATGGACAGTTACAAAGGCAACTACTTCTTGGGCCCACACATCTAATCTGCCACTGCAGAATTCTTTGCTAAACCCGGCTCTAACAGAAGGCTTCTGCGGGACATTTGAGAACTTTGCTCCATCCCTAAAATTAAACCCACATTTTGCCATCAACACATTGGCATAAGAGGAGAAACCAAAGAAATCAGAGAGTTTATCCCTGTGTAAGTAGATCCCATGAGTGCTACATCATGGAGACATCCAATGGGAAATGCTCAGCACCCTTACTTTCTGTGCAGAGGGGAGGGGTGGCTCCCATGGATTTAGACACCTTGGAAGATCGAATTACTTTTTGTACAATGTTCCCTACCATTTGCTATTTGCAAATAAAGATACCAAGTTCCTGTACAAAGGTAGACACTCTGTGGATCCATCTCTTCATATACTGATCCATTCACCCATCCATGCATCCATCCACGCATCTAACCTATCAACAGAAAAATGGTGGGAAATAATGGTGTCCTCTTCCTTTTTTTTTTTTCTTAAGATTTTATTTATTTATTTGACAGACAGAGATCACAAGTAGGCACAGAGTCAGGCAGAGAGAGAAAGGAGGAAGCAGGCTCCCCACTGAGTAGAGAGCCCAATGCGTTGCTCGATCCCAGGACCCTAGGATCATGACCTGAGCCGAAGGCAGAGGCTTTAACCCACTGAGCATCCAGGTACCCCAATGGTGTCCTCTTCTGACCAGAGTATCTGTTCTAGTGTCTTCTCCTATTCCCACAAAGAGCAGTCATATGGACAGCAATTACAATTATATATATATATTTTTAAAGATTTTATTTATTTATTTGACAGACAGAGATCACAAGTAGGCAGAGAGGCAGGCAGAGAGAGAGAGTGGAGGAGGCAGGCTCCCTGCTGAGCAGAGAGCCCAACGTGGGGCTCGATCCCAGGACCCTGGAATCATGACCTGAGCCGAAGGCAGAGGCTTTAACCCACTGAGCCACCCAGGTGCCCCTATAATTATATTTTTAAAACATGTATTTTAATGGGACACAGGATGGATGGTGTGGTGCAAAGGGCACTAGATCAAATAAATTTATCCAAAGGCCCTGTATCCCCCAACTCCCAATCACTAGATTTCCCCCTATATTTGGAGTGTTGGACTTACTATCCCTGGGTGCAATTATTGATAGTTATCCTTACTCTTTCTTCATATCTACCCATATACAAAGCATATGGAAATAGTCTATAAGTTTAAAGTATTTTTTCCACCGTTTTTCTGGCCGTTTTCTAGGTAGGTGCTTTTTGGTCATTCTGTTCACTTTCTAATTTTGATAAATCTGCTAAAAGCTCCTGCTGAGGGGCACCTGGGTGGCTCAGTGGGTTAAGGCCTCTGCCTTCGGCTCAGGTCATGAACCAAGGGTCCTGGGATCAAGCCCCGCATCAGGCTCTCTGCTCAGTGGGGAGCCTGCTTCCTCCTCTCTCTGCCTGCCTCTCTGCCTACTTGTGATTTCTGTCTGTCAAAAAAAAAAAAAAAATCTCCTGCTAAGGGCATTTCTAACACTGCCATTACGCAGAGTTGACTTTTCTCAGGAAACTTTCACATTTCATTATCTCTCTACTGTATAGCCAAACTTCTTGTCTGCTGAATGCTTTTCATTGTTCTATATCCTGGTTATCTGAATGCTCTCTCATTCCTGTCCAGCCACCCTACTCTTTCTCTCTCCCATTAACTCTACACAATGCTTCCATTTCCTTACTTACCTCTCACCCAGTTACCCAAGGTCCACCCCTCTGCTGAGCCACCTTTCTAAACTTGCTAAGGGGTGGTCTGTTGCTCAACCCAAAGAATGTGTTCTGGTTTTACCGTGGATGACTACTGAATTGCATTCAGCATGGCTGGTCACTGCCTTCCATCATATTCTTTGCACCTGCTCTGCAGGCTTCTCTCCATGATGTTCTTCTGTGGCCACTCTCTGGTCTCTCCCAGTGCAGAAGCATTTATTCTTAAGGCTTCAATCACTTCTTATAAATAAGTGACTTAGAAGGCTGTATCTGTTGTTTAAGACCTCTCTTCCTGGCTCCAGGTTATCCAGTCTCTCTGCTTTCTTGACCTCTCTCTTGCATGAGTTACAGACATCTCAAAGTCAGTGTGACTAACACTATACCCATGAGCTCTTCCCCAAGCATTGCCTTCTCAGGTGTTCTGTCTCTGCATGGCCTTGCCGTTCATCTAAGATATGCCATCTAGAATCTCAGGAATCATCCTTGACACCTCATTTCCCTTATCCTTGTATATGCTCCTTCAACATTTATTCCACAAATATTAAATGCTCTTATGTACCAGGCACTGTTTTTTAGCCCGAGACACACATCATCAAATAGATCCACCTCTAATCCATCACCCAGTGTTGTCAATTTTACCTCTCATTTGTAACCTACTCTCCCAATTTCGTCCATTCTGTCCTGAGCTCTCACCATCTCTCACTGATGCTACCACAAAGCCTGTTTAGTATGTCTACACTAAAATAAACTTTCCAAAAGCTTAGTGTTAGCCTAGCCCATCCCCACCTCTTGCTCTTGATTAAGCACATCCCCCCCCCCCCCCGCGGTGCTCTTGGAGGGAAAAAAAATGCATTATTTTGACTTGCTGGGCTATGACTGCTCCAATCCCTGCTATCTGCCCAGCCTCATCTGTCCTTAACTTTCCACTTGGTCCTTCCTCTGCAGCTACTTTCCATCCCTTTTACTGCAAGTCCTTTGAATATTGCTCCTTCCAACTTTTGCAAAATCTCGTTTCACAGCTCAGCACAGCCCTCCCTTGTACAGACACTCTCCTTACCTCTGCAGACTAGACCTAATGCCATTGTTCCACACTTGAGTGGAATACACCCAGGTCTCTGCATTCTCCCCACAGAGTCCACAGTGCTTTGTACAGCGCCTCATGCATATTAGGGATTTGTTGATACTTACAATTACAGAGTAGTTCCATACTTCATTTTTATGAAAATGAATTACCCAGGCCTTTTGCACATTTGCTTATCATAATGGAATTCTTTGGATTACCTGGGTCTTTAGTGATGCTTTTCTTTGGCTCTACCTAGATTTCTGCCTCTGTCCTGAAGTGACCTTTTAATGAGTTCTACGTGGACACTGTCATCTCTGATTATTTAAGATGCAGCAAAGAACCTTAGACCATTTACATCAGAGATAATTGCTGGGGAATATGTAAATTAACATCAATTATTAGCATTTATCAAATTTTTCATTTAAACTCATAGTTGAGCTGTACACAGTTGCATAAATTATTTTAAAAACTGATATCCTTAGGAGAGAACCTTGTAATTACACTGGAGTGGAAAGATGACTGACAGAGAAGAAGATGGAACTATTTATGTTGCTTAAAGTAATTTAGAAAAGTGCCCAAACAGTTCAGTTATGGTCTTGTGACTCTGCCAAAGTCAGACGCTGAAACTTGGCATGTTTGAATTTTTATTTTATCTTTTTTCCCCTCATCCTGCCTGGTTCCTGCATTGCCTTTGAGAACTAAAGAGAAGAAAAAAGTGGGTCAAGCAAGAGCGTGGAACCTGGATAAGACACCAAACAAAAAGTAAACTCAAAGACAAAATATTTATTTACTTATTATTAGTATTATTATTATTATTTAGAAAAATACCCACCTAGCTGCTGTTACTTACAGGTGGCACTCGTTAGCCACATGATCTTGGGAAGACCCTTTTACTTCCTAATAAATAGGACCAATAATATATGTATTATATATATGTAATATATGTATGTACATGTATATAACATATAGTAATTCTCTGCAGAGTGCCATACCACATGGTTAGCTCATATGATAGGTATGTCTCTTTATTGTGAATAACCAGGCTTCCTGGGATTCTTCTGTCTGAGACCTTTGGAAAAGGCAAAAACTTTCTAGTGTGCTCTATGTGCTAGATACTAAATACCTTACAAATCTTTATTCATTTAATCCTTAGAACAACCTGAATATGAAATAATTATTATTTTTTTAATTTTTTTTAAGATTTTTATTCATTTGACAGAGAGAGATCACAAGTAGGCAGAGAAGCAGGCAGAGAGAGAGAAAGGCGGGGGGGAAGCAGGCTCCCTGCTGAGCAGAGTCCGATGTGGGACTCAATCCCAGGACCCTGAGATCTTGACCCGAGCTGAAGGCAGATGCTTAACCCACTGGGCCACCCAGGCGTCCCTGAAGTAAGTATTATTACTGTCATCCTCATTTATAGAGTAAGCAACTGAAGTGAGAGGAAGTTAAATAGTTCACCATAGTTTAGGATCACATGAGTAGGAAGCAGTGTCTTCGTTTTGGAAAATAATGGTCGTGTTCTAGAAAATTCCAGATCTTGGCCAAAACTGTTCCCCTCTAACTTAACCTTTCACCCGCAGGGGGTGCGCTCCATGTTTCAGTTATAGTTGCTATGTGGGAAAATTCTCCATTTTCTGTTTGAATGTCCCACTGGCTTCACTTTGTATGTTGGATTGGTGGCGTGATGTAGGCTCCTGCTTCAAGATAGGATTTACTGTTTCACTTTATTTTTCTTTCAGGATACCATGCCAGAATGCTTTTGAGATTTTGTTATTCTCTGCATCAATGATTTGTCCTTTGAAATAGAGAAATAACATCTGTCATTCTGACATTTGGAGATCTAGACTGTGCCATTTGTCCCTTCTTAGCCTTGTTTAAGGTAGTAAATTAGGCAAGGTGTGGGGTACTTGGCTTGGAGATTAGATATTATCCATAATAAGAGTTTCTTGGTGTTGTCATGTTTTGGATATAAGATGGGGGATTTCCATTTTTATAACATTTTTATGTTATGCAGAAATGTTGTTTTTCTTTTCTTAGTTTTGTTTTGTTTTGTTTTTGTTTTTGTTGTTGTTTTAATCTTCTCTCTTCTTCCTGTAAATGGAAGAGAGTTCAGTTTGGCCACTGGGGCGTTAGCTCTTCTGACATAATATCAAGAGTATCTGTATTTGTTATTCTCTGTTGTGTCCCCTGGTTGACCGAGGGGACAAGTCTTAGAACTGATGATTTGATTTGACTTCACCTGAAATTAAATATCTCTTGATTCATCATCTTTGTTTTATAGACCATCGAATTTTTGTTTTTTTATATGTGTGTATGTGTTTTAAATTTAGTAAACAGTTTTAAGAATTTCTTACCTTAAATTTGAGCAGATTTCAAATCTCAAAGCAAAATCTTACATGTATTTTTAAGAGAATGATAAGCTATATCTTTTTTCAATGTTAATTTTGAACTATGGTTAATAATCCTATTTTTAGTTACATAGGAAAAATGTTAAGGAATGGAAAATGTTTAACTGTGTCTTATTTTATACTTCTGTTTTGCACTTTGGATATTCTTGAATTATGCTGTGTTTGACATAATTAGGTTGGTGAATATAGTGGAAGGCAGTTCTTTTATGCTTTATATATAAAAACACTGGGAAGTGGTGAGAGGTAGGTAATGGGTTTTCTTAGACTTTCTGAAGCCCTGTTATAGGGTTGACAAATAAATATAGGACACCTGTTTATATTTGAATTTCAGGTAAACACTGACTTATTTCCTAATGTAAGTATGTATCAAATATTGCATGGGAACATATTTATACTCCCCCCCCCCCGCCCTGCCTGCCAATTCACTGTTCATTGTGTAATAGGGCATCCTGTATTTTTATTTGCCAAATTTGGCCACTCTGTCTTAGTTCTGGTTAGTCCTTCATTGTCCCTATTGGACAGTGATTTTCCTCTCAGGTCTCTAATTTCATCATCTCCAAAAGTCACATCAGCCCCAAAGTGGAATTTAAAACCGTTATGGAAACAAGCAGATAAATACATGAAAGAACCGTGCAACAATTGTGGTTAATCCATTTCTACCCACCTAAGGCGCGTAGGGAAGGACAGTCAAATCCCCAATCTCCGCATTCCAGGTCTTTTGTAGAGACAGGTGGCAGCCCCATTCCAGTAGGTTCTGCCACAGCCATCAAATAGTACTGAAGGATGACTGTGTCTTATTTATAAGCCACTTCCAGACTCACCCCCAATCCTTAGCACAATGTTTTGGACCCTGTAGATATCAAAATGGCGTAACACAGATCAAAATGCTATAATCCTATCACAGCAAAGGCTAGAAGAAATACCCAGCTTCTGGTGGGATTTAGGATGGTAGATTATTTAGGATGGTAGATTTTTAAAAAAAATAGATTTGAGAAAGTCCTATTTGAAAAATGTTGACTGGGCTTATAATGGTATTGGCTGTGACAGCATTGGCTGCTTTTATGGGAATGGGTCTTTCTATGAACCCTAAATTACAAGGCAATCCCATACTAACGTAGGTCAGCAATAACATTAAATGCATGATAAATACACACTTCCTCTCTAAAACACAAATTAATGACAGTGAAAGTGCCTTCATCCTGGGTTAGAAATATGGTGAAGTCTATTTTTTGTCAAAGTATACTTGACATGCAATATTCCATTAATTTCAGGTGTACAATGTAGTACGTCAGTGTTTATATATGTTAGGAAGTGATTACCACAATAAACCTAACCACCATCTGTCACCACACAAAGTTGTTAACCTATTCTTAACTATATTCCCTATGCTGTACCATGTAGTCCTCTTTCTTATTAATTTTATAAGGGAAGTATTATACCCTTTAATCCTCTCACCCTATTTGATCCATCCCCCCACCCCATCTCCTCTCTGGCATCCCCCAGATTATTCTCTATCTCTGTGAGCCTGTTTCTGTTGTATTATGTGTATCTGTTTGGTTTGTTTTGTGGTTTTTTTTTTCAATTCCATGTAGAGTGAATTCATACAGTATTTGTTTTTCTCTGTCTGCCTTATTTCACTTCACATAATAACCTCTAGGTGCATCTGTGATGTTGCAAATACCAAACTGTCCTTCCTTTTCCTGGCTGAGTAATATTTCATCATATGTGTATTTATACCACATTTTCTTTATCCATTCATCTACTGATGTATATTTTGGTGGCTTCTGTATCTTGGCTGTTCTAATGCTGCAATGAACATCTTCTTGAACTAGTGTTGTCATTTTGGGGGTATAAATACCCATGTGTAGAACTGCTTGATGACATGCTAATTCTATTTGCAATTTTTTGAGGAACCTCCATGCTGATTTCCATAGTGACTGTACCATTTTGCATTCCCACCAGCAACGCATATAAGTTCCCTTTTGTCCACATCCTTACCAATACTGAGGTCTTGTCTTTTTGATACTGGCCATTCTGCCAGGTATGAGGTGTATCTCATTGTGCTTTTGATTTGCATTTCTATGATAATTAGTGATGTTGAGCAGCTTTCCATGGACTGTGGCTTATTTGTATGTCTTTTGAGAAATGTCTGTTCAGGTTCTCAGCTTATTTTTTAGTTGAGTTTCTTGGGTTTTTTTCAATACTGAGTAGTGGGAATTTCCTATATATTTTGGATATCAACCCCTTATCAGTTACTATCACTTGCAAGATAAAGCCTACTTAATTTGATTTACCTTCTCTTTTTCTTTTTTGGTTTATATCAGATACTTTTCTTACAAGTTTTCCATTTTCTCTAGTTTTGGCCTAATCTTTTGGGGGAAAAGAAAAACCCTTAAAATTGTTGTGATATAAAAGAGGTATAATTTCATCCGATGGATCTCATTTCACTTACATGTTTTTGCGACTCAGAAAGTGTTCATCCTTCTGTGGCTAAAACAGAGTGGTGTTCGTTTGAGCTTTGATCTAGATGTGAACATTCAAACCTCAGTCTTCTCAATCAAATTTGGAGATACAGTTCCCAGGTGGGTTTTTTCCTCCTGCCCTACATCCTTACTATCAAGAATTTTGTTGATCCAGACATTTGAGTTATCTGTAACTCTGCTGGAAAGGAAAAGGTTGTTGATGGAAAACAACCTTTTTGTTAGAAAACTGGATCTCTTTTTTAGCTCCAGAAGTGACTGACCACTTACTGAAAAAACTTGAACCAAGGACAATATATTCAGAATGCTGACAGTTCAGTCAGGATTGTTATTCTAACAGAAAAATATTTGGACTCTAGGCAAGGGCCCTGACCCTCGCTCTTTCCCCCAAAAGGGCTGTCTTGCTGTCAGATACTCAGATAACTTTTCCCTCCTATGACAGATTTTGTAGTAGATGTGATAGTCTGTCTACGGTGGGACAGTGTGGGGCTGCTTGATGTAGTGTAGCCAAGGGGGACGTCACTGTTTTTCTAAGATGCTCGTATATAACTGGCTTAGTTAGTAAGAGAGTAAGGTATAATCCAGTCATTACCTTGAGACCAGATGGTTTCAGACAACACACTTTTGTTCAAATCAGTTGAAGTCATGACAAATGACTACTCTTTGATTTTCTTTATTCTCAAATGCCTTCTGTTCATGATGTTTCCTTGTGCTGGACACCAGGGAGAGAAGTGTCCCCATATCATTTCCTCACACATGAAGCTGTAGGGGGCCTCGAGGCCAAGCAGGTAGGTTTGGCTGGCTGAGAGAAAGAACCACCTTCACCTGGTCAGTATTCTACCAGTTTTGTGTTTGGTTAGAAATGCAGTACAAATGGGAGCTGCAGAGTGTTATGCTAAGTGAACTAAGTGAAATAAGTCAACCAGAGAATGACAATTAGCATATGATCTTGCTGAGATGTGGAATTTAAGGGGAAAAAAAGGAGGCTCATAGGGGAGGAAAGGAAAAAATAAAACAAGCTAAAACCAGAGAGGAAGGCAAATCATAAGAGACTCTTAAGCATAGGAAACAAACTGGGGGTTGCTAGAGGGGAGATGGGTGGGGGATGGGGTAACTGGGTGATGGATATTAAGGAGGGCATGTGATATAATGAGCACTGGGTATTATATAAGACTGATGAATCCCTGAACTCTATCTCTGACACCAATAATACATTATATGTTAATTGAATTTAAATGAAGATAAATAAAAAAATAAAATGATAATATTTTTAAAAAAGTGTCATGATTCAAACCGTTTTGAATCTTTCCTTCTTTAAGACAGCGTGTTTTTTGCCTGGAATCATCATCTTTACCATATTTATTTGAGTGATTATTTTATGCAAAACACAATGATAGCTCCAAGAGTGAATTTTCCAGTTTTTAGTGACACCATCTGTAGGAAGCTCTGAGTAAAGCTAACCAGGCGAGCTTACTCGTGCTTCTGAATTTGAGCACCGTGAAGGATGGGATGGTCCACCTGGATCCTGTCTTCCCAACTGCAGGCTGGGCTGCTTCTTGCAGTTTTGCTAACCTTTCATACTTAATCTTGGAGAAACCTGACTCTGACCCTGAATTTCCTCATCATTCAAAAACGGGAGGGATCAACTGAATGCTCCTTGATGGGTTCCTCCAAGTCTACAAGGTAGTGATGACCTGTTCATCAAAGGGCTTCTCCTGGTCATCATGAGAGGTAATGACCTTCACTTCAGGCCCTTCTGATATTACTTCATTATGATTTTTGTTGTTGTTTTGCTTCTTTCTGTGAGGATTGTGCTGGACCAGCACACCATTCCCTTTCCATAGACGTCCTCATAAATGCTGTTTTTCGTTTTGAGTTTAGAGACACTGTCTTCCAACCATGATATTTGTGGCTCTCTCTCAAGCTCCAAAGGGTAATATTACTCAGAATGATCTTCTCATAAGTAGGCAGGGTTCAAAACACATACAATATTTGTTGTGGACTGTGCCTCTTTATGGTTGTAGGCTACTTCCAGTGTTTGTAACATTGTCTCTGATTTCCCCCCAGTAAATGGCCCTTTTCTTCTTCTTACGTTGAAGAAGAAGAAAAATAACCAATTGATTTAACTGTTTCATTTGTGGAGGAAAGGCGGGGTAAGGATGTGGCGGGGGTGGGGGTGGGGTGCACGCACCCGGGCCTGCGCGCTGGCTCGCTCTGTGTTTGGGAAGGTTCAGGGAGGAATCTCATCTGCGCACTGTTTTCCTGGAGGAGTTTAGAGTTTGTTTTGGTGTAAACTGAGCCGAAGTTTGAAAATAAGAAGAGACTTCCTAAACGCTCCCTCTCTGTATAACCACCTTGTTAAATAAATGCAGCGTTTGGACCGATTCCGTTTTTCTAATTCCATTGTACACTTGGGAAAGCAGAAGGCGTTTTGCATTATGCAGAGTCTGGTGTTTGGTGAATTGGAAAGCCTGCATTACCCACGAGGTCACAGGAAATGACTACAGATGCTGAGAATATGTTGACAGTGTCAGCAGTGAAATCTTTGCCACACAGATTGTGAAAAATTACAGGAGGGCAGGACATAATTTATTTTGCTAACAATCCATTTCCCATCTGCAGCTTGTACCTGTTGAAGCTGGGAGGGCTCTCCTTGTTTTGATCCAACTCTTGCTTCCCTCTTTCTCCTTCCTCTGACAGGCATGCCACACTTGAAGCCTCAAGTTCAGATGAACATTATTAACAGCAACCTTTATAGTCTACCAGGGATTAATTTAATTTTTTTGGCGTGTGTTTTTACAATAGTTTCAAGATGCTGGAATGTAGATATAGTTCTTGTTAAAAAAAAAAAAAAAAAAAGGTGGGGGGGGGGTTGAGACAGGTTGATTCATTTAGCTACCAAGCAGGGTCTGACTGCTTTTGCTAAAATTAAATTTCAAAGAAGAAAACCTAGCATACAATCCCATCCACATCCACAACCACATGGCACATGCCCTACAAACGCATATAGGCAGTATGGTAAGGATGTCCCAGGCCTGGCAAGACATGCTTCTTTACATGGAGATGGATTAGGTTTTAATTAATTTCTAAGTGTTTTTACTCTGGTCCATTTTCCCCTTGGATGAACCATGACCTATTAATAGATATTTACATGATTTTGTTCTTCCTGAATCCTTATTTTTCAGTAATCGAAATCGCCAGATTTTAGGGCAAATTAAGAGGTTGTTTTCTTTCTACAGTGAGTAGGTGTGTTTTATCTTGCTTGTTTGATTGTAGCTGACACAGTTAGAGAACTCTTTTGTCCTGCTTTTTCAAGCCGTATGCGAGCTCCATTTCAATGCTGAATAGGTAGGTAGAGTGGTAAATTATACATGTTGTGGATATGCTAATAGTAAGTTATTCTTATGGCCTTTCCAAGAAATCATTCTGGAGGAAAGGCAGTGGGAAGTATGTCTTGCTGTTTTGGGAGCACACAGAGAGTGAGTGATACTCAGACAAAAATGAAAATGTTTAATTTTTATACTTTCACCTCAGTTTGAAATGCAGATGAAAGTTGCATTTTTATTTATGGCTTGAAGGAGAGCAGCGCCCGATAACAAATCATAAAGAAAGATGGAAGCCCCAATAGCAACTTTCATGCGGAAAATTTCATCATTTGTCACATATCAGTTGCTAAAAAAAGGAAAAAAAGGGAGGGGGTAGAAAAGCCTTGAATTTGTGTGATCCTCTAAGCTCCAAATGTAGCTGAAATCATGATGTGTGCTAGGCCATTTGGAGAGCATATGCAAAGCTCTGGACTCTTCTTCTTCTTTTTTTTTTCTCTTAAAGCACAGGGTAGAAACATGGAGTGTCCTGAACACTTCCTTTTATCAGAGATACATTGACCTCTCATAGAGATTTTCCCTAGTACCCAGTGCCTCTGGCCATACAAGGACCCAGGCTTTGCACAGAAAGACAGGGGTCAAAAAGAGAACAGGGGATATTGAATTAGTGCGTTTGGTGGTGTGGAGGTTAGAGGGCAAGATGCCTCAAGATTTCTCACGGTCACCTAATAGCGTTAATGCTCTGTAAAATTAACTCAATTTAGAGCGCCTGACCTCCAGGCCAGTAATGAAGTAGGGGCCTTTGTACTGAGTATTCCATTTTAATTCCTGAAGGCGATCTTTTTCTCCTTCCTCCAACTTCCAGATCATCCTCTGCACCCCTGCCTGCCATCCACGAACCCATGGAACCGAAATAAGACAGACCCCAATCTCTGTTTCCGTTTGGGTTTGGAGATCTCACCGGGTTTGCCAGCTGATGTCTCTTGCCTTCTTTGTTTAAAATATTACCCAATAATAGATAGGTGAGCCATTTTTTAGGTCAGATGCGTAATGCAAGATTCTATGTGTCACATAAAGATACAACAAACAGTGGAGAAGGTATTCTGAAATGGGGGAGTGTCTTAGCAAATACTCTCATACACGTAGTTATTTTCTCTATTTGAAGGAACGACCACATCCAGTCAATCAGAGATTGATGGAGATAAAGACACGATAAATAAAATAGAACTTCAAAAATAGAGGGTTAGATTTCTTCAAGTCCTTTTTGGGGTTGTATTTCCTTCAGAACTCTTTAAAGCATTTGGACCACATAGGGAGATCTGAATGATTAGAATCAAACGGAAACATTTTAACTGTTAATTTTTATGGCTATGGTGTCATAAATTGACATCATAAATTAAGAAGGCGCCTAAAGACTGGCATTGGAATCGGATGACCCAGGCTTTGATTTCAGTTCCACCTTGTATTAGCTGTGGGATCTTGGGCATGTTGTCTAGTCTGTCTGAATGTGACCTTCGTTGATGATTAAAGTGGGAGCCGTTGTCAAAGGGCCCTAAGGGGATGGTGCACGTGCAAGTCGCCATGAACACAGAAGGTGTGTGAACATGTTATCATTAGTAGTAAGTAGTTGCCAACCCTTTCTAGAAACATTGTCTGCCGGCGAGTTAATTAAAAACCTATTAACTGTGATATATGTAGTGGAAAGAAGAGCAAGAAGGGAGTGGCAAAGCCGACTTCTAAAAGAGTGGGACAATTATGTAAATAGCTTGAATTTATTGATTTAATGCTAATTATTTTTAGCTTGAGTGAGTTTGTCAGACATAGAACGTTACATTAATATATCCTAGCTAGTTGGATTGGTTTAATTTTCCATGTAATTTTCGAGGCCCTGTTGAACAGCCAATTGCTATCATGCAGGATATTAGAGAATTCTGCAGTTACTTGATGCTGAAGAGTCCTCGTTTGGGGCCATGGTTTTAGAGATGAGTATAGCAATAAATGCACTAGGAGATTTCCAGTTATCCGTTCCACTGGAAGGGGTTCACAGGAAAAGAAAATGTGTATATACAACCCAAATGAAGTAAGTTAGATTTCAATGGTTTACATATATGTTATTCTTAATACTGTGATGAAGAGCGAAGGGTAGAAACTGTCATCCCATTAAAGAATACTGTAAAAGAATACTCTTAGTAGGATACAGAAGAGCCACTCATCATTTATCAGAAGTGGTGCCCTAGAATATCTTTCATCAATATTCACAGAAACAAGGGACCAAAATCTGTTGATCAAGTATGTGAATTATTATTATTTTTTAAAGATTTTATTTATTCATCTGAGAGAGACAGAGGGAGAGAAAGAGAGAACACAGCAGGGGGAGTAGCAGGCAGAGGGAGAGGGAGAAGCAGGCTCCCCGCTGAGCAAGGAGCCCAACACTGGGCTTGATCCGGGGACCTGGGATCAGTGAGCAAGGCAGTTGCTTAGTTGACTGAGCCACTCAGGCGCCCCAAGTATGTGAATTATTAATAAAATTTCTGGGATCCCCTGGGTTTCAGGGAAGCATAGGTGGCCGCAGAGAAATAAGGGGAAAAAAAGGTAAACTATTTCTGTGACTGTCAGAGGAGTTTTTAGAAAAGCCCATGAAGAACTGTTATTCATCACGAGACACCGAGTTAGGGTGCCCAGGAAATTGCTCCAGTGACCTCCAAGGTGATGTTGTGTTTGCTTTTCGGCAGTTCCCAATTATGTACACTGCCATGAGGCTGGATTCCTGTAGAAGGACGTGAAAGCAACATTCCTTAAGTTCACAAACCACAAACAGTGCTCAACAGTCTAAGGGTCTTGAGTAGTGTCTAGTTTAACCTTCTCTTTTGGATGCAGTAAATGAGATCAAAGCTTCTCTGAGTTATTGCACAAATACTTACTGTCCAAAGGAAAAATGTGAGGATAATTAAGAATTATTATATAATTGTTATTTTCCAGTATAGTCTATATCACAAAGCTAGATTTTAGGTATTATTACATTGATTTCACAAGTGAGAAAATTGAAGTTCATTAAGGACAAAAACTTGAGTTTAAAATGCACTTGCTGGTAATTGGTAGGATTTGAATCCACAGGTATCTCACCTTTCTATTAAGTCACAGTATCTCCCAGGAACCATCGTAAATGATAACAACAGCAACCACAAAAATGTGTCTTGATTTTAAAGCAATGCTTTCTTTTTAATTTTGTATTAAGATTTGCTGCTTAAGTGGTGAACAAGGTCAGGCAAAGTGGAAGAAATTATTCAAGAAGGGAGGTAGGAAGAAAAAAAAATTCTAGGAAGACGGAGGAATCTCAGTATGAAAATATCTCAGAATGAAAAAAATTGGTAAGAGGATAAATGTGACAAAACAGAAGAAGGGAAGGAAAGCAAATTCCCTACTGTGGGAGCTCTGTAAGAGTCTGAGAGGGCACCAAAAGAAGCTGAGCCTTTTGCTGGAAGCTACAGACTGCTAGGCTGCATGAAGCCCTAGAGTTGCAAGAAACACATGTGCATTAGTAAGAAAGATAAATACAGTTGTAACTCTTCAAAAGTAACAATGGTTAATATCTTTCAAGTGGGGACTGCAGAAAAGAGTAAACTGACATGCCTCTCCAGGATCTGAGTTGATTTCTGGAGGCATAAATCTAAGCCATAAATGAGACCTGCTTAGACTCATTAAACCCACTAATCAATTAACTCCAGCTGGGATTGAAGGAACAAACAAGAAATTTGTTCCCAAACCACGTTCCAAAGGAAACTTCCATAAGAAGGCTCTGTGCTGAATTAAGGTCAGGCAATATCACATGCTAACTCTCTGCTCTTGGAGAGTCCCAGGAAAGAAACCTGGTAGACATTGTTTAGCCTAGAATTTTCCAAAAGATTTTGGCTTTGGGCCACTTTTTCAGGAACATGTATATTAATGTGTGGAACAAAATTTTGAACGTATTATTCTTGAATACCTGGTTATCCATGTTGGCCTGTCAAGTGATTTGATATTTGCAGAGAAAAAAGAGAAAGAGATACTCTCATTTCAATATATCTTTACAGCTTTGAAATAGAAGATTAAGTCTTAAATTTTCAGAAATTCTGGTATTTTTTTTACAGTCTTATTTGTGTTACACGTCCTGTGCTAGGCAGTTTATCTTGGCTTGAATTCAGTTATCAGGGAATAGATTGTTTGGTTGAAATGTTTGCTCACTATTTCCTTACTGCATAAGCTAAGTTCATGTTTTTGTTTTTAGAGTTGCTTTTTAGAGCTGCATTTGAGCCCCAATTGATGAAAATGTATTAAAATGCTGTGTAATAGCATAAAATACAGTGATAAAAATTATAAAGTAAAGGTATCCTTTCAAAATAGTTGTATGGATATAGAACATAAATCTGTGTGTTCTTGGAAAAATAATTAACAGTGGCAACAAGTTCATATATGCATCCAAAAAAAAGAAAGAAATAAAGAAAGAAAACTACAGGTAAAAGATACAATGAATATTCAGTTGGATATATGAAAATGTAATTTTATAGGATCTGCATTCTATTTCTAGAATTCTGTCAAAAACAAAAAACCCTGTTTGTAATATACTTGTTCAAAGTACTGGTAAATCAGTCAGTCAAATCACTCTAGATTCTTCTAAAATAGGAACTGGAATAAAATTATGTTTATTCAGAGAACTGTTGAGCTCTCAAAATTGTCAGAGCACAGCAACCACAAGTTTAGGGATAAGAGAGAAAAAAAGAGGCAACTGGTGAAATTGTAGAGCTGGGAAAACTCCAAAATCTTTGGGAGCTAGAAAAAATTGACATTGCATAGGAAATTCTTGAATGTTTTTAAGTCAAGAAGATACAAAATTTACTGTGAGGTTTTTTTTTTTTTTTTATATTATGTTCTTCAAAAAAAAAAAAAAAAAGTATGTCATGCTTTTGCCAAAAAGAGGATAAACTGGTATAATTGCATCGAGAAAGAAAATTTGCAGGTTACAATTTTTGAATCAAATAATATTGTTGGTGTTGCTTAATGTCAGGGATATGTCATGTAAAAAGGAATTTATCACCATGCATTTAGTAAACACCTAGCAGTTTTGTTCCGATGGAACCAGTGATGGGCTCCACAGGAACACATTCTTGGCAATTGCAGTTGGTTTACAAGAGAAAAGTGCTCAGTGGGTCTCTGTTTTGGGAATCGCTAAATATATTGCTGCAGAAATTAAACAGTTGTTAATGATTATATTTGAACTGTGCTGTAGAATAGAAAAGGTGTCCTGAGATTGGCCTGGGAGAACAGGAGCCACTTGGACAGGAGGAAATAGCCTTAGTGGTTGCATTGCTATGAACATCGGAAATGGACAGCTTTATTCATAGTAAATGATTGGAAACATTTTTCTTGCTCTTTGCCATGAAATGAAATATAAGGAATTATGAATACAGCCACATTATTGTGAGTGTTCATACTTCTTTTCAGTGTGTTTGAGAAGAAAGAAAAGATTGCAGAAGACTGTTCTGTGACTCCAACACTTGAGTTCATCATCTATCATATTTCAAAATGTTCTCTAATATCAATGTCTCTATAACATTTTATCTACAAAACATGTAGAGTGCCTGTTTTAAGCCTCTGCCTTGGCTCAGGTCACGATCTCGGGGTCCTGGGATAGAGACCCTCATGGGGCTCTCTGCACAGCAGGGAGCCTGCTTCTCCTTCTCTCTCTCTTTCTGCCTCTCTGCCTATGTGTGATCTCTCTCTCTCTGTTAAATAAAGAAATAATAATAATAATAATAATAACAAATCTACAAAACATGTATTAGTTATTTAACAAAAATCCCTATCACTAATTTTAAGTGAACTTTAAGTGTTATGATTTTCATTTATAAAAATAAAGTATATATTAAAATTGGTATTTTTATTAATTTCCTATCAGGGTAGGGAAAATATTGTCTCTCATCTTACAACAAATCTCAATAAATGTCCTCAATAAATAAGATTAACTATAGATTATGTTATAGGTAGGGATTAGCTTGATTTATTTTTTTAGTCTTGTAAGTCAACCATAATGGCAGTAAATGTGTATAATTCTGGCTAAAAAGCTAAATAATGACCCAAAAATTACTAAGAAATTTCACATCAAACACTATCTCCAATGGATCTTCAGAATATAAATCGGCAACCACACCACATTAAAATGTTTTAATTTGCAATACTGTCACAAATAGATTTCCATTTGCTACACTGTATTTGGCACTGGAAAGTAATTTTGTGGCAGCATCTAGATATTGATGTAAAATATAACCATGACATATTATCAATGTTTTTCTCTGATGAGAGAAGAAAACCTTCAAACGCTGGATGAGAATCTAACGCATGGTAAGAGCCATTTGCCCCATAATTTAGTCTTGTTTTAAATCTTGGACTACTTAAATTAAACAGAGTATAGTCATGATATATCTGCTTTTAAGCAGGAAGTTGAGTCTTTTCAAGATTCAAACCTACCAATGGGATTCATTATTTGACTAAACCTTGAAATTACCAGCATAAAAAGTTTCAAGAAAAATCTTTTATATCATCTTTATTTTAAAAACTGGTGAGGGTAACCTGTTTTCACTAACACCTTCAATATTCTAACAAAAAATAGCAGTCTTCTGCAATCTTTTCTTTCTTCTCAAACACACTGAAAAGAAGTATGAACACTCACAATAATGTGGCTGTATTCATAATTCCTTATATTTCATTTCATGGCAAAGAGCAAGAAAAATGTTTCCAATCATTTACTATGAATAAAGCTGTCCATTTCCGATGTTCATAGCAATGCAACCACTAAGGCTATTTCCTCCTGTCCAAGTGGCTCCTGATACGGCTGAGTTTCCCAAGTCAGTGGAGTGTTGATAACAGAGCACTGTGCATGGGTTGTTAACAGGAAGTATGAGTAATATATGCAAATTTAGATACCGGATTCTACAGAATTTTTCCATGGCATCTGGATGTAAAGTCAGGTTTAAATGAATTTGGGTTGGGTATCTGGGTGGCTCAGTTGGTTAAGTGTCTGCCTTTGGCTCGGGTCATGATCATGGGGTCCTGGGATGGAGTCCTGTGTCAGTCTCCCTGCTTATTGGGAAAGCCTGCTTCTCCCTTTCCCTCTGCCCCTCCCCCACTCCACTCATGCTCTTTCTCTCTCTCTCAAATTAATAAAAATCTTAAAAAAATAAATTTGGGTCATCAGCTGGGAACTTTGGAGTTCTTCATTTGAGAGTGATTAGGGGAATAAAGACAGTCATGGTCTTTAACACTGGTGGATACCCAATGTTTATATTCTGGGCCAACAAACACAAAGTTCAAACAGGGTTGACTGGATCTTTGTTCCCCTTCCCTTTGGTTTCCTTTCATGTGTCAATCTCCTCTTGAATGTCTCTTTTCTTTTAGAGAAAAGAGTTATTGTTATTTAACAATTTTATTAATTAATGTTAATGTTAGTTAATGTTACTTAACATTGCATATGTGTGTGTGTGTGTGTGTGTGTTTGGGAGGGCACAGTTCAGGGTAACATGGGATCGTCTTAATTTTGGAATATGGAATTAAGAAAGAAATGCATCCAAGCTATACTGTGAGATGGTGTAATGACATAACTGAATTTAAAAAGCAAATCTTGAAAGTCCTTGTCACAGATGAGTAATACGCTTTATACTTTGATGAGGAAAGTGTTTAATTTTTTTTTTTAAGATTTTTTACTTATTCGACACACAGAGAGAGAAATCACAAGTAGGCAGAGAAGCAGGCAGAGAGAGAGAGGAGGAAACAGGCTCCCCGTTGAGCAGAGAGCCCAATGCGGGACTTGATCCTAGAACCCTGGGATCATGACCCGAGCCAAAGGCAGAGGCTTAACCCACTGAGCCACCCAGGCATCCCAGGAAAGTGTTTAATTTTATTGTAACATTAAAAATAACCCAACCATGTTCTGAATTCATAAAGATGTTTAATTTTAGAAAACCAACAGCTAAAGGGCCATGTCTGCAAAAATATTGTGTGGAAAATAGCGGTTAAAAAACCCCCTCCTTTTAACAATTTTACTCTAATATGTGAATAAGGATTTAATGTATCATATTTTATAAAATGAAATTAATATTACAAAGAAATGGTGAGACAGGATCATTCTACTTCATGAGAAAGTTTTTCTCTTTTCATAAAAGCAAAAAAAAACAAAAAAAATCTTTGCTTCCTCATCCATTCTTTTTGAAATACAGAACTTACACCACGGAAGCAGTTGGCTTCTGTGGGCTACAAACTGGCAGATCATTTATTTTGTCTGATTTCTTAATTACCGAGCCTGCTGTATATGGTACCAAAATTTATAGACTTTGCCAGAGTCATTTTGTCATTTCACCCAAGATTTGTATAATTTATTTTTGATGTGGTGGACATGATCCTGCATTAAATTATCTGTGCATCTATTTCCGAAAATAACTCAATGTAATAAATAAGTATTTTGGTTTCAAAACAGAAATCAATTCTGGTTAAATTTAAATGGAGAAGTTAGTTGTTTGAAAGGATTCATTCATTACTTTCTTTATCTGACAAACCTACCTTGAGCACCTACCATGAGCTAAGCCCCATTCTGGGGTTAGGGGTAAATCAGGGAACAAAGCAAAGACCTGGAAGCTTCTATTTCAGGAAACTTATATTTCTGTTAGGGAAGACAGACACCAAATTAAAAAACTATGTTACATGTTGAATGGTAAAAAATAATACCAAGAAAAATGAAACAGTGGTTGGAAATTGGAATTGATGAGGAGCTCGTGAGTTAGGCTCAGAGAAATGGTCATCATGGGGCGCTTAGCACTTATGGTCACAGCCAGAATGGTCTGGGAGGGAAATGCTAACTCTTCCTTGGAAACTGTCAGTGTGAGGACAGGATATTCACTTCTTCCACCAGACACTTCACTCCAGAGTCAGAGACTGGATAGGGAATGCTGAGTTTAGGTCTTGACCCCACACTTGAGCTTTGCAGAGAGATCATGTGCTCCCAGTGCCATTTCTAATTTCTAATGGAAACACGACTCAGTCCCCCACCAGTCTTGTTCTTTTTTTCTTCCCCAATTTGGGGATATAAGATAAAATACAAGATAACCAAAGTTGAACTTTAGATAAATGCTAGTTAATTTTTAAGTATAAGTATAAATTTAACGAGTGTCCTGTATCTGTTTTTGCTAATTCTGACAACTCTACCCCATATAGTAAAGATGTTGTTTGCTGAGAGCCCTCAGATGAAAAACACCTACTCCAGTCAGATTTAAGAAAGATCAGGACGTAAAGCCAGAATCATAATACAGTGTACCCTGTACTATAATAGAAGTGTATACAAAAGTCTGTGGGAGAACGTCTGAAAGAGCGACTTTTTTTTTTTCCTGCCTAGCAATTAGATGGAGAGTTTGGCCAAGCTGTAAATTGAGGGTGAATTTTGATGTGGGTCTCAAAATGTGTAGGAATTTGCTAAGTAAGAAAAAAGCCCTTCACCAACAGAGAGAGCAAGCAACATGGACCAGGTAGTTCTGAAGTGAGTGTCATGAATTCGGTGTGCTTGGCATGAAGGGGTTTGTGTGTAAGAAGTGATGGGGGCCAAGTGTGGAGAAGGGCTTTGGGTGAGATTGAGGTTTGCTGTGATAGGAAAGATAGGGATTAGAGCTGAGTTTAGAAACCTTGCTGTAGCTACTCTGTATGACTTGACTTGGGTTTTATGGGTTTGACATTATTTATATATTGAGTCCCCAAGTTCCCTTACCTTAAGCCCCTCAGTAGTTATTACAAGCGTACTTGTTGGTGGAGGACAGACTGAATGTCTGGTTTGCAGTGCTCTGAAAGAGAGGAATAAAGCCAGTATAGATAGAAAGTCATGGAGTGAATGACCATGTTGGGTGTCCACCCTCCATGGTGAACACTGGTGAAGCCCTAACAGTGCTCTTGGTGCTGTCCACTGAGGAGGCCGTTAGGCTGGTGCGAATGAACAGAAGACAGAAAAGGAACCTCTGAGGTGACGAGTAAGTGAAGGGGCATTCGATGTGTTGCAAGTTAATGGGGTCACAAGTACCTAAACGGAAAGACATCCCCAGATGTTTCCCTCAGCAGGGTAGTTACATACTTTCCTTAGGCCACTCAACGTTGAGGGAAGTTGAAGCCTTGAAATTAAATCACAGATTTTATTCAAAGAAAAAGTTTGCTGTATCAGAATACCTAGCAACTCTCATAAGACTATGAGAATTTTGAGTTCATAGAACAGACTCCCATGAATGTTGGTAAGTACTTGTCTGTAGTTTCTCAGGGGAAATTGTAAGAGATAGTCAAATGGTTACACACGCCGAGGCAAATTCTCTTGTCACCCATTTGGCTTGTAGTCTGAAGACTTGAATCAAACAGAAGTGTAATCTCAAAATTTTTTTTCTCGTGGCTTAAGATAAGTTCCAACGCATCAGTTTTTGCTTCATTCAGCTGTTCGTTTCATTGTTTTTTTTTGTTGTTGTTGTTGTTTTAGGTGTACCACAGGCAATTGGGGTTACATCAAACTGCAAGACTTTTTGATGTATCAAATTAAGGACTTCACTAACTCCACAGTGATTTTTTTTTTCATGTCCTACATCTTTGGGAGGGGTGTGTATATATTTTTAAAGATTTTATTTATTTATCTGACAGAGAGAGAGAGAGAGACAGCAAGAGGGAACAAGCAGGGGGAGTGAGAGAGGGAGAAGCAGGCTTCCCACTGAGCAGGGAGCCGATGTGGGGCTCGATCCTAGTATCCTGGGATCACGACCCGAGCTGATGGCAGACCCTTAATGACTGAGCCACCCAGGCGCCCCTGGTGTATATATGTATATTTTTACATTTTACCTTTATGAATATATCTGCTGTTAGAGAAAGAAAACTCAGAGACAAAACAATTACTAGCATCATGTTTTTTTAAAAAGTTGAGAAACTGTACTGACTGCTTGAAAATTTCATTATTTTTAACTCTGCCTCTGCCTCCCACATTAGTGTGAATAGCAATGGGGAGTTGCTATACAAATGTTTTGAATAGGCCCTCTAGTTATGCATGTAGTACATTAATATCACTATGTTGTAGGAGTTACATACATAAATGCATATATGTAAATGTGCCTTTCTGGAGTTCATTTTTTGTAAAGAGCCAGTAATTAGTGTTAGGCAAAAATAATGGAAAGATACACAAACTAGGACCAACTTTTTTCTAAAATTGTAGGAAGTGTGCATTGGGAGAAGGAAGGATTAAGTAAAGGTAGAAAACAAAAACAAGAAACCCCAAACCTGAACATAGCAAGAGGACGTTTTGAGAGAAGTGCTGGGTCTAATATGACTGAGCTGGGTTTCTGAAAACATAGACTTTTCTTCTGAAGAAGTAACTTGGGAAGCCAGTGAAAAACTAGTGGGAGTAGAGAACCATTTTGAGTAGATGGGTACCAGGAAGGCAGCTGGGCCTGATGCAAAAGATTATAGCCATTAAAAGACGAGACATGATTCAATTTTCTCTGAAAATCTGATTTCTAAAACCTCAGTGCCCCTGGAGCAGAGTGTTCTGGAGATTGGAAAAGAGCGTACACTGGTAAAACTTTATTAATTTCTCCAACGTTCTTCAGTTTCATTGTGGAGATCCCAAATACCTTTTGGTAGACCTACTCTTTAGTATTGGGCTTTATATTCTTTGATGATATTGCAGAATGATGTCTTTCTCTTTTAATCAAATTGTCTTCCTTTTTGCTGCTCTTGTCTGGACATGCATCTGATTGTATGTCCAGCCACGTAGCCAATAGATCAATAATTTTGGGTTTTCAATATGCAATTAATGATATCCTTTGCAATTTTAATGAGTTTGTCTCCTCAATTCTAATCTTTGGGTTTCTGATTTATTCTGCTAGTTAGGGTCTCTAACTCAGTATTAAATAGAAATATCATCATCATCATCTTCATCATCATATTGTACCTTTCCTGACTTCATTATTATTTTTTTAAATTTTATTTTTTTGTGGTAAGAACACTTAATAAGAGATCCGTCCTCTTAAATTTTCAAGTGTATGTGGACAGCCACATGCCCATACCTTCAACTACAGGTATAATGTTGTATAACAGATCTCTACAATTTTCATGTTGCATAACTGAACTTTTGCCCATTGATTAACAATTCCTGTTTTGCTGTCCCTCCAGTCCTGAGTAATCATCAAACTATTCTCTGATTCTATTGAGTTTGACTATTTTAGATTCCTTGATAATGGAATGATGCAGTATTTGTCCTTTTGTGATGGGCTTATTTCTCTTACCATGATGTCCCTTGAAGTTCATCTGTGTTGTGGCCTATTGCATAATTTCTTTCTTTCTGCAGGACAAATAATATTCCATTTTATCTCTATATACATTTTCATTATCCATTCATCCATCCGTGGATGTGTAGTTGTGCATCATCTTGGCTATTACGAACAGTACTGCAACAAACATGAGAGTGCTATCTGTCTCTTCAAGATCCTTACTTCAGTAATTTTGGATAAATACTCAGAAGTGGGATTGCTAGATCATATGATTACTCCATTTTTATATTTTTTAAGGAACCACCATGCTGTTTTCCATAGCAGCTGCACAGTTTTGCATTCCCTTCAACAGTGTACAAGATTCCAATTTCCCCACATCATTCTCAACATTTGTTTTTTGTTATTTTGCTAACAGTAACTGTGATAGGTATGAGGTATTGTGATCTCTTTGTAGCTTTCATTTGCCTTTGCCTTTCCCTAATGGTTACTGACATTGAATGTTGTTACATATACCTGCCGCTCTTTTGTATGTCTTTTTTTCAGGGTTGTTTATTTAAATCTTTAGCCCATTTTCCAGTCATTTATTAGTTTATATTTCAGAGTCCCTTATATATTTTGGAAATTTAACCCTTATCAGATAAATAGCTTGAAACATTTTTGCCCATTCTGTAGGTTGACTTTATTGATTGTTTCTTTTGCTTTGCAGAAGTATTTTATTTTTAAAAAAGATTTTTATTTATTTATTTGACAGACAGAGATCACAGGTAGGCAAAAGCAGGCCGAGAGAGAGAGGAGCAGGAAGTAAGCTCCCTGCTGAGCAGAGAGCCCAATGCTGGGCTCAATCCCAGGACCCTGGGATCATGACCTGAGCCGAAGGCAGAGGCTTAACCCACTGAGCCACCCAGGCGCCCTCCCCATCTTTTTAAGATTTTTATTTATTTATCTGACAGACAGAGATCACAAGTAGGCAGAGAGGCAGGTAGAGAGAGAGTGGGGACAGAAGTATTTTAGATTGGGGCACCTGGGTGGCTCAGTGGGTTAAAGCCTCTTCTTTCGGTTCAGGTCATGATCCCAGGGTCCTAAGATCGAGCCCCGAATTGGGCTCTCTGCTCAGCAGGGAGACTGCTTCCACCTCTCTCTTTTTGCCTGCCTCTCTGCCTACTTGTGATCTCTGCCTGTCAAATAAATAAATAAAAATCTTAAAAAAAAAAAAAGAAGTATTTTAGTTTGATAGTCTCTCTTACTGGTTTTGATTTTTCAGATATGTTTTTAGTGTCCTATCCATGAAATCATTACCAGTACCAATGTCTTGAAAATTTCCCCTATGTTTTCTTTTCTGTGTTTTATAGTTTCAGGTCTTACGTTTTAGTCTTTAATCCATTTCGAGTTGATTTTGTGTGTATGTTGTGTGAGGTAAGAGTCCATTTTAATTCTTGGCATCTGGCTCTCTTATTTTCCCAACACCATTCATTGAAGAGACTTTCCTTTCCCCATTGTATATTCTTGGCTGCTTTATTGAGAGTGAATTGCCCCTATAGGTTTAAACATAGGAATAAACATAGGTTTATTTCTGTGCTCTCTGTTCTGTTCTCTTGATCTACATGTCTGTTTTTATACCAAACTGTATTGTTTTGATTACTATAGCTTTGTAAAAATATTTTTTATTATGTTCAGTTAGCCAATGTACAGCACATCATTTGTTTTTGATGTAATGTTCAACGATTCATTAGTAGCATGTAACACCCAGTGCTCAACCACATGTGCCCTCCTTAATACCCAGCACCCTATTACCCCATCCCCCTAACCTCCTCCCTTCTGTGACCCTTAGTTTGGTTCCCAGAGTCGAGTCTCTCATGGTTTGTCTCCCTCTCTGGTTTTCCCATTCAGTTTTCCTTCCCTTCCCCTGCAGTCCTCTGTACTATTCCTTATGTTCCACATATGAGTGAAACTGTATGATAATTGTCTTTCTCTGCTTGCCTTATTTCACTTAGCATAATCCCCTTCAGTTTCATCCATGTCGGTGCAAGTGGTGGGTGTTCATCCTTTCTGATGACTGAGTAATATTCCATTGTATATATGGATCCCATCTTCTTTATCCATTCATCTGTTGAAGGGTGTCTTGGCTTCTTCAACAGTTTGGGTATTGTGGACATTGTTGCTATGAACATTGGGATGCACGTGGCCCTTCTTTTCTGTACGTCTATATCTTTGGGGTCAATATCCAGTAGTGCAATTTTTGGGTCATAGGATAGCTCTATTTTTAACATCTTGAGGAACTTCCCACCTGTTTTCCAGAGTGGCTGCATTCCCACCAACAGTGTAAGAGGATTCCCCTTTCTCCACATCCTCACCAACACTTGTTATTTCCTGTCTTGTTAATTTTTGCCATTTTAACTGATGTCAGGTGGTATCTCATTGAGGTTTTGATTTGTATTTCCTTGATGGCTAGTGATGTTAAACATTTTTTCATGTTTAGCCATTTTTATGTCTTCTTTGGAGATGTATCTGTTCATGTCTTCTCCCCATTTTTTGACTTGATTATTTGTATTTTGGGTGTTAAGTTTGAGGATTCTTTAAGATCTTGTATAACAGGGGCGCCTGGGTGGCTCAGTGGTTAAGCCGCTGCCTTCGGCTCAGGTCATGATCCCAGGGTCCTGGGATCGAGCCCCGCATCGGGCTCTCTGCTCAGCAGGGAGCCTGCTTCCTCCTCTCTCTCTGCCTGCCTCTCTGCCTACTTACGATCTCTGTCTGTCAAATAAATAAATAAAATCTTAAAAAAAAAAAAAGATCTTGTATAACAGCCCTTTATCTGTAATGTCTTTTGCAAATCACTTCTCCCATTCCGTGGGTTGCCTTTGGTTGACTTTTTCCTTTGCTGTGCAAAAGCGTTTGATCTTGATGAAGTCCCAAAAGTTCATTTTGGCTTTTGTCCCCCTTGCTTCTAAAGACATGTATTGGAAGAAGTTGCTGTGACCAATGACAAAGGTTACTACCTATGTTCTCCTCTATGATTTTGATAGATTCCTGTCTCACACTTAGGTCCTTAGTCCATTTGGAGTTTTTGTTCGTATATGGTGTAAGAGAGTGGTCCAGTTTCATTCTTCTGCATGTGGCTGTCCAATTATCCTAGCACCATTTATTGAAGACACTGTCTTTTTTCCATTGGATATTTTTTTTTCTTTTTATTCTTTTTTTAAAGATTTTATTTATTTATTTGACAGAGATCACAAGTAGGCAAAGAGGCAAGCAGAGAGAGAGGAGGAAGCAGGCTCCCCGCTGAGCAGAGAGCCCGATGCGGGGCTCAATCCCAGGACCCTGAGATCATGACCTGAGCGGAAGGCAGAGGCCTAACCACTGAGCCACCCAGGTGCCCCCATTGGATATTCTTTTCTGATTTGTCAAAGATTAGTTGATTACTATAGTTTTGTAATAGAGTTTGAAATCAGAAAGTGTGATGCTTGGTTCTTGTTAAAGGTTGAACTGGCTATTCAGAGTCTTTCGTGGTTCCATAGAAGCTTCAGGATTGATTTTTCTATTTATTTAAAATGTGTTATTGCGGTTTTGATGGAAATTGCATTCTGTAGATCACATTGGTTAGTATGGACTTTTTAACACTGGTATGTCTGACAATTTATAAACACAGGATGTTTTTCTATTTGTATCTTTAGTTTCTTTAATCATTGCTTTGTGGTTTTCAATGTATTAGTCTTTCACCTCCTTAGTGAAGTTTATTCTTTTTGGTTATTGCTAATGAGATTGTTTCCCTAATTTCCTTTAAGGTAGTTCATTGTTAATGTATAGAAATGTAAACTGATTGTGTACATTGATTTTGTATCCTGAAAGTTTACAAAACTTGTTTTGTATAAGAGTTTTCTAGGGTGTCTTTTTGGTTTTCTGTGTATAAGATCATGTCATCGGCAAATGGGCAATATTACTTTTCCTTTCTCATTTGGATGTTCTTCCCTTCCCTTCCCTTCCCTTCCCTTCCCTTCCCTTCCCTTCCCCTCCCTTCCCTTCCCTTCCCTGCTCCCATGCTTCCCTTCTCCCTCCCCTTCCTTTCTACCTCCCCTTTCCCTTCCCTTCCCTTCCCTTTTCTTTTTGCCTAATTCTGTCTAGGACCTCTAATACTAGGAGTGGTGAGATTGAGTATCCTTGCTTTGTGATGGTCTTACAGGAAAAGCCTTCGGGTTTTCACTGTTAAGTATGAAATTGGCTGTGGACTTTGCATATATGGTCTTTATTATGGTATGATAATTTCCTTCTGTTCCTAGTTTGTTGAGAGATTTTTTCATTAAAAGATATTGAATTTTCCAAATGCTTTTTCTGCCTTGATTGAGGTGATCATGTGATTTTTATCCTTTATTCTATTATAAGTGGTAAATCTTATTAACTGGTTTTCATGTACTAAACCACCACTGCATCTCAGGTATAATCTACTTGGTCATGGTGTAAGATCTCTTCAGTGTGCTGCTTAATTCAGTTTCCTAGTATTACGTTGAGAATTTATGCATCTATACTTATCATGGATATTGGCCTGTAGTTGTCTTTTCTTGTGGTGCCTTTACTGGGTTTTAGTATTATAGTAGTTTCATTCTTAAAATGTGAATTTGGCAGCATTTTATCTTTTCTTTTTTTTACTTTTTTGGAAGAGTTTGAGGATTGGCATTAGTTTTTCTTAATGTTTGGAAGAATTCACTCGTTAGGCCATCTGGTCTTGAGCTTTTGTTTTAGGAGGTTTTTAATTATTGATTCAATTTCTTTACTAGTAATTTACTCAGATTTTCTTCTTCTAAATGATTCAGTTTGGGTAGGTTATATGTTTCTAGGAATTTATCCATTTCCTCTAGGTTATCTAATTTGTTGGCATAGACTTATTCATAGTAGTCTTTTGTGATCCTTTGTATTTCTCTGGTATCAGTTGAATGTCTCCTCTTTCATTTATAATTTTATTTCACTCCTCTTCTTTTTTTTTTTCTTCATAAGTATAGCTAAAGGTTTGCCTACTTTCATTATCTTTTCAGAAATCCAGCTCTTATTTTCATTAATCTTTTCTATTTTTTTGGTCTCATTTCATTGATTTGTACTTTGGTCTTTCTTATGTCTTTCCTTTTACTAATTTTGTGTTTCGTTTGTTCTTTTTCTAATTCCTTGAGATGTACAGGTAAGTTGTTTATTTGAGCTTTGTATTTTCTTAATTTAGGCATTTATTGCTATGAACTTGACTTATAGTACTGCTTTTGCTACATCCCCTAAGTTTCAGTATGTTGTGTTTGCATTTTAATTTGTCTGAAATATTTTTGATTTCTCTTTTGATTTATTCTTTTACCCATTGGTGGTTCAGTTGCAAGTTATTTAGTCTCCACAAGTTTGTGAATTTTCCAGTTTTCTTCTTATATTTGATTTCATACCATTATTGTAATACTAGGAGATGGGAATTTTCCCCTCTGTCCTCCGAGCTAAGCCCTAAATGAATAGCCATGGTGAGTGTTTGAACCCAAGTAAAGCTGTTAATTTTTTGCTAGTCTTGGGGTTTCATGGACACAACCCTCATTGGCTTTCAGAGGTAGTTGTTTTAGACACCTTTGCCTTGAATGGGAGTCTTAGAAATTGAGGTCAAGGCCTTTGCTTATTCAGGGCAGTTGAAAGTTACCTCCTGATTGTGTGGTGTTATGCCAGGAATTGGATTTATGGTGAGACTGTGTGTCAGCCTTTCTAACCTACTTCCCTGTGGATATCTTCTCATTTGCCTGATGTATAGGAGCCTTTTGGCTATTCTGGATTTCTTTCAGAAGAAGTTGCTTGTTGTGTCTATGGGAGGAGAGTTCAGAAGCCTTCTGTGCTGCCATCTTGGTTGACCTATACATATATATTTTAAATTGTTACATTCTTTTGGTAGATTGAGACCTTTATCACTGTGCAGTGATCCTCTCCATTCTTAATAGTGCTGTTTCTCTTAAAGTGTACTCTGATATTAATAGTGCTATTCCAATTTTATTTTGGTTAGTGTTTCTGAGATAGGTCATACTGTACTGTTTTCTTCCGATATTTACATGTTCTTATGTTTTTGGTGAATTATAAGTAGCATGTACCTATTGGTCCTTAATAGTCCTTTTAGTTTTCCAATTTAGAATATTTATATTTATTGTAATGATTATAATTATTGATATACTTGGACCGATTGCTATTAACTACCAATTTATTATTTGGTTCTTTCTTTCTTCTGTTTCTTTTCTTTTCTTTTCTTTTTATTTGTTAGAGAGAGAGAGAGATACAGAGTGCACGCACAGGCAGACAGAGTGGCAGGCTAGAGGCAGAGGGAGAAGCAGGCTCCCTGCTGAGCAAGGAGCGGGATGTGGGACTCTATCCCAGGACGCTGGGATCATGACTCTAGCCAAAGGCAGCTGCTTAACCAACTGAGCCACCCAGGCGTCCCCTTCTGTTTCTTTTAAATCTTTCTTATTTTAATGATTTGAGTTGGTATGTATACTCTCTCCCTATAAGGCAGGAATTTATTAGCACTTTGTCTACCAATTAATTTTCCACCTCTAAACCCAGATCAGTGGCGCTCCCCACCCCCAAGCCTTCTACATACTCAAATGTAAATACTAGTTCAGAATAGCTTCTCATTATTTTGGAGATTCCATGGTTTTCTGCATTTTCATACTTCAGTTCTTTCAGGGTTGGTTTTGGCCAACAAATCCAAATGAGTTTTACTAGATTTATATCTTCTCAGAACCAGTGCCCATTAGAGTTGCTCTTTATTCTGTAGCTATTTTTTACTATAATCTGCATACTTTTTTATAGCTCATTTCTTGAAACTACTTATGCCACAGTTATGGAGACTTAGATTTATTACCAGTATACTTTGTGTTTTGTTTTGACTGAAGTACTTTGGATGAAGGACACAAGTGCTCTAATGGATTTCTTTTTCTTTCTTTCTTTCTTTTTTTTTTTTTGGTCATGGGTGGTTGTATGTTAAAGTTTAATGTAAACTTTTTTAAAGTTAAAGTTTAAGGTTTATTTTCTCCTACTTTAAAAAAAATAACTGATGTTTATTTTAAATGTTGGAGATATAGGTCAATTTGGAGAGGATTATTTCTTTCCACTTTCACCCCATTCTGGAGAAATATTCATGGCTACTCAAACCATTGGTGTAGTTGAGACACACAGCCTTTCTCAGATCAGTGTTGTCCACAAGTTCTGCAACATATTTCATAAATACTGGCATGGAGCTTTCAATGGAATGGCAGTATTTATTTGTTGTCATCCATTACCTTGCTGAATTTTCCATTTTTCATTATCTGGTACTCATCCTTATGGGTGCTGAAATATCGTCTGTCCTCTAAGAGGCTTTTCTCAGAAGTGAACACATTTTGATACCTTATCTCACAGCTGATGTTTCAAACCAGACTTTCTGTTATGTCTATTTGTTAAGCAAATATTGTTGCCATCGAGACTAAGTTACCCTAAAGGTGTTTGGATTACACATTCCTAAAAATTCTTATCAAGACTGTGATATGTGTCAGACTTTGCCCTGATAATGGAAGATTTAATGATAAATAAGTCCAACTATCCCTGCCTTTTAAAATGACATTAACTCAGGAAATAAAGTTAATACCATGTAAGAGTTATGCAATTTATTAGTTTACTATGAAACTATTAATTTACTAGTTTACTATGAAAATTGACTATTCAGGAATAGGAATTTTGAAGTCTGTAAAATCCACATATTCTCTCTCCTACTGGCTTCATCAGCATAATCAGCAGATAGATCCAGTCCATGGATTCACAAAAAGGATGTTTCTTATAGATTAACTCTAAACCAATGGATATGAATTATAGTAAGCATGGTTCTATAATTTGTCTTTTCCTTTTTTTTTTTTTTAAACGTGGATGTGAGAATGATCATGGTCACCATATACCTTGCTGAATTTTCTCAAATCTAGAAGTTCTTTTTTTTTTTTTAGATAACAGATGAGGGGATAACCCAGTTTTACTGGTTTGGGGAGCATTCTGCTTCTTTAGATAAATTTGTGTCTCAATTTGTTTTGATCTTTTTGTTAAGAGTTGGCCTTAAAAAATAGTAATAACTTTCAAGAGGCCATTCTCATTTGTTTTCCAGGGTTTTTTGTTTGCTTGTTTGCTTGTTTTTAGGGAGAGTTCACCTTACTATAGATCACAAGAACAGATGAAAATTTTTAACATTTTCTATATTATTTCAGAAGTGTTAATATTGTTACGCTTAATTCCTAATAAATTTCTTTCAACTGGAATTGTAATTTAAACTATTTTGAGTTGCTTTGGTATTTATAATTTACTTTTAACTTTGAATTTTAGATAAGCTAATGGAATGCTCTCTGTCGTAAGTTCTTTGTGTGCCAGTCACCTAATAAGATATTTACAATGCGATGATTTCATTTATGGATTATAATTTACAGCTTATTCCATTCCATACATTAATTCCAGAAACTAAATATGTAGGATATCTGGTATTACTAGGTTCTTGTTTGTAGGCCAGATATAGTCTAATTTTGGTATATACATATTTTGGCTAGTATTATAAATATAGAATTATTAGAATATGGCAATAACATGATATTTCTGTCATATTGTAGGCCTTTTTTTTGGTATGTGCATTTGTTTTAATTGAGTATAGTTGGCATATAATGTTACATTAGTTTTAGATGCTCAACATAGTGATTGGACAAGTCTCTACATTATGCTATCTATGTTTTTAGTTAGATGAAGAATATATCTGAACACCTGAGCAAGGGGTGTTTAGAGCAAAGGGTGTTTTGTTTGATTCTGCTGAAATTAAGGGTTGAACTGTTAAGGAAGGCCCTTTGACAGAGCATCAGATTTGGAGGTAGGGTCAGAGGCTGCCCTAAGACTGGGTGAAAAACCTTTTTTATTACCTTCAAGGAAATTCTATAGAACCCTTGAAAACAGATATAGTGGAACCACAGTCTTGTCAAGATTTGATGGCTAAGCTCATGAGGTTCCCAAGTAACCTATATATAAAAATTTCATTTTTTTTCTTAAAAAAATGGACTTATTGTGTGCATCTAACTTCATAGAGGCTCAAAAGGAAAATTGGTTTTTCTCTACTTGAGTGAAATGGGAAAAAGCAAGTTATGGAATTTCGTATAATGGAAAATTTTATGAGAGAAATGAAATTGAGATTGGTGGCCCTGATTTTCACAACTTCCAGAGAATTTATAGCAAAGAAAAACAAACGAGAAGAAAAGAAAGGGAAGGTCCCTCAAACAAGTCAGAATGCCGAGGAAGCAAAATAGTCTGGATTGTGCTAGGACGGTGAGTGGAGCTAAAGTGGCGGCTTCTGCAGAGTGCTAACACAGCCTCGATTTTTGGAGCCTGTGTCCTCAGCCACCATCTCTGCTAATGCTTAATGGGTACACCATGTTGTTTAAGTTCAGTTAAATGTAATCTGTTGGTGAAAATCTGCATCTAGAACAGAGACTGACACCTTGAAATGCAGGGATGGGTGGGGAGACAACCTCTCAAGAATTCCAGAGCTGTTTTTCAGTCCTCAGTCTGAGGGTAGAGTCCATTCTGAAGTTGCCACTTGAAAGGTCAAGAGAAATGGGGCTTGAGCCATATTGACACTGAAAGGAAGATCTGGGGAAACACGGTGTATGTGTCTCTGTGTGTGTATATTAGTGAAAATAAAACTGAGAAATATAGAAGGAGCTTAAATGTTTATCTTTCAAGAAATAGCTGCCTGTTTTCAGGAAGGATGTAACATATACGCTGTTAAAGGGCTAGAGGTTGTGTGATTCGGGTTTACAAAAAAGATTTGTACGTGAAAGCTTTGCACTGTGAGGAGCAGCTAAGTTTCTTAGATCAAAAAACCCCTTCATCACTTTGAACATCAGTTTTCTTGCCTCAGCCAACTGTTTTCCTAGATTAAGTTTCCTGCAAGAGCTGATGTGTCCTAAGTGAAGTGCATGGCTTCTTTCTGTAAGCCTGTCTTTCATCAGATATATCTTCTGTCAACTTGAGAAGAAGCCCCTTGCCTCCCCTTGCACACAACGCACATCTCTCCACGTCTTGCAGTTCCAAGACTTCAAGCTCAAGTGTCAGATGGGAAAACTAGCCAAATCCTCCAAACCCCATTTACCGTGGGAAAACGGAGGACAGAGCACCCGTGAGAAATATCTGATCTCAGAACAACCACCACCTGTTTTATTTGTTTCCAGTTTCAGGAAGTGATGAGATTGGAAGAGGACAGAGAGAACCATGGCGCCAAGCCTCAGAAATTGGTGAATATGTTGATTCTGGAGATGGGAGTTACTTCCGTGATGAGTAATACAAGAGACAGGGGCTGAGGTGACGGACACGAGGCATGTGGACATGTTTCACACTGGAAATAGGGAGAAGATGTAGCTTAGCCAGAGAAGATGGTGGGCTTGAGATTGTGGAGGACATGGACAAACTGAGGACAAGACCAGTTCCTCCTCACCTCAGAAAGCTCCCAACACTCCCTCCTAAACTGCACACTGATGAAAACAGTCGTTGTGATTGCTTTAGGATGTGGCTGCCAAGTCTCACATGCTTCCCTGCAAGGATGAAGGCATCACATGCTGGTAGGTACCACAGGACAGGGATTAGGGAAATGCTGCAAGGGATATAGAGGGATATAAGTCTAGGACATGGAAGGGATATGAAACTGCCCAGCTGCTTGGTTCTCTTGCTCAGATGTGTGATAGGACTTTTGAATCTACTGTGGAATCTAATGAGCAGAGTTTCTTTCGGTGATAACATTGAGTTTCTTTCATTGATTTCTTCCATTTCATTCATTGATTTCATTGATTTCTTTCATTGATTTCATTTCATTTCTTTCATTTCAGAGTTTCTTTCATTGATAACAATGTTATCACTTTGATCATAAGGTATTTCCATTTATTTTTAAAGGTTTTATTGTAGTTCTGCACTTTTATTAGTGAACATAAGATATATTCTTCTACAAAAGCTGGCTGACATGTTTGTTGATCTATTTTTTTTTTTTTTGCATTTACATGAATTCTCAATGAATGCTCTGTAACCATATAGAATACCAATTTTCTGTCTAATTTTATTTTAAAGATTTTATTCACTTATTTGACAGAGATCACAAGTAGGCGTAGAGGCAGGCAGAGAGAAGGGGGCGAAACAGGCTCCCTGCTGAGCAGAGAGCCCAATGCAGGGCCTGATCCCAGGACCCTGCTATCATGACCTGAGCAGAAGGCAGAGGCTCAACCCATTGAGCCCCCCAGGTGCCCCTGTCTAATTTTTATCTCTCTCCCATTGTAGAAAGTGAACCGAGGTGATGTGATCAATTTTTTTTTTCTACAAATAATCATTTGGGGCTCCTCATAGGAAACAAACTAACTTTTCTAAAAACAATCTCTTTCTTTGAGGAAAAGGCAGCATAAGCTGAGGGGTGACAGGAAGGGATTTTTCATCTCTTGGCCAAGGAGTTTCCTAGGATGATAGATCATCACACCAGCATCCTGGGATTCTCTTTAGATTTTCAAATGCAGGTCCTCCATTCACTCTTCCAAGTCTAGGGTATTGAAGGCAGAGTGGATAAGTGAAGCACCCTATGTATCAGCCTGGTGGGTGCCATGGGCTTCTCTTACTCCCCACAGATCCCACTGCAAGCATTTGTGACGCCCCCTTGAAGACATTCCCATATGTTTTGGTATGAGGACTTGCAAGCACTTTGAATTGTGGTTTTCTATTTCATATGCTATCTTTCTTCCAATATTTGGAGATTCTAAGTCCCTCTGACACTTCTTGATTTGGGAGGCTGTTCATTTAAGTATAATTTAATGTCATTTCTAGAGAATTCGGTGAGAAAGAGAAAGGTGGATATGCTGAGGTCATTACTTGACTCTTATCCTGCAGAGAAGATGGACTGTATTACTCTAGAAGGAGATCGTTTTTTGTTGAAATTGGTTTCTGTTTTCAGTAATGTCCAAGTGCTCTCATATTTGCATTTTCTATTGTTGTCTTGTTTCATTTGGTGTGTCTTTGACCTCTTTTCTGCAGTCTGATTGGAAGGAGAATTATCCACATTATTTTCACTTGTCTAAGCAAGAGGAAGTCCAATAAAGAAAGGGAACTGAAGGAGAGACCAGATGGACATTTGTCTTCTGAGTCGCTTGAATTCTGTTCATTTCTCTGCTTGTTGAATTTCTTTGAGTACTAGTGAGGATGAGCTAGCATGTCATCAGGTAAGCAGCCACAGAAAAGTAGATGCCATGTACATTTGGGGTCAGCAGAAATACACATTCTAGACCCGCCAGCTATCAACCTAGAGTCAAAAAGTGTGGTGTTTCATTAGGATCAGTATAGGAGTGTTTAAATCAAAAGAACCTTCTGCATTTTGAAACTAGTTTTGCATACTTCATTTTATTTAATAATCTAATTAGGCCTTCTTCTTCTTCTTTTTTACTTCTTACCAACTGACCCTGTTTGTTCAGGACTTAATGTTCTGTGTCCTGGCAAGGCCCTCTGTATTCAGTGGTAAGGGCCACTTTTAATTTACCTGAGACTTAGCTACTTTGCTTTTAGTCTTGGATGAGTTCTATGAAAATATGCTTTCTGTAATCAATTTCCTTAATATGTACCAGATAATAATAGAGAAACAGAGTGATAGAAGCACGAGGCTGAATTACCCATTGGTTTGGAAATTCAAATTCTCTCCCTTTTTTTTCTTTTTTGTTCTATATCAGACTGCAGGATGTGGAATAGATGAACAATAAAATATTTATATCTGTATTTCTGAAAAAAACAATGCTGACAGATTGTAAGATAGTAAAATTGCTGCAAGCTATCACTTTAGAATTTGTCTTTTTTTCTTAAAATTTGAAAGCTTTTTATTTTAGCCTGTTGTTTCCTTTTCTTTGTTTTTCAGTTAGAAAATATTGCACCAAGCTGTGTGAATACTTTTCAAATATGTGCTTTTCTGTATGATCATCTTTCCATTGCTTTATTATCTTTTAATTTTGTGTTTGAAAACTTACAAAGAAACTCTGCTAGAGAATTAATATATGAAATGAGTCCATACGTAATGACATTTATAGAAAAAATATGAACCCAGCCATGTTGGAATATTGGAAAAGAATACTGGTAATTTTCCATATTAACATATTTGTTGGGTGTGTTCTTGGGACAAGATCTTGAGGTAGGAATTAAAAACAAAGGCATAAGAAAATGTACCTGTGGCTTAATGGCCTGACTTACTACACAAAAGAAGTGAAGCATAAACATATAAGAAATGAGATAACAGTAGTGAAGCTGCTAATAACATGAAACAGAAATAAAAGCACTGAAGAGTAATAAAATGTATTGAAATGTCAATGCTAGTTGACTTAGTCAACTCTAACATGATTAAGTTGAGGAGAGTTCTCTAGCTGTTTAAAAGGGTTTTGCACACTACTGACATCTTTTTTTTTTTTTTTTTTTTTTTTTGGCAGCAGGGGAGTGGTAAGAAAACCTGTTTCCTGAGTAGGCATATCAAGAAAAGCTTTCTAGTGCCCAGCTAATCAGTAGCGGATAAGAAAAGCTTTATAAATTTTCAGCTACATTGAAAGGGTGTTGTACTTTTTGACTTGTCAGTCGCCAAATACTTTTGATCTTGATATCTCCCTTCTTAACCCCTTTCAAACCATCCAGCCTTTTGAAAGTTTCTCTCCCATCCTTGTGTAATAATTACTATTTGTCTAATGCTTACTGCAAGCCACATGCTATGTTACTAGCTTTATGTACTTGATCTCCCATAATCCTTGTGGTGATCACCCGAAAAGAATGGGTGGAGTTGAGAATTTAGCCACTGAAGTTTGCTCTGCTGTTGGCTCACCGGTATAATGGGTCATCCCAACAATGAATCCAATCACAATATATTCAGTCTATTTCTGGTGTTCAGCACACACTTGGTGATTGACAAATGACTGCTGTAGACACAGAAAAGTCCAATGCATCTTTCACGTCATCTTTGTTCCATATTAAACACTTCATCTGTGTCCATTTTAATACAAGAAAGCTGATATATCTTACCTACTATCCTTGGCAGGCCCTGAAAATCAAATTGGAGAATAGGCCTGGGAGATTGGTAGTTTCAGGGTTTGGGGCTTTGGGAAAACAATCCCAAGTGATGCCTATTCCCATTTCTAGGACCCTCATTCCCTCTTGAATTTCTCTAATGCTCATTTCAAGATATATATAGCCTCTTACCTCATCATCTGCTGGTTCTTCTGTATTGACCATTCTGTAGTGACAGTTCAGCTCATAATTCTAATGATCAGCTAGTAACAACTTCTTGGTTGAGAATCTGTGGGGTCATTCGAAAGAGTAAAGCTGTCTATACCATTGACTTAGTAAGTATTAGTTTTTAGTATACGTATATGTGATTATTCGTGTGCATCATGGACTTCTCATTAGTCTCTAATGCTGATTGGAGCATACCCTTCTCATTGTCTACTTAAAAGCGAGAAATCGTTAGATTCTTGAGGTGATTGGATTCGCTATATGCATTTTTTTTTTTTTTCTCAGATGTTCAGAGACACAGCAGCAGAGAGGGCACATTTAGAGTATCAAGCGAGTGCAGATCCTGGTTAAATATTATCAATGTAGAATATTTCTTACTGAACACACAAGGCAGCATATGAAGTTTATTTATGTCATGGTGATGATGATTATTTTTTTTCTGAATCCTACTGGGCAACCAATTTTTCTAGAATACAGTCATACCCGGCTTTTTGTTTTGATCAGCAATATTGTGTAATGTAATTTCAAGTTAGCAAAGAAAATATACTGACTCAGTTTAATCACATAGGAATATGGTCTTCTGGATTTACTGGAGATGCTTTCAGAAGTCAAAAATGATCCAAAAATAATGATGGGAGTCATGATATATTTTAGAGCTAAGGAGAGCTCTTCATGAAGACCAGCCAGTAACTATTCAATTTCTGTCAAGTCTAACCACATGCTATCATGATATTAAATCAGAAACAATGAGCACAGTTCAGAGACCCAGATAGTGGAGAGAAAATGTCAGGGTTCAGATGCACTTTTGCTTATGTGTTGTGTTATCTGTATAATTTCTAAATTTTTCCAGACATCATGATACTGAAAGAGTCTGTGGCTTAGGTTTTAACTATCCTATTGAGTTGATCTAACGCAGTTTGAAGACAAATGGAATCTTTGAATTCTGGTGGGTATTTTCCACCACAACCTTCCCATTTTCAGTACAGATTGAAAGATATGAATGAGTAATAGCTCAACAAGCTACAGAAATAAAATCTTGAACACACATCATAGACCTACACAGAGTTCTCCCCCTACTCCTTGTCCTCGGAAATAGAGTTGTTTGAATTGAAATGATGTTTTTTGTTTTGTTTTGTTTTGTTTTGTTTTGTTGTTTTTGAACATCTTAAGGTGTTGAGGAGTTTGATGGAAACTGAGGATAGCTGTTTCTTTCAGTTTTAGTAAAATTAATTTTATGAGGCTCTGGACTTTGACATATTTGAGGCTGACTTAGAAGAGAGTAACCCCTGTTATACTTGAACTACTATCATCTAGCTGTGTGTACAGTAGTCATACTGTATTAAGATAGCTACCACCCAGAAGAGACCATTCATTTGATCTACATTTCTCTTTCCTTATCTGGAAAACAGGGATAATAATATCACTTAGTTTACAGGGTTGACGAGAGGATTTAAAAAGCTAAATTTAATCAAGTGCTCAGCAGAATGTAATTGGGTTGGTCTCATTTCTGTGATCTCCACTGTCTATTTAGTAACGCTCTTTCCATCACTTTCAGGCACTTAGTTTACTGTTTTATTGAACTCCTACCAAAGAGTGCATTAAAAGAGATCTCAGAACAGTTTAGATACATTATCTTGTTTAGTCCCAGATTCTGTTACTAAGATCACAGGCAATATATACCTACTGGGTCATGAATTTATTTGGTTGGGGTAAAGTATCAAAGAAAACCAGGTTAAGAATTTAATTTTTCCTTGGACTTGTCACCCAAAAGAGTGCAATTAAAACTTGCCAATCAATCATCTCTGAGGTGCCAGTGGTTTGTGTTTGTACTTTATCTCAGGTGACACTTGTCTTTTTTTTTTCCAAGTTCAAAAGGTGAAGAAACCTCTCTTGGGTCAAACAGTTAATAAGTGGTGAAGCCTGTAATACAAACCTGGATCTGATTCATTTTTGAAGCCCGCATTCTGGGTGGTATCCTCCCCAGAGTATGTGAAGGATGGAAATTAAGACTCTGGTATATTGTCTTACAAATACAAGTTGTTTAGCACAAAGACAACTATGTGGGAAGATCTCTGGCTGCATGTGTAGATATTTGAATCTAAAACAGAGCCTATGGGGGGCCCCTGGGTGGCTCAGTGGGTTAAGCTGCTGCCTTCGGCTCAGGTTACGATCTCAGGGATCTTGGGATGGAGTCCCGCCTCGGGCTCTCTGCTTGGCCGGGAGCCTGTTTCCTCCTCTCTCTCTGTCCGCTTGTTATCTCTCTCTCTGTCAAATAAATAAATAAATAAATAAAATATAGCCTATGGGGAGCCTGGGTGGCTCAGTGGGTTAAGCCTCTGCCTTCGGCTCAGGTCATGATCTCAGGGTCCTGGGATCGAGCCCCGCATCGGGCTCTCTGCTCAGCAGGGAGCCTGCTTCCTCTCTCTCTCTGCCTGCCTCTCTGCCTACTTGTGTTCTCTCTCTGTCAAATAAGTAAATAAAATCTTTAAAAAATAAATAAATAAAATAGAGCCTATTACAAATCCTAGATAAGAAAGTCTTTTTTTTTTTTTTAAGATTTTATTTATTTATTTGTCAGAGAGAGAGGGAGAGAGGGAGCACAGGCGGACAGAATGGCAGGCAGAGGCAGAGGGATAAGCAGGCTCCCTGCCGAGCAAGGAGCCCAATGCGGGACTGGATCCCAGGACGCTGGGATCATGACCTGAGCTGAAGGCAGCTGCTTAACCAACTGAGCCACCCAGGGGTCCCAGTAACTGTGCTTTAATTTATTTATTTACTTACTTACTTAGAGAGAGGGAGCATGAACAGGGGGAGGGGCAGAGGTAGAGGGAGGGAGAGCACCTTGGAGTGTAGAGCCCAATGCAGGGCTCAATCCCAGGACCCTGAGATCATGACCTGAGCTGAAATCAAGAGTCAGACACCCAACTGACTGAGCCACTCAGGCGCCCCCTAGATAAGAAAGTTCTACAAACTCACTCTCTGATTCTCTTCCCCTCCCTGTCAGAGAAAATTCCATTGTGTTTGCTGGTATTAGCCCGTATTACAAGTCTCAGAAGAAGTCTGAACTAACTCTAAGTTGAATCATTGAAACAATCCATTGACATTTTGAAATTATTAAGTTTTGAAACAGATTTCATTCAAAGTAGGAGCAGTTCTTTCTAAATTACAAATGTTCTCCATTCTTTAGTGAAATGGCATTCCTTTAAATTGGGTCTAAAAGAAGAATGACCTTTAGTGCAGCGATTAAAAAATCTAAAGAACTGTGTGTGTGTATGTGTGTGTGTATAGATATATATGAGACACAAATTTAATTTTTTCCCCTTTGTTCCTCATTTGAAAGTTAAAGGTCATGTGTACTATTTAATGAGCTCCCAAATTTTATAGATTGAATTACCCTCTGTCTTTAGACTCTGTGTCTCTCAGGGGTCACAAATGATAAGCAAGAGTTTCCAGCCATCACGTAGTTTAAAGAGGATTTGGCCCAGATTCAGAGCTTTGTTTCAGTAGGGGGCACCCAGCCCTTCCCTTCACTGCAGTTATATTCTGAAATGCTTTCTATTTGCATCAGACAAATATATGCAACCCCTTTTCGTGGATTCCAAGGGAAGTGTGTGAAACACTTGTCTTGAGTTGATACTGCTCTTTTTTTTTCATGGGGTCCACCATCTGACTTTCTTATTCTGTCTTACTTCTTATGTAGAAATCTCTCTAAATTTTATAAGAGCCCTGCATCGGTGATGGGATATGTAGGCGGGGAGTAGTATGTGAGCAACTGCTCAAAAGCCAAGTGATACAGCAGGAGGGTGCCTGTTACAAGGCTAAGTTTGAAATCTTGAAAGAAATAAAAGATGAAAATTATATTCAAATGAAGTCTCCCAGTTTTGTCTTTGATTTTAAACTGATGAGGTAAATTGCTTTCAGAAGTTAAAGTAGAGATCTAAAGGTTATAATAATATCAATGCAAAAATAGCCCAGAGAAGAGACGGGAGAGTTCATTTAAATATGCGAATGATTTGTGGAGGTGTAATGGCCATATTAATATTAATTATGCCATTATCATTCACTGCTCTCCAAATGGAAAATTGCCGGTCTCTATCTCACTGGCAAAGATGCTGAAATGTAAATACAGGTTGACAACCTTGCTTCTGTGTGTACAGGTCACCAGTGACTCCTAGTTTAAAACAGTGTAACCAGCGTAAACTTGAAACAGTCAAAAGTTTGGCAGAAAAACTCAGGCAGTGAAGAACTTGTTACTTTTGAGGGTTGCTTGGTACCTTGAGCTTGGTGTTTTACTACTGGTTGCAATACTGATGCTACCTTGTCCCAGGTTCTGATGTATCTCTTCCAGGGTCTGCATAGCCACTCTGCAAAGATGTCTGGGCAGGAAGAGAGTTCTGTCAAGCCTGGCGGAGGGGTTCTTGAAGGCAGGGAGATAGTCAAAGGGATAGTCTGTTTCTGACCGCCTGAGATGAAGGGGTTGTTTGCCTCAAAACCCATTACTTACAAACCCAAAATTTGTCTTTATTTGGAGATGGGTAATTGTAAAGATAAATAATTTTATCCCTGAAAAATTGCCTCATCAGAGAGAGGATAGTCTTTTAACTCTGCACACTGGAGCTTTTGTTTTGAAGCAATTGACACTTAATGAGAAAGGAAACAAGAGTTTTGAACATTGTATTTATTTTTCTAACACTGTGACTGTTCTCCTGTTTGGAAGGTAATGATTTTATGTGTGGTGTAAGATACTTGGTATCAAGTTGAGTCCTGAGCAGATACATTTCATTAAATTCCCAAGACTTTGGTTTGTACCCCATTAAATTCCATTATCAAAATTATCAGGCGATCTCTTAAGAGCTTAAAAGTTACATCTCTAATACTCGCACAGGTCTCTTCCTTCTTGTTCAGTGTAAAATGCTATTTTAAATGAATCAGAGCATGTGTTTAGCTGCCAATTTGAATCCCCACATCTGGGAATCGTCCCAGGATCACACACTTCCTGTCTGGAGGAGGGATCCTGCTCAGTATGAGCATCATTTGAGGCAGTAATAAGAAGAGACATCCCAAGTGAGTCCTTGTGATTAAATATGGAAAAGGGGGCTCTGGATGTCTTGGGTCCTTGACATGTGAAGGTAATTAAACCTCAAATTTTGAATGCTTCCTCTTCTCTTTATAACTATGCTGGTCCTAAAGAAAAGGAAAAAGATTTGAAATATGGGCAGAGGGGAGTGGTGCCATATGGCAGAACAAACAAAATTACCCAAACACTTCAAAAACAAGCAGGGCGCGCTTCTCCCTCTGTTCAGTAACCATATGTTAGCTCAACACGTGAGAAGCTCCCTTCAAGTTGTTGCAAACAGACTCTTTGTCTTTTGGCCTCCAGTGGGCTTGCTTCTTTGAAACAAAAACCGGGGGACCTTAGAGAGATGTTACAATGAGGTCCCTGCAGGATCTGAATCCAAGCTTGTAGAACTGTTTTTGAAGTGATAGAACTTCAGGAAGCAGGAAGAAGTTGTGGGATAGAAGAACCCTTGCCATCAAGAGGCAAGGCTCTTCTGGAAGTTGTTTATAGAGGATGGGAGGGACACACTTCTGCCCTGATGGGACTCATCATCAGTGAAGGGCAGTTTGGTCGTTACAAACAATAGGCACAGAGACTTCCTTATAAAATCATGGGGATGAATTGTTTGAATGAAGAAGCAATGCACTATATGGGAAATATCAATAAAGTGTGGGTTTTGGGTGAATCCTCTTGCATCCAACGTTTCCTTTTCTTACACCACTGTGAAGTGTGTATGTGTTCTTGCTGACTATTAGCACAACCCCTCCTTTCATCATTTCCTTTGAAGTTCCCACCTGGCTTATTTCAAACCCACATATTGCCTTAGGACTGGGAAATCTTGCCTCGGTGGCATTGATTATATTGCACTGTATCTAAATGAAATATGTAAAATTTAATTGAGAATAGAATATAAAAATGTAGGAAAGAAAAATCCCCAGCAGAATTGACCAGAAGAAATTAGAATCAGAAAAATCCAGAGGTCTGGAAATGGATCTGACCAATCTGGGTAAGGGAGACAGCATGTAGACATTTCAAAGGATCTCATATCAGTTCTGGATTCCAATTAAGGTACTTGGTGCATGCTCACTGATACTCAGTTCAAGTAGCTGTGTTAAATGGAGTAGTTGGTGAAGGCTTTAAAAGGCCAAATTAGTGAATGACTTGGTAATTCAGTAGACATTTTTGAATACCTAATACACGTTAGCAAACCAGCCTGATAAATGTTTTTAGTAGCCTCACTGTAGGGCAATTTGAACACAAAGTATTAGTACCATTTTTTTTGTTGTTGTCTGCACAGCTAGCCATGTACTTAATCCCTTTCAGCATTTTCATTCTACACATTTTAATATTCAGAAGTTCTTTGTTTAGTGTATGGTATTACATTAGTTATCAAAATAATAATGAAGTTGCTGTAACCCATTATTATGGAAAGGTCAGACACTTGGCAATCTCAACCTGTTTAGGTTAATAGTAGCTCGGATTTAAAATACATGCACACACTCATACGATGTAACACATGCCCACACGCGTGTTCGAATACTGTTTTATTAACCACTTCTAGAGGACTTGATTGAAGAATCAAGAGTGAAAGGAGCTCTGAAAAATCTGCTGGTCCATAATATGAGTCACCATCTGCCTGTTTCCTTTTCCGCATTTCTCAAGTCATCCCCATTATGCTTGGGAAGGTTCTGGTGTCTGCAGTATACCCTAACTGTCACTTGGCAGGAACACACTTGTTAAGTCACTGGGACATCAGGGAAGGCCATGGGACTCTTCCATGCAGCAGGGCAGCTGGACCCCAGAAGCTGGTCTTTCCTTCCTTGCCTGTTTGTTTTTAAAGCCCTTTGTGGGAATCAAAAGTTGCAACTACCAAAGTAGCTCCGGAACTAATCTGCAGCGGATTTCGATTGATCTTGAAGTGCACGAGACACACTTTTCTCAGCCACTGGCCCCCATTTATATGTCGACGCAGATCAGTGTTGAGCACACAAGTGACCCAGAGCACTGAAGGAAGAGCCGTGTTGGTCGTCTCCAAAGTTATTGGAATGGACTTGCCCTTCGGTAGAAATGCGCTGGGTTAGAATAATGTCTCTTTTGCCGGAAGACAAGCACTCAAGTGATGTCAGCCATGTCTGAAAAGGGCATTAAAGTGTCTTCTATTTAAACAAATGGAGTAACAGATTCTGATGTAAAACCAATTGACTTTGGAGGACTTCAGTATGCTTTACTGGTGGATGTCCTGTAGTTCACGTCACTTAAGATTATTTACTAATAGGACTTCCAGTAAGACTTGAAAATGTTCTATACTTACTGATTTTTTTCTTTTGTATTTATTTAATTTTATTTAAAAAAAGATTTTATTTTATTTATTTATTTTTAAAGATTTTATTTATTTATTTGACAGACCAAGATCACAAGTAGGCAGAGAGGCAGGCAGAGAGAGAGAGTGGAGGAAGCAGGCTCCCTGCTGAGCAGAGAGCCCGATGTGGGGCTCGATCCCAGGACCCTAGGATCATGACCTGAGCCAAAGGCAGAGGCTTTAACCCACTGAGCCACTCAGGAATCTTTACATCCACCGTGGTGTTCGAACTCACAGCCCTGAGATCAAGAGTCAAGTGATCTACAGACAGAGCCAGCTGGGTGCCCCTAATTGATATATTAAATTAGGCATTTTCCATATTGATTTTGTTTTGGAAAAGGCAATAAAAAACATTACAACTCATTGCATTGTCCAGCTAGGAAAGGCCTGTAGCAATGAAGTAGTATGCCAAATGCTATTTCTAAGTCAGAGACTTAAGGGACAACATATTGGGGAATAATAATGGTGATGAGACTTAGATGGTAAGGTACAGGGATTGCCTGTAGTAGTACCGTCCAGGTGACCTGCAGTTTAACTACAACTTTAGTGCATGGCAACTTCATCTGTGTCACTTGATCTTTAAATTGCTTATTTGAAAATAAATTGTATTATCACGGTAGTCAAAAGAAGTATTTGCATTTCTCGGGTGTTAGCCTCCTGTTGAGAACTTTGATGGCAGGCCACAAATGAAATATGGGAAGCTTCTCATTTCTCAAGTTAGGCTTAATTCTGCTAACCTTATTGCAAGCTATTACCATCTTGGTTAGAATGTAAGGATATATTTTACTGTAGAATATATTTGTTATGTAATATATGTAATATAATGTATAATCTATTTTACCATATTTTGGTTACTTGGCAAATGCATTGAAGTCAAAAATATTAGTCAAAAACAGGAAAAAAGGTGTTAGAAATGAAAGAAGACTTAAAACATCATTGAGGCCCCTTTATTATCTGCTGTGCTCCTTTGTGACTCACTGCTCTAATGCTAAGTTTTAACCCTTTGGAACAGTTCCTTTGGAACTGCTTCCTTGAAAGCAGTTTATTATGTACTTAATTGGCCTGAGCCTCAGAGCTGTCCCTGTGTATTTACACCGGTAGTGGACTACAGCTCTCAAGTTTCTACACATCAGGAATCTAAGAATCTTGGATTTACTATGAACTTACTTTGAATTCTTAAAGTAAAGGAGTTTTCTGCTTTCCTCTCCACCTCCCACCCCCCCCCATCAGTAGTCCACCTTTCTCAGTGGAGGACGAAAAAATGCATAAGCTGAATAAGGATGATAGTCTTCCCTGTGAACATAGTTATAACAAGTGGCTAGCGACTGCTTTCTCCCAAGATTGCTGAGTGAGAAATCTGAATGGGACAAGAGATGATGCTGGTTTTTTTTTTTCTTAAGATTTTATTTATTTATTTGACAGACAGAGATCACAAGTAGGCAGAGAGGCAGGCAGAGAGAGGGGGGAAGCAGGCTCCCCGCTGAGCAGAGAGCCCGATGTGGGGCTCGATCTCAGGACCCTGAGATCATGACCTGAGGTGAAGGCAGAGGTTTTAATGCACTGAGCAACCCAGGTGCCCTCCCCCACTTTTTTTTTTTAACATTTTATTTAGTTATTCATTTGATAGAGAGAGAGTGTGAGAGAGAAAAGCAGAGGGAGAGGGAGAAGCAGGCTCCCCGCTGAGCAGGGAACTTTATGTGGGATTCCACCCCAGGATCCTGGGATCATGAGCTGAGCCAAAGGTAGATGCTTAGCTGATTGAGCTCCCCCAGGTGCCCCAGAGGATACTGTTTAATAAGTAGTTAATGAAGCAGTGATTATCTTATCTTGGATGGAAACATGGAGTGAGCTTGGGTGCACCCTCCCTCTCCCAATCCCCAACCACCACTTCGGGTTCCAAAATCCATTTGGGATCCGTTTTCCTCTCTTCATCCTTGCTGTACCCTTTGTCTAAGCTGTAGTCACTTGTCCCAGGAGTAATTGACTAGCCTTATAACGAGTCTCTCCATTTTGCTCTTAATTCCTTCCAATTCATTTACTATGAAGCAGCCAGTATAGGTTTCGTGGTTTTTTTTTTAAACAAACAAACAAACAAACAAACAAATCCCCATGATTTTCTCTTGTATCTGAGATAAACATAAAGTAGAATATCCTTGGGGCACCTGGTGGCTCAGTGGGTTAAGCCTCTGCCTTCGGCTCAGGTCATGATCTCAGGGTCCTGGGATGGAGCCCTGCATAGGGCTCTCTGCTCAGCGGGGAGCCTGTTTCCCTCTCTCTCTGCCTGCCTCTCTTCTTACTTGTGATCTCTCTCTGTCAAATAAATAAGTAAAATCTTTAAAAAAAAAAAAGTAGAATATCCTTAATATAGCTTTTTAGGTTCTGTGCAGTCTGGTCCCTGTTTACTTTTCTGTCTTTATCTTGAGCTCTTCTCCCCTTTGATTAGTGTTAATTTAGTTCCCCCAAAGGGACAAAGCTCACTTCCATGGAAGAACCTTTACAGTTGTTGCCTCCTCTGGTTGAAACACCCTTTCTTGGACTTTTTTACTACTTACCCTTCCCTCCCAGACTAAGTGCTGTTTTCCCATCAAGGGGATCTCAGAAGAACCAATTTAAACTAAGCATATCTTGTCAGTCTTGTTTGCAGTGTTCTGTAGAAGGTTAATTCCCAGTGCTAAAGCCTTATACATTTCAAAGAAAGACTTGCTTTAGGGCTATCTCCTAGAAGATAGATACTGAGCCTTTATACACCTGAGGCCTTGGGCATACACAGCACAATTTGATTAAGTCTTAGCCTAACAAGATGATTTATGGTAAAGACTGCTTTTGCCCCAGGGCACTAGAATCTGAGTAGTTGAAGTCAGTTAGGTAGAAGCTATATACCTGTATGACTAGCTCCTGTTCAAACTCTGGTTATCAGTGCTCAGGTGAGCTTCCCTGGTTGGCGACACTCAAGTGTGTTGTCCCACACCACTGGTGGGACAACTGAGTGCATCCCATACAGCTCCACGGGGACGGGACTCCTGGAAGCTTATACCTGGTTTCTCTGGATTTTCTCCCCTTCTGCCTTTTCCCTCTGCTGATTTTACTCTCTGTTCTCTCTTTGCAGTACAGTATCACTGTGAGTATTACTGCTTTTCTGAGTCCTGTGGGTCCTAGGGAATTACCAGAACCAAGAATGATAGTAGGGATCCATAATATCTTGTTGGTTTCCTTTGAAATAATGATCTCCATTTGCCATTCTATATAACTGTTTTATTTATTTTTTTAAAGCTTGATTTCTACACATTCTAATGTAGAAATTAGGCAGTACATAATTATCTTTCTCTCCTTATATCCAGTCCCTGGCATAGGACCATACACACTTAATCAAAATTTGTGGGGGGGAGGGGTTAAAAGTAAAATATACAGTATTTAGTGAAAATAAAATTTTAAGAAGCTCCAAAGAACTTTACTTATTTTAATTTTAATTTATTTATTTACTTATTGACAGAGAGAGACGTAGCTAGAGAGGGAACACAAGCAGGGGGAGTGGGAGAGGGTAAAGCAGGCTTCCTGCGTAGCAGGGAGCCAGATGCAGGGCTTGATCCCAGGACCCTGGGATTATGACCTGAGCCAAAGGCAGACGCTTAACGACTGAGCCACCCAGACGCTCCTATTTATTTATTTTTAAAGATGTTATTTTTCAGTAATCTCCATACCTGCCATGGGGCCTGAACTCACAACCCTGAGATCAAGAGTCACATGCTCTATTGATGGAGCCAGCCAGGCGCCCCAAGAACTTTACATAAGAGGTGGTAACCTTCTTATTTGATTTCACCTTAAAATATTATGATTTAGTTTTTATACCTAAATAGTTAGTATATCTGGAAATAGAAATTCACCGAGATTTCAGTTGGCTTTACAGATTTGTGCTCCTAGCTGTTTTTCACTCAGTTCTCTGAGTTAATATTTTTTTGGTCACATTTGTATAGAATTCCTATGATAATCTGTACGTTTGAAATAGAGGATTTTGATATGGCTAATGGAAAATAAGGGAGAGACCAAACAATGCAAAACAGAATTATTTGGATGGTTTAAGAAAACAAAGTGACAGTGCTGTATATTAGATACCCAGAATTTATTCACCAGGCATAACCGAAACTTTGTATCTTTTGACCATTATCTCCTTATGTCATTCTCCTCCCCATACCCCCTTCTACCCTTGGAAACCAGTATTGTAGTTTCTGCTTCTGTGAGTTTGACTATTCTAGATTTCCATATGTAAGTGAGATCATGCAGCATTTATCTTCCGGTGTCTGGCTTATTTCATTTAGCATGATGTCCTCCTTGATCATATGTGTATTACATGAGTAGGATTTCTTTTTTGAGGCTGAATATTATTTCATTATGTATCTCTATTCCTATTTATGCATACATCTCTCATCTTTCTTTCTATCCCATGTTTTCATGTCTCTTTATCCCTCCATGAAATTTGGTTATTTCCTTATCTTGTCTACTATAGGTGAATAGTCCTGCCGTGAACATGGGAGTGTTAACTATCTCTTTGAAATCCTGATTTTAATACTTTTACTTATTTATTTTCTTGATTTTTAGTAAGTTTTGTTTTTTTTCCCCTTGCTCTTTTAAAGTATTTACTGTTCACATGCATGCAGTCATTTTTTACTTTTATTTTTCCAATACTTTTAGATAAATACCCAGAGGTGGGGTTGCTGGATGATGTGGTAGTTCGTTTCTAAGTTTGGGGGGAATCTTCATATTGTTTTCCATCACACTATGCCAGTTAAATCCCCACCAACAGTGCACCAGTGTTCCTTTTCCTCTACCTTCACTCACACTTGTAGCTTTTGTCCTCTTGATAAAAGCCTTTCTAACTGATATGAGGTGATGTCTTATTGTGACTTTGCTTTGAATTTCCCTGATGATTAGCCATAGTAAATATATTTTCATGTACTTACTGGACATTTGTATGTCTTCTTTGAGATATGTCTACTTTTAGTCCCTTGCTTATTTTTATTTATTTATTTATTTATTTGAGAGAGAGAGAGAGAAAGAGAGAGAGAGTGAGCATGAGATGTGGGACGGTCAGAGGGAGAAGCCAACTCCCCACTGAGCAGGGAGCCTGATGTGAGACTTGATCCGGGGACTCCAGGATCATGACCTGAGCTGAAGACAGTCGCTCAACCAACTGAGACACCCAGGTGCATCCTTGCTTATTTTTTAAAAAGCTTGTTTTTTTAAAAAGTACTTTCTTCTTGTCTTTGCTGTCAAGTTATAGAAGTTCCCCACGTATTTCAGAAGTTCATCCCTTATCGAATCCATGGTTTGCAAATATTTTCTCCCATTCTTTAGACTGCCTTTTCACTGTGATGACTGTTTCCTTTGCTGTGCCGAAGCTTTTTAGTTTGATGGAATCCCACTTTCCTATTTTTGCTTTTGTGGCCTGTGCTTTTGGTGTCATATGGAAAAAATCATTGCCTAGACTGTCAGGAAGCTTTCTCCCTTGTCTTCTACTTGTAGTATATAGCTTCCGCTGCTAGGTTTCAGTGTTTTATCCATTTTGAGTTGAATTTTTTTGTATATAAGTTTCAGTTTCATTCTTCTGGATGTGGATATTTGCTTTCTCAGTATGATTAGCTGAAGAGACTATCCTTTCTCCATTGTGCTTTATGGGTACATTTGTCATAGATCAGTTGAGTATAGATATGTGGGTCATTGATTGATTCTGTTCCATTGGTTTGTATGTCTGTTTTTATGCCCTCGCCATAGTGTTTTGATTACTGTAGCTTTGTAATGTATTTTGAAATCAGGTGTTATAATGCTTCCACCTTTGTTCTTGTTTGCTGAAGCTTTCTTTGGCTAATTGAGGTCTTTTGTGGTTGCATGTGATTTTAGAATTTTTTTTCCCAATTTCTTAAAAAGCCACCATTGGAATTTTGATAGAGATCGCCTTGAAGGTGACTATGTTCTCGTGATCTGCTATACAACATTGTGACTATAATTAATATTGTGCTTGAAATTTGCTAAGAGGGTAAATATCAAGGGTTTGCACCCCAACAACAAAGAAGATGGCCAGTATGTGAAGTGACAGATATGTCAATTAACTTGATTGTGGTGATTATTTTGCAACATATAGGTAGGTTAAATCATTGAACTATACACCTTCAATAAATACAGTTGTCCATTATGTCTCAGTAAAGCTGGGAAAAAATACAATGAGGCAGTAAGTGATGAGCTGTCCCCGGAAGGAGAATTTTAAAGCTGTGAAGAGCATAATTAATTAAAGGACTTTGTAACTTGCTCTTGACCCACATTTTAAACTGCAGAGAGCTAGTAAACCAGGACTAGAAATCTCTAAGGAGTCAAGAGGAAGAGACAAAAGCTTGTCTTATAAATAGAACAGGGGTAATGAAAAATTAATTTAGGAGGTTAAAAGGCATCTGTTGTAGTGACTGATCAGAAGTCGTCCACTATTTCCTTCATGTCCTTGCATTTATCTGTGTTCTGAGCAAGAATGTTGAAGCTGTTCTTCCCTTGTCCTGCATCACACCCTTCGTGGATGGAAGCTGATGTAGAAGGAAGTAGAGGATAGGAATTAGAAACCGGTCATGATGAGTCTGGTACCCGTCAGTGCATACTCATTTGCAAAGATTCTGTACAGGACTACGAGGGCTAGTAACGTTAATGTTAACTATCATTTTCCTAAACCAGACATATTTTCTTTCTAACACATTGAGTTACAATGTGTTTTTTTTTTCTTTTTCCTAAATCAGACATATTTTCTTGCACGAGTTACAATGTTCTTTTTCTGTCTATAAAGTACAGGATATTGAAGTGGTCCTGTTTGTTTTTTGTCGACCAGGTATATGTTCCTCTTCTCATACAGCACCCTGGTTTCCCACTGAGACTCTGTCCTTCCCTGGCCATGGCCTGGGTGTGGGACATTGGCAGGTCCAATCTAAAACACACTTGGAAATTTAAATCTGGAGTAGAAATAAAAGCCAGGAACTGGTTTTCCCAGTTGCTAGGTCCTATCTGTGTTCTTGGAATGCCCTAATTCTTCATTTTTTCTGAGGCAAATTATTTCTTTGAATCAGTGAGAGCTAGAACCTCAAGGTTGTGGTGTTAATCTCTCACTGCTGGGAAGCTCCACCTAATGAAGTGAGGCGTGGCTCAGGGAATGTTCAGGGGCAGATGGAGATATGTTCCCGCAGATTTATTTTCATGGCCTTGGAAGGTCCCTGATGGCATTAGTGCTCTTTAATTAACATGTGATCTCTCACAATCTTTCACGGAAGCAAATTCTTTTCCGTATAGTTTCACTACAAGATTGGATCTGGTTACTGTCGCTCCACAGTAAGTGAATTCAGTAAAACTTCTGGGTTTTGTCTATGCAGTTACTCCTCTCTTCTCTTCATTCATTGCCATTTGGTAAACATTTTCACAGTTTATTCTAGACAGGACGCACTGTGCTTTGGGCTAATAGCGCTTCTTTCTAGGACATTTTTATGTGACTGAATTGATCAGTTGTGCTCGGGAAAAATTTAAGAGACTTTGGGAATAAATGTCATTTCAGGGAGGTGGAGATCCATGAAGTTTTTAAGGACTTGAGAAATCGTGGGTCTTTAAAACAATTTCTTGGGGCGCCTGGGTGGCTCAGTGGGTTAAAGCCTCTGCCTTCGGCTCAGGTCATGATCCCAGGGTCCTGGGATCGAGCCCCGCATCAGGCTCTCTGCTCAGCGGGAAGCCTGCTTCTCTTCCTCTCTCTCTCTGCCTGCCTCTCTGCCTATTTGTGATCTCTGTCTGTCAAATAAATAAATTTTAAAAAAAGTTTTAAAACAATTTCTCTTGTTAGCAGCTCCTAAATATAGTCTAGGGACGCCAGCGTGGCTCAGTGGGTTAAGCATTGGTCTTTTGGTTTTGGCTCTGGTCCTCATCTCAGGGTTATGACATGGAGTACACTTCCCCATAGGGCTTCGTACTCAGCAGGGAGTCTGCTTGTCCCTCTCTTTCCCCCTCTGCCCTCCCCCCTGCTTACCTGCAGGTGTGTACTCTTTCTCAAATAAATAAATAAAATATTATATATATATATATATATATATATATATGTAAAATCTAGTATTTCACCTCAGAAGATTTCAAAGAATTCTCCTCCTAACTGACCTGAATTCCCCTAAAATGCAGTTACGCCTTCTTCCCCATCTCTGCACCCATGGAGTAGCCCATTCCTTACGACAATCCTTCTCTTAGTTAATAAAGTTCTTAAAAAAATCTTTTCTGTAGTAAAGGCAGCTATGAAGTCACTTTTCAGCCTTTTTCTTCTTCAGGCTAAATAATCCAATTATGCCAACCTTTACACTGTAATTAAACAAAAGAGTGCTGCAGAAGACACCAACCAGGTGCCCAGCAAGGAGAACCATGATTAGTGACCTAGTAAAACGAAAGAGGTTTCAGGTTCTGTGCTGTTCTATGCTGTAAGGCTCCGTATGGCACAGACTTGGAAGGAACAAACAAAAACCCCATTTCAGTTGTTGCCCTTCAGTGGGGCTTGACCCATCAGTGAACGACCTGAAACAGGTCTACACCCTTGGATGAAAAAAGTCCCAAACCTAAGCTTCTCAGTGAATTCTAGAAAATCAGCTTCTGGGTCTTGCACATTTGAATCTGAGGCCAACCTTGTGCACAAGGTTGTAGAACAACCTTAGAATTAGTAGGTTAAGTGATCTTGTCTGTACCTCACTATCCCGTGTGTTCTGTCCTCTGTTAGGGTTAGGGGAATTGTTGGTGGCCCCATTCCTGTATGACCTTACTGCCTTTCCATGAGTCAAGGTATGTGCCTTCCATTGGTATTTCTTTTGTTGTAACTGGTCTACAGTGTTGTTGTTGTTGTTTTAACAGATTGTTTTTACCTTTAAAATGGTAGATTTTAACACATTCTTTCATATTTTAGATAAAATCTGTGTTCCAAAGAACTTCATGTCCATAAGAACTTTTTCACCTTTTCTTTTCTTTCTTTTTTTTTTTTTTTTTTCCTTCTGACTGCTCTCTACACCCTAAAATAAGGAAGAAGGAAATTACTCTGGTTGTCCCACATTTCCCTCCCTCTTAACCTGAACATGGGGCTGACCTGAAATTTGAATTGGGAGCTATGTGACTTCTCAGTTTCAGTTCCTTCCAGTGCTACTGTCTTAGTAATGGGATGTCCTGAGGGCCAAGAATGGAACGAAGCAAGAGAGACGCCCAAGGTGCAACATTTAAGGAGGCACCAGCTTGCAGAGCTCTGGCCTCTTGCCTGGATCCTCCTGACTTTTTCCTAGTGGGGTATGCAGGAGGCATACAGATGTGCTAGTCTGTGGTCAGAGGGTGGGGAGTCCCATGTTAGCTGCAGTCCTGGAGGAGTCTGACCCACATACCCACAGAATAAAAATTCTGTGGGTCCAGGAGAGGGACCAGCTGTCTGTGGGTAAATCAGGATCTCTATTCTGGTCCCTCAGATTTTTTTCCTCCTCTTTTGACTTGTGCTTATGTTATGGACTGAATTGCATTTCCTTAAGCTTGATATGATGACATCCTCATTCCCAGTACATCCTAATGTGACTGTGTTTGTATGTGGGGGTATTAAAGAGCTAATTAAGATAGAAGGAGGTCGTAGGGTGGTGCCCTTATTCCCAGAGGTAGAGCCCCCAGGGAGGTGTGTGCACAAAGTGAAGGGCCACGTGCAAGCAGAGAGGCCTCAGGACACACCAAACCTGTCAACACCTTGTTCTCTGACTTTTGGCTTCTGGAACTGTAAGAAAATAAATTGCTGCGGTATAAGCCACACAGTCTGTGATATTTTGTTGTGGTAGTCCTATCACGTGAATATAGCTAGCTGATCATATGGCCAATGTGAAGCAGAAAAGTCCTAGTATATGGAAAATTTCCCTCTTAGCCCCAAGTGTGACCTTCTTGGGTGTTCCTTTGGACTCTTAGTTTTTACTGTTTTATTCTCTACTCTTTACTTCAAAGAAGCTATTCTTGGATTGGGAAATTCCTTTATGAATTATAATTAGAATTTGAGGTCAAGCCAAAAAAGACCTCTAGAGGCTTCTCTTTGCTCTAGGAATAGGATTGTAAATCTTAAGGGATCGCCTCAATGTTCTCTAAGTTTGAGGCTATGCCCAGTCTCTGCTGTTATTACCTTAGATAGAAAAAAAAAAAAAATTGACTAGATGCCATTCTTGAGTGATGGACCATGCCTCTCTTCTAAACAAAAAGCTGGCTAATTTCCATAATGTCCATTTCATGATCAGGATCATTCATTTGTCTCTCCAGTTCTTTTCACTTAATTTAAGGTTAAATCACATCTATTCTCTTTGCTCTTAAACACACACCAGTTTGTAGAAATTCCAACAGCAATACATTAAAATACAAAACCAAGAAGACCAAAAGAACAAAAGACCAAAATCTGTCATGAGTTTGATGGTGTCGAGGACCAGAATTGATTCCACCGCCAGTCGGCTCAAGTATCCATATCTACAAAGGGAAGGAATTGTATGACATCATCTCCAATTCTTGTTATGCAAAGATTCTGTAACAAGAGATAAAGAAAAATAATTGGAAAAACTAGGTTATATGTTCAAATACTAGCAGGTTGGACACATTCCCTGAAGCTCCACTGTTTCCTAGCAGAGTGAAGAAATTCAAAGTGAACTCTGATCTAGCAACTATATCCCACCCATTATTCTAGGCAAGCTATATTCATTCAGCATTTGAAATGTACACCCTAAGCCAGGAATTTCCAACCCAATGCCTATTGGCCAGCATGGGGGCAACATGGCAGCAGTAGTTAGCTGAAGAGCAGTGTACTTCAGCTGTCTAATCCTGGGACCCAGGATTCTTCCCCCTATGATATTACTGATCTGCATGATGAGGAGATCCATGATTGCTAGATCTTTAGATTTTCTGGGTGAAGCCAGACATCTAAATTTTAGTATCACATTTCATAATCCTAAAGTGTTGTCAACCATAAGTTTTTTGAAACTCTGTAAGGTAAATAAACATGTGTGCCATCATTTTTTTAAAACTAACCTTATAGTTCTTAATGTAAGAGCTATGCAGACATTCCTGACACTAGGTTCATGTTGTCTTTCTTCGTGGGAAATCCCCGTTCCCCTAGAGTACAGTAGATTCTCAGGGCTCCTTATGTATTTGTGTTATTATTTTTGACATGGCCTAAAATTTCATTTAAGCAAAGAGTTGTTTCCATAAATAGATGTGAAGTGTTTGAAACAGTCCTGGGCACATCACAAGCACTACTGAATTGTTAGCTACTGTTGTTAGTAAAGAGTTGGTAAGACATATTCTGTAGGAATCATAAGTTAATGTCCTAAGCCTAATTTCTCTGCCATGTTGTTCTGGAGAAAGACCATCCTTCAATTTCATGAAATGCAGAACCATTTTAAAACATATTTAAAGTTTTTATATATTCCGAAATAGCTATACTTTATGTAAGCTTAATATGCAAAAAACCAAAGAGAGTCTTAGCTAGTTTGCAACCTCGCTTTTGCTATTTTTGCTTTTAGATTAAAAAAAAAAAGTATGCAGTTTCATTTTTTATCTAGGTTATTCACAGCTGGGCTGACTTGGGGGATTTTTACCTTTGGATCTGAGAGTACAAATACTTCTATCAATATTCTATTTCCCAGAGGTATGCTAATTCTCATGAATAATCACAATGATCATGGCAAATTTTTAGAGATTATAACTGAATCATTTCTCTGCAATTGCTGTAAAGAAAGTCTGTAGTAGAAGCTACTTAACTTGAAGATTCTCTCACATTCTATCCAGCCCCTGACCTACCTTTCCAGGAATGCACACTGACAGTATGCTTTCTTCTTTTGCTTGCATCCTAACACGTGCCCAGAATGCCTCTCATCTCTCTCTCATTGTCAGAATCATTCCCATCTTTAAATCGTGGTTTCAAATTCTGCCTCCTCCAGCTAACATTTTTTCAATATTATAATCACCCTGTGCCAGCCCTGACATTTTCTTCCTTTGAGATCTCATAGCTACTTATTCTTATATCTTTGAAGGCCCCAAATTCTTATTATGCATGCCCACATAGCTTTTATAGCTCCCTACTACACTTTCTGCTTTGTGGGAGTATATGGACTATAAACACTTTATGGTACATTATTGCACATCTAATTAAATCCGTTAGAGGTATTGATTCTTGGTTCCTTTCTTCTTCCTCCTACATGTTGAGCCCTTCTATGGTCCATGGTTCTGCCAGTACCTCCTAAATTTCCCTTCAGTCAGTTTGAGCTGAACCCTCAAGTGGTATTGGGGTGAGCCATTTTCTCTGAACTTGTTCTTATAGATACTACCATGTCTCACCTCTATAAGATTCTATATTCTCATGGATATACCAAGTTATTAGTTATCTTAGAATGTTATTGATTCCTTTGGGGATTGGGGAAAATTTAGAATATGGAGCTTGTCGTTATTTAATCTTATCATAGTTTCCCACAGAAATCTGTATAACCCTTGATATTCACTTTGCTTAGTCTTTTGGGTGAAACTTTTGAAGTAATGTGGTCATGAAATGGCTTTCAGATGCTCTCCCTGGTGTCCGCTGAGGGCTCACAGTTGACGTTGGAGGACAAGAATCTCCAAAGCCAGCTTCAATATCAATGGGGCTGGTTTTCTCTTTCTCACAAGCTAAGGTATTCAGACATTTTTGTTTGTCTGGAATAGAACCCAGTTATGCCTCCTGTCCTTGTGTAACTATTAATAGTGACCCCTTGTATCCTCAAAGTGTGTCAACTTAGATAATAAATTACATAGTCTCTCAACTCATAATAGCCCTCTGTTTATTATGAAATACCAATTAGTAGAGTATTGAAGACCTGTGAATTGCGGGGCAATCAGGAACTGAATGGGAATAAAGAAGGATTTGCTTCTAGAGCTGGGACCTCTTTCTTCTGGAGTTTAGTATATTCAATAAAGTCCTGTAGACAGAATGAGTTCTTATCTCCCTAAGGTATCCCTGATGTCTCCACAGGGCTATGACGTGTGTGTGTGTGTGTGTGTGTGTGTGTGTGTGTGTGTGTTTGTGTGTATGGGTGGGTGATAGATGTGGATGTAGAGGTGGGTGCTATTACTGGTAATACAAATATGCTTTGATAATGGCATAAGCACAGTTAATGAGTGTCATAGCCGAGTGACCCGAAAGCTTTGGTAGCCAACCTTGGTGACAGGGAGAAATGTCTAAAACTGATCATTATGGCAGAAGAGGCACCTTCAGAATTTTTTTCCTCCTGGCAGATCCCTGTACTCACTTAGGGGACATGGGTATTTCCTTTTAGGGGAATCTCCTATTTGGCTTTGCACAGATTACCTTATAAACATCAGGATTCACATGCCCCCCTCCCCTTTTCCCCCTGAGCTCTATATCATAATATTTTAAACCCACTTGTGCTTCCAACGTCCTTGTGAGCTAGAACTTCATGTTCGAAATTTGGAGATTATGCTCTTTCTCCTGGCCATTCAGTGGGCCAGGAAATTGGTTCACTGGGGTTAGAGACAACATTCAAGATATGTCTGAAAAGAGACAGAGAATTTATAATAAAGGAAAAACTACATGTCAGAAGACTTACTTTGGAGTTTGTAAAAGCTCCTAAGTCAAGAGACTTGTCTCACATTTCTTAGTCCTTTATTCCTAATTCCCATCTCTTCCTCCATTCACCCAGTAGAGTCTAAATCATGTTACCTGAACACAAACTGATCTAATTAATCAGCTTAGGAATGCAATGACCTGTATGTGATCTGGGGGCGAATGGAAAACATTATGGAAAAATTAAAGTCATCAATGATATTTCCTGAATTCTCTGGATAGATTCTGCAGTGTCATGGTTAGAAGCGGGAACCCTGTAGCTCGGCTGTAGGAGTTGGGGAATGAAGTTCCCATCTCCCCACTTATTAGCTGTGTGATCCACACCAAGTTCCTTTGGTCTCCAAATCTCAGGCCCCCATCTATAAAATATACATGATGATGCTAGTATTTACTCTCTAAGGTTTCTAGAAATTGTAAGATAAGGCCTGCTGAGGTCTTCACATTGTGTGGAGCACATATGAATGACCAGTTATTTGTATTAATACTGTGTTTCGGATGCTTTGACTTCTGGTGTGTTACGGATCCTGGAGAGACTGATTGTCCCAGAGCTAGCCAGTTCCTAAAAATACTGTGTGACTCCCCTTCGCGGTGAGTGACTTGCCTTTTATATATGGTGGCTAACTAATTCACATCCCCAGCCCTTACCTCTCCTCTGTTGGGTTCTAATACTCAACTAAGGGCCACTTTTCCCCTGCCTTCATCATTCCAGGGTCAGGTATCAGACAATTACAAACAACCCCTATGCCCAGAGCCCACTGAAATGACTCAAAGCAGCCAATCCTAAATCCGATTTCCACATGTCATCCATTTCTTCCTATGGAAACCACGATTAAGGCCCTTGTCCCGTTTTCCCTTATTCCTTTGGCCTCCTGATTGCCCCTCATGCTTCTCTGTGTGGCACTCTACAAGTGACTGGTGTCACCCTCCTCTTGGGAACTGTGAGCTGAAAACCATCTTTTTAGTTGAAATCATCTCTTTAATCTGTTGGCTGTCCCATACTTGAAAAATAATAAAATACACACCTTAAGTATTTTAAAATCATTATTATTTTAAAATTATTATTATTATTATATGCTAAAGAGAAGGCCTCATACCAATTCATTATCCTATAGATAAATGCCTACCACTAATGTCTTCATATAGATAATTTTTCAAGGCAGGAAAAAAACCACCAAATTTTGGATTTTTGCTTAGAAGTATGGAGGACTTAGAAACTAGGAGATGTGAATTCCAGATTTAAATCCGTCACTAAATTTTGCTTGAAAAAGTATCACAGATTTGGTATCACAGATTCCTTCCTTTTAAAATAAATAAAATAATACAATTAGATTGATAAAAGCACCTTTATATAAAAGGATAAAATGTGAGTGGCTTGAGAAAAGTTTTGAAAACACAAGATGGGAGATATTATGTTACATAGGGACATCAGTGACCCGATTTGATAAAGAATAAAGAGCTATCCCATTTCCATTGATGAAGAAATGTTGGGTTTCATCTCAATCATTTTAGGCAAGAAAAATAATGAGGCAAAGCTATTATAGAAACGACATCTAGGGAAAAACATGCTAAACTATAAATGAACAATGCCCGTGATGAATTATGCATGATTTCAAATTAGTTAATGAAATAGATTCATATTAAATGATAATGAAGGATTTCTGGTTCTGGTTTTGAATTTCATACTAAAGTAAATCACTGTACTAGAATCCCTAAGGACGACCATGGCAGGGTGAATCTCGCCATGTGGCCCACTCTGTGCATCCACCCTAATGAGGAAGAAGGACGTCGGAAGTGTTGACATGTTGGAATATAGAAGTGAGGCTATGGGTGGGTAGGGACTGGAATGTGGAGAGAGAGCATAGCATATAGGTGCTTGCTGAAGATGACATTGTCAGCAAAATCATTTATGACTCAGTCCCCACATGATCTTTGAGTGGGGCTCTGTTTTATCCTTGATGGTTCTCACCTCTTAGCCAATTACCCATCTTTATTGATGTTTGTTTAGCATTTAGCATTTTGTTTTTGAGGTTTCCTCTTTTCCTTCCTTGGTGGCTATTTAGCTCAGCTGGTGAAAATGAGGCCATCCGTCAGTCCTGGAGGCAACAGCAATGGTCATTGGTCATTTGGCAGTGTGTTCTCCATGGCTGAAGCCAGCTTTCAAGCTTATTTGCAAGAATAGTGGACTTTTTTTTTTTTTAAAGTACCTTCTAAATATCCAGAGCTTCCCATGCATTCTCTGATTGAATCCCTATTTTTTCCTTTGAGCTGAGTGTTTTCTATCACATTTTTCTTGTCATGAGATCTGTCTCATGGAAGACAAGTGGTTTGGCCAAGGTCTCATACCTAGTAATGACCAAGCTAGAAAATGAGGTCCAAGTGATCTCATCCCAAACTCTGTGCTCTTACCGAGTGATTACTTCTCAGATGTTCTCCTGGTCACAAGGACAATGTAGGCGTCAGTGGAGCTATGTGCATTAGAAACACTGAGCACCCCTGAAAAAACTCCCAGGTATCTTGTCTACTCAATGCTTCATCTTTCCATATGAAATATGGCACCTTCACATCTGACTCTGTGTATTAGTGCCTGAATCTCTCTCCTGACCTTTCTAGAGGTTAGAAACAACCAAATGACCTATCCAATGACTGTTCCTACTAGTAAATTAAAAGCAACCTCTGGGGGGGGTGCCTGGGTGGCTTAGTTGGTTAAGCATCTGCCTTCAGCTCAGGTCATGATCTCAAGGTCCTGGAATCAAGTCCTGTATTGCGCTCCCTGTTCAGCAGGGAGCCTACTTCTCTTCCCTCTACCTCCCCCTCCTCCTGTTCTCACTCTCTCTCAAATAAATTAATAAAATCATTTAAAAAATAGAAAATAACAGAAAACAGTATGCCTTGTTAAAAAAAAAAAAAAAAAAGACAACCTTTGTGGGGGGGAGTGACTACTTCAGCCACACCAGACATTTTCTGGCTACTGTTGAAATATCACTTACCTCTTCAAGGATGTTGTGTACTTTTCTCATGTCCAGATTTGGGTGCAGCTCGAAGATAGGGGAGTTCTGGTCGTTTCTTTGGATCCTCTGATTCCGCTTGAAGATTAAGTTACATTTTTCTCTCTGATCTCCTGACTGATGTGGTAGCCCACAACCAGGAATTCCTCTGGGCCGATTTTCACTTGCTTGGTACTTAACATTAAAGGCAAGGTATTGCTGACTCATCATTTCTATTGGTTCACTGTGTCCTATTAATCCTCGATGGTCATGTTCCTTTTTGGTTTCTCCAGCACCTTCTATAATGCTTGTTCCATAGGAGATGCTCTGTAAGTATGATTATTGTACTCCCACCCAATGGGGAGATGTGGGGAGTTTTGCAAGTTCATCCACTAAAGTGTGTTTAAGCACTATAACAAATTTCAGATTATGGTAAATCTAAAACTATTCCATAGCAACATTGCCTGAATAACTCAAGCTATAGAAGATGTCTATATTTATAGCTCTGGGAACTAGAAAACACCTTCTTCTAGTCAGGGAAGATGATCTCAATTGAGTAAGAATCCTGGCTTTGGTGATCCTGGGATCTCAGACTCCTTAGCTTCTTCTTTGCCCTACGGTGCATCCCCATACATGTCCCACATGTTAAGCTTCTTAGGGATTGAGCTGAGTGCATTTGTTTGCATGTACTTGGCTGTATGAACATCTCAAAATACATGTTTAATGTGTATCTAATCCTCATAGTTCTTTTTTGTTTATGTACATACAGGCAGTAGTAAAAGCGTAGCTTATCTGAGTTGTAAATGATTTGGTTTTACCACTTTCACCCTGTAAATATGAAGAAATCAAGCAAAGGCTTTGGGAGGATTATCCTGGAAGCCAAATCAAAGTCAAGTGGCTCTCATTAACAATTATAATAATCCAAATTATAAATCAAGTAATTTTCCATTAGGTCCATGAATTCAGGAAAGGGTCTCTCTTTAATGGATACTGTGTGGTTGTTAAATTTCCCCTTGAACTGAGCATATAGAAGTAGATTATTTTTCGCAGAGTTTCTGAATGTGACTATGTGGGATAGAAATTGGCCTTTTTTCCTTTGGTTTTTTATTTATGTCATCTTGTGCATTTTCCCTCTTAATCTTTCATAAACACCTATTAATTGATTCCCTGTGTACCCTGGAGAAAGTATATGACTAATGCGATTTAAAAATAATTAATAGAACAGAAACACTGATGATACCCCAGTTTTTTGTTACCTTTTCCTACCCGCCAGTTATAAATCTCCTCCCCATGCTCTGTGACTAGAATCATATATAATGAAACTTTATGACCTCATTTTCGGATGATTTCTTTAAGGTATTCCATTTTAAACTCCTGAAAACATGCCTCAGAACATAATGTTTTCACACAGCATGTGTGTTATTAATTTTTGAAAATGCGACCTCCAAAACCGATTACATTTATCACACCGTGATGGAAACATTTACTCCTGGAAATGGTGTTTGGGCCATAAAGGCAAGCATCCTCTGAAGCTGTGCCGTTTTCGTCACCCTATCCACATGCACATCTTCTGCTGCCGGCCACCGGCTTTCATCACGTCCACGGGCACATGGCAAGGCGATGACAGCATTAAGGTCTGCAGAGGTTCATTTTGGGAGTTGGCATTTTGTCTGAGCCCTTCCCGATGTCGTGAGTCACCTCGGGCTGCCGGAACAGAACACCATAGACTGGTATGGTGGAACAACAGGAGTTTACTCTTTGTAGTTCTGACGGCTGGGAAGTCCAAGGTCACAGTGCCAGCTGATTTGGGTCCCCCATGGGGGCTCTCTTCCTGGCTTGCAGATGGCTGCCTTCTCACGGTATCCTCCCCTGAGGTGGGGAGAATCTGAGAAAGTGTGAGCTCGTAAGTTCTTCGGTGTCTTCTCTTACCAGGGCATTAAATCCTATCACAAGGGCCTCATCCAAATCTAATTTTCTCCCAGAGACCCATCTCCATATATCATCCCAGTAGGGCTTAGTGCATCAACATGTGAATTTTGAGGGAATACAGTTCAGTTCATAGCACCTACTCTATTAAAGCCATCATAAAGGGGTAACATTTCAAGGTAAGGTGAATGTGAACTCAGCTCTGACCTTCCACCAGGCAGGCTTGGCCTCCTCTGGTCTTTTCAGGGAACAGGCTTTCATCCCGTTCCCCTTCTCTGCACTCCCTGTGCTCAGGCTACGCCCCCTGCTGGATGTCTCCCCTTGCCCCATCATGCAGCATATACCTAACATTTAGCAGTCATCCGAAATAATTTCAAATGCCACCCCTTCTGCAAAACATTCTTTGCTTTTCATAACCAGAAATCACTTATTCCCACTTTGGTGTCCCCCCGCCCCCACATCTTTAACGTGCACCTTGGAGACATCTGCAGCCCAGGGAGAGGCAGTGCTGCTTGCATCAGCAAGGCCCTTGAGATCAGAGCACCCAAAGTACAGAAAATCAGGAAATATAATTAATACACCTGCCTTTGCTAGAAATCCATCTTAGATAACCCCTTTGGCAGGGATGCCCACTGGGGAGATCAGGAATGAGCATATGAAATTGTGAGCCAAATCAGAATATCAGACCTTGGTGAGAGGAGGGTGGGGAGGTGGGGATTGGAAAGTCCTTGAGAAACATTCTCTGGTCCTCAGGATTGCGCTCTGTGCTCTCTTCTCTCTCTGCCCCTTCTTTCTCCAGTTATGTACTGCTCTGCCGTCCACTCTTTGATTTTCTCTTTCTCATAGCTTTTCCCTACTTGTGTCTCTTCTGCTCATGATTTCCATATAAATGCCCCCCTGATCCTTTGTTGACCCCATTCTTCAGCTGTGTCCTCTCAGATACAATCTCTCAGCTGCTGCCCCCTGATTCTCTCCTTATCCCATGGTTTGCATTCCTAGGGAAGGACTGTGTTTGGCTTCACACAAACCTAGTAGAGTAAAAGACCATGGTACCTAGGTATACCAGCAGTTTCCCCTAGAAAAGGGGGTGGTTATGGCAGGGCCCGGGATTCATGAGTGTGGCTGGTATTGAGTTTAAGAAGGGGAAAGACATGCGCCTTTACCCTCAAGGAGCTTCCACCCTGAAGGGGGGAAACAGTCCGTGTGAATAATACAATTCTTGTGAAAAAGCTCTTTCCAAAACAGCAAAGCGATACATAGATAACATTCCTTTATTTATGATAATAATAATAATAATAATAATTTTTTGTGTACATATTACTTATTAAATGCCAGAAAATTGTATCTACTCTCATTGACTCCTCAAGACAAAACTTTCAGGAAGGTTTTATTAATGTAATTATTTTACAGATGATAAAACCAAGGCACAGAGAAGTTAAGTAACTTGTCCAAGGACACACAGGTGATAATAGAACTAAGATTCAAATCCAAGAATTCTTACACTATGGTCCATGACGATCACCAGTCTACTGTACTTCTACTCTAAGTGGACAGACAGTATGTTTCCTATTTTTCCAGCGTGACATAGCAGAATTTAGGGATAGCTGAAGGCCTAGATGTTAAGCAATTCAGTAGTACATGCAAATCATTTTACTTGATATATAACTTATTTGAATATTAGTAAAATTATTACTGCTGGCAAATGACTTTAGTCTAAGGAAAGAATATAACTTATAAGATGGCAAATGTGATGTGATTTGTATGCATCGTTGACATTTTTGGACCTAGTCACAGTTTTGACAGAATGGACATTTGGGAAAGTGCACGTAAGTTTTCCTGGTGACTCAGGCTTACCTTCCCCCAAGAAGTCTGAGAGAAGCCATATACACAGGACTCACTTCCTATTCTCTCTCTCTTTTTCTTTCTTCTCTCCTTTTTGTTGGGAAGCAACATAGCTTTCCATGGGGAGAATATTACATGAACATGCAATAGAAAATTGACGTAAGGAGATTTCACTGAACCCGTCACAGTTTGAACCCTGCCTCATTCAAGCACAAGAACTCTCCAGCATTGAACCCAAACAGCCAGATGGTGAACTTGTGTGTTCTGTGCATGCTACTACTCAAGTATGTTTTTCTACCATGTTGGCTGCTAGGGGATGCCACTGATATGTAAATATGTCATTGATAATTTGTCAGTTTGCCCTACTAATGACAGAAACTGTAACTCTCAAAATGATTAAAAAAATATCTAAGCAATAACTGTCAACCTGGAAATTTTGAAGATTGTCTTTGCAATAGGAGAGCCAGTGCGGTATGAATTCTGCTGGATTTCAGTGGGTACCTACCCCTGGGCTATAGGGCAGGCGTGCAGTTTCCGCTGATGGCTGGTATGTAAGAAGAGCCCTGCGAGTTCAGTGCCTTTCTTACAAGGGTCAATATGGAAAACAAAGGATTAAGACTTCCATCAACCTTTTATAGTCTTCCAGAAACATTTACTTTTATTGCTGTATTTTTTTCTTATGATGTGTATGAATGTTCCAGATCTAATATGCAGAACGAAATCATTCCTTGAAAAGAATTATCTCCACTTTTTAAAACGATTTTATTTATTTATTTATATTTATTTTTATATTTATTTATATTTTATATTTATTTATATTCATTGATTATTATATATTATTTATTTATTTGACAGAGAGAGAGAGAGACTGCAAGAGAGGGAACACAAGCAGGGGGAGTGGGAGAGGGAGAAGCAGGCTTCCCGCTGAGTGGGGAGCCCAATGCAGGGCTCTATCCCAGGACCCTGGCATCATGACTTCAACGGAAGACAGACACTTAATGACTGAGCCTCCCAGGTGCCCTGAGTTATCTCCATTTTATTGAACCCAGATGTAATGTGACCTTTTAGAAGAGAAGGGACCCCATCCCAAGTTTTGTTTGTTTGCTCCACATATTAAATGAATGCCATTGTGTGCCTTGAACAAAGCAAGAGGCACATAGAGCCACCTGGAGAAATAGGTGAAGCTGAAAGATGTACAAAAGGAAACCAATGGGAGGAAAGACACATTGTTGATTAAGCAGCTTCAGAAGCTGGGTCAAGAGAGAAAGGGAAAAGGAACAAGATACACATTCATAGCAGAAAACAGAGAAAGGAAAATTCCCATCTGAAAAGTCACTCCCTTAATATTGAGTAAGTGATCGCAGTCTACTTGCTGTAACCCACAATTCTTCGGCAATATTTTAGTATATTGCAGAGATACCACTGAGATCTGCTGTGCATACAATTCTACTTCAGCGCCTTCCCAACTGGCCAAATTTCTCCCTTTAATTTATGAGTTTGATTAAAATGTTAACAAAAACCACAGCTAAACCCAAATAATGTACTGGTCTGGGAATATGGCGTGCAAACTGCAAATAAATGTATTTAGTAAGATATTAGTATCTTGCATCAGAAGTACACCTTAAAATATGACCACGCTGCCCCCTTGGAAGAGGAAGTGGTTTTGTTACTTTATTTACCGATTAGGTTTTATTGCAGGCCGTATTATATTCTGACAGTTCTATGGTGAGAGTGTATTCTGATGCCACTTAGGCCCGCGGAGTGGTGCTAAATTCTCAGAGAATGGAATAAAACTGCTTGGAAAACATATGTTTCAGTCAAGTATGGTTTGTCCAGTTTGGTGCAGAGTGATTTTGCCTCAAAAGGAAAAGGTGTGGTCCCTTGAAAGAGGAAGGATGTTTTTTAAAATGGAAAGAGGAGTGGGGCGCCTGGGTGGCTCAGTGGGTCAAAGCCTCTGCCTTTGGCTCAAGTCATGATCCCAGGGTCCTGGGATCGAGACCCGCATCGGGCTCTCTGCTCAGCGGGGAGCCTGCTTCCTCCTCTCTCTCTCTGCCTGCCTCTCTGCCTACTTGTGATCTCTGTCTGTCAAATAAATAAATAAAATCTTTTTTAAAAAAGGGGAAGAGGAGTTAAAAAACAAAAAAGTGAAAAACACAGCTTTCAATGTTACGTGTCAGTTATATCTCAATAAAACTGGAAAAAGAAGTAAAAGGAAAAAACAAACGACTAACCAACCATGGCTTTGACCTTTTAGAGAGAAAGGGTGGCAGACGCTGGGAGAAATCAAAGACTGGGCATCTTTGTCTTTGTCTTACAGGAAGTGCAGGGGGGGCGTGGGGGGTGTGGGGTGTAGGATTGGGTCTTCTTATTTTCCTCAGCACTCCTCCTGCACCCTGTGAAGTGGTTCAGTACCACCAATGTACTTCCTTTCTTCCTCTCAGCTCCCAGGCCTCCCTGCGGTGAGATGCAGTGTGACCTTGGACCTGGTCCCAGAGGGGATTCTCACTGACCTCTGACATCCCAGCAGGCTGCTGAGGGGACAGACTTAGGGCCTCAACTTCTTTGTACCAGCACCTCCCTTACCTGCTCTATCTATCCCTCTGTCCTCTTTCCCATCATACTGTCAGGAGGTTTTTTGTTTTTTTGTTTTTTCTTTCTTTTAAAGATTTTATTTGTTTTAGTGAGAGAGAGTGAGCAGGATGGGTAGGGGCAGAGGGAGAAGCAGACTCCCCTGAACAGGGAGCCCGACTCAGGGATCCAATCCCAGGACCTTGGGATCAGGACCTGAGCTGAAGGCAGATGCTTAACTGACTGAGGCACCCAGGCACCCCCACCCCCCATGAACTTTCTATATGGATTCTCCTAGCCCCTGGGTCTTTCCAATCATGCAAAAATGAAGCCATTGGCCTGGGCCCAGAGTCTGATCTCATTCCTCAAACCTGATGGACAAAATGTGACTATGGAATCCTGGCCTGAGCCCTATTATGAAATGGAAGGTCATTTTTAGCACATGAAATCCTTGTCCGTCGCTGTAAAAAAAATTATTCTCGCTCAGTATTAAACTCTCGCTCTAAAACTTAACAACTCTGCAATTTTTATGAACTTGTGAAAGCCGTATATGTTACCACTTACTGACAGGCAGTAATGGCTATATTAGAGTAAGTTGAAATTAGTTTAAAAATAAATTTATTTGGCCATAAATATATAAATGTGACGGGAGTGACTGAATTTGCTAATAATTATTCCTGATTTTACAGACATGAATATTCTTTTCAAAGGCGGTCAAGAAGGGAGTGATAAAGGGATCAGGAGCCAAATGAACTCCTCAGGCTTGCTTTGGAGAATTTTTCTTTTTGAAGCCATGTCAAGATTATCAGTGCTTTGAAGTCTATCACATGAGTTAAAGTAAATTGGCCTGGTTAAAACAGAAAGAAGGGCCATCCCGTAATAACAATGGTGAATAGGATTTGAAAATATGACTATGACTAATATTTTTTGTTCCAGGTATATTGGAGATCACTCTTCTCCTCTGTCTTGGTCCTTAGGTTACTGATGTAGGTGGGACTGATGCTTTCAGCCTGGAAAACATTTATGGGATGGTTGTGTTATAATTATAAGGACAAAAGCCTGTTTTTAGATTTGTAGTTCACCTGAGTGAGGCCCTCTTGCCCTCTACTGTGGGAAGACGATCTTGACAGAAGTTTGGCAGTTGACTGTCGCATGGAGGGAGGCATCTCAATCTGGGTGAAAATATCAAAATGTAATCCATTCCATAGTAATTTTTTTCTGAGAAAGCAAAGGCACAGATACACAGCTTTCTGGCAATTATTCTGTGTCTTGCTTGGATTATTTTGTGCATGGTGTAGACCTTAGGAGCAAACAGAGATCTCCCACGGAGGGTTCATGGTGGGATGGCAGGTAAGTAAACATGGGGGAGACCTAGTCTGTGTTCCTTTAGCATTGTTTGTTGAGGAGATAGCTTGTTTTCTTGGTTTCTCAAGAGGAGACTAAACTGAGGGGCAAAACAGAAGAGAAATCTAGAAGATGATATAAAAAATACACAATAGCTCCTGCTAAACTTTGCATGGTGACTCGTAGCAGGTGGTGGAGATGAAGCCCATCAAGGTATTCTTCAGAAAGATGTCACCCAAATGTATCATGTCACGTGCTGGGAAAATTTGACCACCTCCAACTGTGAAATAGAAGAATGGCTGTTCTTTCCTTTAACCCCAACTAGTGAGACCAACCCGTAAGGTGTCCTTTCTCCTGAGCCAGGCAGGGAGCCAGACCCTTGCCTCTACATTCCTCTCTAGACTGGGAAGGTAAGCCAAATCCAGTGGTGTTATAAAAGTGGTCCTGGAATTTTCAGAGGACATGGGCTCCTCTGAGTCTCTGGATGTGAACTCCAGGATTGTTGGAACAAACACAGTTATACCAAGTCTCTTTTTGGCATTCTACATCTGAAGGCCTGGTTGTGAAGTAGTACACATCCTCTGAGCTCTGTCCCAGCAGCTGGTCTCCCCTGCTCTGCAGAGCATGAGCTGAGCAAACACACTGTAGTCAGAGACCAACCTTCCACAAACAGTGGAGTGAGTCTGGGGAAATCAGAAGCTTCTATACCTGGGGATGCTGGACATGCAGACAGCAGGGCCAACCAGCCTGAATGACTGAAGAGGGGGATAAAAATGAGAGACATCAAAGAAGGAAGGCCTCCTACTTGGCAGTGGAAACTCGGGGGCATATCCTTGGACTCCAATTGCTTCAGAGAAGAAAGTACCTACAGCTGCTAGACAGTAAGGAAAGACAGCAATGTTGAAGCATGTCATGGTAAAATAGGATAGGAAAAGAATTTTGGGATACAATGCATTGCTTGAGAGTGTCAGGTCATGTGACAGGGATATATGACTGGCATAATGTCACTAATGGAGAGCATTTAAGACAAATAACACAACTGACATGTCCTTGACCAGTTTATGAAGAAATACCAGAAAAATCCCAAAAGCTCTCGTAGGGCAAGGAAGACTGTCTCCCTCTGGGCTGATATTCTGCACATGTGCTCCTTCTTCGTGGAGAATGTCAGACTCACAGATAGCTGCAATGTGAGTGTGAATCATCTCCTGTAGATCATAAAAAGGCAATATTAAAGTAGTGAAACTAAAGTGATTTTGAAGGAAACGTTCTAAGGAATCATAAAATAATAAACAAAGACTGAAGATTGAGGTTTGGGTCATAGAACCTGTTTATTTGAACTTATCAAGCATGGGAATTCATTGAAAAACAAAAATGAAGGTATGGCCTGGGATGATTTGGTACAGAATTCTAGAAAGGAGACATTCATATTACAATATTATAAACAGGAGATGAGCTGTACATGACGGGTTCTCAAAAAAACTGTGTTTGAGAATCCAAGGTCAGATCAGGACTTGCTCCCATAGTGTTTGTTGTGTTTTGCAGTGAGTAGTGTTAAGTTCTCCCATGTACCACGATGTACCAAGCTCTCTCTGCCTATAAAAGATAGTTCCTTAAGTGCCAATCCAATAGTCCAATAAGAAAGGAACAACAGAAACAGAAGAGTTGAAGAAATCTAAATGCTTTTTACAATTCTTCTTCAAATCCAGTTCAAACTGGCCTGGTTAGAAATCCATTTCTAAGAAGAAAGAACAACTTAAAAAAAAATAATTCTTGTGAACCCTTGTTATTATGCATGGGAAGGAGCTATATGAAGAAAATAAATCATTCTAATATGTTTACCAAAGCTTATGGTTCCTCGTGACAATGAGAATGGGTGTTAAGTCCATAGATCAGGGGTTGCGAACTCAAATAATGACAGGAACCAGGCAGGTAATTAAATGCTGAAGCAGGGTGGAGGATGATCTAATTTTAAATGTTGGCAACTAATTAAAATGTTTTAAAAGTACTGTAGAAGCCAAACAAAACACATCTGGGTACCACATGTCCAAGGGCAAGCCTAAAGCAACTTTTGAAATCCTACTCCTTCTTCAAGGCCTGCCTTGTATGCTTGCCTCTCCAGGAATCTTGTTATTGCAGAGACAGCCCATGCTGATCCTGACCTTCTGGAAGCTTCTACTGGACTGGTAACTAGGAATATAAACTATAACCCTTGTGCTCCCTCACTCTTGCCTCAGTAGGGCTTTCACTCCCCATGAGACTGAAGGTCCTTGGGAACAGAGTCCATGTGTTATGGTTTTCTCTTTTTCTGACATTGGCAGCACTTTCGGGTCCTCAAGAGTAATAATGATGGTAAATATAAGAGCAGCAGCCACCATTTTTAAAGCTCTTTCATGAGTCTGACACATTTCTGATAGCTTTTACATGCGTCATTTAATCCTCACTATCCTTGTGAGGCTGGTACTAAACATCATCCCATTTTACTGATTGGAAAACTGAGGCACAGAGAAGTTAAGGGACTGGTCAAGCTCACACAGCTGGTGAGAGGCAGAGCCAGGACATCTGGCCAGCATGTTTGCTGAGGCACAATGCTACAGCTATTATTAATTCAACATAGTTTTTCCTAGCCAGGAATGTAAAGCTTTACAGTAGTGTTTATGAATCTTAATGTGTTGGGCTGAAGAGCCATTCTGTTTTATTTCTGCCTCTCTTCTGCTTTCTGTCTTTTGTTCATTTTTGATTCCCAATAAGGAGCAGAGTAGTAGAGTTAACATAAAACACCCAACGCCTTCAGATGCCAAAATAGGCGGGTCACTTGTTCATGTTCTTTATTCAAAATTAGGTGTATGCCCCTTCAGTTCACCAGTCTAAAAGTTTTGTAGGTGCATTCGGCAATTTAAGAGCCAGATAAGAGATACTGAATATTTTCGTGAGAAGCACTTGAGGGGAGAGAGGAAAGTTCTTGGTGGTGAGCAGGTTGCTCTTTCTGCAGTGGAGAGCTGTGCATAAATTATTGGTGGGATGAACCAGGAAATGGTCTCAAGGTTTTGTGACTGTGGGTATATCAGTATTTGACCCCTGCTTCATCAGTGGTTCTTCTCTATATGGAAGGGGATCAAGTCATGCATCAGGCTATTTTATTGTGCATTCGGGATCATAAAAATACTTGATAATCATTTCTGAGAGTAAGTTGCTCTGAGATTGTGTTATGGTTACTATTCTCTGCTTATGTAATAGCAGAGCTCATTTTGTAATAGACAAATGGCTGTATCCTACCTGTCTGAATGGAAGATGAAGAGTTGCCCTTCACATCCACCCAGGTATGTTCTGGTATGTTCTAACACCATGGAGAGTTGCTCAGCTCTCTGGCTATTGAGAAAAGTCTTAACAGTTTGTCTTCTAGAGCCAGGAGAAGGTATAGAAAAGAACAAAGATGGGATCCTTCACCCTATTGTCTCATTCCTTTCCTGGCCAGACTTTAAATATGGCTGCACTGTTGCCAACACATGTGGCAAATGAACTTTGGATATAGCCCTTTGATGTGGCTGGGAACATGATATTTGGGTATCTGTCCTTGAGTCTTTCTACTGATGCTCAGGCTGAAAGCCATGGTTGCCCCATCATGTGTCTGCACCTAATATTTCATCATCACCACCATATGCTTCAGACGTTCTGCTGCCAATCAAACCTTGTCTGTCTGAAGCCCCATTCCCTCTGGACCCTGCATTCTTTTTCATGATAATGGGTGCCAATGGAATAATTTGATAGACTAATCTCCAATAATGTTACTCTTCTCAAGTAAAAGTCTCTTTTAGCCTAGTTAAAATGCACAGCACCTTTAGAAGGTCTTTATGGTGTGACAGGAAAATTAGAAATTTCTGAAAGACCAATCAAGAGGACATATTCTGGTGAGTGAGACCTTCCATAACTCTACAACTTAAGCCAGTGAGAACTTTTAGGTGTTTCTGTTTCATGTAGCAGTGAACTGCCCAGGGTCACACACATGCACGCACACATACACACACACCCTTCTCACCTCTTTAGGACATATGAATATGGACTCACTGTGTACTGACTGAAAGCATAGTAGCAAAAAGATATGAATTCAAGTAGTAGAAGCAAAAATATATAGAAAATGGTGTCCAATTTAATTGGACATTTAAAAATTTAATTTACCATCTGATGATTCTCAAAATGTTTAACAATTGAAAGATTTCACTATTGAGGAATGTTTAAATATATTTTGTTATGCCCATTGATGAATGTTATCTTATGCAAATATTTAAATAGTCACAAAATAAGGGGAGTGGAAAAAATTTTAAAAATATGTATATAAAAGTACATACATGTACATGTGCACACAGACACAGACACACATATTGATTTATAAAACCCTACATGTTCCAGTATAAGACAGGAAGTCTCCAAAACAATATCTGAGTGATGTTTTGGGGTCTGGGGCTTTTAATATCCAGTGTTACATTTCTCGGCATTTTGGACAATTCACATGTATTATTTTAAAAGTGACTGATAGACGAATGTGGTAGTGATGACAGAAAGAAATGTCTGTGTGCCATGACTGCACCAGCTTTGGCTTTGCTGACAGAGGAGGCAGAGAGCCTGCAGTTCTGTTTCTCCTGAACTACGAGTTGTATTACAGCAACCTGGTCCTGGAAAGCAAGACCCAGGGTTTCTGGATCCTGATGGTTGAGAAGGCAGAGGGTAATTAGTGTCTCCTGAAGTGCGAAAGCCAGGATTGATGCTGGGCTTCATCTAGGGCATGCAGTGCCCCTCTCAGAAGAATTCAGGGGGCTAGGGCATAATTTGGTAGCCGCTGTGCTGTCTGCTCCTCCAAGACACTGCCTGTACTGACCCCTATTTTAGCAATTTCCTATAGCTTTATTTCCCGAAAGATGGTAGAAGAACACCAACCAGTTAGCTGTACTAGCTGAATGTTCTCTTGGTTGACTGGGCAAGTACACTTTGATGAGAACCAATCCCAAGCAACTGCTTTTAGTCAAGATCTTTTGTGTTGGGGCCTCTACAGACTCTAGCTTCTGTGGCCACCCCAAGACGCTCTAAGTCCAAGGAGCTTTTTTTTCATGTCCTTCAGCCTCTCTGCCAAACCATGTTATGAGGAGTAAATAACAGATTTTTTTTTTAACACTAAAAAATTCCAGAATGCTGCTTCTGTTCCTAATGGAGCAACAGAGACTGGATTTGCACATCAGTGCTAAATACTCTAAGTTAGACAAAATAATTGAAACAATGGATTGCAGAGATAGGACACTTAGAAAGCTGAGGATACTCATCCATAATAGAGGAGATACAAAGTAAGTACCTATGATTGTCCTGCCTTATGGCCTTGAGATTTTCCATGCTATAGCCCAGAAAGGGGAAGATTGGCAGAATCCACTTGGAGAGATCGACTTCAAAATTTTGTTAAGCCAACAGGGCTGAAATTTGCAGGGTAGAATATTGGAGAGGAGAGAGCTACACATAAAATGAGAGATGTGCAGATAATGAATTTTGGAGATCTCAAGGCTCCCTCTGCATCTTCAGCTGATACTGATCAGTGATTGCATTGGAGATGATGATTTGAGGCCAGAGAAAGCACTTCTAGAAAGGGAAGACAGAACAGCCTGCAAAGCTTTCACAGGTCTAGGAAGGCTTCCCTTCCTCCAGAGAGCATAGAGAAACCTTGTAATGCATGGACATCAAAGTACTCAGAAGGGCTGAGCTGATTCTAGATTAAAAGCTGTTCTGGTTCAGCCTAACAAAGGTTAAAACAGAGCCTTGAAAGGATTAAACTGTTTGTAAGTAACTTAACTGCACCTTGGAATAAAGCTCAGGAATCTTTAGAGTATAAAAATACCCGTCACTCAGTAAGGTGAAATTCAAGTTTAGCATCTCATCTGAAATGACTAGTCAGCCAAAGAAGCAAGAAAATGCAGACTATAATGAGGAGAGAAATTAATCAATAGGAAGAGATAGAAAAGGCACAGATGGTAGAATTAATAGGCACAGAAATTAAGAGTTATTATAAATAGATTCAATATATTCAAGAAGATAAAGGAAATAATGAACATATGAAGAAGATATATGGAAAATAGGAAAAAGGTGCTACTCAAGCCTTTAGAGAAAAAAATATAGTCTGAGATGAAAAATACATTAAAGGAAATTAATAGCAAATTAACTGCAGATTAAGCATTGTGCAAGAAAAGTTAAGTAAATATGAGGATGTGATAGGAGAGAAGAAACCATCCAGGCTTCAATACAAACAAACAAACAAAAAATGAATCACATTAACCCTGGGATGGCTTTAAGTGTTTTAGGATACATGTAACAGGGAATCCCCCAAGGAGAGGGGGGGAAGTACAGGGAAACTATTTGAAAAATAATGAGTCAAAAAAAAAAAAAAAAGAAGACAAGCCACAGACTGGGAGAAAATATTTGCAAAATACAAAACTGATAAAGGACCGAGCACTTAAGAGCACTTAAAACTCACCTCTAAGAAAATGAGCAAAGGATCTGATCAGACACTTTCTCAGAGAAGAAGTAAGCAGATGAAAGGATGCTCAACATCCCATTGGGGGGGAATTGAAAACTAAAACAACAAAGAGATACCACTCCACACCAAACAGTGGCTGAAATCCAAAACACTGGTAACGACAAATGCTGGCAAGGATGTGGAATAGCACAACCTCCCATTCGTTACTGGTGGAAATGGAGAAAAAAAAAAAGGTACAGCCACTTTAAAAGACAGGTTGGCGGTTTCTTACAAAACGCAACATACTGTTACCATACAGTCCAGCAATTGGTATTTACCCAAATGAATGAAAAAACTTAGCTCCACACAAAAACTCACCTACAGACGTTTATAGAAACTTTATTTACAATTTCCCAACACTAGAAACAACCAGTAGGTGAATGGATACCTAAGTTGTCCAGTGTCCAGACAATGGACTGTGATTCAACACTTAAAAAAAAAAAAAAGGCACTATCAAGCCACGAAAAGACATGGGGGAAAATCTTACTTGCATATGACTAAATGAAAGAGGCTGGGCTGAATAGCCTACATACTGTATGATTCCAACTATGTGCAATGCTGGAAAAGGCAAAGCTGTGGAGACAGTAAAAAGAGTAGTGGTTGCCAGTGGTTCCATCCTAGGAAGGGAAGGAATAAACTAGCAGAACATAAGCATCTTTTAGGGCAGTGAACCTATCTTGTATGATGCTAAAGTGGTGATACATGACACCGCGTATTTATGAAAACCCACAGAGTCTGCAAAGCCAAGAGTAAACTTTCAACTATGGACTTTGGTGGATGATCACCATGGGGCAATGCAGATTTACTGATTGTAACAAACATAGCGCTCTGGTGTGGGATGTCCAGAGTGGGGGAGTCAACGGGGTCTGTGGGAGATATTTGCACTTTCTGCTCGACTTTGCTATGAACCTAAAGCTTCTCCAGAGAATGAAGTGTATTAATTAAAAAATCATGGCCAGAATTTTTCTCAATTTCATACAAGTAATAAACTCAGAGGTCCAGAATGTTCAGCAAGGTAGCATCATAAAATGAAAACCAACACTGTACCATAAAAATTCTATTCAAAGTTTTTAACCTGTGATGAAGTGAAAATCTTAAAAACATTAGAAAAAAAAAAAAAAGGAAAGTTTAAAAAAAAGATTTAAAAAAAAAAAAGAGCACATAGATAAGAATTAGAGTGGATTTTGCTTAGCAGTAATGGGAGCCAGAAAAAAGGAGAGCAGCCTTATTGAAAGAGACAAAAGTCTGCCAACCTAGAATTCTATGTCCATTGAACGTATCTTTCAGGAGGACAATAAAACAAGGCCCCGTTCAGACATATGAAAGCTGAACGAGTTAATCACGATCAGACTTGTATCTAAGAAATGGTAAAGAAAGTTCTTTGGGCAGAAGACAAATGTTACCAGATACAAATCTGAGTGTACATAAAGGAAGAATGAGCCTTGGAAGCCATACGATGATACAAAAGTTGGGTTTTTCTCTGATCTTACAAATCTCCTTACAATATAAGAGTGTTTAAAATGAACAAGGCTGCCTTTTGGAGTTTTTCTTATATGTAGAAGTATGTATGTTCTCTGACTACGAGAGAGCACAGGCTGGAAGAGGAGAGATACAAGAACACCATGGTAAGACCCTTTCATTATATGTCAAGTAGGTGAACATGAATTGAGAGTAGATTGTGGTAAGTTAAAGAGGTGTACTAAAATCTCCTAGGCATCCAACTGAAAAACAGATACAAACCCATAAACAAAAACAAGTGCACAACAAGGTATGGCTGTTAGATCAATAAGGGAGATAAAATGGAATCATAAAAATACTTTATCCAAAGAAGGTTGAAAAGGACAGAAAATGGGATGAAAAAGAAATAGGGCACATAAAAACTAATAAGCAAGATCGTAAGGTTAAAAGTAATGCCATCAGTCATGACATAATATGTGTGTATCTTAACAGTGCAATTAAAGGGCAGAGTCCTTTATTAGATTTAAAAAGCAAGTCCCCACTATAAACGGCCTACAAGACACATATTTTCAATGTAAAGGCCCAAATAGGTTAAAAATAAAAGCATAAAATCATATGTGAATGCTAACATTAAGCAACAGAAAGCTAAAGTGGCTTAGTCTTGGCCAAGATGTACACTGAACACCAAATACATGAACGATAGAAAAAAGTGATTAAGTAGCACTTCATTGAAATGAAAACATTTGTTCTTTCTAAGAGACTTCTACAGAAATAAAAAGACAAGTCATTGACTGGGAAACATGTTTTCAAAATAAATATTTGACAAAGGACTTGTATTCAGAATATGTAAAGAACTCCTACAATTCAAAATTAACATGACAACTTAATTTAAAAATGGTCCAAAGATTTCAACCCTTTACTAAAGAAGATACATAGATGCAATATTCCCTCCTTGTAAGTTGTTCACTATTCATAGTTGTATATGGAAATGTAAATTAAAACCACAAAGAGCGATTCATATAAAACCTCTAGAATCTCTAATATTAAAACACCATTATTTCAAGAGTGGGCGAGGACTCAGAAGAACTGGGATTTTCATACACTCTGGGGGGGGGGATGTAAATGATAAGCCATTTTGGAAACAATTTGCCAATTTCTTGAAAAGCAAAAAATACACCTACTAAATGACTCAGACATTCCATCAAAACATTTATCCAAGAGAAATAAAAGCATTTGTCTATGGGAAGATTTGCATAAATGTTCATAGCAGCTTTATTTTTAATAGCTAAAAACCAAAGACAGCCCATGTACCCACTGAGAGAGAAATGGATCAATGCCTTGTGGTATATTCATAGAATGGGTAACTAATCAATGATTTTTTAAAAAAAAAGTGAACTTTTTAAAAATTTTTATTCTATTTTTGAAGATTTATTTGAGAGAGAGAAAGGGAGCACAATGTGAGCAAGGGGAAGGGGCAGAGGGAGAGGGAGAAAGAGAGAAGCAGACTGTCCCCGTGAACATAGAACCTGATTCAGGGCTCTATCCCAGGACTCTGAGATGACCTGAGCTAAAATCAAGAATCTGACGTTCAGCTGACTGAGCCACCCGGGACACCCCCTCCCCCCCACCCGAAAGAATGAGGATTTAAAACAGACAACAGCGAGGCACCTGGGTGGCTCAGTGTGTTAAAGCCTCTGCCTTTGGCTCAGGTCATGATCTCAAGGTCCTGGGATCGAGCCCCACATCGGGCTCTCTACTCATCAGGGAGCATGCTTTTCACCACCCACTTCCTGCCTCTCTGCCTACTTGTGATCTCTGTCTGTCAAGTAAATAAATAAAATCTTAAAAAAAAAAAACCCAGACAACATTTTGGATGAATATCCAAAAAATTATGCTGCATAAAAGAAGCTAAATGCCCCCCTACAAAAATGAGTACTTATTATATATTCCAATTATAGACAATTTAAGAGAATGAAAATTAGCCCATATGACATATAGAAGATCAGTGGTTGCCTGGAGTGGGTGGGGGAGTCGTGGAAGGGCAGGAGAGATGGATAAAAAAGGGGAATAAAGAAACTGTGGGTATGATAGATACGTTCATCATCTTAAGTGTGGTGATGCTCTCACGAGTGTAGACATATGTCAAAAACTAATCCAATGATGGTTGTTATATAGTTTTATATATATATATATATATATAAATATATATATATATATATATATATATATATATATATATATATATATATGTCAGTTATGCCTCAATAAAGCTGTGCATGTTTTAAAGATTTCGGATGAGTCGTTTGTAGAGTGGGCACAGCCTTCCAGAATATGGCTGCCTGAATCCAAAGCATAACTCTGGAAGCTTTTGCCTTGGGTTGAGGCTTCCATGTTTATAGCAAAAGGACACCTAGGGAGAGAGCTTCCTTGTAAGGAGTGCTCAGGGTTGGACTCCTTGGAATCTGTTGTACTTCTCGGTTTAATATGTGCCACATTCCGTTGCATTGCAATACCACCAATGAAAAAGAAAAAGGAGGATTATTTGTGGATGAAATAAAGGAGGACAACACAGCAAGCAGGCATTGGCTTTGACAGTCATGATCTTAGATCGTCAACAGAAATAATAAAAATATGAGGGAAGTGACCTGGGACTGAAAGTTATGAAGCATGGTTTTCTAAAGATTTTTTTATTATTTGGGACGCCTGGGTGGCTCAGTTGGTTAAGCAGCTGCCTTCGGCTCAGGTCATGATCCCAGCGTCCTGGGATTGAGTCCCACATCGGGCTCCTTGCTCGGCAGGGAGCCTGCTTCTCCCTCTGCCTCTGCCTGCCATTCTGTCTGCCTGTGTTCACGCGCTCTCTCTCTCTGACAAATAAAAAAAATCTTTAAAATAAATTTTTTTTAATTATTTATTTGACAGACAGAGATCACAAGTAGGCAGAGAGGCAGGCAGGTGGGTGGGTGGGGGGGGGTGTAGGAATGGGAAACAGGCTCCTTGCCTAGCAGAGAGCCAGATGTGGGGCTCGATCCCAGGATCCTGGGACCATGACCTGAGCTGAAGGCAGAGGCTTTAACCCACTGCGCTACCCAGGTGCCCCCAAAACATGGTTTTCTAAAGCCATGTATAAAGATTACCCTCATTTTTAAGCATCCGAATATGTCCATACGTAGTTACAATATGCTGACTGACATTGGAATGGAGTAAAGCAAAAATGGTCTTCTGTCTGGAATAGATTAATTTCATCGAACAGTTTCAGCAAAAATTGATTTTTACATGTCAATAAAATAACATTTGTATTGTTCTTAGAAATGTTTTTCTGTTACTCATCAGGAAAAAAACCCCTCCCTGTACAAACCTTAAATATTTTGGACATATTTTACCTTTGTACCATGTGCATCACACCATGGGCTGTGGGTTTATGGAAGCTGAAAGCAGACGCCTCTCTACAAAATGCAAATCATTTCTGTTGATTTTATTAATTTCGTATGTAATAAAATATTTGGTTTTAGTAGATAAAAACAGATTGGAGTTGTATGAGTAAGACTCTCATTAATTGTAATTCTTTTTCCTGGGAATTTTTTCTCTTAGATTCCATACATAATATACCCCAAATCCAGAAATTCCAATTTAGTGATCTGTAGCTTCTTTTTTTTTAAGACTTATTTTTTTTTATTTTAAAATTTAACTTATTTATTTACTTGTCAGAGAGAGATAGTGGCAGGCAGAGTGAGAAACAGACTCCCCACTGAGCAGGAAACCTGAAGTTGGACTCGATCCAAGGACCCTGGGATTGTGACCTGAGCTGAAGACAGGTGCTTAATCGACAGAGCCACCCAGGCATCCCAAGATTTATGTGTTTTAGAGAGTGAGTGAGTGCAAGCTGGCAGAAGGGCAGAGGAAAAGAATCTTCAGGAGATTCCCTGCTGAGTGTGGATCTGAGGACCCATGAGATCATGACCAGAGTGGAAACCAAGACTTGAACACTCAACCCACATGAGTCACCCAGACAGTCTGTATCTTCTATGCAAATCTATCTATATGGTGATCTTATATGGCTGAGACCCACATGACTGATAGATAAAAGAACCAAGCAGTGATTATTGTCCAAATTTTTCCCAATAAAAGTAAATAATAGCTAACTCACTAAGATTTTATCAAGGGATTTGTAAGAGATCTTTTCATTTGATTATAGAAAATCCTTAAAATGGAGGAGCATTTTGTAAATGCTGCCAGCTCAGTCAGTAAAGCATGAGACTCTTGTTCTTGGTTGGGTCATGAGTTTAAGACCCACATTGGGCCTGGAGCTAACTTGAAAAAAAAATCCTTAAAATGGTTTAGTAATTATGAACATATGTTAAGAGAACAATGATGGTTTCATGGGAAAAGAAAAACCATAACAAAATTATAGGTACAAAATATAGTGGGATAGAAAGGTACAAAATGCAGTGGGATGGAAAACTCTTCTTGACCATCATGATATTGAACCCCATATTGTGTAATATATCACACAATATTGTAATATATATTGTAATATAATATATTGGATATAATAATATATTGTAATATAATATACTGGATATAGTATAATAGGCTTGCTTTGACACCACAGATTGTATTTGGCATCCTAATCATTTATCACCTCTTTGTACATCTTCAAAAATAATGGCTAATTGAACAATATATTCACACAGAATATTGCAGAAGATTTTAATGAGGCAGAAAATGTCAACATTTCAATGGGTGATAGGTTTTGTTCAGAGCAGCTGGAAGTTATGAATTGCCAATTAGGAAAACTTTGGTAATCGGGGTAATCTTTGTTGCCTGTCCAGAATTTATCTGAGTTTGGCAGCCATAAATTTGGAAATAAAATGATGACCCGTGGAATTCCCTTATGTTGTGCAATATATTTGTATAAAACTTTCCAATTTCATGTGTTGCAGATTGAACCGCATTAAATAGCATTTAAAGGTGAATCTTTATAATTTTAATTGGTAACACTTACTATTTTGTTTTATTGATTTTTTTTTTTTTTTTTGCTCCTGGCATAATATAAAGCAAAAAAGAGAGAAGAACAAAATTAAAATTAACACTTACTAGTTGATTTGATCAGTGTAGACAGCTTCAATTGTTAATCCGGGTGTCAAAACAGATTGTTTTCTCCCAAAGAATTGTATGATTCATGTGACAAGTAGACTGTAATTGTGAAGGAACTCATTACATTTGTTTTACCAATTTTACCGATTATTTACCAAACAACTGATTTTACAGAAGCTACAAGGGGAAAAAGTACGATGAAGAACTCATGTGCACAAGGAAAAATATGTAAAGAATTCTGTACATGAATAAGTAATTTTGATAAAACACTTTCTGCAATGGAGGATAAGGACATGTGGAATCTTTCTTGTACATTTTTGCTTCTCTGACAGATCTTTATGGGACCAATTCTCAACACTGCTGTTGGAACCATGCCTCTTCGGTTCTTTTGGATTAGGAAGGCGTCTTCTTTGATTTCTATATAGAAACCTGGTTTTAGTTTACAGAAGGTACAGATAGAAGAAAGACTGTTTGGTGGCAAAGTACATTATTCATAATATTTAGAAGACAATTTATTCTGATGAGCTGAATTACGCTAATTAAAATGCACCAACTCTGACACTAAAATTGTGTTCTCCACATGGAAATTATTTCTCTCCTTGGACCTGGGATCCACGTGTTGCGAAAGAACATTTGAAAAAGGTAGTAATTACCTTCCCATGCTTTGTCACCGTGTCCATTTTTCCCACCAAGGGGATGGCCACTGTCACCCAAGAACAAAAAAGCTATCTTATTTACTAATGATGTCTGTATTTTCCTTTTTGTAGTCCCCACCACTTATATATGTGGTGCCTCATGTTTTTTATGCTTCGATGCCATCCAGCTGCGAGAAAGAATAGTAATCACATCTAATTAGAAAAGATTAAAATCCTATGACTCACAGAAATAATGAAAGTTGATTATATTTTATACAAGGCGTAAATCCCAAACCTACATTTTGCCCTTGAAATTGGCTTCCACTTCAACCAGCAGTGTAGTGACAGCCTTGTGAACGTTCATCATGGTGCTTGATCGCTCCGTTGTCCCAGGACCCGAAAGGTCGGCCTTGTCCCGAGGGACTCCCCTTCTTTTAGGCAGAAAAAGAGAATCCCGTCAGATCTTATTTTTTTCTTTAAACCTTACTCTATAACGTTTTGATTTTATTTCCTTTAGCATGTTAAGTCACAATGATAAATGAGAACAGAGTAATATCCGTGATTTAAAAAGAATCAACTGACCAGACTCCTAATGTTCCTTCTCACCAGTCCCCAGAACCAAAACATCATCTCAGGTTTTGTTCCAGTTTTCTAGGGGAAGAGAAACAACATGCAATGGGGAGACGATGGTTTCCTTTTCAACGACGAGGATTTTTTTTTTTCCCCCCTTCATCCTGGACTCAGCGTGAATGTTCTTTTTAGTTATAGTCCAGTGCACAAAGATCCTTCCTGCACACACACAGGCATTGGTGTTGAACATATGAGGTTTTATAGTGGAGCAGAGGGACACATTATACACAAATAGATTTGTGCCGTAAACACATATGGGCATAAGGGATTGTCTAGATGGAAAAAGAAAAAAGAAGCCAACATAAAAACTTCAAAAGGATTGAATTGCAATTCTAGGAGGCAGGAAGTGCTCATTTATCTATCTACCTGTCTGGCATAAGATCACAGCTTTCTGAAATATATGCGTGAAAATGTTTTTTTAAGTCCAATGATAAGATAATTCAGATAACACATGGGATTAGTGTGAACACTGCGATATTAATCTGAGTTAGATACCCCCCTTGGGGGGATAAGCCACTTTTACTCCACAGGTGTGTGTGTGTGAGCTGAAGTCATACCATGGGTAACAAAGTCCGTGGTTGTGGTAACTATGAGAAGGGACGACATGAGACACTGGGACATGGTATTTAAGCGGTGGAAAAGTTTTCTTGGGATCTCTTCTCAGTGTGCAATGATGAAAAAAAAAAAAGTGGAACTTCTGTTAAAAACTTGGCTTGCAAAAATAAGATTGGAGTCATGGAGAAGAAAAGGACAAAGTTACCTTTAGGGAAAGAACATCAGTGAATATTACTCCATTCTGAATGAGGAGAGGGAAAATAGAGTGCCTTCTGGAAATTGAGGGTGGCTGTTTTTAAAAGGAGCAATTCTTTCGTTGAAATATTTGTATGCTTATCTCTCCTTTGATTGCTTCTTTTGCATGGAGGGGTATCACTGGAAATAAATGCATATCATAAACCAGGAGTGATGTTTCAAAATGGATTCTGTGAAGGTTAGGGATAATAGGTTCCTGATAGGAATAATATATTATTGTTCTCTGCTGAAGAGAAAATGAATAAATGTTTGTTCTCCAATACTAGCTCCTATAAAAGTGGGGTCAAGTTCAAGTTGTTCCTATAGCATGGAGCTATCTGCCTGGACCTGTCTTGATGTCCTTCTTTTCAAGTTAACTTCATGGTCAGCTATGATCATATCCCTTTGGAAATGCCTGATGCCCTTGAACCTGTTTGTCAAACCTCTCTGCTTTGTCAGACTTATTTGGCGAAACTACAATCCAAGCAAAATCCAACTCCCACCCCGCTCTGTACCTGCACCTGTGAGGAGGAATGTGGCTACAGAAAACATCAAACAAAACACAAAAACACAACTCAGCCACCCTTCTCACTGAGCACAAAGCTCATGTGCTCCTGCCTGGACCCAGCACTCTGCAGCTTTCCTTCCGCAACCTGCACTTCTCGCTCCTCAAACCTCCAAGCTCTACCCCCTCTCCAGATGTCCCTGCTTCCTACTTCCCTGAGAAAAGTTGAAATGATCACAAGAGATATCCCCACAGCCTCCCAGCACCACATGCTGACTTCTCACTTTGCAGAACATGAACCGTCTGAGTTGCTTTGTAAAGCACGGACCCTTAAATTTGTGCCCCAAATCTGTCCCATCTCATATACTCTAGAACACCGTGCCAACAGTTTTCTCTCCTGCATCATACAGCTCCCCCTCTCTGTAGGATTATCCCTTTAAGAAGATACTAATCCTGTAATTTTTCCAATATTAAGAAAATATCTTCATTCCTGTTTTTCCTCACCAGGTAACACCCCATTTCTTTGCTCCCCTCTATAGCAAAATCTCTTAAATAGGCTGTGTATACATGTGGTCTCTCATTCTGTTGCTCTCTTTCTACCTTCAGTCCATCTTATCTGACTCTTCTCACCACTCCATGAAAACCACTTTTATAAGGATCACTGGGGACCAGCCTGCAGAAGAGCCCAGTAATTCATTCTCAGCCAACATGCATTTGATATGTTGGCAACATTTGATATAATCGATCATACTTCTTTGACACGCTTCCTTTATGTGGCTTCCACAGTAACATGCAGTGCCCGTTTTGCTCCTGTAACACTCTTCCTTGCTGGTTACAGCATGTGTTCTTTTGCTATTGAAGAATAATTAATGCTAGCCTAGAAAACGAAAGAAACAACAAATCAAGATAACTTTCTCTGCAAGCTTATGATATCTTATGGTCACTGGCTAGGAGTAAAAGTCCTTAAACCTTTCTTGCTAGCTTTAGGTCCAGGGCCTTCTAATGAATTACGTACTTTCCTATTACCTGACTTAATGTCCAGCAAACTTCCCAAACTCTGGATGTCCACAACTGAACTAAACCTTCTCCAGATACATTTTTGACCTACAGGCTTTTATAACTCAGTTGATGACAGCTGTGTCTTTTTAGTTGCTCTTGTGTTTTTTCTTATAACTCACATCTAATCACTACCACACTATTGCCATCTACATCTAAACCACCAGCATTTCTTACCTGGGTTACTTTGATAGTCTGTGGCCTGCCCTCCTGAGTTTACAACCCCTTGTCCCTACCCCCAATAGTCTGTTTTGAATATAGTAACGAGATGGAATTTTAAGAAAGGTTATGCCACACCTCTGCTCACAAAACTTAAGTGGTATCCCATTTTACTGAGAGTAAGGCCAGTTCTTTTGATCATTTGTAAGCCTTATGTGGTTTGTCCTCTGGACCATGCTCTTTCTGATCTTCTCTCTGGTAGTCTTTTCCTTTCTTTCTCTGCTCTTTGTGATATTCTTTTTTTTTTTTTTTAACCTTCTTTTTAAAAAAATTTTAATTTTTAATTTTTTATAAAGATTTAATATATTTTTATCCCCTGGGGTACAGGTCTGTGAATTGCCAGGTTTACACACTTCACAGCACTCACCATAGCACATGCCCTCCCCAATGTCCATAACCCCACCCCCCTTCTCCCAACTCCCCTCAGAAACAGACCCTCAACTCTTTATAATATTCTTTAAGAATCCTCAGACACACAACGACATCTTTGCTGGTGATTCCTCTATCTGGAATGCTCTTCTTTGCAGATAGCTTTCCAGATAGCTAAATGCCTCAACTTTATCAAGCCATTGGCTCAACAGGTGCATTTTCAGTGACCTCTATCCTGAGCACCTTATTTTAAATTATAGGTTGGTCTTTGCCCTGACACTCCCAATCTCTTCCTCCCATGATTTTTCCATTACTCTGATCAAAATATGTCATTCACTCATTTTGGTACGTATAGTCTATCCTACCTCCCTCCTGCAGACTAAAGTTCCTTGAGGAAGCGGATGTTTGTCTGTTTTGTTCACCTAAATAGGAGGGTCTCACACCTAAGTGTCAGCTGAATGACCTGGAGGACTTATTAAGTCACACTTGGCTGGACCCCACTACTAGAGTTTCTGACTCAAAAGTATATTGTAGGATCCAAAAATTTGCATTTCTTTTTTTTAAAAGATTTTATTTATTTATTTGATAGAGAGATCACAAGTAGTCAGAGAGGCAGGCAGAGAGATGGGGGGAAGCAGACTCCCCGCCAAGCAGAGAGCCCGATGCGGGGCTTGATCCCAGGACCCCTAGATCATACCCAAGCCAAAGATAGAGGCTTAACCCATTGGGCCACCGAGGCGTCCCAAGAATTTGCATTTCTAGCAAGTTCCCAAATGGCACCAATGCTGTTGGTCCAGTGACCATACTTCAAGAACCACTCATCTTAAGGAGTCCTATTACATGGTAAATGTCTAATACATAGCTGTTAACTGAATGAATGAAGTTGTTATCTCCTTTTATTTATATTTTGGAGTATGGCTATGATTGGATACTCCTAATATGCTAATTTGCTATTTGTTTTCCTTCTTTTGTAAATTTCTTCTTCACGTACACCATCGCTTTGTTACTAGGATGTTTACTAATATTTATGTGCTGAGAATATTAGCTCTTGTGTGTCACATATTGGAAGATAAATATCTTGTTTGGGCTTATACTACTTAATATTTTCTATGCTCCTTTTATGATGGCAAATTTAAATTTATGCCATCAAGATTATTAATAACCATGTGTAAATTTTGACTTTACATGTTGATTTAGAAAGCCTTTCCCTAGCCTAAAATTAGATGCATATTCATTGATTTTTTTTTTTAATTTTCTTTGCACCTGCTCATTTTCTATTTAACTCTTTAATCCATGTGATGTTTCACACATGGCGTTTGAAAAGGCCCATTAACCTAGCTTTCTATATGTCCGCTGATAACTTGCAGCTTTTCTTTATTGTATTTTTATGGCAGCTGTTAGTATCTAATAAGGCAATTTCTAATCTTATTTATTTTCCTAAAGTGTTTGATAATTCATTTTATTTTCTGCAGGAGAAGCTCCATCAAGTTAAAGTACTATTGAAAGTTTTACTGGAACTGAATTCAAAGTTAGAGATTAACATTTGGAGAATTTACATTTCTATAATACATAGAAATTAGTTTTGCTCTCCAGTGTCATAGAATAGTGCTGAATTAAGTCACCTTTTTTTTTTTTCATCTGTCAGTATGTTTTTGTACTTTTCTTTGTATTTGCTGGACTTTTTTACTTTGTTAATCTTAGACCTATGTACATATTTTTGTTAGTGATAGTTTTCATTGCATGTCCTGATTATTTTAGGCATCTCAGGAAGTGTTTTATTTGAATATATGTAATTTCAACAGGCTGCCTTATTGGACTCTCCTATTGATTTAATTTTTTAATTTTTTTCAGCTGTCATTTCTGTGTCCCAAATAGCCTAATGAGTATCTATAAATAATTATTGTATTTTATTCTTTCTGATTTTTCAATGTTTTGTTTTCATATTTCCCTGTTCTAGTGCAGTAACTGGTAATGTCAGCATTTGTTAACGTAACTCTATGTTTGTGGCTGTCTTTTTTGAATTTTATTATTTACTTAAGGATATTCATTTCTGTGTCATCCAACTCTAGGTGTATTCTTTGTTTACCGAGATATTTTAAAAATCAGAACTCAAATAGGAATTTGGTTAATTTACTATAAATTAATAAGGCTGTATCCTTGGGAGATATGGGGAAACTGCTCCATCTTACAGTTGGTACTCCCTCTTCCCAAACTGATATGTTGAAATTTTAGCTCCCCAAGGTGATGATATTAATAGGTGGGGCCTCTGAGGGGTGAGAATGGGACCCTAGTGAATGGGATTGATGCTCTTCTGAAAGACACCCTACAGAACGCCCCCCCCCCCGCTTCCACCATGTGAGGATACCATGAGAAGTCTACAAACCCAAAGAAAGTCCTTTCCTAGCCATACTGGCATATTGATCTCAGACTGTCAGCCCCCAGAACTATGAGAAATAAGAAATAAGCTACTGGCCTGTGGTATTTTGTTAGGGCAGCTTGAACAGGTTAAGACAGGAATGCATGTATTAAAGAATGTGGCATCAGTGATGGTATATGATGTTATTTTCTGTATTGTTCAAAGGTGGAGATAATAAATAATGGATTTATGTCTTTGTAATTGAGACTGAACTGCATTTATTTTAAAAAGCTGTGCCCCGCCCCCCTACACTTTGTACATCTACAGGTTAAATTCTTTTACAGATGAAAAAGAGTGCAGACTTCATACTCATGCTCAGCCCCAGCATGGGATAACTCATTTTGTAAAGATATTCGTATTTTATCTTAACAAGGAATATGCTCTATGGCATTTAGGGTTGTGCAAACTTAGTTTTGAGGCAGTGAGCTGACTTTAAAAGTATAGATGTGGGAGAGACTGGGTGGCTCTCTCTCAAATAAATGAATAAAATCTTAAAAAAAAAAAGTAAGTAAGCTTAGTGAGTCTAGGTACCAAGGTGACCCAGGGGAAGTCAGAATCTTGGACAGCTCAGTGGGCCGTCTGGGTCTTTGGTTGGGAGGATGACTTCCTTGCCTGGTAGTATTTATTCCTTCTTGTATCCTTGTAGCCTTGTAGACAAACAAGGCTGACCCACTTGTGTTTGTTTGAAACTCTCGTCTAGGTCAGTCAAGTACTCTGTGGAGCACTGGAGTATGGAGTTGGTGGGCGGGTAGCATCTTGCCTTTTTCCTCTTCAGGTTTGTCATTTCTTGACCCAGGATACAATTGGCATATTATTCCATGCATGGGTTTTAGACATTTTGGGAGCATTCTGAAGCAATTTATGAATTTTGTGTGTGTGAGTATGTGCCTGTGTTAAGGACAACTCCCACAGGCAGAAAGATCCTTGATGGGGAATTTCTCATCTCATCTTCCTCATCTCATTCCTTTCAGTAATCTCAGTATCCAGGACCAACGTTTTGCCCATTGTGATCCCTTCACCTAGACACACATGAATTAATGAGAAAATGAATGTATGAATGAATAGCTCTTGAGAGAGACTGCTATCACCCAGTGTTACAACCGCTTTAAATTATATATGTTGATGTTTCACTATATCTTGAAGAATTTCATAATTCAAATTCCTAACAAGAAACTTTAAACTTTTGAGAAGCATATTTGTAAATATATTTCTGAGGTTCCCTGCCTCTAGTTAGATCTTCTTCCTAAATTCTGTGGTATAGCCTATCCAATTTTACTAATGTATACTGTAGGACTTTTCACCACTAAAAAAGAAAAAATGAATGATTGGGGCACCTGGGTGACTCAGTTGGTTAAGTGTCGGACTCTTGGTTTTGGCTTACGTCATGATTTCAGTGTTGTGAAATTGAGCCTTATCAAGCCTGCTCTGGGTGTAGAGTCTGCTTAAGGTTCTCTCTCTCCCTCTCCCTCTGCACCTACCCCCCACCCCAAAAAGGAAAGAAACGAATGATTGAAAGAATATGGGAGAACAAAATATTGAATATTCACATGGCATTCTGAAGTTCTTTCAATATTAATTTTTTTCTCCATTTTTGGCAAAGACTGCTTTACTTCCTGTTGGAATTCTGAAATAATTTAGTCTCAATTGCAGACAATTATCCTTTTACGTAAAATATTTTTTTTTACTTTCAGCCATAAATGAGTCTCTTAAGCAGGTAAATAATCTAAAACTATGTTAATATTCAAGCAACTTTTCCCACCTTCATCTCTTTTTGCTGTGCCATTTAAGCTTCTTTCACAAACATCTAATTTACTTTCATTAAAATTAAACAGGCAGCATATTTTTGGGTATAAATTTAGTGAGAAATTTTACATCATTTCTTTATCATCTTCTCTAGAACTCTCTGAGTATCAGCATGACTGCACTGCAGATTTCAAAAGTGACTCTTACTGTCGCCAGACCTTCATATCAGGTTGTCCTCTTTTTGTTTTTTTAAGGTATCATATTCTTTATTTTATGTTTATATTGTAATTTATTTATTTTTATTTTTTATTGTGTTATGTTAGTCACCATAAAAGACATCATTAGTTTTTGATGTGGTGTTCCAAGATTGTTTATGTATAACACCCATGGTCCATGCAATCCATGCCCTCCTTAATATCCACCACCAGGCTCATCTAACAGCCCCCCTTGCCTCTAAAACCCTCAGTTTGTTTCTTGGCATACACAGTCTCTCATGGTTTGTCTGTCCTCTTGTGGAATCTTGTGAAGTACAAAGAGTGTTCACTGCATCCTTTCTCTGGCTAGTAAGTAGTAGTTAGTAGAAGGTAAGAGTAAGAAGGCAAAAGAGAATCCTACACTGGACATAATATCACTTTCAGCCATCACATTATTAATGCCCTTTACTTACCAAAGCAGGTTAATAAATTGATATGTTTACCCTAGGTCATGACATTAATGCTACTTAGAAGTTTGTACTCCCATTTAGCTAAAATGTTGTTAGGTTGATGATAGTTCAGAAATAAGTCATTGCTGTCAGAAGAGAGTTTTTTTTTTTTTGTTTAAGATTTTATTTACTTATTTGACAAAGAGCAGGAGAGCTTAAGCAAGGGGAGTAGTAGAGGGAGAGGGAGAAGCTGACTCCCTGCTGAGCAGGGAGCCCAATGTGGGGCTCGATTCCAGGACCCTGGATTATGACCTGAGCTCAAAGCAGATGCTTAACAGACTGAGCCCCCAAGAGGGAATTTTTCCCAAAGAAATTTGATCAGAGACATTTCTTATTGAAACCTAGTGGAAAATGGGCATAGCCGCAAACCCAAGCATCCTCAAGGACTCTGCCTATTCCTGCATTTCTCATATGTCGCTCAGAGAGTGCCCAGCACAGAGAACATGCGGTCATGACTCCATCCTTCCTGAAACAAGGACTTTATGCAAACTCGGAAGCAGGTGTCCTGGGGCCAGTGAGATAACAAACTATAAGGAGAGTCCTGAGTTCAAGGATAAGCTAATTTCCACATGGGGAAATTAATGTCACTATGCACACAAGCCAGTCAAGTTTATAAATCCAATTGTCTCTCCTTGAAAAGATTCAGAAAAGTTGATGGTCAAGAATGAGGGCTTTTTGAGAGCTCTTAGGCAGAGTGGATTTACCTTCAAGTATCTGGGCAAAAACAGGCGGGATCTACAGCAATGTCTACTGCAAACCCACACTATTTTTGTTCTGTTCCATTTCTCATTCTAGTTTGCTCAGGATTCACGCTCCCGTTCCTCTCGTAGACTCCTGCAGCTGCCTCTTTGGGGCTCCCGGACTTATCCCCATGCTATCTATTCATTCCCCACATTCACGGTAAACTTAGTATTCTTTTTTAAAAACTCAGTATGATTGTTGTCACATTAAACTCTGTATAATTGACAATTGTGATCCGGCCCCCAGGCCTCCACTAAAGGGTCTGTCCTTGCCTGATTTCTGGGACTCCATCCTGGACCACGCCAAGCCTTGCTCATTATCACATAGCTCTCCCGGCCTGCTATCTTTTTCTCTAAGATTTTAAATTTGTTTCTACCTCGAGACCTGTGTTTCTTCTTCCCAAGATACTTCCTTGCTGCTGTGCAAAAATAAAATCTTTGCTTTAAGCAAATTCAAGCCTGGGCTCAAATACTACCTTCTTACATATATGCCTTCCTACTTATTTTAAATCAGGCTCCCCTATTCACTTTGTATTATGATATTTTATTTTACTACTTTTTTTTTTTTATCTCTTACAAGTAACAGAAATTGTATTTTTATTTACTTGTTTCCTTTTTGTTTGGGGTTCCTTTCATAGAAGTTAGGCCCCATGTAAACAGAGGACATGACTTTTGTTCAAGGTCGTACCCTTGTGTCAGGAACAGTTTCTGACGTCCAGAAGGCACTCAGTAGATGTCTGCTGCATGTAGGAGTGAGTAAGTAAATATAGTGATCTTTAATAGCCACTGTCTGTGAGTACCATGAAATTTGCTACATGTTAGTCGCTGATTCTGGTATGACCTAGATATCATTTATTCAAAAAAAAAAAAAAAAAAGCTCCAAATCATTTCTTGATTTATATTGGGAAAATCAGAAGACCAAAAGGAATTGTTCACTTGTGGATTCATTCAAAACAAATTCATGGTTGAACACAGAAAGAAACAAGAGAGATCTGGCCTTTGTCTCTGTGGTCATTTGTTAAGGGCTCCTATTAATGTTTTGGAGAAAGGGAGTTAACACTGCAGGTCCAAGCCAGAGCGGGGAGCAGTTCCAGGCATAGGACATACAGAATCGTTTTAGACTCAAGGGTGCGTTTTGGAGATTTCAGGAGTCTGAGGGTAGCCGGCCTGAGAATGGCCGTGGTGGTGATGAAGGTGGAAAGATGGCGAGCAAGGACTTTGGAGTGCCTGGTTGGAGCGAATCACCAAGCTGGCATCCAGTTTCGTTACCAGTGCCAAGGCTACAGACCCGTGGTAGCCAGGGCTGGGTCCGTGCAGAGCAGAGGCCGAGGTGAGGATGAGGGGGGTTAGGGAGCCTGGGAGAACCTTGCCAGAATATCATAGAAACGTTCTTGGAGCAGCTGATGGGGGGGAACGGTGCAAAAGTGGGCAAAGCATAATATATGGGTTTGTTGGGATATATGGGACATCGGTGAGAGGACTGCACCCCGGGTTGACCCTGGGGCTGGACCCAGGCAGTCAGAGGCTCCTCCTCACCCCTCCCCAGCCTTGGATTGGGCACAGCTGCCTACAATTATCTCGCGAGCAGCTGATTTCCAGGACACACGCAGTCTCCTGGGAGCTCGTGTGGCAGAGATCCTCCGGAGGGTCAACGCCTGAAGCCAGGGAAGGCTTCCATAGAAACTTGAAGGTTCGGTGGCAGGTACGAAGACCTCGTCTTGCCCCCCATGACGAGCCCCGTAAGCCGGCTTCCTTGTTTGTGAAAGCGGCCACCTTCCCGTGTGTGGTGGCCTGGGCCTTGCTCCCGTCTCTGCTTGCGTTGGGCGCAGCGCGGGGCTGTCGCACGTTTCACCCTGGGAGCTCCTGAGGTTCCGAATCCCGGGCCCTCCGCCGTCTCCGTGGTTCCGCTTACCCACTGCGTGGCCTTTGTCACGTGGTTTGGCCTGGAAGGTTTCTACATCCGGGGCCAGACCGCCTCAGACCGGTTGTCCGGGCCAGACCGCCTCAGACCGGTTGTCCGCGCCCCCCCTGGCGTATTTGATCGAGGTTGTGCTAGCGGCGCGGCTGTGTGAGGACTGACGGCTTCCAAGGCTGTTTCGAATCACTCCTGTGAGCCCGGTGAGGAAAATACTGACTGCTTGCCGGAGCTGTGTCGGGAGTGAGCCGTGGAAGGAGCCGGGTGAGGTGTTCGTGGAGGGGCCTCCCGAGAGGCTGAGGTGAAGATAGAGGGGGGACTGCACTCGACAAAGGATGGGGGGGTTCCCGCCCTGGCCCCCCAGCAGCCGGCAGCCATCCGTCCCTTTGTGCAGAGCTCAGGTATTTAAAACCCTGTTCCTGTCTGACGCGTCCTTTGTCTCCCGAGTCCTGGGGGGCATCTGTGGGGAGCAGCCTTGCCCTGAAAGAGCTTGTACTGGGTACTTTCTCTGGAAGCCTCGCTCAGCTCTCCAGCTGTGGGACTTTCAGAGCAGTCATGGATGAACAATTGCTGACCTGGAGGTGGTGCCCCATACTCTCTTCCGAACACAGGTATTCATTGGTCCTTGTAAGAATTTTATGGCTTGGCTATGAATGACCTCCATTTTTCAGGCCAAAAAAAAAAAAAAATTATAAAGAGGGGAAACGATTTGTGTGAAGCTGCCCACCCCACACATGCTGGAGGTGGACATCAGTCCCACTTACTTGGGTTTGAGAAGGCTGTCTGACCACCTGTTCTAGATGGAGACATCAGATTTAAAGAGGTATTAGGAACACTTGGGGACTTGATTAAAATATGGATATGTGGGCTCAATCTGAGGGAACTGCTTTTTTTCCCCCCCGGGGGGTGGGGTGGGGTGGGGGGGTGGTGTCAAGGTGTCTTTATGTTTTCCTGGCTTCTTGGGGGATTCTGATGAAATCCAAGCATAAGGTATATGGCTTTTGTCTGTGAGCCCAGTTACTTTGAAATGGAACCTAGTCTCTTAGAATAGTGATGATAATTCAATCAGGACTGCATTGAGAAACAGAAGGGAGAATGATCTGGAAAACACTTGGCAAATCATTGACTCTCAGATTGGCCAGAAACACCTGGGTAGGTAATTAAGATGAAGTTCCTAGTCCTCACTTACACCTGCCAGGTAGTGTTGATTGCTATAGGCGGCAGTGCGATTTTGTGGCATATAGTGTTTGAGCAAGAATGATCTTAATTCAAACCTCATAGGTACCATTTAGACTTGACACCGGTTGTCCCCAACTTCTCTGGGTCACAGTTGTCCTCAGAGAAGTGCAGGGGAATATTCCTCGGCAGGCCTCTGAGATCACGTGAAGGGGTACCTCTGAGGTTTTTGAAGGGGCCTATCTCCCATTAGCTGGTTTCCTTTAGAAGTGAGCGGAAATTCCGCATGACTGTAGAGTCCAGAGTGTTTGTTTTCAATGATAAAATATGCATTAGTTTTTATTCTCCTGCTGTTATAATATTTAGTCATTATAATCTTACAGAAAGAAATTTTCTTGTATAGACTTTAATGGTTATCTCTCAAACTGCCAGATGGTTCCATCAACAACTTAAGAAATTTATGAAATTAATCCCTTCTATACTTCACATTTAATTCTGTTTCAGTGGCTTCAAACCACAGCTTTCATTTGAATTCTGAGAAAATTAGAAAATGATTTTCCTCATAAACTCCAAAATGCTGTTTTGCTTGCCTCTTCTGAGCGGAGCCTGATATTGCTACAAAGGGATAAACAATTTTGCATTAGGCTTGAAGAGATTTCGTTTTTCTTCACAATCCTAATGAAACTGAGATATCATAACTGGAAGGTGGGAAGGGAATGGTGGTTTTTTCTTTTTCTTTCTATTGGTACTGTATTTTATTTCTTTTTTCTTCTCTGTCAGGCCAGTTTTTATCAGCATTCATCAACTAAGAACTAAGAAGGCGTTAGGAAAGTTCACATTTCCCCACTGCTATCCCACCATGGCTCCAACACAAAAGTCACTTGAGTTTCACTTCAATTAGAACAAGGATTTTAGGTCTGCAGTAGAGTGGCCCAAGAGACACACTCAGGTCTATGCCAGACCTGGCTCTGTGCCATTCTGACTTACAGAGATCCTCAGTGTGGAAGATTTTTCATCCTGAGTTATTACATAAATTTTCCAAATGGGGCTCATTCCCGCTTTTATATTTTAAATGAATGGTTCATGGTCACCATCAGTTCTTGTGCTTATTTAGGAGAAATAATCTGGACTTGAAGAAGGAGGACTTGGATTCATTTTTAGTTGCATGACTTATTACCTACAAAAGTTGAAGTCAGGCAGCCTCCCTTTATCGACCTGTAAAACACCACAAAATTCAGTGTTTTCCTAAGGATGGAATTTTATCAAATGTGGTGTAAAGCGTTAATGGTTAACTAGATTTCTAGAATCCCAGAATCCTTCTTGGAGAGTGGCAAATTGGGTTAGGAAAGACTTGGATTTTTTTTTTAAGATTTTATTTATTTATTTGACAGAGAGACCACAAGTAGGCAGAGAAGCAGGCAGAAAGAGAGGAGGAAGCAGGCTCCCTGCTGAGCAGATGTGGGGCTCGATCCCAGGACCCTGGGATTCCTTTTCTTTTTTTAAATTAACATAAATTTTTATTTGTTTAAGGGATACAGTTCTGTGATTCATCAGTCTTAGACAATTTACTTTTCATCCTTTTTCAAATTATGGCCTCCACAAAGAAGTCTTTGAAATCTAGGTTTGCTGATCCCTCCAACTGAATAACCCCTACTCTAAATAATTACAGATATTTATTAGTATTTCTTTAAGAGTCTTACTTTGTTCCACGGATACAGAAGTTCACATTTTTCCTTCTTGATTTAGGTCTCCTATTAGAGAGTTTCTGTATCTTTGATCTGGATCTGAATTATCTTTTTGTAGTATCTTATCTATATTAAATGCTAGGTTTATTGAAACTGTACTCCAACAGGGACTTTATTACATAATATATAGTAGATACTTCATGAACTTGCCAATTTAAATTGAGGATCACTTTCAAAAGATGAGGATATCCACCTTGAAATAAAGAAAAAAACTCTTTACTATAAAATACCTGTTTCTCTGTTTACTTCAGTAATGCATAACGAATTAATGTGACCGGGAAGAGGCAAGAAGAAGTATAATGGGTTTAGTGAGCATTCTTTATTTAAATGTCTCCAAGAGATTGGGAAGTTCTCAGGTGAGTAGGGGTTGGCTAGGCCTTTCCTGCTTCTAGTTGAGGTCCATCCTTAGTAAGGTTCTGATTTCCCAACTGATCTTAACAACCGCTGGTCAACATCCTTCCCTTGGAAGCAATGGGGACAGCAGGAGAAGGAAGTGAAATTCAGCCCTGTTCTTGTTCACAGTCCTTACTAGAATGGGCATGGATATTTTCTCATTCCCTCTCTCTTCCACACCAGTGATTTCCTTTCCTGTTCTGAATTAACTTCCAAGAAAGTGTTAGGACATTTTGTCTTATGCCATACATATATGTAATCCATGTATAATAGTAAGCATAGTTCAGGCTCAGTTGAATGCTTTGGAAATTGAGGAAAAGCCAGGTTATAGTAAACTCTCTTCTTTTTTTTAAAGAAAGTTTTTTTTTTTTTTTAAGATTTTTATTTATTTATTTGACAGAGAGACACAGTGAGAGAGGAAACACAAGCAAGGAGAGTAGGAGAGGGAGAAGCAGACTTCCTGCTGAGCAGGGAGCCCGATTGTGAACTTGATCCCAGGACCCTGGGATCCTGACCTGAGCCAAAGGCAGACATTTTAATGACTGAGCCACCCAGGCATCCATTTGAATAGAAATAAAATATAACTCCTAGTTCTATCCATGAATACACTCGTTCAGCAACCTCTGAGCTATGACTTAATGGAGGCCAGTGTGTGGATCACATGATTTTTTTTTTCCCTTCCAAAAAGAGGATATAAGATTTAGACAAAAGATTCTGAATGAGGAGTCAGATGAGTAGGATGCCTCAACAAAAGTCAGGAGTATGACTGTGCATCACGAGAGACTGTATTTAGTAGATAGAACATACATTCACGTTAGACCAGAACAATTCACAATGGTAATAAAGCATCCTGTAGTATACCAACATTTCTGTATAATGTCTGACCAAACCACCTTGCTGATAAATCATTAATCACTTCAGTATAGGTAATTTGTTAACATTTATGAATCTTACAGAGAGACAAATGTCATACATTTAAAAAGTGTTTTTCATTTACCTTTGCATTAGTACTTAAAATGCACATTTCTATTTCAAGCTAACATCTAAAAATTACTCTAATACAACAACAGTGTAAATACAACCCTGTAGTTACCAAAAAATGCTAAACTGGGATCCACAGTGAAGTTATTCTCATATTTACAAGTATGATTCTGAAATAAATACTACTTCTAAGCAGCTGTTAGCAGCTTTCTGGGTTTGATTTAAATACACGTACTTTCGGTTGTGGGGAAGCTTATAATACTGTATTCCATGCAGTGTTCTGAAAGGGTTAAGAGCCATCCAGCCCTAAAATGTGAAGTACTCATTCAGTCTGCAAAACATCTAGAGAAATGTTAAATGGGATTCCCACATAACATCAAAAGCATGTGATATTCTGCAGTAACTGGAGTACTCCAGGATTGCCATATTGTTCTCTTCTAACGAATTTTGACAGAAGAGTTTAAAAAGGAGTGTGTTTTACTACTATCAAGTGCATTTAGAAGAGATGTATTTCTTTTGTGCTAATTGGACTCCCCTGAATGACCTAGCTAGTTAACTGGTCACTAGTAATTTGGTTACCAGGCAAATCAAGCTGCAAGAAAGGAAGCCAATATTTAAATTACTGTGCTATTGTCTGACCCATTCAAATGATTTGTTTTCAACATGAACATAAAAATGCAATATGAGATGCCGAACAAGCATCAGCAAGCACCAGCAACAAAACCAAGACCGCTTCTCCTAAGGTTTAGGCTTTGCCCAGAATTTCTTATCCATGGAATAGCCCATACCAAGAGTCATTGCTCCCACAACAAAGCCTTCTGCTGCCACACACACGTGGTGGATCAGGTAAACAGACATTTTAGGATTTCCCCTGTTCTTTAATTTAAGTAATCCAGATGCAACTATTGTTGCATACTTTGCCATTCCATTGGGAACAGATGGGGCCTCTCTAGCTTTTTGGATAAGTTTAGATCCCATCATATGAAGAAATAGAAACATCCATGCTGGTTCACATATTGGCTGAAGAATCATCCTACAATGACAGGATTTAGGCCTCAACTAAGAACTCATTCTCTCTGGAGAACTTGAGAATCCCTTATGGTGAGGTGAGGGAAGGTGGGGGAGTTACCTGAAAAGAAAAACAAATTTCCTCTACCTACCTCCCCCCATGATTTAGAGCAATGCATTAAATGACAGGACTGAGACTATTCTGTGTATTTTTCCTTTTCTTCCAACAACTTATTTACCTTGTTGGGAAAAATATCTTACTTTGTTGCCAGAGGGTAGAAATGGGGTAGAGACATCCCTATTTCCAGCTCACCCTACAGTAATTTATTATCCAAAGTGACATCAGGAACTGAATTATGCCAGTTTATTAAGAAAATCCTTAGTTATAACTGAGTCTTAGTTAAGCAACTTGATAACTACTTTTACTTGGGTTCTCCATAATAACTCTCTCAGGGGAGAGTTTGGGAAATTTCAAAGAATTGGTTACTTTATCTGTGTAATTGTTATCTTACCTATACTGAGTGATGTAGTCCTTTTGTGTTTGTTTTTGGGGGGGGGGTTCTTAAGCAGTGGCTTAAAGCCCTTCCCCCCCCTTTTTTTGTCTTGTTTTCTGTTTTTTGTTTTTGTTGGTTTGTTTAGTAGCTTGAATCTGAACACTGAATGTGGGACTTGAACTCCTGACCTGGAGATCCAGAGTCACACCTTCCGCTGACTGATCCAGCCAGGCAGCCCTGCCCTTATGTTTTCACATCTACTTCTCTGTTGCCTCAAACTTAGTTTCTCTATTCCTTATCTTAAAGTAAGTAGTAGTCTTGTCAGTACAACATCTTTGATGTGCAAGTAGGTTGGAATTTGTTTAAAACATGTCCAGAGTGGTTTAGATTGAAGAGAAAGGAGACTTTTTTTTTTTTTTTTCCTGAAATAACTTCTGTAACCATCATGCTTCACCAGTGGAGTGGTTCCTGTCCAGTAGAATCTTTCATATAACTACAGTAATTTCATTGAAAGATTGCCACAATACACAGTAATAAAATTGCATTAGCAAGTTTGCTTGTTTTTCTTGCCACCTTTCCAGCTTGAGTTCTGAAAGTTGGCTAAAAAATTCCATTTTTTGATGAAATAACAACTGTATAATTTTTCTTTACCCTTTGAAGGCAAAAAAAAAAAATTAAAGCAAAAAAATACTGACTTCACTCTGAATGATTGATTCTGATTTACTAGTAAAAAAATGGAAGGCTTTGAAAATGTGCCTGTTTTTTTTTTTTTTTTTTTTGCTTTATTTAAAAAAAAATATACTGAAATCTACCTGTGCTGTTGGGGGTTGGCAAAGGGGATTTATGTGTCAGCCAAACAAAAAGCTGTCAGGCATTGCTGTCATAGAATGTGCTTGTTTAAATAGCTGAAATTGATGGGGTCATATGCTGTACAATTGGACACATGGTTATTAAGTCAAAAGAATGAATTTAAGTACTAGAGTCTGTTGCTGAGAATCCTGCAATAAACAAGAAAGATGAAAAGTCTGCCTGTGTGCGTGTGTGTTGATTTTGCCTTGTAGTTAGGGAGTTGGGAGGGAGATTGTGTGTTAGTACATAGTGCGTAGAAAGTCCATTTTTCTCTTGCTGGCAAATGGGAAGTAAATCAGTTTCTGTCACCACAGATTGAGAGAAGTATTAAAACAACCCTGTCAATGCTATACAATAGTTTTCAATTCCATCAATTCCTGATGTCCCTTTGGATAATAAATTACTGTAGGGTGAGCTGGAAATAGGGATGTCTCTACCCCATTTCTTTTTTTGTTTTGTGGAAGACTACGAAATAGTGGCTTGGTGAATGAGGATAACCTTGATCTCAAAGAGTCCACTTTGCTGAATGTGAGAACAAGATCTTGTCCTATTCATAATGATCAGTTTAATGTTATATGAACAAAACTAGTTTGCTTTTAGTATTAAAATGATAATCCACATGTATTGCTGCATTTGGGGTTGTGGTTTTACTAATTAGGAATATTTTCCAATGAAGAAGCCAACATATGGATGTTTAAAAAAAACACCTCAGACTTTCTCCTTACCCTCTCTGTCTCTGATGGGGCCTTGTTTGGCTTTTGAAACATGTGCTGAGTTTTGCAGCTTAACCCTGAGCTCCACCACTACCCATCCTGTGACTTTTAAGGAATAATTTTCTTTTTCAGTCACGTTCAAACGAACCTTTTTGGTACTCAGTACAACCTGATTCTGATTATGTAGCATGCAAAATTCAAGGGATCAAATCACCAGCAATTTGCTTCCCCAAGTTGCTTTCTTAAATCAGCTTTTAAATAGATTTATGTTGCCTGTGGATATAAAGCAGTAGAGTAAAACTAAACCTTCCTGATTTCCAAATCAGCATTTAAAGAGCTATAATTCATATTTAATGAAGAAAAACAGCTAAATAAGCATCCACAAGCATTTAACTAGAGACTTTATGCTCATAAAGTTTTTATCCTCTCTAAAAGCCCCTTTACCGTATCTTTTTATTATACTTTGATGCAAAATGCTAAAAGGAAGTTGGATATTGTTAGACTCCTATTAAATTATAAGAGAACAAATATTAAGAATAAATTTTAGCTCTGTTAACTAGGACAAGACTGGCAATTTTCCTAACTGGTCCTCAACATTGAAGTTTTCCAAGAGAGAAAATGTTTTATTGCCAACAGAACACAATATTGAGGCCAGATGTCTCTGACCTTTTGTCTAAGAATAAAGCCCCTTCTATTTCAAGGCCAGGCATCCTGTTTATAAATGGCTACCTCATGGGGAAAATGGACTTTATTTTACCTGTGAAATTGGGTTTGGCCATTTCCCCTGAAATAAAGATGGGTGGTTGAGAGCTGCTTGCCACAGGGAAAAGATCAAATTGATGACATAATGTACATCTATCTGGGGCTTGATTGCTGTTTAAGTGTACATGGCTATAATCTCCCATCCTTGACTAACCTCTTGTCTCAATATCAAAGCCAAGCCCAGGACTAGCTGAAAAGAAAGAAAGAGTATACTGTGAGAAAACCAGCTGATCCCTAGGACATTTCTTGATTGGCTCAAGTTGTCCAATTTGCTTCACATTTGGTCTTCCTTCTAAAGCAGACTAAAGAAAAGGAATAATAAGCAGACAAGATCTGCTTAGAAAGAGTGACTGATCCAGGCTATTAATTTAAATAAATACTGAGATTTCAGCAGGGGCATTTGGGCCGCTATTGATAACACTTAGGGAGGCACCATTGTTTCTTACAGGCACGACCAGTGTCTTACATATTTCATTACTTTAGGGAAGTAAGATGATGCCGTTGGCTTCAAAAAAATTCACTCCATCACCTCCTCAACTACAACCTCAAAACCAGTCCTACTAGTATTAAAGGCATTCACTGAGCTTTAACTCGTATTTCCAACTCTTTATGAAGTCATCACATGTAGAAATTTTTAAGTCAAATCACATTGAAGATTGGGATGAAAATAGCTCAAGTATTGTATTTCAGTCCTCTGAAAGGTACTCACTTTCCCAGAAAATGCTGCAGGACCCATGGCGGCACTTGCTTTTCTGTCCGTGGCTCAGTTTTTTGATCATTGCCCACGGACGACTTACTCCTGAGGAAATAGCCATATGGTTGGGAGTGAAATTTGAAACTGACCTCGGACTCAAACTCTGGTGCAAAAGGATGACTGTGAATTTCTTCTGCATTGGATGGAGTGCGCCATTGATCTCTGGAATGAAGTACAAGTGGTACCCTGTGGACTGCTATTTTAATGCAGCAGAGCAAATTCAATGAATTGCCCAATTCTCTAGGGCCCTTTAGAAAACGACTCAGAGCATGGTTTTAATGGAGAAATGGCACAAGGAAATGGAGCACAGGGTCTCCCAGTTCTTATCCATTAAGGCCAGGACATCTGAATCATTGCCTCAGGATTACTTATGGCCTTAAATAGAAGAGTTTAAAGACTGGACTCAGTGTCTCTGACACTGAGACCCTGGATTGTTGATGTAGAATGACTCACTCTGTGTCTGAAGGATATCTACACTTCTGACCTATTGATTGGCTTATGAAGATGAGAGAAAAATTAAGTGTCAGGATCCTCTATAGAGCGTATTCTAATTGGCCACCATGGAAAACATAACACACTTGAGAGGACAGTTAGCTTTGGGCGCTCAGATTTTGTGTTCCATCTATATAGTACTTCTCATGAGCTTGAAGTGGACCCTTCCTGTGAGTGGAATGGCTACAAATATGATCATGCCATGTGGGAGTGCATTGAGTTTTTCATCCATATGAAATAACATTTAAAAAATATCCAAGGTAGATAAAATGGATTGAATAATGTGTATCTGGGGCATTGATGCTGATTGAGTAAGGACATGGTACATACGCCTTGAATCTGATGATGAAAACTATACCTGTGTGTTACAGAAATTTGGAATTTTTGAAAAAATCACAAAGCAAAAACTCTTACAGCTTAAATATATTTCTTTTATTAGAAAGCCAGGGGTGGGAGAGAGAGAAAGAGGTGGGTAGAGTGATAGAGAGACCAACATGGTGCTGGATCTCCTGACCCTGAGATCATGACTTGAGCTGAAACCAAGAGTCAGGCACTTAATCGACTGAGTCACCCAAACATCCCTCAATATTTCTTATATGAAAAATATTCTGTATATGTTAGAGTATGTGATTTACCTTCCATTTTTACATGTTGTACACATTAATAATTCTACACGACTATTTTTAATTGCTCTATCACATTCTATATAACATAATTCATTTAACCAGTTCAATAATTTCAGACCCCTGTCTCCAAATTTATAATGTGATAAGTACTGCTATAATAGGAGTAACCCTTCATAGAAATTTTTGTTTCATCTTTGCTGCTTCCTCAGGATAATTTTTTCAATTTATTTATTTTCAGAAAAACAGTATTCATTATTTTTTCACCACATCCAGTGCTCCATGCAATCTGTGCCCTCTATAATACCCACCACCTGGTACCCCAACCTCCCACACCCCCGCCACTTCAAACCCCTCAGATTGTTTTTCAGAGTCCATAGTCTCTCATGATTCACCTCCCCTTCTGATTTACCCTCACTCCCTTCTCCTCTCTAACACCCCTTGTCCTCCATGATATTTGTTATGCTCCACAAATAAGTGAAACCATATAATAATTGACTCTCTTTGCTTGACTTACTTCACTCAGCATAATCTCTTCCAGTCCCATCCATGTTGCTACAAAAGTTGGGTATTCATCCTTTCTGATGGAGGCATAATACTCCATAGTGTATATGGACCACATCTTCCTTATCCATTCGTCCATTGAAGGGCATCTTGGTTCTTTCCATAGTTTGGTGACTGTGGCCATTGCTGCTATAAACGTTGGGGTACAGATGGCCCTTCTTTTCACGACATCTGTATCTTTGGGGTAAATACCCAGGAGTGCAATGGCAGGGTCATAGGGAAGTTCTATTTTTTTTTTTTAAAGTTTATTTATTTATTTATTAGAGAGAAACACAGCTAGAGAGGGAACACAAGCAGGGGGAGTGGGAGAGGGAGAAGCAGGCTTTCCACTGAGCAGGGGGCCCTATGTGGGGCTCCATTCCAGGATAACCAGGATCATGACCTGAGGCAAAGGGAAATGCTTAACCCACTGAGCCACCCAGGAACCCCCTTCAGGATAATTTTTAAGAATGCAAGTATTTTAATACATGGGGTGCTCATTCTAACTTTGCTTAAATACATTGCAAGTTGCCTTCCATAGAGAGCAGGCCAACTTTTATTCCCACAAACATATTAGGAGAATTTATTTTCTCATACCATAGCCAAAACCGGGAATTAGTATTTTTTAAAAATAGGCCAATCACCAGACAGGAAATGTCTTATTTTTAAAATTGATACATTTGATTGCTGATTACTTAATTTTGAGTGGTTTACACTTACTTACCAGTAATTTACACATGTAACTTGGTGCCCTATGTTATCTGCCAAAGTCTTTCCTACAGGGTGTTTGCTTTATTCTCTAATTTTTAAAGACCTCCTTATATTCTAATGGTACCAACATATCTTTTTGTCATAAGTATTAAAATTTTTTTAGTCAGTGTGTGGTTTGGAAAGGGGCACTTTCCAGCAGGTTTCATTTTTTATATATATTTTTTAAAGATTTTATTTATTTATTTGACAGAGAGAGAGATCACAAGTAGGCAGAGAGTCAGGCAGAGAGAGAGAGAAGCAGGCTCCCTGCTGAGCAAAGAGCCTGACACGGGACTTGATCCCAGGACACTGAGATCATGACCTGAGCTGAAGGCAGCGGCTTAATCCACTGAGCCACCCAGGCACCCCTTCATTTTTTATATTTTATTTAGCATCATTTATAAATGGGCAGGCACAGTGACTCAGCATTGGAGAAGGAAGAGAAGCCAAGGGATGTGTTGGACCTGAACTAATAGTAGAGTGAAGAGAGGTGATGGGAGACCAGAGTTCAAGATGTTGTATTATGAGTTCACAGAAAGGCAAAGACTTTATTGTATGGTCTAATATAATCATTGCAGAACCACTAAAATTTATTCTCACAAAGTGTAATTGGTGGTGGGAGAGAGATGAACTGGCAAATGCTAGGTCAGGTTGAGGTGAGTGAACTCTTCCGCGTGAAGAGGGTGTCAATTAGAGAGTCACATTTACTCTGAAGCTCATCAGGCTTCCACATGGTATGCTGTGGAAATTTATAACTGACCTTTAAAAGTTGGTGAACTTTCAAAAGCAGCTGTGTGTGTGTTTTGTTTAAAGAGCGATTTACTTGATGAAACCCACCCAGTGGGACCTGGGGTGTGTGTGGGACCTGTATTCCTAGGTTACTAGATCCCATATCTTGGGCTGACAACATTAAGCATGATCAAATTGCTGAAGAGGCTGCCTTTGGTCCCCAACATTGTCCATGTGTCTGTCTGGTATGTGGTAAGGAATTATTTTTCCTCCAGAGCTCTTGTGGTTCTAGCTGAAAAAATTTTGTCCCCTCCTGGGAGCCTTGTTTGTTTCCTTTGACTGCCATAGCCACTACTTCAAGGACTTTAGAACCATTAGGGAGACGGATATTGCATGTGGTTCCATAGAAAAGAAATTCATTCTAATCAAGAGGCTGTCACTCTTTATTCTGTTCATGAAGGGCTGGAATGTTGAACTGACTTCAGTGACAGCTTCCATGAGCCCATCGTTTAATTTAATGGATAAAATAGAACGTTTTATTGAAATAGGGTTCATTTCCTAGAATGGCATGAATACACTCATATCACTTATGTTAGCAGTACAAACATGTGGTCAAGGGGGAATCGATTAACAGATATATTGTGATATTTTTATGGTAACTCTTGACTAAATTTTTCTTTTTCCTCTTTCTCCTTAGTAGGACAAATATGGCTGATGTCTCTTTGATCCCAGCATGCCATCCTGAAAAAGATACTCTGTGTAGCTTAAGTAGGTACTGTACAGGAGTATTGTGAGGATTCAGAGTGATAAAACTTGGGAAAGTGCCTTAAAAAAACAGCGTAAATCACTCAAAAATGCTAGGTACAGAGATGATTATTTGCAGGCAAAGTACAACCTCTTGGCCTTTGCTCCAACTTTTGAAGAGGTCGTTACCACTGACAGAGATTGAATGAAGGAGAACACTGGTGAGGGTGAAGATGAAGGATAAAAACATGAGGATGGGAGAAGCATATGTGCTAAAATAATTAAGCATGAAGGAGGAAGAATTTCTTTGTGTGTGTGTGGCAGGGTGTGTGTGTGTGTGTGTGTGTGTGTGTGTACGGTGGGGTTGCTTTGTTTTTGCTTAGACATCTGTATAGACACTTAATCACGACATGGAGCCCAGGAGTGCAGTCAGTTTTTAAAGTTGCGCCATCCATCATGCTCTTCCTTCACGGACTTGAGTCAGCATGTTATAAAGCAGCCTGGGTTGCAAGTCAAGACAACTGACTGTGAGTCCCAGCCGTGCCACCAATTATGTCAGCAGCCCTGGGACCCAGTTGGTTCGTCTGAAAAGATATATGGGAGGAGATGAGTATTTACGAAGGTGAGATCTGTATATAGTGATGGCAGTAGAGATGATTTTAGGTGAGAGATGCAATGTATTATTCATTTATTTGTTTTATGTTAGAATAAATATAATTACTATATAAAGCATGTAGTTTTCTGAGTATTAATGCTAAGTAAAAAAAAAAAAAAAAAGGTGAGAAATGAAAAAATAGTAAAGTAAAATAGAAATAAACTCGAAGAGACCAAACTGGCTGGTTGGTTGTCAGAAAGGAGGGGGATTGGAAGGATAGGCAAAATGGGTGAAGGGGACGAAGAGGTGCAGACTTCCAGTTACAAATAATTAAGTCATAGCAATGAAAAGTACAGCCTAGGGGACAAAGTGAGTAAGATTTTAGTGACATTGTATGGTGACAGATGGTAACAACATTTGTCACGCTGCCTGTTGTAGAAAATTGTCCAACTGCTGTGTGGTACACTTGAAACTAATAGAACTTTGTACATACAACTGTACTTCAATAATAATAATAATTAAAAAAGGTAAAAATATCGGCAGGATACAGACAGAGCAAAAATCATGAAGAAAGGACATTTGGGAAATGCTAAGCTAGATTATCTCCAATTTCATTTGAGATCTACTATGTAAAGTACGTGATTTTTTTTTTTTTAAGATTGTTTTATTTTAGAAGAACAGAGAGCAAATGAGTAGGGGGAGGGATGGGGGCGGGGAGACTCTCAGGCAGACTGATATCTGAGCACAGATTCCCATGTGGGGCTGGTTCTCAGCACTCATGTGATCATGACCTGAGCCAAAACAGAGATGCTTAATGAACTAAGTCTCCCAGATGTCCTAAATAATAGGATTTCTTAAGGGACATAGTGTACTCACAATCTTATAGAAATATCTGTCTATTTTTTATAAGAGATTTTAAAAATCTCTTATAAAAGAGATTTTTATAAGAAAAATCTTATAAAAGATTTTTATAAGAGATTTCTGGTCCAGATTTGGCCATAGGTATTCTCTATGTGGCCTCAATCATCGCAAAAATTTCAGCATGATCCTAGACCGCAATGAGTAGAGTCTGGCATGAGCCTCAGTGGACCTCAGAGATAGGACCCAGAAATGGGAGAACTGGATCCAGGATCACGCCAGAGAAGGGACAGACATCTAATGCACAGGATGGCTCAAGGTCTGCTGACCCCCGCTAACCACTTTGGTCCCATCTTCTCTGGGAAGCCAAGACTGCCTGGCACACTTGCTTTATTTTGGGGGGATGGGAGAACCCCAAGCTTGCGTTGTTCCCTTCTGAATCTGAGAGACCAATGATCAGGGACATTTACTGGGTTGACATCTACTCATCAACAGTAATCAGGCATTTTATAGAACTCACACCAAAAGTAGTCAAGTTACCTGTATCACCTACTTTTGGGGGGAAGTAGAATTGTAATTGAATACTCTCTTGATAGCTTTGCTCTTTCTATTGAATCTATCAGTCCACAAGCAATGGTTGATTGTACAGATTCTAGTTCAGGACGACTGCTCAGTGATCCCCAGGTGAATCCCAGGCAGAGCAAATGGTGAGAGGAAACGTCTGCATTTTCTGACAATTAGAGCAGCTTTTGTGGAAGCTCTGCCAGTGACCTCTGGTTAGGCTGGTGGGAAGAGGATTACAGCTCACAGCCCTTAAGATATTGTGCTGGGGTGTAGTTGAGTAACCTGCTAAGAATACATTGGTTTTAACCATTTCTTTTAGTTTGGGGAAAAGATAGCAAATGTTTCTTCCATCGGCGATAGAACTTTCTTCAACTGACATTTTCCTTAATTTGTTTGGAACATGGTCATGCTGGAAAGACAGTGTCCTGTGATAATTAGCAGGTCACATGGTCCAACTGACTTTCCTTCCAATCTCAGCTATCCTAGTTAGAGGTAGTGTAGCCCTGGTTAAGCGTTATCTTCTTGGGGACTGGTAGGGTGGAGATAGTAAAAGTATCTAGCTCCCAAGTTTGAAGTAAGGATGAAATAAAGTATCAGGGCCCAACTGACTTTCCTTCCAATCTCAGCTATCCTAGTTAGAGGTAGTGTAGCCCTGGTTAAGCGTTATCTTCTTGGGGACTGGTAGGGTGGAGATAGTAAAAGTATCTAGCTCCCAAGTTTGAAGTAAGGATGAAATAAAGTATCAGGGCCTCTAAGGTACCATTTTGATTCTTCTTAATCCTATTAATCATTCTTAATCCTATTTCTCATTCCAGCTTCTGGGCAGGTTCTGTGCTGATAACTTTCACTTCCTGCTCTGGGGGTTCTCTGATGCCTCAGACATGGAGAACCCACGGAGCTTGCTTGTAATCCTTGTGCAAGTTTCGTGTTTTGTATATGGTGTAAGACAAGGGCCAGGGTTCTATTTCTTTTTTCTTTTTTTCTTTTGGTTATTGAGTTGATTGAATATTGTTTGTTGAAAAATTGTCTCTTTCCCATTCATTTGACTTGTCCCTACTGGGGAAAAAAAAATCCATTGACCATCTGTGTGTGGGCCTATTTCTGGAATGTCCTTTCTGGTTCATTGATGTAAATGTTTATCTTTCCGCCAAAACCAAATTACCTTGATTGCTGGGGTTTATACTAAGTCCTGAAATCAGGTAGGATAAGGACTCCAATTTTCTTTTTAAAAATGACTTTGGTTATTACAGGACTTCTAGGTTCCTATGTAGATTTTAGAATCCAGTTGCTAATATTTGTAAAACTACTTTAAGAAAAGTTTTATGTAGTCATTTTAATTTTTTTCTTAATGTATTTTAAATGTATTTCCTCCTAAAAATTTCCTTTCTTGAAAGCTATAAGGGACGCCTGCGTGGCTCAGTTGGCTAAGCGACTGCCTTCAGCTCAGGTCATGGCCCCAGAGTCTTGGGATCGAGTCCTGCACTGGGCTCCCATTTCCATGGCTAGTCTGCTTCTCCCTCTGACCTTCTCCCCTCTCAGGGTCTCCCTCACTCTCTCTCTCTCTCAAATAAATAAATTATAAAAAAATGTTTTAAAATCTAAAAAAAAAAAAAAATCTTAAAAAAAATCTTTTAAAAAAAACCTAAAAAAAAAGCTGTAAGGATATTTACCAATGTTTGCTTCTAGAAACTTAATTTCTTTTTTTATAGATAAATGTCTATTAATATGTTTATCTGTAGATACATTTAATAAACAGTTGTCTAGTTGTCTCAATATCCTTTATAGAAAATATTCTTTCATTTTTGAGTGAAGATATACCATCAGATGAGGTTTTCTATATTTACTTTTCTCCATTTCTTTCTTTTAATATTTTATTTATTTATTTGATAGAGATCATAAGTAGGCAGAGAGGCAGGCAGAGAGAGAAGGAAATAGGCTCCCCGCTAAGCAGAGAGCCCGATGTGGGGCTCGATTCCAAGACCCTGGGATCATGACCTGAACCAAAGGCAGAGGCTTTAACCCACTGAGTGACCCAGGCACCCCCTTTTCTCCATTTCTCAAGCATAGCTTGATCCCCAAATCTCCCATTGTTTGGAAATAATACATAATTTATAATGTCCATTATATATATATAATGTGTGTGTGTATCCATATATATATACTTAAAGTTGAGTGTCAATGTGTGTCCTTGCCATTCTGCTTAACCGGTGTTATACTCCTAGTTTTGCTATTAAGACCTTATTGCTATTCAGCAAATGGTTTTCTTTCCCACTTAGACAGGGATATACCTTGAAATTTATGCATTGATTTGGTACAAACTCTTTACATGAAAGGCACAGATAATGGCTACTCATTGTATACCATGGCTGATCATAAATGAATCATACATAGTGTTTCCAGGTAATTAGTGTTTGCTGAAAGGTAAAGAATGATTTATGGAGGCAGTTTCACTTAGAATATTGGGATATTATTGCTGAGAGGGACTGAGAAAATGAAAATTTCTGAGCCCTTAGAGCAGTAGGCACCATGCCAGGTAATTCTGTGGCTTATTTCATTTAATCCTTATAACAAATCTATGAAATGGCAGTATTAGCACCATTTTACAGGTGACATTGCAGGCCAAGCGATGTACATTAAGAAACATGCCTATGGTCTGTTCAAGACCTTAGATTAAAATCTGATATCTGTAGTTTTTTTTTTTAATAGTATTCCTGTGATCTGGGGGAAGATCAAGAGCAACTTCTTAAAAAATATTATTAAAAGGAATGAACTTGGAAGAGTTGAGTTTTTGCTCAATTTTGTGAAAATTATGACAGATCCAGGACAGATATGCACTTTTTTTCCTTGCTTCTTAGTTCTTAATAATTTTTACCTTGCCTTTTTTACCCAGAAAATGACAGCATTGACTCACTGTCTGACTTTGAGAGCAGCTTCATCATTTACTGGATATGTGATCTCAAAAGTCTATAAAAATGGTTATATAAACAGGATCTACCTTTTAGGGTGTTACAATTAAATAAATGTATAGAGTTTTTGTACAAAGTAAATGCTCAGTAATGGTTATTTTGCCACAGGTGGTAAACCCAGGACCATTTTCTCTCTCCTCTCTTACCAGTGTCCAATCACAAGAACAAATCAGTTGTCACTTTTTTTAAAAAAAGATTTATTTATTTATTTTAGAGAGAGCAAGCAAGCCCCCGGCCAGCAGGGAGGGGATGGGCAGAGGCAGAGAGAGAAAATCTCCAGTAGACTCACCTCTGAGCCCAGAGCCTGATGAGGGGCTTGATCTCAGACCCCCGAGATCATGACCTGAGCTGAAATCAAGAGTCTGCTGCCTCACTGACTGAGTCACGCAGGTGCTCCTTGGCTGTCACTCTTAAATACACAGATATTAATTTAATCCCATGTGTTAGTTTTCGTATAGATTATTTTATGTCTTGTACCTCATTTTGTCCAGGTGTGCAAGCTATAGCAATGAGATGGAAAGGTGATTCAGAACATGTGTTGATACAAAGAGAGGATAAATAGGCATTTTAGGGAATTGCCGGAATCACATTGCTTGACACAAAGCCATGTACTAAGTGTATGCCTAAGGCTTACAGTGAGATAAAGACAGTCAATGTTTAAGGATCATGTTCCATGGAGGAGCAGACATACTCAGAAGCACATTCTTGAATGACAACATAGGACCTGGCAGGGGAGTGAGCTACTTGGAGATGCTAGCCCAGAGCTCTAGGAGAGTTCATGTGTGCAGCATAAGTACCAGAGGTAAACAGATGTTGCTCTTCAGATGTGTACTGGAAAAAGAGCCAAGGTGATCCATTATTTTACAGAGTTGAAAAACAACAACAGCTCTACATTGAGTTGTAGGGGGGCTGTTTTTGAATCATGATCTCGATACTCCATCAATTTTTCAGAAAAACCACTTCAGCCTGTCCACAAACAGTAGTCACAAGTTGCCTGTGAATAGTTAAGCTTAGAGTAATTAAAATGAAATAAAAGTGGAAACTGAGTTTCTCTGTTGCTTTAGCTGCCAGTGGTCATAGATCCCATGTCACTACTGGCTGCTAGGGATAACAGGGCAGAATATTATTTCCGTCATGGTGGCAAGTTGGTGACAACACTGAAAACCTGGCCTCCCCTTAGAGTAGACTTCATGGTTTCTCCTAGTCTACCATTCCAAGATTTGTGGGATGACCATTTAGACTGGGATGGGAAAGGTCAGCTAGTTTTGTATGATGGTCTCTGTGAAGTTTCCAGGAATGTGTGGAGGAATTCTGTGGGGAGCAGACAACCCTGTCACCGGTAGGGACTGCATTGTACTTCGCCTTCCTCGCTCCCTGCTCTTTCAAGATCAAGGCTGTTTTACCCACGTCACAGAGGTCAGCCAGCACATTCCATGCATGGCACCTTTGTAAAGGTAGCATTATTTGCCACTCTGAACATGGTGGTACTAATGAAGACAGGCTGGATTATAAGTGTGACAAACAGCTCCCAAATTCTGCTTAAAACACAGGTTTATTTCCCTCTCACATTAAAAACCCACAGAGGCTGTCTGTGGGCTCGGTTTTGCATCATCTTTATTCCTGGATGCACGCTCTGAGAGCAAGCAGTTCTTCAGCATAGCAAAGAGGAAAAAGGAATGGTGAATCACAGCTTGGCATTTAAAACTTCTTCCCATAATACAACTGAAAGGAATACAAGTGGTTACTTACTGGCAGCAGGAAAAAGATAAGGCAGGATTGTAGTAGCGATTCTCAGAGTATATGTCTTAAGATAATTTTGACTATTGAGATTACTAAACATATCTACACAATAAAATTAGTAAAATGAAAAACCTTGAAAAATCATTGGGTTGGGGGAAAAGTATTCCTTTTTTTTTCTTTTTTATTATCTTAGTCACCATACAGTATATCATTAGTTTCTGATACAGTGTTCCATGATTTGTTGTTTGCATGTAACACCCAGTGCTCCATGCAATCCGTGCACTTCTTAATACCCACCACTGGGCTAACACTTTCCCCACAACCCTCCCCACTAAAATCCTCAGTTTGTTTTCCAGAGTCCACAGTCTCTCATGGTTCATCTCCCCCTCTGACTTCTCCTCCTTCATTTTCCCCTTCCTTCTACTAATGTCCTCCATGCTATTCCTTATGTTCCACAAATAAGTGCAACCATACAATAATTGTGTTTGACTTATTTTATGGTGCATAATCTCCTCCAGTTTGCATCCACATCCATGCAAAAGTTGGGTATTCATCCTTTCTGATGGCTGATCAATATTGCATTGTATATATGGACCACATCTTCCTTATCCATCCGTCTATTGAGGGGCATCTCAGCTCCTTCCACAGTTTGGCTGTCATGAACATTGCTGCTATGAACATTGGGGTGAATATGGCCCTTCTTTTCACTACATCTGTGTCTTTGGGATAAATACCCAGTAGTGCAGTTGCTGGCTCATAGGGTAGCTCTATTTTTAATTTTTTGAGGAACCTTCACACTGTTTTCCAAAGTGGCTACACCAACTTGCATTCCCACTAATAGTGTAGGAGGGTTCCCCCTTCTCCACAGCCTCTCCAACATTTATTGTTTCTTGCCTTGTCAATTTTTGCTATTCTTACTGGCATAAGGTGGTTATCTCAATGTGGTTTTGATTTGAAATTCCCTGATGGCTAATGATGAACACTTTTTTGTGTGTGTCTGTTAGCCATTTGTATGTCATCTTTGGAGAAGTGTCCATGTCTTCTGTCCAGTTTTTGACTTATTTGTTTTTGGGTATTGAGTTTGAGAAGTTCTTTATAGAAGTATGTTCTATGCCATTTATTCTCCACATTTCTTTGGCCAAAGTGAATTCATGGCCTATATAAGCTCAAGGGCTTAGGGAAGTACAATGCTAATACGTCCCTGAGAAGCCAATAGGAATATTGGATGGAGAATATTAATGACCCCCACAATATTCATAAGCTAACCCTAGAGGAATGCTGCCATGGGGCCAACAAGGAAAGATCAAATACTTGGGCTATAGTGGTGAGTGGCATTAGCTGCTGTGAATTACAGACTTCATGTCCATTGTCCTGTGAATTGATGCTACACAGAAATGTCTGATTGGGTCTTTTGAATCTCGTCGTCCTCTTCTTCCTGCCCTTTCTCATCATCTTCCTTTTCAAGAGAAGCTGGAAATACATATTGTTATGTGAAGTAACTTTATTAAAAAAAACCTGGCTCATTGTTTACGAACAATGATGCCAAGTAGAGTGTGCATTCACCACGCTCTGTTTGACTTATTTCATGGAGCATAATCCCCTCCAGAAATGTCTGATCGGGTCTGGGAGGGAGGGCAGGTGAAGGAGATAATCAGAGACAGTGGTCTGGAAGATGGGTGACCTGAGGACTGGTCCTAGTATTATGGCAAACTGTGAATTTGTTTGAGTCACTGAGCCTACCCCTTTCTTCATCTATGGAATAGGTAGCCTGGGCAAGATCCATGGCAAGGCTGGTATTTAAAATGATCCCTGCAAGTTTTAGGAGCTACTTGAGTAATAGAAAAAGTTCTTTCTTCATTCACCTTGCTCCTGGTTCCATAAACTTCATGAAAATGACACCATACTTCCTTTCTCTTTTCTGCTAGATACTGGTGCAGAGGGGACCAGTGATCTGAGAGAAGGTGATGGAGGTTTCACAGAGATGTCAGTACCCCAGACATAGACTGTAGTCAGAGATTCCCTAGAACAATGTGGTCTCTTGTTCACAGAAAATTAGTGGCAATGTATGTAATGTTTTGAAAGATGGGACAGTTAATAAGAGTTTTGACTGGTTTTAGATTTGGGTTTAGACTGAGTTCTCCTAGTTACTAACCTGATGTCATCACTCTTCTTTCTCTTCCTCTGTTCCTTCATCCATAAAATTCGGATGAGAAGTAACAGCATTTATTTCATAAAGCTATTGGGAAGGCCTTCTAATATTTTTTTTTTCTAAATTTAAACTTTCATTTTTTCAGAGTTCCAAGATTCATTGTTTATGCATCACACCCAGTGCTCCATGTAATATATGTCTTCCTTAATACCCACCACCAGGCTCACCCAACCCCTCCTCCAAAACTGTCTCTCTCTCAAAGTCCACAGTCTCTCATGGTTCATCTCCCCCTCCCATTTTCCCCAACTCCCTTCTCCTCTCCTCCTCCCAGTGTACTGCGTGTTAGTCCTTATGCTCCACAGGTGAGATCATATGATAGTTGACTCTCTCTGCTTGACTTATTTCACTCAGTATAATCTCCTCCAGTCCCTATTTAACGTTTCTGAGCCATTGTTGCTACAGTTGTACCCACATCTCTTCTATCCACTGTCTCCCCGGCACAATATTTCTGGAATAGAAATCTGTCTTCCCCTGATTTTCATGGAAATGGTACTCAGTGTGCAACAGAAAACGCTGTATTTTGACTTCCTTTTTTTCTGATCAGATCTTATGTAAATATAGCTTCGTGTCTCTGTTCTTAGGAACCCAGAAAGAGAGGTCTTCAGGGGGATTCTTGTCCTGCATTTATTATACCATGAACATTTCAGTTTTAAAATCCTATTTATAGGGGCGCTTGGGTGGCTCAGTGGGTTAAAGCCTCTGCTTTCAGCTCAGGTTATGGTCCCAGGGTCCTGGGATCGAGCCCTGCATTGGGCTATCTGCTCAGCAGGAGCCTGCTTCCCCCTCTTTCTCTGCCTGCCTCTGCCTACTTGTGATCTCTGTCTGTCAAATAAATAAATAAAAATCTTTAAAAAAATAAAATAAAATCCTATTTATACTGACCAGAGGGATTTTCATTGTATTCTGAGTGTGGTAGAAACATGAAAAGTAACAGCTTAGAGCTTCCCACATCACTGATGTGAATCCAAGTGGCATAACCAAGACCAGCAAAACTGTTCTTGGGACTCTTGTGTCTCGAAGTTAGAATATTGAAACATGCTGGTAATGATCACAATCACTATTGTTTGGATTTTACTGAGGTTGTATTTTTCTTGTGATAAATTTGGAGACTGGTGGGTACCCAGGCCAATGGGAATCATCTCAACTTCAAAGTCCTTTCCCTTGATTTGAAGCAGTGAAGATCTGAAAGTAAAGGTACTCTGGCATCATTTTCTTGGGTGCAGATTTAGGCTCCCATTGCAAGGATCAGAGCTGATCATTCATAATGGAGTATGAAGAAACTAATCAACATGCATTATATTCATAATGCTAGGTAAAGTGTACTTCCACTAAAAAATAGTATCTGCATGTGTTAGATTATATTCAAGTAAAATGTTTTCAACCAGTTGTTACATATACCATATGATTTGAAACTGCTTACTTTAAAGATGACTTAAGGTAGATTTTTTTTTTTGTTGTTTTGTTTTGTTTCATTTTTTAAATCATGAACACTCTGTTAAGACATTTGGCTTTTATTACACTCGTTTTGTTTGTGGAGAAAATCCACTTTGTTTCTCAAAGGCAAAATTGAGTTGCTTTTTCTCCTTCAAGTAGGTACTGTCATAAATGCTGGTTATTAAATTCAAAAGGAACCTACACATTTTGGAATCAAGTAAAATTTTAAGTCTGTATTGGAGAGGTTGTACAAAAGACAAACTCTGTGTGAGTCTTTATAGATGTACAATGTGTTCTTTAAAAAGGTGTACCGCTTTTTACCCACATTTAAAAATTATATATGTTTTTTGTAAATACATAATTGTATCACGTTACCTTACCATGCAGAAATCATACTGTTGATTTTTGGAAATACTTTTTTGTTTTTTTCCTGTGTATGTAGCAACCTAAAAATCACAGCTCCAAATAATCCCAAATTACTTAAAACAGATTTCAATGGGGGCATTTTTACATGGTTCTATTTTATTCTGCCTTTGAAATATCTAGATTCCTTGTTACAGAAGACATTGGCTGGTAGAAACTGTAATTCTTCCTTCAGTCTTCAGGGATACAAATTTATTGATGGATTTTCTTTGCCTTTTCTCACCTTTTCTTTCTTGACCTGAAGCTGAAAGTAATGGAGAACAGATAATAATTAAACAGTTAAATGTACAAGTGGAGGGTAAGGATAATGAGCAAATGACATCTGTAATGTGTTTGTACCTTTTCTAAATCAATGGAAAGCCTTAACAGCAATAAAATGACAACTGTATTTTAATTGAGATAATTGAGATAAAGGTAGTTAACCATGTTAAAAAAAAAAGTCTTAAATCCAAATGTGTCCAAGATTCATATTCTGCTTTTTCTGGAAAAACTATTGTTTGTAGAGCTTTGGTTTTTCCTTCACCAAAGTTGCCTATTCTTATTTAAAAAATGTCTAGATTCTGTGCCTATATAACTTATATATTTATTTTTAAAGTATTCCTGTGCACATCATCTTATGTGGACTTCAGCAGTTATCTGAAAGGAAGTTTGCCTGCCTTCTGGGATTAAACATTGGTGACTCCATAGTCAAAGGACTGTAGGCAGGAGACCATTAGCCTTGTCTGTAGCTTGGAAATCCATAGATTGTCACACACTGGAACATAAAGTGAAGCCCAGTAGATAGCATGACATTGGTCAAGAATTCACTGAAGTCCTTGAAGGAACAAGAGAGCATCTCACTGTTGCTACTGGTGAGGGACTGTACTCTTCATGCTTTTCTAGGTCAGAGAGAATCATCTTTTCAACCTGCTGCTTCCAGTGAGTCAACTATTGATCAGATGTAAAGTTATGAAATGTAGTTAAGGAACATCATTCAATTGCCTGTTACTATTAAGAGCTTGTCTCATTCAAGTCAGAGATGACCCCATTTCTTTCAACATCCATGGTCAGGAGGTGACTCACAAATAAAGGTTAGAATTAAATTTGTAATATCCAAATCCATTTTATGTTCTTGAACTAGAAATGTCTCCTCGCAGCCTGCTGGGCTGTCTTCCCAGTTCCCCTGCTTTTTTTCCAAATGGCTGAAGCTGGAAATAATTCTGCTTTGACAATCAGCTAATGAGCCCTGCATCCTCTTTCCAGCTGCCTTGTGCTAAATGGAAGTGATCAAAACACAAAAGAATATTCATATATCCAAAGTTATTAAGGTACCTACTTTATGTAGGTTCTTTAAAGATGGATTTGGCTCTTTCCTATCCTCCAGTTCCAATTCCATACAGTATCTCTCTGCATAGGGGGTGAACTCTGTTGAAGTTTGGTCATCTCTTGCTTTGTGCAACCTTCACAATGCTTTGAATTCCTGTAAAATAAACATAAATGAATGAATGAAAAAGCTCTTCAGAGACAAGAGCTATAAATGAGGATGTGTGATGGCCATCAGGAAAAACACAGGAAGCCATTCCAAAAGGGGTAAGAGCAAAAATACAAGGGCGAGGAAAACCTAGTGTGTTTCCTAGGAACAGAAAGCCATTCATTTTTGACTGAAGGTAGAGTGAGTAAGTAAAGAACAGACTGGAGAGTTTCGTTCAGTCTAGATTTTCCCAACCTTTAATATAATATAGGGATTTTTATAAAATATTTTTACTACTGACTTTTACATTTTACCGTCCCTACTAGAATATAACTGTTAATCCACAAATGAAACCCACATAAGCCTAGAATGCATGTAGTCCATTCTTAGGTTGGAGTTAAAGTAACTGCAGTCCAGTTGGAACACATGCATTTCATGTATGTGATGATGATTACACTAATACACACACGCAAAGATAAAGTAGCAATAATAAATATCAATTGAAGACATTAATGCACAGCACAACTGCTTAAAATTCTTAAAGTTTGTTCTCTTATTTCTGAACATTCCTACAGTCTGGCTAGTTCTATGGGTAAAGCATTCTCCCTTGCCTTTACATTTCCTCTTACATTGAAATAGAGCTCTTTCTCCCTCTCCAAGGCCTAACTTGAACTTTGTATTATGTAGATCACTTTTGCCTCTGTGAATCTGGTCTTAAGGTTCCCCTTCTGCTTCTGAGATTCTAAAGGAGCATCTTGGATCTCATTTAGCAAAAGAGTTCTTAACCCTTAGCAGGGGAGTCAGAAAATGCAAGCACCTTCTCCCCCCTTAAGTCTGCCATACAAATAATTGCTAATTGAGAATAATGTGCTTGAGAGGAAAACAAATGGCATTGGGCATTGGAGGACCAGGGCCTAAATCTACAATTCCAGTTTTTCTCAGTGGGTTATCTTGGGCCAGTGATTAAACACCAATCATTGGACTCCTCATCTGTTAAATGGAGATGATTACACTAATTTTACAGAGAATAATGTGTGTGTGTGTGTGTGTGTGTGTGTGTGTGTGTGTGTGTTTTCATTTGCAAAGAGCCACGTGAGTGACAGTTATTAGTTATTGTATTTGAGATGACTGGTAGAGTCCATTCCTCAAGTTCCTTCGGGGAGAAAATCATCTTTTCAGTTTCTTAGAAGATCCCATCCTCACATTTTCAGTGATCTCCTGTGGTGTTTCTCTTCAGTCCTGGGGGATCCTGTGAGGGCCCTTGGCTGCCCAAATGTGCCCCCTATTCGGGGTCCTCATTAATACTCTGCTTTTGGGGACTTTCTTGTCCCAGACACATGGTCTCATTTAATGTCTTATTTTTTCTCTTTGTGACAGTGCCATTAGCATTTCCTGAGATTCCTGTACCTTGTTCCCAAAAGTTAAAGGCTGTTTTCTCCATCTGTAAGCATGCGCTCTCTCTGGAAACTAAGCCTTATACTGTCCCTTCTCTGTCAGTTCAGGATGAGGTAGTTTCAACCAAAGACTTTTGTCTTCCTCCATTTTAGTAGCTGTAACCAAATACCACTGACTGGGTAGTTACTTAGTAACAGCAATTGATTTCTCAGCATTCTGAAGGCTGGAAGTCTGAAATCGGGGTACCAGCATGCTTGGATGGGCCCCTCCACAAGATGGCAGATCTCTCTTTTTGTAGCCTCCTCAGTGGAAGGGAAGAGGATACTATTGGGCTTCTCTTAAGAGGATGTAAATCTCATCCACAAGGGCTCCACCCCTCATGACCTAAGCATCTCGAAAGTGGCCTGCATCCTGACACCATCATGGTGGGGTTAGATTTCAGCAAAGGATTTTGGGGGTGGGGGGCGGGACACACACATTCAAACCAGAGCAACTTCAATTAAAACAAAACCAATCCAGAAGGAAACTCTTATCTGCTTCCTTTGTGAAAAGCACCAGCAGGAGTTGTCAGAATATACAATTTATCGCTTTTCTTCTATTTCACAGTGAAGGGCCATTGGGGCGTGAAGCTGTTTTAAATAGACTCGGTGTACTCTTGTGCCCTCTGATATCTATATTAACAAGGTCAAAATCAAACGAGGAACCAGGAAATGCTCATAATGGGGCTAAACGTGATTTGGTTCCTGACCTTGTACATTAATCGCTATTAGCTATGTCTTAGTCATACTTTGATCTACTGCTCGTGCCCAAGGAAAAGACCTGTTTTGAGTCAATAGAATGATTAAATCCATAACTCTGATGTCATTATTTCTTAATGATTGAGATTCTAATTTAATTTACGTGCTACTTTAGTGCAGGAAACTAACTGACGGGTCAATTTGTTTTAGGCACATAATTGTAAAGCACAGATGTGTAGCAAGGCTTTCGAATTAGAAAGGACATTACTTAACTTCATCCCCTTTGTGATAGTTGGCATTTTATTAATATTCTAGATATAAAATCTGATTATGTGAGATTACCCAAGTGGAAGCCCCATGAAGTGGATGGAAGCCAGGGACTTCCATCCAGGTCTCTGGGATCTATTCAGGTCCCTCATAATGAGGAGTAAAGCAGAATTCATCATGGAGACTAATCTCTTATCCTATGGGGAATGGCTTTTCCTAGGTTGTCTGCAGGGGGCAGGTGGTTGCCAGGACATGAGGACAGGGAGAGGCTGACAGCTTATCTGTACCTGTTTTGATGATGGTCAGCTTGATGCAGGGATTTGTGTTCTGAAAATATGCCTTCTGTCTACCCAATACCATAGGAATGCCTTCTGTGGCTCTCAGGACTTTTTTTCTGGGGGTGAAGATAAGGGGAGATTCCTAGATCTAAATGCACAGCACTTTCCATTTTAATACACACCTGCAAATGGGTCATTGCACTGTAGGTGCCTAGACTCTAGTTGGGGTACTCTTAAGAGAATTCGTGGAAGAAAAACATAGGCACACTGTTTTTAGAGTGTTTTAAGATTTCCTCCTTCAACCTCTGTTTCTTTTAGGATCATGAACTTTGGACTCCATCTTACTTGTAAATTGTTTTCTAGATAAAGTTCTAAATAGCTCTGTGACCGAGGGGATACCACTTAAAAATGACCAGAACCCAGTTACTTATTTTTAAAACTGAGCACTTGAGATGTGTGTGTGTATGTGTGTGTGTGTGCGCATGCGTGTGTGTGTGCATGCGCGTGCACACGCGCATGCCTGAGTGATTGAGAGGATAAAGAGGGAGGAAAGAGAGAGAGAGAGGGATAAGACCCCAAGCTTACAGTAGGGCCTGACACATAGGCACTCAATATATAGTCTCCTATCTTTAATTAATCTCACCTTCAGTGATTGGCTCACTCTGACTCTGTGAAGCTTCTTATAACCTATTTGTTCCAAGCAGGGTGTTTTCTCGGATCCCGACAATGTAACAGGAGCTCTGAATCAAAGTACCATTTTTACAAGATGAGGAGGGGACAGACTCAGAGTTGAGAGGAAATAGATTAATTTCAGCCTTCAATTTTTATAACTTTATTGGTGTGACATAGTACAAATGGGCTGCCAAGGTGAACAAATTAAGTGTTGGTATCTAGGGACAGATTTTAAATTGCATCTCTCCCTGTCTCACTAGGTACCATCCCCTCCCCCACCCCGACCCCAAAATTCAGTTTTGATTCTAGATGTTCAGCTAACTCTCTTTTCCAGGGCATAATTTCTGTCTTTGGAAGAGTGTGTTTTCTTCCATGTTTAAAAAATACGAACTGAGATATGGAGAGTTGAAAGTTCCCCAAGAACAGTGATGAAAACCATGGCCTGAATAAATAGATCTTTAAAGACAGTCTAAAGTAATTCTGGTTATTAAATCTCAGGAGGAGAGTGATGAGGAGAGACTCATGAGGAGAGGTGATGGGAGGAATCAACAGCTCTGCAGTAAGTAATACACACAAAGGTATGAGTGTCTGGGCTCTATCTCCCTTTGAGGAAAGAGAGGGCTTCTTTTCATTACCAAGACTGATTTGGATGCAACTGTAACACACAGTTCTTGCCTGTGATGGTTAGCAGATCCCAGAGCCATGAGAGTTCTTCCTCAAAGGAATGTTGTTGAAAAGAAGACTCAGTCATTCTGATGTGGATGAATAGGGCTTTGCCCAGGGGCAAGTGAGTTGGCCATTTCTCCCCTAGGAGCTATGGAAGAACTCTCTCTAGATACAAATCTCAACCTGTACTCTGTTTTCAGCCCATTTCTTTGTTCAGAGCTCTTTGTAAGATTTTGCTTAGGAGTGATGAGCCTGGTGAAAAAGTATTTAAAATGTACTGGTGTAATGGGAGCTTCAGGAGTTGAACTATCATTGGCTAACGGAGATGGAGACTGTGTATGGTGCTTTGGAGATTTTCCAGATACCATTTCATTTACTCTTCACCAACAGTCCTGTGAAGTAGGCATTATTATTTTTGTGGATAATGAGACAGAAACTTAGGGAAGTGACCTCACTTGTCCATGCTCCATGTGACCTCCACTCCTTAGCATCTGTGGCTAAAGGTGTGAAGGCAGGTGGCACCTATGTCTTCTCTGAGGGCACACCCAAGTATGTAGGACAGAGACCATGTTGAGAGGATGGGTTTTGAAGAGTTCTCCTCTTGGGTTTTCCTACTTTTTAAGAAAAACTGTCTTGTGATTGCCTAATTAGAAAAGTAACTTTCCAGAAATGAACATAGACCCTAGGATATATCTGAAAATGGGAGAATTTAGTAAGGTAACATTGATTTTTATACTTTAGTATTATCATTTGGATACACATGTATTCAGGGGTTCATTTTTTTATGACATTATACATTCTTGTGTTAATATTCTTAATCTGTCAAACCATACCTTTTCAGGGAGACATTTTTAAATCTTGGGAATATTTCACCACTGGGTTAAAGAAAGTATAAGGACACTTTCTAGATGACATTATTTGTGGGGATGTAAAGGAGAAAATGTGAAAAAAAATGAAGAAACAGGAGAAACTCAAGAAAGAGAAAATAAACAAAGATCTAACACTTGGCTTCTAAAGTGAGAAATCTCTCTGATTCTATGCAATTTTTTAAAGCCAAAGCCTCTTAAATTCATGGCTTCAACCCCAGACTAATCCATGACTTTGCTTGTGTTCTCGTCTTGATCTTAGAAAATCAATGTATTCTAAAAATGTCATCATTGCTTTATAATGGACAAAATTTCAGAATGAAATTAGTTCATCTGTATTAAAAAATATTTTTGAGTGGTTTTTCCCCCCTGTTAACACACTGGGCGGTGAGTGATAATTTTTTTTTTTCTTAATTTCTAGAATCCTTATTTTAGGAAACCTAGTACTTACTGTAAAAATATATAAAACTAGAAATTACCCAAATGCCTAGTAATAGTGGAATGAATAAATGTGTTCTGTTTAGAATTTCACACAGCAATTAGCTTGAAGCTGTATATCTACCTGCAACAAAATGAATGAATGTCACACATGGGATGTTGGGCCAACAAATCCAGACCCCAAATCCAGACCCCACAGTGTGTAACTGTACATACTCTCTAGTTGCATTCATCTGAAAGTCAAAACATTACAAAACTAATGCCATTGAAAGTCAGAATTGGCCCTGGAAGGGAAATAGGAACTAGGAAGGAGCCTCAGTAGAGTTTCTGGGGTTGCTGATAATGTTCTGATTTGTTTTGGGCCCTTGGTATAGGAGTGTGTTCAGTTTGTGATAATCCATTGAGCTGGGCAATTAGAATTGTATGTGTTTCTGTATCCATGATGTTTTAATGAAATATTCACTAAGAGTTTAAACAAAACAAGTCACTAGAAGTGAGATACAATTGATTGGAAGTTTAGACACAAATACTAGTTTTTTCATATTAGAACACCATGTAGGGTTACCATATTTTACTGATTTTTATAGGGCACCCACTTTGAAATTGTATCATCTTTGAAATGAAAAAATGTATCATAGTTCATAATCTTAGCACTTGTTTCTCCTTAATTTTATATAAAATAATGGTGCCTTGCTATTGATGGTGTGCTAGTTTTAATGAAATACAGTATTAAGAGCATATTACCCTATTAAGCATTTGCTTAAATAAATGGTAAGTTGATATTTACAGAGATGAACTTACTCTGTTCCTTTTGGAAAATACTAAGGGAGGGTTTATGATATTCTATAGCATTTTAACGAAATTTGTTGGGATGAGTCAATGTGTAAGCAAACCCTATTTTTTTTTTTAATGTGAAAGAGAGAGAGAGAGAACAGAGGGAAGGGAAAAGGGAGAGAGAGAAGGAAAGAAGCTGACTCCCCACTGAGCATGGAGTCCTCCCCAGGGCTTGATCCCCTGACCTGAGCTGAAATGAAGAGTCTGGTGTTTAACCGACTGAGCCACCCAGGAACCCCCTAAATATTTCTTAATAAGACAAAGATTTAATTGACTGGATTCTAGATACTGTTCTGAAAGTACAGAGTTACAGTGACATACAAAGGTAAAAAAGTAGTGTCTTTGAAAAAAAATCATGAAATATGTAGGAGAATATAACATATATCAAAAGTTGCATTTAAAATCAGGGTGGAAAGTTTAGGGGGAAAAAAGAAATTGAATGAAATGTGGCTGGCCCTTCTGTCACTTTGAGTCTGTGCTTCCCAGAATTATGCATGAGAGGTAGGAGGTATCTGGCTTGTGGCTCATGATAGACTAGCTTGTGGGTAGGATAACTGCTCCTCTCTGTAGGAAATGCTTGTCTTTGCCTGAGCACCATACTTGGCTCCTTTCACTTCTGAGATCCCATATTAACTCCTGGATGGGCAGCATATGAATGTATTAGTCCATCAACGAAGAAGAATCTCAACCCTGAAGAGTCACTTAAACAAATGAAAAAAATGGCACATGAAAGTTTGCTTGCTGCATAGATTTCATGTGATGACACCCTAAATTTAAAAGGATCCTTCCAGTCCTAACTGCTGAGAATAACTGATACTTGAAAAGAGGTGTCATGAGGTAGGGGTGATTGGGCTTTTTGAACATACGACTTGTTAAGGGGAAAGGATGGTTTCTCCTGGAAATAGACTTTCCGATTTCTTATTAATGGAGTAGATGAAGCTCAGAAGACACTGCCCTGATTGCTCTCTTGTCAGTTTAGGAAAAAAAAAAAAAAAGTTAGATCAGGAGGAAAAAAAAAAAAACCAAAAATTTCAATTACATTTACAGCAGCAGCTGAAGGGGAACAAAAATCAATGAAAGGAGCATACTTATTAGAGACCTGCAGTTGCCATAAAACTGAAACTAAATCACAGTGACAGTGTCTGAACTTCAGATAAATTGCTTTGAATTCAGAATGGGAGCCTGGAGAAATAATGGAAATGATATTGCAGTTGGTAGGGGAAACCGGGTTAGAACTTTTTATATCCTTTCCTTCTCTGGATCTGGTAGATATTGTCAGGATCAAATACTGATTTGTGATCTTATTTATTTGTTTGTTTATTTTTTATTGGGGGGGTATTCTCTTTTGATAATTCCAGATAATTCCATCTCCTCCGTTTTCCCGGCGTGGAGAGGATGGAGGATTATGGGATTCAGATGTTCAGGGTGGAAGGTGACCTTCAGGGAGAAGCCTGTTCTTTCTGAAGAGTGGGCAGGTTGACAAGGGGGTGGGTGGAGGGTCAGGCAGCCCTGCTACACTTGCTCAGTGGAGACACAAACCATCTCAGTCCAGAGATGTCTCCTAAACCCTGTCCTAGTGTGGAAAATCATGATGTTCCACTCCCACCCCACTGCTCTGCTCCCTGAGCTGTGTCTTTTGCTAGGCTCCCTGGGCATGCCTCATGCTGGGCTTCCAAGCTTTGGCCCAAGGTGATGCTGTTCCTGCTCTTGTTAAGCACAGAGGGCTTACCATGCACTTTTTACCTAATTCCTGATACATACGTATAATGTAAATACTGCAACTAAAGTAGTGTTACATTGATACAGCTAAGGTAGTTACTGTTACTGTCCTTTTTTCCATTCTCTCTTTTTTTTCTTTGTTTCTGCTCTGTATCTTTCTGTTGGTCACTTAAACATTTATTTAGAATGTTTTATTTATCTCTATAGATACTTAAAAAAATATTTTGTATAGCTTTTATAGGAATAGTTCTAGGTAGTACTTCATGCATATATAACTTAACGTAATCCTCATGTTGACATTACTTTACCATTTGGAGAGACTTACAGTAACTTTACCTATCTTTTTGTCCCTTTACCCTCTTCTCTTTATAGTAAAATTGTTTTAAAAATTTCGTCGACCTATGTTTAGAACTACGTCCGAGAGCATTATAGTTTTTGCTTCTATAATCAAACGTAACATAAGCAACCCAAGAGAAGGAAATATTTTTGCTCACAGTGTTCTTTCATTGTACTAGAGTTCCTTCTCCTCATTTCCATTCTGTTTAGAAGATTTTCTTTAGGGGCACCTAAAGAAGTTGGTTAAGCATTAGGCTCTTGATTTCAGCTCAGGTCATGATCTCAGGGTGATGAGATGGAGCCAGGTATCGGGCTCTTCACTGGACATTGAGGCTGCTCCAGGTTCTCTTGCTCTCCATCTCGCCCTCCTCTCTCTCTCTCTTAAAAAAAAAAATTAAAAAAAATTTTTTTTCTTTAGCTATTCTTTCAGGGTAGGGATTTTCTTTTCCCCCTAGTGTAGGGATGTTGATAAGAGATTCTTAGCTTTCCTTTATTTGAGAATGTCTTGTTTTGCCTGCTATTCCTGGGGGTATTTTTGCTGGGTAAAGAGTTGGGTTGACAGTTCTTTTTTAGCCCTTGAATATAGGATACTACTTCCTCATGACTTTGGTTTCTAATCTGAAATGCATTGTCATTCAGATTTTCTCCTATAGATAAGGTGTCATTTTTCTCCCATAGCTTTCAAGATTTTTCTTTGTCTAATGTTCTAAAATCCAATTACGGTGTGTCATGACATAGTTTTCTTTGTATTATTGTGTTGGTGTTCATTCAGTTTACCAAATCTGTAAGCTGGTAACTCTTGCCAGATTTGAGATGTTTTCAGCTGTTATTTCTTCAGGTATTTTTTTTTTAGCCCCTCCTGCTTCCTCCTCTCCTTTTTATGACATGAGTATCAGCCCTTTTGTTTGGCACCACAGGTCCCTAACTCTCCTTGGCATTTTTTTTTTAACCTATTTCCCCTATGTTTTTTAGATTAGGTAATTTCTCTTGCTTTGTTTTCTAGTTCACTGGTCTTTTTGTTCTTTCCAGTTTGCTCTTGAACCCACACACTAAGCTTTTTATTTCATTTAATTTGTTTTCCAGTTCTCAAATTTGTACTTGCTACTTTTTTACTGATACTGTCAATATCTCTGCTGAGACATGCTATTTTTTTCATTTGTTTAAAGTTTATTGCTAATTACAAATTTTTATGTTCTTCAACATTACTTCTTTAAACTCTTTGTCAGATAATCACAGTATCTTGTCTTGTCCTTGTTGGCATCTGTTGGTTGGTGGTTAAGTTTGTGAATCTTGGTATGAGGTGTGATTCTTTGGTTAAGAGCTAGACAGTTCATTTTATGCTGTGAGTCTCTGGACCTTATTTAAATGTTTGGATTTGACTAAGTTCTTCTAATACCAGGTGTGTGAGAGTGGAGTGTGCCATCTTATTCTTGTCAAGTGAGTATAAAAGTCCAGGTTCCATATTCTGTTGACTCCCAAGGGTTGGGGGTTTGGAGGTCCTCATAACTGTGAGGGTCAAAAGTCCGGGATACCCATACAGTCTGAAGTGATCACTAATAGTGTTGAGCTGGTTACCTCCTGTTGATGCCTAATTACAGTCTGCCCATGGGGAAAGTCTAGGGCAGTCCACTCAGCCTGGGCTGGCATGCATGGGTAGGCTCACAGGTTTTTTTCTGTGTTGTTGGGCTGGAATAGAGTGGCTGATGTTTTGAGTTTTCTATCTTTCTTTATTTTTTAAAATTTTATTTATTTATTCCAAAGAGAGCTCGTGTGCCTAAGCAGGGGGAGCAGTTAAGGGGGGTGGGAGAAGCAGACTCCCTACTGAGCAGGAAGCCTGATGCAGGGCTTGAACCCAGGATTCTAGGATCATGACCTGAGCCAGAGGCAGATGCTTAACCAACTGAGCCAACCAGATGCCCCTCAAGTTTTCTATCTTGCTAAGCTATCCTTTCCCTCATTATTTGGCAAGAGAGGGCAGGCTTTTGTTTGTCTGTGCGTGTTGGCATTTCTGGTTTAATGGCTTTTTCAGCTCCAAGTCTGGGATACGGGAGTCCAGAACAAGACAAAAAGCAAACAAACAAACAGACAAAACCAGGGAGCTCACCACTGTGAGTTCCCTAGACAGCCCGAGGTCCCTAGACAGTCTGTCTTCACTCCAGCTCAAAGAGTTTTCTTATGTTTGTGTTGTGTATAATGTCCAGAAGTTTTAGTTATACTTAGCAGTGGAAATAAGGAAAAACTGGACTGTACCATATTCTCCCTTTAATATGTTTTTATTCTTTTCTTTGCCATTTTAAAATCTGTTTATGCCTTGTTAATTATGCACTGAATTTATGCTGCAGTCAATATGAAAAATGTCATTAATGCAGATGCCATTGGTAAGTTATTTCTGAGAGTGAATGTATTTCATTACCTTGCCAAATGGAAATAGAGATAAATGGTTTGTGGGCTCCCAGTGTGAGTCTGTGTGAGTCAGATAGCACATGAGAGACTATGTGAAGAAATAGTGTTTGTTATTAGTCTAATGTGAAACTGGGTACAATGACATGCTTCTGCTGACTCAGAAAAGACTGCCATTGTCTAAATTTGGCAGTAGTTAGTATTGACACATTTAGGAATCACTCATTTAGAATGAAAGTCTTGTGAATAGCTGTTGTGGGTAGCTATTGTGTTGGGCTATGTCTCGATCCTGCTTGAAGAGTCTAGACCTTGTCCTTTGCTCCTTGTCTGGGTTTCTGGAGGCATCGTGCACAACATAGCTGCTCTTATGTATTCCTAAAAGTTGAATATAATTGCCAGTTTTTGCTACACTTCATTTTACACATTTCCTATTCCCAGTAAGATTTTATCTAGCTAGTCAAGCAAGGGTAAATATGCATATTTTATTTTTTTAAAAGTCAAGTTGCACTGAACTCTTAAAACTTATTTGCAAATTTGCTTCCCTGGGCTATATTCCCAAAGAAAGTTTACTTGAATTTACATAAGACCATAATGTTTGTCTTGAAAGAGCTCAAGACTTCCTAGAATTGCTAAGAACACATTCACTGAATTTCCCCAAGAGGAAGGAACTCTAGGCGAAACTCCTAAACCAAGAGACTCCAATCTTTCCTGTTAGCTTATTTTCTCTGGAGGAAGCTTTCTAATTTATTTTCCATCTGGTAGCCTTTGCTGAGATGGAGTTCAGAGCAGTGCACCCTCATGGCGTAGATCACTGTCCTGGCATGTAACCTGCCTGTGGATAGATTTCATCAGAACTTGTGGGAAGATGAATGTGTTTATGTCTGAATCCAGAGCTTGTCTCTTACCAGAGTTGCTCTGTGACTTAGACATGACACAGACGGTAAAAGTAGACCACAGGCAGATTAAAGGTAGCCATCATGCGAATGGATTAATGATGTCTTCTGTAATTAAAAGGAGATCGCACAAGAACAATCTGGGGCTTAGACTGGAAGAAGCAACGTCTCTGTATTACAGTCTGTTCTCTGTTGTTTTTGCTGTTTCTCAGGTACAAACAGATTGGTGTTTCTTTTGGTTATGTCAAAAGCTCCATGTAGAAGAAGTTGGTATTTCTGGGGCTTCATGCAAGTGCGTGATGTCCTACACCACTAATATGCTGTGTTAGCTCGGTAAGATTTATTGACTCAGGAGCGGAGTGGTAGTAAAAAGAGTAAGATACATCAAGTGTGGGTGGTAGCTCAACCAAGAACATTGCCCTGCCTACAGGTTGGAGGTGCTTCAGGAAGCTCTCCGGTAGGGGTAATCCCCCCTTGTACCAACTGACATAGGTTTAGGCTAGTCTAAGTGGATATGGAGGAAATACTCTTTAGCAAGTAAAAGTAGCTGTTCTGGGCATCTCCAGGCCCATGGAACAGTAGCAGGTGAACTTGGGAGCTAACCTTGGGAGTTGTGTACTAGGGTCACTCATCAACCAAGGTCTTCCATCCTTTCTCCAAACATACAGTCCAGTGGGCCACACTTCAGGGAAGGGGGAAGGCAAGGAAATCCTATCAGTTTTCTTCTAAGACCAAATGAGGGGCTGTGGGGTGAGCAGCTAGAGAATCCAGGCAAGAGATGACTGACTGGGGGCTCTCCTAGGGTACTGTTAATAAAAGGGGAAATTGAACTATAGGGCTTGGCATATATTTGGTACTTCTGCTGAAGGGGATGTAAGGGATGAAATTAAGTGAGAAGCCAACTGGGTGTCTTGTTGGAACACCTGGGTGGTTGGCAGTGTCATGTCATGGCTGGGAAATAATGGGGGAGGAGAGGGAGCAAGACCCAGGGACTTTGCCGTATTAAGATGGTGGTATTTATTAGACAATCCAGGGGTACTCTCAGGTACAAAAATAGGCATCCACAGTTGGGAACTCACCTGAGGAGTTATGAGGTGTTTGGGGGCACGCAAGCCAAAAGCTTTGGTGAAGGTCTATTTCTGTAAATAAATCTGGGGCCAGAGTGTTTTTCTGTGATCAAAGCTTGAGCAGGGAATTTATGCTCCTTGTTTTAAGACTTGTCAGGGATTCATGTGTTACTTCTTAGAAAAACAAAAGTTTAGGTTCCTAGTGAAACATCCTTTCTCATGTCAGGAGAGAGAGGAGTCCATTCTTTGGCTTTTTTCTTGGGGATTCATTCAGACACAGGATCTCACATTCTTGGATTTTATTGCCTCTGACATCAGTCGTTGCATTTCTATAGAAGTTCAAGGCGAATGTTGTTGAAGTGTGTTCAGTTCAGTCTGCCCGTGGGAACAGGAAGGGTATGAGGTGAGGATGAACTTGGGAAAGATGACAGCTGCCCAAACACAAGTGGTATTTTCAAAGAAAGTTCAAACTGAGCCTGTTTAAAATGGACAATGCTAAGGTGGGGATCATCTCAGTTCTCTGGCAGGAAATGTTCAGTGATTATTTTCATTGGGTTCTAGTTTATAGTTTGTTTATTTATGCCTGGCTGATTCTCCCCACAATCTGAATTTGTTTTTCAAACATTTAACAAATGTGCAGAGGGGATGTACTGGGCTTCCCGACCTTACCTGTTCTTTATTGTGAAAAGCAGAAAACAGAAAAATACCTCTTTTTGAACTCTTAAATACAAATATACTTTGGTGTGAGGGATAGCCAGAAAATGTCAACTACTGAACTCTATCATACCTCCTTTGCTAGTGACTTTGAAGAATAATGTTCTGCAAGACCCAGGGATTATTTTTTAATCAGTTTTGAGAGGTGTGTGCTTTGATAGTATAATAGGAATTCAAAAATTAGAATGTGTCTTAGAATTGTCCATGTGTTTTATTTCTTAGCGATACATAAAATAATGGTGTGTTTTACAGTGGAAGACATTGTATGCTGCTGAAGGAAACTAGTGAAGAGAAATAACATCCAAAAACTGATAGAGGACCAACATGTGAAAAAGAGAAATGGATGTTTAGTGCTACTCTCTGAATGAGGGATATAAAATGAAAATTTGTTGGCCATTCCTTGATTCTGATGTGTTTTTGAGAGATAACCCATTACTTTTTATTTGGAACCCCCAAAGCAAAACTTTTATAGTGACATGTAAACTGTTTTCTCAAAAAAATTCTATTAAATACTCACAAATTTGAATTTTAAGGAGAGGCATTTAAAGCTTTAGATGATGTTACAGAGCTTATGGTTGATTCTTCTTGACCAACTCACCTTATCTCCACTGACTTGAGAAATCCAACAGAAGACAGAAAGAAAAAATCTCAAGTTTAAAAACCTGTAGATCCAGGTGATTTCTCTTGGTTAGACAGTCAGGAATTGTGGGCATACTTTTGGAGGCTGAGTGATACAGTCCAAAGAGTCTTCTTATAATTTATAATAATAAATTGTTCATTAGCATTTTCCTCCTTAAATAATGGGTTCAATAACTCATTTCCCAGAAGCTGTCAATGATTCTCTGTGCCCTGTGCTTTGTAGTCATGCCTTGATAAAGAATTAGCTGAATTGGGTAGAACTTCTGTCAATATTGGATTTATGGGTGATGGTGTTTGGCCCAGTCATGCCACTTTTCTAAAACCTTGACACCTAGTCCATCAGTCCGCCTATAAAAGGACAACTCAATTTCCAAAGTGACTGAGTCCATTCGTAGTAATCCAGTCAGGTAGCAAAAGCTTCCTATGAAATAGAGCACAGAGGAAGAGGTGAGAGATAGGGGTATAAATTTAAGATCATCAAGAGAGCTCAGTTTGATGAACAGAGCTAGATATTAGCCTACCTCTTAAGCCAATAAAAGCATTTCCTGGAGACAATCTTTTGATTCCAACCCCATGCCCCATAAGCCAATAGCAACTTGGCAGTTTATTTGCAGATGTTCTCTTGTCACCCTCTGACTAGAGAAAAGCTTTTCTGGGAGGCAGGGGCCCACGTGGTGTTTTCCCTACATTGTGCAGTGTGGTATGGCTGATGGGTTTTGCATATGTTGTTTTTATTGTGGTGAGACTCATATTTTTCTCTTCACGCTTTCCTGGAGCAAGACACTTTTCTGCCTCTCTCCCTGGGCCCCAGTCCATATCCAAGATAGGATAATAATCCAAGGAGTTTTTGCTAGAGAGAGAGGAGAAAAAAATGTTTGGGCATCATACTCCAGAGCCTTGCAGAAGGGATAGACAATATTAGCAAGAGAAAGAGGAGTTTTTCTGGTAGCTGCTTCACTCTGAGGTGAGGCCTGAAAGGACCATTTTCTTTCATTTCTTCCTTCAGTGATACCTTAGTAGTGGAACAGCCCCACCTTGGGTAGAGCACCCAAAAAAGGCAAATGAGGGTTTTAGTAACTCCACCACCAGAACGCCCATTGGTCCCCATTCCCAGAGTCATGGTGAACTATGGTAAACAAATAAAAAACTCTTAATGCTTAATGCTTGTATTATAAATAGAGTTTTAATAAGTCTATTTGTCTCCACATCCCACCCTACCCCCACTTTACAAGCTCCTAAATACCATCTGTGTAGAAATTCTGGAATAGCCCCAACTCCTATTAGAGCCCTTGGTTGAAAACCTATCTTTAATGGCAGCTGGGGGCAGAGGCCATGAGGAGAGAGGAGTAGGACCTTCTGGGCTGGGCAGAGGAGGAAGAAAATATGAGGGCACCATGTAGGGAACAGATGTGTGGGGATGAAACCAGAGAGGAGTTTCTCTGAAGTTGGCTGAGGTGCGCTGTGCATGGATGGGGGAGGGGCAAGAGGTTTAATTGCAAGAACTTTTAAACAATGGACTGATACATCCCACTGTTCCCAATGGTAAGGGCATGGCTCTGGGGGTCACATTATCTTGGGTGAGAACATGGTTAATAATGGTTAATAAGAGTTGTTAAAGCCGGAAAAGTGACTCTGGTCTTTGGCACTGTCTTGAAGTGAGAGAAGAAATTATCTATTTCTGAGAACCTGAGCTAGCTAGCTAGTCAGTGATCTGTTTTGGTGACTCTCCCCACCCCCCAAATGTAACGTAGTAGCATTGGATCAGATTCTAAGTCCTAAAGTCTGTCCATCTCCTTAGAATTCCCTATGCCTGGATTTTAATCCTGGCTAGACCATACTTCCTGTTTGTTCGTTGGGTAACCTCTAGTACTTACATACCTCAGTCTCTGTTTTGCTAATGTGCGTAACTGAGATGGTTTCCTTTGACAGTTAAAAGATGTGTGATAAGGTGCCCACTCCATGGTTGGCTCTCCCAGGATGGTTATGATGTAAGTTGGGCTGTGATTACCATATCCTTTTCTTTTCTTTCCTTTTCTTTTCTTTTCACTCGTGGCTTCCCCTAAGCTAAAACAACACCTAGATTTTGTCTGACACATACGATTTCTCTCCTCCTTAGTTATATTTTGTGTGATAAATAGTGATGGAGTATTTGCAGAATATTTTACAACTGTTCCTTAGATTTCATCATTTTTATGGGTGCCTGGTAGTCCTTTATTCAGTGACTTGAATTTGATGCTAAAATGTTAAGTACATGCAAGGATTTGACTAATTGGGTGATAAAGTAGTCATGGAGAGCAAGTGGGGTATTTATCTATAGTAGTTACAGGACCTTTTTCTATTACTCTAGATACCAGACTTGTTTGGGAGGGACCACAACTGAACTAACCTGTGGGGAGACATAGTACTGATTGGAGCCATTTCCCACACTCTTGAGCTCATAAGGAAGCTATTTTACTCAGGAAATATTTTTTAAATAAATAAAGCTCAGTGACAGATGTGAAGGAAATAGGAGAAAAATAGACCAACTGGTGTAAAAAGGACTCCTAAGGGAAGACAACATTGATACTGGGTGAATAGCAACTTGGATCACCTGGGGTTTGCCAGAAATACATTTAAAATTTCATTAATAGGCTCTATCAGGAAATCTAGGGTGTTTTTTTTTAATGTGAAAATGATTTTCCCAATTAAATAATTAACTTGCAATATTGCAGTCATAATTGACCAGTCAACCTCACATTTCTCAGAAACCAATATCCAAATTGCAAGCTGTATCAAAAGATTAAAAGACCTAAAGCAAGAGTTAAGTTGCTACACAAAAAAAATAGGTTCATGTTTGGTTTTTGTGATGGCCTAAGCTTTGTTTGAACTAGTTAGAGACTTAAAAATGGGAAGATTTCAACAAAGTCCAGGTTTCCATACTGTCTTGAAAGTGAGTCCTCATGGCCACTTTCTGTTGGAGCCAAGCCATGGCTGCTCCTATGGATAGAACTTACAGTTTAAGGATAGCTAGGGTTCCCCACCTCATCTTCCAGTCAAGTTGGCTTACCCTTTTTAGTTACCCTCACTCTGCTCTTTTGACAATGGGATCAACCTGTTTTATCCACCTGTATTACCTGCTTAATTATGTTTCCTCTTGGGATATTCCTTCATGCTTAAATTGTCTCTGTCTTTTCATTTAAATATTATTGAGGGTGAAGGGAATTCTTCAGCAGTACCTGTTCAAGGAGAGACTGCTCTTAGCAGAACTCTGAAGGACATGAACTTGAGTGAATATCCTTGGAGCATGACTGGTGCCCTTCTCTGAACCATTATTATTATTTTTTTCATGATCAAGTGGGATTTATTTTGGGGTTGCAATGGTGATTCAATTTTCACGAATCAATCAATGTGATATACCGTATTAATAGAAGAAAGGATAAGAACATTATGATTATTTCAGTAGATGCAGAAAAAGCATTTGACAAAGTACAGCACCATTCATGATTAAAAACCCTCAACAAAGCTGGTTTAGGGAGAACATAGCTCATATATAATATTTTTTTCTTTTTTTAAAATTTTTTAATTTTTTATAAACATAAAATATATTTTTATCCCCAGGGGTACAGGTCTGTGAATCGCCAGGTTTACACACTTCACAGCACTCACCGTCCCCAATGTACATAACCCCACCCCCCTACTCCCAACCCCCCTCCCCCCAGCTACCCTCAGTTTGTTTTGTGAGATTAAGAGTCACTTATGGATTGTCTCCCTCCCAATCCCATCTTGTTTCATTTATTCTTCTCCTACCCCCTTAACCCCCCATGTTGCATCTCCACTTCTTCATATCAGGGAGATCATATGATAGTTGTCTTTCTCTGCTTGACTTATTTCGCTAAGCATGATACGCTCTAGTTCCATCCACATTGTCACAAATGGCAAGATTTCATTTCTTTTGATGGCTGCATAGTATTCCATTGTGTATATATACCACCTCTTCTTTATCCATTCATCGGTTGATGGACATCTAGGTTCTTTCCATAGTTTGGCTATTGTAGACATTGCTGCTATAAACATTCGGGTGCATGTGCCCCTTCAGATCACTACGTTTGTATCTTTAGGGTAAATACGCAGTAATGCAATTGCTGGGTCATAGGGTAGTTCTATTTTCAACATTTTGAGGAGTGTTTTTTTCCATGCTGTTTTCCGGAGTGGTTGCACTATCTTGCATTCCCACCAACAGTGTAGGAGGGTTCCCCTTTCTCCACATCCTCGCCAGCATCTGTCATTTCCTGACTTGTTGATTTTAGCCATTCTGACTGGTGTGAGGTGGTATCTCATTGTAGTTTTGATTTGTATTTCCCTGATGCCGAGTGATATGGAGCACTTTTTCATGTGTCTGTTGGCCATCTGGATGTCTTCTTTGCAGAAATGTCTGTTCATGTCTTCTGCCCATTTCTTGATTGGATTATTTGTTCTTTGGGGGTTGAGTTTGATAAGTTCTTAATAGATTTTGGACACTAGTCCTTTACAAATATCTTCTCCCATTCTGTCAGTTGCCTTTTGGTTTTGTTAACTGTTTCCTTTGCTGTGCAGAAGCTTTTGATCTTGATAAAAGCCCAATAGTTCATTTTTGCCCTTGCTTCCCTTCCCTTTGGCGATGATCCTAGGAAGATGTTGCTGCGGCTGAGGTCGAAGAGGTTGCTGCCTGTGTTCTCCTCAAGGATTTTGATGGATTCCTTTCTCACATTGAGGTCCTTCATCCATTTTGAGTCTATTTTTGTTTGTGGTATAAGGAAATGGTCCAATTTCATTTTTCTGCATGTGGCTGTCCAATTTTCCCAACACCATTTATTGAAGAGGCTGTCCTTTTTCCATTGGACATTCTTTCCTGCTTTGTCGAAGATTAGTTGACTATAGAGTTGAGGGTCTATTTCTGGGCTCTCTGTTTTGTTCCATTGATCTATGTGTCTGTTTTTGTGCCAGTACCATGCTGTCTTGATGATGACAGCTTTGTGACAGAGCTTGAAGTCCGGAATTGTGATGTCACCAATTTGGCTTTCTTTTTCAATATTCCTTTGGCTATTCGAGGTCTTTTCTGGTTCCATATAAATTTTAGGATTATTTGTTCCATTTCTTTGAAAAAGATGGATGGTGCTTTGATAGGAATTACATTAAATGTGTAGATTGCTTTAGGTAACATAGACATTTTCACAATATTTCTTCTTCCAATCCAGGAGCATGGAACATTTTTCCATTTCTTTGTGTCTTCCTCAATTTCTTTCATGAGTACTTTATAGTTTTCCGAGTATAGATTCTGTGCCTCTTTGGTTAGGTTTATTCCTAGGTATCTTATAGTTTTGGGTGCAGTTGTAAATGCGATTGACTTTTTAATTTCTCTTCTATCTTGTTGTTGTTGTAGAGAAATGCAACTGATTTCTGTGCATTAATTTTATATCCTGACACTTCACTGAATTCCTGTACAAGTTCTAGCAGTTTTAGAGTGAAGTCTTTTGGGTTTTACACATATAGTATCATGTCATCTGCGAAGAGTGATAATTTGACTTCTTCTTTGCTGATTTGGATGCCTTTAATTTCCTTTTGTTGTCTGATTGCTGAGGCTAGGAATTCTAGTACTATGTTGAATAGCAGTGGTGACAATGGCCATCCCTGCCGTGTTCCTGACCTTAGCGGAAAAGCTTTCAGTTTTTCTCCATTGAGAATGATATTTGCGGTGGATTTTTCATAGATGGTTTTGATAATATTGAGGTATGTGCCCTCTATCCCTACATTTTGAAGTGTTTTGATCAGGAAGGGATGCTGTACTTTGTCAAATGCTTTTTTAGCATCTATTGAGAGTATCATATGGTTCTTGTTCTTTCTTTTATTGATGTGTTGTATCACATGGATTGATTTGTGGATGTTGAACTAACCTTGCAGCCCTGGAATAAATCCCACTTGGTTGTGGTGAATAATTCTTTTAATATCCTGTTGAATCCTATTGACTAGTATTTTGGTGAGAATTTTTGCATCTGTGTTCATCAAGGATATTGGTCTATAGTTCTCTTTTTTGATGGGATCCTTGTCTGGTTGCGGGATCAAGGTGAAACAAGTTTGGAAGTTTTCTTTCCATTTCTATTTTTTGGAACAGTTTCAGGAGATTAGGAATTAGTTCTTCTTTAAATTTTTGTTAGAATTCCCCCAGGAAATTGTCTGGCCCTGGGCTTTTGTTTGTTTGGAGATTTTTTTTTTTTAGAAGTTTTTATTTATTTATTTGACAGAGATCACAAGTAGGCAGAGAGGAAGTCAGAGAGAGAGAGGAGGAGGAAGCAGGCTCCCTGCTGAGCAGAGAGCCTGATGCAGGGCTCGATCCCAGGACCCTGAGACCGTGACCTGAGCCACCCAGGCACCCTTTGTTTGGAGATCTTTCATCACTGTTTCAATCTCCTTACTGTTTATGGGTCTGTTCAAGTTTTCTATTTCTTCCTGGTTCAGTTGTGGTAATTTATATGTCTCTAGGAATGCATCCATTTCTTCCAGATTGTCTAATTTTTTGGCGTAGAGTTACTCATAGTATGTTCTTATAATTGTCTGTATTTTTTTGGTGTTAGTTGTGATCTTTCCTCTTTCACTCATGATTTTATTTATTTGGGTCCTTTCTCTTTTCTTTTTGATAATTCTGGCTAGGGGTTTATCAATTTTATCAATTCTTTCAAGGAACAAGCTCCTAGTTTCATTGATTTCTTCTATTATTATTATTATTTTTTTGGTTTTTAGTTCATTGATTTCTGCTCTGATCTTTATGATTTCTCTTCTCTTGCTGGGTTTAGGGTTTCTTTCTTGTTCTTTTTCCAGCTCCTTTTAGTGTAGGGTTAGGTTGTGTACCTGAGACCTTTCTTGTTTCTTGAGAAAGGCTTGTACCGCTATATATTTTCCTCTCAGGACTGCCTTTGTTGTGTCCCACAGATTTTGAACCATTGTCTTTTCATTTTCATTTGTTTCCATGAATTTTTTCAATTCTTCTTTAATTTCCTGGTTGACCCATTCATTCTTTCGAAGGATGCTGTTTAGTCTCCATGTATTTGGGTTCTTTCCAAACTTCCTCTTGTGGTTGAGTTCTAGCTTCAGAGCATTGTGGTCTGAAAATATGCAGGGAATTATCCCAATCTTTTGATACCAGTTGAGACCTGATTTAGGACCGAGGATGTGATCTATTCTGGAGAATGTTGCATGTGCACTAGAGAAGAATGTGTATTCTGTTGCTTTTGGATGAAATGTTCTAAATATATCTGTGATGTCCGTCTGGTCCACTATATCATTTAAGGCCTTTATTTCTTTGTTGATCTTTTGCTTGGATGATCTGTCCATTTCAGTGAGGGGAGTGTTAAAGTCCCCCACTATTATTGTATTATTGTTGATGTGTTTCTTTGATTTTGTTATTAATTGGTTTATATGGTTGGCTGCTCCCATGTTAGGGGCATAGATATTTAAAATTGTTAGATCTTCTTGGACGGATCCTTTGAGTATGATATAGTGTCCTTCCTCATCTCTTATTATAGTCTTTGGCTTAAAATCTAGTTGATCTGATATAAGGATTGCCACTCCTGCTTTCTTCTGATGTCCATTAGCATGGTAAATTGTTTTCCACCCCCTCACTTTAAATCTGGAGGTGTCTTTGGGTTTAAAATGAGTTTCTTGTAGGTAACATATAGATGGGTTTTGTTTTTTTATCCATTCTGATACCCTGTGTCTTTTGATTGGGGCATTTAGCCCATTAACATTCAGGGTAACTATTGAGAGATAGGAATTTAGTGCCATTGTATTGCCTGTTAGGTGGCTGTTACTGTATATTGTCTCTGTTTCTTTCTGATCTACTACTTTTAGGTTCTCTCTTTGCTTAGAGGACCCCTTTCAATATTTCCTGTAGAGCTGGTTTGGTGTTTGCAAATTCTTTCAGTTTTTGTTTGTCCTGGAAGCTTTTAATCTCTCCTTCTCTTTTCAATGATAGCCTAGCTGGATATAGTATTCTTGGCTGCATGTTTTTCTCGTTTAATGCTCTGACTATATCATGCCAGCTCTTTCTGGCCTGCCAGATCTCTGTGGATAAGTCAGCTGCCAATCTAATATTTTTACCATTGTATGTTACAGACTTTTTTTCCCAGGGCTTTCAGGATTTTCGCTTTGTCACTGAGACTTGTAAATTTTACTATTAGGTGACGGGGTGTGGATCTATTCTTATTGATTTTGAGGGGGGTTCTCTGCCCCTCTTGGATTTTGATGCTTGTTCCCTTTGCCATATTGGGAAAATTCTCTCCAATAATTCTCTCCAGTATACCTTCTTCTCTCCTCTCTCTTCTTCTTCTGGAATCCCATTTATTCTAATGTTGTTTCGTCTTATGGTGTCACTTATCTCTCGAAATCTCCCCTCATGGTTCAGTAGCTGTTTGTCCCTCTTTTGCGCAGCCTCTTTATTCTCTGTCATTTGGTCTTCTATGTCACTAATTCTTTCTTCTGCCTCATTTATCTTAGCAGTGAGAGCCTCCATTTTTGATTGCACCTTATCAATAGCTTTTTTGATTTCAACTTGGTTAGATTTTAGTTCTTTTATTTTTCCAGAAAGGGCTTTTATATCTCCCGAGAGGTTTTCTCTCATATCTTCCATGCCTTTTTCGAGCCCTGCTAGACCCTTGATAATCATCATTCTGAACTCTACATCTGACATATTACCAATGTCTGTATTGATTAGGTCCTTAGCTTTCAGTACTGCTTCTTGTTCCTTTTTTTTTTGTGGTGAATTTATATGCCTTGTCATTTTGTCCAGATAAGAGTATATGAAGGAGCAAGTAAAATACTAAAATGGTGGCAACAACCCCAGAAAAACATGCTTTAACCAAATCAGAAGAGATCCCGAATCGTGGGGGAGAAAGGGGATAAAAAGACGTTCAGGAAAAAAAAAGAAGAAAAAATTAAAAAAGAAAATGAATAAAGAAAAAAAAGGAAAGAAAAAAATATATATTATATAAACTAGTTAAAAAAGAAAAGGGTAAAAGTTAAAAAAAATTAGCGGATAAGAAAAAAAAATTGAAAGAGATAAAAAGAATTAAAGAAGACTAAAGAGCCTAAAGAATCATGGGGAGAAAGCCATGAGTTCAGTGCTTTGCTTTCTCCTCCTCTGGAATTCCGCTGCTCTCCTTGGTATTGAAACCGCACTCCTTGGTATGTGAACTTGGTCCTGGATTTCCTGTTGATCTTCTGGGGGACGGGCCTATTGTAGTGATTCTCAAGCGTCTTTGCCCAGTTGGAATTGCACCGCCCTTACCGCCCTTACCAGGGGGTCGCGCTGAGTTATCAGCTCGGGTTTGCTTTTGGGAGCTTTTGTTCCCTGAGCGCTTTCCGTACAGTTTGGGAGGATGGGAATGAAAATGGGGCCTCCCAGTCTCTGGCCCAGAGGAGCCGAGATCTCAGGGCCCCACTCCTCAGTGTACCCTCAGAGAATAGCGCCCAATAACTCCTGTCTCCCTGGCCACGCTGCGAGCTCACCCAGCCTGCAACCGGTTCAAGGTAACCCCGAGCTGGGAGCTCACTCCTCGGCTCTGTCTCTGTAGCCAGCTTCCCCGTTCTTATACACGCACGCTCTGCAACACTCAGACACCCCCGATCCTTCTGTGACCCTGTGGGACCTGAGTCCACGCTGACCCCGTGTGCGCTTCTCCCCGGTTTAGCCTCTGGAGCGATGTCCCTCAGTGGAACAGACTTTTAAAAGTCCTGATTTTGTGCTCCGTTGCTCCGCCGCTTGCTCTGCCGCTTGCTGGGAGCCGGCCCATCCCCCCGCAGCCTATCTTCCTATCGCTTTTGATTCACTTCTCCACCAGTCCTACCTTTCAGAGAGTGGTTGATTTTCTGTTTCTAGAATTACTGTTCTTCTCTTTGATCTGCGGATGGATTTGTAGGTGTTTGCAATCTTTAGATAAGTTATCTAGCTTATCTCCTGCTACGTGAAGTAGTCTCAGCCTGCTGTTTCTCCACCATCTTGACTCTACCATCTTTTAATTCTCTGAACCATTCTTAATGTCTCTGTGGTCTTATCAACACCTTTTTGAAGGAGCTCACCCTCCAGCATGCTTTTTAAGAGATTTTCATTGTTGTTTCAAAGATCTTAAAATAGGAATTTTATTTGTTAGCATGTCCACGTGTCTTCCTTGCCAAGATGAGTGAAATATCCAGGGAATGTGTTTTGGACATCAGTGCAGAGAAAGCCTTTGAGGGCCATGGTTTCTTATATGGATGGAAGTTTCTCTAGATCAGCTAACTCACTGATGGGTATATACCCAGTACCTACTGTGTATCTAGCCTTGTTCCTTAGGTATTCCTTATGTACTTACACATTCACCACTGTAGTGTAATCAGAAGGACAAATGGGTGTTAATCCTTTAATATTGACAGGAGAATAAATAAATGAATTAAATGACTTTGTGAAATCAAGAAATCCTTCTTCTTCTTCTTTTCTTTTTTTTTAAGATTTTATTTATTTATTTGACAGACAGAGATCACAAGTAGGCAGAGAGAGAAGGGGAAGCAGGCTCACCGTGGAGCAGAGAGCCCAATGTGGGGCTCTATCCCAGGACTGCGGGATCATGATCCAAGCCGAAGGCAGAGGCTTTAATCCACTGAGCCACCCAGGCGCCCCAAGAAATTCTGAATGAACCCATGACAGAGGTGATAATTTATTCCAGGGGTTCCCTTTTATTCCTAAAATCACAATTAGTTTTCATTCCCTGTTAGGTTGATACTACCATCGTACTTTACCTTCAGTGACTGTATAGTTTTATTTTTCAGAAAGCAATTTCTGTTCATTTTTATGGCCACGGTCTTTTCATTTTTCTCCTTTACAAACGAAGAAGCTAAAACAAACTTCTCTGGAAGCCGTTTTATTGGTTTAGTCAGTTATGGCACAAATGGGTATGCATGGAGAGTTTATTCTTCTCAGACAAAAACAAACCATAATAAAACATGTTCTAAGTATCCCGTCTACCAGCCAGCACGTGCTTGTTGATGTTACTCCATATTGGTCTGTTTGTTCTTTCAGACATCATCAATGACTGCTACAAGGGAACTAATCTATTTTAACTAGTCTCTGGGTGGTCAATTTAATCTTGGGTTCATGGTACTCTTTTTATCACTCTATTCATTTTACCTCTGAATTTATAGTTATCAGATTTAGAAAAGTGACCTAGAAGTCTGGTCATTACAAGTGAGAGCACTGAGCCCAGTGCAGAGTCCATCATCTGCTCTTTCTCTATAAAAATTGTCCTTCCATTTCTGATCTTAAATTAATTTGGCAATAAAGAGTCAATATTAAAAATTTCTTTGACAGGCGAATTAAAAGTAGGGTAACTGGTTCTTTTTTTTTTTTTTTTTTTTTCAGACAGAGATCTCAAGTAGGCAGAAAGGGAGACAGAGAGAGAAGGGAAGCAGGCTCCCTACTGAGCAGAGAGCCCAATGTGGGGCTTGATTCCAGGCCCCTGGGATCATAACCTGAGCTGAAGGCAGAGGCTTTAACCCCTTGAGCCACCCAGGTACCCTGAAGGTAACTGGTTCTTGATAGAATTACAGACTTCATGAGTTAAGGATTTTCACAACTGTTTCAATACTGTTTTTCAGTAATGGATTCCTTTATTATTCACTACCTCAGAAAAACCAAAGCAAAACAAGGCAAAGAATTGTTTTTAAAAAATAAGATAACAAAACCAAAGGATCAGGAAGAGAATTAATATGGGTCTCTGTTATACTCCTAGTATTTTAATTTCAGGCTTCTTTAAAACAGTGATAGATTTATGCCTTCATCTTTCTATTACCTTCAGTATTTTTCTGTGTTTCACCTTAACTGCAGTGATGCCATTGGCACTGAAACAGCTCTACAGTTAGTGTTTCTCCGCATATTAAAACCACCCTCCCAGAGACATACATAACCCACACGTGGTGTCTGATTTAGCATTTCTTTAAAATGAAGGGACAGGAACAAGAATCGATTATTTTATTTTGAAGGTGTTATGCCTTCATGTACTTAAAATTCTACTTGGCAGCATTTATCTTGAGAAAGGGAAGACATTTGGAAGAGGGTATCAAAGGGGAAAAAAAACTTGTCATTGAGAAGTAAGTACCTTGTTCTTCAGGACAGAAGGAAGCTGCAAAATACTTAAGAAGCTTTGAGAAAAACTCATCAGGGTTTCGTCTGGTCTAACTAATAACCGTCAGTCATAAATCTGCAGCCAGTCTTCAGCACATGGAGAAGATTGGGCTCTGGCATGTCTCCTTAGCTCCGTCGTTTCTTAGCAATCCTGTCTTGGCTCACTGTGATCACAGAGGAGGTAAAACCCGGTAGGGATTTTGTTGATGCCACAAGAGGGCGCCCTTCCAAATGCTTGAACCTATTTCCCCCACCTCTTACTGGCTATGTTGGTATACACATGCTAAATTATGCTCAAACTTGAGGTCATTTTGATGCAGAAAGGCTATTACCCTTGCATTTTGTCATCTTGAGTACAAATGGTTCCTGGTGCTTGGTCACTGTTGCACAGCTCCCCATTTATATTTCACCTACACAGACTAGCTCAGGATTTTTCAACCTACTGACACCTTGTAGGTAGGAGTGAGGCTCAGGTAAGATGCTAGGACCTCTCCCGATGAATCTTCCAGGAATCTTTTTAATAAGCGTCCTTTGGGGATCATTCTCTGCAAAAACAGAAAAGTCACTGCTTTTCCTAAAATGCCTGAAAATGAAACACTATATAGTCTCAGAACCAAGTATTCAGAGTTCCTCAGTATTGTCAAGCATGAGGTCAGGGCTAGTGGGAAAGAAAAAAAGCACAATTTGTTGTAAGAGGAGTCCTAATTTGAGTATTAATTCATGGAGAATTTTGTTCTATCAATCTTAGAGGTATCTCTGTAAACTTGAAATGCTCTACTCCTTCCGTGGATGAGACATCATTTACCCTCTCTACACTGTTTATGTCAGGGTTTCATGGTTTTCTGTGTGATCCAGTAGAGGGTCTGGCTCTGCAAGTTGGGAATCTCTGAGACAAATATCAAAGAAAAGCAGAAGGTCCTTCACAGAGCCTTGTTTCATTTTTCATTGCAAAGAAACTACAGAAAATTCCTAGGTAATATTAGTTAATGGATTGGGAAAGCATGTGAAGCAGAACATATTGAAAACAGCCTGTAAACACACCAGGTCTGATCAAAGAATAAATAGCCCTTTTTGAAAACCAACAATGGAAATATATGTAACATGAATCATGCTAAAGTTTCTACAGTGCTTGCACAAGGGGAGCAGTCACTAGGAGTCATGTAAGATAGAAATTTCTGGAATTTCTAGTTAAAATATTTTTAGCATGGCCATTTGCAAAGACACTTTAAGAATAAACAGCATAATAAAGTGTCATATACACATTGTCCAGCTTCAGTAGTTATCAGCATTTTGTAATCTTATTTCATCGATTGTTGCTGAAATTATTTGAGCAAAACCCCAATACCATAAATTCTTCAGAATATATTCCTAATGCCTACTGACTTTTTCCATATATACATTTTCATTAGCATAACTCATCTTATGAATGATAACATCTAGTAACCAGTCTCTGTTCAGTTTGCCTAAATATCTAAATAAAACCTCCCTGTTTTCTTTTTGTTTAGGGAGAGAGAGGCCAAAGGAAAGAGGACGGACAGAGGGGAAAGAGAATCTTAAGCAGGCTCCACACGCAGCATGGAACCCTACAAGGGGTTTGATCTCATGGTGCTGAGATCATGACCTGAGCCGAAATCAAGAGTGGGACACTTAACTGACAAAGTCACCCTGAGCTTCCCTAAAATAAAGGCTGTCTTTTTACAGTTGGTTCCAGTCAAAATCTAAACAGTCTAAACATTGCTCTTACTTAATGTTTGTAAATTTCTCTTACTTTGTAGCAGTTTTCCCTGCTTTTTGCCCCCATTGCCATTTATTTGTCAGAAGAGAAAGGAGGTCTAGAGGAATTTTTCGTAATTGGCATTTGTCTCATTGCTTCTTGGTGGCATCATTTGCTTAACTTTTTCATCCATTCCCCACGTTTCCTGTAAAGTGTCGAGTCTCAAGTATTTGATTCTGAGCCTCCCCCTCTCTCTCCATTGCTCGCTCTCAGCAAAACAAAAGAGCTTGGAAAGGTACTCGTGGAGGTGCTGGGACTTTTCTAATACATCACACTGGGAGGAGGGTGCACTTTCATTGGCGTTAAGAAAACGCCAATCCTTTAGAGTCGCAGCCTCTTGGATCTGTGAATTTCCCACCTAGCGCTCATCCGTGCATAATCCTTGCCAAGACGTTTGCTTTCTTTAGAGATGACAGCATCATGATTTTTAATGTTATCATTCCTTCTGCATTTATAGCTGAAATTGTTCCATAAAGCATAACGTTCCTTCATGCAATATTATTATCACAAAATAGGGTTTGTACAGAAACAGAAAACAGATCTGATTATGCATGAGACCCAAAGCAGTTGAAGGATTTATGGAATGTTAGGAATGGTGGGGAATCCAAAAGAATTGATTATGTGTGTTTACTCATTTGCATAATAATAGTTTATATTTTAGCACCCTTATAGTTGACCAGTGAGGGTTTTTTTAGAAAACATTGTTATGTGCTCTGATCAGTTGCACACATTATTCACTCTGATTGTCAAATTACCCTATTTTTGACCAATAGGAGCTTGTTGGCTCTTTTGTCTCTTTTTATATGGCTCCAGTAATTTTTGAAACCTGTCTTGGTTTTTGGCACCAGATGTCCCAGGCTCATTTTGAATATTCCCAGACCTGAAATCACACAATTTCCCCGCAAAGAGCCTTTGTTCTCTTAATAGGAAATGACAGTTTGAATCTAAACTCTTCTTTGCTACTGCATTCCCATTTCTTTTAGACTTTTTCAGGAGACTTTTTTCAGGACCTGAGAATCCAAACTTACATAATGAAAATATATCATGAGTTTATGGGAATATCGGGCATTTAAATTTCAAATTAGAGGGTACTTACTACTATGATTTTATATTCACATCTCTCTCTCTCTTGTTAAATCTAAAAATCTTGGTTCTTAAGGGTATTAACATAGTTACTTAGATCTTTATCCTATGATATAGTAGTCTCAAAACAACAATGCCACCATTTCTAATAAGACCACTGAGGACAGTGGAAGATTTCTTTCTGGTTCTTTTTGTCCTTAGGATATATCCCAAAAAGACTGGAGAATGGAAATACTGTCTTAATTCCTCAACCTCATTTCTTTATATGGATTTTCTACCAACCTAGTATACTGTTACTAGGTTCATTTGCTCCAATTACTTTTCAAAGTACAGGGATAACTTTTTTGTTAGTTAACCTCAGTTTTGTTTATTTACTTAAAACACTCACCATTGTCCAAAGTAAAAACTTTTTAGACTTAACAAAAGAGAGAGAGAGATGTGAATATAAAATCATAGTAGTAAGTACCCTCTAATATGAAATTTAAATGACTGATATTCCCATAAACTCATGAAGCCCAACTTTCATCTGTATCTCTGCCTGTTCTTAGATGTAAGAGTTTTTAGTCATTTTTGGTCGATCTTTATGTATTTTAAAAATAATATGTATGTATGCACACACACATATATGTATACATGGACATGTACAAACTTGTGTCTGTGAATCGATACCCCTGTATTGTATGTGTACCTTACATATTTCCAGTCTGTTTCTTATGCAAACAGTAATACAATACTATTAAAAACTGGTCTGTATGTGGGTTTCTGGTGTTTTTTGTTTTTTGTTTTTTTTGTTGTTTTAGATTTGATTTATTTATTGCTAGAGAGAGAGAGAGAGAGTGCACAAGCAGAGGGAGTGGCAGGCAGAGGGAAAAGCAGACTCCCCGCTGAGCAGGAAGCCTGATTCAGGGCTCCATCCCAGGACCCTGAGATCATGACCTGAGCTGAAGCCATTTTGGTGCCCCTGCATGTTGGTTTCCCACCTAACTGTTGGTCCTGGTGCTCACTGGGTAACAGTAGAGTGGATCTTTCTCATTCATACTTATAGCTGTAGTGTACTTTGTGGAAATTTGCTCAGGGAGCCCCCTAGGGATAGGCCTTGATTTTTCCCATTATTACAAATACTATTAAAATTAATTGTCTTTGCATGTAATCTTTTAGACTATTCTCAGTGAATACGGGGAAAGTCCTGATAGTGAGGACCATGGAGATAAAGGCCACTAAGTTAGACTTTAAATGCTCTTAGGTGGTATCACTTAGCATTCCCTCCTGTAATGTGTAAGAGGACCTGATTCCCTGTGGGCCTTCCATGGAGACTGTTGTCAAGATTTTAGACATTTGCTGATCAGATACATGAGAAGTTGTATTTGACAATAGGTTAATGTGAATTTTTTATTATGAATGAGGATAAGCATCTTTACATGTCTTTAATCTTTTTTAAAACATTATTTGTTGGTCTTCTTCTCAAATGTTCTTTAAATTTCCTAGGATATCTTTACTGTGATAGGTTACTGATTATATATATATATATATATATATATATAATTTCTAGTTTGTAATTTTCTTAGTATAGTCTGTATATTATATACATTATATATAATTTATAGTTTGTATAATTTCTAGTTTTTAATTTGCTTAGTATATTCTGAACTTCTTGATGTACTAACTTCCGTTTCTGAACTTTTTCTTTTTGTCAGTACCATATAGTTTAATTATAGATGTTTTAATAATGGCAAGAAAAAGCCTCCCACTTCTTAGCACTTCTCTGGCTGTTATTGTCCTTTAGTTTTTTTCCTGTGAACTTGGAAATGAATTTATATAGCTCTAGAAGCAATTTGTAGGGTATTTGTATTGGGATTGTATTAAATTTATTAAGTAACTTGGAGAAAATTTTTTTCATGTTGTATTTTCTTATCCAAGAACACGGAACGTATTTTTACTTCTGCAAGTCTATTTTGGTGTCTTTCAGCAATGTTGTACAGAAAAAAATATTGTAGGCAAAGCATTTAATAAAATATGATATCGGAGCCAGATTTCCTTAGTGCTATTGACAACTGAGCTAAACAGTTTACATTGGAATATCCACATTAATATGGAGACAATGAATGTCTCTCAGAGTAAATAAGTTTCTACTGAAAAATATACATCATTCAAAGAATCAATTTTTATTACTTTATAAACAATTTTTGCTGTCTTATTTATTAGATAACTTTAAATGAGGCTGATCGTATTTCTACTTGAATATTCTGAATAACATATTTACCCCATAATAAAATTAGACCTCTGGTTGTACATCCTAATTTACATATAAGGTGGTCTTAGGGTCAAGTTAGCTTCATAGTATAATCTCTTTACTTCAGGTTGAATCTCAGTGTATGCATGATTAAATAGAAAGTGACTCTTAATCTCACAAAACAGACTGAGGGTTGCTGGGGGTAGGGGGTTGGGAGAAAGGGGTGGGATTATGGACATTGGGGAGGGTATGTGCTTTGGTGAGTGCTGTGAAGTGTGTAAACCTGGTGATTCACAGACCTGTACCCCTGGGGATAAAAATATATGTTTATAAAAAATAAAAAATTAAAAAAAAAATAAAATAAACAGAAGAAAACAAATAAAAGTAAAGTAAAAAGTAAAAAAAAAAAGAGAGATGTGAATTATGTACTCATTGAAATGCATCAGTATCTGAGAAAAAAAAAGTGGTATATTTGTGTCTGCATGATCTTCTGTATTATTTTGACCAAGTTAAATAACTGAATATTTAATAATGCCAAATGTAAATCCAGATGAAAGGAAAATAACCTGAGGTGTGTGTAGGCCCTGTGACTTGACTCTTTTATCGAATATGGAACAGAACTTGGGAGTCCTGGGTAGACAGCGCTTGGAGGCAGCATGGATGTAGTGGTTCTCCAATGAGAGTGGTACCTTGCCATCCATGGACATCTGGGAGTAGGTAGGGAGCGTTGTTTGTCTGAAGTAACAATTGAGAGCTGGGAAACCATGTTCTTGCCAGTTTACAGGCAGAACCAGATATTCAGTTCTCTTGCTATAAAGACAGAATCTTCCATGATGGAGAAAGGTCTTGTCCAAGTTTTGTGGAAGGTATTGAAAATCTGGGAAATCTAGGGGCGCCTGAGTTGCTCAGTCATTAAGCGTCTGCCTTGGGCTCAGGTCATGATCCCGGGGTCCTGGGATTGAGCCCTGTGTCAGGCTCCCTGCTCAGTGGGAAACTTGTGTTTCCCTCTCCCACCCCGCAGGCCCCAGCTTGTCTTCCTTCTCTCATTGTATCTCTCCCTGTCAAATAAATAAATAAAATCTTTAAAAAAAAATTCTGGGAAATCTGGGATCCTTGCTTTGTGTTACATGGCTAGAATCACATTAATTATGCTTTTATTTTATTTTATTTTTTGAACAAGTGAATGAACTGGTGGCAGGGAGGGGTAGAGGGGCAGAATCTAGTCAGCGCAGAGCCCAGTATCGGTTTCGATCTCATGACCCTGAGATGATGACATCAGCTGAAATTAAGACTTGGATGCTTAATTGACCGAGCCACCCAGAAACCCCTAATGATGGATTTAGAATTCCCACTGAATCCAGTTTCTTAAAAAATGAGGGCAGAATTAGACCAGACTAGTTTCTTATTTGTCACATTATTTATGTGTGACCAGGAGCAAAACAGTGCCTTTATTTTTTAGTAAAACCTATAAATCAATAGACACTATACTGTATACCAAAGGATCTGAAGTTTTATTTGGGAAGGATTGTTTTTCTTGGACTGAATGCTTAAATATTCTTATGGTGAGCTTTGAGATTGTGCAGAAATTAATTAGGTTTTTCCCTTATGCATGTCTCTGTGGGATAAAAAGGCATAGTCAAGGGAAGCTGAAGGCCCTGGGAAGACTTTATTATTGCCAATTCTCACACTCCAATAGCTATATAATGGAAATAGGTACTTTCCTTAACGGTGCTAACCAGTATTTCACTGTTTCCATGAAATTGAAGTTTTAACACCCTTGTTTTACTAGAGAGTCCTCACTACTTGATCCATGGTGTGGCAAAATGGTTCTTCCTTTTCTGGAAAGAAAGATTTTGTCTTAGTTTGAGCTCTTGAATCTGACTACTCCAAGAAGTGCTGCTTTTTTCCTGAGGTGCTATTTCTGGAAACAAGGTCATTAAACTTCAAATGAGAGAGTGGGTCCTCTTATTCAAATGGTAATGCTTGGCAAGGTGTTCTTTGGGAAAAAGAAAATAAATTTTATCATGATCTCTGTAATAGCTCAGGAAAACAGCAATAGTAAAAACCAGAAGGAAGTATTAGGTCATCACTAAGCTTTTCTCTTGGAGGAAGGAGATGTTAACTCTGAAGGTAAACAGATTCATCAAAAACCTACCAAGATAGAAAACAAATGCTAGCAGATCATTGCTAAGTACCAACAGAAGATTTTTCTCTCAAATGCCAGCCACCAGAGATGATCAGAACTGCAAAACCTCAATCCTTCCAGTCACCACCTCAGTGTCTTGCTTCAGAATGTCAGAAGTGGGCACAGGAAATCAGCGTTGGCTGTTTTCCCATCCTTTAGAAAAAAGCCGGAAGCCCATCATGAATGAAAGCACACAACACTGCGTTTGCCATCTGCCCAGCTTCCAAACCTCTTGTATTTTATAGCAGTCGCCTGCCAAAACCCCAACACGCCAAAACCAGAATAAAACCCCCCATCTGAAAGAGAGAAGATGGCAAATAATAAAATCGGCCAGACAGCAGAGAAGTAAAATTGCAGAAAATCAGGCTAAAATAGCAAAACTGTGAGGCAGTGTGGAGAGAGCTTAGGAAATGGTGTACAAAGGCAGATTTAGAGAAAACTCGAAAGCTGAGGATAATGCAGACCATTGTTCAGTGGAAAGGTTTTCCAAAGCGAGTATACTTGCTGGTAAGAAAATATTAAGCTTTTCCAGAAAATGTGACTTCTTTCTTGTTCTGAATATTCAAGCTATGTTGGTTTGAGATAAAGCAAACCTTATGTCTTAGAGCTGTTGGGCCCTGTTTTAGTTTGATAAAAGAATAGCTTTCTGGGAGAGAATCAAACTTAAGGTCTCGCAGTTCTTAATTTGTCTTTTGGGAGACGGTCAAAATTAGAAGCCAGATAAACAAAGCTTTGAAATGTTTAAAGCCAGTAATTCGTAAGACCTTTTTAGGCAGATGCGAAGGGGATTGTGACTTTGATTTTATGTAGGTTAGTAGTCCCACTCTAGCAATCAAAATGTATCAATCTTTTCCAATTTATGTTAATAAATTAATCAGGAAGAAATTTACATATAAGTTAGAATGTTTTAAGGTAGCCTACACTTTACCTGAGGGACAATAGGGAAATTTTCCATGAATTCCTTTTGGGGGCTATAGGCCACTTTCATTCCCCTTCCCATCCCTCTTCACATTCATACTTGTATCCTACAAACAGTATTAAATGCCTCCCCCATTTCTCTAAACAATATAGCATAAAAGCCTGAGAAGTAAGATATTTGCCATGATGATGGATTTAAAAAATGTGTATGGATGTATCTTTTAATAGTTTGTGCTATCTTGTCCTCAGATCTCTGGTGGGGGTGTTCCTTTTTCCAAAACCCAGTTAGTGTTAATAGGAGACAATTAGGTTTTCTGTCCAGTTGATAACTGCACTATAAGGGAGTGTTCTGCAAACATGATTGCTGTGAATGGTCATCCAAAACTGAAATGTCTGCACATTTTATCACTAGCCCCTGGGATCTGGACATCTCCTTCAGCTCAGTGCTCAAAGCCTATAGATAAGTCTTACTCTATTAGGTTCAGGGAAATGGCTCAAGGAGTAGTTTGACTGGGCATGTCCTGATCTTGCTATGCATTGAGAAAGCTCTCTCACACTGGAGGAAGTGGGTAAGCTTTGCGAGAATGGAAAACAAGATGGCTTTTATAGGTGAGGGTTCCTGAGAATAAGGGCAGTTGGCTTATGCTAGGATATAATGAATGATGAAAATACGGGATGGGGAAGATACATTGTTGAGGACAAAGAGAATGTCAATGAGAAGAAAGCTAGGAGAGCTATGTCTTAATGCTTGCCTCCAAGAGCTTTACCAGGCATGGGACAGAAGGGGAGTCATGCTATTTTTGGGTACCCTTGTCCCCTTCTGGTAAAGGGAAGGGGAACAGAGCTCCTGGGTGTAAAATATCCAAGTTGACCAGTGTCTTTGAGGAAAACTCAAGGAGCAACGTATTTGATTTGGAACTTTGAGGGATAGTGGCCGCCCCATTCAGATAGAAACTCCTTTTGGCTGTTTTTCCAGATAGCCCTGAGCTGGGTCTTAGTTGGATCAGAATAAATCTTGGGTGGAGAAAAAGGACCAGTGATTTTACTGGTCCCCGTGAGGATGAACTCAGGGTATCTTGCAGAGCACGGAAGGAAGCAGAAAGCAGGAGGCTGTCAAGATCACTGAAGATGAACTTGGAAATTCAGTGTTGTCCAGCCCAGCCCAAGAGCCCAACAGGCTCCTTACAGACAGTGACTACATCCTGTGTCCCTTGGCGTCACCAGTTTTAACCACAGTCTTTAAGACCCAGTGAATGCTCACTAAATAATTCTGGAATAAATGAAAGCTTTGAAGTCATTTAGGCTAGCGTTTGAAGGTGGCTCTGCTCTTGATAAGCTGTGTACTCTTGGGCAAGTCAATTAACCTCTCTGAAACTCTGTTTCCATATCTCTAAAGTTATGATAATGATCCTCACATTGCTGTGAATATTAAACAAGTGTTTCTATTGAACAGATCCAGCATGAGGCCTGTGCTTGCCTCTTTACTATCTTATCTCTGTGCCGAATTCTTTCCTTGAAGTTGTTTTTGTTTTTGTTTAATGCTTTTTAAATTCATTTAAATTCATTTTTCCAACACCAATCTCAAGCACAATTTCTCTGTGAAGATAATTCTACCTCCCTGCTTTTCCCATCTCCTCCCACCTAAATGGGTATAAACTGTTTCTTCAGAGCCCATGCACTACCTTATTTGGTTTGTAAACGTAATTCAGAGTCAGTGTGGCTGTGTTTTAATCACTTCTGATTTGAGGAGTGGGTTGCATTTTTTCTTACTGAGATATTTTTTGCATGTGAGATAATACATAAGAAAAAAAGTAAAAAAAAAAAATCACTTGGTTTGCAGAAGGAAAGTTAAATCTGGAAAAATTTCCTGCCTAGTTGGAAATGTGTGCAGCCTGAGTAAATCATTTTGTCGAGATGAGCTGTGTACAGTGATTGTTTTTAAAGGGTTGGCATTTAAAATATATTGATTTTTTTTCTTTTGCTCACCTGGAACTTATGTCAATAAGTTTTTGTACTGTGTGTCTTTTGACAAGGCACAAAAAACCAGATTCTTTATGAAAAATGTTATTTAAATGTGCAAATTAGAAGAATAGATGGAGTTTCTTGTCCAGTGGATGAGTCAGCCTTATCTCTGTCTCTCTCTGTCTCTCTCTCTTTCTCTCTCTTTTTTGGCTAGACCTAAATACGTTTTAAGATGGTGTTCTGGGGGCACCTGGGTGGCTCAGTCTATTAAGCATCTGCCTTTGGTTCAGGTCGTGATCCTAGGGTCCAGGGTTTGAGCCCAGCATTGGGCTTCATGCTCAGTGTGGAGTCTGCTTCTCCCTCTTCACCTCCCACCTGCTTATGCTCCCTCCCTCTCTCTCTCAAATAAATAAGTAAATAAAACCTTTTAAAAAGATGACATTCTAACAGCTTTCCTGAAGAAATATCTTCTGATATTTAGAAAGAACAATGTAAGTGAAGAATTAAGGATAATGAAGTCAAAATCTAAACAAAATTCGTTAATGAAAGAATCCTTACAAATGATCTAATCTAGTGCCCCCAATTACTTTATAGGCAAGGAATCAGATTCACAGAGGAAAATAACTTAAATTCAGAACTAGTAAGTAGCAAAGAAAGGAACAGATTCCAATTCTGGTTTGCTTTCCCCATATCCCCAAGTATTCTTTTTATTTCTAGTTGTTTTACTAACTTTCTCACCAGAAAAGCCATTCTCTCTAGCTGCTGTGTGAAGCTGTGTTCATATGATGGCCAAGGAAAGAACTGAAGTGTAGAATATTTGGGATCATCCTGTTTATTCTGATGGAGGCGTATAGCTAATCATGGTTAATGGAATGGGTTAACCTTTCTCAAAATAGCATTTCGAGTGGTGAAAAATAGATGCAGTATTTCTACCTTGAAAGCAAGTATATGAGGAAGGATCTGAGGAGGTGATGAATTGAGTTTACTTCTTACTGTACAGCATGCTTATTGCAAGGATGGCTGTCGCTTCCTCACAGAATAGAGATTTGAGGACTGTAGAGTATCTAAATTGCAAATAAGATATTTTTATCCATTTTCTAAAATACTGCATAATTCAGGGTTATTACTGTTCCCCTATGGGGAAGAGAGTCTTCCCACTTCTTTATTAGTTGTAGATTCCAGTAATCAATCACTAATTACATAATAAAGAGGTGAAATTGGGTGTTTAGCATGAAAATATGTAACTGTCACGTTCCTGTATTGTAATCAGCTTCTGTGATTGTGATTATCAGTGATTGGGGGGCAGCAGTTAGAATGCCATCTTTCTGGGATTTCTGAAGAGCTCCAACTGAGCAGTATCTAGAACATTGACTTACTGTTTCACTTTTTCTGCTGTGGTAGCCAAAGTGTATGTAACTTGATTTTTCAGCAATAGTGTAACCTTTGTACCAAGTTAATGCATATAGATCTACCTTACCCTTTTTAAGAGCCCATAGAGAATTCTCTTGAATGGGTATAACATAATTGATCAAAACATTCCCTAATAAATGGACACTTAGGTCTGTTTGCACTTGTTTTTTCTTTTACAAAGTTATTATACTCTTATTTCACTTGGATACATTCCCAGAGCAGGATTTTAGGGTCAAAGGGTATGTGACTTTGCAGTTTAATAAGTATTTCCAGATTGCTTTTTCCAAAAATGTGTCCTAATTTATAACCTTACCGGTAGTGTCTGACAGAAAATATGTTCCTAAGACTTTATCAGTACTGAATGCTGTCAGTCTTTAAAGATCTTGTCAAATGACTGGACAAAAGTTTGGTACTTTCTTTTTATAATTTGCATATTATCTGACTACTTCAGAGATGGTTATTCTTTTGCATTTTCTGGTATGTGAAACATCTTTTCATAGCCTTTGTCCATTTTTATAATGGGTAGTTTGTTAGTGATTTTTTGCATATTTGGGATACTAAATATTTTGCTAAAGTTTTCTCATCTTTCATTTATTTGTTGACTTCACCATGTCTAGGGCTGTGTGTGTGTGTGTGTGTGTGTGTGTGTGTGTTTGAGTCAATATGTCTACATTTTCTTTTCTCACTTACAGGCATCTACTCTTACTTAAGATTCCCCTAAGTACAAGGTTATAAAATATTCTCCTAGATTTATTTCAAAAGTTTCGTATTTTTTTGCACTTAATTCTTTGATGTACCTGTAGTGAAAATTTTGATACAGTGTATTAATATTCTATTTTCCCAGCTAATGATGGATCTTATAAAAAATAATCCCTAAGTTCTAAGAATGAAGGAACAAGAGCTTTAGAAAGCAAAGTGAGGGGTGCCTGGGTGGCTCAGTGGGTTAAAACCTTTGGCTCAGGTCATGATCTCAGGGTCCTGGGATCAAGCCCCACATCAGGCTCTCTGCTCAGTTAGGAACCTACTTCCTCTTTCTGCCTGCCACTCTTCCTACTTTTGATTTCTGTCAGATAAATAAATAAAATCTTAAAAAAAAAAAAAAAAGAAAGCAAAGTGAATTGCCCTAGATCACCCAAATTAATTTTTGGTGTGCTTTTGTTTTCTCCATCTTCTAGAATCCAAGCTCATAAGAGTAAAAATCTTGTGTGCGTTGTTCTGTATCACTGTATCACTGTATCACTGACACCTGACCCTCTTAATAAATACCTGTAGAGACTTCTCTTGATCATTAGATATGACTGTATCTACCTTTTGCCTTAATGTATTTTGTCAGTGTGGTGATGTTAGTAATTACACTATTGATGAGAGGGTTTCCCACTGTGAAGATGTCCAAGTAAGAAAGAAGGATGTTTCAGGGAGAGGATCAAGTATGGTTGTGATCAAAGAGTGTCTCCACTTGACTGTAAGGAAAAAGGAATCCAAAGAACTCAGAGAAGAGAGGAATTCTCACTGGGGATGAGCTTAATAGTCTCAGTTAAGTAGAAGTATATGGATTGTGGATCATTGCAGTTAAATACACTGAAGTGTATGCACACACTAAGAGAAGCCATAGGTGTATATACTGTTGTATACTGTGGACAACTAGAGGGCACTACCCTGTATGAGGCTGTGGTTTGGCTCTGGTTCCATTATGAATCATCTGTTGCTTAACCTTACTGGGTTTCAATGTCCTCAATTCTTTTTTTTTTTTTAAGATTTTATTTATTTATTTGACAGAGAGAGAGACCACAAGTAGGCAGAGAGAGGGGAAGGGAAGCAGGCTCCCTGCCTAGCAGAGAGCCCGATGTGGGGCTCAATCCCAGGACCCTAGGATCATGACCTGAGCCGAAGGCAGAGAGGCTTAACCCACTGAGCCACCCAGGTGCCCCGAATGTCCTCAATTGTTAACCGAATAGTAGGTCCTATATATTCTACCTAATATTTACTGAGTGCTTACTATGTAGAGAGATGGCACTTCCTCCAGTCCCAGAATCCCCATCTCCCATAAGTGTAACAATAGCTCAGTTTCATGGGGAGAAAGTTTCATTTTTGGTGAATTACTGTTTTCAGGATCATTTAACCAGTGAGTAGCAGAGGGAGGTTTGTATCCCCAGTTGTGTCTGACTCCCCGAGGTTCTCAGTCTTTCTAGTTGGAATATGTGAAGCTGGTACCTGTCTGCATGTGAGCAGGAGACCCTTAAGTTTCTCAGTATCTTTGGACTCTGATACACATTTGTTAAGTAGTAACATTTCATGGTTCCCATGCCCAAGCCAAAGATTATGTGATGATCTTTCAGGTTTCTTTGCTTATGGTCTTGGGACACTGTAAATGACAGTAGATTCCAATCCTACTGAGATGTTGGAAGCTAAAGAAAGTCATGGTTTCTTAGCACACATCTTTCTAACAGTAATTTTTCTCCTACCTCTGCACTAAAGTAGTGAGTGGAACCAACCCAAATAGCTGAGTGTGTGAAAGATCTCTTGATCTCTACAGAAGTTGGAGCTAGAAGGAGCAATCATCAGTCTCAAAGTAGTGAGCTCACAGATGTCTTCAACAGACTTCCTAATGTTTTGTGTGTTTAGCGAGCAGCGGAGAAAATCCAAGTGCATCAACCAACCGGTCGTCATTGAGATTAAAGATTTCACTGTGTAGCTATTACAATTATGAGTCATGATATACTGGAAAGTTTTCACATCCATCCACCATCATTGTCCTCTGCCTTCTGATGTGGTACTGTCTTTCTTTTATGAATCGCCATGAACTGGGGATTGTGGTAGGAGTTCTTACAGAGAACCCCAACTTAACTGTCTGTGTACCTTGTCATCAGACTTGACTGTGACATGCTCTGACTTCAGGCAACAGCTGAAGGATCCTCAGTCATCTGTCCCTTTGGACACACTGAAATAAAGGAATACACTGAATTTCTTTAGATTAGAGCTCTGGCTTCATCGTTCTCAGACTTGCTACTCAAGCATCACTGTCAGTTCCTGCTCTGTTGAACTCTGCTTCCTCAAAGATTAGCTGTTGGTTTTGATTTTGAGTAATTAGGTACAAAAATGCTGTAAGTCTGACTAGCATTTCATCTTTGTTCTGAATATGAGATGGGAGGTGTTTTTCCTTAAGTGTTCAGATATGCGTTTCTGGATTCATTTTATTTATCTCAGAAGTATCCTAGAGAATATTTGCTGTCTCAAACTCTCTCAAACACCTTGCCTGGATCTCCATCTTGATGTTTCTACTTACACTATAAAGATGCTACAAGCCACAATAAGCAAATTGGATATAACTTCAAAGCTTGATTTTTTAAAAAAATTATGTTGACGGTGACTGACACCCATCATACTTGTCACTGTCGCTCCTGCTAGACACCCCCGTTCTGATCAGAAAATGCATCAGTGGCAGAGCCTGTGGTTCCCTAGGCTGAGTAAAACCATGTTAGAGATGTTACAGTTGTTTTCACTGAAAGTTGCTGACCTTACAAATGAAGGTTCATCAGATGAACTTGTAAAAATGAACTGCTCTAAGAAAAAAGATGCTGAAGCAAATAGTGTTGGTGGAGGGCTTGGGCAACTGTCACATTATTCCAAGTGTTTGTCATATGATGCCAGGTAGAGGGGACCAGGTGGGTTTCCAGTGTCTCCCAGCCTCATGCTGCAGAATGCTTGTGCACGTACGTGGGATGCATCCTGGTCCTATTTAACTCTATTTCCTTATAGGGTGGGCATGAGATTAGTCTCAGAGGATGAAATAGACTCCGTAGGTAGATGGCATTGCTGGTGCCTGGGGGACTCTGAGAAGTTGAGGCCATGGGTAATCCCTCCTGCTGTAGTTGATGGCCAGGCTGCCAGGAAAGAGCCACTGGAATTTTCTCATGGTCATTCCTTTCCCCATGTAGTGATAATGAAATGTCTATTGTCCATTGAGTAAGAAGGAGAAATTAAGACACAGGTGCCTGTCTTGGATGGTTAGGGAAAATAGGACAATGTATGGAAATGCATCTTCAGCTCTATAGTGCCTTGGAAGTCTTCGCCCTATTAACCACATTGCCCTCCCTACGTCACCCACTGTGTGCTGGTGATTTTAAATCAATTTAACATTAAAACAATCCACTAGGTTTCTTTGAGAGTATTTAAATTGACCACTTCAATGTCCAAGTATACACACAAAAGCCTGCTCTTTGTCCATACATTTGAGTGAGCCTCATTAATGCCAGTGGGCATTGTGAATGTGTATGAGTACATAAAATGCATTTGAAAACCCTTTAACGGTTCATTCACATAAGCTCTGTTTTGTGTATTAAAATATGACGAAGTGTGCTCTTACTCTTTTCTCTAAGTTGAAGCAATATGCGTCAGTGTTCATTTCTTTAAATGTCAAGATTGTGCATTTTCTGCATTCAGGAAATTAATCGGAAATGTAGAGGTAGCCAGCAGCATGTGCTATTCCAGGCCAAGTTTTGCAGTGTAGGAAGTGAATTCCTGATGGTATTTTCATTGCAGTAGTTGTGGTCATGGCTTTGAAAAGTGGCAGTTCTGAAATTGACAATGTATCATCATCATCTTTTTTTTTTTTTAATGCAAGAAACACCCACTTAAAATGGTTGGCTTTTTTCTCTGAATTCCTGTAGGCAGATAATTTTTACAATCAAGTTGCATAGAAACCATTCATTCATAAAGGATAACATCTGAGATATTTCAGTGAAACATTCATGACCTCTGCTTTTTCTAAAGCAGTAGGCAGTGACTTTGAAACTGCCCAATTCTTTCCTTTGAAAAAGATCAAAAACAGCACCTGCACAGAAGGGGGTGTGTGTTTGTGTGTGTGTGTTGGCCTGAAATCCTTGAGGGCAGAGGCTGTGTCTGCTCATTCAGTACTCCCAGTGCCTACAGCTGTGCTTGGCATGGAGTGGGTTCCTGTGAATCTTTAGAAAATGTGTTTGCCAGTGGTGTTCTGGAAACCTCCAGGCTCTCTGCATAGGCAATGTCAGCCTGCAGTAAAGTGACCATAGTTTGTAGTTGAGAGTCAAAATGTTGTCTGATTTCCTGAGAATATCTTGACACAGTCAAGACAAATGAGTGGGTGTTTCCCTTACAGATTTTATGATGTTTACATGCCTGTTTATCAGAAGTGATACTGTAAAAATTGAATGATGACGAACCTTGCTGTTTTGACAGTCTAGTGTTTGCTAAAAGCAGCAAAGGAACTGGAGTGGAAAATATTTTAATACCCAGTCTATCCTTTGTCACTTATTTTAAAGAGGAATCATAAAAGCATCATTATTAATTTCATGTAAAATGAACAAAGTGATCATTTACAATGTAGCTGTCAGTTAAAGTTTTTGTGTGTAGCTTGAGCTAAGTACCTGATATCGGTATGGAGAGGTCTTTGGTCTTCTCTTCGTGTGGGAAAAATCTACTAGAAATTCTGCCTGTGATAGAAAACTAGCAGCAGTGCCCACTGACTAGAAAGCTTGCATAAGGATCGGGGAATCTGGGTATTTTAAATTCTGCCTTAGTTCCAACAGAGTCAGATCCTCCTGCCTCACTTCAGAAACATTCTTTATGAGATCTTGACATTTTACTATCGCAGAAGTTTCTTTAAGTACTTGCCTAGAACTTTTTATTAAGATTGGGAGAAAGAATATATAGATTTATTATTGTAAAAGTTAGATTATGGGAAAACAGCAATTTAAGGAGAAGGAATAAACATTAGATAAGGGAGCGTATACTATTTCTCTACTCCCCCCCTTTTTTAAAGTAGACCCAAATTAGTATGGAAAACATGTAACTTAATTCCCTTTTTATTACCTTAAATATAGGGAATCATAATACAGTAGGAGATGAGATGAATATTTTTTGTAAGTTATATAGGATTGGAAAAGGTTTCTTAGAAGCAGATTTTGGGTTTTAAATGCCTGGTTTCTTCATATTCCTATACCTTTCAGTAAACACACATTTTCATTAAAACACAGTGATGAGGTTTAGGTCACAGACCTGGTTGCTTTTAAATAAGAGAAAAACTGTCTCACTTAGAAATGGAGGGGTTTTTGCCTCATGGTTGCTGTTCTGACTTTTATTTTTTTAATCTTTCTTAAAAAGTTTAAATCTAGTATAATGAATGTGTGATTTGTTAGTTTCAGGTGTACATTATAGTGACTCAACAATTCTGTATGCTGGACTGAGTCTGTTTTACAGACTTAGCTAGGATAGAAGAAAAATTAAGCTATGTCATCCAATGAACCTTCAGTTATTGTGAACAAGCTGACAACTCCAGCAGTTTTTATAGCAGTTCTGAAGATTTTCCCCTAGAGCAGGAAGCCATCACGAACTTTAAAATGTGGAGCGAATCATCTAATTATGAACATGTTGGGTTCTGCAGAGCGATAAATCGACTGTTGAAGCCTATTTCCTGTCTATGAATAGCGACTCAAAGGAACTTGAACTTGGGGTCTCTTAGTGTGTTATACTCCAGACTCATGCCTTCCATAAATACTTTTTTAAAAAATATTTTATTTATTTTACAAGTAGGCAGAGAGGCAGGCAGAGAGCTAGAGAGAGAGAGAGAGAGAGAGAGAGAGAGAGAAGGAAGCAGGCTACCTGCTGAGCAGAGAGCCCGATGTAGGACTCAATCCCAGGACCCTGAGATCATGACCTGAGCTGAAGGCAGAGGCTTTAACCCACTGAGCCACCCAGGCGCCCCGTAAATACTTTTTGAGCACCAACCCTGAACTGGGTACATTATGGCCACTGGGGAAACAATAATAAAAGTACAGAGGTAGACAAATCTATAATAGAATGTGAAGAAAGAAGGACTATAAACAAACATGAAATACAGAAGGACATAAAGAATGACAGGGGCTGTAATTTTATATTTGGTGGTCAGGAAAAGATTTCTCTGTGGAGGTGATCTTTGCGCAAAAACTTTAATGAGGTGATGAATAAGGCGAGGGTGTGAACCACAGGTGTATCGGGAGGATTAATGTTCCAGAGAGTGAACCTTGAGTGTGAACCACTTGAGGCATGAGTTTGCTTGGTGTGTTGAATGATGAGAGAATCAGCATGGCGGTGGGGGAGGGAGGAAGGGTATGAAAGGAAGCCAGAGGTATAGCCAAACTCCTTACCCTGTGGAGCCTTCTAGATGTGGTGAGGTCTTAAATTTCTGGCCTACGTGTGATCCCTCAGGATGCCAAGGTAGAAACAGACTCTCCTTAGGAGGCTTTTGAGCTCTCAGCTGGAGATGTATGTAAGTGACTGGACCATGGATAATGATAAACTTGGTGAGAAGGAGTTAGATTTGAGTATAGTTAGGGTTTGGGGTACTTACTGGCATCAGAAAAAAGCCTGAGGATTTCCTGCTGAATATTTTCCAGCCAAGTATTTTCAGGTACTGTTATTCTGGAATCAGTAGAGTTTGTCAGGCTTTAAAAAGATGTAATTGAAAAAAAAAAAAAGATGTAATCGAATATTTTTATGTGCTCAGAAAATGTGTTAAGTTTGGTGAACACCCCCTGTTGGTAAGATCCATCATTCTTTCATTTTCACCTTGTGGTCTGCTCTTCCGTAGGATACTAGCCTTCTCTTAAATTAACACAATGCTGATAGGCACCCAAATGGATCTTTCTCTTCTAGCTATAACTGTACAATCTAGTTCATGGGTCTTGTTTCATCATTCCTAACCTAGCATTTACTCTGTATTCTTCATTCATTAATGTATGCAACAAGTACATACTCATTTTTTAAACAAATACTATTGAGTCTCTACAGTATGCTAGGTATGCAGAACTTGACAAAACAGACGGTATTTCACCTGCAGAGTTTTCAAATGGAAGGAGAGAGAAGATAAGTAGATGAGTAAATGTATAGTTTACCATATGCTGGTAAGCATTTGGAGAACACTAAAGCAGGAAGGGGTGGGCTTCCTAGGTTAATGGGGCAATGCAGGGGAATGGTGGTTTGAATCAGATGTCAAGGAAACCCTCTTTGAAAAGGTGCCATCAGAGAAAGCAGATGAAGCAGGTAAGACAACAAGCCATGTATATATGTGGAAGGAAATTGATCCCAGGGAAGGAATTGCCATGTAGCAAATGCAGGGAATTGGGAGTGTGTCCAGTGAATTCTTGGAAGAGCTGGGAGGCCAGTGTACCAGATGAGCTGGGGCAAGAGGAAGCAGGGGCCTAGATGGGGCAAGTGGGGCAAGGCTCAATGATTGGATGTTAGAGAAAGAACACTGGAACATTTTTGAATGGGGGAGTGACATATTCTTCTGTTCTTAGTGGGATCACTCTGTTGGTGTGTTTAGAATGAGAATGAAGTTGGGGGACAAATGTAGACAGAAGACAGATCAGGAGGCTGTGTTAGTATCATCTTTATTGGTTACACAAGCACAGGGCTCCCTGCCTGTGTGAGGCTCTGCCTGCCGTCCTTTAGCAGTCATTGTCACTGTTGAATGATTTCTCCCGTCTACACGGAAACTTTGTTACTTTCTCACCCCACATGGTTTGTGTGTGTGCGTGTTTTAAATTCTCCATTTTCCTTACAGTTGAGATTATAAGCTTCTCCTCCATAAAACTTGAAATCTTCTGAGTTTTTAGTTTTATTGTGTTTTACTAAGTGCTTCCAAGGAGAGGGCAAAAAAAGGCTTACAAACCGTCTCAAGACTAAACAGCCCGGTACTTTTCTGCAGATAAGTGCCAATGTACAGATCTGCAAAGATGCTGAAATGGCTGGCTCTAATATCCTAGAGGAAATGGTCAGATGGACTTGCTGTTGCAGTAGAGGAAAGTCAGTGTCATTTCATTGATAATCTATGAAAATGTGTCAATAGAAATTTAAAGCAGAGCAACTCCTGTCTGTGTTTTCATGAATCTGCAGGTGTGTAATTATATCCACATCTGTTTTTTACAGATAGATGCACTTTGAAGTTGGTTTGCGGTCCCCGGATTAGAGTTTACCAGACTTTAAAAATTGACTGCAAATGGTGGCTCTAATCTCTTAGCAGTAGCCAGATTTCCCAAGGCTCTGTTTGAGTTGTGATCGCACGTGTCTGACGGAAGGGTTTATGTCAGGCTTCTGTACTAAAGTGCAGCGAAAGCTAAAAACATAGCAGTGGACAGTTCCACTTACTCTCAAAGGGTTGTTTATCTGAAGTCAAAAGAATAGAAACAGATTTGCAAGCAACTTTAGGGCTATAATTTTTGCAAGAAAAACCTAACTATAGCCAATAGTGTCAAAACAAGGGTTAGAAATACAATATAAACCAAGAAAAAAATGAGTCTCTGAGAAGAAAAAAGAGATATCCATGAAAGATATAGCCCAGTTTTTGTACCCATTGGAGACATATGTCATATGTGCTATGAAATTAATAGGATTTAGCTGCTGGAGATGATAGGTGACCTCATTTTAAAAAGATTTTATTTATTTATTTGACACAGAGAGACCACAAGTAGAGAGGCAGGCAGAAGAAGAGAGGGAAGCAGGCTCCTTGCTGAGCAGACAGCCCTTCTCGGGCTTGATCCCAGGACCCTGAGATCATGACCTAAGCCGAAGGCAGAGGCTTAACCCACAAGCCACCTAGGGGCCCGTGACCTTATTGTTACAAGGAGTTCAGTCGAGCTGTAAGTGGGCAGTCTAAGAACAACTGATAGGTCCATCATTCCCTGCCAGTGGAGGACTTTATTCTTGCAGTGGATGTAGCAGTCCTCCTCCTGGGTACAGTGGACCTTGTGTTCACCCTGCTGGGAGAGAGCTCTATCCTTGTGCTTCTGCCCTCCCGCTTGCTGAGGATGCCTTTTCTTAGCACACACACACACAGAGGGTGCAATAATGACATCTAGTGAGGAGCCAAGGGAGAGAGAGTTCCAGAGTCTCAGGAAGCAAAGCTTTTGCTAGATGTTAATGAGAAGACAAACAGTGTGTGTGTGGGGGGGGGGGCAGATTCTGATTTTTAGGTGACTTGGATGCAATGGAAATGATGTTAAGAAACACGTGTATAAGCCAGTTCTCATTTGTTTGAATTGATTTGAATTCTCATTGGGGTCATCTGCCTTTTGCTCTCTCTCTTGCTGAGAATATTTTCAAAATGGGGATAGGCTTCAAAACATCAAGGTATAAAGGTCTGATCTAGAAGTTCTCGCAACCCGAAAGGATGTGAGGAAGAAATGGCATTTTCTCCCAGTCTCTTTTGACTTTATTCCTCAGAGACAAGCATTACTAATAGCTATGTGCATTTGTCAATTTTTTAAAAAAAGATTTTATTTATTTGGGAGAGAGTGAGTGAGAGAGTATGCAGAGGGAGGGCAGAGGAAGGGAGAATACTCAAACAGACTCCCTGCTGAGGGTGGAACCTGATTGAGGGGTGCCGGGGCTTGATCCTAAGACAGTGAGATCATGACCTGAGCCCAAACCAAGATCAGATGCTTAAGTGACTGAGCCACCCAGGTGCCCTTATTTGCACATATGTTACCAACACATTTTAATTAATCGTTAACATACCATACATTCCATCTGTTAAACTATAGCAGTTTACTTGACATGGCTTCATGAACATTTTTGTGTCCATTTCTTTCCCATTTTGTTGGCTGCAACATATCATTATGGAAAAGTATTGTAATTAATTTTTAATCCACCCTCGGCTGCTGTTGGAAAGTCACTACCCATATTTTTTTCATGTAAACAGTATTGCAGTGAACATTCTTATATGTTATCTCTTTGCCCTCGTATGTGATTTCTTTTTCAATTAAATTCAGAGAATAGACTTACTGAAATTGGGATATATACTTTTGTATTGCCCCCTAGAAAGATAATACTAAATTGCAGTCTTATCAGAAGTTCATGGGAGTACCCTTTTCCTCTGTATCAAAGTCAGCATGGAATTTATTTTTTACTGCATTTGTAAAGATTAAAAGTATTGATATTTCATTACCTTTTTAATTGAATGTATTCAGTGATTTGTGGGATTAAGCGTATTTTTATTGCCCATCAGCCCTTGTATGTCTTTTGAGACTTAATCACACATTTTACCAATCAACTGTTCCTTATATATTGTACTTTTCAGAAATTAAAATTTTTTAGTTAGTAAACCCACTGGTCTTCTAATTTGTGGTCTTTAATAATACTTTTAGGGCTTTTCCTGCCCCTATTTTATTTAAAAAAAATCTGTCTCTGTTGTTTTTGTGTTATATTTTGACACTTAGAACCACAAGCTATTTATAAATTATTCTAGCCTGGGCTTTAACCCCAGACTGAACTTTGGCAATTATCCCTGGCTTTGGTAAGACTTCTCTTGCTGTGTCTAGTGTGGCTGAAATAGTTCAGAATATAACAACTAGGTGTTTTTTTTTTCCCCCTTCTAAAATAATACCTAATTAGCACACATCGTGGGGACAGTACAGCTAATCTGAAACACACCTGCAAGTGTCAAAGGTGAGAAAAACTGAAGGGACCGTTTTACTGTAAGGTATACTTGGGAACTAAGTCAGCTGCTCCACACCTGTTCACCTATGACCAGCTGTCTGCTTTTTACCTGAGACAAGAGGAAAGAAACAAAGAAAATAACAACAAAAACACCCAAAAAACAAGAGAAAGAAGAAAAGGAAATGTCTGGGGCTTATTGAGGAAGAAGCAGCTTTGGTTATTATTCTGGTTTTGCCAGAATCCTGATGAGAATAAAGAAATAAGTAGAGAAATAGATCTGGGGCTTTTCTGCCCAGAGGCAGGCTCTGCCTATCCTAAAAACATTGATGGGATTCATTTGGTTGATAATAATTTAGCAAAAGCTTATTCTGACTAGGTAGTGTTCTAGGTGTTGTGGCCACAACACTGGACACAAGACATAGTTTGGGTCATGGCAAACTGACTTTTTCAAGAGCAGACCGACAATATGTAGTATAAATGAATGTAATGTAATTGGTTCAATAACACAGTGGTAGTGGGGACAGTGATTTGTGTTAGCACTCTGTGCAAGCGAGGGTGGACAGGAAGGATCCCACCGGTAGAATTTGAGATGGGATGGCCAAAGGAGGCTTTACTGAGCAGGGACACTTAACAATAAAATTTTGTGTATAAAATAATATACATAATCGTTCTCCAGTTAGGTAGCCTGGCATATTGAACACATCATTTTATTTCTCCACCATTGTATTTTTTTTTCATCAAAAAAACCCCCAAAAACCACACATGCTTTCCATTGAAGATGTCTTTAGCTACTTCCCATGAAAAACATACTTGTCATTAATGACATTATTCTACTGAGCATGAATATAAGGTCAGAATCATTCTTAAGTTACTCCTATGGGTGAATATTAGCAACAGATCAGTCAACCTTCCACTGAACATACATATTTATCCTTTGTGTACATTTTTACGCATTCTGTCCATCAATGAACTTAGACTTGTTCCTGACAGTTGGTTTGTGATGGAAAGCTAGAGAAAGAACAAGAATCACATAAACAGGAGCTATATAGATGTCCAAAATAACTTTTTCATACTTCTACAAAAGATTTTAACCATGATTTTTGTCTTGTTCAAGGAGTCACATGGGTTGCCATTTTCCTTCTAGGAAATCTGCTAGAAGAAAAGTATTCCCAGTATTTCCTGTAGCTGAGCTTATGTACTGTTAGAACCAGATGGAAAGATTGGGGTTGGAGGATAAGGGAGGGAAACTTGGAGAACCGTATAGGAAACCTTGTCCAGTCACATAAAAAAGTGAAAGCCAAATGAAAAACTTCCCTCAGGGAAGCCTGGGTGGCTCAGTTGGTTGGACGACTGCCTTCGGCTCAGGTCATGATCCTGGAGTCCCGGGATCGAGTCCCGCATCAGGCTCCCAGCTCCATGGGGAGTCTGCTTCTCTCTCTGACCTTCTCCTCATTCATGCTCTCTCTCACTGTCTCTCTCTCAAGTAAATAAATAAAATCTTAAAAAAAAAAAAAAAGAAAAACTTCCCTCAGGTGCTTGGTAAGAAATCCAGCTGACCTTTGAAAACTGTGGGAGCTTAATGCCAGCCCCTCATGCAGTCAAAAATTTTCAGTATAACTTTGGACTCCTCCCATGCTTAACTACTAATAACCTACTGTTGCCCAGAATCCCTGCTGCTAACAAAAAAAGTGAAGATCTATTTTGTGTGTCAGATGTGTTATATACTATGTTCTTAAAGTAAGCTAGAGAGACGACAACATTAAGAAAACAGGCAGAGAAAATACATTTAGGGTACCATACTGCATTTGTCATGGGAAATCTGTGTGTAAGTGGACCCATTCAGTTCAAACTCAAATTTTCCGATAGTTGTTTATGTGGAGGGATAATTAAAGTGAAAATAATGATAAAAGTGATACATTACTAAATCAAAAGCCCTATATTCATGTTTTTGAAATAGTTTCAGAGCAATTATTATACTAGAAACTAAACCCGAAGTACTAATATTTCAGTATAATTCTTCAGCATTTCAGTAACTGTTAATTATGTCGTAATGATCCACTAAGATCTAGCAAGCATTGTTACATCTAATTTTACAAAAATATGTGAATATATATATATTTATATGCATATCCTTATATACACATGTATCTGTCAACTGTCTTTAAATGCTAAGTGCCATTTCATAGTATGTTAATAACAAAGGCAAATGAAAACCCACATCTTGTCATCTTGAGAAAAAACTGTAGACTATGTATCAACTCATCTTACTGCCATTGTACTGGGGGGAAAAAAAAAGAAAACCCCAGGCCTGGTCTGGGAAGGTTACACTTAGTGTTACTGGTAATGTCAGATTAGGTCACCAGGTATATTGATTTTCAGCCCAGTTTTTGGTCCTTTACTGACTGAGAAAACCTTCCTGAGATTGACCTACTTGATGGACACCAAGCTGTGCCTTGAAAAGTGTTATTTGCCCTTCCCAGCTTGTGAGGCCAGTGGGATCTGACTGAGCACATACTTAAAATGCAGCCCTTCTTGCCCATCCCACTCTCCTGAGTCATCTGCCATCTGTGGTTTCTGGTCCCATGTCTGCCCAAAAAGAAAAACAAAACAAAACCCTCAATGCATAAATAGACTCTGCTTGGCTGGGAGGGAAGCACAGCACACCCTTTTCCTATGGCTACTGAGTTTATACTCCTCAAATTTCTTTGGTCTTGAGACAAAGTGCAAGGAGAAAATTCTGCTCGCTTTGAAAACTTAATACTCAGGTGGAGGACACTGCCCTTTTATACCCCCATATGCAGGTCTATCAGTGATTCCGTCCGCCCTCTCCTTTACTCCTGCTTCCTCATCTCCTCTGTCATCTCTTCCCTCCCTCCCTGTCTCTGTCCTTCTCCCTCATCTGCATGGTTCATACCAATAAGGAATTCTAAATCGACAGACTTTATTACTCACATGCTTGAGTTTCCTGTTCACCTTCAGTACTCTATTTAGTGTTTACATCTGCTGTCTCTGGGGAAACCGGGCACATGAAAGTATGTGTGTATTGTAAGGAAGAGAAGAACTTCAGAGCAGTCAAGGAGCCTTATTTGATAAAACAATGAGTAGAAAAGAAAAAGTAAATGTTACATAGCCAAGTGAATTTTATGTACTCTTTCTTTTTTGAGGAATTTAATGAATGAAGAATTATAGTCACATACCTAATACTCAGAATTAATAATGGCCAATATATATTCATATCTGTTTCAAGATATATACCTTGTAATATATATATAAATATATGTATATTTTTTACTGTATATATATGCATATATGGGGAAAAATATATATATATATTTTTTTCCCTAAAAGAGATCGTTCCATTATGGGTATTAAAGGTGTGACTAAAATTATCTTTTACCTACACCTGTGTTCCTATTATTCTTCTTCCAACCCCAGAAGGAGCCAATATCTCATATTTAGTATTTTTCCTTTCATTCCATTTTTACTCACCTAAGTATGTATGCCAAAACAGTCCAAGAGTATTATTTTTGTTGTATTTTAACTGCCATAGATCATTCTGCATTTTCCAGCCTCATGTTTTTGAGATGTTTCTACATTGTCTGCTTTATAGTGTTCTTTCCTGAAATTGTGACCCATTATACACATGTGTTTATCTGTTTCTCTGCTTGTAGACTCTTGGGTTGTTCCCTTGATTTTGCTGTTAAGGAAGAATGCTTCTTGGTATATGTCTCTTTGTATACATATGTAAGAGATCTCCTAGGTATACACCCAGAAGTGCACTTGCTACTTGAGCTGTGTGATCTACACATACTTGCATTCACTGGGGATGGTCAAATTATCCTCTAAATCACTGTATCAGTTTGTGATCTTGCTAGCCATATCTGAGGGGACCATTCTTTTTCCAGATCTTCTCAATACTTGACATTTTCAGACATAGCTGTTTTTACCAAATTGGCAAATTAAGTGGAATTGTGCTTATATCAATAATGAGTTTCTTCAATTATTAGTGAGATTGGATGACTTTTTATTACTTATTGGTTATTCTGGTTTCTACTTTTTTCTCTTTCTGATTGGCTGTATTTTTGCATTACTGATTAAGTGTTTACACATTCTGGAATCCAGTTAAGGATGACTTCATGTTCTTGGCTTGAGAAGTAGGAGAAAGGGGTTGATATTTACTGATATGGGTGGTTTTTTTTTTTTTTTTAACAGACATCAGTTTATTAACATAAAACTATTTCAAGTGGATTTCTTCAATCTTGTGTAAGTAATGTCGCAGGGAAAACAATAAATATGATCTCAGCTCTGAAAGCCAAGAGCAGTGGAGTTTTTAGTTCTTTGTTCTTACCTTGGGAAGAAGTTAATTCCATTTGGCTGGCACTCTTGTTGGTGTCCAGACATCAGTGATGCAGAAGGGTCCAACTAACATCACTGCCTCCCTTTCTCTGTGACAGTTTCCCAAGTGGCCTGGGGCCAGGTTTAGGGTGGGGTGTAACTTTCTACCGGTGTGTGTGTCACACCAGTTACAGATATTGTTACCTTCTAGAGGATCGCACATGTTCCTCGGTCTGTTGAAAGAGCAAGAATTATTTGAACATTCTGGCTCAGCCAGTGTTGTAGCCGCTGGATGGCATACAATATACATCACACTGTGAATGTCACTAGTAAATCTAAATATGTTAATACTGAACTAAAGAGCTGGTTACCGGCCCTTTGCTTTTCTACATGTTGTAATACTGTCTTGTGTCAGTTACTTGTATTTGCACTTTGCTCCTAGTGAACTTGGATGTTTACAAGGATGTTTCCTTTTAATGTAATCAAATTTATTACTTCTTCCCTAGGGTAGGTGCTTTTGGAGTCTTACTTAAGAAACCTCTCCCCACTGCTTTCTTAAGTTTTACTTGATTCTATATAGATATAATGTTTGTTGCTTATGTTTATTTTTAAGTTCATATGTGGGAAAGATCATCTTTTTTCCATTGAATTCCAGCACAGTGTTGAATGGAGGTGTTGAGAGGGGATGTCCTTGTCTCCATCCTGACTTGAGGAAGAAATCATCTAGTTTATCTACATTAAGTATGGTGTTCACAGTCAGCTTTATCTAAATTTTTTAAAAAATCAATTTGAAGAAGCTCTGATCTCCTACTTTTATGATAGATTTTATTGTGCAGTGGCATTACATTTTCTCCTATGCTCTTTATGTGTCTCTTGATATGATTATATGATTTTTCTTCTTTGGCCAATTAATACGATGGATTTAGTTGAGCTAGCCTTTCATACCTGAGGTAAGTCCCACTTGGTCATGGTGTATAATTTTTTTTAATTTTTTTTCTGTAGTAAGATTTAATTTGGTAATATTTGTTTGAGGATTTTTGCACTTATGTTCATGAGAAACATAGGTTTGTAGTTTGACTTTCCTTCAGTGTCTTTGTTTTTGGAATTAGGGTAATGCTGTCCTCATTGGATTAGTTGGAAGTAATCTCTCTACTTCGATTTTCTGGAAGACATTATAGAAAATTTGTATCACTCCTACCTTAAAAGTTCAGTAGAATTTTGTTTTCACACTCTTAATTTTTTTTTTTTAAAGATTTTATTTATTTATTTGACAGAGAGAAATCACAAGTACACTGAGAGGCAGGCAGAGAGAGAGAGAGAGAAAAGGAAGCAGGCTCCCTGCTGAGCAGAGAGCCCGATGCGGGACTCGATCCCAGGACCCTGAGATCATGACCTGAGCCGAAGGCAGCGGCTTAACCCACTGAGCCACCCAGGCGCCCCACACTCTTAATTTTTTACTTGAATCTTCTGTTTGTGGAATCATTTTTATTCTTTTCGAGATAGAGCTTTTGGTAATCCTTTCAGTACACATTTGTGTGTAGAAATTTTTTTTGGATACCTTATACTTATATCTAAAAATGGCTTCATTTTCATGCTACTTTGTGGAGATTTTCAGTTGATAAATATATTTTTTTGGCACTTTGGCAGGATTATTATTCCACTGCCATTTCATTTCTGTTCTTGATGATGATAAGTGTGCTATCCATTTTGATTGGGCCGTTGTTCATTCTGTGTGTGATGGGTCTGGTCTCCAGGCATTGGTTACTGAGTGCTGACATTATTCCTTATGTAGAAAAAGTTAAGACCTTTTTGCTAATAATTTTCATGTCTAGGTAAAATAAAAAAAATATTCTTGGAATTCAAGAAGTACTTTTAGTCTGAAGAATTCTCTTTTCAGTTATTACAGTTTTTATCCTGTCATTACACATTTCTCACACATTCTTACTATTTGTTCCTTCTGGAATTTCTGTGGGTTTTCGGTGATTCTTACCTTTTTTCATCCCTCTTATCTTTTTGTAACTTTGTACTACATTGTGGGAGAATCATGGTTTGTTATTTCATTATAGTGATTTATTTTTTACCTTTGTTGTTTTAGTTATTAAATGTTTTAATTTCAGTGACTATGTATCATTTATCCTTGATTATTTTCTGTATCTACTTCCTTTCAAAAGGACTTTTTATGGATTCCGTTTTTGCATTTTAGACATCCTTTTTGGATTGTTCTGTATTCTAGGTTGTCAATTATAAATTGACATACATAAATTTTTGATTCTATGGACTGTATTTTGTGTTGTTAACATGTATTTTTCTTCCTTGGGTATCCTCTGGAGGATTTCTTCATTCCATTTTAAAGTGACCCTACAGGCTTCACCAGATCTGATTAACCATTTAGATACCTTTTTCAGTTCAGGAGTTTCATAATTAATTAATAAATGTGATTGTGATTCTTACTTGGTTTGGGTGGGGATTCTGTTTTTCCACATATGTCCTGGGTAACCAATTTCTTGCAGGCTGCTGGAAGCTGGCTGCTTTTCAGAAAATTTCAAGTCACTATTTGCTTAAGTAATTTTCTCTTTCCCCAGTCCCAGCTTTATACAGGGAGCCCAGTGCTGTTTCTCTAACATTAGTGATAAAACTACCTAAATCTGCAGTCTTTCAATAGTGGCTTAAACCTTCAGTCCCTGGGGCATATATCTCTTCGTTTTTTCCTGTAGTTCACATGGCTTGAGTTCTTGCTAGATTTCTGGTACAAGGGTAGTTTCCTTCTTTGCGTTCAGACTTGGCTATGTATTTTCCCCAGACAGCTTTAATTGAGAAGAGATGGATATACCTACATTTGCTCAATTCATCATTTTGACTGTAAGTCTCCTAAACTATTCTTCTCTGGTCAGAAAAACACAACACAACAAAACAAAACACCAAACTTTTCAGTGAAGTTCAAGTGTTTAATTGGGGGCTATAGCAATTTTCAGCCATCCTTTGGAGTGAATGTCTTTAGAATTCTTACCTGTAGCTATCCTTTTTATAATTAACTTTCTTTGTGCTCAACCCAGTAGTTCACAAAAGAAGATTCCTTTAGTTGCTCATGTCACTTTTCCTGTGGGGTGAAAATAGAATATTGGAACCTGGTTTCTGTCTTTAGTTCCCATATTTCTCTAAACTTTCTGTTCTGTTTAGGAGACCTACTGGAAAAGTACAGGTATCCTCACTAAATTCTTAACCTTCTGTGTTTGTAGTTTTCCTAAGACGATCAGGTTTACCAAGAGCAAGTCTGAATAATCAATCGACCACTTAAAAGCAAACAATTACATTATTATTTTTTTCTTGTAGATGAGAAGCAGAACTGAAAACACAGTTATGCCCTCATAACTGATTAATATGGTTCCAAAATTTTTCTCATTTACTGACCTCTTGATTCAGCCAACAAGTATATATGCTGATTGTATGTAATGTATTCTAAAGGGTACTAAGATAACACTAAACCATACAAAACATGCCCAGTGCCTTCATGGAGTTTATACCATCCAATGAAAGGATGGGCTAGTTACAGCCAAGAGGGTGCTGAAGCCCACCCACATTCATTTGTTTACTTATTGTCTGTGGATGCTTTCTCATCATGAGGGCAAAGTTGAGCAGTGGAAACTGAGACCCTATGTCCAGCAAAGCCCCAAATATTTACTCTCTAGTCTTTTAAAGAAAAGATTGAACAGAAGACAGAGACCTTAAGCAGTGAAATACAAAACTCCAATTAAGTAGAGTTTCTAAGGAGGAGGAATAGAGGCTCTCGAAGTATGAACATGGGAAGTATGTCTGGTCTGAGGGCACAAGGCAATAGTGTGGGTCTAATGGGTGCTGAAGAGTAAGACTCACATATTAGAAGAGGGAGGAAGGAGAAGTTCATTAGACCATTTGGGGCAAGGAGACAGCATGTGGAAAGAGTAGGCTTAGAATATAAGAACAGAAAGGATGATCCTGTATCTGGAACACAGTAAGTTAGGGTCGCACAAAATGAGGCTGGAGAGATAGGCAAGGGCCAGGTAGTGGAAAGGCAATTAGTTTTCATTAGTAGTTTAGACTTTTTTTCTTAGAAACAAGGAAAAGCCTTTGAAGCAAAAAGGAACAGTTAGAAGCCTATTGTAAGCCTATGCATGAGACCCAGTGGTCTAACCTGGTTTTGAGTAATGAGCAAGCTGAGAAAATAGTGGATGAATTCAATTTGATGGTGATGAAAGGAAAAATTGATGGGGATGTTTTAGAAAGTGGAGAAATTACTGTGACCCCCAGTCTTCCACGTTGGAGATTATCATTTATGAAGATGGTGGACATGGGGAGAGGGTCATGATTGGGTGGGACAGCTCATGAGTTAAATTTTTAGGGTATGTTGAGTTTGAGGTGTGTATCGAATCAACAGTGGGCTCTGTTCATGTGCAACTAAGAAGAGAGACAGTTATGAGTATAAGGTGGTGATTTTGAGCTAGTGATTTCCGCTCCCCCCCCCTCAGAATGAACAAAAACAAAAGAGACTTGATAGTATATTTCTGACTCTGCGTGTGTTGGACCTATGAGAAAGCCTCTGTGAGGTTAGCTGTGTGTGGGCTGGAATTGTAAAGAGCCATTGTATGGAAACTTTTGCTGCAGCCTTGTCCGGTAGTTCTGTGTTTTTGATCAGGGAAACATCTACTGAACTTCATTTCTATTTCTCTGGGCTAAGTTGGAAACAAACAAACAAAAAGGCATAGAGCTGGGTGTGCAGAAGGGTCTAGGCATTATATAACCCCCTGTGTGTTACAAATCTGCCCCAAAGATATAACATATTCCCAGCCCACAAAATTGAAATGATACATCTAGATTTCTCAAATGGGCTAAAATTGTATGTGTTCTAAATGTGATGAAAATATGACTTATGATAGGAACTAATAAATACATTCTCTATATAGGACCTTTGTGATGATATATTTCTTCTGTTCTAGTTAATGTCCTTCGAGGTGCAATTTTTAAACTTTGCCTTGCTAGGTGAAGTAGCTTATGGGTAGATACATTTATCTGCTTTCTAATTCCTTTCCCTATCTTGAGGGCCACGAGAATAATAGCTTCTCATTTTATCAAAGGATATCACTCCTGATGTGATGGAGTATATTTCTAATAATAGAAAATATTAATCCATGCATGCTTATACACTTGTCTTTAACTATACATTTTTATCTCCAGTTATACAAATATTGGTGCCAAGTAACCAATGTTCACAAGAATTTATTGTATCATTAATATGATTGTTTTTGTTGTGTGATTTACTTAGCATTGTTTGCATAAATTATGGAAATTTATACAATAGCCCCAGGTATCAATCAAGTACAAACCTAATAGAAAAATGTAGGCAGGCTGATTTTTCTGTGTTTTGTTGGGATTGTATTGTTAAAACCACATTTTCATTTTTAGGACGGTGGAAGATGTTTAGAAATAGCCCCTAAACTTTACTGTCCTCAGTAAAGTTGCCCTTCCTAAAAGGAAATGTCTGCACTGGTAGGCAGGAATAAAAAAGATTCCACATTTCAGGGTCATCGATAGGAACATTAAGTACTGAAATTAACATCTTAAACTCAAGGCTAGCAGATCAGTTAGGTTATTTTTCAGCGAATGGAAGGGAAGTGACAGAATTCTGTTAAAGGAAAAAGAAAGGGACATTTTCACTGCCCTTTAAATCCATGGTCATCTGCACAGAAATGTAGCCAGTATCTCGACAAATGGCTGTAAAAATAAGATTTCTATGGTGTAGATACTTTATTAGGGTAGAGTGACTTTGCAGTAAATGGGAGCATTATAAAGGTAGGATGTAAAAGTGACTGGGTGTAAGACTTGCATAGGTAACATTTTTTGAATTTAGAAGACTAAAAGTATAAGTAGCAAGGTAATCCATTAGAGAGAAATAGCGTGCTTGTGAAATATTGCTTCAAGCTTAACACTGATGGTTTGGAGGCTTAATCAAACTGAATTAACTTCCTCAAATGTGACCCTAAGGTAGATTGTTGATTATCATTCTCAATTAGTGAGTCCTCTGTTTTTCTCATGCTTAATGGTCAAATTTGGATCTATCCAGGCAGGGACAGCTGTGGGTGATTCCTTTCCAAGCCACTCAGTTCAATTCTTGCCAAGATTTCCCCAGTGTCAATGGCAATGTCAATTGTAATGTTAGTGTTTCCAAAGGAGTGCTTGAAGATTAAGACTGTTTTCCAAAGGAAGATTTTAGATTCTATAATTAAATGTTTCAAGTTTGGTGGAATCAACTATTTGTTCTTTTCTAACTTACACCATCATTTTAGAAAACAGACCCAAAGTAGTAGGGTGATAGGGGTAAATGTAATTTTTTTGTAGGTTTTCTAAATTTTAAAAATGACATGCTCTGTGTTTATTTTTGTAATAGTGCTTTTTCAGTAGTTGTTGAAGTAAGAGGTATAAGTGGCTAGAAATGAAGGTGGTGCTGAAGGCCTAATAATTCAAAAGACATGCCACCCCTACTCCCATTTTCTAAAAGACTTCATTTCTAACACTTTCAGCTGTTTTATTTGTGTACACTTTTAAAATATGAAAATATACTGCTATTTGAAAATTTTTTTCTACCGATTGCTGAATTGGCTAAAGCTTTGGCGTTGTCACCATGACTGCCCCCCTACCTCGCCCTTACCATGCATACTCATGCTCACCTCCCACTTTGACTTACTACAAGCTCTCTGTACAATTATGTCTTCAAACTGAAGTTGGTTTCTTTTGTTTGAATGAGACTACAGGGATTATATAATTAAGACTGTCAATGGCTATGTTTTTCGAAGCTTAGTCATGGACTGTACCAGGATGTACCAACTGCCTTGTCATCATTTGCTTATGCTCATCTCTACTTACCTTTTAATTAATCCATGAAATTTCTAATAATAGTAAGCCTCTCAGTGTGGTCAAATGCATCAGGTAAAATCTCAGGTTTTGCTTTGGAGACATTTTTCTGGAATATTGCATTCCCCTGCAATCTGAACTGGACTCTTTTTTTGGAGGGGTGGGTTGGATTCTGACCATCCAGGGCATTCCTTTCAATTTTCTTTTTCTTTCTTTCTTTCTTTCTTTCTTTCTTTCTTTCTTTCTTTCTTATTTATTTATTTATTTATTTATTTGTTTATGGTGTTTAGTTTTATTGTCTAGATGCTCTGACTTCCTTTTGCTTACTGCCTTATTTCAACAGAACACATTCCTTAGTAGCTTCCTAAAAGGACGTTGCACTGAATGTAGAATTTTTTTGTGACCTCACTTGTCTGAAAACACCTTTCTCTTACCCTTGCACTTGATTGATCGTCTAACTAGGAATAGAAGTCTAGACAGAAAGTCATTTCCTCTTGGAATTGTGTAGGTATTGTTTGTTAACTTCTAGATGAAAAGCAGGATTTTTTTGATTCCCAGTCATTTAAATGTGGCCAAATTGTTCTCACTGTAAACTGTTACAGAGTTCTGACATTATTCTCAGTGTTTCTGAAAAATCAGCATGATGAACCATGTTGCCAGTATTTTTTATTTATTGTTCTCTGCATTTATGGGTCACATTTATTCTGGAAAATGGGGTCTTCAGTGTTGCAAATATATTTTCTTTGATTTCTTTAATAAATAAGTTGCTTTCTGTGTTTTCTCTGTTTATTCTTTCTGTACTTGTATTTTTTGGATGTTTGACATCCATGACAGAACTCTTAATTCCTTTATGTTTCCCTCCATTTTTCACTTCATGTTTCCTAGTTTTCTTTTCAGCTTTTGTGATACTGTGTTTTTAAAAAAAATTTTGTTTTTTAAATTACTTTTCAGTGTACTAGAATTCATTGTTTATGTACCACACCCAGTGCTCCATGCCATACGTGCCCTCCATAATACCCACCACCTGGCTCCTTCAACCTCCCACCCCCCTGCCCCTTCAAAATCCTCAGATTGTTTTTCAGAGTCCATAGTCTTTCATGATTCACCTCTCCTTCCAATTTCCCCCAACTCCCTTCTTCTCTCCATCTCCCCACATCCTCTGTGTTATTTCTTATGCTCCACAAATAAGTGAAACCATATGATAAGTGACTCTCTCTGCTTGACTTATTTCACTCAGCATAATCTCCCAGTCCTGTCCATGTGGATACAAAAGTTGGGTATTCGTTCTTTCTGATGGAGGCATAATACTCCATAGTGTATATGGACCACATCTTCCTTATTCATTCATCCATTGAAGGGCAGCTTCGTTTTTTCCACAGTTTGGCGACCATGGCCATTCCTGCTATGAACATTGGGGTACAGATGGCCCTTCTTTTCACTGTAACTGTATCTTTGGGGTAAATACCCAGTAGTGCAATTGCAGGGTCATAGGGAAGCTCTATTTTTAATTTCTTAAGGAATCTCCACACTGTTCTCCAAATTGGCTGCACCAACTTGCATTCCCACCAACAGTATAAGATGGTTCCCCTTTCTCTATGTCCTCTCCAACACACGTTGTTTCCTGTCTTGCTAATTTTGGCCATTCTAACTGGTGTAAGGTGGTGTCTCAGTGTGGTTTTAATTTGAATCTCCCTGATGGCTAGTGATGATGAACATTTTTTTCATGTGTCTGATAGCCATTTGTATGTCTTCATTGGAGAAGTGTCTGCTCATGTCTTCTGCCCATTTTTTGACATGATTATCTGATACTGTGTTTTAATTTTTTATAGTATATTTGTGAGTTACTAAATAATTGTCTTGCTTCAGAATGTTCTTTTTTTGTAGACTTGTGTTCTTTTTTAACAAAATTTTCTTTGAGATAATTGTAGATTCACATTCATTTCTAAGAAAAAATAGAGTTTTCATACCTACTTAACGCTGTTTCCTCTGTTGGCAGTAGTTTGTTAAACTTTGTAAAATTTTGGAGTCGTAATATTGATACTGATCCCCCTCTTCTTGATCCATTCATGTATTGCTTGACACTTGGGCTGCTTTCATAGTTTGGCTATATTATAAATAATGCTGGAATAAATACAGGAGTGCATACATATTTTCAAATTACTGGATCATATGGTAATTCTATTTGTAAGTTTTGGGGAATCTCCATTCTGTTTTCCAGAGTGGCTCCACCAGTTTGCATTTTTTGCAGTGACAGTGAACAGTGGTTTCTTTTTCTCCACATCCTCACCAACCCTTGTGGTTTCTTGTGTTGTTAATTTTATCCATTCTGACAGATGTGAGGTGATATCTTATTGTGGTTTTGATTTGCATTTTCCTCATAATTAGTGATGTTGAGCATCTTTTCATGTCTGTTGGCCATCTGTGTATCTTCTTTTAAGAAATGTCTGTTCATGTCTACTGACCATGTTCTCTTTGGATTATTCTTTGAATTGTATTAGTTTTTTATGCATTCTGAATACTAACCTTTATTATTGCATGTGTCATTTGCAAATATCTTCTCCCATTATGTAGGTTGCCTTTTCATTTTGTTGATTGTTTCCTTTACTGTGCAGAAGCTTTTTATTTTGATGTGGCCCCAATAGTTTATTTTTTATGTTGTTTCCCTTGCCTCAGGAGACATATCTAGAAAGATGTTGCTGTGGCCAATATCAGAGAAAATACTGCTTGTGTGCTCTCTTCTAGGATATTCCTGCTTCCAGGTCTTACATTTAGGTCTCTAATCCATTTTGAATTTATTTTTGCATATGGTATAAGAAAGTGGTCCAGTTTCATTCTTTTGCATGTCACTGTCCACTTTTCCTAACACCATGTATTGAAGAGGCTGTCTTTTTCCCATTGCATTTTCTTGTTTTCTTTGTCAAATGTTGCTTGACCATATAGTTGTGGGCTTGTTTCTGGATTTTCTTTTCTGTTCCACTTATCTATATATCTGCCTTTGTGGCAATACCATACTCTTCGGACTACTACAGCTTTGCAATATAACTTGAAATCTGAATTGTGTTACCTCTAGCTTTGCTTTTCCTTTTGAAATTACTTTCGCTATTTGGAGTCTTCTGTCATTCCATACATGTTTTAGGATTGTTTGTTTTTTTCCCTACCAAAATGCTGCGAAATTTTGATAGAATTGCATTAAATATGTAGATTGCTTTGGATCACACAGATATTTTAATAATATTTGTTCTCCGAACCCATGAATGTGGAATATATTTCCATTTGCTTGTGTTCTCTTCAATTTCTTTCATCCATGTTTTATAGTTTTTAGAGTACAGGTCTTTCACCTCTTTGATTAAGTATTTGTAGATGTCCTCTTATTTGTGGTGCATTTGTTTTTTTTTATTTTTTTTAAAAAGATTTTTATTTATTTATTAGACAGAGAGATCACAGGTAGGCAGAGAGAGAGGCGGAATCAGGGCTTGATCCTAGCACCCCGAGATCATGACATGGGCCGAAGGCAGAGGCTTAACCCACTGAGCCACCCAGCACCTCTTGTGGTGCATTTTAAATGTGATTTTTTTCCCTTCTTTTTTGTGCTCCTTCATTATTAGTGTATATAAAAAGAACAGATTTCTTAATATTTATTTTCTATCCTGTAATCTCACTGAATTCATTTAACAGTTTTAGTAGTTGGGTTTTGTTTTTGTTTTTGTTTTGTGGAGTCTTTAGGGCTTTCTGTATTTTCATCTGAAAATACTGTAAGTTTTACTTCTTCCTTATCAATGTTGATGTATTCTAATTCCTTATTCTTAACCTTATTGCTGTGGCTAGGACTTCCAGTACTATGTTAAAAAAAAAAAAAGTGTTGAGAGTGGACATCCTTTTCTTCCTGATCTTAGGGGAAAAGCTCTTAATTTTTCACCATTGAGTATTGTTAGCTGTGGATTTTTCATATAGGGCCAATTGAACATATGTGTTGAATTTTTTCCCTTCTGAACCTACTTTGTTGAGGGTTTTTTTTTTTTTTCCATGAATGGATGTTATACTTTGTCAAATGCTTTTTCTGCATCTATTAAAATAATCATAGAGATTTTATCCTTTCTCTTGTTGATGTGATTGTCACATTGACTAATTAGTGAGTATTAAGCCACCCTTGCATCCCAGGAATAAATTCCACTTAATTGTGGTGAATGCATTTTTAAAATTTATTGTTGGATTCAGTTTGCTAATGTTTTGTTGAGGATTTTTGTTTCTACATTCATCCGAGATATTGGCCCATAGTTCTCCTTTTTGGTAGTGTCTTTATTTAGTAATGCTGGCCTCATAGAATGAATTTTGAAGCTTTCCTTCCTCTTCTTTTTTTTTGGGGAGAGTGAGACTAGTTTGAGAAGAATAGGTATTAAGTTTTCTTTAAATGTTTGATACAGGGGTACCTGGGTGGCTCAGTCCTTAAGTGGCTGCGTTTAGCTCAGGTCATGATCCCAGGGTCCTGCGATTGAACCCTGCATTGGTTTCCCTGATGGGTGAGAAGGCCTGCTTCTCCCTCTCCCACTACTCCACCTGTGTTCCCTCTCTGTCTCTCTCTGTTAGTAAATAAATAGTAAAATATTTAATTTTTTTAATTTTTTAAATTTTTTATAACATATATTTTTATCCCCGGGGTACAGGTCTGTGAATCGCCAGGTTTACACACTTCACAGCACTCACCACAGCACATACCCCAATGACCATAACACCACCGCCCTCTCCCAACCCCCGTCCCCCCAGCAACCCTCAGTTTGTTTTGTGAGATTAAGGGTAACTTATGGTTTGTCTTCCTCCCAATCCCATCTTGTTTCATTTAATCTTCTCCTACCCCCCTTAAGCCCCCATGTTGCATCACCAATTCCTCATATGAGGGAGATCATATGATAGTTGTCTTTCTCCACTTGACTTACTTCGCTAAGCATGATACGCTCTAGTTCCATCCAAGTGTCGCAAAGGGCAAGATTTCATTTCTTTTGATGGCTGCATAGTATTCCATTCTGTATATATACACCACATCTTCCTTATCCATTCATTGGTAGATGGACATCTAGGTTCCTTCCATAGTTTGGCTATTGTAGACATTGCTGCTATAAACATTTGGGTGCATGTGCCCCTTCGGATCACTACGTTTGTATCTTTAGGGTAAATACGCAGTAGTGCAATTGCTGGGTCATAGGGTAGTTCTATTTTCAACATTTTGAGGAACCTCCATGTTATTTTCCAGAGTTGTTGCACCATCTTGCATTCCCATCAATAGTGTAGGAGGGTTCCCCTTTCTCTGCATCCTCGCCAGCATCTGTCATTTCTTGACTTGTTGATTTTAGCCATTCTGACTGGTGTGAGGTGGTATCTCATTGTGGTTTTGATTTGTATTTCCTGAGTGATATGGAACACTTTTTCATGTGTCTGTTGGCCATTTGGATGCCTTCTTTGGAGAAATGTCTGTTCATGTCCTCTGCCCATTTCTTGATTGGATTATTTGTTCTTTGGGTGTTGAGTTTGATAAGTTCTTTATAGATTTTGGACACTAGTCCTTTACCTGATATGTCATTTGCAAATATCTTCTCCCATTCTGTCAATTGTCTTTTGGTTTTGTTAACTGTTTCCTTTGCTGTGCAAAAGCTTTTGATCTTGATAAAAGCCCAATAGTTCATTTTGCTCTTGCTACCCTTGCCTTTGGCGATGTTCCTAGGAGGATGTTGCTGCGGCTGAGGTCGAAGAGGTTGCTGCTGTGTTCTCCTCAAGGATTTTGATGGAGTCCATTCTCACATTGAGGTCCTTCATCCATTTTGAGTCTATTTTTGTGTGTGGTGTAAGGAAATGGTCCAATTTCGTTTTTCTGCATGTGACTGTCCAATTTTCCCAACACCATTTATTGAAGAGGCTGTCTTTTTTCCATTGGACATTCTTTCCTGCTTTGTCGAAGATTAGTTGACCATAGAGTTGAGGGTCTATTTCTGGGCTCTCTAGTCTGTTCCATTGATCTATGTGTCTGTTTTTGTGCCAGTACCATGCTGTCTTGATGAAGACAGCTTTGTAATAGAGCTTGAAGTCCGGAATTGTGATGCCACCAACTTTGGCTTTGTTTTCAATATTCCTTTGGCTATTTGAGGTCTTTTCTGGTTCCATATAAATTTTAGGATTATTTGTTCCATTTCTTTGAAAAAGATGGATGGTATTTTGATAGGAATTGCATTAAATGTGTAGATTGCTTTAGGTAGCATGGACATTTTCACAATACTTATTCTTCCAATCCAGGAGCATGGAACATTTTTCCATTTCTTTGTGTCTTCCTCAATTTCTTTTATGAGTACTTAAAGTTTTCTGAGTATAGATTCTGTGCCTCTTTGGTTAGGTTTTTCCTAGGTATCTTATGTTTTTGGGTGCAATTGTAAATGGGATTGACTCCTTAATTTCTCTTTCTTCTGTCTTGTTGTTGGTGTAGAGAAATGCAACTGATTTCTGTGCACTGATTTTATATCCGACATTTTACTGAATTCCTGTACAAGTTCTAGCAGTTTTGGAGTGGAGTCTTTTGGGTCTTCCACATATAGTATCATGTTATCTGCGAAGAGTGATACTTTGACTTCTTCTTTGCTGATTTGGATGCCTTTAATTTCCTTTTGTTGTCTGATTGCTGAGGCTAGGACCTCTAGTACTATGTTGAATAGCAGTGGTGATAATGGCCATCCCTGCCGTGTTCCTGATCTTAGCGGAAAAGCTTTCAGTTTTTCTCCATGAGAATGATATTTGTGGTGGGTTTTTCATAGATGGTTTTGATAATATTGAGGTATGTGCCCTCTATCCCTACACTTTGAAGTGTTTTGATCAGGAAGGGATGCTGTACTTTGTCAAATGCTTTTTCAGCATCTATTGAGAGTATCATATGGTTCTTGTTCTTTCTTTTATTGATGTGTTGTATCACATGGATTGATTTGTGGATGTTGAACCAACCTTGCAGCCCTGGAATAAATCCCACTTGGTCGTGGTGAATAATCCTTTTAATGTACTGTTGAATCCTATTGGTTAGTATTTTGGTGAGAATTTTCACATCTGTGTTCATCAAGGATATTGGTCTATAGCTCTCTTTTTTGATGGGATCCTTGTCTGGTTTTGGGATCAAGGTGATCTTGGCGTCATCAAATGAGTTTGGAAGTTTTCCTTCCATTTCTATTTTATGGAACAGTTTCAGGAGAATAGGAATTAGTTCTTCTTTCAATGTTTGGTAGAATTCCGCTGGGAAGCCATCTGGCCCTGGGCTTTTGTTTGTTTGGAGATTGTTGATGACTGTTTCAATCTCCTTACTGGTTATAGGTCTGTGCAGGCTTTCTATTTCTTCCTGGTTCAGTTTTGGTAGTTTATATGTTTCTAGGAATGCATCCATTTCTTCCAGATTGTCAAATTTGCTGGCGTAGAGTTGCTCATAGTATGTTCTTATAATAGTTTGTATTTCTTTGGTGTTGGTTGTGATCTCTCCTCTTTCATTCATGATTTTATTTATTTGGGTCCTTTCTCTCTTCTTTTTGATAAGTCTGGCCAGGGGTTTATCAATTTTATTAATTCTTTCAAAGTATCAGCTCCTACTTTCGTTGATTTGTTCTATTGTTTTTTGGTTTCTATTTCATTGATTTCTGCTCTGATCTTTTTGATTTGTCTTCTCCTGCTGGGTTTAGGGTTTCTTTCTTGTTCTTTATCCAGCTCCTTTAGGTGTAGGGTTAGATTGTGTACCTGAGACCTTTCTTGCTTCTTGAGAAAGGCTTGTACTGCTATATATTTTCCTCTCAATACTGCCTTTGTTGTGTCCCACAGATTTTGAACCGATGTGTTTTCATTATCATTTGTTTCCATTAACTTTTTCAATTTTTCTATAATTTCCTGGTTGACCCATTCATTCTTTAGAAGGATGTTGTTTAGTCTCCATGTATTTGGGTTCTTTCCAAACTTCCTCTTGTGGTTGAGTTTAGCTTCAGAGCATTGTGGTCTGAAAATATGCAGGGAATGATCCCAGTCTTTTGATACTGGTTGAGTCCTGATTTAGAACTGAGGATGTGATCTATTCTGGAGAATGTTCCATTTGCACTAGAGAAGAATGTGTATTCTGTTGCTTTGGGATGAAATGTTCTGAATATATCAGTGATGTCCATCTGGTCCAGTGTGTCATTTAAGGCCTTTATTTCCTTGTTGATCTTTTGCTTGGATGATCTGTCCATTTCAGTGAGGGGAGTGTTAATGTCCCCCACTATTATTGTATTATTGTTGATGTGTTTCTTTGATTTTGTTATTAATTGGTTTATATGGTAGGCTGCTCCCATGTTGTGGGCATAGATATTTAAAATTGTTAGATCTTCTTGTTGGACAGACCTTTTGAGTATGATATAGTGTCCTTCCTCATCTCTTATTATAGTCTGGCTTAAAATCTAATTGATCTGATATAAGGATTGCCACTCCTGCTCTTCTGATGTCCATTAGCATGATATTTTCTTTTCCACCCCCTCACTTTAAATCTGGGGGTGTCTTAGGGTTTAAAATGAGTTTCTTGTAGGCAACATATAGATGGGTTTTGTTTTTTTATCCATTCTGATACCCTATGTCTTTTGATTGGGGCATTTAGCCCATTCACATTCAGGGTAACTATTGAGAGATATGAATTTAGTGCCATTGTATTGCCTGTAAGGTGACTGTTACTGTATATTGTCTCTGTTTCTTTCTGATCTACTACTTTTAGCTCTCTCTTTGCTTAGGGGACCCCTTTCAATATTTCCTGTAGAGCTGGTTTGGTGTTTGCAAATTCTTTCAGTTTTTGTTTGTCCTGGAAGCTTTTAATCTCTCCTTCTCTTTTCAATGATAGCCAAGCTGGATATAGTATTCTTGGCTGCATGTTTTTCTCATTTAGTGCTCTGAATATATCATGCCAGCTCTTTCTGGCCTGCTAGGTCTCTGTGGATAAGTCTGCTGCCAATCTAATATTTTTGCCATTGTATTTACAGACTTCTTTTCCTGGGCTGCTTTCAGGATATTCTCTTTGTCACTGAGACTTGTAAATTTTACTATTAGGTGACGGGGTATGGGCCTATTCTTATTGATTTTGAGGGGTGTTCTCTGCACCTCATGAATTTTGATGCTTGTTCTCTTTGCCATATTGCGGAAATTCTCCCCTGTAATTCCTTCCATTATACCTTCTGCTCTCCTCTCTCTTCTTCTTCTGGATTCCCAATTATTCTAAAATTGTTTTGTTTTATGGTGTCACTTATCTCTCGAAATCTCCCCTCGTGGTCCAGTAGCTGTTTGTTTCTCTTTTGCTCAGCTTCTTTATTCTCTGTCATTTGGTCTTCTTGTCGCTAATTCTTTCTTCTGCCTCATTTATCCTAGCAGTGAGAGCCTCCATTTTTTTATTGTACCCTATTAATAACTTATTTTATTTCAGCTTGTTTAGATTTTAGTTCTTTTATTTCTCCCGAAAGGGCTTTTATATCTCTCGAGAGGGTTTCTCTAATATCTTCCATGCCTTTTTCAAGCCTGACTAGATCCTTGAGAATCATCATTCTGAACTCTAGATCTGACATATTACCAATGTCTGTATTGATTAGGTCCCTGGGTTTTGGTACTGCCTCTTTTTCTTTTTTATGTGGTGTCTTTTTATGCCTTGTCATTTTGTCCAGATAAGAGTATATGAAGGAACAAGTAAAATACTAAATGGGTGGTAACAACCCCAGGAAAATATACTTTAACCAAATCATAAGAGATTCTAAGTTGTGAGGGGTGAAAGGGGATAAAGAGAGGTTCAAAGAGAAAGAAAGAAAGATTAAAAAAAAGCAAGAAAGAAAAGAATTAAAAAAAATAAAACGAATAAAGAAAAGTATAAAAAAGAAAAAAATATATATTAGATAAACTTGTTAAAAAACGTTAAAAAAGAAAAGGGTAACAGTTAAAAAAAATTTAGCAGAAGAAAAAAGAAATTAAAAAGAAAATAAATGAAATTAACTGCAAGACTAAAGAATCATAGGGAGAAAGCCATGAGTTCCATGCCTGGTTTTCTCCTCCTTTTGAATTCTGCTACTCTCCTTGGTATTGAAACTGTACTCTTTGGTAGGTGAACTTGGTCTTGGCTGGATTTCTTGTTGTTCTTCTGGGGGAGGGGCCTGTTGTAGTGATTCTCAAGTGTCTTTGCCCCAGGCGGAATTGCACTGCCCTTACCAGGGGCCGGGCTGAGTAATCACTTCGGATTTGCTTTTGGAAGCTTTTGTTCCCTGAGGGCTTTCTGTAGAGTTCCAGAGTACAGGAATACAAATGGAGGCCTCCTGGTCTCCGCCGGGAGGAGCCGAGAGCCCGGAGCACCACTCCTCAGTGCGCCCTCAGAGAACAGCGCCAAGTGACTCCCGTCTGCCTGACCTCTGGCCGCGCTCCGAGCTCACCGAGCCTTCAACTGGTTCATGGTAACCCCGAGCTGTGAGCTCACTGTCGGCTCTGTCTCTGTAGCCGGCTTCCCTGTTCTAATACCTGTAAGCTCTGCGACACTCAGACATCCCAGATCCTTCTGTGACCCTGCGGGACCTGAGCCCATGCTGAACCCGTGTTGGCTTCACCCCGGTTTAGCCTCTGGAGCGATGTCCCTCAGTGGAACAGACTTTTAAAAGCCTGCTTTTGTGCTCCATTGCTCCGCCGCTTCCCGGGAGCAGGCCCCTCCCCCTGGGGTCTATCTTCCCTTCTCTTTGGATTCACTTCTCCGCCAGTCCTCCCTTTCAAAAAGTGGTAGTTTTTCTGTTTCTAGAATTGCTGTTCTTCTTCTCTTTGTCTGCCGATGGATTTGTAGGTGTTTGCAATCTGTAGATAAACTATCTAGCTGATCTCCTGCTAGCTGAAGTAATCTCAGCCTGCTACATTTCCGCTATCTTGATTCCTCCCAAATAAAATCTTTAAAAAAAAAATAAATGTTTGATACAATTGACCAGTGAAGCTATCTGGTCCTAGACTTTTGTTTGTTGGAACTTGTTCAATGACTGATTGAATTTCATTACTGTTTATTGGTCTGTTCAGATTTTCTATTTCTTCTGATTCAGTTTTGTGATGCTATGTTTCTAGGAATAGATCCTTTTCTTCTAGGGTGCCCAGTTAGTTGGCATATATTTTCCCATAATATTTTCTTATAATACCTTGTATTTCTCCTGTACAAGTTGTTATTTCTTCTCTTTTATTTATGGCTTTGTTTATTTGAGTCCTTTTTTTTTAATGAGTCTGGTAAAAGTTTATCAATTTATTGACCTTTTCAAAGAACTACCTCTTGGCATCATTGATCTATTCTGTTGTTTTCTTTAGTTTCTGTTCGGTTTAATTCTGTTCCAATCTTTACTATTTGCTTCTTCTACTGGTTTTGGGTCTTATTTATTTCTCTTTTTGGTTCCTTTAGGTGTGACGTCAGGTTGTTTATGTGAGGTTTTTCTTGTTTCGTGAGTTAGGCCTCTGTTACTATCAGCTTCTTTTTTTTACATATTTTAAATTTTTTTATTAACATATAATGTTTTACTAACCCCAGGGGTACAGGTCTGTGAATTGCCAGGTTTACATACTTCACAGCCCTCACCATAGCACATACCTTCCCCAGTTTCCATAACCCATCCACCCTCTCCCTATGTCCCTCCCCCAGGCAACCCTCAGTTTCTTTTGTGAGATTAATAGTCTCTTATGGTTTGTCTTCCTCCTGATCCTGTCTTGTTTCATTTATTCTTTTCCTACCCCCCACACCCCCAACATTGCATCTCCACTTCCTCATATCAGGGAGATCATATGATAATTATCTTTCTCTAATTGACTTATTTTGCTAAGCATCATACCCTCTAGTTCCATCCACGTCATCGCAAATGGCAAGATTTCATTTATTTTGATGGCTGCATTGTATTCCATTGTATACATATACCACATCTTCTTTATCCATTCATCTGTTGATGGACATCTATGTTCTTTCCATAGTTTGGCTATTGTAGACATTGCTGCTATAAACATTCGGGTGCATGAGCCCCTTCAGATCCCTACATTTGTATGTTTAGGGTAAATACCCAGTAGTGCAGTTGCATGGGTCATAGGGTAGTTCTATTTTCAACATTTTGAGGAACCTCCAAGCTGTTTTCCAGAGTGGTTGCACCACCTTGCATTCCCCACAACAGTGTAGGAGGGTTCCCCTTTCTCTGCATCCTTGCCAGCATCTGTCATTTCCTGACTTGTTAATTTTAGCCATTCTGACTGGTGTGAGGTGGTATCTCATTGTGGTTTTGATTTGTATTTCCCTGATGTTGAATGATGTAGAGCACTTTTTCATGTGTGTGTTGGCCACCTGTGTGTCTGTTCATGTCCTCTGCCCATTTCTTGATTGGATTATTTGTTCTTTGGGTGTTGAGTTTGATAAGTTCTTTATAGATTTTGGATACTAGCCCTTTATCTGATTTGTCATTTGCAAATATCTTCTCCCATTCTTTTAGTTGTTTTCTGGTTTTGTTAATTGTTTCCTTTGCTGTGTGAAAGTTTTTGATCTTGATGATGTCCCTATAGTTCATTTTTGCCCTTGCTTCCCTTGCCTTTGGCGATGTTCCTAGGAAGAAGTTGCTGTGGCTGAGGTTGAAGAGGTTGCTGCCTGTGTTATCCTCAAGGATTTTGATGGATTTTGCTGCTTCCCAAAGATTTGAGACCATCATATTGTCATTTTCGTTCATCTCAGTGTACTTTTTGTTTTTTTCTTTGATTTCTTGGTTGAACCATTCATTGTTTAGTAGCATGTTATATATAACCTCCATGTATTTGTGTTTCTTTCCGGAGTTTTTCTTGAGGTTGATTATTTCTAGTTTCAGAGTGTTGTGGTCAGAGAAGAAGCATGGTATGACTTCAGTCATTTTGAATTTGTTGACACTTGCTTTGTGGCCTAATATGTGATCTGTCCTGGAGAATGTTCTGTGTGCACATAAAAATAATGTGTGTTTTGCTGTTTTAGGATGGAATGTTCTGAGTATAATGGTTAGATCCATCTGGTCCAGTGTGTCATTCAAAGCCACTATTTTTTTTGGTTGATTTTCTATTTGGACAATCTGTCCATTGATGTAATTGGGGTGGTTGTCAAAGTCTGCACTACTGTTACATTATTAAACTACTATGAATTATCACCTTTATGTTATCAGCTGCTTCACATATTTGGTGCTCCTGTATTGGATGCCTAAGTATTTACAATAGTTATACTTTCTTGTTGGATTTTTTCCTTCATGATTATATAATGTCCTCCTTTGTCTATTGTTACAGTCTTTGTTTTAAAGTCTATTTTGTCTGGTCCAAGTATTGCTACCCTGGCTTTCCTTTCACTTCCATTTGCATAGTAGATGTTTTCCATTCCTTCATTTTCAATCCACAGGGGTCTTCAGTTCTGAAGTGAGTTTCTTGCAGGCAGCATGTAAACAGGTCATGCTTTTTTTATCCATTCTGTCGCTCCCATGTATTTCAACTAGAGTGTTTAGTCCATCTACAAAGTAGTTATTGATAAGTATGTATGTATTGTCATTTTGTTACTTGTTTTATGATTGCTTTTGTCGTTCTTGTGCTCTTTTCTCTCACAGTTTGTTGTTTTTTTAGTGATTTACTTGGGTTCCTTTCTTTTTATTGTTTGCATATGCATTACTGGTTTTTGATTTATGGTTACCATTAGATTGGTATACAACATCTTATGAATAGAATAGTCTGTATTATGTTGATGGTCACTTAAGTTTGAACCCATTCTTTACTCCTGTCTTCACCATGGTTTATGTAGATGGTGTCCTGCTTTACATTCTTGCTTTCTCTTAATTTTGTGACAAATTGTTATAGATACACTTTATTTTACTGCTTTTGTTTTTCCTGCTTTCCTTACTCCTAATTATGGCTTTCCCTTTCTACATAGAGTCCCTTGAACATTTCTTGTAGGGCTAGTTTACTGCTGATGTATTCCTTTAACTTGATTGGGGAAACTCTTTATCTCTGCTTGTTTTCTGAATGATAGTCTTGATGGATAAAGTATTCTTGGCTGCAAGTTTTCTTCTTGCAGTGCTTTGAATATATCACGCCACTCTCTTCTAGCCTGTAGAGGTTCTTCTGAAAAATCAGCTCATAGTGTATTGAGGCTGCCTTTGTATGTAAATCCTTTCCTTTCCTTTGCTACTCTTAAAATCCTCTCTTTATCACTACACTTTGCCATTTTAGTTAGTCTCTGTCTTGGTGTGCCCCTCCTCAGGTTGTTTTTACTGGGAACTGTCTTTGCCTTCTGGATTTCTGTTTCCTTCCCCTAATTCAGGAAATTTTCAGTTATTATTTCTTCAGATAAATTTTCTGGATGCTGCTGTTGTTGCTCACTTTTTGAACAATGGCACCTGGGCTCATTCCAGTTCTTGGCTATTACAAATAGATGCACTGTTGTCATTGATATACAGGCTTTATAGGAGTATAAGTTTGCATTTCTCTAGGATAAATGCCCAAGAAGGTAATTGCTAAGGCATATGGTAACTGTATGTGAATTTCAAAAGATATTGCTGAACTGTTTCTCAGATTAATTCCACCATGTTATATTTGTACCAGTAATGTACCAGTTACATTTATACCAGTTTCTCTGCAATCTTGCATTACAAGGCAATTTGGCATTGCCTTTTTTTTTTTTTTTTTTACTTTAGCCATTTTAATAGGTGTGTCGTACTGTCTCATGGTTTTCATTTTGCAGTTTATTGATGATTATGAATTGGAATATCTCTGTGTCATTTGTTTGCAGTCTGTGTATGTTCTTTATTGAACTGTCCCTATATCTTTTGCTTTAATTTTGCTTTTGCTATAATTTTTCAGAATGTTGTGTGTTTTATTTTAAATCTGTAATCCATCTTGAGTTAATTTTTGTTAAAGAGTGATGTTGAGGTTGATTTTTTTTCTTATGGATGTCCAGTTGCTATAGCAGCATTTGTCAAATGGTTATCTTTCCTCCACTGTATGGCTCTTGCAATTTTATTAAAAAAAAAAAAAATGAGCACATTTCTCTGAGACTATTTCTTGGTTCTTGCTTTGCTCCATTGACCTACATGTCTATTCCTCTGCCAATACTATACTGTCTTGGTTAATATAGCTGTATAGTAGGATGTAACATTGGGTAGACAAGATGGATCTTTTATTATTGTCTTAGAGGTTCTTGAGATCTGGAATAAAAAAGTTAAGGTTTATATAGCATATCATTAGGTCTAGTTTTGTAACAAAGATTTTTTGATTAACTGTCAGTGTGAAGTTTTGAGACTTATTACTAGTAAGTAAAATAAAACTTTGATAAGGATGAGATACTTTTTATGTATTACTTTTTATGGGCCTGGATTTAAAGCTATACACTCATTATTCCTTTTTGTATTTTATTATAGTAAAATATACCTAAATGTAACAACTTAACCATTTTTAAGTGTACAACTTAGTGAAATATTATATATTCACAGTGTTGTGCAGCCATCACTACTATCCATTTCCAGAACTTTTCCATCATCCCAAACAGAAGCTCAGTATTCATTAAGGGATAACTCTCTAGTCTCCCCTACATTCAGTACCTAGTAATGACTGTTGTACTTGGTATCTCTATGAATTTGCCTATTTGTCTTTCTGTGTCTTGCTTATTTCATTTAGCACAGTGTTCCAGATTCATCCATATTGAGCATGTATCAGAATTGCATTTCTTTTCATGGTTGAATAATATTCCAGTGTAGTACATACAACATTTTGTGTATCTGTTCTTGTGTTTATAGATGCTTGGGTTATTTTCACTTTTTGACTTTATATGTTTTAAAATTTTTAAATTCTTACAGAAACATTATGAGATAATTCTTATAATTCCTTTTAACCTCTTCAGCAGGGTTAAAAAGGTGTCTGAATGTCTCAAAGACATCAGGTAGATTTGACGGAGTTTGAATTGATGTATAACTTGCATCAAAGAGACACAGATCATCAGATAAATGATCTTGGAACATTAGGGGTTGCCTCAAAAATGAGAAAAGAGTCTTAGGAGCCTCTGATATTGACTGTTCAAACCCCCAAGTTTAACCAGGGAAGTTCCTCCGTAATGTGATTTACATTTTGCTTAAACAAAAGATCATGTATCTAAAATCAATGAGAAGGTCCTTTTTATCTAAAAATTTAGAAATTTTCAACAGTATTTATACTACTGGGGAACAAATGCCTTAAAGTATGGAGGGTGGTTGTTCAACTTAGGAGAAGAAAAGGGATACAGTTACCTAATTAAGTTGAAGAATCTTTTGTGGAAAAATTGTACAGTATGCTCCAGAGATTACTTAGTGTCATATCTTGTGCATCTTTCTGGGTCATTTCTACCCTATGTCACTTTTGAGCTATTTTATAGCAGCATTTATAGAAAATTGGTAATAAAACAAATAATTCTTGTCCATAGAAATGCAACTGAATCTCATCTGGTGTAATGCAATTAATTATTATCCTGCAGAAGGATAGTTTTTCACATTCTTATAAATGCATTTCATAATTCTGATGGAGCTATGTAAGTGAGGTCAGCATTTTGCTGGTGGTGGCATTAATGGATCCCCCATGGATGGATAATTTAAAGTTCTTTACAAGTGTTTATTTATATTTGTATGAGTCATGATATCACTTCTTCCTCCTTTTTTCTTTTAATAATCACTTAATTAACACATTAATTTGGAGTTTAGGTAACTAGTCCAAGGTCTAGAGATTAGTTCTTGGCCAAACCTGGGAGAAATTCCCAACAGAATGAAATTCCTTCTTAGGTGCCCAGAGGAGCTTATAAAAACCCTCAAAGAATTCTCGAGTTGCACAAGTGGCCTCGAGATGTCCCGACTTGCTTCCATATTTGTCTTCACATTGTAGGGAATGAACTCAAAGCTCAGGAGCTCCACCAACATACTCAGAGTCCAGCAAGGGACTTAAAGAGTTAGAGGCAATTCTCTTCACGGTAAGAGAATTCTGGCTTGGACTGGAGTTTTCAATGAAAGCACAAAATAGACAACTTTTGTAAATCCAAGCAGAGGGTGTTTGAAATAGACAGAAAAGGAGTTCTGCTGATAGAATTGTTTTCTGAACTGTATGAACACTTTGACCCAGTCCAAGCAACAGTTTGCCTCTGCTTTCATAAATTTTTACAGTGAGATGATTGAAATAACTTTGTGACTTTATTTCTGTCATATAAATTATTCATATAGTTGGTTTTGTGATAAATAAATATTGGCATCCTGAGCATTTTAGGCTAATGGTGTTGAGGCAAGTGTATTCAAAATGGGTTGCATTATTTAAAATGTTGAAGTTTATTCTGTATTTTTGTCTTATAAATAACCTGGAAGGGTGTTAAAGATGAACAGAGTTAGAACTGAACCTATCAATAATGAATCAGAAGACTTTAACTTAGAAAATTCACTTTAACTGTGGAGGAAATAAATGTTTTCTTCCAAAAAGGAAACAAAGGTCATAGACCTAATGTATAAGACCATTTTCTCAATAAATATACTATAGATAGTCTTGCAATACACATTCTTTCCTTTTCCCCTTTAGAGAACCCCACATTCTGGCAGGTGTATGGTAAAACGAAGGTCTGTAGATGGGGTATGTGCACAAATAAATGAATCCGCATGAACATAGTTTCTAACTCAAAGGTTCCTGCAAGGCTGCAAGTCCATGAAAGCATTGACCAAATAGTTCTCTGCTGTTCCTCAGGACTGTGCTAACCATGTTGCAAGTATGGGACAAGTCTATGTTGAGATGATTAAATAATTAATTTATTCAGTGAAGAGAGTTGGAATGATAGGGCTTTGTAAAATAAATAAATAAATAAATAAATAAATAAATAAAATGCTTTCCTCAAAAAATAAAAGTACAGGTTGTAATTCAGAGGACATCACTGGAAACTAAAAAAGGGAATTCAGCACACAGGTTGAGATATTACACATTTTCCGTCACATGTGCTGGAACATGAGGGTGAAAGGTAGTCTCCAAGTGACTCATTTCCTGGGTAAAATGAAAGAGAATATGATAGGTGGAAAAATGGCACAGGGAAGATAGAAAAACTTAAATGTCAAAGAGAAAAATTGATTTCAACAAAGAAAATTGCAGAAAGGAACAGTTAGTTGTTAGTTGGATAATTAATCAAAGAGCACATTGTGGAAAGAAAAACTGCACTGGTAAGACTATAAAGAGGAGGATGGCTCCTGACGCTCCAGAGTTTAGGGTTTTAAATCGGTATGACTGTGTGTGTAAGCGAGAGATTCATCATATTTTTCCCAATGCAAAGCTAAAGTGCAGAACCCAGGTGCTGAGGATAAGGCCTTAACTTTGGTTTCATATGAACATTTTTAAAAGAGACAAGGTCAGATTTGCCCTATTTTATGTTTTTAATATTATGGTGAAAACTGAATTTATCCAGAGAAACTTGATAGGACGTATTATTAAAACACTCAAAATAATTAGAGGAACTCACCAGTGAGATGGAACTATGGAAGAATATTTAATAACGACACTTACTTAGAGTTCTGACACTGGGTGTGCTATGAAGGGAAAAATGAGGTAGAGGACAGGACCCATTCTTGCCCTAATGGATCTTCCATTCATAGGAAAGAGAGAGTGAAATACACATATACACACACATACACAAATGAACTGAAGAAATTAATAGCCACTTTCTCTTGGTTGTAGAAGAAATGACAAAAAGCCTAGGGCAAGGAAATGATACAGAGTGAAGGAATCCTCTTGAATAGTGTGGTTGTGAAAGCTTTTTGAGAAGGGAAATTTGTTTTTTAAAGATTTTATTTATTTACGTGATAGAGAGATCACAAGTAGGGAGAGAGGCAGGCAGAGAGAGAGGGGAAAGTAGGCTCCCTGCTGAGCAGAGAGCCTGATGCGGGGCTCGATCCCAGGACCTTGAGATCATGACCTGAGCCAAAAGCAGAGGCTTAACCAACTGAGCCACCCAGGCGCCCCTGAGAAGGGGAATTTAAGCTGGTACCTTAAGGTAAGGGAGTGGGGCAATAGAGTTCCCTGGTACCTTAAGGTAAGGGAGTGGGACAATAGAGTTCCTGGCAGAGGGAATATGTGGAAGGTCTTAGGGAAAGAGCTTTCTAAGTCCAGGATTGCAGAAAGCTCACATGTGCAAGTTATAGTAAATCAGGAGGCAGGCAGAAAAGGATGGGTTTGGAACAGAGAAGAGGGTAGACCATGATGAGCTTCATAGTCCACAGCATTGGAAAGCTATTGGAGGAGAACAAAAATAGCACAGTGAGCTCTCTTCATTGTTCGTGAGTGAGTATCAGAAATTAAAATAAACTTACTTGTTCAGCAATATATCCACTCATTTGAGTCCTATTTAGAAAAATGCCTCCTGGAAATGTAGTCATATTTTTGCTAAGCCAGAGTAAGTCTATTGTACTTCTGCATGCAGCTGGGAACAAAATTTATGGCTGTATATAGGTTAACTATATTATTAACTGCATGCATTCATGTTTTAGGGGAAATGATTTGAACTTGCTGACTCTGAAAGCACAAGTCACACTGAAACTTTTCATTTTGCAGATTTTCTATGTATTTACCTTGATCCAGAGCTGAATGCTCTGTGATACTTTGCTTTCTTAAAGCAGAAGGTGAAATGACAGGTTAAAGTGACAAAACTACTTAATCTAAGTGACTTACCCACTTTCTGTTCTTAAGGCATCAAGTTTTGGTATAAAGTAGTATTTCCAAAAATTGTTGTTTGTATATCACAGACATACTTTTTTAGTTTCCAAGTATTATTATTTGCTTCTTCTTTAGCAATGATATATAAGAAAGATCTCATGGGCTGGTTATATACTTTTAGTGCACATTAAAATGAGTGCATGACAACACCAAAAATCATTGTTTATCATCTCTCAAGATCAATTATCTTGGGTATCACTAATGTTTCATAAAACACAATACAGGGAAAATTTGGCATAAAAGGATGAGACTGTTTTGTTGCAGAGCCCAACTGTGCACCTACACCATCCCTTGGGTGGATAGACACAGCATCTATGCCTTCTGAAAAATCAGTACCAACAAACCATGACAGAAGCATAAGTAGAAATTAAGCCCAACCTTATTCTAATAATCTGTACTCCCCGTGAACAGCTGAAGCCTGGGGCAACTCAACACAATCTGTTGACAGTACATGAATTACTGTTGGGCACTCTCAGCCAAGAAAACCTCCAACTTTCGGTTCTGCTCGAGGTCACTGGAAAAAACTTGTTAACTACACTGATCAGCAGCTCATGACTACAGATGGTGAGAGAAGAGCAGCATGACTCATATGGATGGACCCTTCTCACCTCTGGCTTCTCCATGTAAAGCATGCTTGGTTACACAGAAGTCTTTTGCCTACAGGCAGTTAAGAAAGTGAAACAATTGAGCAAGTAGCAAATAAATTCAATTAAGAGCAAGATTCACATTGCGCCTACTTGGAATGAGGTAGAGAGTCTCCATCATCAAGAAGTAAGCCAAATATTAATTGGGCTGAAATTCCATCAGAAGTTCTCCTTTAACTCTTTCCTCAAGGGGCAGACATAGAGTTTGTCAAACTAAAAGGCAGAAATTCACTTGTTAAGCCTAATGTAACCCTGAGAAACATTCTTTAAAACAAAGTGCTCCAAAGATCAGTAGCATTAAAAATGGGAGGCTGAGCTAAAAGTCAGAATTACAGTATACCATCATAAGCTCTTACGGGACTTTCTAATAATTTATTTTTCTCTTTCTTTTTTTAGTAGGAATCCTGTTTCAAAGTCCTCTTTCCTTCTCTTGCTCCCTCTTCTGTTATAGTTAGACTATATTTTAAATGAATGCATCAGGGAATTTTAGAGATACACGATTACTGTAGAAAGTATGTCCTGTAATTACAAAGTTTCCTTGTAAAAAAAAAAACAAAACACATGAGAATTTCAACCTCTGTGTCTTCTCTGTGTTCGTTTTAATTTAGTAAACTTGCGGAGTGTGTAGTGTGCACTATAGTTGTAGCTGTCAGTTTAAGCATAGAAAATGAATGACCTTGACCCTTAATCTGAAGGAGCTTCCAGTGTATAATGGAGCATGATGATAGATGTTGGAGGTACCCACCAAGAGCTTCATGCCATGATGGAATGTGATGTGAGCTCTGTGGAGGTTTAGAAGGGATGCCATGCTCTTCTGTGCTTGCTTGTTCTGGCCTTAACAGTACTGGGCATAGCTTCACTGAGCTGTATATCTTTCCCTAAACTTCCAATTTGTTATACCCGTTTTAGTTATATAGTGACCTTTGGAGAACGAGGGAAACAGGAACAACCCATACCTAACACATAATAGAATTCACAAGTATACCATCTGGAGCACATGCTACATTATATAAACAGTCCTCATTTATTTTTTTTTAAAGGAATTACCATTAGTCTTTACATCATTTGATGAGGTCTTCTCTTCTTTTTTTTTTTTTTTTTTTTGATAGAAATCACAAGTAGATGGAGAGGCAGACAGAGAGAGAGAGGGGAAGCAGGCTCCCTGCTGAGTAGAGAGCCCGATGTGGGACTCGACCCCAGGACCCTGAGATCATGACCTGAGCCGAAGGCAGTGGCTTAGCCCACTGAGCCACCCAGATGCCCCTTCTCTTCCCATTTTGAACTCCTGATGGTCAGTTCCCCATTACTATGACTGCCCTCATTTCAGTGTCCAGAACAATGAGACATACTCAGTGATTTTTTCAATGGAGTAATAGTAAGAATCTGAAGCTCAGCATATATCGGGAAAATCTTGACAACTTTCACAAGGAGCTGCAAGGAGACTGGTTCTGAGAAGACTTTTTATGGAACTCACTACTCAGTGCTTGCAATTTTTGGCATGTGTCATCAAGATGCTAAGGGATATGGCAGTGTTCCCAGAAACATAATTTGTTCATAGTTTAATACTGTCCCGTCAGAAGTACATGCAAAACAAAACCTTTCTTGATTGACATTTGGATTAGAAAAGAATAGGTAACAATGACTATAGACTAGCAATATGATAAAGTAGGTCTTCCTTATTTTTGTCAACAGCTGCCTGGCATAAACCGTGATCACCCTTTGATTTGATTCACAACAACCTATCCCTAAGACAAGGGGAACTCTGAGACATTAAGAAAATTTCCCAGGAATTAAAAAAAAAAAAAAAGGAAAACGACAAAAAAAGAAAATTTTCCCAGGAAAAGAGAATCCGAAAGGCTCAAAGCCAGGACCATGATCTGGATCCCATCTTCTAGCTCCATTTTCTTGTCATAAAACCACAAACAATTTCTAAGATGCAAGCTCTACCACTTTAACCATGAAATTAGGTCCTGCCAAGACTGTCCTTTCTGTGAACAACAAAGACCATTCCACATCATTTATTTTTATACTTCTCATCAGAATTTCCAAGGCTCTTCTTAGCCATTATTCCCATAGAGTTTTGAGTGACTCATTTGATTAATCAGAAAGGAGCTGAGTCAGCCATCTTCTACTCAATTGCCTTTTGCCCTGGCCTAGGATCTATTTTCATTGATTATGCTTCTCAACTGTTCACTATTATGTCATCAAATATTGTCATATTAAGTGGTTTAGTTCCATAGAGTGACTTCAGCTGCACTGAAAGAACTGCATCAGTCAGAAATTTGTCATAATTGGACACGAAACTGAAATGCTTATATACCATCATGAGCAACTACTAGTCTTTTTTTATCACTGAGTGGCCTCTGGTCTTCAACAGTCCAGAATGTGTGCCCCTCTGTGCCACTATGACCTTTCCCAACTTGAGATTAATACCTGTGCCTGTGTTGATGTATGCATTATACATGTGTGCAAATGTTCTTGAGTACTGTGGATATGCATGGATCTTTCAGGTGATTTGCTACTGGTGGAAGATTTTATGAAAAGGTGCTCTTGTGAAAGAATAATTAAATGGAAAAAGAAGTCATGCATGGTTTGAGAAAGAGAGAAATTACATATTTTTAGTGTTTGCAACTTGATAAAAGGTAGAGTGTCCATATGATCTGTGAAATAGAAAAAAGGGGAAACATTAGGGACATACCATTTCTTCCTTAGATTCTTTTCCAGAGATTAACTATTTCAGTACCTCAATTCTTTTCCAGAGATTAACTATTTCAGTACCTCATTGGTGGATGTCAAGGGTGGTACAACATTTATCTCAACTAATGAACTGGTACCATTGTGATAGGGGTACAGTCTAATTTAACTAGCTTAATTTCTTAGCTGAAAAATGCAGTGGGCACAATTGTAAAAATGCCCCCAAGGGGCAAAAAATGGTTTTTAAAAGGACAAAAATCCTACTCTTTTTGTGTATCAAGCATAGATATACACAGAAGACATACATAAATGTGTATGTGTATATGTATATACGTATATGTATTAAATTTTTTATTTATATGTATATTATCTGGGGATATCTGTGATACTAAAATTTCATAGAAGGGGAAACTGGGAAAACAATGTCTAAAAAGTCTCCATAGGGAGAGATCATGAAAAAAGGGATGAGAATCAGCACTCTAGACATAGTGATCTTTTTTTTTTTTTAAGTAGATCCCCAAAAGAAGTCCAGTTATAATTGGTCACTATACAGAGATATTACAATATTATTGAGTATATACCCTGTGCTGTACATGATATTCCCAGGGCTTATTTAATAGTTGGAAGTTTGAATCTCTTAATCTCCTGTACTTATTTCACCTCCCTTTCACGTTCTCCCCCAACACTTCCCCTTACTGGTATTCAGAAGTTCCTATGAGTCTGTTTCTGTTTTGTTTTGTTATGTTTTTAGACTCCACATATAAATGAAATCATATAATGTGTTTCTCTGATCAGTTTTACTTAGCATTATACCTTTAGGTCCATCTATGTTGTTGGAAATAGCAAGATTTAATTCTGTTTTATGCCTGAGTGATATCCAGTGTGTATTTGTATACACTCCATATGTTTTTGTCTGTTCATCTATCAGTGGAGCATGAATTTGCATTTGTAGCTTGGTTTTGTTGACTATTGTTGCAATTAAAAAAAAATGCATGTATCTCCTTAATTTGTTTTTTTGTTGTTGTTGTTCTCTTTGAAGAAATACCTAGTAGTGTAATTGCTGGATTGTAGGGTAGTTCTATTTTTAACTTTTGGAGGAATCTCCATACTGTCTTCCAGAGTGGCTTCATCAACTTGCCTTCCCACCAGTAGATGGGGTTCCCCTTTCTCTGCATCCTCGCCAACACATGTTACTTCTTTTTTTTTTTTTTAACTTTTTTTTTTAAATTTTTTATTTTTTATAAACATATATTTTTATCCCCAGGGGTACAGGTCTGTGAATCACCAGGTTTACACACTTCACAGCACTCACCAAAGCACATACCCTCCCCAATGTCCATAATCCCACCCCCTTCTCCAAACCCCCTCCCCCCAGCAACCCTGTTTGTTTTGTGAGATTAAGGGTCATTTATGGTTTGTCTCCCTCCCAATCCCATCTTGTTTCATTGATTCATCTTGTACCCACTTAAGCCCCCATGTTGCATCACCACTTCCTCATATCAGGGAGATCATATGATAGTTGTCTTTCTCTGCTTGACTTATTTCACTAAGCATGATACGCTCTAGTTCCATCCATGTTGTCGCAAATGGCAAGATTTCATTTTTTGATGGCTGCATAGTATTCCATTGTGTATATATACCACATCTTCTTGATCCATTCATCTGTTGATGGACATCTAGGTTCTTTCCATAGTTTGGCTATTGTGGACATTGCTGCTATAAACATTCGGGTGCACGTGCCCCTTTGGATCACTACGTTTGTATCTTTAGGGTAAATACGCAGTAGTGCAATTGCTGGGTCATAGGGCAGTTCTATTTTCAACATTTTGAGGAACCTCCATGCTGTTTTCCAGAGTGGCTGCACCAACTTGCATTCCCACCAACAGTGTAGGAGGGTTCCCCTTTCTCCACATCCTCGCCAGCATCTGTCATTTCCTGACTTGTTGATTTTAGCCATTCTGACTGGTGTGAGGTGATATCTCATTGTGGTTTTGATTTGTATTTCCCTGACGCTGAGTGATATGGAGCACTTTTTCATATGTCTGTTGGCCATCTGGATGTCTTCTTTGCAGAAATGTCTGCCCATTTCGTGATTGCATTATTTGTTCTTTGGGAGTTGAGTTTGCTAAGTTCTTTATAGATTCTGGACACTAGTCCTTTATCTGATATGTCATTTGAAAATATTTTCTCCCATTTTGTCAGTTGTCTTTTGATTTTGTTAACTGTTTCCTTTGCTGTGCAAAAGCTTTTGATCTTGATGAAATCCCAATAGTTCATTTTTGTCCTTGCTTCCCTTGCCTTTGGCGTTGTTCCTAGGAAGATGTTGCTGCGGCTGAGGTCGAAGAGGTTGCTGCCTGTGTTCTCCTCAAGGATTTTGATGGATTCCTTTCTCACAATGAGGTCCTTCATCCATTTAGAGTCTATTTTTGTGTGTGGTGTAAGGAAATGGTCCAATTTCATTTTTCTGCATGTGGCTGTCCAATTTTCCCAGCACCATTTATTGAAGAGGCTGTCTTTTTTCCATTGGACATTCTTTCATGCTTTGTCGAAGATTAGTTGACCATAGAGTTGAGGGTCTATTTCTGGGCTCTCTAGTCTGTTCCATTGATCTATGTGTCTGTTTTTGTGCCAGTACCATGCTGTCTTGATGATGACAGCTTTGTAATAGAGCTTGAAGTCCGGAATTGTGATGCCACCAACTTTGGCTTTCTTTTTCAATATCCCTTTGGCTATTCGAGGTCTTTTCTGGTTCCATATAAATTTTAGCATTATTTGTTCCATTTCTTTGAAAAAGATGGATGGTACTTTGATAGGAATTGCATTAAATGTGTAGATTGCTTTAGGTAGCATAGACATTTTCACAATATTTATTCTTCCAATCCAGGAGCATGGAACATTTTTCCATTTCTTTGTGTCTTCCTCAATTTCTTTCATGAGTACTTTATAGTTTTCTGAGTATAGATTCTATGTCTCTTTGGTTAGGTTTATTCCTAGGTATCTTATGGTTTTGGGTGCAATTGTAAATGGGATTGACTCCTTAATTTCTCTTTCTTCTGTCTTGCTGTTGGTGTAGAGAAATGCAACTGATTTCAGTGCATTGATTTTATATCCTGACACTTTACTGAATTCCTGTATAAGTTCTAGCAGTTTTGGAGTGGAGTCTTTTGGGTTTTCCACATATAGTATCATATCATCTGCCAAGAGTGATAATTTGACTTCTTCTTTGCCGATTTGGATGCCTTTAATTTCCTTTTGTTGTCTGATTGCTGAGGCTAGGACCTCTAGTACTACTATGTTGAATAGCAGTGGTGATAATGGCCATCCCTGCCATGTTCCTGACCTTAGCGGAAAAGCTTTCAGTTTTTCTCCATTGAGAATGATATTTGCGGTGGGTTTTTCATAGATGGCTTTGATGATATTGAGGTATGTGCCCTCTATCCCTACACTTTGAAGAGTCTTGATCATGAAGGGATGCTGTACTTTGTCAAATGCTTTTTCAGCATCTATTGAGAGTATCATATGGTTCTTGTTCTTTCTTTTATTGATGTGTTGTATCACATTGACTGATGTGTGGATGTTGAACCAACCTTGCAGCCTTGGAATAAATTCCACTTGGTCGTGGTGAATAATCTTTTTTTTTTTTTTTAAAGATTTTATTTATTTGACAGAGAGAGATCACAAGTAGGTAGAGAGGCAGGCAGAGAGAGAGAGAGAGGAGGAAGCAGGCTCCCTGCTGAGCAGAGAGCCCTATGCGGGACTCGATCCCAGGATCACGAGATCATGACCTGAGCCGAAGGCAGCGGCTTAACCCACTGAGCCACCCAGGCGCCCCATGATGAATAATCTTTTTAATGTACTGTTGAAGCCTATTGGCTAGTATTTTGTTGAGTATTTTCGCATCTGTGTTCATCAAGGATATTGGTCTATAGCTCTCTTTTTTGATGGGATCCTTGTCTGGTTTTGGGATCAAGGTGATCTTGGCGTCATCAAATGAGTTTGGAAGTTTTCCTTCCATTTCTATTTTTTGGAACAGTTTCAGGAGAATAGGAATTAGTTCTTCTTTAAATGTTTGGTAGAATTCCCCCGGGAAGCCGTCTGGCACTGGGCTTTTGTTTGTTTGGAAATTTTTAATGACTGTTTCAATCTCCTTACTGGTTATGGGTCTTTTCAGGCTTTCTATTTCTTCCTGGTTCAGTTGTGGTAGTTTATATGTTTCTAGGAATGCATCCATTTCTTCCAGATTGTCAAGTTTATTGCCATAGAGTTGCTCATAGTATGTTCTTATAATAGTTTGTATTTCTTTGGTGTTAGTTGTGATCTCTCCTCTTTCATTCATGATTTTATTTATTTGGGTCCTTTCTCTCTTCTTTTTGATAAGTCTGGCCAGGGGTTTATCAATTTTATTAATTCTTCAAAGTATCAGCTCCTACTTTCGTTGATTTGTTCTATTGTTTTTTGGTTTCTATTTCATTGATTTCTGCTCTGATCTTTATGATTTCTCTTCTCCTGGTGGTCTTAGGGTTTCTTTCTTGTTCTTTCTCCAGCTCCTTTAGGTGAAGGGTTAGGTTGTGTACCTGAGACTTTTCTTGTTTCTTGAGAAAGGCTTGTACCACTATATATTTTCCTCTCAGGACTGCCTTTGTTGTGTCCCACAGATTTTGAACTGTTGTATTTTCATTATCATTTGTTTCCATGGTTTTTTTCAATTCTTCTTTAATTTCCCAGTTGACCCATTCATTCTTTAGAAGGATGCTGTTTAGTCTCCATGTATTTGGGTTCTTTTCAAACTTCCTTTTGTGGTTGAGTTCTAGCTTTAGAGCATTGTGGTCTGAAAATATGCAGGGAATGATCCCAATCTTTTGATACAGGTTGAGTCCTGATTTAGGACCGAGGATGTGATCTATTCTGGAGAATGTTCCATGTGCACTAGAGAAGAATGTGTATCCTGTTGCTTTGGGATGAAATGTTCTGAATATATCTGTGATGTCCATCTGGTCCACTGTGTCGTTTAAGGCCTTTATTTCCTTGCTGATCTTTTGCTTGGATGATCTGTCCATTTCAGTGAGGGGAGTGATAAAGTCCCCTACTATTATTGTATTATTGTTGATGTGTTTCTTTGATTTTGTTATTAATTGGTTTATATAGTTGGCTGCTCCCACGTTGGGGGCATAGATATTTAAAATTGTTAAATCTTCTTGTTGGACAGACCCTTTGAGTATGATATAGTGTCCTTCCTCATCTCTTATTATAGTTTTTGGCTTAAAATCTAATTGATCTGATATAAGGATTGCCACTCCTGCTTTCTTCTGATGTCCATTAGCATGGTAAATTCTTTTCCACCCCCTCACTTTAAATCTGGAGGTGTCTTTTGGCTTAAAATGAGTTTCTTGGAGGCAACATGTAGATGGGTTTTGTTTTTTTATCCATTCTGATAGCCTGTGTCTTTTGACAGGGGCATTTAGCCCATTCACATTCAGGGTAACTATTGAGAGATATGAATTTAGTGCCATTGTATTGCCTGTAAAGTGACTGTTACTGTATATGGTCTCTGTTCCTTTCTGATCTACCACTTGTAGGCTCTCTCTTTGCTTAGAGGACCCCTTTCAAGATTTCCTGTAGAGTTGGTTTGGTGTTTGCAAATTCTTTCAGTTTTTGTTTGTCCTGGAAGCTTTTAATCTCTCCTTCTATTTTCAATGATAGCCTAGCTGGATATAGTATTCTTGGCTGCATGTTTTTCTCGTTTAGTGCTCTGAAAATATCATGCCAGCTCTTTCTGGCCTGCCAGGTCTCTGTGGATAAGTCAGCTGCCAATCTAATATTTTTACCATTGTATGTTATAGACTTCTTTTCCCGGGCTGCTTTCAGGATTTTCTCTTTGTCACTGAGACTTGTAAATTTTACTATTAGGTGACGGGGTGTGGGCCTATTCTTATTGATATTGCGGGGCGTTCTCTGAACCTCCTGAATTTTGATGCTCGTTCCCTTTGCCATATTGGGGAAATTCTCTCCAATAATTCTCTACAGTATACCTTCTGCTCCCCTCTCTCTTTCTTCTTCTTCTGGAATCCCAATTATTCTAATGTTGTTTCGTCTTATGGTGTCACTTATCTCTCGAATTCTCCCCTCGTGGTCCAGTAGCTGTTTGTCCCTCTTTTGCTCAGCTTCTTTATTCTCTGTCATTTGGTCTTCTATATCAGTAATTCTTTCTTCTGCCTCATTTATCCTAGCAGTGAGAGCCTCCATTTTTGATTGCACCTCATTAATAGCTTTTTTGATTTCAACTTGTTTAGATTTTAGTTCTTTTATTTTTCCAGAAAGGGCTTTTATATCTCTCGAGAGGGTTTCTCTAATATCTTCCATGCCTTTTTTGAGCCCGGCTAGAACCTTGAGAATTGTCATTCTGAACTCTAGATCTGACATATTACCAATGTCTGTATTGATTAGGTCCCTAGCCTTCGGTACTGCCTCTTGTTCTTTTTTTGTGTTGAATTTTTCCATCTTGTCATTTTGTCCAGATAAGAGTATATGAAGGGGCAAGTAAAATACTAAAAGGGTGGCAACAACCCCAGGAAGTATGCTTTAACCAAATTAGAAGAGATCCAAAATCGTGAGGGGCAAGAAACGGGATAAAAAGAGGTTCAAAAAGGAAGAAAGAAAAAAGAAGAAATAGAAAAAAAAAAGAATTAAAAAAAAAAGAAAACACCTAAGAAAAATATAAAAAAGAAAATATATATATATTAGATAAACTAATAAAAAATAGTTAAAAAAGAAAAAGGTAACAGTTAAAAAAAAATTTTTACCCGAAGGCAAGAAAAAAAAAACAAAAAATGAAAAAGAAAAAAATTAAATTAACTGCAAGGCTAAAAAAAAATCACAGGGAAATAGCCATGAGTTCTGTGCTTGGCTTTTTCCTCCTCTGGAATTCTGCTGCTCTCCTTGGTATTGAAACCGCACTCCTTGGTAGGTGAACTTGGTCTCGGCTGGATTTCTTGTTGATCTTCTGGTGGTGGGGCCTGTTGTAGTGATTCTCAAGTGTCTTTACCCCAGGCGGAATTACACCGCCCTTTCCCAGGGCCGGGGTGAGTAATCCGCTCTGGTTTGCTTTCAGGAGCTTTTGTTCCCTGAGCGCTTTCCGTAGAGTTTCGGAGGATGGGAATACAAATGGCGGCCTCCTGGTCTCCGGCCTGTAGGAGCTGAGAGCCCAGGGCCGCACTCCTCAGTGTGCCCTGAGAACAGCACTCAGTTACTCCCGTCTGCCTGACTCCGGCCGCGCTCCAAGCTCACCGATCCTGCGAGCGGTTCAAGGTCACCCCGAGCTGCGAGCTTACTGTTGGCTCTGTCTCTGTAGCCGGCTTTCCCGTTCCAATACCCGCAAGCTCTGCGACACTCAGACACCCCCGATCCTTCTGTGACCCTGCGGGACCTGAGGCCACGCTGACCCCGTCTGGGCTTTGCCCCGGGTAGCCTCTGGAGCGATGTCCCTCATTGGAACAGACTTTTAAAAGTCCTGATTTTGTGCGCGGTTGCTCCGCCGCTTGCTGGGAGCCGGCCCCTGCCCCCGGGGTCTATCTTCCCGTCGCTTTGGATTCACTTCTCCGCCGGTCCTACCTTTCAGAAAGTGTTTTTTTTTTTCTGTTTCCAGAATTGCTGTTCTTCTTCTCTTCGATCTGCCGATGGATTTTCAGGTGTTTGCAATCTTTAGATAAGCTATCTAGCTGATCTCCGGTTAGCTGAAGTAGTCTCAGCCTGCTACTTCTCCGCCATCTTGACTCCCCCCCCACATGTTACTTCTTAATCTTTTTGATAACATCTTGAATGTTATTATTATTATGCTAGAATAATAGAAATTGAGGTAAATGAAAGAAATAAACTGAGGCTAAAGTAAATGTTTCAAAAATGAGCAGTGTAACATTATTATCAATACCAGTGATGTGGTTTAGAGGTTGTGGATTTGATCAGTGTAGTAAGAAGTTCTCTGGGAGAAATTTAAGAAGAGTAGGCAATTGCATTTTTTTCAAATCTGAAGATGTGGTGATTGGCATGGCAGCTAGAATCTGGAGCTAGGGGTGAAGTGGCAAATACTGGGTAGAGACCTGGGAGAATTTGTGATAGAATTCATTTGTAAACGTGCCAGGTTCTGTGTATTGTTGTTAAGGTTTGAGAATATTTAATCCTAAATGTTTGTGCAGTTACTCTTATCTCATTTCTATGATATATTACATAAGCAAATTCAAAAAGGCATAAAATAAAAAAAGAGAAAATGACAAATTGATAATCATTTTATATTGCCCTGGTAATTGTGTATTGCTTTGTGCATATAAAACAAATAGCCATTGATTTGTATTCCTTCCTTGTAGTGCAAGTCAAGTTGAAGGAGTTAAAAATGAATTTCAAGGGCATCTGTTTGGCTTTTCAATAGGAATGGTGTGTTGTATGCTCTTTAGGGCTCTTCGGCATATAACTGTAGACACACACTGTTAGAGCCACACCACTTTATGATTTATAGATGCTTTCAGAAATACAGCTTACACTGTTAATGTACTTAGAAAAGGCTAGTAAAAATCAGAGTCCTGCCTCCATAAAATATAAGTTTCATTACCTGACTCAGGGAAATGAGTGTCTCTTCACTTCTGAACACGACTCTACCACTCAGGCACATGTCACGGATCATTTATTAATGTAAAAATGATGAAAATAGATGGAAGAGGACAATCACTAGTGCAGTTAATTAGCAAACAAGGACATACGCAAACATCCCTGGAAAGTGTGGTTGTTTTTACTTACTTATTTAATGGAGAAAGAATTGAGTCATGAAACAAATTTAATGGGATCCGTAAGATCTAAATAACAAATACCAGAAAAATCAGAGGTATGAATGAGTATTATCCTTTTTTGAAATGCATTCCTTTGGTTGTCGGTAAAAATTGTAAGAATTCTTTTTTTTTTTTTATAAGATTTTATTTATCTCAAAGAGAGACGGGGAGCCTGATGTGGGGCTTGATCCCAGGATCCTGGGATCATGACCTAAAATGAAGACAATTGCTTAACAATTGAGCCACCCAGGCACCTCAATTGTAAGAAATCTTAAACTAGAATGCCTGGCATGAATTAGCAGGTAGATAATGAATGCATGTCTAGACTTGTCATCTGGGACTCTTACGAATGCTATCCCTGTTTCACAATTAATTATGGATCTCTCTTCACTTTCAGGTGACATTTAATATATTTTGTATTAGGTATATACAGGACTTTATTTAACAAATATTTGTAGAACATTGAGGTTGTCAATAGGATATTTATAATTTTTTTCCAGAAACGTAGAGAGTATTTTTTTTCAAAGCTTACTGTGAATAAACATCTATTTGTTTGCTTATTTGTGCTTCGGGCTTCTAACTGGGGGATCGACATACACCTTGAACATTAAATTCCTAATTTTTTATTCATTTTCTGTGAGCCGACTACCAGAGATTGTGTACGCATACCCATATGTATGTACTGCCAAATATCAAGCCATATCTTAGCTATATTATTTAGTGGCACTTCAGGGAGATTTATTTCAGATTGCAAAAAATTTTAATCCTGCTGTTGAAGGAATAGTTGTCCCTAAGGATGATAAATTTGTTTTTTCTTTAATAATTTTATATATTTTTGCCTCCGCTAGGCCTTGTTATCTCCCTGAGCTCTTAACATGAAATGCCATTCACCAGGAATAGCAGTATTTATGATAGGAGCTGGAAACTGAGTCAGCTCTTTGAATTAATTTGTTTTAGAGTTCTTTATCATGCTTATTATTGCCATGAATTCTGACAGTCTTCAAAACTGACCAAATTGATTTTGTGGGTTTGGGGTTTGATTCAGATCACCTGAATCTAGATACCTTGCCCTCCATGTTATCTCATAAAAATAGGTGTTTTAGCTCACTGACGCTGCTAAAAAATTCACATATTCTACTTTAAGCATCTGAAGTCTTGTAGGATCCCTTCAAAGCTTAAAAACTCAATGTATCATCTAGGTGGGCTCCAGAAAATGAGCATTTGGTATTTTGAGTGGCATCCTTACCTCTTCAGTTGAACTGGCTTCTTTCAGCTTCTGTGTTAGCCACAGTGAGAGCACTGCCATTGGGTAAGTTCACTCCATATATAAGTTCTTCGTTGGTGGTGGGTGGTGGTGATGGTGATGGGGTTCTTTGGACTTGAGAAATGAAAAGAAGAGAAAGAAAAGGAAGTACATAAGGGCACTTGTGTTCAATATGTGAATTCTGTTCTCTGATCAAGTTTCTAAGTTGAATGTCAGATAATGGCCTTATTCTTCTCCATGTTTATGTGCTATTTTTATGGTTCTCATTTCTTCTCTGTAATATTGGGGCAGTCTCCAAGAACTCCCCAGCATATTGCAAGTGGAACCTGCACAGTAGTAGTATTGTTCAAGTGAGAGGAGAACTAGAACTAGGGGGAAGCTTGGAAAGAAAATTGTCCTCATGGGTAAAGGCATGTTATTTTTAATCTTACAACACTGTTTTAAAATGAAGGATTGTTAAGATGACGATAACTATGACTTGCTATATTATTTCATATCTGAACTCACTTTAGGTTAAATCTGTAATTGGACCACCTGGACTAGGGGCCTTGGTTGTGAATGTGTGTTTGACAACTTAATTCTCTTTGGAAATTTTCAAGTAGAAAGGCTTACGGTTCCTCATGGGAACCAAAGCTGTGCCTTATTCCGCACAGGGCAAGAATTCCTTAATTTTGCATCTGACTTGCTTGATCTTCCTTTGCTTCTCTGTGCTCATTTGTAAAATGTGAATTGAAGAATTAATTTACCTCTCAAGGTAATATTGATGGAACCAAGAAAAATGGTTGTAGAACATTTTGAATATAGAAAGACCTATGTAAATGTCAAATTATAATGACAAACTGAGTAGCCCAATTATCTATTACAACACTTCCCACTGTTTGATTAACCAAACAAAGATTAACCATATTTCTTAAAGAGCATCCTTCAAAAAAATGTGCAGCTTTCTCTGGTAGACTGTCACACTGAAATTTTAATGGCGAAAGGTGTCATCTTGACAGTTTTTTAAGCTTGTTTATGTTTATGAATTATATTATAAAAAGTAATTTCATTTAAATTACGGGGTCTCAGTGGAGACTTGATTTTTAGTCAAGACTGAAGTCTTTTTCATCACTGTGAGCATATTTTGCCTTAATTTGGTCACCAAGTAGAACTCAGGTCAAAGTTGAACTTTTGTTCTATTTCTGTTGTAAAAATGCCAAACCTAATTGAATTTAGAAATGAGATTTTTCCAAAAATACGGTGGGGTGGTTTTTCTGTCATTCTAGGGAAATAAATCATCCTAGGTAAAGGAGTAAATATGTTCTTTTCTTTCTTTCTCTCTCTCGCCCTCTCTTTTTACCCCAAACAAATTTCTGTTTGCTAGACTTAAATAAATAGGCATGATGCCACATGTTTTGAGTTTATAATTTATAGTTTTTTAATTTAAAACATAAAATTAAATGATTGAACCATGAATGGTTAATAAAAACAAGAACCTTGCAAGGTCACCCATGGGCCAACTTCACAAATTGAAATTGGTAAATGAAAATTCAACCAGATTTCTTATTGATCTCTACTGATAGGTAAGCAAATCTAGGTATTTTTAAAGCCTGTTTGAAAAGAGTCAAAACCATAAATAGTTTATGATTAGAATGTGGTCATTGATAAAGTGCTATACTTTGCAAATCTTCATTCAAGAGCCCAACTGCCTTCAAATTCATATACCTATCAGTATGCCATAAACAGGCCCTGCTTTTGGACTAAAATGGTCATCTCTGCAGATAATAGTTTCTTTTTTAAATTAATATAAAATGTATCACTTGTTTCAGGGGTACAGGCCTGTGATTCATCAGCCTTACACAACTCACAGCTCTCAGCATAGCACATACCCTCCCCAATGTCCATTACCCAGCCACTCCATCCCTACCATCCCTCTTCCCTCTCGCAACCCTCAGTTTTTTCCCTGAGATTAGGACTCTCTTATGGTTTGTCTGGTTTTGTCTTGTTTCATTTTTCTCTCCCTTTCCCTATGATCCCCTGTCTTATTTCTTACCTTCCTCATGTCAGTGAGATCATATGAGAATTTTCTTCCTCTGATTGGCTTATTTCAGTTAGCTTAATAGCCTCTAGTTCCATCCACGTCATTGCAAATGGCAAAATTTCATGTTTTTTTGATAGATGCATAATATTCCATTGTGTGTGTATGTGTGTGTGTGTGTATACATATATATGAAGAATATGTGATATATATATATATAGATATATATATATATATTCATTCATTCATTTGTTGATGGATATCTAGACTCTATTTATAATTTGGCTATTGTGAACATTGCTGCTATAAACGTTGGGGTCCACGTGTCCCTTCAGACCACTACATTTGTATTTTTCACGTAAATCCCAGTGGAGCAATTTTGAGTCATAGGGTAGCTCAATTTTCAGCTTTTCAAAGAACCTTCATACTGTTTTCCACAATGGCTGCACCAGCTTGCATTCCCATTGACAGTGTAGGAGGGTTCCCCTTTCTCCACATCTTCACCAACACCTGTCATTTCCTGACTTGTTTGTTGTAACCATTCTGACTGGCGTGAAGTGGTATCTCACTGTGGTTTTGATTTGCATTTCCCTGATGCCAAGTGATGGCGAACATTTCTTCATGTGTCTGTTGGCCATTTGGATGTCTTCTTTGGAGAAATATCTGTTCATGTCTTCTGCCCATTTATTGACTGTATTTTTTTTTTTGGATGTTGAATTTGATAAGTTCTTTGTAGATTTTTGATACCAGCCCTGCATCTGATAGTTTCCAAATTTACTCTTATGGTTGAGTTCTAATTTCAAGGCATTGTAGTCTGAATATACACAGGGAATGATCCCAGTCTTTTTGTATCAGTTGAGACCTGATTTGTGATCCTGGATATGATCTATTCTGAAGAATGTTCCATGTGCACTACAGAAGAATGTGTATTCTGTTCTTTGGGATGGAAAGTTTGGAATATATCTTTGATGTCCATCTTGTCCAGTGTATCCATTTCCTTGTTGATCTTTTGCTTAGATGTTCTGTCCAATTTGGTGTTAAAGGCCCCTACTATTATTGTATTATTGTTAATGTGTTTCTTTGATTTTGTTACTAGTTGCTTTATATAATTGGCTGCTCCTATGTTGGGGAATAGTTATTTAAAATTGTTAGATCATCTTGTTAGACAGACTAAGTATGATAGAATGTCATTACTCATCTTTTATTATAGTCTTTGGTTTAAAAACTAATTTTTTGATACAAGAATTGCTACCCCAGCTTACTCAGATGTCCACTAGCATGTAAATTGTTTCTACCCCCTCACTTTAATTTTTTTTATTTATTTTTTTAAAAAATATATTTTTATCCCCAGGGGTACAGGTCTGTGAATCGCCAGGTTTACACACTTCACAGCACTCACCAAAGCACATACTCTCCCCAATGTCCATAACGCCACCCCCTTCTCCCAACCCCCCTCCCCCCAGCTACCCTCAGTTTGTTTTGTGAGATTAAGAGTCACTTATGTTTTGTCTCCCTCCCAATTGCTTTTAGTTTCATTTATTCTTCTCCTACCCACTTAAGCCCCCATGTTGCATCACCACTTCCTCATATCAGGGAGATCATATGATAGTTGTCTTTTTCCACTTAACTTATTTCACTAAGCATGATACACTCTAGTTCCATCCATGTTGTCGCAAATAGCAAGATTTCATTTTTTGATGGCTGCATAGTATTCCATTGTGTATATATACCACTTCTTCTTGATCCATTCATCTGTTGATGGACATCTAGGTTCTTTCCATAGTTTGGCTGTTGTGGACATTGCTGCTATAAACATTTGGGTGCACGTGCCCCTTCGGATCACTACATTTGTATTTTTAGAGTAAATACGCAGTAGTGCAATTGCTAGGTCATAGGGCAGTTCTATTTTCAACATTTTGAGGAACCTCCAGGCTGTTTTCCAGAGTGGTTGCACCAGCTTGCATTCCCACCAACAGTGTAGGAGGGTTCCCCTTTCTCCGTATCCTCCCCAGCATCTGTCATTTCCTGACATTGATTTTAGCCATTCTGACTGGTATGAGGTGATATCTCATTGTGGTTTTCATTTATATTTCCATGATGCCGAGTGATATGGAGCACTTTTTCATGTGTCTGTTGGCCATCTGGATGTCTTCTTTGCAGAAATGTCTGTTCATGTCCTCTGCCCATTTCTTGATTGGATTATTTGTTCTTTGGGGGTTGAGTTTGCTATGTTTTATAGATTTTGGACACTAGTCCTTTATCTGATATGTCGCTTGCAAATATCTTCTTCCATTCGGTCAGTTGTCTTTTGGTTTTGTTAACAGTTTCCTATGCTATGCAAAAGCTTTTGATCTTGATAAAATCCCAATAGTTCATTTTTGCCCTTGCTTTCTTTGCCTTTGGAGATGTTCCTAGGAAGATGTTGCTGCGGCTGAGGTCAAAGAGGTTGCTGCCCGTGTTCTCCTCAAGGATGTTGATGGATTCCTTTCTCACATTGAGGTCCTTCATCCATTTAGAGTCTATTTTTGTTTGTGGATAAGGAAATGGTCCAATTTCATTTTTCTGCATGTGGCTGTCCAATTTTCCCAACGCCATTTATTGAAGAGGCTGTCTTTTTTCCATTAGTTATTCTTTCATGCTTTGTTGAAGATTAGTTGACCTTAGGGTTGAGGGTCTATTTCTGGGCTCTCTAGTCTGTTCCATTGATCTATGTGTCTGTTTTTGTGCCAGTACCATGCTGTCTTGATGAAGACAGCTTTGTAATAGAGCTTGAAGTCCGGAATTGTGATGCCACCAACTTTGGCTTTCTTTTTCAATATCCCTTTGGCTATTCGAGGTCTTTTCTGGTTCCATATAAATTTTAGAATTATTTATTCCATTTCTTTGAAAAAGATACATGTTTTTTTTTATAGGAATTACATTAAATGTGTCGATTGCTTTAGGTAGCATAGACATTTTCACAATATTTATTCTTCCAATCCAGGAGCATAGAACATTTTTCCATTTCTTTGTGTCTTCTTCAATTTCTTTCATGAGTACTTTATAGTTTTCTGAGTATAGATTCTTAGCCTCTTTGGTTAGGTTTATTCCTAGGTATCTTATGGTTTTGGGTGCAATTGTAAATGGGATTGACTCCTTAATTTCTCTTTCTTCTGTCTGGTTGTTGGTGTAGAGAAATGCAACTGATTTTTGTGCATTGATTTTATATCCTGACATTTTACTGAATTCCTGTACAAGTTCTAGCAGTTTTGGAGTGGAGTCTTTTGGGTTTTTCACATATAGTATCACATCATCTGCGAAGAGTGATAATTTGAGTCTTCTTTGTCGATTTGGATGCCTTTAATTTCCTTTTGTTGTCTGATTGCTGAGGCTAGGGCTTTTAGTACTATGTTGAATAGCAGTGGTGATAATGGCCATCCATGCCGTGTTCCTGACCTTAGCGGAAAAGCTTTCAGTTTTTCTCCATTGAGAATGATATTTGCGGTGGGTTTTTCATAGATGGCTTTGATAATATTGTGGTATGTGCCCTCTATCCCTACACTTTGAAGAGTCTTGATCAGGAAGGGATGCTGTACTTTGTCAAATGCTTTTTCAGCATCTATTGAGAGTATCATATGGTTCTTGTTCTTTCTTTTATTCATGTGTTGTATCACATTGACTGATGTGTGGATGTTGAACCAACCTTGCAGCCTTGGAATAAATTCCACTTGGTCATGGTGAATAATCCTTTTAATGTACTGTTGAATCCTATTGGCTAGTATTTTGGTTAGAATTTTCGCATCTGTGTTCAACAAGGATATTGGTTTATAGCTCTCTTTTTTGATGGGATCCTTGTCTGGTTTTGGGATCAAGGTGATGCTGGCCTCATAAAATGAGTTTGGAAGTTTTCCTTCCATTTCTATTTTTTGGAACGTTTCAGGAGAATAGGAATTAGTTCTTCTTTCAATGTTTGGTAGAATTCTCTTGGGGACGCCGTCTGGCCCTGGGTTTTAGTTTGTTTGGAGAATTTTGATGACTGTTTCAATCTCCTTACTGTTTATGGGTCTTTTCAGGCTTTCTATTTCTTCCTGGTTCAGTTGTGGTAGTTTATATATTTCTAGGAAGGCATCCATTTCTTCCAGATTGTCAAATTTGCTGGCGTAGAGTTGCTCATAGTATGTTCTTATAATAGTTTGTATTTCTTTGGTGTTAGTTGTGATCTCTCCTCTTTCATTCATGATTTTATTTATTTGGGTCCTTTTTCTTTTCTTTTTGATAAGTCTGGCTAGGGGTTTATCAATTTTATTAATTCTTTCAATCAACCAGCTCCTAATTTCTTTGATTTGTTATATTGTTTTTTTGGTTTCTATTTCATTGATTTCTGCTCTGATCTTTATGATTTTTCTTCCCCTGGTGGGCTTAGGGTTTCTTTCTTGTTCTTTCTCCAGCTCCTTTAGGTTTAGGGTTAGGTTGTGTACTTGAGACTTTTCTTGTTTCTTGAGAAAGGCTTGTACTGCTATATATTTTCCTCTCAGGACTGCCTTTGTTGTGTCCCACAGATTTTGAACCATTGTATTTTCATTATCATTTGTTTCCATGATTTTTTTCAATTCTTCTTTAATTTCCGGTTGACCCATTCATTCTTTCGAAGGATGCTGTTTAGTCTTTAGGTATTTGGGTTACTCCCTCACTTTAAGTCTGAAGGTGTCTTTGGGTCTAAAATGAGTCTCTTGCAGACAGCATATTGATGGGTCTTGTTTTTTTGTTTGTTTGTTTGTTTTTTAAATCCATCCTGATACCCTGTGTCTTTTGATTGGGGAATTTAGCTTTTTTATATTCAGAGTAACTATTGAAAAATAGGAATTTAGTCCCATTGTATTGCCTGTAATGTGACTGTTAAGTGTTTATTGTCTCTTCTTTTCTGGTCTGTTTACCTTTAGATTCTCTCTTTGCTTAGAGGACCCCTTTCAATATTTCCTGTAGGGCTGGTTTGGTGTTTGCAAATTCTTTTAGTTTTTGTTTGTCCTGGAAGCTTCTTATTTCTCCTTCCATTTTCAGTGACATCCTAGCTGGATAAAATATTCTTGGCTGTGTATTTATTTTGTTTTGTGCTCTGCATATATCATGCTAGCCCTTTCTTGCCTGCCAGGTCTCTGTGGATAGGCTGCTGCCAAGCTAATATTTCTATCATTATAGGTTACAGACCTCTTGCCCCAAGCTGCTCTCTGGATTTTCTCTTTGTCTTTGAGACTTATAAGTTTTGACAGGATGTTGATCTATTTTTATTGATCTGTAGGGGGGTTCTCTGTGCCTCCTAGATTTTGATGCCTGTTTCCTTCCCTGGATTTGGGAAGTTCTCCACTATAATTTGCTCCAATATATCTTCTGTCCTATGTCTCTTTCTTCTTCTTTTGGGATTCCAATTTCTCTAATATTTTTTTCATCTTATGGTATTACTTATCTTTTGAATGCTTCCCTTATGATCCAGGACTTTTTCTTTTTCTCAGCTTCTTTATTTTCCATCATTTGGTCTTCTATATCACAAATTCTCTCTTCTGCCTCATTTATCCTAGCAATAAAAGCCTCCATTTTTTTCTTGCATCTCATTAATAGCTTTTTTGATTTCAATTTGGTTAGATTTTAGTTCTTTTATTTCTCCAGAAAGGGATTCTCTAGTATTTTCTATGCGTTTTTTCAAGCCCAGCTAGTATCTTCATAATCATAAATCTGAATTCTAGTTCTGACATCTTACTAATGTTTGTATTGATTAGGTCCCTAGCCCTCGGTACTGTCTCTTGTTCTTTTTTTTAAGGTGAGTTTTTTTACTTTGTCATTTTGTCCTGAGAAGAAAAGATGAATGAGATAACAAAATGCTAAATGGGTAACAATCACCCCAGAAAAATGTACACTAAATAAATTGGAAGAGACCTGAAATCAGGGGAAAAAGAAAGGGAAAAAAGTTTGATCAGGCTGGTGAATAGAACAGAGCCACAGACTTGATTTTGGGTGTATTTTGGTTTGTTAGAAGAGACTGTCTTCAAATTTTTAACAGAAGAAAAACTTAGATATATACACAAATAAGGGTAAAGATGATAAAGGAATGGAATAGACTAAAGATGAAAATTAAAAAGGATTTAAAAATGGAATCGATATGATTAGTTGGTTGAAAAAAAGACGGAAAAAAAGAAAAAAAAAAAGAGAGAGAATGTGATCAGACAGGAGATTATAACAAAACCATACACTAGATTTAGGGTATATTTTGGTCTGTTGGAAGAAACCGTATCCCAAAATTTTAAAGATAGAAAAACATATATATACAAAAAAATAAGGTTATGTGCAATGAAGGGATAGAATATGATTGTAAAAATGAAAATTAAAGAAGATTTTTAAAAAAGGTATTGATAAATGTTCATTCAAAAGGAAAGAGGAAAATTTTAAAAAATAGAAAAAGAAAAAATAAAGAAAATTTAAAAGATTTAACTTTGAAAGACTAAAGTATCAAGGAAAATAGCCATGAATTCTTTGTGCTATTTTCCTCTAGTGCTGGAGTTTTGTAGTTCTCATTGATCAGTGAATTTGGTCTTGGCCGAATGTTCTTACTGATCTTTTGGGGGAGGAGCCTGTTGCAGTATTTCTCATATGTTTTTGCACGAGGAGGTGGAATTTCACCACCCTTGCCAGGGGCCAGGCTAAGTCATCTGCTCAGGTTCACACTTAGGAGCTTTTGTTTCCTGAATGCTTTCTGAACAGCTTTGGAAGATGAGAATGAAGATGGCAGCCTCCCAATATCCGACCTGGAGGAATAGAGAGCTTGGGGGCCCCACTCCTCAGTATACCCTCAGAGAAAAGCAGTCAATCATTCCCATCTCCCTGGTCTCCGGCTGCACTCTGAGCTCACACAGCCTGTGACCAGGTGTTTCTATCTCTGGAAAACGACCCTGTTTGGAGTCTCCAAACCCAGCAGATTCTTGCAGTACACTGCTCTTCCCAGCGGAGGAAGGTGAGTCTCCTGGGTATGCCACTTGTGGGGTCTCTGCTCAAAGAGCAGTGGCCCAACTGTGCTGGAGATCATGGTTTATGGCAACCCCGAGCTGAGAGCCCTCCCCAGTTCCATATTTCCAGTCAGCTTCCCTGCTCCGAAACCTGGGAACTCTGCCACACTCAGACACTGCTGGTCTTTCTGTGACCCCAAGGGTCCTGAGACCACAGTGTCCCAGAGAGGGCTCCACCCCCTACCTAGCCACCAGAGCAATGTCCCTCAGCAGAGGGGACTTCTAAAAGTGCTGATTTTGTGCTCTGCTACTCTGCTGCTTGCTAGGAGCTGGCCCCTCCCCCCTGCAGTCTCTGTTCCCATATATTGCCTCAGATTCACTTCTCTGCATGTCCTACCTCTTGGGATGGGAAGTGGTCACTTTTCTACTCATAGAATTGTTGCTATTCTTCTCTTCGATCTCCTATTGAGTTTGTAGGTGTTCAGAATGGTTTGATAACTATCTAGCTGAACTCCTGGGACCAGATGAAATTTAGGCCTCCTACTCCTCCACCATCTTGCTCCTCCCAACCAATCCCAGATAAGTTTATAATGCAGTCTTTCCTGAGAATAGAGACATAGAAAGATACTATGATTCACAAATTTCCTCCTGTTCATCAATCAAAATTGTTCTCTGTGGCTGTGAGAGGGCACTAGGCACTTGAGGCTGAAAATGAGAAGGTAGTATCCCATAGCCATCTCTGTCTTTTGTCAGGATATCAGTTTTGAGTAGAAGATAGAGCAAGTTCAAGAACACGTTGATTTGCTGAGAGGTGATGGTGGATGAATGTCATTAGACAGTTGTAGAAACACATAGAGGGTGCAACGGGAAGAGTGAAACTTAACGTAAACTGTGGACTTCAATTAATACTTAGATATCAGAATTGGCTTATCACTTCTAACAAATGTACCACCCTCACGCAAGGTGTTAACAGGAGGTATGTGTGTATGGTGGGGGGATTTGTCATGAGTATTCTAATTTCCACCCATCTTTCTGTAATTCTAATACTAGTACTTCAAAGAGTAATAGTGTAAAAATAATCTTTCAACAAGGAAATTATATATAACTGTCATGGTGAGCCCAATTTGTACTATATTTTAAATGGTACCTATAATGTTATTGAGTAAAATTTCTGAGATTGCTTCAGTCTTATTAATACTTGAATCCTGTAGTTGTCCCATCAAGAGACATTATGACTCCACCATGTTAAAAAAAATAATAAAAAGAAATTTCAAAAATACACACATGATTGAAGACTTTATTTAAATCTCCCTGTTCTGCAAGAGAAGGAAAAGATTAATCACAGGTCTATTAGGTCAGAGTGATGCCAGTTGCTTCATGACTTAATGCTGAATCTTCTTGTAATTCCCAAATAACAAATAAGATCCTACTCACATCACATATCAAAAATCAAATCTTTTCACCCAACTGGGTGACCGGCATTAAGGCGGGGTGTGATGAGCATTGGGTGTTATACACAACTGATGGATCACTGGACTCTACCTCTGAAACTAATGATGTTCTGTATGTTGGCTAATAGAATTTAAATAAAAAAAAAAATCAACAGATGAATGAACACAGCATCTGAAACTAATGAGGTACTGTATGTTAGCTAACTGAATAAAAAAAAAAAAAAGCGAACCCTTACTTTTTTTTTTCTTTTTTGTGGTTGTGATGGGAGAATCGTAAAACTATTTTAAAAATGAGTATGATGAAAACAAAATGAAGATGAGAGGCCTCCAAATCCAGGTGATAGACTTGAGTGCATGATTTCTTTTCTCATCTCTCTTTGGACTTGATGGAAATGAAGGTATAGAAATATTTTTTAAAAATTCATAAACAAAGATGGATGTGAGTGTCTTTACAGATGGAATAATTTGCAAATATTAGAAGGTGTATACTTTATACATCATTGTTTATACCTCATTTCTTTAATATATTTGGTAATTCTTACTGTATTACTACAGACCAGACTTAACTTGTATGCTCTGTGGTAATGTTACTCATTCTCCACCGATGGACATATAGCTGTTTCCAGGTTATTGTTTTGCTTTTCACAAGTAAAGTGTTTCAGTTAGCTAGAAGCATAGTTTCAGGTGCAAGTGAAAGAATATTTATTGTATGAACTATTAGAAGTGAGTGTTGGAGTCAAATGATATATGCATTCTAAATTCTGATGCTGTTAATTCACCAATGTCCTATTTTTAAAAATCTAATGTAATATTCTATAGGTTTGGTTGACACAAATTTACGATGAGTGAATCTAATTCAATTACCAGAGAGGCCAATGTTAAGACAGTGCATTACTGCAAAGCGTGCGAAGTCTTAACTCAATGTACAGTATGTAAATAGAACAAAACATCACAACCTGACAGCTTCCACCATGATTTCCCAGCTGAAACCATTGTGCCATTGTGACTCCACTTAGGAAGTTGCATTTAATGTATGAGAATCATGCTTCTAGAGACACAGGCAGTGTTTCCAGCTTAACTGTGTTTCTGAAGATAGAGTTTGATCCATAGTGGGTTTGGCTCATCTTCTCATTTCTTCCTACCTGACTGCTTCTTTAGTCATTGTGATGAAACCTGATTCGAAATCCTTTTTTCTGAGAAGCCAAGTCATAAATGTATTTCCTCTACCTCCATTTCCATTGGAATGACTAAGTTTGAAGAAAAAAAAAAGAGACAAAGAAAGTGATTAAATAAAAAAGGTCTGCCTTGTGCTGAGAAATTCCTCCCTGTACCAAATTTTGCCCTTGGGCTACAAATTTGCGTTGTGAATCAGAGCATTCTCTGGCATGTGTCATTTTGAAGGCTATTGGAGGGTAATGGCTGGTGGAGTTATATGCACCAGGAACAGCAGGAAGCCCCTTCTCCTGTTGGCTCTGCTCTACAAAACTTTGAAGTAAGAAAGACTGTGATTATAACACGTACTTCCTAGGGGACACCATGGAGATAAAGTTGAAAACCACCATCTGGCTTCTTTAAGAGCTATGCTGAGGCATGCCTAATGATGGTAGGTCTGGTAATATACCCCATACGGTCTGGCAACAGCATAATAATTGTTTTTAATGCATGGTATGTAGGTCATACAGCTTGATTTAAACAAACTCTAAAGGTTTGCATTCTCTTGCTTTATTAAAAAAACATTAAAATGGCCTACATTCTGCCAGGAGAGTGACCCTAAAAGCACACATGGCCAAATAGTTACGCCAAACAACATGCTTGATTTATATATTCATGCCCTTTTCTCTACAAAGAACGAGCCCTTATAAAGTTTTAAGTGAACTGTGAAAAGTTTATTTCGTTATTATCCAAATGTTCTTTAACCCAAGGTTAACCATGGTAATGTGAGAACAGGCGCCACGAAGCCCTGATAGGAAGCAGGAAGGCTTTGTCTACACAGCCTGGAGTTGGCCGGCTGCTTTCCTGATGTGACCATGTGAACTCATATGGCTCAGAGCCCTGCTTTGCCATCAAACCTCAAAGGTCTTGGAGGAAAAAAGCTGAAAATGTTCTGGAGATGCTTGGAGCTTCACTCAACTCTTGGCTCCTTGACTTACCCCATAATGTTTAATGGGACAAGTTCTCACCTTGTCCTTTCAGATGGAAAGTCTTATCTGGGTGTGAAGTTTAAATTCCGTTTGAACTGAATTTAAATAATAGTCCCAGATGAGCTCTGTAAAGCAGCCAGCGTGAGAGGCATTTTTCTCGCTACATGTGTGGACAACAACATTTAATTTCAATTTATTTTTAAACTTCATTTCTTCAGGGATAAATTTTATGCATCGGCTTATACTGAATGCAGAGTACAGGGCAGCAAGACTTCCATCCTCTCTGGGAGCACAGGTGGCATCTTAGAGGGTGATTTGTACAGGCTAACAATTCAGTAGAATTTCATTCACTTACTACTGTGATGCTCAATGTTTTTAGGAGTTCACAAGCCAAAAAATAGCTAGTAGCAGTGGGTTCCCCAATTGCCCCAAAGAAGTGGAGTGTGCTACTTCCTCCTCATACCTACTCCATCTATTCTTAGCTTCCCAGATGTAGAATTTAATCTAAAATCTTTGGAATAGAAGGGTGTTTGCCTAATACTGGGTTACCACTGCTGTTCAGTTGTATGATCCAAAGGAGAGGAAAGAGAGTTACAGTTGGTTGGGTCATGGGTTTTCAGCTCTTGCGTTGTGCCTGGCATGACTCGTGGTACTTTTATATATACTATCTTATTTAGTCTTTACAACCCTCGTATCTGTAGGATTATCATCTTTGCTTTTTTTTTTTTTTTTTTTAAGATTTTATTTATTTTTTTGGCAGACAGAGATCACAAGTAGGCAGAGAGGCAGGCAGAGAGACAGGGAAGCAGTCTCCCTGCTGTGGAGAGAGCCTGATGTGGGACTTGATCCCAGGACCCCGATCATGACCGAGCAGAAGGCAGAGGCTTAACCCACTGAACCACCCAGGCGCCCCATCATCTTTGCTTTAAAGATGAGGACAGTGGTTCTTAACTGATGTACTCAGAGTGTACCACTGAGTACACTAAATATGACCCCAGTCTGGGCTTTATCCATGAAGTTCTACCTCCCTGCAACATTCCATCTGTCTTGGACCAATGTGGACAATTGGAGGTGATGAGGAAGAAAGCTCAATGAATTATTTTCCATTATCAATAACCTTCTAAATACACACATAACATAATTGTAAAATGAAAACCTTAAATTACATTTTCAACTGGCACCTGGTTGTTATTTCGGGATGGTGAGATCACCAGGGCTTTTCTTTCTTTGCACTTTTCTATGTATTTCTAAGTTTTATATATAGAAGATATAATTCTTATAATCCAAAAAAAGCACAGAAGTAATGATATATTAAGACTTTCAGCCATGAGTGATAAATTTAAACCATTCCCTGATTCCTCTAAAGAATAGCAAGTTACTTGGTATAGTTACCTGATTATATTTTTTAGTAGTTATTTCCAACTGTATAATGTTTATAGCTAAAATGAATTGATAAACTTTGTTTCCTTAAAATAATATTTTAATTCTTTGAAATAGTAACATTACATACTTACATATATATGTGGTTATATATATATATGTATATATATACATATGTGTGTACATATGTATGTATGTATGTATTTTACATAGGTATATATGTGTGTATTTATTTATTTTCCAGACATATTGATATAGGAAATTATGTGAAAAAATACCATGGCCCATATCACCCTGTTTGTGTGTTCCAGATATTGAACCAATTGCTAAAGGTACAGGGAGTAGACATTTGTAGTCAAACCACTTCTGTTTTTCTGTTTAGCACACTAGACCCCCAAAGCATATTTTCCAAAATGATTGAGAGGAGAGATTGTTCCAGTTATACTCCTGGGAATGAGAACCAGTTTCCCACCTCTGTGTAATTGCAGGTCAGGACTTAAGAATACCACTCATAGGAAAATAAATTGTGATTTGTACAAGATAAACACTAAGGCTTGGAAGTCTTTTACTGGGCATCAGAATACTGTAATTTATTGAATATTATGAAATAAAATGATCTGGGCCAGAGGTTAGGCTGGCTTGATAATGGGTGAAGGTTTTGGAAGTATTCTCTGAGATGCCAAAGTTTGGAAGAATTGGTGATTTTGTGAGAGTCAACAGGAGGAATTAAGAAACCTATTTAAATGGGATTTTCCTAAAGGAATTAGTCTGCAGTTATGTTCCTTATCATCCTTAGAGAGTTGTCTGGATTCTCCATCCAGCTCTAGCTCAACTGTCCCATGGCTTGCCCTGATTAGAACGCAATCCTTTGGAGCCTGGGATAACTCAGGGCTTTCTCAGACTGAGGGGTTTCAGTTTGGCCTGCTCTGAATGGTGGAGTGAGGGCTCCATGCAGGTGCTGAACTTGACTTGAAGCTTCCTTCAAAGTGAAAAATGTAGGCTAACTTACGAATTGTTGTTGTCATGTAGAAAAAGAAACATTCCTACAAGCCTGTCTCTTCCTATGAATATTAAAACTGACTGGGGAATGAAGCTGAGCGAGTTAACAGTGGCTAAAAGGATCCTGCAGGCAACAACTTGGAAGGAGTGTATATAACCAAAGGGAAATTGAAGTACCCCAGTGCCTCCCTCTGAGTTAGTCATCCATGATTCACTGCGTGTTTGGAATCTGTCATCTGGATCCTAGTTTATTTTTAATCTACTATACTCTGAGATCTTCATCTTACTTTTTAACTAGTCTGCTTTTGGACCCCTGTTGCTTTCTTTCTCTATTAATTGGTTTAAGTGCTTTGTCCTAGACTCTAGATGAAATTTTCAACCTGTTCTTTTACCCGTAGCCAAATGACAGCCCAAAGTGACTTCACCAGAAACACTTTTTTTTCTGGGGAGACCTGTGCCAAAATCTTTGATCCAAATATTAAGTCAGTGGCCCCATGGAATCATAACTCAAAATATGGAAAGTTAGAGATTTTTAACAGTTACTGTGATTTTGGACATTCTTCTTTTTGTGTGAATTCCAGTTAATGGTGATTGTCCTGTATCCTTAGTTGATTATTGAGTTTTTTTGTATATTTTGTGGATCATCTCTAATCTCAAATCCTTGTGTTTTTTAAAATTTATTTTTATTTTTGTTACATTTTATTTATTTATTTATTTATTTTTAAAGATTTTATTTATTTATTTGACAGACAGAGATCACAAGTAGGCAGAGAGGCGGGCAGAGAGAGAGAGGAGGAAGCAGGCCCCCCGCCGATGCGGGACTCGATCGCAGGACCCTGAGATCATGACCCGAGCCGAAGGCAGCGGCTTAACCCACTGAGCCACCCAGGCGCCCCGTGTTTTTTTTTTTTTAATCTTTCACTGAAGAGTGTGCAGAATGAAGCTGTGAGAAGAACTAAAGAATGTCCATTAATTGACTTAAGGAAAAGATATCTTACTATTGAACTGCAAACACTTAATACTTATCTAGAAAATGATGAAATTTCTCTTGATATTTTAATGAATGAAATACTAACTTGCCACTCTTTCAAGTGTGGCTCGAAGCATGAATGTGTTTGAAATCTTCCATTTATGATCTTCAGAGTCTAATTTTATCAAATAATTTCATTTTGACTTGTCCATAATAAGATTGTGCCTAATTATATTTTAGCCTTTTTATCAATGTATCTTCCACAGGACACTATGCTTTCATATTTATTTTTAATTTATTAAAATAAATAAGACATGTGTTTTTTTTTCCCAAGGGCTTACAATTCCTTTTTCAATATCCATAAACTGCAAGACCGGGTACCAGGGTATTGGTTTTAACACCCATACGTCTTTCTTTTTTTTGTCTCATATGTTTTGTTTTCTTTTAGTTTGATGTTTTGATTTATGAACACCCCTCCAGGTCTTAATATGAAAATGCTTATAAAAGCTTAAATATACTCTGTGTTTCTTGAGGTTTATTAATTTCAGATTATTTTTTTTCCTCTACGTCTTTAGCTTCTACCCACACAAAAGTGGATCTTCCCTCTTGACTCTATTCAATAATTTTTCTCCAAAGCTAAGCTGTCTCTTACTATGCTCCCCCTGTAGGTTATGGACTACCTTTTTTAAATTGAAAACAACACTAGTGTTGAACATAGCTTGCTTGCTGAAGGTGCCTCTCACTCTGAATGATGGGCAGCCCCTGAAATCCACTTTCTACTGCAGATACAGTCTTCTCGCTTCATCATGGAGTCATCTGATTTTCGCATAGTGAGTGTGAATTAGAAGTCAGAGTTGAGGAGAAATGGCAATGAAAAGACAGCTATTTAAATATGATTACCCTTTAAAACCTCCTCTTGCTGTATTTGAATTCATGATCATTAATATCTTCCCCTCACCGTCTTCATCCTTGATGTATCTTATTATCATTTCAGGAACTCTTAAAATTTAGACTAGGTTATATTAAATTCCTGACATTTTAGTGTTGGTCCTCCTTTTGTCTCCTTTTCTAAATTTTATACATGGTGGCTTGTATTTATTTCTTTAAGACTGAAGACATAAGTAGTTTACTTTCATGCTTTGTTTCTCAATATAGTGTTCAATTGCTTCTTTTTTAGTCAAGGAATTTTGACTAAACATTATTGAGATTGCTAGTTTATGAGATGATTCCAAAACAGTTGGTGAGATCACAGAAAAAAAAAAATCTTATTTGATTTTACTGGTCAAACATTTTGTTTCCTGCCATTTTGGTATGTTAAATTGTTAGGCCCTATTGTGTATTCAACAAACATTACAGTAGCAGCAAAATGGCAGGAAAAATTGGCTCTACTGTAAGATAGTTGGACTGGTGGTATATTCAGATACTTTCTGCTATTCAGTTTAACAGCTAAAAGACTTCCTGCTACTTACTGTGGTTCTTCTCTTTGGAATCTGATCTCATCTTCCGGGGTCAAAGTCTCTTTCCTTTTCCAGGTATAGTCTTGGATATCAAGTACTCCTTAGAAGCGAAAGACTCCTCATACAACACAGATAAATAAAATGAGTGGTTCATTGTAGTTGGAAGGGTTTTTAAAAGGTCTCTAATACCAGCTTTGGCTCACAGCATGAGTTTGAACTTTTCTGTTAGTGTTTTACCCAATCTAAGTTGATCAAATAACTTTGTAATATATTGTAAAGTAATTCTTTGCTGACAATGTTAGCTTTCTTTTTCTCTAGATACAAGTGAACTTTAGGTACTGTGTATTGACCATTTTCTCCTTGTTCTAATGTGATTCAATTAATTGTAATTATATGACCAGTATGAAGACTATGTTTTTATGGACTTTAAACATTCTGTCTTTTCTTAGCCCTCTTGGTCAGATGGGCAAATCATTCCATTTGCATGAATCTGTCTTGGCTTGCTTTTAGCTCTTCTCTTACTTATTTTCATCTTGCATTTTTTTTTTTTCTGCCAGAAGAATGCTTTGTTCTAGTTGTATTATTATTTCTCACTAGTCTTTCATAGTTCCATTTTTGTGAGATATTTTAGTTTTCATCTTTAGTTGTATTTGGCATTTAGACCTCAAAAACTGAATTTATTTAGATTCTTCCTCAGTATATCATTTCTAGGTTATTAATCAAAGGATGACATTTGATGTGGCTAAAACATGGGCTCCCCCACTCCACCCCGTAACTGCTACTGTATACAGCTCTTCAACTTTTTTTAAAAAAGGATATCATTGCTTTACTTTCACATTTTAAAAATCCTTTTGAGTATGTCACTTCCTTCCTTTTGAACATGCGTAGTCTTATGTGAAGGGAGATACATTTCTAGGAATTTCTTCCGTTAAATTCAATTTGGTCTACTAATTCTTTGCTTGGAAAGAGTGATTGGTTCCCTGTCAGACTCCTTGGTCTGATACTCAATATGGTCTCTGCAATATGCATTTTCATATTGCTGATTTTGTTTTGTCTCTGGTAATGAAATCTAGTTGGACTACTTGTTTTGTTTGTGATTATGTCCTAATTTTGTAGCTTTAATAAAGCTTTCTAACTACTGAATTTCTTCATTTAGACCCTCTCTTCTCCTCTCTCTTCTTTGGTATATCCATAATGCAAGGTCTTTGGGGGCCAAGAATAGCAGTGCTGAAGTCAAAGTCATGGGCCAGTTACCTGCATACAGAAAAAAAAAAAAAAAAAAACCAATTTCAAGCTATTACCCTTGTTCAGGCTTCTTGGCTCTGCATGCTGCTGGTTCCTAGGGAACAGCTTCACATTCTTTGGGCAGTTCAGTGTTACCCATACCGTCAGCCCAGGCAGGCAGGCAGACACGCACTCACACAATTTTCAAGAAAAAAAACACAAACAAAAACCCTTTTAATAATTCGTATAAGCAGGTCTTTGGTTTTCTGTTTTTACTTTTTTTGGATTACTTTTTCTGTACTTTTTATAGAAAGAACTACCTGGACAAATGTGCCATATGGAGTGCATGCCACCAGAAATACACATGCTTTGAAGTATACCTCTAGGGAATAGTGTTCAAATAAATAATGTGTAGCAATAAATAAAAGCCATGTCAAAGTTGGGGAAGAGGTGGTGGCAGAGTATAGAAATGACGAGAAGAGTGGCCTGCAGGGACAAATGGAGCTGTATTAGAGCTCATCTCTCTGTCATCATGCCAGTGGCGGTGCTGAAGAGTAGCTCCGGGGCAGATAAAGAATGCACCACACACAAAAAATCTCCATTAGTTTTTCCTCCGAGTTACCGTGAATGAATCTAAAAATGCCCACATGGTTACCTCTACGGTCTACTTAAATCCTGAAGCTTTCTCTAGTAACCCATATGTTGACTACAACCACTGGAATTAACAAAAAGTTTAAACAAACCAAAATGACCCAGCTTCAATATTACTTCAGTAATCACTAATTCAGTAATCAGTAATTACTTCAGTACTTTGATATTATATGAGGTCATATTGTTGAGTCTGTGTATGTTTCCAAATTTATTTTCCTTAGGCCATCCTCCCTTCCCCACTAACTCGTAGTGAGGGAGGAGGGTATATATATCAAGTACATGGCTACATTCTTTGCTTCTGTTCTGATTCAATACAAAGAGTTTCTAGAGGGCTATCTAGCTACTTGAACTTGATCTAAGTCACTGGTAGAATGTCTTTCTGCTGCCAATTGTTAATCCATTTATCCATTGTTTGCTGACTACCTACTCTGAAGGTCTCCTGAAACTGAGTGAGCCATTTTGATCTATAAGCTTCTGTTTTCTTGTTCTCTCAGGAGAATTTGGAAACCTTAGACTGAGCCTGTAGTTTTTAACTAATTGATCTTTCATACTCCCTCATTTTCCTTATTTTATTTCCCTTAGAATAACATTCCTGATTATACTTAGCACAATTGGTAGGATTTTTTTCAACATCTACTCTTCTTACTAATTTTAATGGATTACAAATTTATTGAAATTTTACTTTTTCTCTTAAATCATTGAGTTTCTGCTATTCCCCAAAATATGTGTGTGTGTGTGTGTGTGTGTGTGTGTGTGTGTGTCCCATTGTTCTTGATTCAAAAACTACTTGTGTTATTTCTCTCTCTTTTGGGGTGGACTTCTGAAATCACGTTTCTTGTTAATGATTTGCAGAGATAGAATGGCATTACAGATTTGGATAAATGTCTTGGGGTTTGTTGTTGTTCTAGTATTTCTTTTATACTCCATAAGAAATCTGTCTAATTCCAGTACTTCCCGAAAGACTGGAGGCATGGAAGGTCCTTAACTCCTTTTCATTGAGATCTAAACTTGAAGAGGAGGAAGATAGGCTCAATTTTTCTTGAATCCCCTGCCAAGCAGTCATTTCATGATAGAACACTGGGGTGAGGTGGACTTCTCCATGCTGAGTGTTGAGTTATCTAACTTTGTGCTACTGCAGGTTAACTCACAAAATATCCCCAGTATACAAAATCTTGCCCACGTGTCCACAAGAGATAATTAAGGAAATTTAAAGTGAGACTTTTGAAACTTTCGTGGAAAAAAAATGACCCTTAGGTAATTATATGTCTATTGAGTTTAATTGTTGGAAAAGTAGTGCTTAAACTTTGTATGATGTATAGTGACTTGTATTTGCTAGGTAATTCGTTTTTATTTTAATTTTCTTAAGTATTCTGCCACAGATGGGAAGTTTTAACAAGACTGTACTGAATTCTCACTCAAGATAATTTGAGAAGCACTGGTCTAAATAAGCAACAGAATACTCAGCAGTTTGCTTTTTATTCATGAATTCAGAACAATGCGCTCCTATGCTATTCTAGTCTTGAAGTTCTGCTGTCATTTCTGAATGGCTGTAGGAGAAACAAAGGGAAGGAAGAATGGCTCAGAATCTGGCTGATTCAGAAGATAAATTGCATGGGTTTTGAGGAATAGCAGCTTTTTATTGGCAGTGGTGATCTTGCATAAAGGAACTGGAGCTACCCTATTAGGGTTGTATTTTTTTGTTTCAGCAGGGTTTGGAGAGCACATCTGATCTGTGCTCCCCAGACCTAGTGGAGTGGGTTAGATTGAAAAACGAATTTTTGAATCTATCCCCATTGAAGGTACCTTCACTAAGAATTGCTATCCTTCCCTTACCTGGGGACTTTGACAAATTGCCTTATTCTTATTTCTGTTTTCAGGAATTTTCTCAGTTACTCTGTATTTGTTTGGATTCATGGACATTTTATCAGGATCATTAGGAGGGGTCTAGGAGCCAGCTAATCTGATACCTTAGTTTTACTCAAAGAATTCCAGTGTAGTTTATAAAGGACACCCCATTTTGTTTTGTTTTGTTTTTCCTTTAGTTACAAAGAAAAAAGACTACCTTGTGTTCCTTTTTATGAACACATTCCAGGAGATATATTGAAGTTTCGGAAAGGAGGAGCCTTTTCATGACAGAGATTTCTAGCATGGAGACAGCTCTGTTAAGAGGAACTAATGATATATTGATTAATGTGAATTGAGCTTGGGGTTATCTCTTTTTTCTTCCTCCATCTACCATCTTACTCTGACATTTGGGTTCTTTAGTATTGAATTTCTGCTTTGGAGCAAAATTCGACTTTATAATAGTCCTTTCAGTTATATTTATCTGACATAGATAAGGTACAAACTCTGTTGGATCATGATCTTTGTCAACCACAGTAATCCCCAGAATCAGCCGACTTCAGCGATTGATAACCTCATCCATTATGATTTAGCTTGAGAAATGTGCTATTGCCTTTTACAAAAAATGTAAACCTTTTCTGAGAGTAAATAAAACTTTCCCTGAAGACCTACCAATAGGTATAAAAATAAGCCCAAGTAAATGCTTGCATACTGGAGGCTGGAGGTAGTGACAATGAAATGTTGTGGAAGGGCTGAATTTGAAAACCCTCGGCATGTGGAAAATTGATTGCCTTAGCTGCTCATGCATTTTTCTGGGGAATAGGAGCCTCTCTCTTTACTTTGGAATTTAACAGCCTTTCAGTACACCTGCTGTCTTTCACTCCCAAACACAGATGTAACCAAATATTAAACAAGAAGCCAATAAAATTAAGTTTAATCTAATATTATGAATGTGTCAAACTTGCCAACCTGTTTTTTTGAATTGATGGCCTGATTCCTGAACACTTGGAGGATTTTAGATGTATTTTTCTCCCCCTGCCTCTGAGCAGCTTTCTCTGCTGATAATCTTGAACCCCTTACCTGATACTGCAACATCAAATTGTGTTCCATTACAGTAGAAGGTAGAACAAACTTCCAACTCTTCCAGATGATGCAAGAGAAAAGCAATGAATAGTAAGCACACAGTGGTGTGCCAGAGTAAAGGTAAATTCCGTCCAGGCTTCAAATTTTGAGGAACTGATTGTGTGTACTCACCTAAATTCCAAGTGGGTATGATCTTACCTGAAAGGAAAGAAATTAAATGAAAAATAACCTTTGCTAGGACTTAAGTTGATCATCTCATGTTGACATTACTCTTCACTGTCAAAACATGATTTGAAAGCAAACAAAAATGGCGCCACCAAAATGTTCTCATTTTAGTCATACTAATAGATATAAAATTCTGACTTGTGAGATACTGTAACTTCATTCATCTCAGCATCTGTGTCCACGTATCTCTAACAGACAACTCTCATTCCATCTGAACAAAGTGGTAAATGAGAGAGGGAGGAAAACTAAGGGTGGCGTTTTACAGGATGGTGGAAACAGTTTTATTTTAATGTAAAATCGGCCTCTTGGTTTTAGGGTAGATTTGTGATGTGGGAAATACTGAAACAATTCCAACAGGAATGAATAACTGTGAGCCCCATGTGGTTGGAAACAAGAAGAGAACAGGAAGCTTAGTGCTTGCCAAAAAAGTTGCCTGCGATGTTTTAATTTTAAAAGGCATGTGTGGTGCATGTGAATGAGAGTGGTGTCATCTAAACTTTAGGACTTCTTGGCAGTCATCAGCTCCGTCAATATTAACCTTGTCTGTGGATTGACATCAGGAATGGAAGCTGTTGTAAATGCCAGGGGGGTGGCCCCAAACCATTGAAAATTACTGGGTCACATATTGGGAGCTTTAGCATTGCCATTTCTATGGCTCAGCAAGGTTTTCCAGACTGCTTGGATTTCTAGTGCCTTTATGGTATTACCTTCTCAGAAGTTTGCCCACTTTTAGAAAAATGCAAGTCCCGCAAGAGTTTCTATGCCCCCAATGGTGGTCTTTACAATTTTGTGGCAGTCCCTTCACAAAGAATTACTGGTTTTGTCTTTTGGGTTATTTTATTTAAAGTCACAGGTCAGTATGTTTCAGGAGTTCACTTTTTTGGTTTGTTCTTTTTTAGTTTAGTTAGTATCTTCAAGAGTACCCTCTTTGGTTTGTTAGATTTGAATTTAAAATCAACTGAGCCTATCTCCAGGTCTTTCCTTCTGTCCTCCAAGTCAATCTGATGAAGAAGGGCTTGCTGGAATGTCTACACATTGTAGCTTCTTTTTAAAAAAGATTTTATTTATTTATTATATATTATTATTATTTATATTATATTTTAGTATTATTTATATATTATATATTTATATTTATTATATAATAGTATCTTATTATTTATCACATGTAATAAATGGATTTTATTTATTTATTTGCTTAAGAGAGAGTAGGGGAAGGGGCAGAGAGAGTGAGAGAGAATCTCATGCAGACTATACTGAGTATGGAGTGGGATGTGGAGTTCGATCACACAACCATCAGATCATGACATGAGCCGAAATCAAGAGTCAGGTGCTTAAGTGCTTGAGTCACCAGGTGCTTTTACACATCAGATCTTCTGAGTGGTTAAATTGTTAAGCGATTCAGGCAATTGCATCCTTGTGACATGAGCCACATCAGCTAATACAATACCTGTAGAGGTATTCAAGGTCTTTTGAATTGAGTTAGAGTATAGAGTTATGAAACTGTAACTCTCCTGTGTCAGTTTGAAAGTATATTTATTCATTCAAAGAAAAATACATGTTTTATTTATTTTTTTTCTTTTAAACTGTTAGACCACAGGGGTACCTAGGTGGCTCAATGGGTTAAGCCTCTGCCTTCAGCTCAGGGTCCTGGGATCGAGCCCCACATCGGGCTCTCACTCAGCAGGGAGACTGCTTCCCTCTCCCCCTCTCCTTGCCTCTGCCTTACTTGTGCTTGTGATCTCTTTTAAATAAATAAATAAAATCTTAAAAAACAAAAACCAAAACTATTAGATCACAGAGGAGTTCTTTGTTCTGAAATGTACATATTAATAAATTGAAGAGTGTTGTTTTTAAAAATACACATTTCAACATAAAATCTAAATCAAGAAAAGACTTCATGAGTAGAAGTCTGAACAAAAGACTTATTTTACTCACTGATTACAATATTCTGGAGTCAAGAGTGATCTTCTCTTAGGTAAGGCAAACAAAAAGCTCATAAAAAATGATTAATTTTTTTCACTTTATCCTATCATGTAGTCATAATACTAACAAATTATGTTATTAAGTGCTGTAGATTTAACCTGTGTTGCACCTCTTAAAATGCCAAAATAATAGGTCATTTTAAGAAAGTCTCTTAAGTAGAGTTCAGCAAATAGGATAATATTTTAATTCATTGTGTCACTAATGTTTAGGAAAAGCTTTTATGATTTTTGACTGGTTTAGCTATAAATTCTGCTGACAAAGAACTGCATGAAATTATATGCAATTGCAGATAATAGAATGTTGCATTTATAGATTTTAGGTTGTAACTTTGAACATGGATATTTTATCCTATAGAAACTAAGGTGTATATATTGTGTTTGGCTACTAGAAGAATTTAGAGAATCTTAATTTAAGAGGTATTTAAATCACTTGAGGTACCAAACTGTCACTTCTGATAACACTTGACTCTGAATAGTCACATTTCCACTGGAGTTCAGGAGCCAGTCCCTTTTGTAGAAAGCTGAAAGTTGATCTGTTGTCCAATCTTACTTGATAGGTGAGAAAAGTGAACCTCAGAGAGGTAAGCCTCACTTAAGAGAAAAGGTTAATAGCGACAAACGCCTAAGTTTGCCGGCTTCTGGTCTAATCCTTTTGTTATTGTACTACTTAGTTAGAGATAAATTATGTTTTCATATCTTGCTCATTTACAGTAGCTAAGATAGGGTAGCAACCTAAGAGTCCCATTAGTAGGTGAGTGGATAAAGACAATGTGGTGTGGGTGTGTGTGGGTGTGTGTGTGTGCACGCACACACACACATATATACATGCACACAAAGGAATATTACTTGCCCATGAAAAAGAATGAACCGTTGTCCAGGATGGATCTAGAGGGTATTACACCTAACATAGTATGTTGGCCAGAGGAAGACAAATACTGTATGATCTCACTGATACATGGAATTAAATAAACAAAACAAATGAACAAAGAAAAGAGAAATAGCCTAATACATACGGAGGACAAACTAGTGGGTTGCCAGAAGAGGAGGAGGGTGGAGGATGATGGGCAAAATAGGTGAAGAAGATTAAGAGGTGTAAGCTTGTAGCTATAAAATGTATGTCATAGCAATGGACAATATAGGGAATAGAGTCAGTAGTATTACAGTAATGTTGTATGGACAAATGGTGAGTAGACTTATGGTGGTCATTACACAATGTATATAAATAGTGAATCACTGTGTTGTACACCTGAAACTGCTATAATATTGTATGACAGCTATATTTCAATGCAAAGAGCTAGAAAGTGCTTTCAGAGGTGATTTCTTTTTCTTCCTCTTAAATCCCCTTCCTTATTTGGACCTGATTTGTAAAATAATAGAATGGTTTTACCCCTTTACATAGCTCTTTTGACCATTTTCTGGAATCTGGCAAGATGGTGTAGATGATACAGTACTGTGGGGATAATATTTTAAAACAAGCAGGAATATTTTGTCAGTCATATTAGGTTATCCCTTACCTTTGCATATTTAATCATTGCATATTTTGCAATAAATAAAAATTTTAAATCAATTCAATCCCATTGACCATCTGCTCACTCCCTTCTGGGATTTTCCATTTGTAGAAAAAAAAACTAATAGGAATTCATTTCGAAATGGGAAACGGAAAAGACTCACTGATATTTTCAACCAAACCCAAACTGATTTTTGAACAAGGACTCAGAAAAAGAATTTTTAAAAATTAGTAATTCATCTGTCTCTGATTGTAGATAAACAGGTTGGGATAATCATTAAGATCATATCTTAATGTTGTACTAATTTTTAAAATGCATATCTAATGATAATAATTATCTTTTAATTTAGTCACTTAAAATGTTTTTCAAACTCCACCAAGAACAAATGACAGTTAAATGCTTAGCTCTATTCTTTGTTAAAATCTTCACATTAGAAATGTTCTTCTAGATGTACTTAACTCTCCTCTAACAACAACTGAATTTATCTTAAAAGATTTAGTGGCTCTTCCTATAGGCATCAACTCACTTGTCCATATTAATTAATTGACAAGTTTTTACTCAGGCACAAATAAGTTGTTTCAACTTCCATAGTAAGTTGAGAAAAGAAACTATATAATTAAAAGGCAAAACTAGATTGATTCCCCTGCGCCCAACTGTCAAGTAAAGTTTAACTTTGGTGGGAACCAGAACACACCTGACACCAGAAGTATGGAATTATGATCCGTTTCTCGTAATCTTACTATTAAAATCTGTTGAAAAAGTAGAATATTTATCTTCCACCTAAAGCTAATAGATGAAGGTAAGTCCCCAAAGAGGAATATAAAATAGCCTGTTCTTCCAACAAGGGAGAGTACCATTGTGATGAGTGATTATTAACACTTGGAATGCAGCAAGCATCCTGATTAATAAAAGGATACTTTTTACAGGTGGTTTAAGGCACATATTCCCACATGGGTCAAAAGGGACAGAACTTTAATGGGATTGTGCAAATTCTGAGATGTATCAGTTCAGAATTGTTGAACAGGGCCCACAGAAAGTTTTAAAATAAGGATTGAAGATTAAACAATTGTTGGAAAAGCCCAGCTGAGCTACCTATTGTTCTACAAGAGGTATTATTCTGATGGAGCCTCCTTGAATAGGTTAGGTAAATGGATTTCCAGAAAGTTCCTGATAGACAATATAGTTATCTTTAATTTCATCTTCCTGGGACTGATCCTTCTTGGATAATAGTAAATTTATGGAAATGCAAACAGAAGCTCTGTGGCCGAATATAGATCCAGTTCTCGAGTATTTATGGCTGTAAATATTATTAAAATACCTATCAATAAACTTGAAGTTCTATTTTCTAATTAGCTGGTTACTGTGTGTAGTTGTCATTACTAATAAAGATTATCTAAGAGGATTTATACCAGATAAGTGCCCTGAGCTTTAGCCAGTAGAAGTCTGGGAGTAACCCTGTGAGGGCACCTGGGCTTCATGATGGTTCTCCTATGGATAAATATTTTCATACAGTTTTGGTGGAACAATGTGATCACATCTTCACAAGCTAAAGAGCATAAGGTTTTTACCACCCCGTCAGAATATTCTAGTCTGTAGAAAATTAAAAAGGTAGCACTATCTTCCTTCACGGCTTGAGAAATCAAGTGATTTCTCTTGATTGAGAAGCTGAAGGACAGAAGATGGACAGGTGGCAGGATAAGAAGTGGGTATAATATCAATCTCCAGCTTTAATTTAAAGAGGGAGCGGCCTCACTCCAGCACACCTGTGCCTTGATGTTATGTCCTACGCTACCTGTAGCAACTTGGACGTGTTTGTTTAGAGGCTGATAGATAGCTATGACCCCTTCTCTTCTCTCCTGCTCCCTGCTTGTAGTTATAGTGATGTATTAGGTGTTCCTTAGCATAGCAAAAGCTTTCAAAAACCCACTTGCTTTTTTTTTTTTTTTTTTTTTTTTTGGTGAGAGTCGGAGTGCCTTTATAAAACAAAACAAAAAAATCTCTGACCATTTATCTTGCTGCAGATAGAATTGCATAGTGCCCTCCTATTTCTTTCTATGGTTTGCTCCTGACGGCGCTTGCAGGGAGAACATTGCTTTCAAACCTTATTAATATTTTTTTACTTACATTATCTCAAGGAGCCAGCCAGAGGATAGCCAGGGCTCAGACACATGAGCTGCATGTATGCACGGAAAGTGAATTGAAAGGTGGAGGGCATGTTTGAGATTAAATAATGTAAGCCAGTCCAGTGTGCCCCTATTGCTCCCAAATGTACATGGCCCTTGTGCTTGCTTTCAGGATCAGAGACTTGCCTCAGTCTCTCACTCTGCATATGTGGATACATCCCGTTGTCAGTTGAAGTTCTGATTTCCGAGAATGATTATCAATATAGAAAAAACTATGATAGGAAAAAAAGTGAATAATTCACATCCCTATTCATTCATTCACTCATTTATTTTTTAACGTCCTGTAACAGAATTAGCAGCATTTTGACCCTAGAGAAGCAGAAAGTGAAACTCACCCCAAAACTGGATTCTTCATAAAAAAAAAGTCTTAGGATTTTATTTCATTACCCCGTCAAGAACCTCATTTACCTTCATTATATTTTATATAATGGAAGTATTCCTATTTCCTTCTAATGCACAGCAACGTTGTTTCTTGGTATATATTTTTTTAATTTTCTTGGTTTATCATTTTTTTTTAAACTATAACCAGATGGAAACTGCTTCACGGGATTTGAATCTCTAAATCTCTAAATTTCAGTACCAGCTCTGTTACTTTTATCAGATATGTGAGGTCAAGCAAGTTACTTACTGACTTAAAGATGACGTTTCCTCACAAGGGTTCTGGAATGGTTGCATCTACTGAACTGGGTTGTTCGGAGGTTCAGATGAGGTGGTGCTGGTGGTGGTCCTTCAGTCCTATAGATCTAATCACTTAACTGTGTCTGGCATGTAGTAGGTACTCAAGTAAGGGTGAACACACAGAAAGCAGGCTGCCCATGATCCACAGCAGCTTTCTCATGGCAGAAGTGTTGAATGACAGAGGAACAGGGTTTCCAAGTTTGTATCTTGTGACTCCCACATTAAAGCAAAATCCAGGGAAGTCAAGATGCTTGCTCAGAAGAATTCACCCTGGTCAGTGGCAGATGGAGAGTCAGGACTTCTCTCCTGATGTCGGGGGCTGGTGCCATTTATCTTAACCATCTGGCTGTGTGATATATGAAAGTCATATTTTATGTTGAACATCATTAGGACTACTCTGAAAAAAAAAACCACTCAGAAAAAAAATTCATCTCATCATTTGTTTATTTCACTGTGGGCCAGCATCCGTTCTATAATAACGCATGTTAACATTAGTCCAAGTGGCACAGATAATGAAGACTGCACTCAGACATTGCTTTCCTGTGTTGTTTACACAAAGTACACTCAGGGAGTCCTTGAGTGCCAGCCATGTGCATAGCTGTGATAACACCGAGGCAGGCCCAGGGAGCACCCCAGATAAAGCAGCAGCCCCTTAGTGGACAGATAAGAAAACAACTGACTTCACATCTAAGTAGGGGCTCTAAAAGGAGGGGAGGGCATTCTACGGGACTGAAGTCAGATTGTAAAAGACAAATAGGAGTCTTCCAGATGGACTGGGCAGAGGACAGCCTTTTCAGTTACAAGGAGTAAGTAGCAGGGGCCAACACAGAAGACTACATCAATATAAAATAGAATAAACTAAGTCACTTTGGTTGGATGGAGCTTTGCCTTCAAAGGACCCAGAAGTGGGATACAAAGCTGACTCAATCACCAGAGACAGATCCTGGGGAGTGTCTAAAATTCCATGATGCTGCCTTTGGCCTTTATTAGATAGCTTTAGATTTCAGGGTATTATTTCAACAGTCAAGTTGTGGAAAATAGCCATCAAGTATTCTAACAGGAATTTAGAACATTTACAAGATAGTTGTTAATGTATTCAGCAAATATTTATTATGCGCTAGTGTGGTAATTTGAAGGAAATCTCTCCCGAACTGATAGGACTCAGAGGGGAAAAAATTAGTCTGAGGACAGTGACAAAGCTATTGAGAAATGAACTTTTGACCTCGGCGACCACCATTAGTGTCCATAAGGAAAACTTACTGGAGAACCATTTAAATATGATGGAGGCATGCATTATTCAATGAAGTCTAACAAGGCAAGAATCCTTATTTTTCACTGGGTCAGACATAGGAATAGAAAGGCTCCATATATTTTTTGGGGGGTTGGGGAAAGAGACTCATCCTTGTATATATTATTCCCTCAGGGTATCCACAGGGAGCCCGGGGTAATAAACCCACAGAACTGGGAAAAGGGCCCAAATGCTCCCTTCCATCTGCAGTATGGCATGGATTTTCCTTTCTGTTTTCCATTCTGCAGAGAAGATTATGAAAACCAGTTTCCCGTCATTATTTAAATTAATATTCGCTTCTAGTACATGGCTGAAAATGGCACCCAGGAGTTTGCCGCCTAAGGAGAGAAGGAAAGACATTTGAAAATTAATGACATCATTGTCTAGTAGAAAGGTAACTGAGAAGCAAAGTTGTTTACATAAAAATGGGCATTTTTAAGGGAAGACAAACATTAAGCAGAAATAAAAGCAGAGAGGCATCTGTTCTGTATTTTTCCTTTTGAATGTGTTCTCCCCACCAATTTCAGAAAGAAGGGAAATTTTTCAACTATGTTTATCCTGCTTCCCCACCCCAACAGGACTTTAGCTGGCAATAGAGAAATACCAAAAAAGAAGAAAAAACCAACAACAAAAAACAGGGCTTTAAAAAATGGTTAGAAATTAGAGATGGTTGCCTCAATGGTCTATCTTTGAAAGTCTGGCTTCAGATAACGAGAAGAAAAACTCCAGTAAATGTTGACTTTCACATGCTCATTTAGAGTAGTTCATAGGAGGGGAAAGGAGATAATCAGGCTGTTTCACATATAGATTTAAGTCTGGTAGTTACTGATGTAGTAACAACATACGATCTAATTTCTTTTTTTTTCAGTAAACCTTTCAAAATTGTTTCATTTCAAGTGGGATGGAACATTCATTTCTCAAACTTATCTGGGCACAGTAAATGCCGAAGAATACTACTGGGTCTGTGATGGTGGCTTTTGCTTTCCTGCTGTGTTTCTGGTTTGCATTTGATTAAGCCTCTCCTCCCATGGGTCTCTTTCTGGTTGGAAATTGTGTCACAGAAACCTGTTTTATCAGTTGGGGTGCACTGCTGGAGATTTTCAGACTGGGATTGCAGGAAACCAGAGGCTGTTCTGGTCTCCCTTCAATAGAAGGGAGTGAGGGGAATGACTTTTTCTCCCCCAAAGTCCTCCAGCCTTGTTAGTCAGGAAACCAGAGCTCCCTGTCTCCCTCTGACCCTACAAGCTTCATCTCTCTGATTCCAGGCATACCCTGGGAAAATCTCCCAGAGTTGTCCTAAGGATGACCTGAGGTCAGGTGGTAGGAGCAATCTTTGAAATTACATGTTTGGTTATTTCCCAGTTGGGCTCAGATCCTCCCAAGGATCTGGAATAGAAAGGGTTTGGCAGTTAAAAATAAACAAGCAGAACAAAGTCTTTGATTGCCCAGAGACAGTAAGTGAACCAGGGACTAAACAGAAAAGAATTCTGATTCATACCTTTAGTTTTATGCTTAAGATCTGATGACCTGGGGGTCTTAGGGAAAGAGTGGGTCCAACAAACTTCTTCATACCAGAATTGGTGTGGGTTTAGGCAGGTATTCCCGCTGTAGCCAACACCCATCTTAACTTCATGGATTTCAAAGCAAGAATCACAGAAACCTGGAAAAATGATTTTATTCCTTCTGTGAACCATAAACATCTTTTTTTTTTTTTTTCCTATCCATAAAGTAGTGGCTCATGTTAACAAGATTGAGCTTGAGTCTTTTTGTAAAAGCACTTTGGTCTTTGCAGTACCAGTCAGAGCTAGATAGTTCCCATACCAACTTCTTGAAGCATGGTACCTTGTAGGATTAGATGTATAGTCTTTCTACATGGAGGCTTATGGGACACATTTTTGACTCTGTCTTATTTTGCAAGCAAGGAGGAAAAGAGAGGGAGAGGGAAGGTCAAAGTTGCAACTAAAGAGTAAATGACTAGCTTGTCAGTTGTGATTTTGGTATCTGCCAGTTTGGCTAATGTCTCAACTTTTGAAAACACTTGGTGCAAACTTTTTTTTTTTTTATCAGTCATGAGAAATGAAAGAAGAGGAAATGGTTATCTAAAAAGTGTAAAGCACATTTTCCTTGGTGCTGAATTTTAGTCTGGAATGAATTTTTATGACCACATTATAAACCTCTGAAAATAGGGTTTAGTGGAAGTGCCGAAACTGCCTTAAATAAATTTTACTGGCAAATGTTCTCCTGGAATGATTTTTGTAAAGGTAAAGGTATTAATTTTATGCAATCCATATGTATGCATGTTTTAAAACATTTGAAGGGTTACTTATTTTCAGCATAACTAGCACATAATCAAAGATGGAACAGAATGATGTGAAGAGTTTTTCAAGAAGAAATTACACATGCTGTCTGTCAAAGGTCCTGCATAATTCATTTTATTCTAATACTGTGGTGCATTTAGCTCCTTACAATGTAAGCACCGGGGAAGATAGATCAGTCTGGTATGATTCCAGAATTTCCTCCTTAGAGACCAATACCCATTTCATTTCTGATGAGAGTATTCAATCAAAGCGTGAAAAAAAAAGTCTCTTTTCCCATCAGGGTGTATGTGGTTCTAAATCTAACGATTGGTTTGAGAATTCAGAAACAACAAAAATGGATTTTTCCACTACTATATTGAGTGATATTTGAAAGAATAATAAAAAGTTATGATCTTTGTATGCAGTATTTTAACACAGGACTCTGCAGACAAATTCTGAGAATCAAGTTTAATTAAAGTTTGAAGGAAAACTGTATCTCCCGTAATAGACATCAGATTTTCCTCCATTTTAAGGTAGTTGAGACTAATTTGGTCATGTTGCTATGGGGAAAAAACTTCAAGCTTTTGCAAGTTCTCTTGCTGCCAAGGCGAGAAGTACCAACTGAGAAAATGTACAGGCCAGAAGCAAATCGTAAGAATTTTTTGTAGGAACTCCTAAAGCAAATGTTGATTTTGGCTATTTCTGAATGTAGATGCAAAAGTGAAGGAAGGAAAAAGAAAAAAAGAGAAATCCACTGTTTAGGTACATTACGGGCAAAGTGTTTAAGTGGAAACTTACTGGATAAGTAAAAGTGAATTCTCTTTGATAGAAGTCTCACGTAGACTGTGGTTTCAGTGACTGAATGCTTATCACCTGTATCACACTTTGCTTTGTATTTGTTTTGGGCATTGTCCTTGAGAAGAGAAGAGGACATAGGGGGTTATGTTGAAGAAGAAGTGAGTTATCTTAGGTGTCTCAGGGTAGTAGCTGAGGAGCTACAAATATGAACTTGCACAAGCTCATGAAATGACTTCAGGTACTACTGAAAATAGGATTTATTCTGGGTGGTTCTGTGAGGAGGAGGTATGAGTATCAGTGATCCTAGGTAAGCCAGGTGGATTTTGCCTCAAAATAAGCTGCAACTGTTTAATAGAGTTCTTTGAAGCTGGAAAATGTCACCTCACGGACTAGTCTGTTCGTTTTGTGTCTCTGGAGACTGGAAAGAGGAGCTAAGGGGCTTAGTAAAAATTAATAAATCCTGTGGAGTATGAAATCAAATGCTACCTTGGAGTCTTTCTGACTGTGATGACTTAGGTATCTTGGAGGTGTCTGTGTTTGCAGAACCCCTCCTTAATGGGAAGAGTACATTGGTAGAATATATCAACACTGATCTATCCTGATTTATTTCCTGTGCTAAGTCACTGAGCCTTGCACACAGATGAACAGGTCCTTAGAGTATAAGAAAGTAGGGTCTTTGCCCTTTGCAAAAAATCACTCAAGGAAATCTAAAATATCCTTGAAGCTCAGCTTCTACTTTACTCTTCTTTGGGAGAACAGAGAACGTTAAGGCAAGACAAAATGATAAATAGGAAGTAGTGCAACTTACAATAAATGGTAGTTGACATCTAGGGATATCTGGGTCACTAGTTCTGTTTTAGTTATGGCTTAATTAACATTATAGATGTTAAACCTACCTGTTGTAAACCTGAAGCTCTGTAGATTTTCAACTTTGCTTTGACCTAGGGGATCCCTGGTGCTTGGGAGATGAGTTTCCAGAAACAATTTGTCCTTTTGATGAGCAGGACTTAAATGAGAATTTGGTGTAATAATGAAGATAATGGCTTATTGGAGCTACTTTGTAATTCTATTTCTGTTGTTATAAAAGTCATTATTACTCAGCTCCAGAAGCTATAAGAAAATATCTCCATTTTGCAGTGAATATCAACACTGACTGCTCCATCTATTAACCTGGGTGCTTTGTACTTTTTCTATAGATTCCTACCCCTTCAGGGCTCTCTGAAAGGATATACAGATAGGTTTGTTGATCATAGGTATCCAAATTCAAGTCTTTATTGTATTCTCTTTGGAATGTGTCTTTGACTTTGGTACAGCTTACAGATGTGAGCTTTCTCTAAGACTCTTAGAACCAAGATTCATTACCTTTGTGAGTTTTTGAGTCTGTATCTCTCTGTGGTCTATACAGTTATATTAGTCTTATCAGTTGATAGTAAGGCAATTCATTTTGATACAGTGTCTAAGATGTTACTTTAGGATGTAAAACCATTTTAAACTTCCTTTATTCCTATTCATTGTGTGATGAAGAATCACCCAGTATTTGCGGGAGAAGAACGTATATTCACAAGCGAATTTGAATAAAACTTTGTTTTCCTGCTATTTCTTTTTAGTTCTAAAAAGTATGTACCAGTAAGGTCAATTTTTAAATTCTGAGTTATATGGACACACGGAAACTTGACAGTGACAATTCTTGTGAAAATTATATTATTTGAATTTCTTAAAACAACTGTTTTTTTTCTTTGAAAATTATGTTGGTTAATTATTAAAACCAATAGCTTTAGTTTGGTCATCTTGTTTATACTGAGCTAGGAAATATTTTTTCTTTTTTTAAATTGAGGTAAAATTGGTATATGACATTATGTAAGTTTCAGATGTATCACATTGTAATTCAGTATGTGTATACACTACAAAGTGATCACCACTGTAAGTGTCCTTACCATCATTACCATATAGTTCAATATCATCACCATCACCATTTGGGTGCTGGGTCCTATGCTATACCACTTGCGTCAGAATCTCTGGAGTTGGAGCCTCAGGCATTAGTATTAGTGTTTCTAGGTGATTCTCAAAAAAGTATGAAGGTTCATTGTACTATGTTTCTGGATGCATAAAGCCAAATGTCTAATTGTAGAATAAAGAGTATTTGATTTAATGTGAAGTTAGTCAGAAATAACTGATCACTAATTTAGGTCAGGACAAGAGAGAAATAAGAACGAGCAGAGTGATTTCCTGGTTTCCCCTTCTTCCTCGGGTATATACATTTAGAAATGAATCCCAGTGGTGGCTCTCCTGAATGAAATATAATCCATTAAGCCAGAATGTTCCAATAAGGAAGATCAGTACTCTTGGAATCAGTAATAGATTGGGTTAATTTATGACTTGGGCCAAGAGAAGATGCTTCATATGAAGTATAAATCTCCTGAATATATATAAAATATCAACCTGAAACTATTAATATGTAAGAAGGGATCCACAGGAAGGTAATACCTTCTCTCAAGCCATTCACTTTTTGTCCCATAGCGTGGCCTCATAACGGTCAAAAGGAGTTGTAATATGACAATGTTGGTTTATTTAAAAGGAACGATTTTATGAGAAGAGATGTGATCCTAATACTGACAGCCAGAAAGGGGTATATTTGATATATACTGTAAGATAATAAAGAATTTATTATAAACAACTATGATATCAGTAGTGAAGTAGTCCCTATTGGAGATAAAGCTGACAATGTATGGTAGTGTGACTGATACTCAGAATATTTCATTGATATCTGACACATGTCAAAATTCTGATATTCTTTCCTAAGTTAGAATGTTACCTTGTTGCATAGCCTGCTTTGGTATGCCCCCCTGCACTCCACTCCCCCCCAATAATAGGGCTTGCTACTAGACATGGGTAATGAGGAGTAGGGATTTTGTGGTTTGAAGCAGGCTCCCTGTGGAATTTCTTTGAACTACAGAAACCCTGCTACTTGCTGTCTTTCTTGTTTTTACCAGTTTAGCACAAACGCCGCCTTCCAATGCGACTACACGTTCAAAGCAAAACATAAAATTGTGTTAGTTTAAAGGACTCATTAATTTCCTTTGTACTCCAAATCCTCCGCATTAACAAATGCAATATGCTGATTCTATATTCAAACTTATTCCATTTTGGCTGCTATTAACTTCAAAGGAAGTCGGAAAAAAGAGTGTAAGAGTATTAAATTCCTGTGTTGAAAAATTAATACATTACTGACAACTGACCCACTTTTCAGTTCCTCTATTTTATGAAATTTTAAAGTTTTTCTATTTGTAAGACAGATCTGTGCTTAAACTTGTACCAGGATCTTGCTCCCTTTAAGGTGAAATCTCTTGCTGTATCAAATCAGCGTTGTTCTATAAATGCTTGTGGCCTGGTTCCTTTAATATAACCATCAGAATCTGATGCCATCGTGGGTGTGTGTATGTGTTTGTGTGTAAATATTATGCATAAGGTATTCAATATCTAAAATGATAAACTGGAAATAGTAGTTAATATAAGAAAAGGGACTTTGTTTTATATTGCTGCCTTAAAAAATTACCCATTACTTAAAACAATTTGTTACCATTCACCTTACTGGGAACTGTCAAATATTGAGACAGAACTAATATAATTTAAATATTAATAACATGCTAGTATAAATATATGTGTCATGCTAGGTTATCTTTTAGTGATGGAATTAACCAGATTATCAGTTTAGAAAAACAAATCCCAAATAGTTGGCTGCAAATTAGTATAATTCTAATGAATACATTTTAACACATTTTCCCTATGATGATGAACAAAGTTTGGTCTTCTGCAGTGACAAATGTGAAGCAGGATAAAAGGAAAGGCAGTTGCTAGGTGATATCAATAATTCATTCATTTGATACTAAGCAGAAAGTTTAAATCCCAAGATGATATGACAGTTTCTGAAGAATGTATCTGACATAAAGTAGACATCAATTTCTTAGGGTGTCTTTCTTCTGTATGAATGTAAAATAAATACCTTTCCTATAAAACATGTTTTAAAAAAATCTGTTTTCTAGTTTCCGCCTATAATTTATCATTTTACTTCTACATTTGTATAAACAAACCGAAAACATATTTAGGCAAAAACTCAAATTATCCCAACAGTTTTTTCTGTCATTTCTCATGGTGTTCCCAGCAGAGCTGAAGCTCATGATTGTGTTTTCAGAATCATTTCACTTGAAAATTGGTACATCTTTCCTAACTCTGAGTGTCTAAATGATTACTTTTGGTTGGGGGGTTTGTTGAAAATGCTGTAAAATCTGAAAGATTTTTCTTCTTAAAAACAATGGAGACTGAAAAACAAAGCAAAACAAAAACAAAAAACAAACAAAAAAACAATAATGCAGACTGTGCTGATGGTTCAGAAGGCCGGTGAAGCCCCTGTGTGCCACATCCTCTACTGGGATTCAGGAGCAATATTCTTGGGAGCTCTGTCTGCATTAATCATGTGTCTCTCTTACCCTGCAATTAGTGAGTAGAATCAACTACACTTTCTACATGATATCTCAATGGTATTTCTACTTTCTCCCTTGCCCAATTACTTCCTGAATAGCTATCAACTGTGAAGTTAGACATGCTGGCTCTTTCCCTTTACTTTCTGTTACTTTATCATGACTTTTCTCTGTATCAATTTAAAACACCTGTAGTCCCCCAAAAGGGTAGGACCCTGAATAAATTAAAGCATTCCTGAAATGCTTAAGGAAGCAGACATTTAAATACAGTAGAGATACAGCAAACTTGAACCCTGGTCTGGTGAGCTGGAAAGTATTAGGGGGTCACATGGAAGCCCCATTCTGCATTAATGCCATAGTCCTTAATTATCTCCAAGAGAAAAAAATTTTCATGTAGAAAAGTCAGCTCTGACTCACCAGACCTGCTTATTTTTCAAGAGAAGCCCATGTCCTGGCATTTTATGTCAAATTTCCCAGCATTTATATTTTAGCTTAATTTTTTAAAATTCAGGTTAAAAACTTTTCTGTGGGCAAGATTTGGCTTGAAGCATGTAAACTTCCTCTAGAAAATGAGTAATGTTCATCAGTGGATTATTCTCATATATGTCATATATGAGAATATTCCTATTCTCATATGTCATAGCTGGCATCTCTGTATAAATTTTTCCCCCTCCTTAGAGCATGAGTTTGTCTTGTTTTTAATTTTTTTAAGATTTTATTTATTTATTTGACAGACAGAGATCACAAGTACGCAGAGAGGCAGGCAGAGAGAGAAGAGGAAGCAGGCTCCCTGCTGAGCAGAGAGCCTGATGTGGGGCTCAGTCCCAGGACCCTGAGATCATGACCAGAGCCAAAGGCAGAGGCTTTAACCCACTGAGCCACCCAGGTACCCAGATCGTGAGTCTGTCTTGAAAGTAGTAGAACTAGCTCTTGATTCAAGGTGATCCGTGACCATATTTTTACCAGCTGTATGACTCTAGTCAAGTTCTTTCTTTAAAATCTCTTACCTTCAGTTTGTTTATGCAACGAGACTAAGGATGTAACTCGGTTACACATCATCTGTCAGCACCAGAGTTTATATTTTTGTTTTGTTTTTATTATTTCCCTTGAGTAATACCACAGAATCAAGAGCTTTGTTGGTACATGATAGCACAGGTTAAGGACTGATTTGCAGACTTCTAAGTATCTCTTCTGTTGGGACAGCTCTAGTCTGAGGTCAGCACCTGTCTGAGAGGTACTGATGTTAATAGTTCAAACTCAAGCTTAGGTTCACATTTTATGCAGATAGTGGCTTTTTAATTTCTGTATCCCTCCTCTCTTGCTCCAGCAGGATGGGCAATGATTTATGATCTCTAGCCTAATGAAGGGTTTCATGGGATACTACCTGACCGGTTTTCCTGTTGTGTTTTAGAGGTGGGGACAATGGTGGGGAAATAGGAATTCAGGAGCTTTTAAAGTGGTCATCATTACTAGATTGTCCCATTTCCAGTGGTTTCTTCCAAATTCTTATTTGTCTCTTAGCAGTACTTTAGTCTGCTTATAATAATTGAGAACAGCTGGACTTAATGTTGCACAGATTCCCCCAAACAGATTTTCCATTGGAGTAATTCAGTTGGTGGCTGGGAGTTAGAAAGCCACCAGCCTTATCAGAATTTTCTAAGATATTTGAATAATATTTTTTTAAAAATATTATAAAGTGTGTTATTTTTGCCTCTTTCCTGAAAGGATTCTCTTGGTTTCCCCACCCCCACAGACATTCTTGCTTCTCCTGAATCTTTCTTTTATGATTTTGGTCATTTGTATTCCTTTTATTCTGCCATTTCCTGGTTTCTTGTCATGTTAATAATTCATGGAAAAGTGAAACAAAGACTTGCTCTCAATTTTAAATCAGTCTTAGGAGACTCTAAAATTCTTTGTAGGGAACTCAACTCAGGGCACACTACTGTGCCATGTTGTCATGCCCAGATCTTGCCTAAATATGACAGGTGAATCTAGTATCAGCACCAAGTAACAAAGGCCAACACAGGCTAGTTTACCTGGGTTCTAACAGAAGACAAAGAAAACTGGTTGCTCAGTTTCATGTCTACCATCAAGGTGGTAAAGGAAGGAGAGATCATCTCCTCACTTTCTCAACTCAAAGCAGCAGTGATAGATATGGTTGGGTATACTATTAGAGCACTGACTAACTGACAAAAAGATCAGATACTTGGCTTACTTTTCCTTCTCTTCCATCAGAAGAGTTTGTGAGTCAGAGCAAGGTTGGAGTTAGGAAGACCAGTCAGTTTATTAGCCCAAGTGGAAGGTGATGATGCGGGAGATCAAGGCAGCGTGAAATAGGGCTAAATTGATTCCAAGGAATGGAGAAATAGCCAGCGGTAAACTAGGGGGTGGAGAAAAATGATTTAAAGCAGATTATCCAGGATGACTTATGAGTCTTTTAACTTTAGAGACAGGACTGCTGGTTATGGCAATCCTGAAATGGTGCATACTCTTTAAGGGTTCTGCAGGTTTGATGGGAGAAGAATGAATTACATTATAATGTACTGAATTAGAGATATCTGTGATGCTACATCGAGATAGAAACAGCCAGGAAAAGGTTAAATCTTAGAAAAGAGGTTTAGGAGGACTTATATTTTATATATATATAAAAAATACATTTATATATTATAATATATAAATGTATTATATATTTTTACATATAGTGATCCTAGGGATACATATATATTTATATATATAAATATATATTTATATTTAAATATATTATTCATATTTTAAGATATATTAGATATATAACATATAATATCTTTTAATATGTTTTAACATTAAAATATATTAATATATATTTTATATATTATAATATATTAATTATATATAATATATAATTTATATATTAATATATATTAATATATTATATCATATATATATATATATATATATATATATATATATATATATAAAATGTAATTACCAGAAGAGGGCGGAAATTGAGGCCATGCCCAGTGTATGTGTGGAAAATGTTGCATTCCAAGGATCACAAACCTTAGAGGAGTTGGTAAGAGGGAAGAGGACCTGAGCAGTAGCCCTTGAGATGGAAAAATCATCACTGGAGAACGCTGTCTTAGACACAAAGGGAAGCATTTTACAGGGAAGACAGTGTTTTAGGGTTATGAGAAAGAAAGAGCTGGAAACTTAACAGGATTAAGAGATTTTTCATTTTCTTTATTCACTTGATGATATGTGTGTGTTTTAAGATGGGAGCAACTTGCACATGTTTATAGGGTGTGGGGTTGGGAGGCAAGGGAGACAGAAGAGAGGGAAAGTCTGAAGTTACAGGAGAGGAAAGAAGTAGCCAAGAGCAGGTCTCAGAGGATGACTGAGAAGAGGTAAAATGGCGCATGGCAAGGCATAGCAGGCACTGGAAAGAAGAGGGGTTTACAAGAATGGGGATGATGACTTGTGTTGGTGGAAGAGAAAGAATCAGAGGCCATTTCTTGATAAGTAGAAAAGAGTGCTTGCTGATTGACTGGGCTCCAGGAGATTCGTGATGACTTGGAATGAGCCTTATGGGAAATGGGAGAAGCTACAGAATATGGTCATTTAAAAAGAATGGTGAGTGATCTTAGGGATGGGGTATTCTCTTATTTCATATTAAAATTAAGAGAGGTGATAAGGAGAGAGAGGGGAAAAAAAAAGGTAAGGAGACCATTGGTGTTGAAGGGCTGGTGCAGGGTGAAGAGCTCACAGATCATAGGCTCGCAGAAGCCTGGATGGAACTCCCAGTCACAGTGTCTACAGGGTCCTGAACATCTCTTGGGAGATAAAGATCAATGTTAGACTCTGTTTGGATGGTGATTTCCTGCTTGAGTTCCAACTGCTTTGAGCCTTGGGTGCAGTTTGAAAAGCTCATGGCCAATAAAGAAAGGCCTTCAGTGAGGAAAGAAATGGGAAAACCATTTATATCCACAAATTGGTAACATTGCCCTCTAACATATCCATTAAGTAATTAGGCACAATTTCAGTGCAAGGAATTTGTCTCGGTGTCTTTGCTCACTTGGAACTGATGGAAAGTGCTTTTATTCTGTTTGCTTATAACTTCAGCAAGTCACCTTTGTTCTGAGGTCTTCACCACATCTTTCTGGCTCACTCATCTGTGGCTGAATTTAATGAGACCCACGTCTTGCTGTGAAGTAGGTTGTGGAAATTATTGTAATGATTATTAAATCATTTTCCCCAGTCCTTTTAATCTTTGAAATGTTTAATTTTCCAAATCCCAAGTCACCTGGTAAAATGAAAAGACTGTACAAGCCGCTGAGCTCCCCTACCTTGGCCTAAAGTGCAGATTTTCCCTCCCATCTCTTTGATATTTACCGACATCCATTATGGAAATTAAAAAGCAGCAGTAACCCACGTCGTGAGGCTCTTTCTATTTGTGTGGCAATATGAGTATGAAAGTTGAGAAGGGAAATGAACACAACACATAAAGTTTGTCAAGGCAAAAATGATAAGGTGGTGTATAAGGAAAATATTCAAAAGTCCACAACTTTGTTATTTGGAAATTCATAGGTAAGGAAAAGATAGATATTATATATTTTAACAGAATCCTGAGTATAATTATTCATGAGTATATTACTGATAGCTTGGGGACTGTTGCTGGAAGATGTTTTGGAAACTTACTTACAGCCTGTCAGTTATAACTGAGGTGCCCATACCTGCACTTAGTCCAGCAAAGTCCTAGTTCACCTATGTTGTCTCTGATGTAATTATTAATAGTGTCTTCCTTTTGTTTTGGTTTAAAGGTGATTCTTATGGTCACACTACCTAGGTACAGAGACAGTGTTATTTTTGACCTAGGATAGCAAGTGACAGAGTAAACTCTACTTGTGAATTTGGAAAATCTGTTCAGTTCAGTTTTTCTAAAAGGACCTATTTGTTGTGAAATGACCCTGATTCACACCCTTGCTCTCTTAGAGGTGGTGTGAATGCCTGCATTTAGGCAACTTCTCAAAATATAGGAAAATGTCAATACCAGTGCCACTCATTGCCAAATTTATATTTTACTTTAAATGTAAGAGCTTGAAAACATTGTCAAAAGCAGATCTCGAAAATGCTACATATTTCTTTCCATAAGTAATGCTAAGTGAGGAATGATTCATTTCTGCCTGTAAAGTTGTGAAAAATAAATATTTGATGATATGACAGTCATCTTTGAAACAGGCTGCTTTTGAGAAATTCATTAGATTCTTTTATCACTTTTACTTAGAGAATATTGAAATTGCTTCTGAAATAATCAGTGTGTACTACCAAAGGCAGGGGAAATGTGTTATGTCAGTATGAAGCCAAAGTGCAATTAAGGTGTGGAACCGTGTACATAATTTAATATTTTTTCTTGGCTTTCAAGAACTTCAGCCATTGCCATGTCAATTCTGAACGATTAGAAGAATACAAATGCAAAACCTTATTATGAGAAGTTTTCCAATTACAGCTCTCTTTGATTGAGCGGCGAGACTGAACTGATGGGGAATAAGCAGAAGCCAAATTTATTCTTCTCTGCCACTCCCTGTTAAAACCTAACCCTAAGCAACTAAACTTCTTTTGCTAAATAATCCTTTTGTTTTTCCTGGGTGAAAGCAGGTATATCACAAAGTGTTTATGAACTTTATTAGATAAAATTACAGACTTCGTCTTAGATTAAAAAATGGTTTTATTTGGGATATGATGTCCCTGGCAGAATTAATCACATAATTTCAGTCTTGGGTTGGGCTTTCAGAAAGGGGGAAGGTGATAGTTTTTGTTGGTTTCTTCCTCTCTTCCTTCCTTACACGTCTCTGCAGGAGAAAAGGATTTAGGGGAAAGAGGCATATACTTAGGTGGCAGTCAAGAGTTATAATCTGTCCTTGGTTTTCTCTTAGCTACAAGCTCATGGAATATTCAGGGTTTTCTAAACCACTTCTGCTGTGGTTCCTTGGGGCAGACAGTATAGCAGGTTCTGTCTTCCAACTCTTTCCAGTTGGCCACATATGGCTGATCCGTTGCCTTATGGCTTGTGGATCCCTTGGCTGATCCGCACAGATTTCCTGTTTTGGGATCTCTTTACTCCTTTGGGCAATCTTTCTGGGTAATGTCCCCTTCAAAATGATAGTAGCCTGGTCCCTCTCTTGAGACAAGCAAAAACTCACTCATTCTTTCTTTTCCATAGAAGGAAGGGCAGCAGCCTACCAGTGCAACTCTGATTCTCTTTGCCACCTGAAGCCAAAACTTCAAGGAAAGCACATTTTCTCCAGGTACGTGGAAGAATCCATGGCCTCCTCTGATGTTGAGAGTGGTAAGGAAATTAACGTAGCATACAATTTTCCCTATCCTGTCAACTCTCTCTCATTTATATATTCTGGAATTGGCACATCAAAAATGCTGTTAAAAAAGCCTTTTGTTGTCTCTTAGCATGTCCTATATAGCTTGTCTAGCGGCTCCTTCTGGAAAAGAGATTTGGCAAACTTTAGCCTCCTGCCCAAATCTGTCTTGGTCCTAATTTTTTCTATGGCTGGTGCTCTGAGAGTGACTTTTATAATTTTAAACAGTTGAGAAAAGAATCAAAAGAAGAATATTCTGTGGTATGTGAAAGTCAGGAGAAATCCAAATTTCTGTGTCTGTAAAGTTTTATTGGAAAACAGCCATGGTCATTCATTTGCATGTTATCTGTGCTGCTTTCCACATAAAATGGCATGCTTGAGTGATTAAACTTGATGAACTGAAAAGTTGAAAGTAACTACTATTTAGTATTTTTCAGAAAGGGTTTGTTGGCCCTTGCTGTAGAATCTGGTATACTTGGCGTCTGTTTTAATTGTTTTTGTCTTTAGAATTTCAGATGGAAGAATAAAAGTTCCATCTTAACATCCTATTACTCTTCATATGAAAACTGTCAAAATATTACTACTCTCTTAATTTATAAGTCTTGCATATTCATTCCCATTATCCATCTAGATTGAGATTTTCAAGGAGACAGACAAAATGCTATGCTTTCTCATCAGGAATATTTTGAGCTGGAAATGTGTACAACAGACTTAGAGAATCATTCATAAAATTACATTTAACTTGTGTGGCAACCTAAAGCTTTGGTTCAAAGCATAAGTTACTCTATGCCTCAAAATGTTGGTGGCCTATTGGCAAGGACTGCTGGGATAAATAAACTACATCTGCTTGCTTGGTTTCCGTTGGGTTTGATTTTTCCTTAAAGTTATAAAAGGGTAGAAATTTATGACCAAGATGTCTCAGCAGTTTTGATTTGAGTGTGTGATCTATGTAAAGAAATAAAACAGAAATCACAAAATCATCACAGATGAAAGGAAATGTTAATTTGAAGTGTCATAAGATGGGTAGAAATTTCCAGCAGCCCAACTGGCATGGTATTCCACAAAATAATTTAAATGATTGTTTCCAGGATTTGAAGCTTGACATACTGGCTATTAACCATATGAAAACCCTTTATAATTTAGGCCAAAGACAGAAAGTTAAGTCTGCTCTGGCCTGTACGGACTACTTGATGGTTTCAGACTATATCTCTCATTTCACATTCTTTGTGTATTTGCCCAGAAGCTTTTGGTAGACCAGAGGCACATTGACTATCCTGGTTTCTTGACTGTTAAAATCCTGCCTGGCCTTTAAGACTGAATTCAGTTTTATCTCTGCTGTGGCATTTCTCTCATTAACACTTTATTGTTGCTTCTCTTGTTTCAAAGTCATATTTTGATTTGCTGTATAGTTAGCCTGTGTATCTCTTTCTCTCTCTCTATCTCTCTTTCTCTTTGTTTCTGAGGTCAGGAACCATATATTAAGTGTTTTGTCTTCACCACAATACTGGTAATTAGTAGGTTTCATAAAAACTAGCTATAGAAGAAAAGGCAGACTTGGGGCACCTGGGTGTGTTAGTGGGTCGAGCGACAAACACTTGATTTCAGCTCGGGTCTTGGTCTCTCGGGGTAGTGGTATTGAGCCCCATGTCAGACTTTGCACTCCATGTGGCATCTACTTGAGATTCCCTCTTTCCCTGTCCTTCTTCCCCTTCCCCACTTGCTCACACTGGTATGTGCTGTCTCTCAAATAAATAAATAAATAAAACTGACCAAAAAAAAAAAAAAAAAAGGAAAAGCAGATTTTAAAGCTTAATGAGCTATTTAAGTTTAATAAATTTAAACATTAGCCAAAAAAGTAACTGTTCATGTATGTTCTTATACAAAGTTATGTTTTTATTTTCTATTTTTTTTTCCAGAAAAATCAGTTTTGCAATGTGTAATTAGCTACTATGTGCAATTGAGTTACTGTGCAATGAAAGCCTCACTACCCTGTGGATGCTGTCATTATTTATATATTTTTTAATTTTGGAAGGGCAATCTGAGGGAGAATCTTGAAGAGTTTGGGGAATTTAAAAAAAAAAAAAAAAAAAAAAAGAGTCTCATATGCATCCGTATGAGTTGAACTGAGTTAGAAAGGCCAGACGTCATTCATACAATGGAACATGCCAAGCGAGTGCTTTCAAAATGACATGGTGTTTCTAGAAACTATGATCTAACTACCTCCTTTCAGTGGGATTTGAGTTGTTGATGGGCTTGGTTTTGCTAAATAAGCTTTGCTAGAGTACTCTTCTGCAAGACATTGTAGAATTTCCTTTATGGAGTTCTTTCAAGATTTAAATATCTTCAGTTCAGCTCAGGATATTTAGAGGCCCAGAGTCCTGCATAAAAGAGTAAAATTGGCCGTATAGAGGGTAATTGAGTTCCATTTAGCCAATGCTTAACAATTTGACTCGATTTTATGTGTCATCTTTGTTGCAAAAAATGCCTCTATTAGAATGGTACCAAATTGTTATATAAGGACACTGGTCCTAAAAAAGAATTTTTATAAGAGATCTTCATAGCATTTTCTGAGTAGGTATTTAAGCAATATATTGTTGACTGGTTGAATGCTAGTTGAATAAGTAAAATGACAACAAAGAAAATTAACATTGTGAAAGTTTATGTTGTTTGTTCACATCTCTTTATTGGTATCTATTCACATCAAATTACCCATATTTCCTTATTGTAGGTGTGTTACAAAAAGAAAAAAGGAAGAATGTAGGAATCCTTATTATCTTCTTTTTATTGACTTCACATTGAATATGGTCATTTTGCAGACTTATTTTGGAGTTTCTCCATCTTATATTCCAAGAATAGCCAAATGACTTAATAAAAATGTTCCCAAGGTATTATTACTCATTGGTTTTGAAATTTTACTTTCAACACCGTTCTCTAGACAAGTCATTTAATTTTCATACTTTAATTTTTTCATTTTCCAAGTGCTAGGACTATGACTGTTTTATGGGAATAAGTGAAAGTCCATCAAATTTTATTCAAAATAGATTTGAATTTTTTAAATGAAACCATGAAGGCTATATTACATAGAGCATCGTTTTATGTAATGACAACACAACTTATTATACTTGTCGCTTCCAGTGTGTAAATCATGTTGTTATTTGTCTCATCCCTGGCAATAATATGCTTGGAGGAAAGTAGGCATTATACTCAGCATCTAGTCCTATTCACATGTTTGTGGACAGTCTGGAAGACCTAACACCCATCCATCTTGCTATGTATTTATTTGTGTGTGGAAATGACTTCTCTGAAACAACGAATTTTGGAGGGGGATGCTTTGCCCCCGTTCTCTGAAGGGATGCAGTGGGGATGGGAAGCATCTGTATGAGAAGTACACTTTCTTTGTCTTGAGGCAGAGATAGAAGGTCGAAGGTGGGTTGTAACATGACATAAATGTTATGGCGTGGATAGTGATGTAAAGCTTCTGTGGATTACTTGAGAGGGGTGTGTGTGTGTGTGTGTGTGTGTGCGCGCGCGCGTGGATGTTTCCTCACATTCCATTTTGTCCCTTGGTCTTTCCTTATTTCATGTTAAACATGAGCAATCCTTAGCTTTGGGGAAGCTTATCTCTATATAACCAGGGAACTGAGGTATCACGTTTTGGCTTTTAATTCCAAAGCTGTGGTTCACGTGTAACACAGCAAGATCGGAAGTTTGTGCATCCAAGCAGAACCACTCTCCCTCTGAGGAGAGTTGAAGAGCCTCTGAATTTAGGAGAGGCAGGGAGAGGAGAAGGAACAGAAGAGTGAGGCACTGAAAGAAGTCTCTTGGAAGGAGATTGTGGAAAACAGAGGTCTTTCCTCAGTTGCTGAGGGAATTTCTTCTTGCAGCCTCACCCCTCCACGAGCACACTCACTGAGATGCTGCCCTGGGGAGATGAAGAGGAAAGGAAATGAAAGGTGAATGGACTGAGTTTACCCTGCAGGGTTCAACTTCAGTATAAATTAGAAATACTGTATTTTACACTTCTAGATGGAGTGGGACTTCCAGCTAGAGAGTAAACGCACTTTTAAAAAAATATAAGAAGTTAAATTTCTTGCACCCCTGTTTAGGTTTCACATGCTATTAAGACTTAACTGTCAGAGTCCCTTTAAGGACAAATAGCAAAGGTGGCCCCTCAGTATTTTCTTGCTTTTCTTGCCTGTCCTTTGAGTAACACCAGGCTTCTGACTTTCTTCCACCAGCTCATTTAGCTGTCATGTTGAACTGAACACGCAGCTCACTCAATGGCCATCACTATGATGGTACCTTCGACCCCATATGTGTACATGTTATGCAATGTCTTTCCATAAGCTCTCATTTCTTGGTAAGCAAAATGTGTTGACCTTTCTCATGTACAATTGCCTTAGGGCATTATGAGGTCATCTCATAAACCAGGTGGGTTCAACTTATGTTTTTCTGTTTTGACATATATAAGGAGTCATGTATTTTCATATCTGTTATAATAGCTCACTAGGTTATGATTCTTAAGTACAGGGGTACATACATAGATTAAACTTAATGGTGTAAATATAGAATGTAATCTGGGGGGAAGATGTTTCCACACTGGGTCTTGATCTCACACACCACCACCAGTGACCTCAAATCCTCAGCAAGTCATTTCTCATTGTGGGATACAAGTAAACAATTATATACTGTGGAACAATTACCTGAGCATTTGCATTTTAATAGAAGATGTTTAAAAATGCTGTGTAATTTGTAGAAAAAAAGTTGATGTGATTATATATTAAAAAAAGATTGTTCAGTAAAGCGGAGCCTCAGAGAAAGTTAATGGCCTAATGATCAACTGAGAGAAGAAATGTGTAACATCTAAAAGTAATAAGGACATCCCTTTGAGTGTCACCTTTTAAGATTTTTGTATCCTTATTTAATATTTAAGTTATATACCTTCAGACAGTATATCATTATATATTCAAAGGTAGGTGGATAATTATATATCCATGTGTGGATATATTATATATAGTTATATAGACAAATATATACAACATAGAGCCCATTATATATTATATATACAATGTATATAAATATACACTCATATATATATCAAGAGCTATTGCTTACTATTATTCCCTGAGTTCTCTACTTTTATTCATGGTGAAGTTTCCGTTTTGGATCACTTGTTACATGGTTAGAATCCTTTCTTAATTGTTTTTCTTAGTGTTTTTAATAACACTTTTTCCTTAGTCCTAGATAGGTGAGTGGTGTGATGTCCAAGTATGAAATTCCAAAGTCTCAGCTCCCTTTTTATGACTTGTAGGTATATTTGCACTCTCTTTTAGCTTCATGGACTGAAGAAGAATAGTCTGCTATCAGTCTTTTGGCACCATTTTGGTATGCTGGAAGTGAAATGTATGGATACATTTAGATCTAATAACAGAAGACCAATCTCAAATGCCCCCCGGCATGCACACATCTCATAATACTTGATTTTTCCCAGTGCTCAGGCTTTAAGGATCTATGCCAAAGGCTCTAAGCCTGGTTTCAGGTACCTTTTCCCAGAACCAAGGCATCTCTTACATTTCAGCAGCCATTGGACCTAGCAAGGAATTGGAAGTATTAATGGAGGAAAATGGAACTGCTTGGACTCATGCTGAATTAATCACTTACGTGTTCCATAAATTAATTGTTAGGTAAAACATAGTCTAGACTCATGCTGTTCTATGGGAATCTCTAACTACTTCTGACTTGGCTGTGGACATACAGTATAGCTATCTCCAGTTTCACCTAAGCAGGTTGTAAGTCTCAAGTGAACCCTTCTCAAAATAGGAAAATAATAATGCACTGAGGGTAAGAAGAAATTGAAGAGCAGCTCAAAAAGGCCCTTAGAAGCAGTTTTCCTTTGAGTGGGCATGACGCTAATGGAGCAGATAATAAACTCTCTTTAGGTGCCAGAGAAGGGCTGTCTTCTACTTATCAGGTATTTTGAACTAGGGTAGTCCCCAGGCATACTGAAGAGCATACCAAACACAGCCGTTCCATTTTCATCACTAGGAATAGGGCAGGGCCTCCCATACAGATGCACAGGACTGTTTATACTGGCAAAACAGCCCTTACTTTACTGATTTTCATTCTCCGTCTTACCAGATTAAGATACAGAAGTGGAAGTTTTCTTCTCCAAGGGAAATGGTTTTAGAACAATGAAATCAGAAATATGGTTTTGTGGACATGCTCCTTAACACATTTTATTTAAATTTTATTCTATCTGAAAAATGGGGGGTATGTGAGGAAGGAAACACTTCACACCCAGGGGACGCTTGAATGCTAAATTCTATTGCTTCTCACTTTAGCGCTGGTGAGCACTGCTTTGTTTAGTATATTGACTCCAGATGTTGCAAAATACCCAATTCTTTTAGGAGAGCTCAGATTTCCTGCACAATGGCTCATGGTTACACTCACTATGTAATACACATGCCCCAGCACTATAACTAATGGCTACAATGTGTATATCTGAAACAGTACTTGCATTTTATTCCCAAATAAGTACTACTCTGCTACTGGGGACCAAAAACCTCAGTGATATAAAATTAGAGGTAGTACACTGAAATATTTGAACAAATACCCTCAGACATAGACAGTGAATATACTCTGGGATGAATGATTCCTTTTATTCTTCCCCTCATCTAATCCTTGTGAAAATCCTTTAAGTGTTGTTATTACCTGTCATGTGCCTAGGATTGCACAACAGGTGCCAGAGCTGGGATGTGAGCCCAGTAACCTGATTGCAGAATCAGTGTTCTTCACTACCTCATAAGCTTTGGAACTTTCCTATAATTACACTGTATTACAGTTTCCTCAATGCTGAAACAAGGATAGGTAAATTAAGGTTGATAAAGCATTGACCGTCTGGTACATATTAAGCATTCAAGAAATAGCTTCGTTGTTATTATAATAATTATTTAGTATATATTATGTACTAGGTATGAGGCTAAGCATCTTATTTAATATATATTAGAAGATATTAAGGAATTACAAGAGTGCTCTGTGCTAGCAAGAAGTGGAAGGTACCTTGGGAAAATATGATGAGGGCTTTCATGTAATCTTTTGGTCTGGGGAAATTTCTCTCTGAAGGTGAGCTCCAGCTATTTCTATAAAGTCAACAGGGATTTGTATACTAGAGAAGACCAGGGAGAAGAGTAATATATAAAAATATTGTAGATTCATTTTGGGGGTGGAAGATGAAGGGCTTCCTGATCTAGGTTAAAGATTCTGGGTTTATTCCATGAACAGCTAAAGGTGGTTACAGGATTTCAGCAGGAGAGTGATGTGATCAGATTTGGCTTTTAAGAGCATTCTGGGTGCTGTGTAAGGAATGGATAGAGCTGCACAGGAGTGGCTATGTAGAGATCAATTAGGAGTTTATTTCAGCAGCTGTTAAGAGAGATAATAGTAAATAGTATAAATAAGGGTTGTGACACTGGGGAAGAAGATTCTGTCTTTGTGGATTCAAGAACCATCTAACGTGGTGGAAAAGAATGGATTAGCAAATTGCATTCTTATGTCTAGTTCCCCCAACCCTTCCTCCCTGACAGTAGAATAGGACTCTAGTGTAGTTATTAATCCTGGGTTGTGTTTATTTCTGGGTTATACCTGCCTCTGTATCTTCCACCCTATCTTCCTTGTTGTCTCCTTCTGCATTTCCATTTCCAAACTCAGCTCTAAACCTCCCTCCATTGCCATTGCCCTAGCCTTGACTTACTCCCACCTTCCCACTATTCAAGGAGGTTCTGATATTATTTTGAGCAAGTATTTTATTTGACAGAAATTAAATTAAGTTACTGGGGTGATTCAGTGGATTAAGCATCTGCCTTCGAGTCAGGTTATGATCCCAAGGTCCTGGGATTGAGCACTCGTGTCCAGCTCCCTGCTCAGCAGGGAGTCTCCTTCCCCCTCTCCCTCTTACTTTTCTTCTCCTCTCCCTGCTCATGCTCTCTCTCTCAAATGAATGAATAAAAAAAAAAATCTTCAAAAAATAATTAAAATTTTTGAGTGAACACACCCTCTGCATCCTAGCATTAGAAAAAGACCTTTTTAATAAAAAAAAAAATATCCTTAGTCTTTTTGCAGAGAGAACTCAATAATCTGGTCTCATTCATGGATTGAATAAGCATATGAGATTATTCTACTTATTTCTACCAGTAATCACTTTTATAGGTTGAAGTTCTATTCTCAAGAACCTTTTCTACTAGACCGATACCATTCCTCTTTCTCGTTTATCATCAAAGAGTCAGAATGGTTTTAGAACAAGAGTGCACAATTAGGAAAATCATCTTGCATTGGTAAGAAGGATGATTTGGAGTGCAAAACAGTTTTGAAAGTCTGTACTAGCAGAGGAACATTGTGGTGAACAGAAAAAAACCTTAAATTCAAGGTTATGTAAATTTGTGAATGTTATCATGATCATTTATTTGACAGATATGTGAGTTTCTATCATGTATGATAATGAAATGAGGTAGATTTGCAGAGATTTTCAAGGGCCAAATTATTTTCAACCTTTGAGCCATGGCATGAAATTTAGCCTTTATTTGAAGTATGGTAGCATGATACTAGAAGGCTTTAACAGGGAAAAAGCATTATTATGTTCTCTAAAAGATCACTGCAGTGCTTAGATTTAAAGATGGTGGGTTAGTGGAAACCAAGACTTTGCAAATAGAGGGGGCAAAAAACCTTAGGAAATCTGATTTCAATTAAATATTAGAAGGTACTGTAATAATGTGATCACGTAAAATAAGCAGAGCAGATCTCTTGTAACATTCAGACATGAAACTGGACTAGAACACCAATGAAAAGGATTGGGTAACTTAATGGAGAAAAACTCCTTGGGGGGAATAGCACAAAAAAAGTCAAAGGCAAACAAAATGGGAGATAAAAGACAAGAAAATTAGAAGGCTGTTTCAGTGGGTCCATTCTCAAATTATTGTCATTCTAAAAAGAGAAAATGGAGGAATAGAAATTTTCAAAGACCCCAGTGTCTCACAACTAAATGTTCTGAATTGCCAGACTTAAAGGATTTACCAAGTAACCAACACAACAGATGAAAATGATACATACCTAGTCATATTACTGTAAAGTTTCTGAACACTGGAGACACATTTTCCAGAAGTAAGCAGAGTTTCATGCAAATTATGAGGATTGCAATGGGTTTAGACTTCTTAGCAGTGATATATAAATTAGAAGACAGTAGAACAATTCTTGAAAAATTCTGGGTGAAGTGCTTTCCATTCTAGAATCTAGATTATTTTACTCTAAAGTACCACTGAAGAATAAAGATAAGTAAGTAGATTTTCAGGTATGCAAGTTGTTAAAATTCACCTCTCCTGCTTTCTTTCCCAGAAAGTTACCAGAGGATATCCTCCATGAAAATGAGGAGTAAGTCAAGAAAGAGGAAGCATGGGGTCCATGACAGAGAAAAAAATACTAGCAAGAGTAGCAACAAGAATCTTCTAGATGATAATGAAGGGGGGATGTCAGAATGCTCTTTGTGAATGAGGTTTAAAGGCCAGCTGGTTTAGATAGAATAGGTGAGAAGAAAGAAGCAATAGAAATCTCTTTAAGAAAAAAAAGATGCAATTGAGAAAGTATGTAATGTGTGCAAATGTATTGAAGAAAAATGTCACAGCTGGGGAAGAGTGAGGGTTAAATTTATTATAAGTGTCGAGAATAACTAAATATGCAATAGCATGGCTCTGAGTAGCATTCATGCAGTGACAAAAATATAAATGCTATATCTATACATAACCAAAATTAGATAAAAATATGTCAGAAGGAGGAAGCCATAGAAATTGAATGTGTGGTTTCTGGAGGGGAATGGTAAGAGCCAAATTGTCATTTTCTTTAGATGGAGGTAAATAGAAATAATTCCTTCAAATGAAAAATCAAGAAGTCGTGTGAGTATCGTGATTGCCTTTGCCTACAACTAGACTCAGTGTTCTACTTTGTGAAAAAATGTTTATTGGAGAGCCAAGACGTGAGAAAGTTTGCTTCCCGCATTTAGGACTCTCATGACCACCCACAGAGGAGGAAGCTGAGTAACATAGTGCTACGTAGCCATGTTAATGTTCAGTCAAGGATTACATAATTTTCAGTAAATGGTTTAGAAACAACAATGCTTAAGCAGTCTCTGTCCTCAGCTCACAACCCTCCTAAGATGATAGCTACCTTTATAAAATCAAGTTCATTATAGTGTTTATCAAAATGTGCTCTGTATCCATCAGTACAGTGTTTTTTAGAAGAAAGCCAAATATATCCCTTTTGGGAGAAAAGAAGAAGCATTTTATATACATATTTATACGACACATGCACAGAGAAAACAGATGAATTGAAAGTGACTATCTCTGAGAAGTATGATAGGACTATGAATTAAGGGATTTCTTTTTTAATGAAACTAGTGGAATTAATTTCTTTTAACCACTTACATGTGTAACGGATAGAAGTTACAATTGCATTTTTCCAACGATGACTCTTCCTGCTTTGTTAAAAGTGGACTGTGGTAAAGGGAGACAAAGAAAGGGAGAATGGAGGGTTTTGCAGTCATCAGAAGGTTGACGATGCTGTTAATCCTAAATAGCACCAGGGCACTGGAGTAGTAGATGTGGGAAGTTTTCCAGTTTTCTCTGATGACCCGACTATTAGAGTGGATGATGGCAATAAATCTCGAATTACCGGGACCAAAGAGAGGGGTAGAAATGAATTTGTTGAGAGTCAATCTTGGATTGAACATGAAAATGAGGGAAGGCAGAGAAAAGGAACAACAAGGGGTGACTGACAGTTTTGTGGCCTGGCCCACTGGGGGATCACAGTCCTGTACTGAGATGAGAATAACCAAAAAAGAAGTGGTTGTAGGGAGAAAATCAAGGATTTTTTTTGGACACCATGTTCAGTTGGCATTGATAACTACACATCCTAGTCTAGAGATGGGATAGGCTCCAACTTTCCCTGCTTCCCTGTGAGGTCCTGAGCTCCTGTGTTCCAGGACTCACCCATTTTCATTCCCTTTTATAGCCAGCACTGTCAGGGAGGTAACAGCATTAGATCTAAAGTTCATAGTTGTCTGTAACTCACTAGTGATAATGGATCCTTGTTGTTTCAGTCTTTCCCCCATCCTAGAAAACACATCATAATTCTTGTCGCCTGAGTTCCCTGAAGGAATATTGTGAGCATCAATAAGATATCTGTAAAGCATATTGAGCTTTTGGGGGAAGAAAGCTGTTTTATAAATTATGAAGTATTAGAGTGTTGACAGGCTGTGAGGTGCTGGCTAGGAATATTCACTGCCTGTCCAATCAAAAGAAAAATGTAAAACATTAGATAAAAAGGTGGACCTGCCTTAATGTTGTGAGGCTTTTTCTTGGTCCTCTTCTCCCCCTTTATCTTGTCTTTCTCCAGGAGTAGCACTCTTAGATAAAAGGCTAATCCTCCAGTGTGGTGGGAGGTGGGAAGGAGGGATTTAATTGATGAAGTGACTTGAATGGAGATAATATAATACTCGACAGTTACCAAAGGTGCAGAGCTTTAAAAAAAAAAAAAAAAAAAAAGGAAAAGGCAAGGAATGCATAAAAATTTGATGAGGAGACTGCCATTAGCTACTTTTTTTCTTCTCTGTTTTAGCCTCCCTGCATTTGCTCTATTTCTCTTCTCCATGTCTTTCATGAACTTCCCTCACACCAGCAACACACAGGCAGATTAGGAAGTTAGTCACTCAGGTCAGCATGTTTAAATTCTCCTGATACTTCGTATTCTGTGAGCATTCCCCCGGATGCAAAAACTCAAGGGCACTGGAGAGCTTCGATAGACGTATTCTCAGAATCTGATACTGAGCAAGCAGTAGATTTACACAATGGTATTTTCAACAATCTGATTTAAACAGAAGTTTCTTTTCATTCATTTGCCAGTGGAAAACAGAAAATGAGAGGGTGATTTGCAATTTTATAAAAGTAAAAAAAAAAAAAAATGAGAAAGCTTTTTCAGCTCACAGCATAAAGGAACCCTGTTTGCTTAGTTGTTTTGCCCAGTTAACTAATCTAAGTATAATTATCTCATTTACGGAATACCAATAAAATGGAACCTATGCACAAGCTTTTTATGAGGGTTAAATGAGATAATTACTATAGTGTGCTAAGTAAAATGCTTGCTGCTCTCTGTTTATACTGCTTTTTAATTTTTATTACTTGTCTTAAGGATGTTTTCTGCTAAGGTATTTGGCATTTATCTCTGACTTGAGTAAACCGTACTATGCTGTGTGTGTGTGTGTGTGTGTGTAAAATTTATGGGAGGAAAAATATGAGCTATTTGCACCTGTATACATGAGATGAGGCTGGTCAAGAGAGAGGCAAATCAGTTAGCTAAGGGTGAACACTTTTAAACCTTGCCCTCAATTGAAAGTAAGTATAAAAGAAAAAAAACCTATGTAAGTTATAAATACCTTCATAGAGTCATATAATGACAGCTTAAAAGTTCTTTCCAAATGGTCTGATCTAACCCTGAGATGTTAGATCCCCTTCTAGGAATACCAGTTAAGGGAATTTTCACTGCACCAGCATTTCATAAACACATTCTGCTCCACTTAGTCCATTTGTGTGATACTAATGGAGTTTAGCTTTGTTTTTAATCCATTTTTCCTAGAAATTACATAGAATACATGTGGAAAAGGAGAACATTGAATGATCAGCCTAAGTACAGCTTTTAAGACAAACCTGTTGAGTTACCCAGTCTTAAATTTGCATTTATCACTAGCATATCTGACTGCCCATCGAGGCAACATAACTTCAGTTCTAAACATACGAAGTTTGATGCAAACTTGTTGTAAAGTTAATTTCACGTGTTGCAGTAGAGGATATCAAGCTAATAAAAATGGGGTCCTAACACTTCCCCAGTCATATTCAAACCATTTAAAGGGGAAGATTTGGTAGAAAAAGACAAGTCAATAATAACAAAAGTACAGAAAATAAATAAATAATGATAAGTTAGAGTTTTCTTTAAAAAATTGATGTCAAATAAGTATAATACACTTGTACCTTAAAAAAACTAGGGAAAGAAGAACTTATCAGACTCAAAGCACATTGAAGGAAGAAAATAATAAAAATAGGAATCAATGAAATTGAGAACAGAAAACAACAAGGAAATCTTTGAGACCAAAAACTATTTATCTGAAAAAGTTGATATTTTTCCGAAGAAAACATATAGGTGGCCAATGGGACATGAAAATATTCAACATCCCTCATCGTCAGATGAAAGCAAATCAAAACCACAATGAGGTATCACTTGACACCTGACAGAATGGCTAAAATAAACCAGTATTGTTGAGGATGTGGAGAAAAAGGAAAACTTGAGCACTGTTGGTAGGAATGTAAATTGGCACAGCCCTGTGGAAAACATTATGGAAATTCCATATTGTAATAGTATAATAGAGTAATAGAAAATACTCTATTTTCAAAAGAGTGAAAGTAGAAATACCGTATGATTCAATAATTTCACTATTGGTGGTTATTTATATATACATCCCAGTGTTTATTGCAGCATTATTTACAATAGCCAAGGTATGGAAGCCACCTAAGTTTCTATGGATAGACGAATGGATAAAGAAGATGTGAGATATACACACAGACATAGACACACAATGGAATATTATGCAGCCATAAAAAGGATGACATTGTGCCATTTGCAACAACATGTGCAGACATAGAGAATATTATGCTAAGTGAAATGAGTCAGACTGAAAAAGACAAATAACATAGTTTCATTCATGAGTAGAAATGAAAAAACAAACAAATGTATAAACAAAAAGCAGAAACAGAGTAGGAAATACAGAGAACAAACTGATGGTTGCCAGAGGTGTGATGGGTGGGGAGTGGGCAAAAAATGGGTGAAGGGGAGTGGGAAATACATGCTTCCAGTTACACAATGAATAAGTCACAGGGATAAAAAGCACAGCACAGGGAATAGAAACAACACTATTCAGTAGTATTGTATGGTGACACATGGTAGTTAAAATCGTGGTGAGTATGGTCCAATCACTGTGTTGTATACCTGAAACTAGTATAACCCTGTGTAGCAACTATATTCAAATAAAACATTTAAAAAAGATAGCCCATATGAAGAAACTGTAATAGATGATCAACTTATATTTAATGTTACATGGAGTTTAGTATTCTACCATCTTTATTCTTTCAGAAGTTTGGCAACATTAAAGAGGCATTTCTTCATCTGGGAGAAAAAGATTATGATATTTTTTAAAGTATGGTATTTTCTCAGGAATCAAGGGAAAGAAAAAAAAAATCAATGGAAGAAAATAAGGAGATTGCAAATGGATTGACCAAATTCTTCAGAACGTGGGATATGACAGTAAAGCATTAAAAACTACTTAACTTGTTGACTCCTGGATAAAAAATGCTAGGAAAACAGAATATACACTTGAAAATAATAAATTTGCATATTTATAGACTATACTTTGCTATCTTTTAGGGATTAGTCTTTCTGAAGCCTGTAGTCTTCTAAGGGTGCTGTCTACATTTGTCGCCCTAAGAGTGAGTGCTTTAAATTTTATATCCTGAGGGCCGCCTGGGTGGCTTAGTGGGTTAAAGCCTCTGCTTTCGGCTCAGGTCATGATCCCAGCATCTTGGGATCGAGCCCCGCATCGGGCTCTCTGCTCAGCAGGGAGCCTGCTTTCCTTCCTCTCTCTTTCTGCTTGCCTCTCTGCCTACTTGTGATCTCTGTCAAATAAATTAAAAAAATAAAATTTAAAAAAAAATTTACATCCTGAGAACTTGTCTCACTTTATCACTATCTGATCACCATTCACTTTGAGCTAGAATCCCAAATGTCTTATGCTTTCCAAATGATAATAAATTGTTTACTAGACTTCAAAAGAATTTGAAGTTTGGTTTCTCATCACCTGGCTGTTGAGGAAAACTTCTATCTAATACTGGGTGATGTGGATCTGAATTAGCAGCCCCTCTAATTGCAGGCCAGAAAGAAATACACTCCAGAAGATAAGGCTGTTGTCCTGGATCTTAAATTATTTCTGCAAACATTGTTTCCAACACAAATGTGCAGTAAGAAGTTTAAGTTAGAACACACAGTAACAAAACAAGGTACACTACTTTTAAGAACTATCAGAAGTAACAGGCAGCACAAGCAAATTCTCCACCCTATGGATCTATCTTAGAAATATAATGTTCAATGAAAACAGCATACCCAGGAAAATACGTGGAAATAATGGAAGAGTACAAAAGCACAATTTAAAAATAAAATTTAAGCATTACTACAAGGGTGATTAAAGAACATTTTAAAAAAGTAAGGGAATGTTATACACAAAAAAGAGGCAGTAGTTTTGGAGAAGAAGACAGGCTATGGGATAGGGAAAAGGGATGTAAGCATTGAGAGTGTTCTGGTTCATGCAGTCTGTGCCCTCCTTAATACCCATCACTGCAGTTAACCCATCATCCCACCCCGCTTCCTTCTGGAGCTCTCAGTTTGTTTACTGTAGTCCATAGTCTCTCATGGTTTGTACATTTGAAAGGCTAAAGATTTATGCGATCTGAAGAAAAAACAGAGTATGGTTTGTACATTGAAAAAAAAGTCTTCTGGTGGTGAATTCACAGGTGGTCATTATACTTTTAAATGTTTCATGATTAACATACAGGGTACTTAAAATAGTTTGTGTATATTTAAATATAGAGGTTGAAAAATAAACTTGAAGGACAGTTAATCTGTAGCATATTATTATTAATACATACACAGGCAAGTAATTGTATTCTAAATTAATAACGGCTTTTATAAATCAATAAGACAAAAAGTATAACAGCAGAAGGTTATATCATAATTTTAGATAAATTTTATAGAAGTAAACATTAGTGTTTATGCAGATTACACTAAGGAGATACCATTTCAAACCCATCAGATTTGCAAACATAAAAAGGGTGATAAAATATCAAGCCTGATGAGTATTTGGGAAGATAGGAATGATCTTACCCTGATGGCAGAGCTATAAACTGGTATAGTCATCTTAGAGAGAAATTTGTGAAAATCAAAGTCAGAATGTCAAGATTTTATGACAATATAGTAGCAATCCTAGATCTGAATGTGTATCTTACAGAATGTAAACATCTTTGTGTAAAAGATGTTAATTTCTTCATCAGCAAACATGAATAACTGTGGAATATTCATGTAATGGGATGTCATATATATGTTGAAATAAGCAAACTAAATTTAGTATTAATAAAGATCTCAAAAATGATGTTAAGTTTAAAAGTTATAGAAATACAAACAAAAGATTTATACAAAGATGTAACAAGAACACTGACATACATATTTTATGAATCTATGCATATTGAATGTATACACAAACCAAAAAAGATTTTGTCTATCATGCTTTATTTATTATAAAATATATCTGAAGGAAATAGAGGAAAATTTTAATATTTGCTAAGTCTGGGATGTAGTTCATGCCGCTTTGTAAAATATCTTAATTTTTTTCTGTACCTTAAAAAATGTTAAATATATATGTAAGAAGCCTTTAAGAAGGTTGATGAAATATTCACATATATGTTGCAAAGCCTTCCTCTTTATATCTACGCTGTGAAAGTCAAATGTTAGGTGAAAGCTAGTTGTCATGCAACACTCATAAATCTTATTAGAAAATGTATGTAGGGGCACCTGAGTGGCTCAGTGGGTTAAGCTTCTGCCTTCAGCTCAGGTCATGATCTCAGGGTCCTGGGATTGAGCCCCACAATCTTAGGGTCCTGGAATCAAGCCCCAAATCAGGCTCTCTGCTTATCAGGGAGCCTGCTTCCCCCTCCTCTCTGCCTGCCTCTCTGCCTACTTGTGATCTCCATCTGTCAAGTAAATAAGTAAAATCTTTAAAAAAAAAATGTATGTAAGGAAGAATAATAGACATGAAATATTCTTTGCTTTCCTTTAAATAAAAAATTGCAGTTAAAATGAAATTTTGTTCAATATTGATAAATCATAGTTTAATATAGTTTGATTTGTTTTCAAGGTAAAATCACAAACAAAATATTTACTATGAACTTTTGATCCTGTTTGAGGTAGATTTAAGTGTCCTCTCCTAAGACCCATTTTTTTTTTTTGAAGCAAAGAAAGACTTGTTGTAAACTGCAAATTTCTCTGGACATTCTAGATGGATAAAATAATTTTCGCATAGATTTAAGTGTTAAACTGAAGAGATGTTTAAAATAACGTTTTCAAAGACCAGTTTTATATTAGTCTCTCTAAAATATTTTTTTCTTTCTCTTATCTTCCTAACCACCACCAAGACTGACGAGTAAGATTCACCCATATAATAAAGAACTAATCCACACAGTGTGTGTGTGTGCGCGTGTGTGTGTGTGTTCATGTGAAGACGATTGTGGGGAATAGTAGCTACTAGCTAAGTGACAGTAAAATGGCAAACTTTGAATAAAAGTTTATAAAAGCAAATACACTTTTTTAATTCTTTTTTTTTTTTAAGATTTTATTTATTTGAGAGAGAGAGAGAGGAGAGAGAAAGGGAGAGGGGTGAGAGAGAGACAGAGACTGTGAGCAAGGGCAGGGGAAGAAGGAGAGGGAGAAGCAGGGAGCCTGATGCAGGACCCTATCCTGGACCCCAAAATCGTGACCTGAGCGGAAGGCAGACTCCCAACTACTGAGCCACCCAGTAGTTTTTTTAATTCTAAGAAAAACGCACCAAATAAGATTAATAGAAAGTAGCTTGACTATTACATATGTGGAGATCAGATTTATACAAATCTAATCTGATAATTTGGAAATATAGGTGCCTCTTTAGACATAACCCTCCCCCTGGCAAAAATGTAATAATGGATCTCCTTTGGAGCAGTCGTCTGTTGGAAGATACTTCCCCTCCTCAGTTGCCATGAGCAGTGACTAATGAGATCCAAATGAAAATCATTGGGTGGGGTTTCCAGAATAGCTCTTGAAAGGGCTGCCACTTGGATGTGAGAACAGTTTGTTGTTCCCCTGACTCTGCTGGAAAATGAATGCGATGGCTGGAATATCAGCAGCTACTCCAAGACCTTAAGGGCGGAAGATGTGTGCTTTAGATGGTGCTGGAGAAGAACGGTTATAAAAGCTTGATTCTGTAATGATTTCATAGAACTGCCCTGCCAGGACTGGACTATTTTACTTGAGAAAATAAACCATTAATTAAAAACAAACAAACAAACAAAAACCCCAACAACAGCTTTGGTCAGTAGGACTCGGTTACAAACAGCTGTATCAAGTTCCTAATTAATACAGAGTCTGAAAAATTCATAGTCAGTAATCTAGGTATAACCCTTGTATGGGTGCATCTTCATTTGTGAGAAACCTCGTGGGGAGAGGATAAGGAATTGGGATTTTTATCTGTAAGTTAAAGTGTTCTAGAAGAAAATCAGGTGATCATGATAAAATATAAAATTCCTCCTGTAGTTGATGTGATGAGAATTAGGAAAGACATTGAATAAGCTGATAAAAGCAATTGAACCTTCGGAAGTTCAAGTTTCTGAAGAATAAAGACTTTTGCTGCTCAAAATACCCAATTTTGTAGAATTTTCAGGAATACAAGACAGAAGAGCAAAGAGTTGAAAGTAAGGTAGAGGAGAGAAACCTCAATGATAAGCATAATTTTTTTTTTTTTTCGATATCCAACTGCTGAAGTTTGCAAGTAGAATTTTTGGAGCATACCAACTTTTATTTATGTGTCATGAAGAAATAATTTACTTTAGAAATATGATGACTACACATCATTATGAAAGCATACTGTGTGCTATGTCAATGAAGAATAGGGAAAATCGTATGAAGCTCATACTAAAAGGAGAGTTGAGTCCACGTAATAATTTCCCATAACTAGTTAGTATAGCAACTAGGAATAGAATTCACTTCTAATAACCCTGTGGCATAGAATTCATGTATTTTCTAAAATATTTAACATATTTTGTTTTGAAAAATAGTCTTTTGTTTAAATGCAGTTTTCTAAATTTTACTTTTTGTAGTTTTCTAGCAATGTAATAATTATTTTCTATTTAATAGAGATTAATCATTTGTGATATTAAATAAAATATTAATTTCAATTCTAGAAACAAGGTTAAAAACTAAATATAATTGAGGATTAGAGAAGTTATAGCTTTATGATATTCAAGTTTATTTATCACTGAGGAGAACACCTGAAATATCTACTCAAAAATTTCTTAACCATTTGTCATAATCAAAACCAAAGCAATGAAGGAAAAAACCCTCTAAAATTTAAGATATTTTTACATAGATTAGATGTAAATTAAAGGCAAATCAGTGTTTATCAGAGACCAGCTAAATAATGAGTAACTTTAGATCAATTATGCCCTTAAATAGAGGAGAAACAAGCTAATTTAGAGCAAGTCTAAGCAAATACCTCTAGCATTAACCTTCACTGCAGTTTTAGCTCAGGAAAATAGGAGAATGTTCAGAAGCAGCCATCCAAGCCATAGCTGTTGAATTCTGGCAGAAATGGTAATGTTTAGTCAGAAGATTCTAGACTTTGTCAAATTCTGATATACCCAGAGATCTTTGGGGGCTTATTTAATAGGTACTTCTGCCATTGTTGATATTTGTATAAATTCTGCTCTGTTTAAAAACAGATCCCTCCCAGGGACACCTGGGTGGCTCAGTCAGTTAAGGGTCTGCCTTTGGCTCAGGTCATGATCCCAGGGTCCTGGGTTCTAGTCCCACATTGGGCTTCTTCTTCAGTGGGAACCTGCTTCTCCCTCTGCCCCTTCTGCTCTCCTTGTTTGCATGCACTCTTTTCTGACAAAATCTTTAAAAAAAAAAAATCACACTTTTTGTGCTCTACAATAGTTTCTAGTTTCTATAAGAGAGACTTTCTATTTCTTGAAAGTTTGAATATACCACTGATAAAATAATTAGGGATCAGATGCTTTTGGGATGTAATTCTTTGAAAAAGAATTGTGTATTGTGCCATGGTCACTGGAATATTGATATTTTATTTTCTTTTAGGATCAATTTTAATTGTTCATTCTGAAACCATATGTTGAAGTTTTCTCCTCTGCAGCAATTGATGTCTTACTTAGATTGTTCTGTGGAAAAAACAACTCACTAGTATAAATCCAAACAGGAGATAAATCAAAATTACGATTAAGGAGTGTGGTTTTCTTTCCCCTTTTTTTTTGTTTTGTTTTGTTATAAGAATTGTGGTAAGCATTAAGACCACTTAATTATAGAATTAAAATAATAAGGGATTACAGTTACAGACCAGAATATAAATACTATAAAAATAAAAATAATTTCAGAAACAAGATGATATAAATACAATGAAAGAAATCAGATACATGATACATTTGATTGATTTGAATTTATCTCCCAAGCCTTAAAATGTTGCAGAGTTCCAAAAACAAAGCAATAAGAACAAAAACAAAAGTTAAAATTGCGCAAATACAACATAACCCCTTAGAATAACAAACTAACAAAGAAGTAAACAATTCTTCACCCAGATGAAAAAGTAAATGTGGCCATTAGTTCAGAAGTTTGTTTCTAGTACTTGAGTATTATAAAGAATGCTGCTGTGAACGTTTGTGTCCAAATCATTGTGTGGTGAAATATTTTAATTTCACGTATGAAGGGTTGAAATTACCAGGTCATATGGTAGTTATTTTTAACATTTGGAAACTGCTAAGCTTTTCCAATATGAATGCATCACTTTACAGTCTCTCCAGTGGTATGCAAAGATTTTACCTTCTCTCCACCCTAATCAGCACTTGTTATCATCTCTGCTTTTATTTATAGCCATTCTAGTGGATGTAAATTGGTTGTAGTTCTTTGTGGATGTAGATTTCATGGTGGTTTTGATTCTCATTTCCCTAATGAATGCTGATGTGTTAGCTTTTCATGTGTTTATTAGCTATTCCAGTATTGTCTCTGGTGAATACTCTCTTCAGATCTCTTCAAAAAATAGTGGGCTCTTGCCCATTTTGGAATTTTATATATATATAAAATTAAATATATATATATATTTAAATTAAAATATATATATATTTAATTTTTGAGTTGTTAATGTTCTTTGTATGTTATAGATTACAAGTGCCTTGTGAAATACGTGTTTCGCAAATAGGTCTGCTTTGTGGATTTTCTTATGATTTTCTTAATGATTTCTCTTGAAGTGTGAAAATTTAAAATTTTGTTGTAGACTAATTCATTTTTTCTTTTAGTATTTATACTTTTGGTCTTCTATCTCGGAAACGATTGCCTAATCCAAGGTTTCTTTTAAGAGTTTCTTAGTGTTAGATCTTACATTTCAATATATGATTCTTTTTGTGTTCTTTTTTGAATATGGTGTGAGGTAGGGGTTCATGGTTTTGCATGGGCATATCTAATCATTTTGGTACCATTTATTGAAAGGCCATTTTTTTTTTTTCCTCCAGTGAATTTTCTTGGCAGATTTGTTACAATTCAGTTGACCATAAATGTAAGGGTTTGTTTCTGACTCTGAATTCATTTCCATTTCTTTATGCCTATCTCCTATCTTCTTATTACTTTGTAGTAAGTTTTGATATCAGGAATTTTAAGTTCTCAAATTTTCTTCTTTCTCCATTGTTTTAGCTATGCTAGTTCCTTTCATTTTTATATGAATTTTAGAATCAGTTTGTCAACTTCTTCAAAAAAAAGTACCTATCGGGTGCCTGGGTGGCTCAGTGGGTTAAACCGCTGCCTTCGGCTCAGGTCATGATCTCAGGGTCCTGGGATCGAGTCCCGCATCGGGCTCTCTGCTCGGCAGGGAGCCTGCTTCCTCCTCTCTCTCTCTCTGTCTGCCTCTCTGCCTACTTGTGATCTCTCTCTGTCAAGTAAATAAATTAAAAAAAAATCTTTAAAAAAAAATAAAAAAAAGTACCTATGATTTTTGACAGGGATTGTGTTGATTCTGTAGATCAATTCAGGGAATTTTGCCATTTTATAATATTAAGTATTCTGACCCATGAACATGGGATGACTTTTAATTTATTTGGATCATCTTTAAAATATGTCAACAAGATTGCTTAAGTACAAATCCTGCACTTAACTAGGTTAAAATTATTCCTGAGTATTTTATTCTTTCTTATGCCATTTGAAATGAAAATTGGTTTCTTAATTTTATATTTAGATTGCTCATTGATAATATGTAGAAATCTAGTTGACTTTTATATTGATCTTCTATTCTGTGACATTGCTGAGTTTATTAATTTTGGTTCTATAGTGAGTCCTTACGATTTTCCCTATAAATGTTATGTTCTTTACAAACAGAGTTAGTTTTCTGTTTTCCCTTCAGATCTGGATGTCTTTTATTTCTCTTTATTGGCCACTTATTCTCAATTCAATTTTTAACCCAAAAAAGAATATTCTACTCAGTTACTTAGTTCCTATTTATCCTTTACCTCCCCTCTTTGTTTTGTGAGGGGGTAATATTGGTGGATATTTTTTGTTATGCTTTCAAATGCTTACAGCCTGCCAATATATAGATATAGAAATCCTTTCTAACCTTATGAGATCATTATTATTTTGTTATTGTGAAAAAGGGACCAATGATCGGGAGTTGTAGAATTTGATGTTCAATGTCATTATTGTTGCTTTGTTATTGTAAATACAGAGCCAGTGATCAGGAGTTACAGAATTTGATATTTAGCTGGTAAATTGGAAATTTTGACCTAGTCTCCTTCAGGCTATGAGCCAGGCTCTTCTCAGTACACTACATCAATTTGTTTTATAGTTGCTTAATAGGTATTTATTTTCTGAAATAAAAATGTCTTTGTCATGAAATTAGTATAAAAAATTTTGTGCAGTATAAGTTTTCAGTGTATCAAATTAATTTTAACTGAGTTTTCCCTGTTTTTATTTTTATTCTTTCAAAGAAAAAAAAAAGTCTGAATTTTAGTATCTTGACCTTGACCTTGTTTATATTATTTAGTTGTGAGAACTTACTGTTTTTTTCCTTCATGCTTAGACAGATTCATTGCTGCTTTATACTTCACTGAAGCACTACAGCTATATGAACATTTTGATGAGGAAATAAAGTCCATTGAATTGAGTTAACCATTGCCCCGGTCACAAAAGTCACTGGGCAGAAAAACAAAAACAAACACAAAAACCCTAAAAACCCAATAATCACCTGGCATCCTTTCATGAGTGAAAGAACCCAAGAAAGTGTAGAATGATAAATTCAACAATTTGAACTTAAATTATTAATAGAGAGTTTAGCATTAACCTGTATATGAAAGTGTCTCAAGATTTCACAAATCTATTCTGTCCTTATCTCATAGCAAAATGATTGCCTTTGTATTATGCCACATAATTTATAAAACTGTTAACTTTTAAAAAAAGACAAAACAGAGGATAAAAATATAAACAGTAGAATAACATTAAATATATGAGGATTAAATAAATATTCTTGAAACAAGGATCAAAGTACCCTATTCTTTTGTACCATTTATATTCTCTTCAGAGACTATTAGTCAAACAACATATTACTTACAGATACTGTTACTGTACACTGTAAGACGAGTAGGCTAAAGGTAGTATAATGTGGTTTCTGGTGGGGTTTTTTTGTTTGTTTTATTTTGTTTTGTTTTTGTTTTTTCCCCTGTTAGAGGGGAAAGTAGGGAAGGGGAGACAGAAAATCCCAAGCAGTCTCCACCCTCAGCATGGAGCCCCACGTGGGGTGTGATCTTACAACCCTGAGGCATGACCTGAGCCAAAATCAAGAGAGGGATGCTTAACTGACTGAGCCACCATTGTGCCCCTCTTTATGAACTTTAGGTGTTAGGTGCTATCATTAGAATTTTTTGCTATAATTGAGAAATTGCACTTTTATTTAACTTGAATTATCTTACTTTTTATTTAATAAGTGAATTTTAATCAATGTAAATATATATATTTAGCCATATATTTATATATATGGTATAGATGTGTGTGTGTATGTATGTGTGGGATGTGTGTATATAATACATATATTAACACACTTGCATACAGATACATATTATTGATGTCATATCATAGCTATCACATAAAAAATGTAACTCAGCAATTGCTTAAATAAAGTGAAAGTTTTGCTTTTTGTAGTACTCAGGATCATTTATCATCAGTAGCATGCATTCAGTACTTTGGATAAACACTATTGCAGATCCACCCTTCTGTCCAAATAGCTACACTGGCAAGGGAAGAGGAAATCCCAACATGGCAGTCATGAAACATACCAGCCATTTTTGTGTAATCAGGGTCATATTTGAAGCAGTAGATTAGTAAATAGATTTGTGGCATTTTGATGGCGGGACCAAATGTCAAAGAAAGATCTTACAGAAGGAGATTAAGGAAAATGGAGACTGACACAAAAACCTAGTCTAAGAATGAGCCAAAGTTTACCCGTGGTTTTCTCTTTCTTTCTTTCTTTCTTTCTTTCTTTCTTTCTTTCTTTCTTTCTTCCTTCCTTCCTTCCTTCCTTCCTTCCTTCCTTCCTTCCTTTCTTTCTTTTTTAAGATTTATTTATTTATTTGAGAGAGAGCAAACACCAAGATGGGGAGGGACAGAGGGAGACAGAGAATCCCAAACAGACTCCTTGCTGAGAGTGGAGCCAGACTCAGGGCTCAATCCCAGGACCTGAGATCATGACCTGAGTGGAAATCAGGAGTCTGTCATTCAACTGACTGAGTGACCCAGGTGTTCCTACCAGAGTTTTTATTAATTGGTTTTATCAGTCAGCATTATCTGGGGGCATACTGAAGTATTTCTTCTTTTGCCAGTCACCGAGGTGGGTGACTATAGTACACTGAGCTCTCCTTAAAGCGACCTCTTTTTGGAAAACTCAATTCTAGTATCAGTAAGTTACCACAAAAATAATAGATAAATGACTACCATTGTTGGAACAAGGTAGTATTCATAGTTATAGGGGAGTATTTGCTTTAGCAAGACAGAACCCAGTGCTGTTCTGTTATAGTTGTTTCATGAGTCCCTCTGAAATGAATCTCTGGTTTCAGAAAAAGAACTGATGGTTTAAAACATTTTTATTGAAAAACTAAATTCTCTTAGAAAAAGTGCCATTGAAAGGTAGTAGGTGCTTACCTTACAAAGTAGTTTTTTTACAAAGATCTTGTTTGATCTCAGGTTTGGATCCCGTATTTCTCAAGAGAATTATCCTGAAAAAATCAGAATCCCTGTGGGATTCTATATATACTTCAGGGATTATTTATGTAGATAATAAAGCCTGTGTTACTTCTAAAGTTCTAAAAGGACAGCAGTGCTTCCACTGTCCTCAGGTCTGGGTTATGTATAGTTTTAAATATCTGCTAATGCTAAAGAATTTTCCAGTTCTGTTCAGCATGTCTCATTAGGATATGGGTGACTTTAGTTTCCAATGATGGATAATCACAGATAAAGAGTATTCCATAATAAAGATTATACACTAATGTGCTAACCGTTGATATTTTTAGGTGTAGATTTGTTGTAACTGCTTTCTTTTAATGACTTACCTATACTTTCCAGATTTTTCTAGAAATAAAACGGATAGACTTTCTTGCCATACTACATACTCCCTAGCCTCACCTGCTAGTACAAATGATTCACATTTAAAGAAATGAATAAACTGGGCTTTTAAAGACTATTTTTCTTTTCCTTTTTAAAAGATTTTATTTATTTGAGAGAGAGAGAAAGCACAAGTGGAGGGTGAGGAAGGGCAGAGAGAAGAGGGAGAAGACGACTCCCCAGTGAACAGGGAGCCTGATATGGGGCTCCATCCCAAGACCCTGGGGTCATGACCTGAGCCAAAGACAGATATTTAACAACTGAACCACCCAGATGCCCCTAAAGACTATTTTTCTGATAATATACAAGTTGTACATAACATACCAACCCTGCTAGCTATTGTCTTTATAAAACATTATATGATGGTTCAAGGGCTGGGCAAAATACAGCAAGGATTATATACTCTGCTTACATTTAATGTAATGTAAAAATATATTACATTTCAAGTATCATTGATCATGTCATGAGTAATTTTCAATGCCATTAACAACCTTAAAACAGGTGAATTCATGCTTTGGTACCCATATGCAATGTCCAATAGAAAAAATCAAATTATGATTGATGCTTGCAATCTTTATAACCCAAATAGTATTTATTATCTGCACCCCAAAGACACACACTATTGAATTTAAAATAGATAAAAGAGTGCCTTGTTTTCAACAGTGCTAGGTAGTTGAAAACAGTTCCTATAAACAGTTCTAGTTGAGGCCACAGGTGGTGATTGATATTTGTCATTATTACAGTAATTTGAATTCAAGTTCAGAGCCAAATATAAAGGAAATTTTGTTTCTTCCTTTGAAGATTTGCAACCTGAAAAAAGCAAGCAAAACAAACCCATCTGTTATGATTCAGAGACTACTCTGTATTGTAGATCTTAGAAGGGACAGATGAAATAATAGTTTTTCAGAGCATATCCAAAGTATTGTGAAACTTTTCTGACTTACACTCTACAGCATATAGTTAGAGATGCAGCATGACTTTTGGGATAAAATATGCTTGGGTACTCAGGCCCTGAGGAGGTGTTTGGCTACAGGTGAGGTCCCAAGAGTCAGAATTCTTGGAGTGTGTCCTCATTCAACCACTAAGGTGTAACCCTGAGCAAGTTACTCAGTGACTTTACACTTCAGTATCTAATTTTTAGATGTTTAAAATTAAATGTCATCATAGTTGCAAAGTACTTATAAATAGTGTAAATAATAAATGATAACATTAATAGGCATTTTTACTTTAAGGTTTCAGGTAATTTTTCTGCTCAGTATTGTGCTAAATATTCAGTCAGTATTTATTGATCAGCTGATTGTAGCCTAGGTTGGCCCAGTGGGTTTGTTTTTGTGAAGGAACTCAAAACCTTTCGGAACAGATTGCTAATGTGTTAAGTGGTTTGGTTGATGACTATAGCTTTCTTCTTATTAAGCTGCCACTTTTTTACTGGGAGGAAGACGTGGAAGAAGAAGAGGTATTGAGTCTTCAGAGTATCCAGTAGGGGACGTGAAGCTACCTGGATATTTCAGTCCTGATTATCTGGAGAAGTTGGTCTTAAACAGACATCAGCTTGGGACACGAATTAAAAACACACTTCCAGGGCCTCCTGCGTGGCTCAGTCATTAAGCGTCTGCCTTTGGCTCAGGTCATGGTCCCAGGGTCCTGGGATCGAGCCCCCGTGGGGCTCCCTGCTCAGTGGGAAGCCTGCTTCTCCCTCTCCCATCCCCCTGCTTATGTTCCCTCTCTCTGTGTGTCTCTCTCTGTCAAATAAATAAAATCATTAAAAAAAAAAAAAACCCACACACACACTTCCATGTTAGTCGGGTTAATTATGTAATAGGCTTTCTTCAGAAAATGACTTCAGAAAATTTTCAGGTTTTTGCACTGGTAAAAATGATGAAGTTCTAGAACCTAGGTTAGGTTCGGTGGGCCGAGGTCTGGAGCCGATGACCAAGAAAGAATTCTTGAGACATCTTTGGTGCAAAATGGTGGTTTATTAAAGCACGTGGACAGGACCCATGGGCAGGAAGAGCTGCGGCTGCCCCGGGTTTTGAGGGATGGCAGATTATATACCTTGCCATTGGGGGGTTGTGAAGGGAAGGGAGGTTTCAGCAGAGTTTTCATATGTTAAAGAGGGCCTAAAAGATGCCTGGGGGAAGGCCTTGCCCTTGTGGCTTGATCAATGTCATCTTTAGGTCAGCCATTAACATCAAGATAGTTGGGAGATTCTTGGTGGGGTGTTATGATCCTGCTATCATTTACATTCCCTTCTACCTCAGCCTTCTCCAGTTTTATTTATGGTGGGGAGGGAGACATTAGGGCTTCCGGAACTGAGAGTTATTTGCCTCTGGAAATTTGTGCTATTGATAAGGTAGCCTCCCTGTTTGTAGATCTCTAGGATATCTGTAGAGCAAGGGAGATTCCTGTCTTGCAGGATTGTGATCTCTGCAAGTTAACTATTTATCGTTTATGGCAGTCAGGGGTGCCTGAGGAATGCTACACATATTCCGGAGGGGAGCGGGTGGAGAGGCGGGTGCAAGGCACCAGCTTTTGCTCTGTCCTCAGCCAGCCTCCTGCTCCCTCATCAAAGACTTCACCTCCCCTGTATCCAGCTTCTAAGAGAGAACAGTTTAGTGAACATGAAATATTCCTCTAATAGACTAGGCTTCATTATCATCAACTGGTTGTAACTGCGAAAAGCACACTCATTTGTGAATAAACTTTCATGCCTATCGCCAAAATAAGTCATTAGCTCATGCATCATTGCCAGTCCCTTTTTGTAAGTTCTGAACAGATATTTGAAATTATAAGGAAGCAAATCCAAAGGAATACTTGAGGTATTTTAATGAACCAGTGTCACTAAGTCTGCTGATGTATCGGGCACTGGAAATGCAGAGAGAAGCCCAAGAGATTTTCTTTCCTTGGTGAAAGAGAACACCCAAAATATTTTATGATGAGGTCTGAGATACGGTATCTTCCAGCACCATGACTGGTGCTCTAGTGTTGCTGTGTAGACAAGCCGTGATTACCCTGGATCTGCTCTTGAGCATGTGCAGGCTTGAGGAACATTGTCTCACAGTAGCTCTAGAGGGAAGTACTATTTTGTCCCTATTTTACACATGAGAGAATGCTATAGGAGATGAAGGAACTCAAAACCGAATTTTTAATCTATATTTAGCAAGTGAATAGCTCCATAAACAACTCCATAAAATGAAAAATGACCTCCTCCCAGAGTTACATTATTTTCTCACCCGTGTGTTATTCCAGATCAATTTACTTTTATTTGCACTTAATCCTGTTTCTTAAAAAATGCACCTTTAAACCATCTCACATCTTATTTATGAGTTAGGAAGTGTATACAGTTTTCTCCACTGGCTGTTGTGATGCAATGGCCTCCTGGTCTTCTCCCTCCCCTAACTTCTAATGGCTTCTTTAGATGTTCTCCAGATTCCTCTTCTAATTTTGTCCATTGCGTAGATTTTCACCTGGCTGGAGGCAATCTGCACTTCCTATCCTACATGCAATTTTGTCCATTCCTTAATTTCTAGCAATACACAGCTGATTCACACTTTATTATCTCTTGTTCCCTTCTCACTTCAGAGTGCAAAGCTGATATGTTTATCCATCTTGTAGAAATCTCATGGTAGAACATCACCAATTTACTCATCATTTCTATCCCTGTCCAGCAGTGCACTAAAACAAAATTATGATCGTTTTTCAGTAAATAATTCCACCAGTGAACCAGTTTGTCAGCCGCTTAGAAGTCACCTTGATGCTTATCTTTGCTTCACTGTACTTACTGTCTCCATCTTTGGGGCGTTCCCAGATCCATCTACTTTTCTTTGTGCCCATTGCTAACACTATAGTTCAAGGTACTTTAGCACACTTTTCTTGTACTTCTGAAAATAACGTCCTAACTAGCTGACCTACAAACAAGTTCTGACACTGAACTCCAGTACAATGAAGTCAAAGTGATCTTTTCAGTGGTAAGAATCTTCTCGATGGCTTCTGGTACTGTCATTGATAAGGAAAGAAGGCTCCTTAAAATGGCCCACAAGGTTCAGCATTGTCTGGGTCCTAGCAGCCACTGTGAACTTCATTTCCTTATAGTTATGATCCTGCCTGCCCCCAGGACATTACCACATGCTCGATCCTCTGCCTGGAATGCTTCCTTTACACCCTCCACCCCACTTTCATTAATGTAAGGGTGTCTCATCCTTCATGTTTCTCCTGCCTGGATCAATTTCCTAGTTATAGGCTGCTATGGTATCATGAATCTTTAAGCCATAACTTTTTTTATAGTAGCAAATTTGATATATGCATATTTTTATATTTTATATATTTTAAAAATTTATTTATTTGACAGAGAGAACAAGAGTAGGCAGAGAGGCAGGCAGAGAGAGAGAGGGAAGCAGACTCTCTGCCAAGCAGAGAGCCTGATGTGAGGCTCGATCCCAGGATCCTGCGATCATGACCTGAGCCATAGGCAGAGGCTTATCCCACTGAGCCACCCATGCGCCCCTATATTTTTTATTTTTTAAAGATTTTATTTATTTGTGTGAGAGAGAGCACAAACATGGGGAGCTTCAGAGAGAGAGGGAGAAGCAGGTTTCCTGATGAGCAGGGAGCCCAGTGTGGGGCTTGATTCTAGGACCTTGGAATCATGACCTGAGCCAAAGGCAGATGCTTAACCAACTGGGTCACCCAGGTGCCCTGATATATACATATTTTAAATTTAATGTTCTGCTAGATGGTTGAGAAGTAATTATACAATACATAGGGTTTTTCCTGGATTTATAAGTCCAAGTTGGCAAGTTGGTGGCAAGTTGGTGGCAAGTTGGTTATATAAATTTATATTATCTGTAGAAGGATATATGTTCCGTATATACATAAAGTTACCTGTGATTGTTTTCGAAAGGAGATAGAGGTAAAAATAAAGTAAATAGATCCTTCTAGAGTATGCATCTACAGTATAATACATAGTACTTCCCATTTGGAAAGCTCCTGTTTATCGGTTTGGAAAATGATACCCAAAAATGATATCTGACTACAGTTTAGAAGTTTGGGGAAAGAGCAAATGCTAGATCTTTGCTGTTGAGTATGATAGCCAAGAGTCACAGATGGTTATTTATATATAAATTTATTTTTTTTCAAATCGAGTAATTTAAACATACAGTTTTTTGGTTACTATAGCCATAGTTCAAGGACTTAAAAGCCACAACTAATTAGACATTGTAGGTACAGAATATCACTGTCATCCCAGAAAACAGTCACATACACATTGCTCTAGACAGCTCCTACTCAGGATGGAAATGTTAAGTGAAATTAGGGAAAAAAACCCAAAACAACCGAAGGATTTCTGAGGTAAAATTAATTGCTTTCAAAGCAAGAGCTCTTAGAGAAGTTAGAAATAAATTTTAATGAATTTCCCTTAAGCAGTTTGTGCTGGCTTGTAAAATACAGTCATACCTTTCTGAAAGCCCCTTTCTCCTCAGAGAATTCTATTTATAGATATGTGAAATTTTCCTGATGTTTTTTACAAGGTAAGTTGAATAACAAATTCAAAACCTGCCATTAAACTGAAGAATGCAGTTATAATAAAATTGGACTTAAAAAATGCTAGGTTCAAAGATTCATCTCGAAAGTATATTCTTGCTTAGAATTTAGGGTTTTCTATTAAAAATAGGTTACACAGATAAGACCTCTATCCCTTTCATCCCTGTTTATTTTTATAAGGGACTCTTTTCACATCTTTTCTTGTTACCAGACGGGATATTGGAAAGCCAAGTCAGAAGGTACACTTTAATTTCCCACAGAATAAAGTTGAAACTCCACATGAAAACTTTTAATGATATAAAGTCATTCATTTGACATTTTTTCACTGATCCTACCCTTTGTGCTAAATCTCATGCTAGATTCTGATGGGAAGGAGGAGGAAGCATTATCTGGGAGAAGGAAGGTACTATGTGAGACAGAGTGTTTTGGGTAGAGGTAATAGTTTGAGGAAGGGACAGAGGGAAGAAATGTATGTAGAACTTCACATGACTCAGTCTAGGTGAATTATGATGTAATTAGCTCCACGTGCATTTTATGGGTAGATAAATGGATGCAGAATAAAAACATGCTCATGCTGTTGTGAAGAGTTGCTGTCAGAGAACAGAAGAGCAGAAATAAAAGTCCTTGGGTGTGAACCCACTGTTTATCCCAGTAAAACTTCATTTCCCTAAAGACAGAAAGCATCTAGAGGTGACACTCATTAGAACCACCCCTGAGACGTGGCAAATAGAGAAATTCTTTGGTACTTCAGATTAATGACTTGGATTCAAGGGTATGACTGTTGCGTTGAAAAAGGTTGCACAGGATGGGGGCACTGTATTTGAAATCAGAGCACCTGTGCCCACATTCTGGCTCTCTTTCTAGTAGCTGTGCAAACTCAGACCAGTCTTCACACTCAGGGTCTAAGTGTTTGAATCTGTAGAGTAGTCCTAAAAACAGCAATATCCAGCTCATACAGAGGCCATAGATGAACTGGATTTGCAGAGCTTCCATATAATCTAGAGTTTTATGATATTCCCTAGATGGTAAACATGGATATATCCCAAGAGATGAAACCACATATAAATAGATGAAGAATCATGAAGGAGTATTTGGGACAGATGAGAACGTTAGTATGGCAGGACGATAGGATGTAGATATCTGTATGTCTACCATGTCAGTGGGAGTTGGGAAGAGCGGTGAGAAATGAAGCTGAAGAAATATTTTGAGGTCATTGAGACAAGTACACCTCAAGGATGGAAACTTGATACAATCTCTAAGTTGTTGGTGCCAAGCAGAGAACCCACACACATACACAGATGGATGGATGGACGGATGAGTAAATGACTGGATAGAAGGATATTGAATATATTTAGCTGAAGTAAGAGAATTATGTCTAAGGATCCTAGTTTTAGTTTTATTTTGGGGCTAGTTAAGATTCTAGAAGTGTTTTAAAGTAGGAAAATCATGTATTTTCAGAATATAGATGTCTGTGTTTCAGAGAACTGGCTGGAACAAGGGGAGAACATAGGCAGGGCAATGACAGGGAGGTTTTTATATATTCTAGACAAGAAATGTTGAGTCCTCTAAGTGGGAAAGTAGAGAATAAATGGAATTTAAGACTGTTTTAGGCAGAGGGAATAAAATGTGTAAAGATGTTTTTATGGGGCAAGAGACAAGAGACGTGTGAGCCATATGAATTTCTTCATCTGGAAAAATAGTGAGAGTTTGTCTAAATCATTTCTAAGTCTATTCTGATGTTAAAATACATGACTTGGTGTTATCACTGCAGCAACTTTTTTTCAGGTAATTCTCTAATAATCTGTCCTTTTCCACTAGAACTATGTTTTGTCTTCTCCCTTAACCCTCTTTGTATTGTAATTGACTGTTGACTTGTTTATACCCCTTGTTAAGCTGCTTACTCTTTAAAGGCAACCACTATATCATCTTCATTCTTTTATCTCCAGCTAGATTATCCATCTAAAATAAATGCCTAGTATTTAGTTGTTTCTCAAAAAATATTTCTGAAATAATACATGAATAAATGAATGAATGAACTTCTGACTAGGGAAATCCTGTCAGAATCTCTCAGGAATTTATATCTGCAGCCAAAAGTGCTGAATACCTTGAGTTTGGTCCTATTCTGGCATCATCTCTCCATTTTCTGTTGTGCTGGATTCTGAGGGACTAAGACCCTTTGAAATAAATGGAATATTCAGGCACAGACTTTTTTCCTTGAATACTGTCTTTTCCTTCAAAGAGGCATCTGAGAAAAAATAATTCGCTAGGCTGGTTCCTTCTCTGTACCATCCTTTCCTAGGGGTGGGTAGACAGGGGAGGGCTTTTCCTGAGATCTGAGAACTGTGAGGATGCCTCAGGTTCAGGAGACAAAGCAACTCTTCATCATAACAAAAACATTATGGAACGTCACATATGGAAAGCAAAGAAAACAAAAAGCAAAGCCTAATGAACTTGGTGCTTTGTTGGTTATGATTCAGGATTACTTTCCTATGAGATGATGATGTTGGACGATTATGGATAAGTCAGGAAATACACAGTCACATTTGCAGTACCAATTCATCTCTATTGCAATAATTGAATTGGAGGTTAATGAAAACTGTATTGTAAACATCATGTGGTGCTTTACATCTTTTTAATAGCCAAGTTCCCTGGTTTCACATAAATGAAGTTCGTTGCCCTGAATATTGAAATAAAAATATTTCAAGACATATTCTCTACTACATGCTTTAATGAATTATTTCACACTAGGGATCCATAAAATAAGTACCTTTAAGAAAAAGCAGTCTTGTTTTAATGGAATTTTATATTATTTTTTAACTGAATAAAAACTTACTTCTTTTCAAATTTACATTTGAGATTTATCTATTTGAGTTTGTCCATTTATTTAAATTCTCAGGTACTGCTTTGAATATGACATATATTAATATTTCACTTTAGTTTTGTTTGTTTTGCTCTGTTTTGATTTCAGAGATGATGTGTCTAAAATGAAAACCTAGGATGGATGGTTTTATATTACCAGTGACAATACTTAGTATCCAGCAAAACAGCTCTCAAACTCAAAGGGTTAAGGCACAAAATGAACATATGATATATGAAGTTAGCAACTTGCTAGGGCAAGATTAGATTATTTCGAAGATTAAGCATTCCCTAGACCAGAAACTAGATTCAGTAATAGAGTTTGCCTCTGTTCTAATGAGTGACCACATTAACAACCAAAGAAAGAATTAATCCACAAAGAAGGCACAGTCCATTGCAGCATAAGAAAGAAGACTCCAAAGATGAATGTGTTGACTTGCTCTTGTAGTAACGTGCACAAGAATGGGTCACTGACAAACTACCTCAGCTTACATGCTCTCATGCAATGTGTGATGTAGCCATTATGCATTCATGGTCCTAGGCTGATGCCATGGGCTATTAAAATAGTGCTGTGGATTTTCATTCTTCTGATTCAGTGTGTACAGACCAAAATTGGATTAAAATTTGGTTACCTGGGGCACCTGGGTGGCTCAGTGGGTTAAACCGCTGCCTTCGGCTCAGGTCATGATCTCAGCAGGGAGCCTGCTTCCTCCTCTCTCTCTGCCTGCCTCTCTGCCTACTTGTGATCTCTCTCTGTCAAATAAATAAATAAATAATCTTAAAAAAAAATTGGTTATCTATTGCTGCATGATAAACCACCTCATTACCTCAGAACTTAGTAGCTTAGAATAACAACTAGTTCTCATGGTTTTGCTGGTTGACCAGGAGCAGTGGGGAAATTTTCACTTGAAGTTTTTCATGTAGTTGAGTTTGGGGACGTCTGAAGGGCTCATCTGGACCAGATGTTCATGATTGTCTCTTTATTCACACATTGGACTAAGACTTCAGTTGGGTTCCTGGATGAGCATCTTTTTCTTCTTGTGGCTTGGCCACATATCTTGCTTGACTTTCCTCACAGCATGGGAGTCTGAGATAAGTCAGACAGATTATGTAACTATTAACTTTCCAGAGACAGAATTTCCATAAATTTAGGCAGAATTTGCAAGACTTTTCATGGTGTAACCATTGAAATCATACAACTTCACTCTGGTCATGTTCTATTAGAGAGAAGTCAAAGGGCCAAACCAGCAAGCCCATTGGAAGCCATTTTTGGAGATTAGATACAACAGAGGTTTAAAAGCTAGAGCAATTTCTTAAGGTACTTAGCCTAGAAATAACACCCACTGTTTCTGTTTATTTATTTCCAGATTTATTATAAAAAAATACAGAGACTTATACAAAAGCAACACAAGCATTTTAAAATAGTGTTGAGTGAAAAGTAAATCTTACCATTGCTAGCTTTCCTAATTTCATCCCCTCATCCTTCATAAGCATCCTTAGTTGCATTTTTCATCATAATTATAAAACAAAACAATGTATTTACAGTTCTCTTGCTTGATTTATCACTTTAGAAAATATATTCAAACTCCTATCTTCAGAAATGGATAAATTTATGTCCTTTATGTGTTTTTTTCATCTCCCATCCACACAGTTTTTATTGTACTTTTATTTTGTTTATTGCTCTCCATCATTTTTCACAATATATTTGACTATCTGTTACAACTTAATTAAAAGTATGGGTATTTCTTGGTTTACCATATTAAAATAAGGGAAATTATTATTCTTTACAATTTCTAACTTTATGCTTTCTGATAATGACTTTTTATATTTCAAGTATGGTAATATTTAAAATATGTCTAGAAATACAATGAATTCTTGAGACTTTAGTATTTATCAATTTTAAAATTTGTGAGGGGAGGTGTGTAAATTTTTTTTAACATACTGTAGTCTATAAGTGTCAGTCTTCAGAACCATATGGTATAATTGACCCTGTATTAAAAAAAATATAAAGTAATCATGTGTTATTAAACCTGTACCACTTGACTGAGAATATTTCAAGGTCAAGTTCAAACAGATGTCTTTTTTTTTTTAAATATTACATATTTTTTTCCAAAATGATAGTCTTTATTATTTGGACTCTTTGTTTCTTTTATGGTATTTTTAATGTTTTTTAAAGGATTTATTTATTTATTTGAGATAGAGAGCACACAAGTTGGAGAGAGAGAGAGAGGGAGAATCTCAAGAAGACTCTGCACTGAGCTCAGACCCCAGTGTGGGGCTCAATCTCCTGACCGTAAGATCATGATCTGAGCCAAAATCAAAAGTCAGATACTTAAGAAAAAAAAGAAAAGTCAGATACTTAATTGACTGTGCCACGCAGGCACCCCTGAAATTTTTCCTATTTTATAATGTTTTTCTTTTTGACTCATTTTGCTGCTATGTAACTCTTCAAACCTTATATTGATGATATTAGTTGAATTAAGATATATATCCATTTCTCAGTGAAAATATTATTTCTGAAGCTCTTTTACTTTTTGTGGTAGGTAGCCTCTAAGATGACCTGGCATTACTCCTTACATAATTCTTTCTTCTTATGGGTACACTACACTCATTTGCTTTTGATGGATAAATTATGGTGAGAGTGATGTGATGTCATTTCTAAGATTAGGTTATAAAAATCATAGCTTCTGCTTGAGGTATTCTGTCTTGGTTTGCTTATCTTGGAAAAAAATCACCTGCCATTCATGAGGGAACCATCTAGAGAGGCAAGTCAGTAATTGTGTAAGCAATAAGGTCTCTCATTTGAGCCTTCACATGAGGTTGCTTCCACAACCAACAGTAACCCTGAGTAACCTCATGAGTGACCCTGAGCCAGGAATCCTCAGCAAGGTGCATCCAGATTCCTGACCCAAAGAGTTAATAAATTTTTGTTGTTTTAAATTACTAAATTTGTAGAATAATTTCTTTTACATAGAAATAGATCACACAAGCAGATGTTAGATCAGGATACTGATTCTTGGACCAGGGAAGCCAGAGGGGTCGCCCTCATTTAAAACATCTTGGTTACAACTTAGTGGTATTTATAAGGGCTTGCTTGGCATTACCCTTTCACATATATTAGTTTATTTGGTCCTTCCAATCAGGTGTTACTGCCCTTCTTTTATGAAAAGATATTTAAGCCCGTATGTAATACTAAGTGATTTATTATTTAGGACTTCTCAGACTAAAATTCTAGAATATGGATTATTTTATTCCTAACCCATTTGGTACAAACAGTGCCTAGAATAATGTTTTTTAACACTTTGAAAATATTCAGCAGCAACCACACAAAACAAAAAATCCAACCAGATTTTTGTACCTGAAAGTGAGGTACTATTAAAACAAAAACTTAAAATGTGGAGTATTTTCAAAACAGGACCAGGCAGCAGGCTTTGAGGAGAGTGTTAGCGAAGGTATAAAGTGAATTAAAGTAGTTTTTAATAGAAAATTCACATTCTCAGTTAAGGCTGTGGCCCCTGGAGGCTTGCAGGAGGGGGTCTATGTGATTGGAAAATGGAGGAGAGGGATACTTATTATTTAGTGGCAGAAACTTAGCAACACTGCTGTCCACAGTAACATGGAAAGTAGAAAATGTGCTTGATGAGCTAGCTGAATGATCTGGCAAAGGTCAAAGAGCATGATTTCCATGTGAAATGGTAGAAGTGATATCTAATTTCTTGTTGATGCTTTTGGTAAAATCCAAGAGGCAAGGAGTAAATTGAGGGAAAGCTGTAAAAGAGTCAGAAATTGATGTTTTGAAAATTTCTTGCTTTGGTAGATGACTGATAATGCTTAATTAGGAAACAGCTTCCAAGCAAAGATTAAATCCAGGACTTAGCCAGAAATGTTCATTCCAAAGACGAAGTCAAGGTTACAACTGTAAAATAATATTTTTAATCTCCGAAAGATCGAAGTTGGTGTATCAGGAAGGAGAATGAAGGTATTATTTACAGATCTCCAAGAACAGAGATGTTAGGAAGGGCTTCTCTCAAAGAGATTTTTGAGTATGGTTTTTAATAGAGTGCAGCCAAGAGAATTCCAAGGAGGTCCTACTCTTTAAGAAATGCTGTAGAAGTGCCCACCAGCTTGAGTTGAAGAGGGCAAAATGTTAAGAATGAGGAAAGATTCTTAGACTCTAGAATTCTACTGGCAAGAAGTGGACTGAGAAAGTTGGTTAGTCACTGATACACGATACCTTTCATGAAAAAGGAAAGATGACACAGGGACAAAAAGGAGAGTCCATCAGGTAGAACCAAGAGCTAGGGAAGGAAAATGATTTCTAGATCTTGAGACCTAATGAAGCAACCTCCAACATTTGCCAGGCTGGATTTCAGAATTCCTTTGGAGTACTAACAGCCTCTGCCTTCCATATTCTCCCTCTTCGATCAAGACTGTCCCATGCAGTTATCCTTCCTTTGTGCCTGTATTGTTCATTGGTGTGCGTAGGGGAAGACAATTTATCTTTCTGGCTGCACAGTTCTCTGGATGGTTAAAAGGACCCCATCCAAGCAGTCTCTTGACACATGACACTGATTTAGATGATGATTCTGAACTTTGAGCTGATGCTGTAAAAAGATGTCACTTCCAAGATAAGGTCAAGAATATCTGTGGCTTCCATCTTGAGTCTTTTCTCTTGTTCTTTCATAGATTTCTCACCCTGGGGGGAGCCAGTTGCAATTTTGAGGGGCAGCTCTGTGCAAAAGCCCATAAGGTAAGGGACTGTGACCTGCCATTAAGAGTGTAAATGAAGGGGCGCCTGGGTGGCTCAGTGGGTTAAGCCGCTGCCTTCGGCTCAGGTCATGATCTCAGGGTGCTGTGATCGAGTCCCACATCAGGCTCTCTGCTCAGCAGGGAGCCTGCTTCCTCCTCTCTCTCTCTGCCTGCCTCTCTGCCTACTTGTGATCTCTCTCTGTCAAATAAATAAATAAAAATCTTTAAAAAAAAAAAAGAGTGTAAATGAATACCCAGTGAAGGTGGAAGTCAAGCTGTTGGCCAGGGTGCAGTCTTATTTGGAGGCTCAGTTTACCAGGTTCACAGGGAATCTACTTCCATGCTATGAGTGTACTCTTGGCCCTAAGAAATTGTGTAATGCAATACATATTTATTGTTTTGGGATAGTTTCTTATGTAACAATGGACAGGTATGACAGGTATGAGGATGTTAACTGAGGTGGTAAATGTCAAAGAAACACTTGTTTTATAGAGGAAAATAAGTCCTCTATTTTCAGCATATAAATCTCTGTGGAGGAGGTTGGCCAAATTGTACATGGAAATTAGGGTTTATCTAGGAGGGAAGAGGGTGATATTACGTATCTCCTCTCTTCCCTTTGAGATCTAGAGTTAGAGGACTTGATCTAGATGCACTCTTACTATCCCTTTTTATGGTCCAATGGCATTATGTGCAGCAGAGTGGCTGAATGTTTGGATGAGAGTAGAGAAAATAAAGACCTGTAGAGTGATTCTTACTAGGATGAGATGAATGAGAATCAGTGTGTCTGGCTCACTAGAACAAGCTGTTAAAAGAGCTCCAAATCACCTCTTCTGGAAGAATATAAGTTCCACAGTAAGCCTAAATTGGGCTGTAATATTCTGCCATGCCTCATAATACCTGGAACAAGGGATTGAATCCTAGTTATTATGTTCTGGAAGCAGCTTTCTTAGTGAGCCACCCTGTTTACAACACTGTTCATTAGAGACACATTTCCCAGTGGATAGAGCACAGTCTGAGGGCATTACATGCCAAATTTTTCCTTCCTTCCTCCCGAATATTGGAATGTCTACAGGCTTATGGTTTCCAGTTTATTGCAGAAGTTACAGCAAAAAGCAGAACAGATCCAGCCCTTATCCGCATGAGGCTTTTTTACCTGTTCATGCATCTTAGGCTTTGGCTCTTTCTAAAAGAGTCCACTTGGATTCCATTGCCACCCTTGCCTTGTGAGAATGGCTAGAGGAAGAAATTGTAAGACCTTTGATCCTGAGTGCCACGGTCAGTTAGCCTGAGTTTAATTTTAACTGAATTGAAAGCTGAACAACTGCTACTACTCTGGGTGAAATCGTGCTTTGGCACAAGTCCAAAAACAGGTAGGGGATCCGGGATTAGCTATTGTTCTTTAGCCATGCTTTGCTCAGACCAGTTTCCACTCAGTAGCCAGTGGCTACTCTCATAGTCAGGGCACTGAAACAGGACTGAGTCGGGTGCACTTCTCTGCTCAGGACTCTTTCAAGCACATTCTTTAACATAGAAAGCACAGGCAGTGGGGGCTTGGAAGGAAGGCAGACTCTTTGTGTTTGCATTTCTGTCTGGTGGGCTTTTGTATCTCACATTGCAAACTAGAAGTTGCAGATCAAACTATAAAATAGTCCATCCAGCTTATATATAAAAATTACGGGGAATATTAAATCCAGATTCTGAAGCTAGATCAATTTCATTTATTAAAATGCCCTCAAGAAACATACTCCTGATTAAATGAAAACCTGCTTTAATGAGCCTAAGTGACACATTCTTTGTGAGTAAACATTTACTTTACAAGTACATTCACATACACACATGCACACATACACGGAGCTTGTTCAGCTCAGGTTACGTTTTTAAAAAAGACTGTATTTGTAATGACAGAGCAAAATATTTTAAAAATGTATATAAGCACATTCATAACCTTTTGAGTCAAATCCATATGGCAAATAATATAGCACGGCAAATATTTTGCAAATGTTTATGCCCCTCTCCCCACAGTTATTTAAGTGTTAGCTAAGATTTAGCAACTGGCAGTGGTTTTTGGAAGTGTCAGCCAAGCAAGCAAGCACTTTGCTGTTACTGACCAAAGTAAACCCAAGTTTCATTGTCTGTGGTTCGATTAACATTGTCATAAAGGTAATGTTTACCAGAAAGCAGATGTCTGCAGTTAGAACCTAAGACATGCCCGTGGCTGGATAAAGTAGAAGCTTGTTATTTTTGTCCTTGCATGAGTTACAGCCATATTTTCTTCCAGCATAAAAAGAGTGCATATAAAAGATTGTTATATCGCAGCATAAAAAGAGTGCATATAAAAGATTGCTAACAACTCACTTTCCCTTGGAGATCATAGATTAAAATAGTACCTTTGCTTGGTTCATAGACTTGACGGTTAGTTGTCCTTAAGGAACTATAACTCAAACATATCTCACTTATTAATCATTATCTGGTATGCTAGGCTATTTGAATATAATTTCTGCAAATAAGTATTTTTAATTGTCAGGGCATCTGGGTTGCTCAGTGGGTTAAGCTTCTGTCTGCCTTTGGCTCAGGTCTTGATCTCAGGTTCCTGGGGTTGAGCCCTGCATTGGACTCCTTGCTCAGCAGGGGAGCCTGCTTCTCCCTTTACCTTTTCCACTCCCCCTGCTTGTGCTCTCTTCCTTCTCTCTCCCATTCTCTCTCTCTTCTCTCTCTCCCTCTCTCTCAAATAAATAAATAAATAAATAAAATCTTGAAAAAGTAAGTGTTTTTAATTTTCAAAGTTGTCTTGAAAATTTGGGTAAAATATGCCAATTCTGTACCATTTATAATTCATCTAAATCTTGTCCAGAGGAGGAGATAATTCTGTGCTTTCTTTGTTGACACTTTTGAAACAAGAATAGGATAGTAAGATTTAATGCTAGTATATTTAGTGAATATGACATTGTCTTAAGCTTCTTTTTGTTCTAACGTGAGGATTGGACTCAAGCAATTTCATTTTCCTTCCTCACTAACCAATCAATTATGAGATATTTTAAATATTAGAAAGTAGTACTTTATAAGGTATATCATGTATTTAAATCTGATAGTTCATTTTCATAATACATATGTTGAAGAAAAAATAGTGCAGGGTTAATCACATGTCATGAATTTCTAACTATAACAAGAAGAGAAAATGGCACATTAGGATGGAAAAGCCAGGGCTATTTTAAGGCCATGACAATTTTAGGAAAGGTACATCACTCTGCAGTTTAGATACTCTTGTTTCATTTCTGTAGCAAAGTAGTTAATGAGTTAAAATTGAGTTTAAAAGGAATAGTATCAATCTCTTGGCTGGTTTGGGTAATTTTCACATATCTGGACACAGAGATTTTTTTTCCTATCTTAAAAGCACTTTCTGTGCCCCAAAGATAGAGACTATGTGATGTTGTTAATGGATTATCTACATTTATAATTATTGAGTCACTTGGCAATGTTTCCTGCTTGGGGGGAACACCTCTGCCTAGCTCTGAGTGAGGGGAGGAGGTTTTTCCTCAGAAATAAATTTCTGTTAAGGTATGCATTAAGTCTGTTGGTGTTAATGACTCTCTTGATCCTAATAAATTATAACTTAAAAGGCTGTAGTCCCTTTCAATGCCTTCTAGTCCTTTATTTCTTCCAGTGAATTGAGAGATAATTGACATAGATTACTGTAGAAGTTTAAGACATAGAGCATGATGGTTTGATTTACATATATTGTGAAATCTTCAATTTCTCTTTTACCCCAGATAGCGTAGGCATAGTGCATGTAGCTTATGTAATGCTACTGAAACTCAGTGAAGGGTTAGGATTGAGAGGGAGCGCTACCAGATTAATGTGTCACTAATTGCTTATCACCAGTTGACATGAAAAACGGTTGGGCTGACAGTGGGCTGACAATGAGCCTCCAGCTAAAGAAACTTTCAGCTGAAAAGTATTGAAGATGAGATGACACCTGAAAACCCTCCACTGTGTCAGGTTTTAAATGAACAAGGAATCCACAGATTCTCTTTGTAGGTGTGGAATGCTTTCTACTCAGGCCTCCTTTATTTTGATGTGTTCAAGCCTTCTTCCCTTGTCTTGAGGAAGGTTTAGACTAATAATCTTACCTACCATGCCGAACAGAATGTGAACACACCCATCTCACGTTTGTGAAGTAACAAGAGGAATCTTCTTGTTCCGTTGAACTCAAACTGACAATGACTAGAATCCCTTCTAGTGGTATTTCTCCTGGGGAAGGGTGTCACAGTAGGCATTTTCTTCCATATACTTCCATGCTAAGGCATGGACACATCTGCATTTATGCTCAGTTTTCCTGAATTCATTTTACCACGATCATCATTACACCGATAACAATGACATTAATGCAAAAGAGCAATTTTTCCACAAACAAGTGCCAGAAAAATGTGAGGAGTTTTTTCTTATTTGATCACCCATGGAGTGAAAATAGAGGGAAGGAGGGAGAGAAGGAAGAAAAGAAGGAAGGAAGGAAAGAAAGAAGGAAGGAAGGGAGGGAGGGAAGGGGGGAGAGAGAAAGAAAAAGAAAAAGAGAAAGAAAGAAAGAGAAGGAAGGTAGGAAAGGAGGAGAGAGAAGAAAGGAAGGAAGGAAGAAAGAAAGAGGAAGGAAGGAAGAAAGGGAGAAAAGATGGAAAGGAAGGAAATTCTTCTTTCTTTAAAGAGTGTATGACTTTGTGTTCTAGGTTGAGATTCGCCATTTTTGAAGATCTGGCTAAATCATTCCTGGGCAGTTAGTCTTCATGTTACCTAAGAAAGAAAAGAAAAAAGATATGTCACAATGGAAAAGTGTGTTCCTATATGCAGGTGGCTTCTATCCAAATGGGGAAAGGACAGTTTGTAGGATTATTCAGGTGGCGTAGACCAGTGCTGTGGCTGAGTATTTCATCTTGGAGATGCATGCACTGAGGCAGGACTCAGAGAGATAGTAGCCGGAGGTGGTGATGGACAGGAGTGTGAGCAAAACCCTGCAGTGTGGGACCTCATGTAATGCAGATGCTCACCTGAGGCCAGGATCCTCCTCTTTTATTCTTGCAGGATATCTGAAACCTGGGCATTCTGTGTGAACTCATAGAGAAAGCAGTTCAAGCAGTGCTTGACTTAAGCCTTGTGGCAACTTTGTATGTAAGTTGTTAGAGCCAAAGTTGCTTTACTCTAGAAAGACAGAGGCCATTGGCATTTGTTGCTTAACACCTATTGTATTAACAACAATTTCCTTACTTTTCTGTTATGTGCTCATGTATATTTCATCTCTAATCCTTGCAAAAACCATTTTAGGTGAGTTTCCTCTTGATGGTCTTACCTGTCTTTACGTATGATTATATTACTTACTATGTCAGTACTATAGTTACCTAGCCCTGCCTTAGTTGATTCAGTATTTATTTTTTGCCCACTATGTGTCAAGCGCTGCACTAAGTGTTGAGAATAAGTAAGAGAAACAAAGTCTGTGCTATCTAAAAAGGAAGACACTAAACCAGAGGCATCTTGAGGTCAAGGGCTATATACTATTCAGCCTCTTACTCCCAGATGCCCAGAGATAGAATAAGGTAATCAATACTGGTTGTGCGCTTCCTTTGTGCTTTGGTAAGGATTTCTATGTTGTATTAGTTAGAGTTTAAATTGCAAAAAAAAAAAAAAAAAAAAAATTAGCTTTAGCAGGAAGGGGGTGAACTGCAAGATAGCTCTAAGAACCTAGGGGCCAGAACTGAGGGAACTCAGTCTCTCTCCAGCCATCAGTTACATTGGCTTTGTTCTCTCCTGCTACACATAGTCTTTGTCTACTTGCTGTGACATTTTGACGAACATCTACAGATTGGCTGCCTTCCAGTTTCATGATCTGGTAGGCAAAGAGGTATTTGGCCCAACTGTATTTGTAATAAGACTGGGACTGTCTTGACTTCGGACAAATGCTTAATCTTGGAAATTTACCAGGAGGATGAGGTCACCCTAATTGGTCCAGACTGGATCTATTGATCACCTCTAGGCTCAGCACACGGGACTAACTTTTAGTGGGAGGTGGAGCCTGAAGGAGATATATTCCAGGCAGACTAACATAGCTACGAGACATAATTCTTACAACAAGTCAGAAAAATAAAACCACCCTCATATTTCTGCATTTTATAAAAAACTTAATTTTATCTTAAAGGCATTAAGTTACTTATCTATATTCACTCAGCTTATGGAGGTGGGATTCAAACCCTGTTCTAACTGCTAGAAATCTGGTGCTCTTTTTGCTATGCCATGTGATTACCATGATGACTAGAACATGACTGCTCCTAAGAAATATTCACTGAATATATACATGAGCATCAAACTATATGTAGCTAGGATAATCCGAAAAAGAAAAAAAAAAAAAGCTATGCAATTTTTACCCAGAATTCAAATTGGAATATATATAATCCTATGAATTTTTAGATTTAAGATGAGAATACTTAACAAGATTTATGTATAAATATGTATATGAACACACTGTGATATACTTGGGGAACTATGAATACAAAAGTACAAAAATAATTATTTCAGTTCTCATGTAGAAAATGCTATTTTCAATTTCTTACTTAGAGAAGACTTAAAAAAAAAGTTTTAAAGTCGCCAAAATCACTTGTATTTTGACAAAATGAATCAGCAAAATGTATTCTGGTGGCATATGGAGAATAATTTTCTGACTAAAATGGCTTGTATTGGTTAATTGGGACATTTTCCACTGTTGTCTGGACTGTTCTGCACCTTCTTCTTAGCTTGTGTCTTACTGTGGTGAAATCTATGCGTTAGTTCTGACTGGCAGTTCTTGCTTCTCTGTGGCCATCTGTGAGGATGAGCAGATGTTCTAAATACTGGCTGCAGAAGCTTACCTGTGGTGTCTCAGGTGCACTCCTGAGAAACACGTCACAAAACCCCAGCTTCAGATGGCTTAAAGCCAAGGATAGCCCCACTTGGAGAACCTGTGGATATGCCTCAGGTCATGGGAAGGTAGTGACAGGAAGGAAGCAAGATCAGGAGCGGATGTTCCTTGTGGAATCTCTTCAGGCGCTCAAACAAAGTTCATTTTTTTCCTGCCTTCTTTCAGTCAGTTCTATTAGAAGTCAGCATACTTTTTCAGTAAAAGGCCTTTTCTACAAGCCTAAAATATTTTAGTCTTTTTGTACCATAGAGTTGCTGTGGTGACTGCCTCACTCTGCTTTTCCAGTGCAAAGGTAGGCAGCACAAAAACAAATACACATGACCATGCCCCCCTTCCCTGAAAAATTAATTTGCAAAAATGTGGGGAACACTTTTTGGCCTGTGGGCCCTACTTGGCTGACCCCTGGCTTATATGTAGGCTGTTAATACATCTGTGTCACCTTTCTATATCTATTGGACTGTTCACTCTATGGCATGCTCTGTACTGGATAAGGAAAAGAACGAGATGATGTCATTTGCTTTGGGGGCTATATATCTAACATACAAGCCTGGGCAGAAGGCCATGATGTTGCATATGGAATGCAAACATAAAGGTTTTTCAGAGTTTATGGGAGAGACCTCATCTCACCTCATCATGTGAGAAAGGAGAATCTAAAGAGAAACTTGAAGAGCAGATTGTAAAGCAAGAGCTTATAAAGTGTTAAATGTGTAGGGGATAGCAAAGAACTCAAGTACAAAGGAGCAAAAGTAGAGACCTCACTAAGTGAAAGTCATCATGACTTACGTCTTAAACAGTATGAAGTTGTTTGGGTTCAGATCATGGAGGGCCTTGAGTGCTGGATTAATGAGTGTGGGTTTTATTTTTAGGCAGTGAGGGGCGAGGGGGAGCTTAGAAAAAAGGGCAATGATGTAAGCTTTACATCAAGAAGCTGGATGCTTAACATGTAAGTAGTTTGGATTGGCATGCAGAGAGCTTGTAAGTAAGGAGATGAGGAAATAATTAATTGGACTTGTCCAAATAGATGGAACGAAGGCTTGATCAAAGTGTTGCAAAGTGGTAGATCTATCTACCTGTAGAATATGAATGTTATATGTTTACTTTGACTAATATAATATGAATATTATACAAATGGTATAATAATAATATATGAATATGAATATTATAATATGAATGTGAATGTTATATGAATGAATATGAATTATATGAATTGTTATTCATATACTATAATATGAATATGAATACTATATGATGACTATAACAATATATAATATGAATGAGTTGATAATATGAATTAAATATGATTGTTATAACAAGTGTTATAATAATCTATAATTAAAACATATATTTTATATACAAAAGAAAAAAACAAAAATAAATTGATAGGGAAGACAAGAGTTAGCATGATTAAATATCAAGGAAAGACAGAAGTCAGGTAAGACAATTAGGTGCCAAGCCTGACAACTAGGAGGAAAGTTTTCATATTTAAAGTAATAGAGATTTCATGGGGTAAGGCCAATTTTGGGAGAAATGTAATTAATGTACCCTTGACTATATGACACATAATAGAAAAAAACTTAGAAAGGTTGAGTCCAGTGACATGAGACATTCTTTGCAAATCAAAAACTTCTTATCTTTGAGAGTTGCATAATGAGGATGTGTAACTGAGACTGCCTTACTCTTTTATAATAAATTATTAGATCAATGACTTAAATTACACTACCAATCTTATAGGATCAGCCATCAGTTCCAAAGAGTAGTAAATTCTCTTGTTTATTTGGTAAGAAAAAGTACATAGGTGAATGGATGTGATAGACAGTATTGGAAGTTGAATTAAGGCATGATCTTCACGTAATATATTTTATTAACTGTCAGTGATTATTGTTTTAAAGATTAATGGCTATCTCCTGGTTTAAATTATAGTACATTTCATTACAATAGCGATCAAATGATATAAAATTGTAAAAGCTACATCAGTCTAAATCATGTCTAATAAATTGGGGCATATGTTTTGATAAAGAACAAAAAAGAAATGGAGCTAAATCATGAATTTTATAATTACTGGCTGACATGGGAATAAAATGCTAGGTTGGATTTTCAGACCTATGTTTTTAATTAGAAGTCATTGGTAATGTCATTTAGTAATCAAATTTAATTCTAAATTGAGATGTGGGGATACGTGTATTTTTCAAGCGACAAAGGACATTGATTAATGAGGGATAACATTCAAAAATGACATTTTAAATGCTTTAACTGCTTAATAATTGATAGCATTTCAATAGAATTTGTTTGCTTTTTCCAAAAGGTTTCAAGAGTATCCCAGATGTTGTAAAAATTAATTCTAAGATCACTCTGTGTTGCAAATGAGCACCAATAGAATCTATATTCTGTAGAGTGAGATCTTGCTACAGATTACTTTAATAAATAGTGTGTCTGATTTTCCCCCTAAGTCCCCAGAAAGCACAATTTGAAGTACATGAGGGAAACTCTCTATCCATTCCTCAGTTTTGGTGCTTTTTTCTGTGACTCATCAGGTTTACAGAAGATGCAATACACATGGGAGGTATAAAGAATTTTACTTTGCATCTGAAGATACAAATGCACTGGTGAAAATAGGATTTTCTTTGGAATTCTGTAACAAGTTCTTAAGAGAATGAAACCAACAAATTAACAGATCTCTTATAAAGGAGAAGGGGCAAGAATAATACCATGAGGCCCCCTTCTTAATTGAGGTAATAGACCAAACACCAACTCAGAGTTCTCTTTTTCATGTATATGAAGATAGAGAAAAAAAAATGGATTAATGAATATGCTTAAGTAGAGCCCTTTAAGGATTTTGAAGAGATATATTTTTGAAAGTTCCAGGTAAGTGAAGGTTGGATTCAGGGATAAGACACTGAGGGTCTTGTAAAGTGAAGTAATCAACGGAGTGGGGGTTAGTTGTAGTATGTCATGGGGTTGGGGGAGATATTTAAGGTCCTAGGGAAACCAGAAAGACAGAGGTAGAAGGCTAAATTTTATGCACATGAAAAGCATGTAGAAGTAAAAGAAAATCCATGGCCAAGTAAGTACCTTCATCAAAGGGAAAGCAGACTTATTTAATACAGGTTTTAATTAAAACACTCTTACGGTTCTATAGTTGAAAAGACTACTAAAATGACAACATGCTTGATGAGTTAGGTTTTTTGTCAAAATGAAGAGGTATAATGTTTTCTGCAGGCTGGTGTAGGGCTGGCAGGAATCACCTGTGAGTGGCTGGATGATAGCCCTAATTTAAAATAACTACTCATTTCTTTGTTTTCTTAACTCAACATGAATTTGTGGGTAAAACTAAAATGGCTTCCTGGATTAAAAACCCAAGTATGGAGTGCTAAACAGAGTTAAGTACAGTCCTAATTCTCTCTTGTGAATGAAATCATATCAGTCAACACAAAAAACATGACAATTTACCAGTGCAAGAACTGCATTTGATATTTCTTATTATTGAGTTAGTAAGGAGGAGGTTTCACCCTTTTCGATGATTTCTGACCTTAGTTCCTAATGAAAAAGAAGCTTCTCCATTTGCGAAAATAGGAGATGTTTTCAGAAATCATCCACTATGATTCTTCCAAGTTAGGGAATGCCCCTAGCTTGTCCTCCTATTTTTATTCAGACTTCTGATTCTGGTTCTTGCTAAAGTCAGTCAGATCCTTAAGCCAGTCTTGTGTGCAACACCATCAGGGAAATTTCCCTACTGCTTAGTAAAATACTTCATCCTTGGGAGCCAAAAACTCAGCCATTTTGGGAACAGAGTACTTGAATAATAATTGTGAGCTCCAATCTAGTTAAGTCAAGGATAGAAGATATGATTTTGGAGTAGGTAGGCTTGGAGAAGAAAAAAAATCTCTAGTCAGTCCTGACTGGATTTCTTTCTGAAACCTAACTGCTAGATTGGATGGGGTGTTTGGATTTAAGGGAAGATTCAAAGGTAAAGGGATGGGTTTGTCAAAATAGAAACTGATCAAAAATAGATGAATGTATGTCTTATTGGTGGAGATGGAATGGAATCAAGGGAAGAGCACAATGAGGGGAGGAAATTAGATACTGATTTATTAGGCTGTAGAGAAAGGACTGGGAGTAAAGAAATAGGATGGTAAGAGAAACTGGAAACAAACAAGTTCAGGTCTGGGGTGAATGATTTTCAAGATAAGGGAAATTATGTCACTTGTATATATTAACTGAAAAGTTCTGTGGTTCTGGTGTCAGAAAGAAAATACTATACATTTCCTTGGAGAATCATGCACAGTCTGGGGGGTTCTTGAGGTCCCCAGGGCCCACAAATTAATAATTTATATGCTAAGACTTAGGCAACCAAATTTCTCAAGCTTACTACAAGGCACAGCCCAGTTAAAATGTATGTGTATATTGGTGGGGATTTTTCTTTTCTTTTTCATTTTTAAAGATTTTATTTATTTGTTTGAGAGAGAATGAGCATGAGTGAGAGGCATGAGGAAGATGCAGACTCCCTGCTGAGCAGGGAGCCCGATGCAGTATTCGATCCTAGGACCCTGAAATCATGACCTGAACTAAAGGCAGATGCTTAATCGACTGAGCCACCCAGGAGTCCCAGTTGGGAGTTTTTCAAATGACAAAAGGGCAGTGATGACATCACAGCCAAATTTGTGCCCGGCAACAGGCAGTAGTCGGCCATCTCCACTTTAGTCTTCATTGTTCATTTGGGCTTTGGGTTGGTGACCCTAGATACAGGGAGATGAGAACATTCAAGCAACATATTCAGAGTACTGACTCACTAAGGGAGGAGAGCAGACTTGCGTATTTCCCTTCCTAATCTGAAAAGCAATCACTGTTTTCAAGTGCTGGCCATTTTACTACTTCCATCCTAGTTTATCAAATATGGCAAGTGCAGAGTCTGAGCTCAGATGATGTTCAGTCTCTTGATTTTTCCTGGAGAGTAATTTGGGTGAGCATCACATTAAGAGCAGCTTCATTAATAACTGTGGCAGCCACTGTGATCTCTGGGGTAGTTACCCTAAGTGTATTTACATATAAAAGTGATTATTCTTGCGTCTCTATGGAGATATGGAAATGTGCAAGGCTAATTCCAACTATTAAGACCTGGGCTGGATTCTTGAGATAGTATGATACCCAACTATTTCCGGACTCAGACAGAAACTGGGAATTTACATTTTTGTGTTGACATGTAAATGGTACCCTTACTCCACCTTTGATAATAACTTTCACAAATGTGGACCTGATGACTACACCAAAATACGCTCTCCTGTAATTTGGGCATAGAAGACATCACTTTGACTTTTCTGCAGCTCCCAGCTCATTTTATTTAAGGGACGGCAACATGAAGAATTATGTAATTGATTAGGAAAGTGAGTAACTGGCACTTGAATATAAGTGGCCTCTTTCTGTCAGGAATGGAGTTCATTATTCGCCACTGTTCAGAGAAAGACATAAAGCCAATAAAGCACTTGGTGCAATTTCTCAGTCACTCTTTAACAACTGTATAGTTGCTGTATGTGATCCAGGGCCAAAAGATTGTCAGGGTATATGTGGTATTTGGAACTGTATTAGATGTGAAAATATTTGAATTTTCCTAAATCACACCTACTCTTCTCTACTTTTCTGGACTTTATTTTGGAGGTCTGAACTAACGAAGTCACCCAAGCCAGTAGCATTTCTGTCTCTCTGTGAAAACTGATGCTTTACACACACAAAAATACTATTAGATTTGGACAAAGTTAAAACATTATTTATGTTGTTCAAAAGAGCCTGTTTTGGAGTTCATCACCTAGTAGTGCCTTTTGGTCTTTGGAATGGTAGCTAAATCCCATGCCACTCTGTGTCCGTAAAGATCTCGGGGCTATTTTATTTTACTTTCTTGGTGTCTATAACGTCTTTCTGAACTTTGTTTATTGATAGTAAGAAAAAGCGTATAGCACAGATTATTTTGTCCGGTAACACAGTCAGATTTGCTGAGCTTTTATTTATGTATGTTTTTAGTGAGTAGCAGATAACTTGTACCATGTAAAAAGTGAGGGCAGCTTACATTAAATAACTGTCATATACCATATCAAGTTTTGGCAGTTTGTTCAACTTTATTTTTTGTTTCCTGTATAGCATTTGAAAATTGTGTGGAGCCAGTTCATCAGAGTAGGAAAAAAGGGCCACTTTGGTACTTACTGACAGACTTACTGACATTGATCTAGTAAGCTGACTATCCCACAACATGTTTGAAGTACATTGACGATGGGGGAGATCCCACTGATCAAACAGGTATAACAAAAGCAGAGTAACACAATGTAATCAGCCCATTAACATCCATAGTTATCGTGCACATAGATTTAAAAACAAGAAAATTTTTAAAAAATCAAGTAAATAAAAAAAATAAAAACAAGAAAATTTGGGCAATGCAGGTTTAATACTATCGAGAAAAATTCCTCTATATCAAAAGTACTATTCACTTCAAATAAAAAAATGAATGCCTACACACACATATCACACTCATGTGCATATACACATGTATACAAATTGATATTAACAGTCATTCAAATTATGTTTCAGTAGTTTCACTGGACACATGAAAAGGGTGTTCATTGAAGAAGGTGATGAGAAAGGCTGCAGCTGGAAGAGGCAGGGAGAAATGTAAACAGAAAGACCAAATCTCCTTGAGATCCTGTGAGAAAGAGTCAGGATCCTTCTGAGGTCCTGTTTACTCTAATGAATGTGATCCCTTAACTCTGATTCCCAGGCATAAGTTATTATGATATTTAGTTCTTTGATTTCTTTCATTAGAGTTGTTTTCTCTTTTATGGATGGAGGGTCTGTACATATTTGTTTGATGTATTCCTAAATATTTCTTTCTTGGTTGCTCTTGTAAAAATGTAAGTAAAAATATGTAAAAAGAGTTTTTTAAAGAAAAAAACTTGAAAGTTTAGTTTTTCATTGCTGGCATATATAATAGTACAAAAGTAATTGACTTTTCTTTTCAGTAATTTCAGAAAGTTTTTTCTTTTAAAACCTTCTTTGGAAATGTCTACATAGATCTTAATGCCATCTGCAGACAAAGATAGTTTTATTTCTTCTTTCCTTCTTAACCTGTAAGTCGCTACTTTCCTTTCCTTGTCTTTGTCATGAGCTAGGACTTGGAGTACAGTGTTTGGTAAGAGTGTTAAGAGAGGACAGGTTTGTGATAGGTTTCAGGTGCTTCCTTCATATGTTGCTGAATTCAATTTTTTTGTGCTTTGTTGAGGCTTTTGGCATCAAATGTTTATGAGACATCTTGGGCTCTGGTTTTCTTATAGTTTCTTTGTCTTCTGCTTCAAGGTAAAGTGGCCTCATATAATGATTACAAAGTGTTCCTCTTCACTTTTGGGGAAAATTTTTAGAAGAAAAGGTGTTAGTTATTCCCTACATGTTGGTAGAATTCACCAGTGAAGCCATCTGGTCCAGGGCTTAGCTTGTGGGGAAACTTTTAATTACCGATTCAATTCCCTTGCTTGTTATAAGTCTATTTAGATTTAGTTTTGGTTAAGTTTTTGCTTCAAGGAAATTTTCCATTTTATTTAGGTTATCTCGTTGGTTTACCTATAATTGTTAGCAGTACTCTTTTATCCTTTTTACTTCCATAGAATGTCTGCGCCTTTATTTCTGATTTTAGTAACAGTGGATCTTTGCTTAAATCTGACATAAAGAGTCAAAAATCGCTTGAAGAAAAAATAGGCTCTATTCATTTTCTGCCACTGCTATAACAAGTTGCTACAAAGTTTGTGGCTCAAAACAATGCAAATGTATTACTTTATAGTCCTGGAGGTCAGAAGTCTGAAAAAATATTTCGCTAGACTAAAATACGCAAGTTGGCCAGGCTCTCTCCTTCCTAGACTCTAGGGGAGAATCCATGCTCTTGCCACTCCCAACTTCTTAAAAGCTCTTCTCACTCCTTGAGTCATGACTCCCTTCCATCTTCAAAGCCAGCAAGAGCTAGTGAGGTCTCTCTTACATTGTAGCTCTCATTTCAACTTTTAAGGACCCATGTAATTATTCAATGATTTAATATATCTCTCCTTTTTAAGATTATTTTCTAGTTAGCTGCCTTAGTTGAACCTGCAACCTCCTTTCCTCCCTGCATATCACGTCACATAGTCATAGGTCCTCTGAGTATTAGAACATGGACATCTTCACCTGAGTTATGATTCTGCCTACTGGATAGGTCATCTGGGTTTTTGGTGAAGGTAACTTCTTTACATGTTAAATTTTCATTCAGTTTGGAGGTTAAATGCAGAGAGTGGGGCTGTGAAGTACTGGATAAGGATTACCATAGCATCTCATTTTTTCATCCCTTTGACTGAAACTTGAAAGTTAATTGTTTGGAGGTGTCCCTGTAAAGGGAATAGTCAAGGATTCACTCAGGATTCTGACTTGACTACAGAATGGAGGGAGTCCTTCTAAAGAGGAGGAGCCTTTTAGGAGCAAGTGATTGGTTGAGGGGGCATGAAGACTTCCGTTTGACATTAACTCACATTACCAGGTGTACTCTTCTTCTGTAGTTAGAAAGTAGTGTGGGATTTAGGAGGGAAGATTTGTGGTGAAGATAAAACTTGAGGAGTTGTTCTCATAGGGGCAGTAATTAAAATGAGAAAAGTGACTGATGTCTTCTTAAGAGTGCTTACAGAGGGGATTTGGGAGAAGGGGGTGGGATTATGGACATTGGGGAGGGTATGTGCTTTGGTGAGTGCTGTGAAGTGTGTAAACCTGGTGATTCACAGACCTGTACCCCTGGGGATAAAAATATATGTTTATAAAAAATAAAAAATTAATTAAAAAAAAAAAGAGTGCTTACAGAATAAAAAGAGAAGAGTGCCCGACCTAGGAATTCAAACATGAATGCTAAAGGGCCAGACTGACTGATTCCTCTGCCAAGAAGACAGAAAGTGTGGATAGACAAAGTACTGCAACACTGTAAGAGCATCAGAAGAGGGGAGTATCCCTGGAAGGTGGGAACAGTCAGAAGTAATAAATGATACAGAAAGCTAATCTAAGTATTTATTATTTAATAATAATTTTTAAGCTAGTTAAGTACCTGAAAAGAGGTAGTTGAATTTAGTTTTAAGCACATCACCTTGACAAAAGTTGGGCCAGTGCCTTAGTGAAAATAGTAGCTATATTCAAGTGTATTGAGGCAAGAGAAAGGTATGAGTAGCAACCTGGAGAGCAATTATTACCTTAGTGGACAGGGAGACAACATGGGAGAAACCTGGACAGTTGACATGTCATGACAGAGCCATCAAAGTGGCTTGTGTTGAGGGTACAGGGAAAAGACGAAATGAGAAGTAAAGACTTGAGTAGAAAAGAAGGGTGTTTCAGCAACCAAATACCCTGAAACAGGAATATCTCTTTCTTTGACATCAAAATAAAAAGAAAAGGATGAGTAAAAACATAGTCATGTATTTTTTCTTCTGATAGTCTGCAGTTTGGAGTCTCATTTGGTTGTTTGCATTTTCTCTGTGAATCAGGAGCAGTGTCCCCTGTAAGGAACGTTCTCTCTGTGAATGTAAGGAACATTATAGATGGCTCCCAATGATCCCCACTGCCTGATATCCATGCCCTAAATAATCCTCTCAGCTGAAGAATGGACTGCATTTGGTGACTGGCTCTAATAAATAGAATATAGCACAAGTGATGAAATGTTACTTCCGAGATTAGGTTGTAATAGACTGTGATTTCCAGCTTGCCAGCGTTTTTTTTTGTTTGTTTGTTTTTTGTTTTTTGGGTTTTTTTTTTTTTGGCTGTGCATTTACTTACTCTGATGAAACTAGTTGCCATGTTGTGAGCCACCCTTTGGAGAGATGTACATGGCAAGGAGCCAGGAAGGAGGCCTCTGGCTAATAGTTGGTGGAAAATTCAGCCCTTTAGTCCTATAGTCCATAAAGAATTGAATTGTGAAGCAACAAAGTAAGCAAGCTTGGAAATGGACCTCCTCCCAGTTAATCATTAAATTGATACCAGCTCTGGCTGACTCCTGGATGGTAGGCTTGAGAGAAACCAAAGCCAGAGGACCCAGCTAACCTGAGCTTGAATTCCAGACAGGCTGTGACCTAATGAATATTATTGCTTTAAGCTACTAAGGTTTGAAGTAAAGTGCTATGCAGCTTATTGATAATTGATACAGACATCATGTCCTCTGTTAGAGTTTAATCTTTGATTGCTATCAATAGAGAACAACAATGTGTAAGCCAAGCGGGTGGTGACTTTAAAAGGAAGTGTCTAAGTAGTAAGGACCTCAGTAAAATGTAGGTGCTTCAGTTGATTAATCCAGGTCTTATTTGGAGCTTTGGGGGATTAACCAGAAATCTTGCCCTCCCATCTTCAAGAGAGATTTCTGTTGGGCACAGTGGTCTATCTCACCTTTTTTTTTTTAATCAATGAAATGAAGAATCTCAAACTGTTAAGGCAGATCGAACTAAGGCTGCTTATTCTCAATTAAGGACTTGAAGAGAACTTATTTAAAGCAAGTTTTATCCTAATGGGAACAAAGGAATTAAGTATGAGATTGACAGAAATATTTCTTTTTTTTAACAAGTAAATCCTGGAATTCAGAAAGTTCTTCCTCTGCATGCATAAGGGCTCATTAAATTCTTGACCGGATCACAAGGAACATTTTTGCTTCACTCAATTGGGCTTTACCCCTCCTGACAAATCCAAGGTGGACACACCCTCCAGGAGAAGACACAGTGAACAGAAAATGAATTCAGTCTCACCAGGTCTCATGCCTATTTCATTTCCATAAGGTTAAGAATTAGCAATGTGAACTGCAAAAATGGCTAAGGATTTTGAATAAAGGGACTCTGTGGTTGTAAAGAGCATCGGTCAGCTTAGGTCATTATTATTAAGAATTTATAAATGAGCTGGACATTTTAGGGAGATTTATGCATTTGGAAAAGAGTAGAGGTGTTTGGGGACTGCTTTTTCAGATAAGAATGCACTCTGAGAAGACTAATTCTTTAAGTTCCTGTATACTGACTAGATCTACATCCTGGGGTGAAAATGTTGGGTCAGCTAGTTTAGGCTCCTTTGTTCTTTTATGAAGAGTCTACTGTAAGCCAGATTCTTGCTAAAAAATTGAGACTTAAAGAGGAACATGAGGTCTTTCTGAATTAAACTAACAAAAGAGATAAACCATATAGCTATGTGAGTTTTAATTAGCAGTTAGTAGAACTCTAAAAATGCAAAACATGAAGCACCGATACAAAGGGTGTGATGTATTCATATGCCGTTAATCACAACCCTCTGTGCTATTATGGCGAATACCTAAGGACAAAACGGCTAATGTGTTGTCTCTGTCTTCGTATTGATAGAGATCCGTCTCTGATCAGTCTGTCTTCATTTGTTTCTACAAGCATTTGCTACTTTTAGGGAGGAATATTTATATTCATTGCAAAAATCACTTAGTTTCTCCATGTCATTCTAAGTTGGTCAGATATTTAAATAGCACACAGATTTTAGTTCTGCTATTTTTTCTTCTCCATTTGTATTTTTTATTGTCGTAATTGATGTCAGTCAGGATTCTCTTTGTTGTAAGTAAAGGCAGACACAGTTCCCACACTCTTAAGTGAGAACCATCAAGCAAAATAAAAACAAAACAAGAAGTAATTCATAGTCTGAAACCAAAAAGCCTAGGTGTAGAAATAGTTTTGGATACTTGAAGTACTCAGGGCTCAGACCCTTACCATGCCATACTATGCTTTGTGCTAAGCTGATACAATTCCAGGTACTTTCAAGAGACAAGGTAAAAGTAGTAAAGGGTCCAGCTGACTTTTTCTATAAAGGACCAAATAGTGAATATTTTCAGCTTTGTAGACACACGGCCTCGGCCATAGCTACACAACTGTGACACTGAAGTACCACAGCAGCCCCAAATGTTATACAAATGAATGGCTGTGCTGTGTTTCTGATTCTCTATGTCAGTAGTCAAATAAAAGTCATGGACCTCAGACTTAGGTGGCCTCCAGGCCAGTCTTAAACACAAAGTGATGAAATAATGTTTAGCATAAAGCAACTAGAAGGTGAGGACAGTATAGCCAAAGTGATTCACCGTATTCTGGAAGGGGATAAGGCCAGAGAGCGCTCAGATCCATTGTTGCCCTGCACTGTCCAGCGCCACCTCCTTGACGTGCTGCTGACAGCTCTCAGCCAGCCTGGTGAAGTGAGTTTTATGATATTGTCATACAAAAATCACCTGTACCTCTAAGGATTTTCCCATGATTTCACTATACATTTTTCCATGATCCATGTCAGTGTCAAGAATTCCAGCAGGTTGTGCACTGGAGAACTCTCCTACATGCCTGTGATCTTGACATTGCACTTTAGACTGCCTTGAAGTCTGTGTGTTTTGTTTTGTTTTGTTTTTGAATACTGTATCTCCTATTTGATGTACATATATGATCATACAAATCAGCTTGGGGCAAGCATTAAGGTGCAGATTTCTGGTTCTCACTGCAGACCTTCTACGTCTGAAGTGAATCAGAAGGCTTTCTGAAACAGGAGAGAGCCTGAGGAGTTGACATTTTCAACCACTTCCCTGGATGGTTCCCATGAATAGGCAAGTTTGGAGAATATTACTTTAAATAATACTGTTTTCACATCCACCATGTTTCACTTGCATTGTATTTGGGATGAACATTTAATCAATCAATCTTTCTTTACTTTTCTTTCATAAATTGTTACATTAATTTTGTGTGTACAACACCGTGATTTAACAAGTCTATACATTATGTTATGCTCACCACACTTCTAGCTACCACATGTCACCATAGAACACTACTACAACCCCATTGACTTTATTCCCTATGCTCCAGCTTTCATCCTTGTGACTTACTCATTCTGTAACTGGAAGTCTCTATCTCCTACTCCCCTTCACCCATTTTATACATCCCCCTCAATTGCCTCCCCTCTGGCCACCACCAGTTTATTATCTGTATTTATGGCTCTCTTTCTGCTCTTGTTTGCTTGTTTTGCCTTATAGATTCCACATATAAGTGAAATCATATGGTGTTTGTTTTTATCTGACTTATTTCACTTGGTGTCCATCCATGTTGTCACAAATGGGAAGATCTTATCCTTTCCTAGGGTTTTATAATACTACTTTTAAAACATGTATGGCATCTTTTTTATCCATTCATTCATTGATGGACCTTTAGGTTGCTTCTGTATCTTGGCTATTATAAATGATGCTGTAGTAAATGTAGGGTGCATTTATCTTTCAAATGTGTGTTTTGTTTTCTTTAATGAGTACCCTGTAATGGAATTACTTGGTCTAATTTTTTGAGGATCCTCCATACTGTTTTCCATAGACTTTGCACCAATTCACATTCCTACCATTGGAGCATGAGCGTTTTTTGGTTTGTTTGTTTTTTTTGTTTCCTCCATATCCTTGGCAACATTTACTTCCTGTCTTGTTGATACTAGCCATGCTTACTGGTATTAGGTGATATTTCATGGTGCTTTTTTTTTATATTTATATTTCCCTGACTGTTAGTGAATGTTAAGCATATTTTTGCTTATCTTTTGGCCATTTTTATGTTGTCTTTGTTAAAAAATTAAAAGGTCTATTCAGGTCCCCTGTCCATTTTTTAAATCAGATATTTTGGGGTTTTTTTTTTTTTTTGGTGTTGAGTTATGTAAGGTTTTTGTTAATTCTGGATATTAACCCCTTATTGGATATATCATTTGCAAATACCTTCTTCCATTTGGTAGATTGCTTTATGTTTTGTCATCGGTTTCCTTCATTGTGCAAAAGCTTTTTATTTTGGTGTAGTCCCAATAGTTTATTTTTGTTTTCATTTCTCTTGCTCGAAGAGATGTATCTAGAAAAATGTTGCTGAGGCCAATGGCAAAGAGATTACTGTGTTGTCTTCCAGGAATATTATGGCTTCAGTAGGTCTCATCTTTTTTATTGTGATGCAAGTATGACATTCTTTGCTTTATATCAGAGAGTAGACTTCCATTATGGCTGTGTATTAGAATCACCTGAGATGTTTTAAACATACTGACTACTGTAATCTAACCTCCTTCCCCAGGATACTAACCTACTACATGGTTGACAATCACTGGTATTGGAACTGGTTATATGAAAAATTATATGTAAGTTGTTCTTTACTTTTGTTCCGCAAAACAGTACTTACCCAGTAGTGACATAATGTCACTGAAAATTTCTGCAATATCCTTTACCACTCTAGTTTTGGAAACCTTTTCATGCAGTTATTTAGGGCAAGCTGTGGAAGGTATAAGACTCTAATTAAATACACCTGTTTGCATGATATAGGAAATTTTCACTTAAAAAATATTTTATTTATTTATCTCACGGAGATCATAAGTAGGCAGAGGTGGGGGTGGGGGAGGCAGGCTCCCTGCTGAGCAGAGAGTCTGATGCAGTGCTGGATCCCAGGACCCTGGGATCATGACCTGAGCCGAAAGCAGAGGCTTTAACCCACTGAGCCCCCAATGAAGAGTTTTCCAAACCCTTATTGTTATTTCTTTTCTTTCCTTTTCTTTTTTAAGATTTTATTTATTTAACAGAGATCACAAGTAGGCAACAAGGCAGGCAGAGAGAGAAGGGAAGCAGACTCCCTGCCTAGCAGAGAGCCCAATGGGGGGCTCGATCCCAAGACCCTGGGATCATGACCTGAGTGGAAGGCAGAGGCTTTAACCCACTGAACCACCCAGGCATCCCCCACCCCTTATTGTTTTTTCTTATCCCAAAGTAATGTCACCAGTATACTTTTTGGATAAATACTCAGTTGCCATTTATTCAAAATAACAAGGAATAGTCTTGTCCTAAAATGATTAACTCTGATTTTAAAAGATAAATTATAGTATACATTTTCCTCAGTCTATGGTGAATAAAATGGTACCATATTTAAAAGCAGCTATTTAGAGCTTAAGTCCTTTTAAGATGGGAACAATTGGCACAGTCTAGAACACCAAGCTAAATTCTCAGTTCAGAATCATACACTGAAAATCTTGCCAGCAAATTTAGTGATTTGAGTGGGATCAGCACAAGTATACCTATGACAAAAGAGTCAGACACTTGGAGAGCCAAAATGAATATGTGGATTATTCTAGGCACTGATAGTGTGTAATCTGCATTAATTCTCAAGAACCATCCAAGGTTGTAATGCTATTTTCCCTGTTCTTGGATGGAAGAACTAACAGTCTACGATAGTTAAAGAATGGATATTTATTAGCACACTGAGGCTACCCAAAATCACACCCAGCCCCCATCATTCTCCCTCACAAATGAGAACACAGCAGGACTAAAGGTTTAGAAGATTAGAATTGGGGATAAGACAGTGAAGATTGTTATAAATGGGACTTTAATCTTGTTTCAGATAATTTCTCATCCTCACAAATATATCATCTTTGTTCCCTCTCAAAACTGTATATATTGACCCTATTATGTTTATGGGTCTAGATAAGTCTTAGAAAGTAATGATCAGAATGGTGACAGGGTGTTCAGGTGGGTCGGTAAGCACAGTGCTTAAAGTACATAACCATGGGTCACTGTGAATGTTGACAGGGAGGCTGACAATGGGAGAGATGTGTGCCAACAGTAGGAGCAAAAGATGTGAAATCCTAGGCTACTGATTCACAGGAAGACAGGTCCCATCAGGCAGAATAGCACAGCAGATGCACAGATGTCCAGCCTGGGAGAAGGAGGTGTCAAGCAGAACAGAGCCTCACCCCTGTTTGGATCCAGAGAGGACATACAACGAAGCAGAAAGGACTTATGGAGAGGGAGAATTACAGAGGTCATGTAGGACTTGATCAAACAGTAGCCCAGAGCTGGATAAGCAGAGATTGTGGCACTAATGACTGTTGGAATTTGGAGTTGATGATTTTCTTTCTATCTCATGTTGAATTGGTTCTAGGAGGTGAGAGTAGAGCTAAAAATGAAGAAGATGACCACGTGGCCCCAGGCTGTTGGGAGAAGTCCGCTTTCCATGTTTTAGAATTAGGCTTCTCCGGCCTTTTCTGCAAACATTGGCTCATGAGATGACCTCTCTGTATCCAACGTCAGTGGCTCTCTTCTGGTCCTAGCATCTACCTTACATAAAACAAAATCTGGATTTGGTACCCTTAATAGGATACTGTCCATCACAGTGTGAAAGTCTTGATATAACTTACCTGTCAGCTGTATAAGGATTCCCTGGTTATCATCAAAACTGTCTATTCAGGGAAGACTTTCTTCAGGTCAAATTTAAATTATAACAGGTAAATGTTAAGAATGAAACCTTGATTTCTCTGATTCCAGATGACACAATAAACATACCTAAATGGTCTCCTTTTATTAAGACCCAATAAATACAATAAAAAATTTAAGGGAATAAATCCAAGCCAATAAAGACATTATGATAGAAGAATGTTCTTGGTGAATGATAGATTTCAAACAGATTTCTGGAAGACAGAATTCAGATGGTTGTGTTTAAACAAATGAAGCAGAGAGAAGGGAGTCATAGCCTAGAATACCCAAAGGGACATGCTCAGAGAAAGCAAACAGATGATCTCTTCTTGTAGCATCAAGAAAAGCTCCAGATTTGGGTTCAGATGGTAATAGGAGAAGGGGCTAAAAATAGGTGATTAATTGAAAGTCTATTTATGGAGCATATAGCATATGCCTTGGAGATACAGTCCCTCTCTTATCTCCTTCTTCCATACTAGCTTATCAGCATCTTGATGTGTTCCTCCCTGGTAAAAAGACTCTTTCTAAGGAGACTAACTGATAAAGCATCTGGGGCTACAAGGGTGGATGTCTGTTTCTAAAGTGATGCCTCCTTCTTCTGACATTTTGAAAATCCCAACTTAGTGAAAAACCATTCACTTGTTTGTAGGTAAACCAAAACCTCCAAGTCCTTGGAACCCTCAGTAAAGTTTTCTACCATCTCATTTTTAACCTTAAAAGGAAAAGAGTGGATCACCAAACACTTGAAGAAAATAAACAACATGAAAAAGAAAGCAAAATGAAAAAAACAGATGTGATCCGAGAGGAAAATGTGAAAATTCAAAAATCTTCAGTGTTCTCAGAATAATTCAATAGGACCTTGTGCCCACAAACCATGAACAAGATGTTAAGGGAAAGGAGAATTAAGAAAAAAGAAAAAAGGATATGGAAACTAAAAATTATATTTATTTAGTACAAGATATAGTAAAGGCTAAGATAATTTAGAATATATTATTTACAATGTACTTTAGGATAAATAATACAAATTTTAAAATATGGAAAACATGTTAAATTGTTTTGGGAATAAATGAATTAGTCTAATAGTAGCAGAGAAACATAGCACACTTCAGGCACATTAAATGATAGAATAAAGTAGAACAATGTCTTCAAGCTTTCAAGGATTAAAATTCTATACACAGCTAAATTATCAATCAAGTATAAAGGTAAGGTTGAATTAAAACATCATCAGGTCTACAATGACTAAAAATGGATGCCCATAAAACATTTCTAGGAACAGACTTAAGGTATATTCTAGCAACATCAAAAGAGGAAAGCATGACTTGGTGAAGTTGTGGAACATGAAAAGGAATTCTAGCATATTAGAGACAAATACGTCTAGAAAGTATTTCATCCAGATTAAAACAAGAAATCATCTATGGTCTCTAGTGAAACAAAAAGGTCTTTCAATATGAAGAAAAAATAGAATCTTCTTATACAAAGGGCTACTAAGACTTAGAAAATATTGTAAATGTGATCGTTCTTCTGTGAACAAATAAGACAATTAGATACTCTAGGGGTGGATCTGGTAGGAGTGGGCAGAGGAGAAATCTGTCTAGTGAAATTTTGGTTTCTATGGGTGCTTCTAACTTTGGCTATACATTAAATCATCGGGAGGGGGGGCAATCAAAATCTCAGGGGTCAGTCCACACCCCAATTACATCAGAATCTGGTGGTTGGGATCCAGGCAATTTTTTCCTTCTTTTTCAAGTTTTATCTAAATTCCAGTTAGTAATGTACAATGTAATATTAGATTTGGGTGTAGGAGTGAGTGATTAACTACTCACTTATATACCCATTGCTCATCATGAGTGCCTCCTTAATCTCCATCACCCATTTAACCCATCACCCTCTTAATCTCCCCCCTCCAAGCAACCCTCAGTTAGTTCTCTAAAGTTAAGACTCTGTTCTATGGCTTACCTCTTTCTCTTTTTCCCCTTATGTTCATCTGTTTTGTTTCTTATATTCCACATATGAGTGAAATCATATAATATTTCTCTCTCTGATTTATTTCACTTAGCATAATACCTCTAGGTGACTTACTTCACTTAGCATAATACCTCTTTGCAAATGGCAAGATTTCACTCTTTTTGATGGCTGAGTAATATTCCTGTGTGTGTGTGTGTGTGTGTGTGTGTGTGTGTGTACTGCCTGTTCTTTATCCATTCATCAGTAGATGGATGTTTTGCTCTTTCCACAGTTGGATATTGTTGATAATGCTGCTATAAATATTAGGGTGCACATGTATCCTTTTGAATCACTATTTTTATATCCTTGGTTGTGTAATTGCTGGATTGCAGGATAGTTCTATTTTTAACTTTTTGAGGAACCTCCATACTGTTTTCCAGAGTGGCTGTACCAGTTTGCATTTCCACCAAAAGGGCAAGAGGGTTCCCCTTTCTCCACATCCTAGCCAACATCTGTTGTTTCTTGTGCTGTTAATTTTAGCCATTCTGGCAGGTATGAGCACACTTTATTTCACTTTTCATTTGTATTTCCCTGATGATGAGTGATGTCGAGCATCTTTTCTGTCTGTTGGCCATCTGTAAATCTGCTTGGAAAAATGTCTATTCATGGCTTCTCACAAATTTTCAATTAGAATATTCATTTTTTGGGTATTGAGCTTTATAAGTTCTTTATATACTTGGGTATTATCCCTTTATGAGGTGTTATTTGGAAATATCCTCTCCCATTCCGTAGTTTGCCTTTTAGTTCTTGTTGTTGATTGTTTTCTTCACTGTGCAGAAGCATTTTGTTTTGATGAAATCCCAATAGTTATTTTTGCTTTTGTTTCCCTTGCTTCAGGAGACATAGTAAGGATTTGTTTCAGCCAATGTTGAGGAGATTACTACTTGTATCTTCTAGGACTTTAATGATTTCCTATTTCATATTTAGGTCTCTCCATTTTGAATCTATTTTTGTGTTTGGTGCAAGAAAGTGGTCCTATTTCTTTCTTTTCTTTTTTTTTCTTTTTTTTTTTTTTGAATGTTGGTATCTATTTTTCTAAACAACATTTGAAGAAACTTTCTTCTTCCTATTGCATATTCTTTCTGGCTTTGTCAAAGATTAATTGACCATATAATTATGGGTTCATTTTTGGCTTTTCTATTCTGTTCTGTTGATCTCTGTGTCTTTTTTTTTTTTTCACTAGTACCAAACTGTTTTGATCATTACAAATGGATAGGTGCATCTCAATGTTTATGGCAATATTATCACAGTGGCCAAATTATGGAAGTAGTTCAAATGTCCTTCGATTTGATGAATGGATAAAGAACAGGTGTTGTATATACATATAAGAGAATATTACTCAACTATAGAAAAGAATGAATTTTTACCATTTGCAATGATGTAGATCATGCTAGAGAGCATTGTGCTAAGCAAAATAAGTCAGAGAAGACAAATACCATATGGTTTCACTCATATGTGGAATTTAAGAAATAAACAAATGGACAGAAGGGGAAAATAGGGAGAAGCAAACCATAGAGACTCTTGACTATAGAGAACAAACTGATGTTCACTGGAGGAGAGGTAGATGGGGGAATGGGTTAATAGGTGATGGATATCAAGAAGGACATTGTTGTGATGAGCACCGGGTCTTGTGTGGAAGTGTTAAATCACTATGTTGTACACTTGAAACTAACATAACATTGTATGTTGACTACCTGGAATTTAAATAAAAGCTTATAAAAAATAAAGAAGTAGGGGGACTTCTAGATGGAAGCATCAGCCCTCAGCCCTGGACCTCTCAGAGCCCAGGAGAACAGAATTCAACAAAAGGCGATGATTAAAGTCATCTCCAGACAGCACCCCAGAAGAGAAGCTTAATTCCCTCTAGCACTGTGATAAAACATGCTTTTGTGGTCAGTAGTCTTAGTACTAGTACTGTCATACTAGGAAATTTTATACAAATTGGATATGAATGACTGCCTTTATTTTGGAGAAGGAGAAGCACTATATGCTTTGCACGATTGTTCTTCTGAGAAGCTGAGAGTATTTTCAAATGGTTTACCCATCATTGCATCCCTTGGTGGAGTGGGGCAAATAAAGTTAAATAGAATTTATCTCCATCGCTTCTATTGCTTTTAAAATGAGATGACTTTTGACCCCTTTCCAAAATATTCATGTATTATATTACCTTTGCTTTTCCATGATCATTTTCTTCCTCTTAAACTAAGTATATTTTCCACCACACCATTTAGGGATTAGTCTGTGTTTGGGGAAATAAAATAACTACAACTTGGAAATAAGACAAAAAGAACAGTTCTATTTTTTAAAATGTTATACTCGAGCATTTTCCAACAAGATTGCCTGAGGGTCGTCTGATTCTCTCATGGAATATAATTTTGATTTACTATTCACAGTTGATTAAGGCTCACATGTCTTATAACTATAAATGAGAGGTTGATTTATAGAAAATGAACAAGGTGTGATTTTTTTTCTGTTTGAGAGAGAAGATATCCCCCAAAGGTTACAGCTTATTGCCCTGTAGGATATTAATGAGTCTGTATCAGACTAAGCAATTTTATTCCAAATTTCTTTTTCCACTGATCTTATAAATCTGAGATTCTCATATCCTCCTTTAATCACCTATGTCATTCTCTGTTAATGAATTAAGTAAAATTTTGGCATGTGTTAACTACTTACCTGAATATTATTTTTTAATAATTTGAGAATCACACATTTTCATGTATATTGGATGAATCCATGTTCAGAACTTTTATCTTCATTTTTCCATCTCTCATTTTAAATGGTGGCTTAAGTGAAGCCGAAATGAACATAGTAAGGTCCACAACTATAGCAGCAACAAGACTTATGCTTCTTGCTACCTTATCCAGACCTTTGAAAATTATAGGATATTAATAAATATTTTCACAAAAGAATTTAAGAAGTCTTAGATCAGTTAAATCATCTCAACTACTCCCTTGCAGGAGACCTATACTCTGTCTTACCATGGACTTGTGAATATTTATAGCTTGATTCAGCAAACACTGATTTATAATGGGGAAAAAGAAGAGGAATAAAGCATAGTCCATGCCCTTGCAGACATTATTATAGTTTAATTCATTCATTGATTTATTTCATATGCATTTATGGAGGCCCTCCTAAGTATCCATCCTTGCTTGATAAAAGCAGTAAACATTTTTTTTCTGCTTTTCACTGAGCATAGTTTTCAGAAAGGTGGGAAGGAGAAACAAAAATAGATGCACAGAACAGCCAGGTGTTGATATGTGCTGTACAGAAAACTCAAGGGAAGTTAGAGCTATTTTATATCTGGTTGTGGTTTGTGTATATGGTGGAGGGGGTTTCTCTGAGGAATTTTACTTGTAAGCCAGGAACAGAATCAACTGAGGGGATAGTGTTACTCTTAATTTATATTGGTCCAAAGCAAATGATATTGTAAATATTCATTGTCTATATTACAAAAACATTCTAAGAAAATACATCAGATTATAAACCTCTGCTAAGAGATGGGTGAGAAATAATCTGGCCAAAATAGAATTTCTATTATAACATCATCAATAAATTGATTCTAAAACTTAAAAACAAAATGAATTTTTGTCTTTATATAAATACAGTTAACTACACAGCAAAGGATAATGGAATTTCTATTTTTCACATAAGAATTTCTTTGATCCCTAAAATCAAAGTAAAAATAATTACCTCTTCTTATCTTCCTGCAGTTCCTCAAAATCATGTCAAAATTTATCTTGCTTGTATTAAAAATAATAAAAATAATAGTACCTAATCTTGGCTGCACACTGGAATTGCCAGAGGACTTTTATTTTTTTATTTAATTTGTTAAATGTTATGTTAGTCATTATTTTTTTTATTAATATATACTTTATTATTTGCTTCAGGGGTACAGGTCTGTGAATCATCATTGTTGCACAATTCACAGCACTCACCGTAACACATACCCTCCCCAATGTCCATAACCCAGCCACCCTATCCTCCCCCACCCCACCCCCAGCAACCCTCAGTTTGTAACCTGAGATTAAGAGTACATCATTAGTTTTTGATATAGTGTTCCATGATTCATTGTTTGTGTAAAACATGCATGCTCCATATAATATGTGTATCCCCCTTTACCATCCCCCCACCCCCTCCCTTCTAAAGCCCTCAGTTTTTTTCCCTGAGTCCATAGTCTCTCATGGTTCATCTCCCCCTCCGATTTACCCACTTCATTTTTTTCTTGCTTCTCCTAATGTCCTCCATGCTATTCCTTATGTTCCACAAATGAGGGAAACCTTTTGCTAATTGACTTTCTCTGCTTGACTTGTTTCACTTAACATAATCTCCTCCAGTTCCACCCATGTAGATGTAAAAGTTGGGTATTCATCCTTTCTGATGGCTGAGTAATATTCTATTGTATATATGGACCACATTTTCTTTATCCATTTGTCTGTTGATGGGCATTGTTGCTCTTTCTACAGTTTGGCTTTTATGAACATTGCTGCTATGAATATTGTGGTGCATGTGGCTTTTCTTTTCACTACATCTGTATCTTTGGGGTAAATACCCAGTAGTGCAATTGCTGGGTCATAAGGCAGCTCTATTTTTAACTTTTTGTGGAACTTCCACACTGTTTTCCAAAGTGACTGTACCAACTTCCATTTCCACCAGTAGAGTAAGAGGGTTCCCTTTCTCCACATCCTCACCAGCATTTGTTGTTTCTTGCCTTGTCAGTTTTTTCCATTCTTACTGGTGTAAGGTGGGTATGTCAGTGTTGTTTTGATTTGAATTTCCCTGACGGCTAATGATGATGAACTTTTTTTCATGTGTCTGTTTGCCATTTGTATGTTTTCTTTGGAGAAGTGTGTGTTCATGTCTTCTGCCCATTTTTTGACTTGATTTTTTTTTGGGAGGGGGTGTTGAGTTTGAGAAGTTCTTTATAGATCTTGGATGTCAGCCCTTTATCTCTAGTGTCATTTACAAATATCTTCTCCCATTCTATGGGTTACCTCTTTGTTTTGTTGACTGTTTCCTTTGCTGTGTAGAAGATTTTTATCTTAATGAAGTCCCAAAAGTTCATTTTTTACTTTTGTTTGTTTTGCCTTTGGAGACATGTCTTGAAAGAATTTGCTGTAGCCAATGTTGAGAGATTACTGCCTGTGATCTCCCCTAGGATTTTGATGGATTCCTGTCTCACATTGAAGTTTTTCATCCATTTAGAGTTTATCTTTGTGTATGGTGTAAGAGAATGGTCCAGTTTCTTTCATGTGCATGTAGCTGTCTAGTTTTCCCAGCACCAGTTATTAAAGAGACTGTCTTTTTTCTGTTGGATATTTTATTCCATTGGATATGCTTTGTTGAAGATTAGTTGGTCATAGAGTTGAAGGTCCATATCTGGATACTCTGTTCTGTTCCATTGATCTTTGTGTCTGTTTTTGTGCTAGTACCATGCTGTCTTGATGATCATAGCTTTGTAATATAGCTTGAAATGAAGCAGTGTGATACTCCCAGCTTCGTTTTTCTTTTTCAGCATTTCCTTGGAGGTTCAGGGTCTTTTCTAGTTCCATACAAATTTTAGGATTGTTTATTACAAGCATTTTGAAAAATGCCATTGGTATTTTGATTGGATTGGCATTGAAAGTATAGATTCCTCTGGGCAGCATAGACATTTTAACAATGTTTATTCTTCTAATCCATGAGCATGGACTATTTTTCCATCTTTTTGGCTTCTGTTCCTAACCCAGGGTTAGCTTTGTAAAAAATGTGTATTTAGTAGGGAATATGTGGGCTTTGTAGTTCAAATTCTTAGACCCTCTTCATAGAGTAGAACCTTATATACTGTGCTTAGCAAGTTCTACAAGTGTTCCTTCATGCTGAAGTTTGAGAACCATTGGAGTACACTATTTGTGTGAGCCTGAATTCCTCATTAATAAAAAGATGTTAATAATATTGCCATTCCTCATCCAGGACTCCTAAGGATTAAATGAAAAATGCACATACATAACCCAATGCGATACTTGGCACAGAGGAACTATTTAATAAATCTTAGCTCTTCTTACTAGCTGTTACACTCTGATCCTTGAGCTACTTCTTATTGATTTCTTAGAACATCATACTGGCTTTGTCCCTCTTCCCTCTGTTTCCTTCAACTTTGATTCTTTGAAATAGAAGAGGAGGTTTTAGGGAAAATTCCATCAGTCAGTTTGGGGTTCCAGGAATAGAGAGCGAACTAGTTGTATGTTGCTAAATTTCTGTAATCTTCCCTAATTTTAGTTTCTTCGCTATGAAATTGAGATAATTTCTTGATGTGCTGATTGAGAACAAAATACAACTAAATATGTAAAGCCTCCATAGGAGAGCATATATTAGGTGTCCAACATGAATAGCTACTATTCCTGCTTTTTTATTTATTCTGTTTGCTTCTTTCTCTCTTACTGTTACCATTTATGTTCTGTTCTACAGGATTCCAAAGCATAATACTGGGTGGCACACAAGAATTTCAAAAATAGCTATTTCCCTTCTTCTCAGTACATCTGATTTAGATGCTTCCTAACTAGCACTGTCTTTTATTAGGTTCCTCAAGTAACAGACAGAGCCTAGAATTTGTGTGCAGGAAATGTATGGGAGAGAGCCCTCGTGCGAGGGAGAGAAGGAACAAAGAATTGCAGACAGAGACATTAAATTGCCAAGGAAATGCAGCAGAAGCCTAAGCCAATCCCAAGGGTACTCTCAAAGTTGCTATGGTTCTTCCTAAACTGAGGCCACATGTCCTGACCTTTGTATCCTCACAGCCACTAATCAAGAAGTCCCTTCATTCTGTGATCCGTCAGTCACTAGTCTATTAGCACTTTGCAATGGTTGGGGAATAAGTGGTCCTACAGAAGCCCTAGGTGGCTTGTACCACCATAACTTACTTGCTCCATATATAGTAAGTCCAACTTCTCAGGGAAAGCTCCTCCAGGATTCTCTTTGTTTGTTTCATCTGGAGAATCTCAACCTTGATGCTGCAGCTATCTCTGATCTGTAACTCATGCTTAGCATCTCCCTTCCCTACTATTCTTTCTAAATTCTGGCCCTCATCAGCACACCTCTGCCTGACTAGGTGGCTTAAACAGTGAAACAGATTCTGATCTTCCAAGCACTTAAGACTCTCCTGTTTTACTTGTGCATTTATTATTAAAGTCAAACAGTGGAATTCCTTAAGATGTCCTTATGGACCATATGCTCCACTTGGACACTAGTCTTTTATCTGATATGTCGTTTGCAAATATCTTTTCCCATTCTGTCAGTTGTCTTTTGATTTTGTTAACTGTTTCCTTTGCTGTGCAAAAGCTTTTGATCTTGATGAAATCCCAATAGTTCATTTTTTCCCTTGCTTCCCTTGCCTTTTGCGTTTTTCCTAGGAAGATGTTGCTGCGGCAGAGGTCGAAGAGGTTGCTGCCTGTGTTCTCCTCAAGGATTTTGATGGATTCCTTTCGCACATTGAGGTCCTTCATCCATTTTGAGTCTATTTTTGTGTGTGGTGTAAGTAAATGGTCCAATTTCATTTTTCTGCAACAAATGATAGTGAAAATACAATGGTTCAAAATCTGTGGGACACAACAAAGGCAGTCCTGAGAGGAAAATATATAGCGGTACAAGCCTTTCTCAAGAAACAAGAAAGGTCTCAGGTACACAACCTAACCCTACACCTAAAGGAGCCGGAGAAAGAACAAGAAAGAAACCTAAGCCCAGCAGGAGAAGAGAAATCATAAAGATCAGAGCAGAAATCAATGAAATAGAAACCAAAAAAACAATAGAACAAATCAACAAAACTAGGAGCTGGTTCTTTGAAAGAATTAATAAAATTGATAAACCCCTGGCCCGACTTATCAAAAAGAAAAGAGAAAGGACCCAAATAAATAAAATCATGAATGAAAGAGGAGAGATCACAACTAACACCAAAGAAATACAAACTATTATAAGAACATACTATGAGCAACTCTACGCCAATAAATTTGACAATCTGGAAGAAATGGATGCATTCCTAGAAACATATAAACTACCAAAACTGAACCAGGAAGAAATAGAAAGCCTGAACAGACCCATAACCAGTAAGGAGATTGAAACAGTCATTAAAAATCTCCAAACAAACAAAAGCCCAGGGCCAGACGGCTTCCCGGGGGAATTCTACCAAACATTGAAAGAAGAACTAATTCCTATTCTCCTGAAACTGTTCCATAAAATAGAAGTGGAAGGAAAACTTCCAAACTCATTTTATGAGGCCAGCATCACCTTGATCCCAAAACCAGACAAGGATCCCACCAAAAAGAGAGCTATAGACCAATATCCTTGATGAACACAGATGTGAAAATACTCAACAAAATACTAGCCAATAGGATTCAACAGTACATTAAAAAGATTATTCACCTCGACCAAGTGGGATTTATTGCAGGGCTGCAAGGTTGGTTCAACATCCGCAAATCAGTCAATGTGATACAACACATCAATAAAAGAAAGAACAAGAACCATATGATACTCTCAATAGATGCTGAAAAAGCATTTGACAAAGTACAGCATCCCTTCCTGATCAAAACTCTTCAAAGTGTAGGGATAGAGGGCACATACCTCAATATCATCAAAGCCATCTATGAAAAACCCACCACAAATATCATTCTCAATGGAGAAAAACTGAAAGCTTTTCCGCTAAGGTCAGGAACACGGCAGGGATGTCCATTATCACCACTGCTATTCAACATAGTACTAGAGGTCCTAGCCTCAGCAATCAGACAACAAAAGGAAATTAAAGGCATCCAAATCGGCAAAGAAGAAGTCAAATTATCACTCTTTGCAGATGATATGATACTATATGTGGAAAACCCAAAAGACTCCACTCCCAAACTGCTAGAACTTGTACAGGAATTCAGTAAAGTGTCAGGATATAAAATCAATGCACAGAAATCAGTTGCATTTCTCTACACCAACAGCAAGACAGAAGAAAGAGAAATTAAGGAGTCAATCCCATTTACAATTGCATCCAAAACCATAAGATACCTAGGAATAAACTTAACCAAAGAGACACAGAATCTATACTCAGAAAACTATAAATTACTCATGAAGGAACTCTTGCTTCTTGAGCTAATAGTTATTCTCCCTGTTGGAGACACAGAACCTAATTTTGATCTTTGATTTGAGGAATAGGCTGTCTCATGCAGGTTGTTGCCTTATTTTTGAAGTGCCTTTTCTCTATGCTGGTACTTCAAAGATGACTTCAAATTGGTGTTCCATTGCTTTTCATTCTGGCACCTTTATGTGGTATAGTATTTGATGAGATGAGTAGATCTCATTGTAATGATTTGCTGTAATATAGATCCCTTCATTTAAGAAAAGATAATGTTAGACATACCAGGGGGTGGATCAACAACTTTATAAGACCTTGGGTAGCATTACTGGCTCAGGTAAACCATATCCATTATATATATATCTCAATGCTGCCAAGATGAATAGACTCCCCTCTTGGGAATGAGGGTGTCCAATATAGTCAACTTGCCACCAAGTGCCTAGTTGTTATCTTCAAAGAATGCTGTTATATCTGGGACTCGCTGTTAGTCTCTACTGCTGGAAGGTTTGGTATTCAGTAGCAGCAGATCTACTTAGATCAGCCTTGGTGAGGAGTATATCCAGTTGGCCCATGCATAGCCTCCATCTGTGTCACCATAGCTATAATATTCACAAGCCCATCGTGTAAGCAGTAGGGTGGCTGATGACATCAGTTGGTTCAATCAGTCTTCACTGGTTGTATTAACATGTGACACAATAATCTTCACTCTCATGCCCACTTTAGCCCAGAGATCCTTGTCTCTAACCTTCAAATCTTTTCTTCCCAGGATTCTGGTCATCTAGCTAAGCAATCACTGCAATCACTGCTGCCCAGTAGTCTAAATACATTAACGTTCTTATCACTGCCCATTGGAGGATTTTTCCCCTCCACTGTCCTTGAAAGGCATATTATATTATATTATACATATATATACATAAAAGATATTATTTAATATATTATTAATATATTATTTAATATATTAATATTATTTAATATATTATTTATACGTATAATATAATATAATATTATATTATATAGAAGTGATGTTGAGCATTTTTTCATGTCTGTTGGCTATATTATATATAATATTATATTATATTATATGTTAGACATACCAGGGGGGTGGATCAACAACTTTATAAGACCTTGAGTAGCATTAGGTAATGGCTCAGGTAAACCATATCCATTATATATCTCAGTGCTGCCAAGATGAATAGACTCCCCTCTTGGGAAAGAGGGGGTCCAATATGGTCAACTTGCCACCAAGTGCCTAGTTGTTATCTTCAAAGAATGCTGTTATATCTATTCATCATTATACGTATATATATGTATAATATAAAATAATATATAAAATAATATATAATATAATAAAATTATATAATATTATATATTATATATTATGAAAGAAACTATTATATAAATATTATATAATAATATAATATTATACATATAATATTATACGTATATATATGTATAATATAATAAGACTGAGTTGAGCTGCATTTTGGTATTGGTCATTTTGGGGGCTTACACATAAGTACTGTGGTAACCTATCTATCCATGATATATAAATAATATAATATATAAATATTATATAAATATAAAATATTATATATAAATACTATATTTAATATATATTATATGATATACATAATATATTAATATAATAAGACTGAGTTGAGCTACATTTTGGCATTAGTCATTTTGGGGGCTTACACATAAATACTGTAGTAATCTGTCTATCCATGATACAAGTTTGACCTTTTTCCTCTATTATCCTTCCCTGCCATGCTTGTGGGTCCATCTGACCTTATACTCAGACCATCTAAAAGAACTCTGCTTCTTTCTCCACATCCTCTCCACATCCTCTGTCACTTCCCAAGTGATTAATTTTAACCATTCTTACTATTGAGAGGTGGTGTCACATTGTGGTTTTGATTTGTATTTCCTTGATACCAAGTGATGTTGAGCATTTTTTCATGTCTGTTGGCTATGTATATGTCTTCCTTGGGGAAATGTCTGTTCATGTCTTCTGCTCATTTTTTGATTTGATTATTTGTTCTTTGGGTATTGAATTTGATAAGTTCTTTATAGATTTGGGACACTAGCCCTTTATCTGAGAAGACATTTGCAAATACTTTCACCCATTCCATGCCTCTTAGTTTAGTTAACTGTTTCCTTTGCTGTGAAAAGCTTTTTATCTTGATGACATCCCAGTAGTTCATTTTGCTTCTGTTTCCCTTGCCTATAGAGGTGGGTCTAGCTAGAAGTTGCTGTGGCCAAAATCAAAGAGGTTGCTACCTGTGTTCTGCTCTAGGATTTTGATGGATTCCTACTTCACACATAGGTCTTTCATCCATTTAAGTTTATTTTGTGTATGATATGAGAAAGTGGTCCAGTTTCATTCTACTGCATGTAGCTGTCTAGTTTTCGTAACACCATTTGTTGAAGAGACTGTCTTTTTTTCCATTGGATAAATGGAAAAGATTAGTTGACCCATAGAGTTGAGGGTCCATTTCTGGGGTCTTTGTTCTGTTCCACTGATCTATGTGTCTGTTTTTATGTCAGTACCATACTGGCTTGATGATTACAGCTTTGCAATATAGCTTGACATCTGAAATTATAATGCCCCCAGCTTTAGGATTGTTTGTTCCAGCTCTGTGAAAAATGATGATCATTTTGAAGGAGTTGTATTGAATGTATAGATTGCTCTATGAGCATAACATTTTAACAATATTTGTTCTTTCAATCCATGAGCATGGAATGTTTTTCCATTTCTTTGTGTCTTCCTCAGTTTCTTTCATGAGTGTTCTATAGTTTTCAGAGTAAAGATCCTTTGCCTTTTTGGTTAGGTTTATTCCTAGGTATCTAGTGTTTTTTGGTGTGATTGTAAATGGAATCGATTCTTTGATTTCTCTTTCTTCTGCCTGGTGGTTCGTGTATAGAAATGCAACTGTCTTCTGTGCATTGATTTTATATCATGTCACTTTGCTGAATTCCTGTGTCAGTTTTAGCAATTTTAGCAATTTTAGCAATTTTTAGCAAAAGTTTTAGCATGATACATAGAGTATCATGTCATCTGCAAAGAGTAGGAGTTTGACTTCTTTGCTAATGTGGATACCTTCTATTTCTTTTGAAATAGATTTGTCTGATTGCTGAGGCTAGGCTTTACAGTACTTTGTTGAACAAAAGTGGTGAGAGTGGACATCCCTGTCATGTTTTTGACCTTAGGGAAGAAGCTCCCAGTTTTTGTCCATTGAGGATGATATTTACAGTGGGTTTTTCATATATGCCTTTTAAGCAACTGATGAATCACTGAATTCTACCTCTGAAACTAATAGTATAGTATATGTTAAGTAAGTTGAATTTAAATTTAAAATTTTTAAAAAAAATCTGTTCCTGATAAAACTGTCCTCCCCCCTCCCAAATGTCACAGAATTTATCTACTGCCTAGTAGACCATTGTGATGTTCTGCAAGATAGGTAGTTCAAATCCTTTTTAGCCTATTGTTACTTAGGGTGGGAGAATTGACATAGCCCTTGGGTCACATTATAATAGTTTCCTAGTGTCTCTGACTTTACATTTACACTTGAATTAATAATTAATCACTCACAGCCTCCCCTTATATTCAGTACAGTCATAGTATTCACCAACAGCTATCCAATTCCAATATACTTCTAATTACTACCTCTGAATCTCTTCAGTGCCTGAGGTAGTGCATCTACCAGCAATTTTCTTTTCCCTCACAAAGCATCCCAGTTTGACTTCAGTGAAAGTTTAGCAGTGTCATTATTGCAGCCTGCCAAGAGCTGTTAGTATTCCCCTATTCCTAACCATTGTGTCCTCATCGTGTATAGTCTGGAAGGGATCAGAGTTCCAAAATCTCATTTTATGCAATTTAAATTTACTTTAAATTTTTTTTGGAATAAAATGTTTAAGAACAAGAAAAAGAAACTTGAGAGCAAGCTGCCAACAGAATGTCTCATTAGCCCCAAATATTTTGTACATTTTTTTAAAGAAAAGGACATTCTCCTATATGACCTCAGTATAACCATCCAAATCAGGAAATTAGTATTGAAACATTGCTACAATTTAATCCAAGACTCTGTCTAAATTTTACCAGCTGTCCCAATAATGGCCTTTAGAAGTGGTATCAGTGCAATAAAATTCAGTTCAATAAGATTTCACTGTCATATTTCATTAGTTTTCTCAAATCTGGAATAGTTCTTTACTCTTTTCTCTACCTTCATAATATTGATGCTTTTGAAGATTACAGGTGATTTATTTTATAGGCTGCTTCTCAACTTGAGCTTATCTCATACTTCTTCATTGTTAGATTTAAGTTTTACAATGTGCATCTTTGGCAGGAATTTCAAAGAAGTGATGCTGTTACTCATCCTATCAATATCAAGTAGCATATGTTTTTGATTTGTCCTATTGCTATATGACCAGTATGATACTAGAGAAGCTTCTCCCCTATAAAGTCACTCTTTCTCTGTTTGGTGATAATATTTTGTTGGGAGACTCTTTGAATCTAAACAGCCCACTTTTATTGTGATCTTTAATTTTTAATTCATTTATTTGTATCAGTGTATACTCAGAAGTTCCTATTTTATATACTTTTCTTTACCATTGCTCTTCATGTTGATGCTCAGATTGTTTCAGATGTGGCCAGTGGAATTTTTCCAGCTGACATCTGTGTTTTTTTTTTTTTTTTATCTTTCCCATCATCTTGAGTAAATATTTGCTTATTTTGTCTCAGAAAGATGTTCTAGGCTCATCTTGTATTATCTCTTCCCCAGCCCTGGAATCAGTCATTTCTGTAAGTAGTTCTCATTCCTCTGAGTTGCGAATGAAATTTGGAAGCCAAAATGTAGGTATTAAGTATGCACATTGCTTTTGAGATGTAACTGCTATCAGGCCTTCTCATTGAACAGAGCTAGAGAACATATGCATGTAAATATATACATATTTACTGAGAAATTTTTATTGAGAAATCCTCCTGGGAGTATTTTATTGAGAAATCCTCCTGGGAGTAACACCTGTGAAGGAGTGAGAAAAGCATCCAAGCTCAAAGGAAGCTCTATGGCTATTATTATTCCTTCAGCTATCTCATATCAGGGTATGCATATAAGGTCTTTGTCCTGACATCAACCAGTCATTGGATGTGGCCTGTACTCAGGGAGTTGGTAGCTATGGGAGGGTTGACTCTTCATGAAGGGAGAATCTGGGCCACAAATGACAGTAGCCACTTGGTTTGGCTTCTCAGGCTAGATAACAATTGAACTAAATGAGTTCACTTTCTAAAAATACAGATTCTTAGACAACATCCCCAGAGAGTATATTTCAGTGACACTTGGACAGGGCCTACAGAATCTGTTTCTTTTAAAAAGTCCCCAAATGATTCAGTGTTTATCCTGTTCAGCCACAGTTGGCCTTTAGGTAAGCATAATGATATTACTCTCAGAGAGAAGGCAGAAGGCACTTGAAATTTATAACTTTCAATTTCAACTTTCGACTCTTCTCCTTGGTGGCATTTTGTATATCATCTCTCCTGACGGTTGATCAAAGTGCAAGGGGTTTTTGTTTTGTTGTCTGTGGTCATGAAAAATGACACTACTTCCAGCGTGACCACACTTGTCATTACCATCACACAAAAGAAGCTTAATTTTATGTTGTAATATATTTGTGTATCCTTTAATGTGTTCCATAAAATATTCTTCAGTTGTTAAAATAGAAGCTATGGATTGTTTGTTTCATGATCTTTACTTTTACATACATTGAAAATAATGTATTTGGCCCTTTCAGTTTTATGTTTTCAGATCAGCACAAAGTGGGTGTTTGATGGCCTGTACTGCCCTGGAAAGATGGTTATAAATGTCAGTCAGATGGACATAATCTTACAGAGACCAGCCACAATCCCACAGCATGTATGCCAAGACATCTCCAAGTTTCTTAAATGGGGAAGCAGCAGGAGGAAGTAGTTGCCTTTTGACTTTTCAGAAGCTCTTTGCAGGGAGAGTGGGTGTGCATGACAGCTCTGTGTGTAGATACCTACTCTCAGGAAATTCACTTAGTAGGATGAATAAGGCAAAAGATGCAGGACTCTGCTGGTGGATTCAGTTCTGCTGCAGTGTGGATGTCTGAAGATGTGGAAAATCCAGGGAAACTGGAGGTCTTAGAGCAAATGGTTTTAAACAGCATGATCAAGTATAGATCCTTCCAGACTATTACTTAATCCAAGAACGCCTCATGCTCTCTCTACACTGAAGATAAGTCCATAGCACATCATCTTAATAGTGTCAGAGATGCATTTTGAGTTTTATGACCCTTCAAAACACTTGAAAACATTCTGGAAGTCCCCCATGAGGATAGCCCTGCCTCTTTAATATCTCCTTCATTTTGTAACATATTATAGTTTTGACAGAGAAATTTGAGAGTCCTACAGACATATCATGAGGGAAACCTCATCATATAGTATGCAGCCATATATGTCAGTCTTTTGTTAAGGCTTTCAAAGAAGGATTTTCAAACCAAATGAGAAACTCTCTTTTTCTTTTTTTAAATAATTACCTATATATGGCACGGAGAGTGTACACTTTCTAGAAATAAGAAATGACTGATATGTCTCCATTTTATAGAGCGATGTCTCTTCTAGTATCTGCTTTTCAGGGCTTCATCTGTTATTCTCCAGTATAAAATTATGGGAATCCAAATTCTTAAAGTATGCCATTCATTTATTATGTTGACCATATAAGTGACAATTGACATTTTATACACAGTAAGGTTTTTTATTTATATTCATTCAGCCAGCCATTGTTTATTTGGTACTTATTATACCTGAGGCACTGTGTGATGCTGGGACACGTAAAGGTGTTTAGGGTCAAGGCTAACTGCTGATTTACTTTCTGGATCTCTTTTGGGAAGTGCTTATCTAGCTGTGGTTTCAGTGCCTTCACTATTGGGGAACTCTGCCTAATTAAGTACCATACTGGACAGTTCTATTGATGTCTTCATCTAACTTCACATGTCTTGATTCTCTTTCTTGGCACCACACGATGACACTGTAATTTCTTTTTCTCATACTACTATTTATAATATTTGAAAACAGCTATCATGATTTAGCAGTTTGCATATCTGGAATGATTCATGTACTGTTTCAAGTGGTAAAATCATGTACTGTGGTGGTCATGTTGGGCGTTTGAAGATCTGGCACTAGTAGAATATGGGAAATAGGTATTAATATGGGATGGATCCTGTGGAGTAATAACCCTACTGAACTAGCTGTGGTCTAGGATGCGAGCTTGAGGTGCTAGCCATTTTTAATGGGAAATACTTGGCAGTCTGCTTCAACTTTGACTATGTACCATCAGAGGAAAATAATGAAATGAATGAATTGACAAAGTATTGATTATTTTTTAAAATATTATGTTTCTAGGTTTATAAGTTTTGTGTGTATGTTTACACATTTGTGCCACCATATGTCATTACAAGTCTATGAAATGTAAAATCTGGTATTTGGCTTTGAATCCAAAGCATACTGGAAGATGGGAATGTGGAATTGAGCCTGAGTATCTGCCATTCTATTGCATAGTGTGAAGCACATTAGGGAAGAATCTTTGCCAAGATATGAAAGAAAAGAAAACCCAGAGAAGCCTGTGGAGCACCTATCTTGTCTTCACTTTCCCTAGGGCTACTCTTTCCCTTCCCAGAGTGTACCTTCTGGTATTCACCGACCAGGCCTAATTTGACCTTTACCCAGACAATATTATGACTTTGTTGATTTTCTTTTTTTTTAATAAGATTTCATTTATTTATTTGACAGAGAGAGATCACAAGTAGGTGGAGAGGCAAGCAGAGGAAGAGGGGGAAGCAGGCTACCCGCTGAGCAGAGAGCCCTATGCGGGTCTCGATCCCAAGACCCTGAGAGCATGGCCTGAGCCGAAGGCAGAAGATCAACCCACTGAGCCATCCAGGCGCCCCTGTTTGACTGTTTTAAACGGTGGAGATCAATAGTTAGGAACCAGATGGGTGAAGTGCCATTCTTCTTATTGTTGCTATCATTTGATGTATGAGTAATAGAGAGATTATGTCATAATCATATCATCCTTCTAATGGTGTGGTATGAAGATTGAATATAATGATGTACCCACATTACCAACAGAGAGCTTCTCCATTTGATAGTTCAACAATTACTGATTATTATTAGATTACTTTTATTATTAAGTCAGTTTGAGATATAAATGAATACAAGTTAAAAGTTCTTTGTGCAGGGGCACCTGGGTGGCTCAGTGGGTTAAGCCGCTGCCTTCGGCTCAGGTCATGATCTCAGGGTCCTGGGATCAAGTCCCGCATCAGGCTCTCTGCTCGGCAGGGAGCCTGCTTCCCTCTCTCTCTCTCTTTGCCTGCCTCTCCATCTACTTGTGAGGTCTCTCTGTCAAATAAATAAATAAAATCTTTAAAAAAAAAAAAGTTCTTTGTGCAGTACAAAAAACTTTATGAGATCTACCTATGAATACTTTAAACATTTTCTTAAAAGGCTACCAACATATATATTCTTCTTACTAGCTTTTACACTTCTATTGAATGAATGATTGAATTTAATTGGTCCCTTTCTGTCTGGGTTTTTTGAATAAGAAAGAAGATATAGGTCTTAAGCCATGGATAACCATTTTTCTATCAATAAGTCAATTTGTGCTTGAAGTCCTGTGTTAAAAACTCTGAATTTTACCTCTAACTGTCCTTAAACTTAAAGCCTTTATCTTCAATATTTTTTTCAAAAATGAAATAAGGTAACTATTTAAATTATAAATTATGACACAAATATAATAATTTTAAGAGATTTATTTATTTTAGAGAGACTATAAGTGGGGAGAGGGGGCATAGGGAAAGGGAGACAAGCAGACTCACCACTGAGTGTGGAGCCTGACCCAGGGCTTGATTCCTTACCCTGAGATCATGACCTGAGCCAAAATCCTGAGTTGGGTACTTAATTGACTGAGCCACCTAGGTGCCCTGTTACTGTTTTTTGAAATTGTATGTGTTTTTCCTTAATAGTTAAGGAAAAGAAGCCGCCAGTGGAAATCAGTTAAACAAACAAACAATAAAGGGATCTTGTCTGTTTTTTCTTTAGAATGTGGGAGGAATTTTATGTAAAGATGGAAAAAATGAAAATTGAACCAGAGCAGTTGAAATGTCGCGGTTTTATAGTTTGTTTGAAAAGTCAGGCTTTTGTAATGACATCTGGGTCATGACAAGGTGGAACTGAGTGAGACTTAGAACCAAGATTTAATTCAGATTCAGTCAGGTAAATTGGATAAAGAATACTATTGACTAAGGGGAAAGCATCACGTGTATAGATCTATATTCAAGATGTAGGAAATTCTCTTTAAAGAGCTCAGTTTTGAACATCAGATCTGTTATCTCTGTGTAACAAATTACCACAAACTTAGTGGCTAAAACAATACAGGTTTATGATCTCACAGTTTCTGGGGGTCGGAGGGTTTGGGTGGGGTGAGATGGATCTTGTGTTCAGGTGCTCACCAGGCTGGAGTCGAGGTCTCAGCTGGGGCTGGGGTGTCATGTGGAGCTGGGAATCCTCCTGTAGGTTCATCTTGTTGGCCAACTTCATTTTCTTGCCGCTCTAGAACTCAGGATGTTGAATCTTCAAGGCCAGGAGGAGTTGGCACTTCTTTTTCTCTTGCTGTAGGACTCACCTGATAGGTCGGGTCTACCCAGGATAGTCCCCATTTCAGTGAACTCGAAGATAACTTGTTAATAGGCTATCTTATCTGTAATTAGGTTATATTCACAAATCATGCCCACACTCAAGGGAAGGGTGTTAGCCAGGCCGGGTATACAGGGGTTGGGGAATCTTAGAATTCTCCTTATCACAATATCAGAAACATATTTTTAAAGACAAAGACTATCATACAAGTTAGATAAATAAGGGATACATTATTTGGAATTTCACACTTGGCCACTTTCATTCATTTGAAGTCTTGACTCTTTTCACCCAAAGCAGCCAGCTCGAAATGTGATCCCCATCCTCCATTTCAGCTAATGTGCCAGTCTCGGTGTATCTGTTTTCTGTCTGTGAACCATAGACAATATCCAGAGATTTTTCTCTAAGGGCTGGTTTCCCTTCGGAGTAATGAGAAGCCCAGTAGGAAACACAGCATACAATTAGCAGACGCTGACTGATAGACTCATTCTGTGAGTGATTCAGTGCACATCCTGTGTTTCTGTCTTCATACCCTCTGACAGATGATCCATGAACTACAGAGTAAACCTGTCAAGAAATCAGAATACAGTGACTTTCCTTCATGCATGGACTATTGCCATATGTTGCCATAGAAATTAATGGAAAATTCATTCTTTCCCCATATTTCCGCGGTCCTTCCTCTGACAATTAACAGTGGGCAGACATGGCTGCAGGGCCTTAGAGAGCTTTCTCAACTAAGTACTCAGCCACAAGTATCCCAGTGAAAGGGGGAAATAACAGTGTTTATGTCTCCTTTGGCCACTTGCTTTCTTCTTCCAGAGATTGTTGACGATTTGCATATTTTTAATCCCCTTTTCTGCCTCCTTCTGCACTTGACTGATTTCTTGGCATGGGCAATACCTCATCATGGGATGAAATCAAACTTACTTCTAACTGACCGTCAGCTGCATTGCTGCCAGTTTGCCGCTAATGGACACGTTGCACTGTTATAGAAGATTACTGGACTGAGCAATATTTCCATAGCTCAGCTTCAGCATAACCTGATCTGTTTTCAGGCTGCGTTGCCACCATGCAAAGATGGAGATCAGGCTGAATTCCAGGAGCCATGGTCATAGCACCTGCAGGCTGGCTGTTTTGCCAGAGCACCAAAAGGAATGACGGAACTAAGAAGTGCTATAGTCAGCTCACATAATGAAGATAAAAATGATAATTAGCTTTGTGGTAATTTGAATTACACAACTAAATCTTTGTTGTGCTGTAAGATGTTCTAGTAATAGATTGTGAACCATTTCATCTCTTGGTGTTTTGTCATTTTAAGAAATGGGGGGGTAATAGCAATTTTTTCAAATGAAAATAAATGGACATACTTTTACATGTAGAAATTGCAGTGTGTAGAACCTGAGTATTGGGCACAGTCCCAAGTAAAATTCAGTAGAAATGATCAAACTCTAGCTTGTAAGCACCCTGAGCATGTCTTGTCTGAACTTTCTTGCAGGAGAATTAGCTCATATATTCACGTGTACATTAAGGTCAGCTGAATTACGAAAGTGGCCATTTGGGCTTTGATCGTTGTTTTATTTATTTGGGAGAAAGAGAGAGAAGAGAGAGAGAGCATGAATAGGGGGACAGGCAGAGGGAATAGCAGACTCGCCACTGAGCAGGGAGCTGATGCATGTTCCATACCAGGACGCTGGGATCATGACCTGAGCTGAATGCAGGTGCATAATGGACTGAGCCACCCAGGTGCCCCTGATGAATGCAGTTTTTGAAACACATTCATATTTGTTTTTTTCTGAGTAGGTACGGTTAAATGATCTATTGAGGACTCGTTGCTTTGGCACACTGTTAAATATGAGTTCTGATTTGTCACTCAGTGATTGATCACCAATTCAGAAAGTTCTGAACAAAAACCCAAATCCTGTCTCTAGAATTTTGGTGTGAGGCTGAAGCTCCAAAGGGATTTTTGGTAAGCCAGAAAATGGACCAAATCTTCATTAGGAAATTATTGACCCCAGATCTTTAAATGAGTATGAGACAACCCTTGAGTAAAATGACTGTGAGTTTAATTGCTGAAAGTAGGTCAACATGAGTTGGGGAGGCATGTTAACACCAACATTCTGCATATAATGTATATTCTGTGGAGATCAAAAATGCCATGTATTTGCCAATATAGGAGAAGAAGAGCACAGACAAGTTCAAATACTTGGAAAGTAAAAGTTATCTGGAAGTAATTATTCTGAGTATTTCCGTAAGTTGTGAGTTTACGTCATTTTATGACTAGGGGTCGAGGTCTTAGTGTAGACTGACATCCTGTCTTAGCTTTCCTTGTTGCTAATTGTGTATCTTAGGCCAGGTTTCCTGATTTTCATTCCTTACTTTGTACAGTACCTGTGCTATCGGAAACGTGTCAGATGCTGAATACAGTGTCTGAAACATTATGATAAAAGTTGACTCTTACCTTCATGATATGTAGGCACCATTTTTCTTCTACTGAGCCCTCAAGGATCCTGTACTGTGTTCCAGTCATGATGCCGGGATACAGCAGTGCATAAGAAAAGACCATGTCCCTACAGACCTTACCTTCTATAGGGAAAGCAGTAAATTCTGTGCTTTCAAGCAAGCCCACGTCTGAATCACCCTAGGGTATGTGCCAGTAGCTTGCTGGGCCTGCCCATGATGTTCTGGAGTTAGGACCTCTGGGGTGGAGCCCAAGGACGTGCATTTCTAATGGGCTCCTCTGTGGTGTTGACACTGCTGGACTGGGGACCTACTTGGGGAATCCTAGCCTAATGGATAATTTAAACTATGAGATAATTTCTTTCATAGGGATATTGACAAGGTGGCCCACCAGCAGAGCAATTGGGTCTAGCACAGGGATTTAATGACCCTTTGTAGAGACAATGTCAGAGGAGATAGTTGAAGGATAAAGATTAACCAGGTGGACATTTACAAAGGTGGGAAAACACAGAGCACTAGCACAGGTAGAAAGCTTTCTTGAGCTCCTTTAGGAATGTCCCTGCCCATTTAATCCATATATCATTTACTCTTATTTTTAAAATATTAAAAATAGTTGTGATGTTTATACTATTTCTGAGGTAATCTGTTATGAAATATATTTACTTTGAAAAGTGAGTTGCAAAATAAAGTGTTAAAATTATTGATAATCCTAAATTTTGATATAGTTGATTAAGTTCTGATGCCAGTATCTCTTATTCAGATTCTTAATAGTAGTTGTAAAATTAGGTAGATAAATATTTTTATAAGTGTTATAGTTTTATGTAGCTATGAAACATGAAGTAAAATATCTGATTGCCCATAATATGCTTCTGTGATCATAGTATAAAGTAAGTATTCAAAAAGAGCTGCTCAATTTTATGATTAACAATCTTAATGTTTTGTGAAAACAAATTGCTTCTGGTTTGTAGCATTTTGTTTCTTTTGTGTTATTTTGAGTATTGTCTATATTCAGGCAAAGTAGAAAAAGGAAAATAAATTAGAATCCACAACAAATTTTTACTACCCAGGAATACCTACTATTAATTTTTGGTGTCCTAAAATTCAGGATTTCTGTATAATAACTCAAGAATAGAAAAATAGAAATATTTTAAAAAATAAGCTCATGTTACATACTGTTTTCCTCAAAGTTATTACATTAATTTCTTCTGTATTTAAAAGAATAAAATATGAGGAGGGAAAATTAAAAATTGCTAACATTTTGGCATGCCTAGGCAACTCACTGGCTCGGGTCATGATCCCACTGTCCCTGCTCGGCGGGGAGCCTGCTTCTCCCTCTCCTGGCTGCCCTTGCTCTCTCTCTTTCACCACCCCCATCTCTCTCCCACATAAATGAATAAAATCTTTTAAAAATAGCTAACATTTTGATAAAATACTTAACTTCTTCACTGTAGGAAATAGTAGTTTTTGGAAGAGTCCCATAATGTTAGGAAAAGAAAAAATATAACACATTTTTGAGATTAGAATTAATACTTATTTCAACTCTAGATTGTGTTTATTGAATTTTAGGTATGAAAGGGAACTAACTAGAGTTAAGCTTTCTCCAACTTTTTTATCTTTATCCTCATACTTTGATTTGTGTTACTTGTGTTAGTATTTTTACATAGTTGAGTTGTATAATATTTATATCCTCTTCACATCAAGAAGTAGACTGCTTTCCAACATGTAACCAAACAGTAGAATGACAGTGGCATAAGCAATAAGAAAAGGTTATCATTCAGATGGAATGGAGGGATCCAGAGTTGACTGAAAGTATCATCAGCTTTTCCCACTGTGGGATGTGGGTTTACCCTCTTGGCTCCACCCGTGGTCCCCAAATGGGGGCTACACTTCCAAATTGCACATTCAGAGAACATCACTGAGCCAAGAATTGTTTACTCCTTTCTCTGATTTTGGCTGGTTTTGGGTGTGCAGGGTAGGCAGGTGCAAAGAAAGCTGAGGTCAACTTGTTTTTCTCCTTTTGCTTAGGCCATTTTTTTCTGTTAGATTGTGTGTGTGTGTGTGTGTGAGTGTGAGTGTGTGTGTGTGTGTGTTTTAATTTATCTCCCAATTTGAACACCTGCTGAGGATGTATTTTCTTATGTGTTCTCTGTGAATTTTTCCTGGTACATAGTGTGTCACTTCAAGTCTTTATTTTCTGTTTTTTAGAGACAAGAAGTACGTTTGCTGGATATTTGTTTGTATATCAGTGCCTGTATTTTCAGTTATTTTTTTTTTTAAATTTGTGTAATACAGAATACCCCTATGCACTATGTTTTTCTTTTCCATCTATTTTCTAACTTTAATTGAAATCTCTTCTTTAAAGAATTGTCTTGTCATTTTTCCAGAGAAATCAAATGCCTATAATTTCAGTTGAGATGATAGAAATCTATGTCCTTGAATTTTTTTTTTTAATTTTCTAAGGTAATGTCCTTACACTGTAGATCATTCATCTACTTTTTATGTATGTTCTTTTGCTTTTTTTAGCATTTTGTGTTGCTTTGTGTTTGTTTAGTACTTCTTTTATGCACAAACATGATGCTTTTTTTTCCCCCCTAAATCTTTGAATTGGGCTAGCTACGTCTTGAATGTTAATGTGGGTAGAAGTAAGGGAATAAATTGAAACAGTGGGTAGCTTCCATTTAGGCTCTCTTGTACAGAATATTTTCTTACCAATTCTGTCGTTTTTATTTGACTTGTCACCTCAATTTTTATTGAATGTCTTGAATATTTCTTCTGTATTGTCTGATATCTGAATTGATTGCAATGTGGGTCCCCAAGGGAAAAATAGGCCTTAATGTTATAAGAAGGTGATAAAGAGATACGATCAACTATATAAGGCTTGTTTTAAAGAAATGGCACCATATAGCATGATAGGTGTTTTAAAATAATAACTCAAAAAGTCCAGCATGTCTCCATTTTTATTGGCCATCAATCTTACACAAAGTAGGAAGATTTAGAATAAAAGGAAATAAAATATAAAATTAGATATGAATGTGAAAGTTTCCTTAGGATGAGAAAAGATAGTGTGACAAATTAAAATTAAAAAAAAAAAAAAAAAACCTGGGGAGGAGTCAAGATGGGGGAGAAGTAGCAGGCTGAGACTACTTCAGCTAGCAGGAGATCAGCTAGATAGCTTATCTAAAGATTGCAAACACCTACAAATCCATCGGGAGATCGAAGAGAAGAAGAACAGCAATTCTAGAAACAGAAAAACAACCACTTTCTGAAAGGTAAGACTGGCGGAGAAGTGAATCCAAAGACAGGAAGATAGACCCTGGGGGAGGGGCTGGCTTCTGGCAAGCGGTGGAGCAATGGAGGACAAAATCAGGACTTTTAAAAGTCTGTTCCGCTGAGGGACATCGCTCCAGAGGCTAAACCAGGGTGAAGCCCATGCGGGGTCAGTGTGGCCTCAGGTCCCGCAGGGTCACAGAAGGATCTGGGGTGTCTGAGTATTGCAGAGCTTACAGGTATTAGAATGGGGAAGCTGGCTACAGAGATAGAGCCAAGGAGTGAGCTCACAGCTCGGGGGTACCTTGAACCGGTCGCAGGCTTGGTGAGCTCGGAGCACGGCCGGAGGTCAGGCAGACGGGAGTTACTGGGCACTGTTCTCTGAGGGTGCACTGAGGAGTGGGGCCCCGGGCTCTTGGCTCCTTCCGGCTGGAGACAAGGAAGCCGCCATTTGTATTCCCGTCCTCCAAAACTCTACGGAAAGCACTCAGGGAACAAAAGCTCCAGAAAGCAAACCGGAGCGGATTACTCAGCCCAGCCCCTGGAAGGGCAGTGCAATTCCGCCTGAGGCAAAGACACTTTAGAATCACTACACCAGGCCCCTCCGCCAGCAGATCAACAAGAAATCCAGCCAAGACTAAGTTGACCTACCAAGGAGTGCAGTTTCAATACCAAGGAGAGAACAGAAATCCAGAGGAGGAGAAAGCAAAGCACAGAACTCATGGCTTTCTCCCTATGAATCTTTAGTCTTGCAGTTAATTTAATTTTTTTTTTCTTTTTCATTATTTTTCTCTTCTTCTGCTAAACTTTCTTTAACTTTTACCCTTTTTTTTAAAACATTTTTAACTAGTTTATCTAATATATATATATTTTTTCATTATTATACTCTTGTTTATTCATTTTCTTTTTTTAATTCTTTTCTTTCTTTCCTATTATTTTCCTTTTTTTTCCTTTCTTTCTTTCTGAACCTCTTTTTATCCCCTTTCTCCCCCACCAATGATTTGGGATCTCTTCTGATTTGGTTAAAACATATTTCCCTGGGGTTGTTGCCACCTTTTTAGTATTTTACTTGCTCCTTCATATGCTCTTATCTGGACAAAATGACAAGGTGGAAAAATTCACCACAAAAAAAAGAACAAGAGGCAGTACCGAAGGCTGGGGACCTAATCAATACAGACATTGGTAATATGTCAGATCTAGAGTTCAGATTAACAATTCTCAAGGTTCTAGCCGGGCTTGAAAAAGGCATGGAAGATATTGAGAAACCCTCTCAGGAGATATAAAAGCCCTTTCTGGAGAAATAAAAGAACTAAAATCTAACCAGTTGAAATAAAAAAGCTATTAATGAGGTGCAATCGAAAATGGAGGCTCTCGCTGCTAGGATAAATGAGGCAGAAGAAAGAATTAGCGATATAGAAGACCAAATGACAGAGAATAAAGAACCCGAGCAAAAGAGGGACAAACAACTATTGGACCATGAAAGACATTTAAGCCGAATTTACCCTGAATCTTAATGGGCTAAATGCCCCCAATCAAAAGAAACAGGGTATCAGAATGGATAAAAAAACAAAACCCATCTATATGTTGCCTACAAGAAACACATTTTAAGCCCGAAGACACCTCCAGATTTAAAGTGAGGGGGTGGAAAATAAATTACCATGCTAATGGACATCTGAAGAAAGCAGGAGTGGCAATCCTTATATCAGATCAATTAGATTTTAAGCCAAAGATTATAATAAGAGATGAGGAAGGACACTATATCATATTCAAAGGGTCTATCCAACAAGAAGATCTAAAAATTTCAAATTTCTATGCCCCCAATGTGGGAGCAGCAAACTATATAAAACAATTAATAACAAAATCAAAGAAATGCATCAACAATAATACAGTAATACTAGGGGACTCCCCAAACTGAAATGGACAACTCATCCAAGCAAAAGATCAACAAGGAAATAAAGGCCTTAAATGACACACTGGACCAGATGGACATGACAGATATATTCAGAATATTTCATCCCAAAACAACAGAATACACATTCTTTAGTACACATGGAACATTCTCCAGAATAGATCACATCCTCGGTCCTAAATCAGGACTCAACCGGTATCAAAAGATTGAGATCATTCCCTGCATATTTTCAGACCACAATGCTCTGAAGCTAGAACTCAATCACAAGAGGAAATTTGGAAAGAACCCAAATACATGGAGACTAAATAGCATCCTTCTAAAGAATGAATGGGTCAACCAAGAAATTAAAGAAGAATTGAAAAAAAGCATGGAAACAAATGATAATGAAAACACAACAGTTCAAAATCTGTGGGACACAACAAAGGCAGTCCTGAGAGGAAAATATATAGCGGTACAAGCCTTTCTCAAGAAACAAGAAAGGTCTCAGGTACACAACCTAACCCTACACCTAAAGGAGCTGGAGAAAGAACAAGAAAGAAAACCTAAACCCAGCAGAAGAGAAATCATAAAGATCAGAGCAGAAAACAAAGAAATAGAAACAAAAAAACAATAGAACAAATCAACGAAACTTAGAGCTGGTTTGTTGAAAGAATTAATAAAATTGATAAACCCCTGGCCAAACTTATCAAAAAGAAAAGAGAAAGGACCCAAATAAATAAAATCATGAATGAAAGAGGAGAGATCACAACCAACACCAAAGAAATACAAACAATTATAAGAACATACTATGAGCAACTCTACGCCAACAAATTTGACAACATGGGAGAAATGGATGCATTCCTAGAGACATATAAACAACCACAACTGAACCAGGAAGAAATAAAAAACCTGAACAGACCCATAACCAGTAAGGAGATTGAAACAGTCATTAAAAATCTCCAAACAAACAAAAGCCCAGGGCCAGTTGGCTTCCTGGGGGAATTCTACCAAACATATAAAGAAGAACTAATTCCTATTTCTCCTGAAACTGTTCCAAAAAATAGAAATGGAAGGAAAACTTCCAAACTCATTTGATGACGCCAGCATCACCTTGATCCCAAAACCAGACAAGGATCCCATCAAAAAAGAGAGCTATAGACCAATATCCTTGTTGAATACAGATGCGAAAATTCTCACCGAAATAGTAGTCAATAGGATTCAACAGTACATTAAAAGGATTGTTCACCACGACCAAGTGGGATTTATTCCAGGGGCAAGGTTGCTTAAACATCCGCAAATCAATCCATGTGATACAACACATCAATAAAAGAAAGAACAAGAACCATATGATACTCTCAATAGATGCTGAAAAAGCATTTGACAAAGTACAGCATCCCTTCCTGATCAAAACTCTTCAAAGTGTAGGGATAGAGGGCACATACCTCAATATCATCAAAGCCATCTATGAAAAACCCACCGCAAATATCATTCTCAATGAAGAAAAACTGAAAGCTTTTCCGCTAAGGTCAGGAACACGGCAGGGATGTCCATTATCACCACTGCTATTCAACATAGTACTAGAAGTCCTAGCCTCAGCAATCAGACAACAGAAGGAAATTAAAGGCATCCAAATCAGCAAAGAAGAAGTCAAACGATCACTCTTCGCAGATGACATGATACTATATGTGGAAAACCCAAAAGACTCCACTCCAAAACTGCTAGAACTTGTACAGGAATTCAGTAAAGTGTCAGGATATAAAATCAGTGCACAGAAATCAGTTGCATTTCTCTACACCAACAACCAGACAGAAGAAAGAGAAATTAAGGAGTCAATTCCATTTACAATTGCACCCCAAACCATAAGATACCTAGGAATAAACCTAACCAAAGAGGCCAAGAATCTATACTCAGAAAACTATAAAGTACTCATGAAAGAAATTGAGGAAGACACAAAGAAATGGGAAAATGTTCCATGCTCCTGGATTGGAAGAAGAAATATTGTGAAAATGTCTATGCTACCTAAAGCAATCTACACACTTAGTGCAATTCCTATCAAAGTACCATACATCTCTTTCAAAGATATAGAACAAATAATCCTAAAATTTATATGGAACCAGAAAAGATCTCAAATAGCCAAAGGAATATTGAAAAAGAAAGCCAAAGTTGGTGGCATCACAATTCCGGACTTCAAGCTCTATTACAAAGCTGTCATCATCAAGACAGCATGGTACTGGCACAAAAACAGACAGATAGATCAATGGAACAGAATAGAAAGCCCAGAAATAGACCCTCAACTCTATGGTCAACTAATTTTCGGCAAAGCAGGAAAGAATGTCGAATGGAAAAAGGACAGCCTCTTCAATAAATGGTGTTGGGAAAATTGGACATCCACATGCAGAAAATGAAAGTGAACCATTTCCTTACACCACACACGAAAATAGACTCAGAATGGATGAAGGACCTCAATGTGAGAAAGGAATCCATCAAAATCCTTAAGGAGAACACAGGCAGCAACCTCTTCGACCTCAACCACAGCAACATCTTCCTAGGAACACCACCAAAGGCAAGGGAAACAAGGGCAAAAATGAACTATTGGGTTTTTATCAAGATCAAAAGCTTTTGCACAGCAATGGAAACAGTTAACAAAACCAAAAGACAACTGACAGAATGGGAGTACATATTTGCAAATGACATATCAGATAAAGGGCTAGTGTCCAAAATCTATAAAGAACTTAGCAAACTCAACACCCAAAGAACAAATAATCCAATCAAGAAATGGGCAGAGGACATGAACAGACATTTCTGCAAAGACATCCAGATGGCCAACAGACACATGAAAAAGTGCTCCATATCACTCGGTATCAGGGAAATACAAATCAAAACCACAATGAGTTATCTCCTCACACCAGTCAGAGTGGCTAAAATTAACAAGTCAGGAAATGACAGATGCTGGCGAGGATGCGGAGAAAGGGGAACCCTCCTACACTGTTGGTGGGAATGCAAGCTGGTGCAACCTCTCTGGAAAAAAACATGGAGGTTCCTCAAAATGTTGAAAATAGAACTACCCTATGACCCAGCAATAGCACTACTGGGTATTTACCCTAAAGATACAAACGTAGTGATCCAAAGGGGCACGTGCACCCGATTGTCTATAGCAGCAATGTCCACAATAGCCAAACTATGGAAAGAACCTAAATGTCCATCAATAGATGAATAGATAAAGAAGATGTGGTATATATATACACAATGGAATACTATGCAGCCATCAAAAGAAATGAAATCTTGCCATTTGCGACAACATGGATGGAACTAGAGCGTATCATGCTTAGTGAAATAAGTCAAGCGGAGAAAGACAACTATCATATGATCTCCCTGATATGAGGAAGTGGTGATGCAACATGGGGGCTTAAGTGGGTAGGAGAAGAATAAATGAAACAAGATGGGACTAGGAGGGAGAAAATCCATAAATGACTCTTAATCTCACAAAACAAACTGAGGGTTGCTGGGGGGAGAGGGGTTGGGAAAAGGGGGGTGGGATTATGGACATTGGGGAGGGTATGTGCTTTGGTGAGTGCTGTGAAGTGTGTAAACCAGGTGATTCACAGACCTGTACCCCTGGGGATAAAAATATATTTTTATAAAAAATTAAAAAATTAAAAAAACCCTTCAAACTAGTAAAATTATAAAACCCAGAAGAAAATAATTGCATTTAAATTAATTAATTAGCTGATACAATTTTATACTATTTCCTTTCTATTTATTTTTGGCTACAAACTTTGATTTCCATTTCATGACTATGATTTACTATGATTCTCTACTGAAACCATAGGGATAATTCAGCCTTTTGGTTGAAATTTGTTTTTTTATATTATTGGTCACTGAAAATTTCCTTGTAGTTTTATAGCTTACTATTAGCATATCAGATAAATCTTGTACTATTGCTATCAAATATAGAGGATAGTTATTTCAAAAGTTTTCTTTTTTTTTAATGAAATATAGCATTTGGAGGACTTTTCCATAGGCTATCTTCTCATGCTTTATATTTCAAGGCTTTTTGTTTTCTTCCATTACCTTTATTTATTTAGTGTTAACCTCAGTAGGACAAGTTAATTGCTCCACAAAATCTGTGCTCTGCACCTTTGTGAGTTAATAATGAAGGTAGTTAATACCATAGGTTGTGAGAATTTCCTGGAACCCATACCTACCCCAGGATGGATGGGGACAACTAAACCAAACATAGACATGACTGCAGTTAACATTCATAGACCTAATTAAATCAAACTCTGTTGTCCCCACCTCAGCAACTTCATAGCTACTCCACATGTATCTTATGTTTGAGAAGTGTGTTGGTGGGTGATATGGAGTGGGAAGAGCCCACAGTCTTAACCAACTTCCTTCAAGTGTCCTTTTGCAAATCCTACAAAAGCATGTAGAGTGTGTTGTGTGGAGGGACCCAGGCAAGGAAGAGGCTCTGACATTTAAACTTAATTTGCATGTTGGTTAATTCACATCTGAAATAAAGGTAGATATGACAGAGATTTGATATTTGACTTGATTTTTTAAACCAATTCAAGCAAGTGGTAAATGCCATAAAAGACTGAAAGATCATCATTACCACTGGTATTAAGATAAGCAGATGTACTGAGAATCCACAAGATGAATCTGTAGGGAAAAGTACTGTTATATATTGCATTTTGTAAATTGCATGGTACCCTTGTGGAGTTGACAGTAATCTTCATAATTTTATGTGAGAGCTATTTACAACAATTACCTTTGATCGTAGGAGCAGGAGTAAGAGAAGGAATTATTCTTTCATTTCCAAGCGATTTTGAGTATCAGCTCTTAATACTTCCTGTCAACTAAAATTTTTAATTATTTTGTTTTTTAAAAATTTGTTAAAATAAAATCTAATATCTAACTTTTATTTCCTACATTTATTTTTCTTCCATTTGATTTTAAGGGCCTCGATATGGGCAGTGTTTTATCTTTTATTTGTTTATTTCCATTGCTAGACTCACATTGGTGACTTAATAAAATTGGTTCCCTGATTACCCAATATTTCTGCATTCATTTTGTCTTTAGCTTTCTTTCTCTCTTCCTTCCCTCCTTCCTTGTTTGTTCATTCATTTGTTCATTCCTTCCTTCCTTCCTTTCTCCTAAATCTAATGACTTCACTTAACCCTATGTTTACTCTATCCATTATATACCTTTTCTGTTGATACTCATTTTAAGAAACTTTTGGAAGATTGAAGGTATAAAGACACCATAGATAGTCATGTAGAATTTTTCTAGCCAAGGTAGTCACTGTTAATATTTTAGAATATTTTCTTCTCGTGTTTATCCTATGACATTTGCATTGTAGAAATTATGTTATATACAAGGGTTGGTTAGTTCTCATCAAATTAAAACTTGTGCATAATTGAAAAATACAATAAAACTGAAATAATTGCAGTGAAAACTAGCACTTGCCTTTTGTATCTGTAATTCCACCCCCAGAAACATTTGAAACTCTGGACCCATTTCTTAGGGCATTTGGTATTTGTTTCCATATTTCTGAGACAAAGAAAAATCTTAACCAACTGTTGATCTTTTTTTTTTTCCTATTTTTGGCATTATATAATGAATCTTTAGTTTGGTTGATTTGATGTAGTTTATCTCCTAATATCTGTCTCTCACCCCCATAGTGGGTGGAATTGTAACATAGACCTTATTGAAGACAGTGTTTACTATGACTACATAAATAACTTTTGGTATTGAACCAAGGACCAGAAAATGATTATTTTCTTCTTATGTAAGCTCAAACATAATTTCTTCTTTTCCACTGGCTTGATTTCTATGAAATTATCAACTCCATTCAAATAGTTAACTTATTTATCACATGGCAGTACTTTTTTTTTTTTTTTAAGCATTTGTTAGTTGCACTTTGTTTGGAGCCCTCTTGTTGCCTTCTTCCCTCCTCTAGCCGAGGCTATTCTATAGTAAGAATTTACAAATACCATTAACATTTCATTTTTTTAAAATCTAAAATAATTTTCTTTTGTTACTGTGTCTTTTCCTTTATAATGTCTTTCAGCGCTTTTTGGCTTCTGAATAAATTTTGTAGGGCATTGCAAAAATGGATAGAATTCCTTTAAACTGTTCTATAAAGTGAATACAATATGGAGATAGCTCAGTAGAAGGATTTGGAGGGACACTGTAGGAAGAAAGAGGTTCTCTTACAGGTTTAGCAGCTACCTGTTTGATCAGCTGTGTATTCACTACCAGCTGTAGCTCTCTTATATTCCATGCTTTTCCCTGCTGGTCCAGTGACTAAGGTCCAGTTATGAGCTGGCTCTTCCAGTGAACTTTGCCATCTTGTGGGCTACAGCCATGCCTCCTCCAATGAGGTCTGATCTTCAGCCTTGGAGACAGAATCTCCTTTCTAGGTTTCCTTTTCTTGGATACTCTGTCTCACTAATAGAGTACCCTTCAGCATTCTTTTTGCATCTTACCTTTACTCTATAATCATAGTTTAATAGGTAAAACCTCCCCTATTTAAATCATTTTTTTCTGTCTCCTGGTTGGATCTAGATTGATGCACCTCCCAGTTGACCTGTCAGGTCCTTCAAGGAAACCCAAAGCTCCCAAGAACAGTTTGAAATGGGCAGTCTAAAAAACATAAATGAGTTTATCTGAATTAGGGCATATTCATAGAACAAAAATAATTTTAAATGGACACTTCAAATCAGTTTTTCTACAGTGAAATAATCACATGGTTTCAATCAGATTGGCAGAGTGGGGGCTTTGAATTGTTTATTTGAAACTCATTTTTCTGTTCCAAAAATAATAATATACTCAACAGGCACTCAGCCGACTGAACTTCTTGTCCTGTTTGCACCATGAGAATAGGGCAAATTGCTAAATGCTCCTGAACTTCATTGCCCAAATCTGTGATATGAAGAACGTGTGGTTGGTTTTCATGACCCTTAGAATTCTTAATCTTTATCCTTGAAAGTGTTGATGATGGTTTCATTACAATCCTTAACTGCTCTAAAAGGTAGTTCACCCCATCTTTGTGAACTATTTTACACTTTTTCACAGAAAAAAGACTCTAGGCTAAGACTCTTATCATCACAGAAGATGACTTCATACAGCCCTAGGAAATGTGAAATTAGTATTACCAAAAGAGTAAAAATCTTTTTACTGTTGCTCCCAATTGTAGTGGAAGAATGAAGTGGATTTTTTATTTTATTTTTTTATTTATTTTCTGAGCTTTTAATCTTCATCTGAGGAGTTCCCGAGGGAATTTCCCAATGTTGGTGCTATGGCCTTAAAGGGATGAAACAGAGCAGGGCTGACAAGGTCCTGGAGATTTTTACAAGGTCTTTATAATGATGTTTTAAAAACTAGAAAATAATTTTTTAAGTGACCTTTTTCTGACCTTGAAAAGAGACAATTTAAACAATAAAAGCATAAGGTAACAATTAAATGTCACCCTTGGGGCGCCTGGTTGGCTCAGTGGGTTAAAGCCTCTGCCTTCAGCTCAGGTCATGATCCCAGAGTCCTGGGATTGAGCCCCATGGCATGCTCTCTGTTCAGTGGGGAGCCTGTTTCCTCCTCTCTCTCTCTGCCTGCCTCTCTGCCTGCTTGTGATCTCTGTCAAATAAATAAAATCTTTTTAAAAATAAATAAATAAATAAATAAATGTCACCCTTGACTCTCCTGTCCAGAAAGAGGCACTGTTAACATTTTGAAATAGGTTCTTTCGGTTTTCCCTATGCATTTATATTTGCATATAGCATATACTGTAGGCTAGGTACTATTTTTTTAATATTATTGATTTATTTATTTGTCAGAGAGAGAGAGAACACAAATGGGGGAGCAACAGGCAGAAGGAGAAGCAGGCTCCCCACCAAGCAAGGAGCTCAATGTGGTACTCCATCACAGGACCTTGGGATCATGACCTCTGAGCCAAAGGCAGATGCTCAACGGACTGAGCCCCCTAGCTGTACTGGCTAGGTACTATTTTAAGATGCTGAAAATACGTGAGTGAGTAGTCAAAACTCCCATCTACAGTCTACTCATATTGTGTAGACAGTTTTGTTTCTTGCCTTTTAAAGTTCGATTTTGGAATGTTTTCCGTGTCATTAGATAATATCTATAGAATATGCAAAATATTTAATGAGGTTTTTTATTTAATGTTGAAATATCATTTCAAATATTTTATAATAAATCTCTAGTAAATGTAATTGTATAGAGATTTTTGTATACATTCTTTCCTTGGGGGGAAAAATCCTAGAAATAGAAACACTAGGCCCAAGAGAATAATATTTTTGAGGCTCTTTTTTTTAAATTAAAGATTTTATTTATTTATTTGACAGAGAGAGATCACAAGTAGGCAGAAAGGCGGGCAGAGAGAGAGAGGGGGAAAGAGGCTCCTTGCTGAGCAGAGAGCCTGGTGCAGGTCTTGATCCCAGGACGCTGAGATCATGACCTGAACTGAAGGCAGACGTTTAACCCACAGAGCCACCCAGGCATCCCTATTTTTGAGGCTCTTAATGTACATTATCACATCACCTTTGTGAAAGGTTTTGAAAACTACACCAATCCCCCACCCTTTTCTGCAGGTTCATGCATGTGCAGGTTATGGGATGTTTGCTTGTCTAGGTCTGCTGTCTTCTTTTTTTTTTAACCACAGCTTTTTCCCCAGAAGTCTGACTTGTGTGGATGTCCTGTTGCCTCTGGCCTCTGAGTCCAACCAAAGGTAAGCACCCACTGGAGATCAGTGGGAAGGAGGAAATGAAGTGAAGGGCTTAATCTCCTCTCTTTCTTTTTGCTGGATTGCTAATGGTTGTGGGATAATGGCCACGGGTCCTTTCATTTGGCCTATGTTGCATAGTCCTCCTTCTTTTCTGGAGATTTTAGCAACTGCTCACTTCCCTTGCTCCTGAGAGCCTAGATGTGACAATGGCTCCCGCTATTCCTATTGTAGGGGTGTTTTTCTCTCTTGGTCTTTGTAACCTCTGGCCATACCTTTTGTAAAAGTCTTTTTGGTATGCTTTTTCTTGCTAGAAATCTGACTGACACACTGCCCATTTTACTGTTCTTAAAAAAAAAAATTATTTACATATACACACACAGAATATATTATATATATTACCACATATTACATGTATTATGTTACACATAATATACATATATACATATTTGTTATATTTGTGTATATAATTATATAATATACATGTGACACATACATGATTTATATGTATATTATATAGTATTTATAATATAAGTATTAACATGTATTATATTGCATGTAATATACACATACAAAATATATTCACTATCTCAGGGACATGAAATTTTATTTTAATTATATTTTTTGGTTTACTCTTGAGATGAATCTTTTCATGTGCTTTTTTTTTTTTTAAGATTTTTATTTATTTATTTGACAGAGAGAGATCACAAGTAGGCAGAGAGGCAGGCAGAGAGAGAGAGGAGGAAGCAGGCTCCCTGCTGATCAGAGAGCCTGATGTGGGACTCGATCTCGGGAACTCGAGATCATGACCTGAGCCGAAGGCAGCGGCTTAACCCACTGAGCCACCCAGGTGCCCTTTTCATGTGCTTATTGGGCAACTTTTTTTTCCCTGTTGGGGATTGTGAATCATCTTATTTCCAGTTTTTGTTGGAGTTGTTAAATTTTTGCATTGATTTTTTTTAAGAGTTCTTTACATATTAAAGACATTAATACTTTGTTATATTCAAATACATGTTTTTCAGTTTATCCTTCTGCATCAATTGGTAAAGTTTTTTTTTTTTTTTTGTAATAGCAAAGTTTTGGGATACTTTTGAGTTAAATCTGTCACCTTTTATAGTAATCTTTTCAAAATAAGCACTTTCAGTCATAGAAATTTCACTAATACCTCAATGATTTAGACTATATGGATTTTTTATGGTTGTGACAAAAGTATCTTAGAAAGTTTAGAGTGCTTATCTGGGTTTCACTTGCTCTTCTTTTTCTATGTTGTGAGCAGGTGCCGTCTATCATTGACTTACCCTATTTACTAATCATATCTGTCCAGTTATTTTGATCCTCCTTCTATTGTATTATTGACCAGTTCAGGTTTCCATTGTTAGGATAAATCTTACAGTGAAATGAAGGGATCCTGAGTGCACTATTCAAGTTTGACATATGTAAAGAATATGTAATCAGAACTCCCATGAAATATTAACATATCCTTACTAATCTACCAGGTCTATCAGTATGGAGAAGAGTTGTTAGTATCTCCAATTACAAATGTGTTTGTGTGTGTGTGTGTGTGATTCTCTTACATTAAGATCTGTCAGTATATGCTTCGTGTACTTTGAAACTCTTAAGTATTGACACAATCATAATGTTTAATATTCCACATGAATTTTTAAAGTTTATTGAATTATGGTTTTTTTTTAAAGGTTTCATTTATTTTGAGAGAGAGAGTGTGTGTGTGTGCATATACAGGCATGGGTGTGAGGAGGGGCAGAGCGAGAGAGAATCTCAAGAAGCAGACTCCATGCTTAGCCCACCACCATGGTGAGACCATGACCTGAGACAAAATCAAGAGTCAGACACTTAACCAACTGAGCCACCCAGGCACCCTAAAGCATAATTTAAATGCTATAAAAATCATCCATTTGGGGGCCTGGGTGGCTCAGTCAATTAACCATCTGTCTTTGGCTCAGGTCATGATCCCAGGGTCTTGGGATTGAGTCCCACATTGGGCTCCTTGCTCAAAGCAGGAGGGCTGCTTCTCCCCCTGGCTCTGCTACTCCTCCTGCTTGTATTCTTTCTCTCTCTCTTTTGGTCAGATAAATGAATAAAATCTTTAAAATTCATCCATTTTGTGTGTGCAGTAATTTTAGTAAATACATACAGTAATGCAGCTATCCAGATTTGGAATATTCCTGTCAGCCTAAATCTTCCCTCATGCCCCATTCCTTCTCTTCTCCCACTACTGATCTCAAACAACCTCCAATTTGTCCTCTATCACTCTAGTTTTGCCATTTCCAGAAATTTATATAAATGCAATCATACCATATATAGTTTTTAACATCTGATTTCTTTTGCTTCACATGATGATTTGAGATTCTTACATGCTGTTATGTACATCACTGTTGCATTGTTTTCTGTTGGTGAGCAGTATTCCATGGTTTGGATATACCATGGTTCATTGATATATCGGTTGGTGGACATTTGTATTGTTTCCAATTTTTAGCTACTATCTCTATTTCTGTCATGAATACTCACTTAAAAAACTTTGTGTGGATTTATATGCTTTCATTTCTCTTGGGTAGGTACCATGGAATAGAATTGTTGGATTGTATGTTAGATGTTTGTTTAACTTTAAATAAAAATCCTGGAATACTTACCAAAGGAGTCCATCATTGTATAGGTATAACACTGCAAACATCATTGTATAGGTATAACAGTTTTTCAACATCTTTGCCAATACTTGATGTACATTTTTTAATTAACATATAATGTGTTCTTTTAGGGGTACAGGTCTGTGATTCATCAGTTTTACATAATATACAGCATTCACCACAACACACACCTCCCCAGTGTCCATCACCCACCCATCCTGCCTACCTGTCTTTCACCCCAGCAACCCTCAGTTTGTTTCCTGAGATCAAGAGTCTCTTGTGGTTTGTTTCCTTCTCTGGTTTCGTCTTACTTGATTTTTTCCTCTCTTCCCTATAATCCTTTGCCTTGTGTGTCTTTTTAATTTTGACCATTCCATATTTTATTTATTTACTTATTTTAGAGAGAGTGCATGAGCTGGGAGAAAATCTGAAGCAGACTCCATGCTGAGCTTGGAGCCTGATACAGGGCTTGATCTCACAACTTTGAGATTATGACATGAGTGGAAACCAAGAGTCAGACACTTAACAGACTGAATGATCCAGGAGCCCTTCTCATTGTGATTTCAATTCACATCTCCTTAATGACTAAAGATGCATGGAGTATGTTTTTATGTGCTTTTTTTTTTTCCCATTTGAATATATTCTTTAGCGAAGTATCTATTTAGATCAATTGTCCATTTTTACTGTCACTGTGGGTCTTGTTAATATTCAGTTGTATATATTCTCTTTATGGATGAAATTACTTGATTGAATATATTTTTAGAAAATATTTACAGTAAGTCTTTGGCTCACTTCTTCGTTTAGTTAATTGTGCCTTTGCAAGAACAAAAATTTCTAACTTTGAAATTTTGAAAAAATGATCATTTTAATGATTCTTTTAAAAATTCATATTTCCATGTACCATTTGAGAAGTCTTCACCTAACTGAGTCAAAGAATTTTCTACTAAGTTTTCTTCTACAAGTATTATAGTTTTAGGCTTTACAGCTAAGTCTAAGTGATGCATTTTAAGGATATTTTGGTTATACACTGAAGTTAAAATTGAGCCTATTTTTTATTTTATTTTTTTTACATGAATATCAAGCTGTCCCACCACCTTTTATAGAAAACACTATTTTCCATTAAATAACCTTGGCCCCTCTTTTAAAAATTATTGATCATATATGTGTGGGTCTACCTAGGAACTCACTGTCCCTTCCACTCATTTATATGTCTATTCATAAGCCAATACCATACAGATTTAATTTTGTAGCTTCATAATGGTTTTGACATCACTAGTGTAAGTCCCCTAACTTTTATTTTTCAAAATAACTTTGGCTATCCTTGATACTTTGGCTTTCCATACACAATTTAGAGTCTGCTTTTCAATTTTTACAAAAAAAAAAATCCTACTAGGATTTAGTTTAAAGTTTCACTGAATCTGTCAATTTACATGAAATTGTGATATTAATAGTTTTCAATCTTTTGACCCATTAAAATGATACAAATGTTTATCTGTCTGGCTCCTTTCACTTAACATAGTGTTCTCCAGGTTTATCTATGTTGTCTCAAATGGCAGGATTTCCTTCTTTCTTCTTGGCTGAGTAATATTCTGTTGTAGATATGTACTATAATCTCTTGATCCATTTATTTGTCAACATTTAGGTTATTTATGTGTCTTGTTTGTCTACTGCAGATGCTGCTGCAGTGAACATGAGAATGCAGATATCTCTTCAATATAGTGATTTCATTTCCTTTGGATATATACCCCATCGTGAGATTGGTGGATTTTACAGTAGTTCTTTTTTTAATTTTATGAGGAAGATTCATATTGTTTTCCATAATGGCTTTATCTCATTTTTGCTTTGCACCATGAATTACTTGGAAACATATTCCTTAATTTCCTATATTTTAGAGTTTCTTAGGCTTTTGTTTTTAATTTCTAATTTAATTCTAGTATGGTCAGAAAAATACATGATTGCAGCTCTCTTAAATATATTGAAGCTCTTTTTTAAAAGGTTCTATTTATTCATTGGAGAGAGAGAGAGAAAGCATGAGAGGGGGGAGCACCAGAGGGAGAAGCAGACTCTCTGGTGAGCAGAGAGCCCAACATGGGACTCAATCCTGGGACTCCAGGATCATGACCTGAGCCGAAGGCAGACACTTAACCAGCTGAGCCTCCTAGGTGCCCCTGAGGCTCTTGTTATATTCTAGTGTATGATGCCTATATTTATTCTTGAAAAAAAAAAACTGTCCTACCATTGTTGAGGAGAGTGTTCTCTATGAGGTCATACTAGTTGATAGAGTTATTCATTCTATATCTATACTGACTTGCTGTCTACTTGAAATTTCAATTACTGAATAGAAATCTTGAAATTAAATTTAACTATAATTGTTGCTTTGTGCTTCTTTTAATTCTTTAAGTTTTGCTTCTTGTGTTTTGAGGTTTTGAATGTTATGAATGTTAGTTTATTGATACGCTGACATATCTCATTACAAAATGGCTTTCTTTGTAACTAGTAATAGTCCTTGTTTTTTTATGTCTATTTTATGTAATAGCCACTTCACCTCACCATTGGTCACTTTGTTGTTGTTGTTGTTATGTTTTCCTCTGTCCTTTTATTGTCAACCCCTTGTATTAGAATTGCCATTGAGTTGGATTTGTATTTGAGTTTAAAGTCCATCTCTTGTAGAAAGCATATAGTTGGATATTGCTTCCTTTTTTCAATCTAGTCTGACAATCTATGACTTTTAATTTGAATGTTTAATCAATTCACACTTAATGTAATCATTAATATGGTTCAGCCTAGGTCTGACATGTTACTTTATTTCCCAATTTGTCTCCTATCTATCTTCTACTTAATTTGTTTTGAAAGAAATGTTATTGAACAGAGTTTTTAAAAATCTAAAGATGAGGGGCATCTGATGGCTTAGTTGGATAAGTGTCCAACTCTTAATGACTCAGGCCATGATCTCAGGGTCCTGGGATCAAGTCCCACATTGCACTCCCTGCTCAGTGGGGAGTCTACTTCTCCCTCCCCCTCTGCCCCTTCCCCTCCTCACATTTTCTCTCTCTCTCAAATATAAATAAATAAATCTTTAAAAATGACATGTAAGATTACTTACACTCAGAAACATTATTAGAGTCATTTCAATGCCTTTAATATTTAGCAATTTTTTAATATTTAAAAAACTAACATTTTAGTGGATACTCTAGGGATTTTTTTTTAAAGATTTTTTTTTTATTTATTTGACAGAGAGAAATCACAAGTAGATGGAGAGGCAGGCAGAGAGAGAGGGGGAAGCACGCTCCCTGCTGAGCAGAGAGCCCGATGCGGGACTCGATCCCAGGACCCTGAGATCATGACCTGAGCTGAAGGCAGTGGCTTAACCCACTGAGCCACCCCGGTACCCCTACTCTAGGGATTTTAATGTGTATTTGTTATTATTAACTTCTTCAAATTAATACTGATATAATTCCAGTAAAATAATCTATTCCACAACAACATAGCTCAGTTTCTTCCCTCACCTATATGTGATGAACCTGACAATACAGTATTATAGCTGGGCTTAATCAGTCATATGTTTATTAAAAGCAGAATATTAAGAATAGATTATTAAAAGCAGAGGAGAAGAAAATATATATGTGCAGAAACATTTATATATAGGCATTTTTAGGAATGTATTCACTTTACTTTTTAAAAGATAGTTTCACTAGATATATAACTATCAGTTGATAGTTTTCTTCTTTCAAAACACTGAATATGTTATTACTTATGCCTTTTTGTCTTTAATGTTTCTAATGACAAGTTGACTATTAATTGTATTGTACTTCTCTGTATGTGATGTGTGGAACTTTTTTTCTTGCTGCTTTCAGGGTTCTACCATTGTTTGGGGGATTGGACAAGTATAATGATTTTTACTGGAGTTCAGTGTTTTTGCCCTTCACATCTCAAATCTATCACTGAACCCATCTGGTGAAACTTTTACTTCAGCTACCTTGTTTTTACTTTCTTGAATTTTCCTTTGGTTCTTTATATAGTTTCAATTTCTAATATATCCCTTTTTTGTTGACTCTGTGAAAGCATGTTCTTTGAATATATTTAGAGTAGCTTCTTATCCAACATGGAAGCAGAGATTGGTCTAATATCTAAGGACTGCTTTGTTTTCTGAGTATGGATATGGGTTGCATTTATTACTTTGTGATTGAGAACAAGAAGCTATAAATGGTATGTTGCAGCAACTCTAGATTCTGTTTTTATTTTTCTGAAAGTTTTTTTTTTTTTTTCACTAATTTGCCTTGACTTACTTGGCATAATCTACCTCCCCATAGTGGTGTATAGATTCTGGTATCTCCCATTTTTCTCCCCGTCTTCATAGGGATGACCCCCTATGTCTGTGGTTTAGTGCTTACCCGTTGATCTGGGCTCAGACACCTTAAGTGCATAATGCTGTTCCTTTCTGCTACCTAGTCTTTCTGCTACCTAGCTGAGGAACATATGGGAAGTCTTTACAAGTTCTCAAGTCTCTCCTGGATTTCAATTCAATTGGGTTTTCTTGAATTTTCCACGTTCATGTTTATATTAGTGAGCTCTTCTATTGATCTCTTATTCCCATCACCTCTGGTTGGTTTTCCATCTGACCTCCACTTTCTGCTTCCTCATATCAGTGCACTGTTGGTTGATGGTGTTTTGGCTCTACCTCACTGCTTCCTGGCATAGAATGAAAATGCTTGTGAAGATACACTTTGTGTCGTAGCTTTTCCTCAAGTATCACAAGCCTGTGTTGCCTGTTGTTTAGTGTTGCCTGTTGTTTAATGTCTTAAGACATTAGCTTCACACATATTGTCTGGTATTGTTTAAAGTGGGAGGCAAATCCAGTATTGAGTAACTGTCAGTACTATGTTGCAGAAATCTGGCACAATATGGAAATCTAATTGATCAGGTTTTCTGTATAAACATCTAAAGCCACAGAAAGTTAATTTTATTTTTACCATTTGAAGTAGTCTCAATATTTTAAATACTGTAATGCTTTGTAGAGTTTAAATATATTTTATATTCTCAAATAAGCATACCTTTTCCCTACTTGTCCCATTTCTGAAGTCCCCTTACTTTTAGGTAGTGTTGATATTCCTATCACCTCAAGACCCTGGGAAGATGGGTAGAGATCACTAATGGAGAAACAGAGTTGTGTCGCTAATTTCACCACCAGTTAATAGTATCATCAGAACATTTCCTGTTGTTTTTTTCCAAAGATCATTTATTTATTTATTTGAGAGAGGGAGAGAGAGAGAGAGAGAAGAGTGAGTGGGAGGGAGAGAGAATCTGAAGCAAGCTTTGCACTGAGCACAGACCCTGACTTTGGGCTTGATCCCATAACCCTGAAATCACAATCTGAGCCAAAACCAAGAGTTGAACGTTTAACGGACTGAGCTACCCAGGTATCCCTCATCAGAACTTTTCTTAAGAATCACAGGTATTCTGGACATTCTTCAGAATTTTGGGAGTACACGAACCTAAAAGGCATAATTCTTCTTCTAGTACTTACAAGTTATTGGGAAAGAGAGAAATATGTATATTATAAGACATGATAATACAAGTCAGCCAGCGTTAAAGCTTTTTCAGTGGTGAAAATATTTAGTAGTTGTACAGAAGAGAAGGTTACCTGGATCTCATGGGAAGAGATTGAACAGAGGTCTTAAATACCTCTCATAGGAAGTAATTAATAATATAAATGAGTAGAGTGAGGAGATTTGAAGGTACAAAAGACAACATCCAAGACATAATAAATAGTAACTGATACTTAACCTTCATAAATGAAGGATATAGTATAGAATGGTGGTCAACTTACTGTACTGGAGAGTAAATGTCCATGTACAAGGTGAGCTACAGCTCAGCTTCTGCTGCTTATTGTCTAAAGTAATGAAAATTCACATAGTACCAGACCTCCCAACTTCCCAAAAAGTTTAGAAATCTAAATCTCCCAATTTTTATTTATTTTTAAATTTTTAAGATTAAAAAAATTTTTTGGAGAATCTCCTTATTTTTAAATGTAGGCAACCAACAAAGTATTTTATCATTATGGAGGCCGAAAAAATTGTGTCTGGGAATGAATTTGGCATACCAGTCTGTCCAACTCAGAGTCAACACGTTCTGAAAGACAGATAAGTCTGTGAAAGGAAAAATTTTTCTTAAAGGTATTCTATACCAGAAATAATTACTTAATGGCTTAGCACAGTCAGCTGTGCTACTGCCCTGTAGCATTTGATGCTTGCTATTGCAACTTAATAAGCATAAAATAATGGAAACACCTTTATATCCTTTAGAAAACAGATGCATTTGAATTTTATTTAGAAATTCATAGCTAAAAGTTGTAAACAGAATCATTATTTTTATGTACTTAAGTGTGGGGATTCAGAGCTCTTTGGGTTTGTAAAATTAACATTTTTTAAAAAGGAGGAAGAAAACTCCCCTGCAAATACCAGCTCAGTGTTGCATAACAGATTGCAGCATCTCCACAGGAGCTCTGAGCTCATCAGTGTGTATGATACCCAAATATTTTGCCGATTTAAAATGCATATAATTTACCAGCTAGATTGCAGCCTCTTTGGTAAACCATTAAATCCATAGTCTCAGTATCTGTTCCAGCATTTTTAAAGTATGCATTCTCCTTGGTTAACCTAATGGAGAATATTTTCTTTAACAGTGATAATGCCCTAGAAAAATAGATATCCCCTTTGAATGGCCTTAGCTCAATTTAGACCTGAGTGCAAATCTTCAGAGAGTCAAATTTGCTTTCTGATTCTGAAATGTAGTTTTCAACTATTAAAAAAAAAAGAAAAAAAAAAAGGAGTTAGAGAACACTCTCACTTTCTCACATATTTAGAAGAATAGTTCAAGCAACATTTTGATGAGGTTAAGTGTAAATGAATTGGAACTACCTGAATATTGCTTTCTTCCATAAATAATGAATTAAAATAAATATAGGGTAAGATTTAATGAAGAAATGAAGTGCTCCTGCTAAATGCAAACTACCTAAATACTGGTGAAGTCCCTTTCCTAAAGGAGTACTGTGATCATTCCAGGACATTTCTCTTTTGCATGAGTATGTATATGCATATGCACATTTGTGTGTTTGTATGTGGGGGTTTTCTGTGCAGCAGTTTATTTAGTGAAGGGGCTAAATCAATTTTGCTAGCTGAGGTGCTAACATTTATGTGGTTGTTAACATTTTACCAGATGTTGGTCTTGACTTCATTTTCATTGAGCTTACAAGCTAGGTTGTATAGAGTCTAAGTTCACACACAAGTAATTGGTGTAACTTTGACTTCCAGTTCTGTCATTACAAGCTTTTGAACCTTAATCTCTTCTTAATTATATCTTGTTTAATCAAAGCTCTCAATAGCTGATCATATTTTCAGTGAATTTGTTTTCAAGCAGATCACAAAGCCATTTGTTGGAGATTTCCTTTTTGCTTTATTCTCTTGACTTGATTTTTTCCCTTTTCTCTTTTGTTCTTTATTCCATTTACAAGTGTTTTGGAGAAAAAAAAAATAGAAATCACATCAAGATTGCATTTAAAAAGAAAAGGTAATGAGTCTCAATTTGGTTTAATATATAACACTTTATTTTGTACTGAGACACCTCAATCTTTTTTGTTTAAAATCAATTAAAATATATTATTTACCTCTTTATGAATGTGAAGTGCAGTACAGAGTCTATTTATTGTGTTACTGGCTTAATTTCACTAACTCTTAGTACAGTTAAGGATGATCTCTGTAGCGGAAGATTTCTGGGGGAAATTTTTGATAAATATATATACAGCTAAACACAAAATAACAAATCTTAATTTCTCATTTATTTCCATCAATTACTTCCTGAATGTGTTTAAAAATATTTGAGAAGACCAAAGATAAACCAAAACTTGAGTTCATGGTGTTCTCTACTATGTAGATTCTTCTTTGTTGCTTAAAATATTCTTGTCTGTTAGTTCAGATGGTTCCTTGTCTTATTTAAATAGAATGAAAATATCACATTCGAGGCTAACGAAGACAGTTTCGTAAGTGCAAGTCCACAGACCATTCTCTATCTAAAATAATCTGTGAGCTTTCCGTGGTTTGATTTTGTTTTGTTTCTGGTTGGAAGTCATTACTCCTTTCTTTGGTTTGTCTGTAGTGTATTTTCTCACCACAAATCTATGTTTTTACCTTCCATCCATTTCAGAGTCAAGGTTTTTGCCTTTTAAGAAGTTTTTCCTTGTACCTGATTTTGTTGGGGTTAACTGGACTGTTTTGGGTGTATTCTTCTTCTATACCATACTTTTAAGTCATGGGAAAGTTTTTTGGTTCCAAACTTTGGGAGTATCTAGAAATTTTGTTCAAGTCCGTATGCACAAATTTATAACTGTTGAATTTATATTTAGATTTAAAAATTCATTGTTGGGGGTATTTTTTCTTAAATATTCATATACGGGTAAATTTGATTAACTTTGGTTATTTAGAATGTTGTTTCTTGTAACTATGATACACAAAGTGGCTTCAAATATCTGTGATCGAAGGCAGAGGTTTTTTGTTTGTTTTTGTTTTTGTTTTGTTTTGTTTTGTTTTAAGTGTATCAGGAGGTGTGCCATTTGGTAGGGCCCTGGACAGTTGGCTCATAAATAGTTAAAATATAATTTTGTTTTTTATCTTCCATTTTCTGTAAGTCAATGGGATAATTCCCTTCCCTTGCCCCTAGATGGCAACTCTAGCTGATTTGATGACTTCTCCTCTCTTTCAGATAATAAATAGGTCAGTCCTAAAACCATATCAAATTGCAAACACCATTGCTTTTAATTTTTAGAATGTAACATTTAACATACTGATGAAACCACTAAATTTGATTTCCAAGATGATTAAAGCTGAAGTGCTTAGCTGCCTTGATGAAAAGTAAACCCAACTTTTTTGGGGTTATATTCATAGATTTTTCATGGGTTCCTTGTAGGACTCTTGAGAAGGCTGGCACTATATTTTTTGACTCAGTACCCTGTGTGATTTTTGTGTTAGTTGCCCAGCTCTTGGTGTTTGGTGGTTAATATCCAGGTTGTTGCTACTGAGATGTTTGGCTGTTTTACTCATCCTCTGGCCTTCAGTCTCTCCAATGGGAAACTTATATGCCTTCCTCAGACTAACTCCAAACTGACACCAATGCGGGAGCAAATGGATTGCAATATAGAACATAAGCTCCTGGCTCAGTCACTGGGGGCAATGGTCAGCTCCTGTCTTCTTGTTTAGATTTTCTGGTTTGAGAGTCAGATGCAAATTCTTAGTTGCTTTAGTTTTCATATATGGTAGTCAGACTTTTTTCTTGTTCCCCTCAAAATTTCAGAATATACAAGACCAAGATCTCTCAATTATTCTCCTGAAGTTTTCATAGTTTACCTTAAAATGAACGGCCAAGAAGTGCATCACCATGATATCCTCCACAAGGAGGAAGATTATAGGCAAGGTACCATGAATGATCTTTCTCTACGGAAGTCCTCCAGCACTTAACACTGACTCCTTATGTATTCATGAACTTTGTACAAGATTCTGGGGACATTAGACTGTAAATCTGTCTAGGATGTTTAGCCATCTATCACATATATTCCATTACTATTTTTTTAACCATAACTTGAGTATTTTTTTAAGGAAAAGTCTGTTATAGTTTTCAAAAGTTTGGAAATCACCGATCAGATGGTATAGGTTCAGTTAAAAAATAAGGGACAGCCAACTAGAAAACTTAACTTTATAAAATTCAGAATTCAAAGATATATTTTTTTAAATCCGTTTTTCTACTCATTACTTTCAGAGAGTTGACCTTGAGTTCAAACCATAAGTGAAATTCATGCCCTTATTGAAAATCTAGGGAAAATTACCTTTCAAATGACCTATGGAAATAACCTTCATCTTGTTATAATCAAGAAGAAATTCAAATCAGATTCTGTACTCAGGTTGAATATTAATATTCAGAATATTGCCTGTGATATGGAATATATTGTCTATTTAGTGATTTGTATTAAGGTAATTGTTCTTGTGTCTGCTTATGTTTGAAATTAATTGAAATAATGGAAAATAGTACTGTCAATACTTCAATAAATGGTCATAGACTTTTATGATAGAAATAACATCAAGGGTCATTTAGTTCAACATTCTAACTTTATAGATAAATATATAGTAAAGACCATACACATATTTATATAAAGCTTTTCCAAATATGAGAACCCAAGGAAGTTATTAGCCTCATTCAAGGTTAAAGAGACTTGCATTAGACCCCACATTCCTGTTTTCAGCCTACTTCTTTATATTGCATAGTGATTGGGACCCTAATTCAACTTGGGAAACTGAGTGGTAAAATTGAAATATTTTTTCTACAAAGTGAAATAAATTGAAAAAGAATTATTATTTGCTCTAGACCTCAAAGAGGCAACTACAAAGATACTGATTACTAGCATTATGAAAAATATCATGACAATTTTCTTTTGATTCCAGAAGCAAACCCAACCAGATCTGCATAAATGAAAGGGCAAGGAATATAATAAAATGGAATGTGTGTGTATGGGTTTCCTAAATATTTAGGTGATATGATTTGTCAGTTCTAAGGAAAATGAGTATGTCTCTTTCAGTTAAAGACCTAATAGATCATTTAGAAATAGACTTCTTTCCCATAATTTTTTGTTTCCTAGTATGACCTTGTCATAAAAAATAGTTATTCACTGATAATCAGGGAGTTGAAAATATAGTTTGTTTTTTGATCATTTGGCTTCTTTTCCTCCTTTGATTTTGCTTACCTGTTCAGGTTATAATGCAAATCATTCTGCCTCAGATCTTTTGTCATTACTGATGCTCTTAAGGCAGATTTTGAGTCAGAATGCTTAATAGGTATAGAGAGTAAAAAGGCAACATAAAATGACTAGAGAGAAACATACTGTAACTACCTGGGGAATTTTTTAAAAAAGTGTTTGTAGGCTACTTATGTGCAAATGAAAGCATTTAATTGTAATGTGTCTTCCGTGATAAATGGGGGAAAACGTCTTGAATAAATTTCCCATTATAAAATGAGAAATTGTCATGCCTTGCCCTTTTCATTTGCTCCTTGAGAAAGGTGAACGTATCTAAAAAAAAATTATACCAGTAGAGCTGCTTTTATTCAGCTAATGAACTACAGTAACTTGGAAAAAGGCACTGTGTTGAGTGGTATTAGAGAGCAGCAGGAATAGTAGCAGGTTTACATTATTAAATTAATAGTGGGATTTAAAAAAAAAACAACCAATTTTATTCTGAAATTTGCATAGAAATTCCTGAGTGGCATTTAAGAGGAGGCACAAGATAGCCTTGGACAACCACGTAGCATCTTATCAAGGACCACAAGTCCTCTGGGCAAGTAGGTCACTTTCAGATCAGAAGTTTATTTTTTGAGTACAGGGTTAAGGACCCACTAATATACCAGAAGCTGTTTTCTGAAGTGTCAGCATAGCAGATACTGCCTTTTGGAAAAGAAACAACTCATTAAAGGCCTTGCCTCTTCTTAAGCTGTAGTAGACAGGATATAAAATTGGTATATTAGAGTCAGAAATGGGATTTTTCTTAGAGTGTGGAAGCTATGCCTTCTGCCCACACACAGGAAAGTTCTTTACAGGAAAAAGAGGGAAATTAAGTGTGACACAAACATGCAGCACTTGGCAAACTACAGAAAAGTCAAGGGCACAAACACATCAGGGGAAAACAATTCTGTTTTCTAGTATTTCAGTTAATTCCATACCCATATTTTTCTTTAACAATTCATATATTTGTGTTGCTACAAAATCACTTTTTATCATGATCAATTTTTTTTTTTTGCTGTGATCAGCATTGAAAATGCACAGCAATTTCTTTTTATTGATGATTTTAAATGGTGAGATCCATTTCCAGAATTTCAGAACCACCTTTAATCAGCAAATCAGTTTTCTTCTAAGAATGCATATTGCAGATAACCTTTAAATTTACTCAGACCCTTTGACTATGGAGTGTAATAAAAATCAATTGTTTCCAAAGAATTTAACTGCTTCATTTTGTAAAAGCGGCTTGGCTTTACCAAGTGGAGGCTTTATTGTTTTGCTTGAGGCTAAGGTTGATGTTGGATAATGTAAGATTGTTTTTTCCATCACAGTAGTCTAGTTTAACATACGTGAACCCAAAGAATGATATCTCTGAGGAGGTGGTATTAGTTTAAGTAAAACCACAAAAACATTTTTTTTTTCCTTTGTGAGAAAAAGATCTCTGAATGGGCCATACCATGTTAATATTAAGTTTTCTGTTGTCTACCTCATTACTTTGGTGGATGACTTGCATTAAGGGCAGTGAAGCAAAGAATCAGTAACCTGGGTCTTGGCCATTTCTGTAGTGCCACAGATAAACATTTCATACAGTGTATATGGAAATTATGTTTAGTGTACTTTCTTAGAACATCTGTGTGCTGGACTAGAAATTATGCCTTTATTATGATTCCTCAAGGAATTATTATGAGGGGAAACCATAGTTATTAATAACCAAGGCCAGAAAACTAGCAAATACTTAATAGTCACTGGTTATGTATTACACAGCATATTTGCTTGTGTGAACAAACACAGGTACAAAATTTATTCTTCCTTTGAAAACTCTGGAAAAAAAAATCATTACTCTTGAAATCAACTGAGAGTGTGTCAGCTTATGGAAATCAGTAATAAGTTTCCCTTTTCAAAACAGAAAGAGGTTTGTACTCCTCCCTCAGAGAAGATGAAATGTTTCTTTTATGTAGTGAGAAAACATATTTCAGATGGCTCTTTCAGACATTTTTAGGGGCCTCACATGCTTCCTAAACTCTCATTCTTGGGCTTCAACCCTGAAGGGGTTGAATTTGAAGTCACTTGGCATATAGGAAGGTGAGCCTGACCCATGGCTGTGACATTTCTCTGTAGCTCACTTTATCTTGAATGTATTCATGTTTATCCTCTGAATGGGAAAATCCCTAGTAACACTTGTCTATGTAAATATTGTTAATTGGCTCATTGATAAAAATCATGTGATGAACACTTGCAGGACTGAGGAATCAGGAGTAATTGATCTATAGGGTTTATTTATTTATTTTTTTAAAGATTTTATTTATTTATTTGGCAGAGATCACAAGTAGACAGAGAGGCAGGCAGAGAGAGAGAGGGAAGCAGGCTCTCTGCTGAGCAGAGAGCCCAATGCGGGGCTCTATCCCAGGACCCTGAGATCATGAACTGAGCCCAAGGCAGAGGCTTAACCCATTGAGCCACCCAGGCGCCCGATCTATAGGGGCTTAAACGAAGAATTTACTCCGTTGTGGCAAGCAGATACCCAAAGTTAAACTACTATTGCGACATCAGCAACATAACGGTGTTTTAAGGTTAGCTCAAATTACTTTTTCCTGATCCTGCAAAGAACCACAGTGCAATAGTATGATGTAGAAGAAATATATGTGGACACTCACAGGACTGAAATAAGTCTCCATACATATTTTGTCTTCTTTGTATTTCCATGCTCACAGATCCCCAAACCCTTGGAATTTCCTAAGCACTGAGAGTGATAAAGGTGTCTTTTGTTATGTCAATGAGGTGACTTTTGAAAAGCACCTGAGAATGGGGGCTTGGTTGCCATAGAAGCCAACCACTTGATTAGTTTCAGTCCTACCCACCCCTCTCCCACCTCCAAAGAGAGGAGAAGGACTGCAGGTTGAATCAGTCATTAATAGGCAATAATTTAATGAATCTTGCCTATATAATGAAGCCTCCATAAAACCCCAAAAGGAATTGGGTTTGCAGAGCTTTTGGGTTGGTGACTACATGGAGATTAGGGACAGGGACTCCTAGAAAAGGTATGGAAGCTTGGATCCCTTTACCCATACCCTGCCTTATGCATCTTGACCATCTGATCAAGATGAATTTTCCTCTTCAAAATAAACTGCAAATCTAGCAACTGAAGGGGGTTGGGGTCAGGGTGCATATAGTCTACCTGTGCAGTCTGATGCTATCTCCAGGAAGATGGTGTCAGAATTGCTGCTGTCCAAGAATTGCTCGTTAAGATGGGAGAACACTACCCTTACCCCCTTGCCATCACATTGGAAATTGAGTCTCAGAACATACAAAGTAGACACCAAAGTTGATGTCCCTTTTTAACATTTGTTTTGGAGGAAATTCTATGCCAAGTGAGGTGATTTGCTAAATTTTAGATGCTACTTATTGTGCTTATTCCATTAAATCAGGACTCTACTCTATTTCTGGTTCATGTAGGCACTAGTTTATTAGCCACCATTTTGTGTCCATATTGTCTTTGAACGAACATTCTCTTTGGATGCCCCTGGTCAAGAACTCACAGGATAGTTTGCACATCAAAGTGAATCAGCGCATGTTCATAGTGGCTGGATTAATGTCAGTGAATACCATCAGTGCATTTTGGGAGCAATCATACTTATTCTTACAAATCTCCAGTGTTATGAAAAGTCTTTATGATGGGAGACATTGAAAATAACACAACCTCACAACTACACTTAAAAAAAGAAAGTTATAAAACTCTAGATCTTAGATTCCTGACTTAAATGTAGGTACCATTTATTGAGGTCCTTTTGTGGTAGGAAATTTTACATAGCCTTTTTTTTTTCTCTATTGTCTGAGGTTATTTTGATACACTAAAACTCCAGCAATTACTCCAGTAATTTTAACTTTATACGATTTCGAGAATTCCTATTTGTTGTATTTCTTTTAAGTTCTTTTGCTGAAAATAATACTTTCTATATAAGTCTTGATACCTGCTCAAGCAGTGTTTTTGCTGACACATATCAGGGAAAAAACTTCTCTACTCCAGGCACTCTTAAAAATCTCTTAATAATCAGAGGAATTAATAAAAAGACTATAAAAATTCATCTATATAGATGAAAAACTGGAGTGCCTGGGTGGCTCAGGTGGTTAAGCATCTGCCTTTGGCTCAGGTCATTATCCCGGGGTCCTGGGATTGAGTGCCATGTTGGGTTCCCTGCTTGGTGGGAAGCTTGCTGCTCCCTCTCCCTTTGCCTACTGCTCCCCCTGCTTATGTTTGTGCTCTTTCTCTTTCTGTCAAATAAATAAATAAGATCTTTAGAGACAAACAAAAAAGATTAAAAACTAACTGAACAGAAAGATACAAATCTGAAAAAAAAAACAAAACAAAAAACAGAAACAAAACAAAACAAAAGACCACACAAGTCATCCAGGACCAACTCCAGGGCTTTGAGCAAGGCTGAACCATGGGAACAGTGGATGATATATATATCTAAAAATCTGGGTTCAGAGCTAAAAAGTTTATTTATTAATAGGGTGTTGAATTCCCCAAAGTAAACACTCCTCTCTCGTCTTCCATAAGCATTTCTTTGTTATTTAAGAGCTCGTTTGTGTTTTTCAGACAACTTTTGCTCTGTAATTTGGCCCCCAGAAGGCCATTGTTTGTCTAAGTGATAATTTCATTTCCTTTCCAATCCTTGGCTGTGATACCTTATAATGGATTCCAGAATATCCAAGATCAGGCACAATAATGAGCATGGAGATGGCTGTAAGAAATGCTGAAACGTCTGATGAGGATCTAGTGGTGTGGGAGAGAGAGCATGGACCATCTGGCGAAATTATTTCTGAAGAGAATTATTTGTAAGCTCTAAATTAAGGCAAAGATTAGTTCAAACAGAGATTGATAACTCAGAGGTTCTGCTTGGTTACTGGTCCTGTCACTGAAGTACAAGGCTTTGGCACAATGGATCTGGCTAGGCAAATGATCTTTTGGAAAGAGGACTAAGGTGATTAGCCTTGTACAAGAGGAAAGATTCACAAATGACAGGGGCAGCTGATGTTAAACTCAGGGTTTCCAGAGAGATGCTAAATAAGTAGAAATTGGATTGCTAAACAGGAGTTTGCCAGAAACTCAGTCATGACTGTTAGCAACACACAGATGCCAGAGTCACGCAAACTGGGGTATTGGATGGGGTTATGGATTCAGGGGTCAAGTTACTGGGGTTCCAATGCACGTTCTGAACTTTGTGCAAGTTATTTTACTCTCTGAGTTGCTATTCCTTATCTTTAAAGTAAGGATTATTAAATTATAGAAAAAAAGTGGAAGTACCTGTACCATAAAAAATCAAGTTTGGAAAATATTATTTAAGTATTGCTTTGGTAAAATAGTTTCTGATGTTGTTTAGGATTCAGGTGTAGGTCTTAAGTGATTGCAGTTGAAAAGATCCCTTGAGAAGTCTGATGATCTTGGAGGTATGCTATCACAGTGGAGTTTCTCACTCTGACGGAAGAGTAGGTGATAACAGCTAGAACAAGATGACAATCATAAACATCTTACCACAACTCTTCTTTTCTGCATCAGCATAAATGTGTCCTGTATTCCCTCCGCCCTCTGTGATACTTCCACAGCCTCTCCTTTCCTGTTTGCCTTGTTCCATTTCCATATTTTTTTTCTGTAAGTTCCTTAGTTATACTTCTCATCTCATGAGCAAGTCCTCTGTTGTATATGAGCGTATATATGGGAATACAGATGAACTTTAAAAAGTTCATTCCTTAGGAGTCTCTTCTTCCTTTTCATGATGGAAAGGAATCCTAAGGAATGATCTTTTTAAAGACCATTTTTATGTTTAGGGGAAAAATGAGTACAAAGTAAAAACAGTTCCCATATACTCCCAAACTTTTCCCTACTCCCACTGTTTTCCCTCTCACTTATATCTTGTTTTAATAATGTACATTTACTGTAATTGGTGATCATTGATGGTTAATGTTAACTAAAGTGTATAAATTTTGACATTTATGAATACAGCTGCTATAAACATCAGTGTGCAGGTTTTTCTCTGGGTACAAGTCTTCAGTTCATTTGGGTAAATAGAAAGGAGAACTATTACTGGATTGTAGGGTAAGAGAATGTTTAGTTTTTTAAGAAACTGCCAAACTTGGGGCGCCTGGGTGGCTCAGTGGTTTGGGCTGCTGCCTTCGGCTTGGGTCATGATCTCAGGGTCCTGGGATCGAGCCCCACATCGGGCTCTCTGCTCTGCAGGAAGCCTGCTTCCCTCTCTCTCTCTCTCTCTCTGCCTGCCTCTCTGCCTACTTGTGATCTCTGTCTGTCAAATAAATAAATAAAATCTTAAAAAAAAAAAAATCTTAAAAAAAAAAAAAAAGAAACTGCCAAACTGGGGAGGAGTCAAGATGGCGAAGAAGTAGCAGGCTGAAACTACTTCAGCTAGCAGGAGATCAGCTAGATAGCTTATCTAAAGATTGCAAACACCTGCAAATCCATCGGCAGATTGAAGAGAAGAAGAATAGTATTTCTAGAAACAGAAAAACAACCACTTTCTGAAAGGTAGGACTGGCGGAGAAGTGAATCCAAAGCGACGAGAAGATAGACCCTGGGCGGGGGTGGGGGGGGGCGGCTCCCTGCAAGTGGCAGAGCAATGGAGCACAAGATCAGGACTTTTAAAAGTCTGTTCTGTTGAGGGACATCACTCCAGAGGCTAAACTGGGGTGAAGCCCACGCGGGGTCAGTGTGGCCTCAGTCCCGCAGGGTCACAGAAGGATCAGGGGTGTCAGAGTGTCGCAGGACATACAGGTATTAGAACGGGGAAGCCGGCTACAGAGACAGAGCTGACAGTGAGCTCATAGCTCAGGGGTACCTTGAACCGGTCGCAGGCTCGGTGAGCTCGGAGCGAGGCCGGAGGTCAGGCAGACTGGAGTTACTGGGCACTGTCCTCTGAGGGCACACTGAGGAGTGCGGTCCTGGGCTCTCGGCTCCTCCGGGCTGGAGACTAGGAGGCTGCTATTTGTATTCCCGTGCTCCGGAACTCTAGGGAAAGCAAACCCGAGCAGATTACTCAGCCCAGCCCCTGGTAAGGGCGGTGCAATTCCGCCTGGGGCAAAGACACTTGAGAATCACTACACCAGGCCCCTCCCCCAGAAGATCAACAAGAAATCCAGCCAAGACCAAGTTCACCTACCAAGGAATGCAGTTCAATACCAAGGAGAGAAGCAGAATTTCAGAGGAGGAGAAAGCAAAGCACAGAACTCATGGCTTTCTCCCTATGATTCTTTAGTCTTTCAGTTAATTTAATTATTTTTTTCTTTTTCATTTTTTTTCTCTTCTTCTGCTAAACGTTTTTTAAACTTTTATCCTTTTCTTTTTTAATGTTTTTTAACTAGTTTATCTAATATATATATAATATATATATAATATATATATATATATTTTATTTGTTTTCTTTTTTAAATTATTTTCTTTCCTTCCTTTTTTTTTTTATTCTTTCTGAACCTATTTTTATCCCCTTTCTCCCCCCTAATGATTTGGGATTTCTTCTGATTTGGTTAAAGCATATTTTCCTGGGGTTGTTGCCACACTTTTAGTATTTTACTTGCTCCTTCATAAACTCAGATCTGGACAAAATGGCAAGGCGGAAAAATTCACCACAAAAAAAAAGAACAAGAGGCAGTACCGAAGGCTAGCGACCTAATAAATAACAGACATTGGTAATATGTCAGATGGAGAGTTCAGAATGACAATTCTCAAGGTTCTAGCCGGGCTCAAAAAAGGCATGGAAGATATTAGAGAAACTCTCTCGGGAGATATAAAAGCCCTTTCGGGAGAAATAAAGGAACTAAAATCTAACCAGTTGAAATAAAAAAGCTATTAATGAGGTACAATCAAAAATGGAGGCTCTAACTGCTAGGATAAATGAGGCAGAAGAAAGAATTAGTGATATAGAAGACCAAGTGACAGAGAATAAAGAAGCTGAACAAAAGAGGGACAAATAGCTACTGGACCACGAGGGGAGAATTCGAGAGATAAGTGACACCATAAGATGAAACAACATTAGAATAATTGGGATTCCAGAAGAAGAAGAAAGAGAGAGGGGAGCAGAAGGTATACTGGAGAGAATTATTGGGGAGAATTTCCTCAATATGGCAAAGGGAATGAGCATCAAAATTCAGGAGGTTCAGAGAATGCCCCTCAAAATCAATAAGAATAGGCCCACATCCCGACACCTAATAGTAAAATTTATAAGCCTTAGTGACAAAGAGAAAATCCTGAAAACAGCCCGGGAAAAGAAGTCTGTAATATAAAATGGTTAAAATATTAGAATGGCAGCAGACTTATCCAAAAGACCTGGCAGGCCAGAAAGAGCTGGCATGATACTTTCAGAGCACTAAATGAGAAAAACATGAAGCCAAGAATACTATATCCAGCTAGGCTATCATTGAAAAGAGAAGGAGAGATTAAAAGCTTCCAGGACAAACAAAAACTGAAAGAATTTGCAAGCACCAAACCAGCTCTACAGGAAATATTCAAAGGGGTCTTCTAAGCAAAGAGAGAGACTACAAGTGCTAGATCAGAAAGGAACAGAGACAATATACAGTAACAGTCACCAGACAGGCAATATAATGGCACTAAATTCATATCTCTCAATAGTTACCCTGAATGTTAATGGGCTAAATGCCCCTGTCAAAAGACACAGGGTATCAGAATGGATAAAAAAAACAAAACCCATCTATATGTTGCCTACAAGAAACACATTTGAAGCCTGAAGACACCTCCAGATTTGAAGTGAGGGGGTGGAAAACAATTTACTATGCTAATGGACATCTGAAGAAAGCAGGAGTGGCAATCCTTATATCAGATCAATTAGATTTTAAGCCAAAGACTATAATAAGAGATGAGGAAGGACACTATATCATACTCAAAGGATCTGTCCAACAAGAATATCTAACAATTTTAAATGTCTATGCCCCCAACGTGGGAGCAGCCAATTATATGAACCAATTAATCTCAAAATCAAAGAAACACATCAACAATAATACAATAATATTAGGGGACTTTAATACTCCCCTCAAAGAAATGGACAGATCATCCAAGCAAAAGATCCACAAGGAAATAAAGGCCTTAAATGACACACTGGACCAGATGGACATCACAGATATATTCAGAACATTTCATCCAAAGCAACAGAATACACATTCTTCTCTAGTGCACATGGAACATTCTCCAGAATAGATCACATCCTCGGTCCTAAATCAGGTCTCAACCGGTATCAAAAGATTGGGATCATTCCCTGCATATTTTCAGACCACAATGCTCTGAAGCTAGAACTGAATCACAAGAGGAAAGGTGGAAAGAACCCAAATCCATGGAGACTAAACAGCATCCTTCTAAAGAATGAATGGGTCAACCAGGAAATTAAAGAAGAATTGAAAAAAATTCATGGAAACAAATGATAAGGAAAACACAATGGTTCAAAATCTGTGGGACACAACAAAGGCAGTCCTGAGAGGAAAATATATAGCGGTACAAGCCTTTCTGAAGAAACAAGAAAAGTCTCAGGTACACAACCTAACCCTACACCAAAAGGAGCTGGAGAAAGAACAAGAAAGAAACCCTAAACCCAGCAGAAGAGAAATCATAAAGATCAGAGCAGAAATCAATGAACTAGAAACCGAAAAAAACATAGAACAAATCAACGAAACTAGGAGGTGGTTCTTTGAAAGAATTAATAAAATTGATAAACCCTTGGCCAGACTTATCCAAAAGAAAAGAAAAAGGACCTAAATAAATAAAATCATGAATGAAACAGGAGAGATCACAACCAACGCCAAAGAAATACAAACAAGTATAAGAACATATTATGAGCAACTCTATGCCAACAAATTTGACAATCTGGAAGAAATGGATGCATTCCTAGAAACATATAAACTACCACAGCTGAACCAGGAAGAAATAGAAAGCCTGAACAGACCCATAACCAGTAAGGAGATTGAAACAGTCATTAAAAATCTCCAAACAAACAAAAGCCCAGGGCCAGACGGCTTCCCGGGGGAATTCTACCAAAAATTTAAAGAAGAACTAATTCCTATTCGCCTGAAACTGTTCCAAAAAATAGAAATGGAAGGAAAACTTCCAAACTCATTTGATGACGCCAGCATCACCTTGATCCCCAAACCAGACAGGGATCCCATCAAAAAAGAGAGCTATAGAACATTATCGTTGATGAACACAGATGCGAAAATTATCACCAAAATACTAGCCAATAGGATTCAACAGTACTTTAAAAGGATTATTCACCACGACCAAGTGGGATTTATTGCAGGGCTGCAAAGTTGGTTCAACATCCGCAAATCAATCCATGTGATACAACACATCAATGAAAGAAAGAACAAGTACCATATGATACTCTCAATAGATGCTGAAAAAGCATTTGACAAAGTACAGCATCCCTTCCTGATCAAAACTCTTCAAAGTGTAGGGATAGAGGGCACATACCTCAATATCATCAAAGCCATCTATGAAAAACCCACCGCAAATATCATTCTCAGTGGAGAAAAACTGAAAGCTTTTCTGCTAAGGTCAGGAACATGGCAGGGATGTCCATTATCACCACTGCTACTCAACATAGTACTAGAAGTTCTAGCCTCATGAATCAGACAACAGAAGGAAATTAAAGGCATCCAAATCGGCAAAGAAGAAGTCAAACTATCACTCTTCGCAGATGACATGATACTATAGGTGGAAAAGCCAGAAGACTCCACTCCAAAACTGCTAGAGCTTGTACAGGAATTCAGTAAAGTGTCAGGATATAAAATCAGTGCACAGAAATCAGTTGCATTTCTCTACACCAACAACCAGACAGAAGAAAGAGAAATTAAGGAGTCAATTCCATTTACAATTGCACCCCAAACCATAAGATACCTAGGAATAAACCCAACGAAAGAGGCCAAGAATCTATACTCAGAAAACTGTAAAGTTCTCATGAAAGAAATTGAGGAAGACACAAAGAAATGGAAAAATATTCCATGCTCCTGGATTGGAAGAACAAATATTGTGAAAATGTCTATGCTACCTAAAGCAATCACACATTTAATGCAATTCCTATCAAAGCACTATCCATCTTTTTCAAAGGATAGAACAAATAATCCTAAAATTTATATGGAACCGAAAAAGCCCTCGAATAGCCAAAGGAATATTGAAAAAGAAAGCCAAAGTTGGTGGCATCACAATTCTGAACTTCAAGCTCTATTACAAAGCTGTCATCATCAAGACAGCATGGCACTGGCACAAAAACAGACAGATAGATCAATGGAACAGAATAGAAAGCCCAGAAATAGACCCTCAACTCTGTGGTCAACTAATTTTCGACAAAGCAGGAAAGAATGTCCAATGGAAAAAAGACAGCCTCTTCAATAAATGGTGTTGGGAAAATTGGACAGCCAAATGCAGAAAAATGAAAGTGAACCATTTCCTTACACCACACACAAAAATAGACTCAAAATGGATGAAGGACCTCAAAGTGAGAAAGGACTCCATCAAAATTCTTGAGGAGAACACAGGCAGCAAACTCTTCGACCTCAACCACAGCAACATCTTCTTTGGAACATCGCCAAAGGCAAGGGAAGCAAGGGCAAAAATGAACTACTGGGATCATCAAGATCAAAAGCTTTTGCACAGCAAAGGAAACAGTTAACAAAACCAAAAGACAACTGACAGAATGGGAGAAGATATTTGCAAACGACATATCAGATAAAGGGCTAGTTCCAAAATTTATAAAGAACTTAGCAACCTCAACACCCAAAGAACAAATAATCCAATGAAGAAATGGGCAGAGCACATGAAAAGATATTTCTGCAAGGAAGACATCCAGATGGCCAACAGACACATGAAAAAGTGCTCCATATCACTCGGCATCAGGGAAATACAAATCAAAACCACAATGAGATATCACTTCACACCAGTCAGTGTGGCTAAAATTAACAAGTCAAGAAATAACAGATGCTGGCGAGGATGCGGAGAAAGGGGAACCCTCCTACACTGTTGGTGGGAATGCAAGCTGGTGCAACCTCTCTGGAAAACAACATGGAGGTTCCTCAAAATGTTGAAAATAGAACTACCCTATGACCCAGCAATAGCACTACTGGGTATTTACCCTAATGATACAAACGTAGTGATCCAAGGGGCACGTGCCCTCGGTTGTCTATAGCAGCAATGTCCACAATAGCCAAACTATGGAAAGAACCTAGATGTCCATCATCAAATGAATGGATAAAGAAGATGTGGTGTATATATACACAATGGAATACTATGCAGCCATCAAAAGAAATGAAATCTTGCCATTTGCGACAACCTGGATGGAACTAGAGCGTATCATGCTTAGCAAAATAAGTCAAGTGGAGAAAGACAACTATCATATGATCTCCCTGATATGAGGAAGTGGTGATGCAACATGGGGTCTTAGCGGGTAGGAGAAGAATAAATGAAACAAGATGGGATTGGGAGAAGACAAGCCATAAGTGACTCTTTATATCACAAAACAAACTGAGGGTTGCTGGGGGGAGTGGGGTTGGGAGAAGAGGGGTGGTATTATGGACATTGGGGAGGGTATGTGCTTTGGTGAGTGCTGTGAAGTGTGTAAACCGGGCGATTCACAGACCTATACCCCTGGGGATAAAAATATATGTTTATAAAAAATAAAAAATTAAAAAAATTAAAAAAAAAAGACAAAGAAAAAAATTAAAAAAAAAAATAAAATAATAAAGAAAGAAAGAAAGAAAGAAAAAAGAAACTGCCAAACTTCCAAAGTTACTGTATTGCTTTGCATTCCCACCAGCAATGAAGGTGAGTCCCTGTCCCTTCACATCCTCATCAGAATTAGATGCTTTCAGCATTTCCAGATTCTAAGCGATCCACTTTCTTGAAGTTCTAGTAAGTGTAATGCTAGTTGGTATAACAAATATACCTGAAATGTTCAGTGACTTAGTTTCTTTCTCCTTTTGTGTAGTTGTCCATTATGATATGACAGGTAGAACGGTTTAGCACCCCCATTCAGGAACCCAGGCCAAAATTGGCTTTGTCATCTTCAGCAGATTTCTTTCTGAGGTCACTCTTCCCATCAACATTCCAGAGAGCCAAAGGGGGAAATGTGGGTTGGGGCAGTTCAACACATTTGAAAAGTCTTCAGCCCAGAAGTGCTACCAAGTTCTTCTGTACCCATTCCTGTGATAGAAACTAGTCACATGACTATACCTAACTGCAAAGTCCACTGGGAAATGTAGTCAGTTCCTGTCTGGCTAGTGGATTCAAGGCAATAACTGTATTACTCTGTAAGATCAGAGCACATTTTGGAGAATGTCTAATGATGCTTTGCACATTTGCTGAGACAGTTCTTTGTATCATTGTGATGAAATAGATTCTGTTACTCCATCACTTCAGGCACTAATGGTAATGCTGTTAAGATGGAAAAACAGCAAGGACTTCCTGGAACCAGTGATGATTTGGTATAGCTTTGTCTATGATGTTCTTGGATGGTTGGCCTTTAACATTGGCCCTTCTTTATAAGACTTTCCCCAGTGCTTGGATAGATGACTATCCAATAAGAAGAGTATCCAACTCTCTTATCTTCTAGAAAGATGTGGTTCTGTGGAGGAGAAATCTAGTCTGACTTAATTGGCATATGATAAAACTACAATATACTTGGCAGCATATTGATTCTGGTGGGGAGTTGAAGGCAATAGTAAGAAAACAATCACAGACTTCAAAATCCAATCATCTCTGTGTACTCTTGTTGCTATTCCCCTCCTTATGCACACAGTAATTTAGGTTTTGTTTTGGCAGGAACATGGAGATATTAATAAACCGAGAGGCAGTGTTTCGAGATTTAGTGAATGTCTTATCAGAAATAAATAATAAGTGCCCTATGTTTTTGGAAGCTTGGTGTGACAGTGTACTCATCTTCATTAGCTGACTGCAGTCATGAGGATTGTTTACAAATAAAGGTTAAATAAATTCATACCTTTAAAAGATAATCTAAATATGTATTTAATTGACCGACAGGTATTTCCAGTCTGTTTGGACTGCTGTTATTCAACCAACCAACCAACCAAACAAACAAACAAACAAAAAGAAAACCCAAGAAAACAACAACAACAAAAACAATTTCTCTATTTATTTAATCACACCAGGACATTAGCAGGTATCAGCGATTTTATTGTCATCTGCCCCCCCCCTTTTTTTTCATCTGCCTTTTTAACATAAAATGTTCTCAGTTGGTATTTTCCATCTTCCCATTCCAAAGGATAGATGGGTGGAAGGGAGAGGGGAGGAATAGGAGAAAGGAGGGTGGAAGAAATAGCTTTGAACTAGATACATGAGTTTTAAAATAGCAAGGAAACACTTGTTAGTTGTCGCCAATGTAATAATTGTTCATCAACATGCTAGCAGTTCCCTAAAGCAGAAAACTATAGGCAGATGCTGTGTATTTAATTTATAGTCTACAGTTGGTTTCTGTCAAAACTCCCAACAGGATTTAAAAACCTGCCTTTTTTGAGACTCCTCTCTCCTTTAGGATGGTACTGTGAATACACACTTGAATTTTTTTTTTTAGTCAAAAGTATCTTTGACTGCCACATTATCTTGTTTTCTTGTTAGAACTAAAAACAGTTTCCAAATGAATGATTCTAAAGGCCACATCTGTGAACCAGACCCTTTAGCTCTAGCAGAATTTACTCTATGTACAAGTTTGGGAACAATCAGTTTGTTAATGTTAAATAAGCAACTGACCATATTTTAAAAAGACAGGTGTCATATTCATGTGCATTTGTGCACTTCACTTTTTAGGATCTGGGCAAGAGATTTTTTAAAAGTGCTCAGTAATTGTTCTCTCAGTGAGAAAACAGGTCGCATGGCCCACAAGAGCCAGTGAAAAGATAACTTTTTTTTTTAAAAGATTTTATTTATTTATTTGACAGAGAAGTAGGCAGAGGCAGGCAGAGAGAGGAGGAAGTAGGCTCCCCACTGAGCAGAGAGCCTGATTCTGGACTCAATCCCAGGACCCTGAGGTCATGACCTGAGCCGAAGGCAGAGGCTTTAACCCACTGAGCCACCCAGGCACCCCAAAAGATAACACGTTTTGACATTGCATTTATTCTTGCGCTATCATTGGTTCTTGACACCACAAGTGTTGACAGCTCCCCCTTTCTTTTAGTCTGAGCATATCTTTTTAACTCTGGTCTCTTAAAGGGCTACTTCTCTTGAAGACTGTATCAGAATGTAAGAAGGAGGAAACACAGCTGCCACCTAGTTACATAGTTACATACAACATCCTTCTTGACTGTGAAACTGTCTGTCCAGAACCCTTTTGATTGGTTTTTCTCTGTTACCACTCTCAACATCTACTTTATTACCAACAACAAGACAGACTGAAGAGACTTTAGGAGTGTAGCATTTTCATTGTAACATTGACTACAAAAGAGAAACTCTCCATAAATGAGGCCAGGTTGAAATTGACCCATTTGTTTTATAAAGCTTCTTAGTAAACAATATGCAAGTGTTTAGACCTTGTTCTCCTTGAATCCAGGTGGCCGATCCTGATTTCAGTAATCTGTTGTCTTGATACCAGTATTCTCTATAGATCAGGAGGTGACAGAGTTTATGAGACCAGGACATTTCAGAGAAGGCATGTATCATAGAGGTATGAGAAGAGACATTGTCATAAAAATTCAGCCTCACCTGTGTTATGTAGATCAACTGCATATTTTTCAGAAAAAGTATTTAAACTTGTTGGCATATGTTTGAAAATTTCATACACAACATTATGATTTTTAATATCATGATTCAGATTATGTGCTAAATGCATTGATCAAGATGGAAAATTAGATTACAGACTTTCCAATTTCTCAAAAATGACCATTTCAAATTAATCTTCTTAACAGTATATAGTATTCTTATTAGACAGGGAAAGAGTAGCTCTCCCCCACACAGGAGGGGGATATTCAATATTCATTTCTAACATAAATTGCAATTATTCTTTGTTTATTAACAAAATAATATGAGATGAAAAAGCTTAACAATGTGATTTTTTTTTCAGTAAGTCTAGAATTTTCAAGCAATGGTAGAGCTCTACCCTCACAGTGATACATTTTTTTTTATACATTACTACATGTACTCTTCAAATACCCACTAACCGAAACAAGAGAGTATAAGGGTATTATAGATTATTTTAAAAATCATGTTGTTTAATTATATTTTCTCTTTATGTGTAAAATGGAGATAAAAATAATTCATTATAAGCATTCTTTTAGACTTTTCAAAAATATTTTCATTAAAATAAACTTACTGTTTGATCCTTACAACAACCCCATGGAAAAGCAAATATAAATAGGTTTAGATCCTTTCATTAAAGGTGAGCTAACCAGGGCCCAGAGAAAATGATGTGACAAGTGTTAATTACATAGACAGTACGTGGCGGAACTGAAATTGACTTTAAGTCTTGTGATTGAACTCACATGTCCTAGTAACATCCTATTTAAAACGCGTAAGTGAAACACATCTCTGTGACTGAGTTTAACTCGGGCTTTTCCTCCTTTTCTCATGACCTTTTTTTTCCACATCAATCTTGTATCAGAAATATGTCATCTAAGACTACATTCATATTTGGGCAGCATTTAACTTGTGTGAAAATAGTCTATACTGAAGGCCTGTTTCTTCATCTCCTACTTGACTCTTAAACCCTTTTATGACTTCTCGTACTCATTCTACTGAAGCTCTTTTCTTCGTGGTTATAACTGATTTTCATATACCCTCATGCAAGCTAATTTCATTTTTTAAAGTTTATTTATTTATTTATTAAGTAATCTGTGCACCCAATATGCAGCTCAAACCCACAACCCTGAGATCCGGGGCTGCAGGCTTCACCAACTGACCTGACAGAGTGTCCCTAATTTCATTCTTTATCCACTTTGAATATAGTTTTCTATCCTTTTCTTTCCATCCATCCATACACTGATCCATACATCCATTCTTCCACTCATCCCTGGTCTTCCACACCTACCCTAATGGTAGGTTATTTTTGAGGCAACTTGGAATATAGAAGGATAGAAGAAAACATGGGGCTGGCATCAGAGAGATCAGATTGAGCTTTGTACATTTTCGTGTGCCTGTGGACCCATTAAACCTCTGATAAATACACACGTTAATATTAGTTCTCTTACCTCCTCTCAGTTTTCAAATTCTGAGATATGATTCTCACCTTTCCATAGTTACCAAAGTGGTACTTGGCTGTCTCTTGCCCAGGTTACTGTTACTACTTTATAATTGATCTTTCTGACTCCAAACTGAACAGCTGTGTGCACAGCACTCTTTTCCCTACCTGGCCAGCCACTGCAGTTCTAATTCATCCTTTATACGGCTGAACAAATTCCTTTGTTAAAAGGCATCTTTGATCATTCTACTCTCCTTGTCAAAAACCTTTTATGGTTCCCAGTTGCTCACAGATGAAAATTCACTGTGCTTAGCCCGGCAATCAATCCCTTCCTCAATCTGTTTCTCACCTATATTTCAAGATTTGTCTTCCTTTATTTTGCTTCTGATGTATATTTTATTTTGAAATAATTTTAAAAAGTTTTTACATAGAAAAAACTATCAATCTTTTCCTCTATGGGTACTGGGTTTTGTTTTGTGTCGTTTCAGTTTTCATGGTTTGTTGGTTTTTTTGGTTTTTTGTTTTGTTTTGTTTTGTTTTCTGTAGAAAGGTGCTTTCAAATCAAGATAATAAAAATGCTGTCCATTGAAAAGTATTTTTTATTCTACTTTCAAATTTATATTTTGGTTTTGGTAATACACTATACCTGGAATTTCTTTGAGGATATGGTTGATAGTCACGTAACTTTGCTTTCCCCCAATTTTTCCAAAACTCCTTATTGAAACTCCTTGTTTCATTACCTTTCAATGTTATAAGCATCATGAAATTAATTTTGTGAGTATGTGAGTCTGCTCATTGGTCTTCCATTATTTTCCATTAATATATTTACACATTTTTACAACAAAATCACTCTTAAAACTTCTCAGACTTTATATATATTAGTACATTGCCTTCCAAGTATCTTGTAATTGTCCATTTAAAAATATTTTTATCTCTTGTATCACACGTTTTTTCCATATTCCTTTAAAATAAGCTTAACCTATTTAATTAAAATTTATTAAAATTTTAATTGGGATTACATTATACATGCATTATTTTATAGAAAATGGGCATTTTTAACACATTTCATTTTTCCATATACAAGTACACTATGTCACTTTGGATAATTAAATTGTATTTTATGTCCTTAGGTTAAGTTCTATAATTTCACTCTTTTGTTTTTTTCATATACTTGTTAGCTTTCATTCTAGGTAGGTTTCTTTTTTTTTTTTAATCAATTTTATTTATTTAAGAATGGCATCCATATAAATTATATCTTGCTGGTATACAGAAAGGCTTTGCTTTTTTTTTTTTCCACATCAATCTTGTATCAGAAATATGTCATGTAAGACTACATTCATATTTGGGCAGCATTTAAGGAAAGACAGTTTATTCAAATAATTTATTGGAAGCCTTCCAAACCAGACTCAATGAGAGCAGAATGTATACATCTCTGAGGGATGAGGCAGCTAGAACAATTGACAGTCTTTCAGAGAGGCTATTTTGGAGTCAGTGATCCCCAGCTTATTTTTTTTGTTTTTGTTTCTTGTAATTCTGTTCAACATTCAGAGAGAGAGCTAAAACAGGGGTGATCCCAAACGTTGGGATTTGTGCAACAGGAGATGTCCTGAAATAAAATAAGGGTGTTGTCAGTAAAATTGACATTGAATATTACTCCTGGTGAGATAAATTGTGTCCGTCGTAAAACTGGTTGTTTCTTTTGATTAAAGAAAATGCCACGATGAGTGTTTGTGCTCATGTCACCTTAAACCCATGAACAGGTATTGCTTTAGAAGATACAACAAACTTGGAATTTCTAAATCCTAAAGAATGTGTGTTGGTGTCATTGTGATGCAGATTATCATTTCCCTATAGAGAAGATTAAGGAACTACTTTTTATTTAACTACCATTATACAAGTATATCTTTTATTCTATCCTTTTCAACTTAATTTAATTAAAATTTTTTGCCTGTGTTCTGATTAAAACTTAGTAGTGTTTTATATTAAAAATGAAGTTTTATATCTCCCCTCTATGCTCTCTTTCTTTGTATTAAAAATTAGTTTCACGCATTTTTTTACTTACTGGGTTGTATATTCCATGAGTGCAGGAAAAATCCAGGTACTCACACATACCCAGTGCAAGCTTTCCCAAGTAGGTGCGTAAAAACACTGCTAGAATTTGCTTATTTGTCCTCTGCTTCCTAGTTTGGTGCTTTACTGATGATAACTAATGTCCAGTGCCCATGTGAACTTCTAAGATCACATGACAAGTTGACCAAGGCAAACTCATTCTTGGTTTTCCAGACATCTTTGTTTTTTAGTCATGCTTCATTCTGTAGAATAAATTTGCTCTACATAGAATCTAGAACAAATAACAATCCCCATCTTCACCTTGTACCTTATCAGCACTGTATTTGATCCTGGTCTACTATTTCTCAGTATGTAATCTATACTTTCACCCATAGATATGTATGTACATGTATAGATACTTCTGTAGGTCTAATAAAACAAATAAAAAGAACATAAAAGAACAAAATTAACTTTTTTGTATCTTTGGGAAGTTGTTTCACAATTAACATCTCTAAACAAGATTAAACTTTTCACAGAAACATTTCTAAAAGACTGCCATTGAGGGGTGCTGGGTGGTATAGAGAGTTAAGCATCCAGCTCTTGGTTTCAGCTCAGGTCCTGATCTCAGGGTCCTGTAATCAAGCCCCTCACCAGGCTCTGTCCTCAGCACAAAGTCCTCTTAAGATTCTCCATCTCCCTTGGTCCCTCTCATTCATGTTCTCTTTCTCCCTCTAATATAAACAAATAAATCTTAAAAAAAAAAAAAACTTTCATTGAAAATTTAACCTTGATCGCATTGTATGAAACAACCTTATGGAAGACAGGAAACTATTTTCACTGGGAAAGGGAAACTAGATTTCAGAACTGTGAATCTCTTTTGGCTTTGTATTGTCACACTCTGAAACATTTAAGTTGGATTAATCATCCCAATGATACATTCACTTTTGTACTCCTGTACACTGAATTGCAAAGTATTTGGAAGTGGTTCACCAGGAGGCCAGGGTGTTATGCCTAAAATTATGTAACTTTAGCATCTTTAAATGATAATACACATTTTCTAATTTCTCCAGTATGCTCCACAGTTGTTTAAAAAAATATATTTTCCCAAATGTGTATATGCCATTTCATTTAAACTGTATTTATGGGTAGCTCTTTGGTATATAGGTTATTTTTACTTAGTTATCTGTATTCCTTGAGGGTAACCCAGTTACCCTCTCTCACCCGACAAAGACAGTGCTCAGAGCTCTTATCTTTTAGAGCTATCAGATGAATTAGAACTGGAAAGTAAATGTTTAAGAGGAAAGCAAGTTTAGCTGAGTAAATATTACATTCTCTCCATCAACATCTGATCAGAGTGTTAGAAGGACTTAAAGGATATAATGACATTATATCTTAAAGGATATAATGTCTATGAAGAGCCTGTTCAAAGAGAGAAGATAGTGTCCTCCTTTCTTATTTATTTATTTATTTATTTATCTTTTGAGAGGGAGAGAGAGGGGGGCAGGGTACAGGGAAGGGCAGAGGGAGAGAGAAAATCTTACGCATACTGCATGCCCAGCACAAACCCTACATGGGGCTCACTCTCATGACCCTGAGATCATGACCTGAGCCAAAATCAAAATGCTTAACCTCCTGAGCCACCCCGTCACCCCAATAGTGTACTTCTCAGCAGTAGGTCATTGAGTTGCTACTATTCTAGTTTTTATTACTTTCTTCTAGTCAGGATCTAGTAAGAATAAAGCTGTTTTGCCATTGTCTGTCCACCTGCTTTCTTCTAATTCTGTTTTATCGTCTTCCATCTTTCCATCAGATCCCATCCTCTCCCATTCCTGGCATGCTGACATCTTGGTCTTGCCCACATGCTGCTTCTATACGTCACAGAAGTTCACTTTAAGAGAAAAATATTTCTCTTTTTGGAAATTCCCAATCACTGGATCCCAATGATTGAGAAATTCCCAATCATTGGATCTTCAAGCTTGAGGGTACAACCAGCTTATCCACCAGAGGGAGAGAGAGGCGAGGAAAAGATGTGAGGAAAAATTCTTAGTTTGGGCAAATTTGGGTAAGAAAGACTTTTCACTCTTAAGAAAGAGCTCATCTGCATCTGGTCTGGAATTCCTCACCTCTATCCCATGGTACTAGATCAGAAAATGCAAGCTACCAATACAAGACCTGGACAATTAGAAGCACAAAAGTCATGAGAAGTGGAGTGGAGAGAACACTGGAAACTGATGGATTTTCATTTGAAGCCATCAGTTAAAGATTTCTAGACATGACAGCCCACTTTAGGAAAGATGGTGAAAAATGAACCCCCTTTTAAATGCGAAAATTGGGTTTCTAAATTCTGTGTCTTATCAAAGTTCTAACATTAATCCATACTACTCACTTGCTCATTATTTTTCTCTTAACATTTTATACAAGTGCAATTTTTTCTAAAAGATTTACTTGTTTTAGAAAGAAGAAGAGAGGGGCGCCTGGGTGGCTCAGTGGGTTGAGCTGCTGCCTTCGGCTCAGGTCATGATCTCACGTTTCTGGGATCGAGTCCCTCATCGGGCTCTCTGCTCAGCGGAGAGCCTGCTTCCCTCTCTCTCTCTCTCTGCCTCCCTCTCTGTCTACTTGTGATCTTTCTCTCTGTCAAATAAAAAATCTTTAAAAAAAAAAAAAAGAAGAGAGCATGAGAAGGAGGGGCAGAGGGAGAGGAGAGGAAGAGAACCTTAAGCAGACTCCATGCAGAGTGTGGACCCCAATGTGGGTCTCGATCCAAGGACCCTGAGATCCTGACTTGATCTGAAGCCAAGAGTCGGATGCTTAACTGACTGTACCACCCAGGGGTCCCTATATATATGCATTTTAAATGCACTGAGTGAGATCATGTGCAAAATAGGTAAAGAGACATAAGCTTTAACACCTACACCCATTATTACAAAATCTAAGACAGTTACTACTAATAATAACAATAGCTTACATTTTTGAGTACTTATTATGTACTAGGCATTATGGTAAATGTCGAATCTAAATGGGGTGTCCATCCTGATCAGATGAGAGTCCCCAAACATGGGGCAACAATTGGTGGAGGCTGGTTGGTATGGGTAGTCAAAAGATTCACCGGTTGTGGAACAAAGGGGATTAAAGTTTACTGAATACACTCCAACGAGGTAGAGGGCTGGACAGCATAGGAGAGGCTGTCTGCAGTGAGGCGCAGTGGGTAGGGGCTGTTTTGAAAGGAGCGTGGGAGAGTATGGTGACATATGGAATTTTCCCTATTTGGGGTACTATGCCTGGTTGTAAATAGTGCATCGGTCAGTTAGGTCCTGTGGATATTTCAGGGTGTTTCTTCCGATGAGCCTGTCTCTATTCCATCGCTGAAGCCTGTTTGCCTAAAAGCAGCCTCTATCATTAAGCACTTGATAGGCATAAATTTATTATATCTCAAGGAACACATGGAAGGTACTGATGGTATTTTTGGGTGATTACTCTGTGAGTTCAGTAGCTATGGTGATCAGGTGCAAAGCATGGCTCATTAAGTTACCACCCAACATTTGTGTGTAACTCTTACATTCAGCCATGATTCAGTGTGTTACTGCTGTGTGACAGCCCTGGGTTTGATCCTTTGGACATCTCTAAGCCATAGATAAAATACAGTACAGAAAGTGCCAGGGCCAGGCAAATCCCCAGTACTTGGTCAATTACAGCTTGTCATTTCGAGGTATGCCAAAATGTAGCTTGTGGTTTAAAAGACCAAAATAATTTTCAATTGCAGACAGAGGGAATAAAAAAGTTCTCTGGAAGAGATGACATTTGATTAGAGAAGTCTGTAATATATGAGTAGAATTCATATAGGGAAAAAGGAGATTAAAAGGGCATTCATTCCATGCTGAGGGAATGATGCAGGAGGGCAGGACCATGTGTAGATCCCCACAGTATAGCAGGGAGGAGGAGGAACCTGGAGACAAGCTTGGCTGCCCTGAATTCACTGAAAGCCTTTTGCACCAAGCAGAATTTTCACCACTTAACTTCACAGGATTCAGAAAAACTCTGAGGAGTTTTGGAAAGAAGGTGGTTGGTTCATCACCAGAGAGGTTTTACCCTGGAAGTGTCAGATGGGGAAACAGATGAAGAATAGATCAGTTAGGAAGCCCCAATCAGAATTCAGGTACAGGAGATGGGGTTTGTGTCTGGATAGTGCTTGTGAAATTAACAGGAAGGGATTTATGTATTAAAGGCCATGAGTAAGACCAGCTAGCCTGAGGACTGGGGGAGTGTCTTTGCAGATGTGAAATCTGCAAAGAGACAGTTATCCTAATGAAGATCATCTTACACAGTCTGTTATTCTTTCCTCTCACTGCCCCATGGGTCTTCTGTAAGGCATTTATTTACTGCATAGTTGTCCCCTTCAGAGCACTTTTCCCCATTTCCACTTTTAAATGAATAAATGAGCTCTCATTTGCTCTAACTCATAAGTAGTCTAATAATTTAATATTCTGCATTCGACTTTCATTGAGATGGTTTTATGAACAAATATTAGCTTTTTGTACTTTAATGTTTGCACAGGACCTCATGAATTTTTATTTTTAATTAAACACTGACTCACTGATTGCTGATCCTTTTATATTATTCTTTAGCTTATTTGCTTAGTCTAAGCATTTTTCTTTCTACCAAGTTATCCCTTTCTCTCCATTTAAACCTTCAGTGCAGTCCTATGGTAGAATCTGTCATTAATCACATTCTTTCAAAAAACCAGCAAATACTTCTTTATATCAGACAGATTCTTGGAGATTGAAAACAAAAATCATTCTGTTCAAGATGTATGGTTAACCTAGTAAGTGACAAGTGCTTTTGTTAGAAAGCTTTTAGGCTTCATTGAGACAGAAGAGATTGAAATTAAATTCTATGATTTAAGAGTCTTGCAGTGGAGAAATGGTATTATCTCTGTTTAGGAATTAGTTGTTTTGATCCCAGGCGAAACAAGATAGTTGGGAAAAATATGAAAATTAGAAAGGGAAAGGGGTTCTTCTCATGAAATGTTCCAAGTGAGAGAGAACCAAGCATTGACTTGTGAACTCAAGAGAAATTTATTGATGGAAGCTGCTTTTGACAACTCTCACTGGGGGGTTGACCTTAAAGAGTTGTACTTGATACATGCCATTCCTTGAAAAACCTGGTTAGTCGTAGAAGAGGTAGGTCCAAATAACAAAGTCAATAGGACAAATGCTAGATAATATAATTACTCAAGAAAAGAAAATATCCTGCAATACAGGAAATGTTGATATGTAGACATACAGCGAGTTTGATATATAGTATGAGATAAAAGGTGGGAATTATTCCAGATTAATCTGCTATTTAGAGTGAAATGTCCTCAGATTATGTGTATATCATATAGATTTAAAAACATAGTGCTCTATACTATTTATGCATAGTTTCTTTTAAAATTTGTTCTCATTCTTATAAAATGTGTGTCATTGGTGGTATTGAACTATCTGTTTCTCATTTATTTTGGAGATTACTGTGGGGATTCTGGCCATTTAAACCACAGGGAGTACTAGATTTACAAATGCCAAGCTATGAACAAAACTATGGCAGACAGCTTGGAAGGTATCCTTATACTTCATTGAGATGACAAGTGATGAGAAGAACTCTTTCTGACCACAAACAATTGCTCTGAACAACTTCTGGTGGCTCTTTCCAGTGACCCATGGTGACCAAATCAGGTACTCATAGTTTGCATGGTAGAATGGAAGTTCTTGTCCTCTGAATACCTCTTACTGTTCCTCCCCATCTTCACCCATGTGGCAGGAGATGATTCCGTCCCGTTCACCCTTGTTTATCCACCACTGATTCTGCTGGGGGAGAAGACATTTCAGGCAGTGATGCAACAGAGAGTCTTTTATGCAAGAGATACTATTACTTGCCTTTTGGGTGCTCTACTCTTCAGAACTGAGTATCCAGGTTAAATGAGACTTGCTAGTTCCCCTCCCCGAGTGAGCAGCATTGACAGGACTTGTTGACTTGATGACAAGGGGTGTGTAACCATAGAGCTGCAATTGTTGGATAAGGAAGCTGGCAGGATAGATGGGAGCAATGAGAAGTGAGAGAGGTTGTCAGGCATCCGTGTGATATAGACCATGAGTAAACGTATACTTCCACTGCCCGAGGATGGCAGGAGTGTCCATGATTGACAGAAGATTGGGTCTTTCAGGTAATAGAATGAGCCAGCTTATCTGAGCAGGTAGGAATAATGAAGGGCCACATCTGGGTAATACTGTTCTCTCCATAGGTGTCCAAATAAAGTTTTCCTTGCTGAGTTTGTGAGAACCAGCTATGCTTCCCATACACTGGACTTTATTATCCGGAAATGATCATGGAGCATTTGAGCATTTAATTGTGTGCCGGTGATGTTTGGGTACAAACTCAATTCTCTCTCTTTCTCTGTCCCTTCTTTACACATGCCTATGTAGAGATACACACATACACACATACACATATACACACATGTATATCACACACATTTTGAACCAAATTATATTTCCTTTATTTTAAGCAAAAATCACCCTCATTAACATGCATTTCCTAAAATGTCACTATTTTCTAAAGTCAGTGTCTATAATCTTAAATAAGAATCTATGATATATATTATATAAGATAGATATATAATATATATGAAAGCATATATAAAGGATAAGAGATTATCCTTTAATCTATTAGCATTGTTAGCATTATTAGTTACCCTAAATGGAGCAGGGAGAAAGAAAAAAAAATGACTTCACAATTTTCTTAATGAGGTAGAGATGAGAGGAGGAGAAGTCTAAGGTGTTTTACAGAGCAAAGTGATCATTGTGCTAGCCAGAAATCATTGTGAACCATGGTACATTCCAAAGGGACCAAAACATTTTTGTGAATGACAACTTATTCTTAAATATTTTTCTCCTTGAATTTTTATAATCATGGTACCAAGAGAGTAGACATAATTAAGGCTGAAATGAGATTTCTATTTGGAAACTGATGGCTGAGATTTAATATTTATCCCAGTTATATGGCATGAGACTCTATCATATCCCAAGTCCCATAGGGTTGCTTCAGATTTTTCTGTAATAAAATTTGATTCTTGTCTTCATGCCATTTAAAAAAATTGTTTAAAAATTTTATTTATTTGACAGAGAGAAAGACAGCGAGAGAGGGAGCACAAGCAGGGGGAGAGCTGGGGGAGAAGCAGGCTTCCCACTGAGCAGGGAGCCCAGTGCAGGGCTGGATCCCAGGACCCTGGGATCATGACCTGGGCTGAAGGCAGGCTCTTAAGGACTGAGCCACCTAGGCGCCCCCATGCCATTTCTTTTATATTATTATTTTGGCAGGAAAGACATTTGTTAGCATATAGTTTAGGGTTTATTTGGAAAAATATAGCTGGACTAATATACAGAGTTATTGAAATTCTTATTTTGTCCATCACCCTTATTAGACAAAAAACATGTGGAAGCATTTTTAGATTTATATATTGTGGTATTTTGAACTGTTTAGCAGTTTTCTTATAATAGAAACAAATACTTTCACCTTCATATGTAGTCATCCAACCTCCTCCACCCAGTTTTTTTTTTTTTTCCTCCTCTGCTACCCTCCAATCCAAGGAGCTGAATTTTAAAAAATTGCAGTTGGGCAGACAGCTGGTCTTTGTAGAAGATTTAACACTTTGGGTATTTTGAATACAGTTTTGTAGCTGCTGGAAACTGAAATATAAATAAAACGAAAAAAAAAATGTGAGAGAGAAAAATACCCCACAGCTTAGCCAGCTCTTTACGGATTCTTTTTGAAGTGAAGACATGCGTTTCCTCTTGGTTTTATGGCACAAACCTGGAATACCATTCACAAGTCATATCAAACTGATAGAGCTCAACTGTGAGAAGGTATAGGTGATAGTAGAGACCAGTAGAGAACCCGCTGTGTTATAACTCAGTGGGAACATCTTGTGAATATTTTTAACATTTCTGTTGTTAAAAATTTCAATAGTAAATTCCATATAAATTTTAGGATTGTTCCAGCTCTGTGAAAAATGTCGATTGTATTTTGAATAGAGGTTGCATTGAATGTGTAGGATGGAACAAAGAATCTTAAAATTCGTATGGAATAAGAAAAGACCCAGAATCACCAGAGGAATGATGAAAAAGACCAAAGCTGGGGGCATCACACTGCCTGACTTCAAGCTATATGACAAAGCTGTGATCATCAAGACAACATGATAGTGGCACAAAAACAGACACACAGATGAATGGAACAGAATAGAGAGCCCAGGGACGCCTGGGTGGCTCAGTTGGTTAAGCAGCTGCCTTCGGCTCGGGTCATGATCCCAGGGTCCTGGGATCGAGTCCCACATCGGGCTCCTTGCTCGGCAGGGAGCCTGCTTCTCCCTCTGCCTCTGCCTGCCTCTTTGTCTGCCTGTGCTTGCTCGCTCTCTCTCCCTCTGTCTCTGGCAAATAAATAAATAAAATCTTAAAAAAAAAAAAAAAAAAAGAATAGAGAGCCCAGAAATGGACCCTTAAGCTTGGGGTCAACTAACGTTGGACAAAGCAGGAAAGAATATACAATGGGAAAAAGACAAGTCTCTTCAACAAATAGTGCTGGGAAAATTGGACAGCCACATGCAGAAGAATGAAACTGGACCCTCTCTCCCACCATACACAAAGATAGACTCAAAGTGGATGTAAGGTCTAAATGTGAGAAAGGAATCTGTCAACGCCCTGGAGGAGAACACAGGCAGCAACCTCTTTTACTTTGGTCACAGCAACTTTTTGAAGACACATCTCTAAAGGCTAGGGAAACAAAAGCAAAAATGAACTATTGCAACTTCATCAAGATAAAAAGCTTCTGCACAGCAAAGGAAATAGTCAACAAAACTAGAAGGCAATGTAGGGAATGGGAGAAGATATTTGCAAATGACATTGCAGATAAAGGGCTAGTATCTAAGATCTATAAAGAACTTCTCAAACTCAACACCATAAAAACAAATAATCCAGTCAAGAAATGGGCAGAAGACGTGAACAGACAATTCTCCAAAGAAGACATCAAAATGGTCAATAGACACATGAGGAAATGCCCCAGCACTTGCCATCAGGGAAATATAAATTGGAACCACAATGAGATACCCCCTCACCCCAGTCTGAATGGCTAACATTAGCAAGACAGGGAATAACAAATGTTGGTGAGGATGTGGAGAAAGGGGAACCCTCTTATTTTGTTGGTGAGAATGCAGGCTGGTACAGCCACTCTGGAAAACAATATATTCTTCAGGATGGTAAAAATAGAGCAGCTTTATGACCCAGTAATTGCACTACTGGGTATATACTGCAAGATACAGATGTAGTGAAAAGAAGGGGCACCTGCAGCCTAATAGTGATTGCAGCAATGTTCACAATAGCCAAACTGTGGAAGGAGCTGAGATACCTTTCAACAGAAAAATGAATGAAGAAGATGTGGTTCAGATATGCAATGGAAGATTACTCAGCCATCAAAAAGAATGAATATCTGCCATTTACATTGACATGGTTGGCACTGGAGGGTATTATGCTAAGTGAAGTAAGTCGATCAGAGAAACACAATTATCATATGGTTTCACTCATGTGTGGAAACATAAGGAAAAGTGCAGAGGACAATAGGGGAATGGAGGGAAAATTGAATGGGGAGAAATCTTTGAAGGAAACAGGCCATATAAGACTCCTGACTCCAGGAAACAAACTGAGGGTTGCAGAAAAGGAGGTGAGTGGGGGGATAGGATAACTGGGTGATAGGAATTAAAGAGTGTACTTGACATGGCGAGTACTAGGTGTTATATTTAACTAATGAATCATTGAACATTATATCAAAAATTAATGATGTACTATACCTTGGCTAATTGAATTTAAATTTTAAAAATATTACAAAGAACATAATTAATTTAAAGTTAAAAAAAAAAGAATTTCAATAGCTAACGGTTTGCACTTGATTTAGGACGTAGCTATACCAAAGATGGAGCAGTAGAAAGAAGCAGACTCCTGAAGTATTATCTCTTGAATGTACAGAATGATAAAAATCAGCAAAGTTCTGGTAAACCAAACTTTTACCTTGACCCAAAACTTCTGCCAGGGAAGTCCCCACTGTTTAAGTTAAATGTGGTCCTGATGTCTGAGTCTGGAATTGAGAATTGTGAATTGAGAATTGAGAAATGTGATAGGTAGGTTTCACAGAATTAGCACAATAAATATATTCTTTTAAGGGTACATGAACGAAACTATAATTTTTAACTGGTGTTAAATGAATATATCAGGCAGTGTAGTGTTAAGTACTTTATATGGACTTTACCATTAAACATTTGCAGTAATGCCATAAGGAAGATAATACTATTATCACAATTATATAGTTGAAGAAACCAACAGAATGGGCGCCTGGGTGGCTCAGTGGGTTAAGCCGCTGCCTTCGGCTCAGGTCATGATCTCAGGGTCCTGGGATCGAGTCCCGCATCGGGCTCTCTGCTCAGCAGGGAGCCTGCTTCCCTCTCTCTCTCTGCCTGCCTCTCCATCTACTTGTGATTTCTCTCTGTCAAATAAATAAATAAAATCTTTAAAAAAAAAAAAAAAAAAAAGAAACCAACAGAACAAGAAGTTAAATAACCCATCCAACGTTTTATGCCATTTGCAAGAGGGAGAGATGGACTGTGATGCCAAGCAGGTTAATTCCAAAGGCCAGTCTCAGGTACTCTATCATCACCATGAGTTACAGAGGTGTTTCTTTGTGTTTTTCTGGGTACATAGCCATTTATTCATGACATTGTTTCTGTGGGAAAATATTTTTTGGAATTTTGGTGAAAAGCCTATACGTTAGAGCAGTAAGGGAGACATATATTGCTAAGTGATTATTTGGAATAATACTGAGTAAACATGCAGAAAAAATGGATTGTCAACTTTCTTGGTACTCATGAGTATCTTCATCAGTGGTTTCATTTAGATCTACCCTGTACTGTCTTGTCCAATACATGGAGTGGCTGTCAATCCATCTGAGTTTTATCCAGTTGTATATTCCTGTTGCCGGAGGAGAACCAGTCTGTATTGCTGTGTTTATTTAGGCTGCACTATTTTTCAAGGAATATCTGGAAGATGAGCAGCATGTCATAGTGGTTACCACCACAGATTATAGAGCTAGATTCTTTTGGTTTAAACCCTACCTTTCCTAGTTACTAGCCATATGATTTAGGGCAAGCTCTTCAACCTCTGTATGCCTATTTCTTTATCTATCCATGTGATCAACTTTAGTTCATTAGTCAATAGTAACTCATGTAGATAGGATTATTAGGATTCAGTCAGATGCTGTGTTTTAAAGCATCTTAGACCAGTTCCTGGTTTATAGAAAGCAAAATATTATGTTTGTTTAAAACAGACTTAATTTTGATAGCATTTAACCCCAGTTTGTTATAAAAAGTTCTCAGCTGGGGCACCTGGTTAGCTCTGTCAGTTAAGCGTCTGACTTTTTGTTTCAGCTGGGGTCATGATCTCAGTGCAGTGAGATTGAGCCCCTTGTTGGGTTCCATGTTGGGCATGGAATCTGCTTATCCTTCTCCCTCCCCCTCTGCCCCGCCCTGCTCTCTCACTCTCTCTCTAAAATAGATAAAAACTTAGAAAAAAGCTCTCAGATACTAAAATATAGAACATCCATAAAATGTAAGAGGAAGTCTACAAAAAACAGCTAAAATCATACTTAATGGTGAAAGAATGATCATCTCCCTAAGTCTGATAATAAAACAAAGATATATACTTTTGTTGTTTTTACTTAAAATTATAGCCAGGTAAGAAAATAAATAAAATGTATTCAGTTTGGAACGATGAAGTAAAACTATTTATTTGTAGATGAGGTAGTCATACATGAAGAAAATCCAGAAAAGTTTACCCCAAACCACTAAAACTAGTAAGTGAATTTAGCAAATTTGTAAGACTTGAGGGTAATAACATTATAAATTTGCAGCAAGCATTGTGTAATAATAATTCTACACTAATAATAAATCTATAGCATAAGAGTAGTCTTATACACCAACAGAATAGAATTAAGAGTCCAGAAGTAAATCTTCACATTTATCACCAATTGATTTTTAACAGGAGTACCAAGAAAATTCATTAGAGAAAATAGTCTTTTCAACAAATGGTGCTGAGACATTGCATACCCAAATGTGAAAGAATGAATTTGGGCCCCACCTCACACCGTATATCCGAATTAATCCAAATGGATCAAAAACCTAAATATAAGAGTTAAAACTGTTAAAGTCTTAGAAGAAAGTATAGGCATAAATACTTAGGACCTTGTATGAAATAGCAGTTTCTTAGATATGACAACAAGAGCCTGTGCAACCAAAGAAAAAATAATTTAAAAATTTGGGCATCACCGAAGTGAAAAGCTTTGAGGATTCAAGGGCCACCATTAAGAAAGTAAAATTACACTCCACACAATGGAAGAAAACTTTTGTAAATCATGTATCTGATAAGTGTCTAGTATCCTGAATATATAAACAACTCCTATAACTCAATACTAGTTAAATAAATGAACAAAGGATCTTCATAGATTTTTTTTTTTCCAAATAAGCAGTATAAATGGCAGAATGTATGTAGATACATTCTCAACACCAATTAGCTCTGAGGGAATTGCAAATGGAAACCACAGTGAGATCTACCTCACAACCTCTAGGATGACTATTTAAAACCAAAACCAAAAAAACAAAAACAAAAACAAACCAACAACAACAACAAACAATGACATGTTTTGGCCAGGATATGGATGAATCAGAGTTCTCATAAACTGTAGGTGGGAATGTCAAATGGTTCAGTGACTGAAAAGTGGTCTCTCAGTTAATCAAAAGGTTGAATGCAGAGTTATTATGTGACCTACCAGTTCTGTTCCTAGGTATGTGACAAAACAAAGAAAACATATATTTACCCCAAAACTTGTGTATGTGTGTTCAGAATAGAAAGTGGAAATAATCCAGATATACAGCTGATGAATGGGGAAAAAAATATGCCATATCCATACAAGGAAATACTACTTAGTATTTTTTTACTGCAGTAAAAAGCAGTGAAGTGCTGATTCGAGCCACAGTATGGGTGAACCTTGGAAACAGAAGGCTAAGTAAAAGAAGGCTGTCAGAAGAGACTAAGTTCTGTATGTTTTCATTGAAATGAAATGTTCAGAATAAATAAGTTATGATAATAGTCCACATTTTTACTATCTACAGGTAACTAAGAAGAAATAACACTTGTAATCATATCAAAAACATCATACATTTAGAGGTGTATTTAATAAAATACATGCAAAATCTATCTTCATAAAACTACAAAATAGTGCTGAAAGACATTTAAGGAGATCTAAAAATGAAAGAAAGAATATGCCATGTTTTTTAATTGGAAGACTCAGTGTTATGGAAATGCCAGTTCTTCCCAAATCAATTTACAGATTTGACTCAAAGTCAAGCATGATAGCACTGCACTTTGTTTTGGTAGAAATCGATAAACCCCAGTTCTAAAATATGTATGAAATAAAAAATATTTATTATCCAAAGCAGCTTTGAAGAAGGACAAGGACAGAGCACTGGCACTACTGATTAAATGTATTAGTCATTGGAATGGAGTAGGGAGTCTAGACATAGACCTATACGTATCAGTCAATTGATTTTCAAAAACAGTGCTGAGATAAGTTAATGGGGGAAGGAATGGTGTTTTCAGTGACTTGTCCTGGACCAGAGGAATAAATGCATGGGAAGTAACGAACTTGGACCTCTGCCTCACAGTATGCTAAAAGCAAGCACAAAATGGACAGTATACCAAAACATGAAATCCAAAACTATAAAACTCCTGTAGGGAAGCAAAGCAAAGCAAAACAAAACAAAACAAAAACCACAATAGCATTGCAAAAGGCAAAAAAGTCTTAGGACACCAAAAGCACTAACTGTAACAGAAAAATTATGAACTTAAAACTTGTGCTCTTGGAAAGCCATAGAGGAGAAAACAAAAAGGCAAAGCAAAGACTAGGAAAAATACTCATAATGCATAATGGACCAAAACCTCTGAAACCTAATAGTAAGAATTAACCAATCCAATTTTTGAAAAATGAGCCAGATTTGAGCATACTCTTCACAAGTTACAACATTATCTTGACTAATGATAAGTCCAAGAAAAGATGTTCGATATCAATAGTGATTAGGGAAATGTGAATTAAAACTGCATCTAGCTACTGTATGCCCTCTAGAATGGCTCAAATTAAAAAATCGTCAACACCATGTGTTAGTAAAGATAGGGAGTCACCGAAGCTCTTCCATATTGCAGGGAGAAGTTAAAATGGTATGTTCCATTTGCAACACTGGCCATTTATTAAATGCATACTTATCATTAGGATCAGAAATTCTACTCCTAGTTATTTATTAAAGAGAAATGAAAACATATGTCCACACAAGGGATGGAGATATCTATCTATCTATCTATCTCCATAAGTATTCATGGTGGCTTGATTCAAATGGATAAAACTTCACATAACCCCAAGGTCCATCAATAGGTGATTGGATAAACAAAATACAGTAAGTAAGTGAAAAAGAATACAATTCTCCAATAATAAGACATAAAATTCTGGTACCTGTAAGAATTATATGTAGAGATATCTCAGAACCCTTATGCTGAGTATAAGAAGTCAGATAGAAGGAGGACCAGATCTGTGGCTATCTCTGTATGCTAAACTAAAATAGGCAAAAAGCAAATCAATGCAAGATTGCCTGCAGGCAGGTTTAAGGGGCTGGGGTGACTGAAAAAGAACCCACAGGTGCTTTCAGAGAAGTTGGAAATACCTCTTATTTTGCTTGGAATGTTATTTATGTGGGGATATATATCTGTCCAAATTCATAAAAGGCATACTTAAAATTGGTACTTTTTTAATCTATAAAAGTAGACTTTAATAAAGTTGAGGTAAAAACTAAGCCAGGGCACTCAAAGAAACAAAGAAAAGGCATTATTATAATCTGTGAGAACTGGAATTGCTATATCTGGATTTAGAATCCAGCTTTTAAAATCCTCTTATTTAATATTTCGGGAGACTCGGGCCCGGATTTGTACTTTAAGATGTTTCTTAAAGTCACCCTCACTGGTCAGGGCAGACCCAGCACTAGAATTGAATTTTCCTGACACTTCCCATTGCTTTGTGGAAAATCCAGAGGATGTGGCTAGCTTGTAGTTCAGTCAGTGTTGCCTTAGGTCCATTATTCAAGATTGGGGGGGGGGGTAATCAAAGCAGAATCAGAGTTGCTTTCCAAAAGAATTAATTTAATTCAGCCTTTGTTTTGGTGTTAGGGTACAGTTTATGAACTGACATTATCAGACAAATGTCTACAACAGCTTTATAACTAAAACTCCCTAGAAGATAGGACACTTTCCTGTTTTAGAGAATGATTTGCTTTGACATTGTATATAATTAGCCCCCCTCCCAGTTCTCAAAATATCTATAAGCTATTTCTAATTCGATCTCATCCCAAAATAAGACAATTTAAATTTTAGAAGTAGGAAGTAAGAAGAAATATGCCTGCTGGGTATGTTTAGTGAAAAGTGGAAAGGAAGGGAGAGAAGAAAAAGGGGGAGGCAAGAAGGAAAATCAAATTTTTTTTAGTTCATTGCACTTCCTAAAACATACCAAATAAGCATGCATTATTTATAATTTAAGGAGTTGAATTAATATATTAAGAGGAAGTAAGCTAGCGTGACTGATGGAGCTGAAAAGGAGAAGATGGTTGAAAATGCCTTTTTGCCCCAATGAATATGTAGCTTTAGGACATTGGAATAAATACCGTTGCTACCACCAACAGTCTTGTCCTAGTGCATTTTCACTGGATTCCTACCCACTGGCAGTTATTTACTGAAGGGAGAGTGGCAGAAGAGGAAACAGACAAAGCTACAATAAGGAAGATACTGTGTTTCAAACTCTGTTTCTGCACTCTGCCTTGCTGTACAAGCCCAAGGCATTATAGATGCATAGCTTATGAGAAAACCAGGGACTGGCTACCAGGAGCAGAATGGTATTGTTTGTGGGGAGGTTTCTGTCCTAGGGGGAAAGAAGTGGTTTGGCCCACCCGAGAAACTTCTGTACTACAATGTTTGGAAATTACTGATTGAATTCATGATCACTGGCCAAAATTCTGCGTATATAAACTCTATAATAAATTCTCTGTGACTGTGAAAGTCTAGAACATTTCAGCCCAAGTTCAGTCCGTCTGAATAATATTTTTGTTTGTTTTACTCCTTGTAAAATACATCTAGAAACTAGGACAGATCATGATCTATAGTATAAGTGGCATTTTTGAAAAACAACAACAACAACAACAAAACCCAGAATATAAGCTTTGTTTTTCACCATGAATATCTTTCATAGAGTTAGGAAACAAATTAGGATTGTAAGATGGAGGGAAGAAAACTTGTCCGGGCGCATGGGTGGCTCAGTGGGTTGATCATTTGCTTTCAGCTCAGGTCATGATCTCAGGGTCCTGGGATCCAGCCGCATGGGCTCTTTGCTCAGCGGGGAGCTTGCTTTCCCCCCTCTCTCTGCCTGTCTCTCGGCCTTCTTGTGATCTCTCTCTCTGTGTCAAATAAATAAAATCCTTAAAAAAAAAAAAAGAAAGAAAAACTTGTTTTGGGAGTTACAAATAAAATGGTAGTTGTTGTGGGAAAGAACTTTACATGGTATAATCTCTCTCTTTCCTTTTGATGATTAATAGCTTGTTAGACACAGGAGCGGCTTGGCTTATGCCGGCTAGCTACCTAGATAGAACCCGATGCAAGACAGAGACTGCTGGCTTCTTCTGTTTTCTTTTTTCTCATTGAATTAGAACTACTGAGAGTCTCGAAATATCACACTGATTTATTTCGTTTAAGCAAATCTATAATGTTTACTCCAAATGTCATGCTCTTTCCTTTTCGGTTTTCTGGAGCCAAGAGCTGCTGGCTGAGTTTACTTCTAAACTGGGTCACTCTGCTGCAAGTTTGCTAGCTGGGTCACCATGGGAGAAAAACCCCAAGTGTGACAGAATTGTCATGGGATTGGAGGCACTGCCAGTGCAAGCACCCAGTTTTGTTATACTTGTTTGAAGGGGCTGAGCCAAGTGCTTACGCTGCCTGGAGCCTGCTTGTTTTGCAAACTGTCACATACTCTTTTAGATGACATTACAGATGGAGCCATAAACTCAATCTAGCACTATATCGGCTTCCAGTTTTCCTCCCAGCAGTATCAATCTATGGCTGAATATTTGAAATGTAATCCCTTTGGATGTTCAATAACATGCAGTAGCCCTCATCATTGAATTTGTCTGGCATTTTTTTTTTAATATTTTATTTATTTATTTGACAGAAAGAGATCAGAAGCAGGCAGAGAGGCAGGCAGAGAGAGAGAGAGAGAGAAGGAAGCAGGCTCCCGGCTGAGCAGAGAGCCCGACGTGGGGCTCGATCCCAGGACCCTGAGATCACGACCCGAGCCAAAGGCAGCGGCTTAACCCACTGAGTCACCCAGGCGCCCCAGTCTGGCATTTTTTAGGGGAGAAAAAAGGCTCATTCCATACAGGAGATGCTAGAAAGGGAGACCATTGAAGTCATTTGCCTTTTGCTATCAGCAAATGAGACTTTGTTCCCCCTTCCAGATGCACTTTGGATGATAGTGGCTTTTTGATGTCATTGCCAGGGAAGGAGGGCAGGAGATACATATGTTTTTCTAGCTTCAAAACCACTAGGAAAAATTAAGTTGTAAATAAAAATCAGACATATTTTATTCTGCCTAAATTTTGAGGCTCTGATGAATTAAAAACATACGCTTTTCCTAGAGTTGTTTGCTTGGCATGAGAGAGATGTTTATTTACTTAGAAATTAAGACTCTATTTGAGCTGTACAAAGTATGATATTTAAGTAGTCTGTTTGGAACCCAAAGTCACATCCCATCAAAATGTTTTAAATGATGAAATTCATAGATCAGCCTATAAGGATATATTTAACCTGTAACAGACATTATGGATAGACTCTTTTTATCCTATCTTAAATATGACTATAAAAATACAGTATTTTCCTAGAAAAATGTACCCATAGATCCAAATTAGGTTGACCAGAAAGCCTTCTGCTGAGGCCCTGGATATGGGAACAATGACTAACAGGTCACTTACAGCTCCCACGGTTTAGGGCAGGGTCTGTGGCGTACCACAGGGACTGATGACTAGAATTTGGTGGCAGGCATCGGTAAAAGAAGTATCTATCTAAGGATAGACAGTGCTGAGAGGCTGCCCAGTCCAGCTCCAAGCCCAAACCTCAGATTTCTTAATAATTGGCTGTGTACTCAGGCTGGAATCAGCATAGATGTACAGCTTCTTCCTAGCTCTCTGGCTCCTATAACAAAACTTGTGTTATTTAGCTTTTGCACAAATTTTTTTTAAAGTTTCAGAATGCTTCTTTTTATGATTCTGTCTCTGAAAGTTCTTCCATTAGAGCTGTCCTGAAATGACAGTCCAAACACACTTTGGGGGTAAGTATATGAAGATTAAATCAAATTGCCAAGTTACAGTAACATGAAAATCCATTGGTTCATCAAGGCATTCAATCACTGGGACTGGAGTGGAGATAAGGGATTGAAGGAAATGGGTTAAATATCAGGAATACTGATAAACATTCATTTGTTTCTTCACTTCCTCAATAAATATTTGCTAGGTGTCTAGTCTGTAAGATACTGTGCTAAGTAATAAGGACTTAGAGGTTCATATGCTCTGATCACGGCTACTGAGACGGCTACATCCAGCTAACGAGGAGGTACATATGAACAAAAACATACATTAATGCATTAATGTATGTCTAGACATTTTGAGAGAAATGACCACAGGTTATTTTTTTCTGTTTTCTGCCACTGCTGTGACAAATAAACATCAAGTTAGTGACTTACACAACACAGATTTATTCTTTTACAAGTCTGAAGATCAGGAGTCTATAATCAAAATGTTGGTATGTTGTGTTCTTTCTGGCAGTCTAGGGGGAGAATGCATCTTCTTACCTTTTTTAACTTCTAGAAGTTGCCTGTATTCCTTCCCGCATGGCCCCACAGTGTACCTTCAAACCCAGTATCTTCCAGTTCCCCCCATCTCCACCCCACCTGTTTCCATGATCACACTGCCTTTTCTGACTGTCTCTCCTGACTCTCTCTTCTTAGGACTCTTGGGATTATATTGGGATCACCTGGATGATCAAGGCTCATCCCCTCATTTTGAGATTCTCAATTCCATATTCCTTTTAACTGTGTAAGGTAACCTGGTTATAGGTTCTAAGGATTTGGACATGGATTCTTTGTGGGAGACATTATTCAGTCTGTCACAGCTCTGGTGGAATCCCATAGAAGGAAATTTTGGATTGCCATCAGGGGTGGAGGTAGGAGGTCAGAAATGGCTTCTTTGAGGTTGTAGTGTTTGAGACAAGATTTGGTCTTTGAGTAAGCATTCAGTAGGGGAACACCACGATATCCAGATGAGAGTGGTGTGCACAATTTTCACAGTGGAAGGTAAAGACAAAGATAGGCTCAGAAAACTGCAAGGAGTTTGACTTGCCTAAAAGATCATTTAGAGGGAGGATGCCCAGAGGGATAAAACTAAAGGTAAGTAATTGGATCAAATCATACAGAAACTTACATGCCGCACTAAGGGGTTTTGGTTAGTATTTGTACGCTGCCTTGCAAAGGTTAACCACCTTGGATTCACTGAACTCTTAGTTATGTTTCCTAAATCAGAGAAACCATGGGATTCTGCCTGTGTTCCCTCTGCTTGCATTGCAACCTTGAAATTTCTCCAGGTACTAACCTGTTAGAATCATTCTATCTCCCATCTCTCAGAGATCACTATCCCTCCTTTACTTCTGTCCAGTATATTGAGTTTTGTTGTTTAATATAGTTAAGAATCAAACTTCAGGCATGGCACAATGTATACTCCAGATGAAACTGAACCTCCTTGTCCTCATTAAAAAAAAAAAAAAAAAAAGAGGCTAGAGTTATAGGAGAGATTTCCTTTACTGTAGGAAAACCAGCTTCATGGACAGTTCCATTATGCTAACTAAAGCAGAGGAATTGACCATTTCAAAAAAATGAGGATACAAAAAGCTATTTGTGTTGTATCTAAATAATATGAATTTAAAGAGCAAATGTCCTTTCTCTGTGAGAGTCCAAGTATGGTTGAGAGTTTGCATTCTGGGGTGATGGAGAATGTTGTGTCATATCCCCATGTTTGGATGGAAGCAAATCCTTTAAAATGTAGCAAACTAGGGGTTCTGAAGTGAGACATCAATGAAATGTCTTGGCTTGTGGGTTTTGGTCATAAACCTCATTTTAATTACATATATTTTTTTTCTTTTTTCAATTTTGGTTTTATTCTTTCATCTTGAAACTTCAGGAGAGTTTAGTTAAACTTTACAATGTAGTTTTTTTTAAAAAAAATCTAGACTGAAATTGAGGGGGAGGCCTCTGTCAAAATTTGAGGAAAGTGATACTGAGGGATAGTGGCAGCCCAGGATGACTGGTGTGCATTGGCAAAATGTAGTTGACAAAGAATCTCTCAGTAGGTGTCTACAGTGAGAGCAGGAGCTGAGCAGACAAGGGGCAGGCCCCTTGTTTTCATGGAATGTTTGCAGTTTTCATGAGGATTTCAAGAGATAGTTGACAGGGAAATCCAATAAAGCTGGATTTTTTTTATGATGAAGTCTGATGGGGGCTTATACTTATAAATTATAAGTAAGGTGGTTTATTTATGATCCAGTGTTTCTCTCCAGTTAGTCTATTGGTGAGAGCATAGCCACATATGGCTAAGGTAAGAATCTGTCCTTGTTTTATACAGATCCCGTTTTTTGTTTATCTTTTTTTTTTTTAAGGTCATCAGCTAATTTTCTTTATCCTATGTTACTGTACTTCTCTTAATAGTCAGAATTATCACCTTCTTGATTTTATAGTGTTTTTAGTAACAGTAGAAGCTCCTTAATCTCCCTACATAAATTATTCATAGATCAGACTTTAAATAGGGAGACTTTATACTGTGTATTTATGGTTACAGCTACTGGTGGGCCTAAATTTGTGATGGTACAGATGTGTATGGTTTTGGAATTTAATGAGATTCCCTCTTCTCTGTCATTATCTATAAATATTTGTTGTAGCTCAGCCAGAGATGACTGATTTTTGCTCTGTGACAATGGAAGGAGTTCTACAGAATTTTTTATATTATAGCATACAGAAAATGTCTTCTGGGATTAGTATTATTATCATTATTTTTTTTTTTGGTGGGAAAAGAATCATTAATTCCATTTTACTTTGCTGCAACAGTATCATCACATCCTATAACTCCAATGTAATGCTTATATGAGATTTGCAATGTCTTCTAGCTAACAAAATCACTGGTTTTAATACCAGCAATAGCTGTAGAAGGATGATGTCTCTAATAAGCTTTGCATAATTTTTAAATGCCACTGCTGTTTTATGTCAGAAAGGCATGCTGACAGTGAGATTTCTCTTCAGGGTGAAAATGCCAGTGACCTCCTTGCCTTCCAAGTAATGTCCTTTATAAGAGGAATTTATAATCTTTTCTACTTTGGAACCTCTCTGACACTGCTTAACCTACTTCAAGTTGCTTTCTGACACCTCCATTCCACAGAAGGAGCTCCCAACAATATCAGCCATAACAGACTCATTGCAAAATCTGTCACTTTCTAGTCCTCTTAGTATTTGTCATCTAGACCATATCTGACGCCGTTTTACGTTTTGTCCCTCTTGGACTTCTCCCCAACCCTTAACTGCCATTGAACCACTCTTTTATTTTTCTTCTATATTTTGGGTAATTCCTTGTCAATCTCTTCCTTGTTCTTAAAGATTTATAGTCCATAAACATTTTTTCTTCTAACCCTGTCTTAGTCTGTTTGGGCTGCTATAACAAAGTTCCCTAGGCTGGCTAGCTTATAAATGACAGAAATTTATTTCTCACTGTTCTGGAGGTCTGGAGTCTAAGATCAGGGCACCAGCAGGTCAGGTTTTCTCTTCTGGGTCACAGACTTCTCATTGTATCCTCCCATGCAGAGAGGGCTAGGGCACTCTTTTTAAGATACTTAAATATATATTTATTTGACAGACTTGGCAGAGAAAGAGCATGCATACACGTAGGCAGAGGGAGAGGGAGAAGCAGGCTCCCCACTGAACTGAGAGCCCCATGCAGGACTTGATCCTAGGATGCTGAGATTGGGACCTGAGATGAAGATAGATGTTTAGCCGACTGAGCCACCCAGGCACCTCTGGGATCTCTTTTATAAAGGTATTAGTCCCATCTGTGAGGGACGAGCCTCATGATTAAGTATGTCTCAAAAGTCCTATTCCTTTACACCATCACGTTGGGCATTAGGGTTTCAATGTTTGAATTTTGGAGGGACGCCTACATTCAAACCATAGCAAACCCTACATATGAGGCTGTTCCAGACTCTTTATGCTCATGATTTCCAAATCAGTACTACTTATTCAGACATTTTTCCTTGAACTCCAGAACAGGTGACAAAATATTTATTTGTGGTTTTTTCTGGCACTGCTTAACATTGTCAGCATGGGATTATTAACCTACTCCCTAAAGCCATATTCACCCAATCTCCAACTTAAAGCATTAGAATTTATATGCTTTAGCATGGGGGCTGTACAGAGCAGATCCTAAGCAGATCCTAAGACTAAAGAATTTACACTTTATTTAAGAAATGCAAACCCAGGATCTGAGGATGTGAATATAAAGAATAGGAGGCAAGAAAGATGTAAGCCATGTGATACGATACGTTACTATGTTAGCCCCAGCTTTACAACAGACTGTAAAGGGCTGTCTTCCAGAAGAAATGTTCTCTGCTCATGGAGAACTCTGAGCATATTATACGATAAAATCATGCCTTGATATGATTTACAGAAGAAAGAATACAGGCAGGAAGAATTTATCTGCCTAATTCTCTCCATAGAGTCGCATCTCCCACTGCTTATTATTCATACCACAAGGAATTAATTTCCAGGTTGTTTCATTGAAGCTCTTCACGGCCAATCAGGAACTCAGGCTGACTCCTCAGGGTAAAGCACCAACCAAGGGAACAAGATTAGTAGGTAACTGAGGAAATCTAAGCAAAGTCATAAGGTCAGTGTCTTCCTAATTCATTATCCTAAATTTATTACTGTATCTCAATCTCTGTATTGGATTAGTTACCAAGAAGAATTATTTTGACTTCATTAATTGTCTTAAAAATGTCCTCTTATTTTATGTTCTTAGCATTTTTATCAATGGCAACTGCTACAATTTCTTTTTTTTTTTTAAGATTTTATTTATTTATTTGACAGAGATGACAAGCAGGCAGAGAGGCAGGCAGAGAGAGAGGAGGAAGCAGGCTCCCTGCTGAGCAGAGAGCCCCATGCAGAGCTCAGTCCCAGGACCCTGAGATCATGACCTGAGTCGAAGGCAGCAGCCTAACCCACTGAGGCACCCAGGTGCCTCTACTGCTACAATTTCTTATTCATTCACTCTGACTTAGCCTTGCTTCCCTTCCCTGCATCCTCCATTATCTTGTCATGGTAATTTTCCTAAAATGTGACTACCACAATTTGACCCTATACCTAAAAGTTCTCTGATGGCCCCCACTGACTCCAGAGTAATATCCCCATCCTGAGCATGGACAGAGGCAAAATGTCCTCATTATCTAGACTCTGCTTAAATCTTCAGCCTCTTCCCTCATCACTGTTCAAACAGTATTTTACGATCAGACTGTGATCATCTATTTTCATCTTTCCCAAATGTACCATGCTGCCTTTTTCATCTAAACATTCTGTGTTATGTTGCTCCATCTTCTGTTCTTTACAAGGCTAGGTTCTGGTCAGTCTTCAAGCTCAGTTCAAGATGAAAAACCAATAAAATATTTAATTGCTTATTCACAAGAAATAGTTATTTAATTACTCTTACAGACCAGACAACACTGTGTTCTGATGGCACATAAGATAGCAAGGTGAGCAAAAATCTCCTTCCTAGAGCTTATGTTCTACTGGAAGAGATGGTCAATAAAATAAATAAGTAGAAGAGATAAAATGTTAGCTAGTGAGAAATGACAAAGAAAAAAAAATCCAGGAATAGCAGTAACAGCCATTTGGGGGTTATAATTTTAGATAGGATGGCCTGAGAAGACTTCACTTGAAGAAGTACACTTTGAGTAAAGACTTGAAGAAGATAAGGGAGTATGTCATATGAATATCTTGGGGAAAAGCAAATCAGGCACAAGGGAAATGACGTGCAAAGTCCCTAAGGTATAAGCATACCTGGAGTGCTTGAGGAATTGCAAGAAAATAAGAAAGGTTAGAATATTGAATGAAGGGAGAATAGTAGAAAATAAGGTTAAAAACATAATGAGAGGCTCCCTTGTATAGAGATGACGTGGAGACCATTTTACATATATACATATACGTATATGTGTATATGTATATATGTATATGTGTATGTATGCATATGTGTGTGTGTGTGTGTGTGTGTAGAGAGAGAGAGAGAGAGAGAGAGAGAGAGCGTGCACGCGAAAGGAAGCCTTTGAAAGACTTTAAAGGGACAGTAGAGAATGGCTCAGGATATTCTTTTGAAAGTAGATAGTGAGAGCACAAAGGCTTAAATTAGGAGATTATTTAGCAGGCTTCTGTAATAATCCAGTGTGAGATGATGGTGACCTGTCCCAGATGGTTGTGATGGAAGTGATGAGTCAGAGTTAATTTCTGCATATATTTTGAGGATGTAGCAGAGTTGATATGTAGAGTAAGTGGATTTGGAGTAAGCAATTGAGATGGAAAGGCAGAGCAAAGGATGGTCGGGGAAGGGATATAAGGAGCTCCATGTGGAGCATGTTGTGTATGGGGTGGCCATGCATCATCCAAGGAGGGATGTCAAGTGTGCTGTGGGTTAACTGAGGCAGCATTTGAGTGTTTGCTAGAGGATCACAGAGTGTTTGTTTAAGAATCATCCTCATAGAGATGGGTCCTTGAATGCATGCAGTTGGATGGCTTTCATTCAGAGTGAAAGGCAAAATCTTATAATCACTGAGGAGGAGGTTATCAGTAGAAAATAGGAAATCTTCAAAGTCAACTCAGGGACATTATAACATATAAGGATTTAAGGATTTGATGGAAGCAGAAAAGAGACTAAGAAGGAAATACCCATCAAGGAGAAAGAAAACCAGTAGTAGATCATGGTGTCCTGGGTTAGTGATTAAGGTGATACAGGCTTACATAATAAATTGACACAATTATTTAATGAATTGAACACAGTAGACCTTTATTTTTTCCCTCACCTAACACTTTGAGCTGGATACTCTAGGTTAAGGGGTAACCGCCTTTCATATAAGGAGACATGTATTTATGTTTTCTCTAACTTATGCCTGGTTCTACCATTCCCTATTGGCTTTGTGATTATTTGAATTTGTCAGTTAAAAAGAGAAAAAAAATTGTAGGAGGGAGTATATTCACTTTTTAATATTTGACTTGCACATGGTACATGTTACTTCCATTTACGTTTCTATAAAGTCTGACTCATTCATAAGGTCACATTTATTTGCAAGTGAGGCTTGGAAATGTGGTGTAGCATGTGTACCTTAAGAGGAAGAAATAGAATTTTTTAAAATGTATGAGTAGCGTCTGTGTCATACCAAATGAAGATATTTTCCACACTGCCTCTCTCTGAATTTTAATTTTGCTTTACTTGCTGTTTTTTCCTTAATGGATTTGTTGACAGCATTTATGTCTGGGTCTCTGATAGTTTTCATGTTGACCAGGACTTAGATGTTCAATAAGTATGCAAAATAAAAAGATGAAAGCATTAAAGTTATAAGATGTTTTATGGCTTATAAAATAAACTAAGTAGTGCAGGTATAATCCCATTTCTTTGATGGGTAGCAGGAGGCTCAGAAAAGTTAAGTGTCTTACTAAAAAAACCACATAGCTAGAAAGTAATGGCTCTGACCCTTGAACCCAGATTTCCTGCTTTGAATATGAATATAAATAGCCTTGATCATCTCTAGTTTACTTGCAGAATACCAAAAGTGAAAATGAAATATTTAAATAGCTAACTCTGATGTGTGATTTACTGAGAGTTTTACTATAGCCTCTATTTAAGTATTGATCTTGGATTATGACACAGACCAATGAGCTATTTTGGTTCTCTAATGACATTATGTTGGACGGAGAGTCAGGTCACAGAAGCAGTGCCATTAAAATTTAAAATTACTGAGGCAAGCTGGAAAAGAAAACAAACGAAATTCAGCAGGGACAATTCAATTAGGGGACTACAGTGTAGAAGAAGGATGAATATAAACAGAAATAATCTTAAAACAGTAGAATGCAATGCTTAATAAGAGTTTCTTGAGAAGTGTCAGGCAAGTTCAGTGGCATATGGGCAGATCTCATCTTGCTTTAGGTCAAGGTGACACTGTGCTTTTGGAGATCGCATTCCATTTTCAGTCTGCAGGCTCGGGAGTACCTTTCATATGGAAGTTGCAAGGGACTGTTGGAGGGATCTGGAACATTCTGAAGATGGCCTTCGAGGCATCAATAATAGTTTACAAGGCAAGGAGTATTTACCAGTTACGATTTGTTTGTAAGTGACAGAAAACCTCCCTCAAAGAGATTTCAACACCACAAGCAAATAATGTGTTCATGGGATTAAAAAGTCTTAAAGGAAAAGCGTCATCAGAGTTTCCAACTAGACCTCTGTAGTTTTACTTTTGTAGATAAAATTTGACTACAGGCTCCTTTCCTGAAATCGGAGTCATTGAGGGAGGAGCCGCAGTCCTGGGATTTTCACTGGGTGTCCTGGTCTGGATCACATGCTTGACTCCTAGACCTCTGGAAGGAGCCATGTCTCAGGAGCCCCATGGGTACCATGTGGAAATTAATCACGTTTGAAAAAGTGAAGAGATGACCCCAAGAGACCAGAGCGGAAGAGACCAGACCAGGAGTAAGAAGCTGTTTTAGAAAAGGAATGTATCAGGGCAAGATTGAGGTGTATTTTTTTTTTTTTTAATTAGTCTGTGTTTGGTACCTGGAATAATGATTGGCAGCTAGTGCTCAGTAGATTTTTATTAAACAACGAATGAATAAATGAATGAATGGATCAATACATCGATAGAAAGCCTTCTCCAGTTTGGGCTGGAGCATGTGATGTCATATAGGAAAATGCAGAGCAGTGAGCCTATCCAAAGCAGACAAGCAAAACCAGAATTTAATAAAGCACATAAAGCAGCTCTCGTTTTTAACTCATCTCTGTGCACTTTTGCTATGGACTAGCTCTTACTCACCTAGCCAGCCATTCCTCCCTGCACTGCCTGCTCTTGGATGCCTTTCTGCTGCTCGGGCAGTGCCTGTAAGAACACACGCACTGATTTGGACCATAGCCAAAGCCAGCTGTAAACATGAAGGTATATCCTCTGCAAAATTAAACATACAGTTATCCAAAACCAAGAAATGAAAGGCGTTTGTGTCAGCTGCTACTTGGGATTATTTGCACCACTGCTTTTTTCCATTGGTGTGGGTAATTGGGCAAAGACTATAAAAATGCCACCTGGAGGGTCATGGCTATGGGAGGATACCGTGTAAGGGATTATGAGTTATGGCTGATCACTAGTTGAATTAGTCAGAGGTGGTGTCTTTTCTTAACAATGAAGCTAACAAAACCGTCCTTCGTAACTCTTTACCAGTAATTATAATGGGTGAGGTTTAGATATACAGTAATGACAATGACACAATGTATACATCCTGACTTCCAAAAATAGTAAACTTGGCACAACACACACTTTTTCAACTAAGCTGCCCTTTCTCATTTTGGGGGGAACTCTCTTTATAGGGTAGGCTTCAATTTATGATCACGTAAGAAAACCCTTTTTGTTATTTTTACTCTAGTTACTTTTATTCTGTAAAATGGAAAAGACAAATACTGTATGATCTCTCATATATGGAATTTTTTAAAAAGTTCAAAGATAAAAAGATCAGGAAGTGGGGCCTGAGAAGTGGGAGAAATGAGTGAAAATACATATATATGTCTGATAATGTTTTCATGAAAATATAAATCATTAAATTTCAGATTTTGCTTGAACCTTCAAACCAAGTTCTGGAACACTAAAAAATCTACTCAAACAAAACAGCACTGATAACAGTCCTTGACACCCAGAACTCCTTCTCTTAATGACAGTTCCCGAAATCCTGGCCTCATCCCTAAGATGACTCCTGCTTTTGGACTCCCTAGACAAGCCAGATTCTTTCCTCTGAAATCTTAATCACAGACTTGCCATTCTTTTGAGAACCCCATCCCCCAGATGGCTTGCACAATCTCTGCTCCTAGACTGTTCTTCATTTTCATTGGCATTTATTCCTCTACTTCTGTTTTACCTTTACTTAACCTCACTCTGCATTTCTTTCCTTGCCAGGGAGCTAAATTTCACTATTTCTGCCATGTTCTAGAAAGTAACCTAAACTATCTTGAATGCTTGTCGTGGAAAGTTCCCCAACCCTTAGAAATCTTACTGTTACCCTCTCTGAGCTTACCCTCAGGATCCCGAACAGATGATAAGAAGCTTGTAATGGGGGGTGCCTGGGTGGCTCAGTGGGTTAAAGACTCTGCCTTCAGCTCAGGTCATGGTCTCAGGGTCTTGGGATCGAGCCCCGTATCAGGCTCTCTGCTCAGCAGGGAGCCTGCTTCCTCCCTCTCTACCTGCCTCTCTGCCTACTTGTGATCTCTGTCTGTCAAATAAATAAATAAAATATTTAAAAAAAAAAGAAGCTTGTAATGGGATGGAGTAGAACCACCACATTGCCATGGACACACCTTCACACAGAACCTCACCTTTTCCTGGCTCATTCTTTTACTCTCCACAGTTTGAACAGATTTGGGAGCTTTTGACAAATAACTACAGCTGCAAACTCACCACTGTACTCAATCTATAGAACAGTTCCATTATGTGGAAAATTCCCTCCTGCCCCTTGCAGACCAGCTCTCCTCCGCCCCTGGTCTTTGGGCACTACCAATCTGTATTCAGTTTTTAGATTTGTGGCTTTCTGGGATTTCATTTAAAAGAATTGTGCAATAGATATCCTCAGAGTCTATCTTCTCTCTCGCTTAACCTAATGCATTTGAGATTTACCCATGTTGTTGTGAGGATCAAAAATTCATTCAGTTGTTGCATTTAATTCATTGTGTAGATGGACTGTAGTTTGTTTATCCATTCACCCATTGAGGGGTGAATCCATTCTTTCCAGATATTGATAATTATGAATAAAACTGCTACACCATTTGTGTCTAAGAATGAATTTAAGTTTTCATTTCATGTGGCTGTCTAGGCAATTGCTGGGTCATATTATAGATGTTGTTTAACCTTAAAGGAAACTGGTGATTTATTGTGCAAAGTGGATATAATATTGTTCAGTCTCACCAGCAAAGTAGGATTGTTTCAGGAGCTCCCCATCCTCCTAAGCACGTCGGTACTTTTTTTTATTACAACCATTCTAGTATGTGTACAGGTGCACCTCATTGTGATTAAATTTACATTTGCCTCATGACTAATGTTGTTAAGTGTATTTTTCATATGCATATTGGCTAATCATGTATCTTATTTAGTGACATAGCTGTTCGATTCTTTTGACTCCTTTCAAGGGGTTGTTTGTTCTCTTATTGAGTTCTGAGAGTTAGTCTGGAAAAAGAGTCCTTTATCAGATATGAGTTTTATAAACATTTTTTCTCAATCTGTGGTTTATTTTTTGTTTTCTTAATAGCCAGAGAAGTTTTCAATTTTGATGATATCAAATCAACCATTTTTTCTTTTCATATTTGGTTCATGGTTAGTGTCCTAGAGAAATTTTTGTCTAACCAAAGGTCACAGTAATTTTACCTTTGTTCTCTTTGGGACTCTATTGTCTTCGCTTGGATCTCTGTGTCTGTTTTCACCAGTATGACAATTTTTTGATTAGTGTAACTTCATAGTAAGTTGGGATTACACAGTGTGCATTGTCCATGATCACTCTTCTCTTTCAAAGGAGTTTTATCTATTCTAAATGATTTCCTTTCCCCAATAAATTTTAGAATCTGTATTCTAATTTTAAGAGGAGAAAAAACTCATTTAGTTGTTAACTGATGTTGCATTGAGATGTAATTGAGATTAGACAGAAGCGACTTAATATTGAGTCTTCCCAATCATGATCATAACATAGCTCTGCATTTATTCACAACTTCCTTAATACCTCTCATCAGTGTTTTCTAGGTTTTAGCATACAGTTCCCACACAGATTTTAATTTACACCTAGGTATTTAATGTTTTTTGATGCTACTAGAAATTATTCTTTTTAAAATTTCAGCTTCCAATTGTTTGTTGCTATTGCATAGACATAAAAGTGATTTTTGTATATTAAGTGTATATCTTGCAACCTTGCTAAACATTAGTCCTATTGGGATTTTGTTTTTGCTCTGGTTACCCATAGCTTTAAGCTTCCTCTATGAGCCTCCACCTCAGACTGGGTCTCTCATAAGTTTCTTCTCCTTGGCTGATGGCAGCCTTCTGCTATTCCTTATGGCATACCTGTAAGCCTGTGGCAAAATAATGGAGAATGGTCAGGATGTTGTTCTCTCATGTCCTCCTCATTCTTGGGAAGTCTGTGTCCCCTGCTCTTGGGAGTGGAACTTTCTCAGTGACCCTGCCCTCCCAGCAGGTCTGGATCCAGATAGTCGTCTGTCTTTCACCCAGAGACAGAGATTTTTCTTCTTCTTTTTTATCTCCCCAACCCCAGTCATACTGGAGTCTTCATATGTGTCCTCTGAGTGAACAGTTTTTGCTGCCCCTCCCCCATTTGCACAAGGTTTTTGCTCCTAAAGGAAGAAAGTTCCAGACTAGTCTTCATGCCTTTCCACAGCAGTGTTTGCTTTTCTCTCTCAGGTTGTACCACCAGGGAGCCTTCTGCTCTGTCCTGTTTTTTTTTGTTTGTTTTGTTTTGCTTGTTGCGCAACCTTTGAGGACTGGGAATAAGAGCTTGCAGGTATCTATAAACTTCCTTAGTGTCAACAGTTCTGTGCTTTCCTATTGATTCACATTTGGTCTTTAAGAATTCATATTGTAGCAGAATTCTTCCTCCTTGCTTACAAGGCAATGAGATCTTATTCCAGATCTCTGCCCCAGGTAAGCCAGGGCTGAGCCCTCCTCTCTTGAAGATGCCTTTTTTTTTTTTTTTTTTTAATTTTAGTCTATTTGGTTGTTCTGTGACCTGAGGTCTGATGGGCTCAAGAAGAGTTGATACTTAGATTTTCATGTTTTTTCTTGATAGAGTAGGAACGGTACATTTCTCCTTTTCTATATACTATGTGGAAGCCAGAACTCTGTTTTAGTCTTATCCTTAATTTTTCTGCCAGTAAATAAACCAGTTGAGTTTCAGTTTTTAGTGTCTGGTGCAAAATAATGGAGAGACAGTAATTTAATATGGAGAATGTGTTTTTTCTTCTTATATTGAACTGTCTAAAGCATATTCATATCAACTCAGCCCCCACCTCAACAACATAACTGTCAATCCCGAGACCCTCCTAGGTAGACATTCTCTGGAGCTGCAGTTTTTATTTGGGTAGACTAGAGCTACACGATATTACATTCTTTACGTAATAAAATTGTGGGAAATAATACAATTCTTTTTTTCTCTCTCTAAATATTACTTCTCCTATCTGTTGGCTAAGGAAGTCTCTTTTATGTTCTCTTATAAAAGATTTTCCTTAATATGTCTTTTGAGTACTTCTCATTTCCTACAAGTTATTACTTCTCTTGACTCAACGTCATTTTGAAAGGCACTGCCTGCATAAGCTCTGGAGTATTTTTTTCTTTGCAGACAAATTGTTATTCCTGAATGTCATGAGCTCCCAGATCTCTTCATAGGTGAAAAATACAGCTATCTATTTCAAGATCTTCTTAAATGCAACCTCCTCCTATTATTTCAAGCCTAATTTTTTAATGAAAATACCAAGTGTGTGCTTTAGCAAGACTGACTTTTGTTCTCCATTCCAATCTATCCTGACCTTCTCTTGCTTTATAAAAACCTTGTTCAAAATGCTATTTTCTGTGGAAGACTCTTACTTCCTTTTCACAGGCTTGCATCACCTGTCCATCTTCATTTTCTGTTGATCGAGTGTGGTAAAAAGAACTTTGAACTTGAGGTGGGAGATGGCATTTTAATCTGGGTCTGGCTACTCTCTAGTGATGGCTTTTTTTTAAATTAAAGATTTACTTTGTTTATTCCTCTGTTAATAAGCAGTGCCCTATTTAAACCCTGACATATGAGAGGGTCTTTCTTTTTTAATCTTTTGGGGATTTGATTAATACATGCCGTTTGGATATTTTCATCTTAGAAAATTATCTTTGAATATTAATTCCATTATATTTTCAAGTAAGAGAAAAAAATCAGTCTGTTTCTGAAAAACAAACATATGTATTTAATGTTTGGACAATTACGGTTCTTGGTAGAATTCTCAGTCCAAACCTGCCAATAACCTTAAGATACAGTTTCATAATTTTATCTGCAAGCAAGGGATTGTCTTTGCCAGCATTGTTTTCTTTTTTCTTTCTTTTTTTTTTTTTTTTTTTTTTTTTTAACTCACATTTAGGGCTCAGTTGGTTAAGCATCTGCATTTGGCTAATTCGTGAATCCTGGGTTATGGGGTGGAGTCCCGCATCTGGCTCCCTGCTCAGCAGAGAGCCTGCTTCTCCCTCTGACTGCTACTCTGCCTACTTGGGCTCTCTCTCTCTCTCTCTCTCTCTCTGTCAAATAAATAAAAATAAAAAATAATTTAAAAAAAAACCTCACATGAATGGGGTGCCTTTTCAGTAGGTTAAATGGTTGACTCTTGGATTTTGCTCAGGTCATGATCTCCAGTTGTGAGATCAGTCCCTGCATCTTACTCTGCACTCATTGGGTAATCAGCTTGAGATTCCTTCTCTTCTCTCTCCCTCCCGCTCTGCTCCTCCCTCTGTTCTCTGTCTGTCATAAATAAATAAATAAACAAATAATTATATGATTCAGTTCTTTCTATTAAGAAACTTGGACCCATAGGAGAATTTTTTTAGTGACATTTTTTACAGACTTTATTTTGTCTTTTATATTTCCCTCCTGCTCACAGTATATTTGTCCCTGTCTCCTTCCCTCATTTTTATAATTAATAGACCATTTTTAGAGCAGTTTTATGAAATTGGTCAGAAAGTATAGAGTCCTCACATACCCCTTCACTCCTCCCCCAGCTTCCTTTTAATATTAACATCTTGCCAAAGTGTGATACATTTGTTTCAATTGATGAGCCAATGTTGACACATTATTATTGACTAAAGTCTGTAGTTTATATTAGGGCTCACTCTGGGTGTTTGTATATTCTGTGGGTTTGGACAAATGTATAATGACAGGACCCTCAAATTATGCAGAACAATTTTTCTTAGAATATTTTATTTATTTATTTGACAGAGAGATAACAAGTAGGCAGAGAGGCAGACAGAGGGGGAGAGGAAGGCCCCCTGCTGAGCAGGGAGCCCTATGTGGGACTCTATCTCAGGACCCTGAGATCTTGACCTGAGCCAAAGGTAGAGGCTTAACCCAGGATCACGAGGTGAGCTGAAGGGAGACACTTAACTGACTGAGCCATTCATTTATATTTTCTTCATGACTTTTCGTGGTGATGATAGCTTATTTCTTTTAACCCTGAATTGTTATTTATTTGTAGATATGGATATACCATAGTTTTTTGTTTTGTTTATCCATTCATCTATTGCAGTCCTTCAATAGGACCATAGGATGGCTTTCAAGTCTTGACAATTATGAATGAAGCTGCTCTAAAAATGCCTTCCTTTGTCTTTGTAACAATAGTAATCCCTAGACTCCTCTGATCTGTGCTCTACCATGCCATAGCTAAATAGGTTTAAGACATTATGTGAACCAGGGTGAACACCTATTGCATTGTCCACTGAGATGACCAGTAACCTGTACGCGGGCCTTATGTTAGAATAGCCACAGCATACAAGAGCTATCATCACAACCTATCAAAACCTCTCTTTCTGGAGGAATCTGTATTTGAAATATTCAGAAGATTTATTGGCCCAAATTTCTACTTTAAAGAGAAATGGATGTATGCTGCCAGAGATGACCATTGAAGTAAATTGCTTGACCTTGGAGGACAAAGTGACCACAGAAGAGAGGAGGCAATTAAACTGGAAGACACTTTGTGCCCAAGATAAACTTCAGGAGATTTGCAGCCTTGTCTGGAGTTGCCCAGGACCAGTGCTTTAGTGATAAGAGCCTTGCTGAAAACGAGCTTGAGGGATAGTGGATTGGAAATACCATGTTTAAAATCTCAAGTCTGATATGCACTCGGTGCCACAGGAGGAGATTTCTCCTTTAATTCCTGTGTGCATTTGTCTGGAGCTCCTTTATTTTCTCTTGCTTTCTTAAAAACTAGCCTCTTAGCTCCTGCTGAAGGGTGTGTACACAAGAATTGCTGATGCCAGTGCTTGCTCTTCTTATTGAGAAAATATGAGCAGTAAATCAAAGAACATAAAAACAGTGAAAGGGAGGCTGTTTCTGCAAGGAGATGCTTTGCTATCACAATATGACCCTGCTTTCTGTAAAAAGTATCTCAGTTTTATTTTCTAGATAAATCCATGGAAAATGTTTTGGTGTACTTGATGTGTGCTCTTTTTACTATTCCCCACTTCCCTCATGAGACTCAGTTGTCCCAAATAATTTATTGGTAGGTAAACCTAATTGGACATCAGTTTTTATGTAACTTACTGGATGACACTGATACTAATATTTTCCATAATAGAAAGCATATTGGAAAGGGAGGAGGAATAAGAAGATTTCTATTGATGTTGATGTTGATGATGATGATGATGATGAAAAAGAAGAGAAGGTCAAGGAGAAAGAGGGGCTGGGGGGGTGGAGGAGAAGAAGAAGAGGGAAGAAGTGGGGGAGGAGGAAGAGGACAAGGAGCATTTTCTTATCCTTTATCCTGGTGCTGGGACATGCACTTTTTCCTTTACTGTTACACCAAATACATATGGACCTGAGGCAAAGAAGAATGAAAAGGTATGGATGAGGCAATGATTTGAAGTTGGAACAACAAAAAAGTGAATGAGAGAAATGGCAGCAAGTGAGAAGTTCAGGCATAACCAGGAGGGGAGCTTGTACAGAAGGGAAAGGTCCATAAGTATACCGTTGTACAGATGCCTCATGCCGGTCGCCCAAGGAACGGGCAAAGTGATGCCCCATTGAAACAGGGCTTATGCTCTAGAGATTTGGGAGAGCCACTGCTTATTGGGCATTTTTGTGACTGCAAAGAAAATACTTCTTCTCCAGTCTACCTTCTTCTATTCCTAATCTGTTTCTCTGCCTGACACCAATTATTATAAGTGCTAAAATCTCAAACTAAAAGGATCCAATTGCATTATATCTACATTCTTCTTTCTCACATATTCTAAATTTCAGAATTATTTCCAACTGTATGATTTCCCTAATATCAGGACACACACCTAATCTCCAATTAGAATAAATTAACTTGACATGACTCAGGATCTCTTAATTCATCTAGACTCCTTCCTTAGCCCCCAGCAAAGTGGGTAGACATGGCAAAGGATGAGGCAATTCCAGGTATCCTATATGAACAGCCAGTAAGGGGTTCCTGGCCATGGGTTTCTAATACCTAAATACAATGCAAGTACTCCTTCAGAGAAGCTAGAGAGAGCCATTTGTCTTTTCTCATCTGCTTATGAGAAAAAGATTTTCACAATTTTGTTACTATCAGCAATGGAGAGAGTCTAATACTAGAAGCATTTTAACATGTTACGAACATGTTTATTCTTACATATTTATGTTTCCATAGCTCATGTTGCTTACAATTCCCATTCCCTGTGTTATGATCACCTGTGTCCTTCACTGAGCAGGGCAGTGCAGCACCATTTTTTTGGGGAAATCTTTGCCACTAAACACATCCTAGAGTAATTTCAAATAATAATGCTAAATGAGGTACAAATTACAGGGAAATGCTATTTGAAAATGTTGCCTAATGAATAGGAAAAAATATTTGAAGCATCAACAAGAGATTAAAAATTCAGATGCAGAGATGAAATTTGGAATGAAATGTTGCATCCAAGGACGTAAAAAAGAACTACTCTCAGGAAGCCTTTGGTTTTAGAGGAGCAATCAGTGCTATTCTGGAAAAGTTTGAAGGCAGAATGGATCACTGCGCTTTAGTTAGCATCTCATTCCTGACATCTATTTGGGAAAGAAATGGCTGCTAGGAGGGGAAAAAAAAAAAAAAAAAAGATTTCAGTATAGGCTGCCTGTTGGGATAGCATTCACTCTGGACCCATTAGTCTTTCTTTCCTACTAAATCCAATAGTAAAACTAAACCAAATGGAACAAAAACAAAAATCATAAATCATACACACACACACACACACACACACACACACGTTCACACACACTTACATGTACACAAACAAAGCTAGTTGAGCCAGAAATAGTGAATTAATGGGAATGTTGCACTTCTACTTAAAGAGATCCTCACATATTTAAAATACACAGATTCTGAGAGTTTGGATATTGACATTATTCTTGTTTTCTAACATTTTTCACTCTCAAGCCACCCGTTTAAACTTGCACCTTTCCACTGGGCTCATTCAGTAATACCAGCATTATAAGGATAATTCAGAACATAGTGCTCCTTTGCAAAACTTGCTTAGCAAGAGTTAAATTGATGCCGATGCAATGCATTTTGTTTTTGTTTTTGTTTTGTTTTGTTTTGTTTTAAAGATTTCATCTATTTATTTGAGGAAGAGAGCACAGGACAGGGACGGGTGGGGAGAGGCAGTGGGAGAAGGAGACTTCCCACTGAATAGGGAGCCCAGTGTAGGGCTAGATCCCAGGACCCAGGGATCATGACCTGAGCTGAAGGCCAGCCCTTAACCCACTGAGCCATCCAGGCATCCTGGTTTTTGTTTTTCATTTTGTTTTGTTTTTAAGATTTTATTTATTTATTTGACAGAGAAACAGTGAGAGAAGGAAGATAAGCAGAGGGAGTGGGAGAGGGAGAAGCAGGCTCCCTAAGGAGCATGGAGCCCGAGGCAGTTCCAGGACCCTGGGATCCTGACTTGAGTCAAAGGCAGAAGCTTAATGACTGAACCACCTGGACAGCCCCTCCACCCCCACCCCCAGGCATCCCTCTTTTTGTCTTTTGTTCAAGTTAAATAGAAGATTGACAAAGGAAATCAGACACTAGCTAAATTAGGGTGGAGCTGCCAAATAGTTGTGTGTGAAAGTCAGGTTGACCTATCTGGGAGAGGTCAGCAACTCCCTGGCAAGTATCTTCTCTCCAGGTCATGCAGGAAGTGAGGTATTGATTTGGGGAGTTTATTCTTGAGGCTCCATCCTTTCGGAGATATTTGTCTTTATTATCTGTTTTCATCTTGCAGCTATTTGTCATGACTGCCGTTCTATCTCTGGGAGCTGGGGTTTAGAAGACCAGACCCTTAGGGTTAGAAGGCATTTTGCAGACCAATGACTGCTATCCATTATTAATTCACTAACAAAATGAGTCCATTTTATAAGATGTGACACCTGCTGTCATCCATTCTCTGCTGTAATACCTCTGGAAATGGGCTCACAACTCCATTGTGGGATGGGGGGTGCTTTCATTGTTAGGAAGTAATTTTTTTAAAACCCCAATGAGTCTTTTTAGAGCTAACTGGCTGTGAGCATTTAAATGATCTGGCTAGGTCAGTCTGCTTCCCCGGGAGCATGTGTTATTTTTGGTTGATTATATTAAATGGTGAGTGATGAAGTTCTAGAACCTAGGTGAGGTTCGGTGGGCTGAGGTCTGGAGCCAATGACCAAGAAAGAATTCTTGAGACATCTTTGGTGCAGAATGGTGGTTTATTAAAGCACGGGGACAGGACCCGTGGGCAGGAAGAGCTGCTGCCCCGGGTTGTGAGGGATGGCAGGTTATGTACCCTGCGGTTCAGGAAGGTGAGGGGAAGGGAGGTTTCAAGGGAGTTTTCATATGTCAAAGAGGGCCTACAAGATGCCAAGATATCAGAGGCCTTGCCCTTGTGGCTTGACCAATGTGTCTTTAGGCCAGCCATTAACATCAAGATAGTTGGGAGATTCTTGGTGGGGTGTCACAATCCTGCTATCAATCATCTATGTTAGTGAGATTTAGGTTCAGAAGAGATTTAACTATATTTACATTCCCTTCTACCTCAGCTTCCTTCAGGAGAGCGGGTGGAGAGGGGGTGCAAGGTGCCAGCTTTTGCTTTGTCTTCAGCCAGCCTCCTGCTCCCTCAACAGTGAGTCCTAGTGGAGTGGCTTTCCCATCTTCAGTTCCACAGTCATAGTTTCTGTGATGGGGAAACTAGATTTAGGAATCAGCTGGATTCAGAATCTCGACACCTTAAACTCCACTGCTGTCTCATCACTCCTTCTTCCTCCTAGCTACACACCCTGTACATATGCATATATGCATACCTATGCATATACACAAACACACATGCAAAAAAATGGCACCCATTTGTCTCAGAGATCTTGTGGTCTTACCCCCATTGCCATCTCCACATGAGCAGCGTGAACCCCATGAAGGACTCTTCCACCTGTAGACGGTGGTCATCTTCCACTGCAGTCCATATACATGTATGTCCTTTTAAATGGGGAAATCAAAATTACTCCTCTAAATTTAGAAGAAAAAGAAATTTTCCCACTAAAATTTAGGAATTAATCTGCTCCTAACAGCTAGACCCTTCTAGGGAGGGGGCAGTTCTTAGTTTCCAAGCAAAATATCCTCCAAGGTAAGGGCAAACCGCAGTAGGACAATTCCAGAACAATTCTAGGGAAGCAAGAGACAGTTTCTTTAGCCTGGTTGCTGTTAACCCTTCTGTATTTTGTGGCTATGATCCTACAAATCTACCATGTGTTAGTTCGTTGTCTACTCTTTGGGGCTTTCATATGAGGTAATAACTATTGTGTTATTATTATATTTATAATATATATGTATATATGTATGTATCTATATATATTTATATACATATCATAGTGGCAGGCAAAAAAAAATTACTTAGGCAATGAAAAGTAATGAATCAGTTTTTGGCACAAGTCTTCTCAGTCATGCTCAGGTAATTCATTTGAATTCCTTGCCTCACAGTTGAACTTTGTTAGGTAATTTTTGAATTGAGTTACCAGTGAACATTATCAAGTGATAAGGGCTTTTTTGGAAACTGTCCCATTATAATATTCAATAGAAGTCCCATTTGGCTGTTCAGTTTGCCGTGTGTAGCTAAAGTAAGATAATTTTCATGTTGTTCGACAGAACAATTCAATTTGAATGAATAATGAATAGTTATCCTTCGAAAACACAAAGAGGACACGGTGTTTTCAGTAGTAAGTTCAGAGAACCTGGCATCTATGCCTAAATCTGGTTCCTCTTTACTGTTTTGGTGTGTGGTCTTTGAGAATGCAGTTTAAATTTAATAAAATCAACACTGTCTGTAAACTGCAGCTACTTTCACAAGCATACTAATTAACAAAGTAATCAGTATGAGACTTTGGGATAGACAAACTAAAGAGATAGAAGAAACAAACTTCTAAGTGAGGAGAGTGTTGATTGCAAATGAAGGCCTTTTGCAAAGTGGAGGCTTTTCTTGTGTCTTACAGGAGAAATACGTCCACTTCTTATGCTTTTAGCCATTCAGTTACTTTCTTTATTGATAAACTCCCTACCATGCCAGTTATTTGGGCAGCAGGGCCCATTCCCACACTATACACTGCAAAAAACAGATCTTCAATAGTTTAGTAGAGAAAATAAGTTCCAACAATTGGAAGCTGAACCTGGAGCTACTTAAACAAAAAGGCAGTGGTAGGTGAGAATTCGTTCTGGTTCGTTGAGACATGGAAACCGATTCCAGCTTCCAAGGGGGGTTCTGTGGGAGCATGAGCAACAGGCAGCATCCCATGCAACGGCAATGCCAGTGAGGGTCTGTGTCCAGTGTCCAGGGATGGCTGCTGTGGTGTCTTTACCTCCCTGACCCTCGAGTGTGGCTTCCAATATGGCTGTAAGCCGTCCTTCTTTGTGTTTACTAGCCTTCATTTTGCATGTCTGTGAGTTACCCCAAGGTATTTGTAGATTTTAAATTTTGTATAGCTTAGCTTCTTTTTTCTGTTTTAAATAGTCAGATTTAGTTTCTGTTGCTGGCAGTCAGAAGTCCTAACAAATTTAGCCCTAGACAAATTCTGCGTGATTAAGACCAGTCCCTCCAGTGACATGATACATTAAGAATTGTATCTACCTTCATTTATCCTCACCATAAGCCATCATTCTACACTCCTTTCCCATACCGATCCTCCAGGGCAGGAAACGGACATGGGTTCATTGAATGTAAGATGCTGAAAAATTGGAATCTGACTATTCCAAATGGACTGTTCTGTGCCCTTCACTTAGAAAATAAATGTTGTTGAATTTTAAGTGATTGAATACTTAGAAGTGTTAGGTTTCACTTAGTGAAAGAGTCCATTTACTCTATCTTTCTACATATCACAGTAGGGTGGGAATAATTTAGAACTGTTCCCTGTTTAAGGGTGGGCTTTCCATTTTGAGGGCTTATACCAAAGAAAAGACCAATATTATATCAATTCACTGTATTTTCAGTTTTGTCCACTATCTGAATGATGGTTGATTTTAATATTGGTCTGGCATTAATATATTATTTTCCTTTTAGCTTCTCTCCAATTACCATTGATTGGTATTCCTTGACAACCAGTGGATGCTGGTTATAATACTTGTTAGACTTTATATCATTCTATGGTATTAGTTTTCATTCATGCTGTGATTTATATCTGCAAGAAGGTATTGTGACATTATCTTTGGATGACAAATAACATTCAGAATGTGTGCAGATTTGTATCTTGATGTTCTTTCTCCCTGAAACCTAGACTCCCCCCCCCCCATCCATTCTTACCCTGCCTACGCTCTGCTCTTGCTTCTGAGAACTTATCAGACATGAAAGTGAGTGTTGATGGAGGTAGGGTGGGACAATAAGAACAGCAAAAATTCTAATACTAGTCAGCCTTTAGTGTGTACATGCTTGTTGCCAGGCACCATATTAGATTTAGGACATACTGAAGTCTGGATAAATTTACCCACAGTCCCATGAGACAGATTCATATTCTTATTTCCCATGAAGAGTCTGAAACTTAGTAAGATTAAGGAGTTGTTTGTGTTCACATAATGAGTGAGAAAACTGAGATTTTTTTATCTTGAAATTCCAGACCCAAGTTCCTGAGCTCTCTTCCTCTTTTTATGTAGTTATGTTCTATTCTCAGAGGTGTGTATCCACTGAGAATCTCAGTAACAGTATCGTGACTGAGGTGGAGAGTCATGAGGCAGAGGTCATCATACTTTTCCTTGTAACTCTTGACCTTGAATTTTTTACATTACAGATACTTAGAATCTAATGAAATGTGTGTGTGTGTGTGTGTGTGTGTGTGTGAGAGAGAGAGAGAGAGTGTGTGTTTGTGTGTGTATATGTATATATATACATATACATAAAAGAAATTTGTAAGTGTATTCAAGTTTGAGTGTGTATATGTGTGTGTATATAGATATATACACACACACACATACACGTACAAGAAACTTTGTAACTATATGTGTATTCAAGTTTGACCTTACTGATAAACCTTAGTTTAGGACCCTACTTTAGATGCCTGCATATCACCTGATACTACAGGAGTCCCTGAAATGGATGATTTAATATTGTTGCTTATAAGGTATAGGTCATATTTTAAATGTCTTCATTTCATAAGTTTATATTACATGTGGACACAGAGGATTTGGAAGCAGTTCTAGGATTCTGATTCCCAGTGTTATCCATTATTATTGAGAACAGATGACTTCCTAGGAGAGCAGGGTTTTGTGATCAGCTAAAGTTTATCTAAGTCCCCTGATCTGTATAGCACAGCACCTTGTGATACTCACTACCACTAAATAGTGCTATTGTTATCAAGATTATTCAATTAACCTGAAATTTTTAATATCACTTAATTCACTGAGACAGTGTAGAAATGCTGTATTCCTCATTATCAACATGCTATTTCCTCTTGGTATTTTTTTGGAACAGCTTGTCCATCATTCAGAAACGAGGTCGTCATCTTTTAGGACCAAGTATTTCCAAAAGACAACATTCATGGAATTTTAACTGTTACTTAAAAATATATTCAGTACTATCTAAATCGAGAAGTGAAAGCATCCAAGGAAAGAGATATCAGCACTGGATATATTTTCCGGTAGTTCAGACATCCTGTGTAGAAGTTATTATGGAGGACCATTCCATCCATTCTTGGGGTCCAGGACACTTGTTTCCCCCAGCTGTAAGTGAGAGATACTAGCTACTGATGACTCACAGCTGAGTTTCTCTTCAAGCCGTTCCCTTAGCCAGAGACAGCTTCCTTCCCCAAAGTTAAACCCTCATTTGATGCCTGGTAGATGAAGATACTAAAGGCTTGCCTTCTTGCCTAGGTTTGGGGCAATTCTGAAAGGCCATACCAGTTCCAGGGGTCCCTGGATAATTGGGTGAGACCTGTTTTGGAAAATGAATCAAGTTCAACTTCTCTCTCTGACCAGTCTCACTTCCTCACGTCCATAAATTTATGCCCTAAACCACTCCTCAGCAAGCTTTAGTATATCAATGCCCATATCAAGATATGTTTCTCAGGAAAACAACACAAAATACATTAAGAAAGGTCTTAAGACTGCAGAGTAGTATGATGTTAGCTTTCTTAGACTGGAAAACCTCTTCAGGCAATTGCCACGGGATAATAGAACTTTCTGGCCTGGTACTAAGATTTATGGCTTGGAAATCCAGATTCCTGTTGTAATGTGTTTTCATGCTCCAGTTGAAATTAAAAATATGTTTGAATGTTAGATTTGAAGTGTAAGAATTTATCTAATCTTTTCGCAGATTGGATGGGTTACCTCTCCTTGGGGAGACCAAATCCTAATAGTGCTCCAATCCAAAAGCCTTTTCAGTGACAGTGTCTAGTGGCCATTTCTTAGGCGATGGCAGCAAGATACAAACTCAATTGATGCTGTTACATTGCATTCTCTGTGGCCAGTTACGGAAGGAAGTATTCCTCCACTGACTAGACCAGGACAGAGACCCTTAAGAAGGTACTCATCCTCCTCACTCAGGTTCTGACTGAGGTGGTGAAAAGTTAACCTCTTGCTTTAATTAATCATGGCCCTGTATTCACCACTGGAAAGCAGGACATGAGACTAGATAGTGTTCGTATTCTTTTTTTTTCCCCATTTATTTTAAATATTTTTCTCCATAGAAATTCCCTACTCATTTAAGAAAGTCTTGTTGAGAATCTGGAGCTAGAAATGATCATAATCAGTCTAATCCAAGATACCTTGCTGTATTGACTTTATTGTAATATTCTTAAAATATTCCCAGTACTCAAAAAGTACTTGAAAGGAAAAAAAAAAAATATATATATATATATGTCATTATTATGGGTAATTACCAAACAAAGAGTGAAACCTTGTTCTCCATATCACAAATCTGTCTCACTCAAGGTAATTAGTGTTGATAATTTAGGAAGGATCTTTCTGGGGAACAAAACCATGTACATAGGTGTCTTGTGTTCACATGACACACTCAGAAGTTTTCCCCAGTCAGTTGGCCATTTAGATATCCTCCATCCAGAGGACAGGAAAAGAGACTTCCAAGAGTTCTGTGCCGAGTGTGTCTCTTTGGTTGTGTTGTAAGTTTTCCTAGAAGGAACTCACCAAAGTCTCAGTGTGAGATGCTGCCTTATGCACAGGTGAATTCTATGAGCAGTTTCCCTCTACCTTCCTTTCCTTGTGTTTTCACAGTATGTGACTCCAGCCATGAGGAACAAAGCTGTTGCCTGCAGATAAAATGCCACATAAACAAGTTGACAAGGGTAGAAAACATATGGCGAAGTTGGTGCATGCTGTTAAATGTAAATACCATTGGAAGTCATCTTTTTAATTACTGCACACTTGGCTGTGATGGTGTAACATCAAAATATCTAGTTATTCCATTAAACAGTCAAAAAAGAGAAGAGAAAGGAAAAAGCTGATTTAGTATATTTGTCTATACTTGTGGGATGAGGAATTGAACTTTGGTGATTTAGACACCAATCTGGGTTGACTGAAATGTTCATCTTTTAATCAATTACTTATTAGAATAAACAGGATTAGAGATGAATAGGAATAGAAAAAAAAAACATTAACTCAATGTGTAACATTCTTATTAGTATGGAACTTTATTTGGATCCTTCTTTAATGCTCATTTAATTTTTATTTAGTTAAGTATCTGTGAGATTTGACTTTGTACAAGATTGGGTTTGCGATGCTGAAGGTATAGGGGTCAAGAATTCAGACAGAGTTGTTCTCTTCTGCTAACGTCTAGTGAGGAGTCAGAGTCATTCACTTTAAAATATATTTTGATCTGGTTTATTGGATCGTCTGTACATTGTGGGCTTTATCTTCCTCAAATGATTGACATTTAATCCTTGACACTGATCGTGGGAATAGATAAACATGCTGCTCCAGCCAGTGCAGTGCCTTCTCCAGGTGAGAAGCAAGTATTGGTCACCGAATGCCCATCTAGCTCTATAATCTTGTTTTTCTGAGAACTCTCCCACCGGTCTTCACTGCTTTGCTTGCTCATTTGGGGGTGCGTCTTGAGTTCTGCAGCTCTCAGCCTGAGAAGAAAATGCTAACCTTCTCCTCTTAGAGCCTATCTCTGTGACTGTTTCTCTTGGAGTGGAAATGTGCCCCCTGCGTTTTGTCTCTTTCAGATAAAACATAATCCCTCTTCTGTTATTTCCCTTCAAAGAATTCCATCTCAGATTTCTAGTTCTCTCTTAAGTAGCTTGAATGGTGTGGTGGTGACTGGCCAAGATTTACTGTCACTGACACAGTCTTACAAAGGTTTCTAGTTCCTCCCTTTAGGGTGTCTGGTTGCTTGTCCAGCATTGCCCTCATCCCTGCGGCTTTAGTAAAAATGTCCCAACAACAGGAAAAGTCCATTTAGTATCATGTTACCTCTAATATAATTATGGGTAATTGTTAAGTGCTATGTGAAAAAAGTCAAGCACAATAAGGAAAAAGAAAGTATCTTTCCCAGTAGAGGGGGAGGGGAAAATGTCCTTCTTTCTCGCCCCACAGCTCCTAGCATCCTGCCAGGCCTACCCAGAGGCCAGATCCAAGAAGTTGCCCCCTAATGGTGAATGAAGCCTGAGATGTACAGCCTGGGGGTCAATGTCCAAAGTTCTAAGAAATGTATCTGTTTGCTTCAGAAGAAAATCTGACTCCTAGGTGATAGCCTTCCAACTCACAGCTTCACCAACATTAGGAGAATTGCTCCACTGATCTTTGTAGAAAGGTCCTTCAAACAGAAGACAGCATGACCTGGAGAACAGAAGGAGAACATATAGCCCCTCTTACAGTCTCCATGTGTCTATAAAATCCTGTGTGTTTCAAGTTTTTACTGGCAGTTATTTAATCTGTGAAAAACTGTTTTCAAAATATGAAAACACAAGCACCTGGGTGGACCAGTTGGTTAAACATCTGACCCTTGATTTCAGCTCAGGTCTTGATATCAGGGTTGTGATTTTAAGCCCTAAACTGGGTGTGGAGCTTAGTTAAAAAAAAAATAAGAAGAATGAAGTATAAAAACAGGTTTTGCTTTTTTTTTTTAACTCTAATACCCTGTTACTTATAAATAAGCTGCATATACTTAAATATGAGATGGACTCTGTAGACTAAAGGAGTCTCTAATAGCATTATGAAGTAAAACAAAAATAAAACAAGTTTTATATTTTAATGGGTTTATTGCTTTACTATAATACAGTTATTTTGCAATAAAATATAAATGTAATCTTTTATATATAACTCATAATTATAATTTTAGGATTTTTATACTCATTAATTAATCAACATTTTTTATCCTGGTGTTTTTATATACCACATAACATTGCTCCCATCAAATATTTTTAATAACTTAGATGAGATTGCTCTTTTGCATGGTAAAAGTATTTCATAAAACTTGATGATCTTCAGAGAAGCTTGTTGCCTTGCCTTCTTCCCTGTGAATTTTGTGTACAATCATTTCTAAGTCATTCTAATCAGATTAAAATTGATTTTCATATTATGATTTAAATCATCAGAGAAATAGCTGTCAGACTTGTCATCAGTTTTCTATTCTAACTTATAAATCCTCATGGAACACATGTCTATAATTTTACCTTACATTTCTAGACCTTTTTATTTATGCTATTACCCTGGGAAGAACAATTGTTTTCTGTGTATAGATTCCTTTATATAGATAACAACATTTTTTGCATTTGGACCCATAAACTCCAGTTTCTTTGGTCCCTTATTAAAAAATATGTTTTTTTTTTCCAAGATTTATTTGAGAATGAGTGGGGAAGGGGAAGAGGGAGAAGGAAAAAGAGAATCTCAAGCAGACTCCCTGTTCAGCATGGTGCCCCATATGGGGCTCAGTCTCACTAGCTTGAAATCACAATCTGAGTGGAAATCAAGAGTCGGACACTTAACCAACCAAGCCACCCAGGCGCCCCAAAGCAAGTGAGGTCAAGCCCTGCATTGGGCTGCACTCTCAGCATGGAGTCTGTTTGAGACTCTCTCTCTTCTGCTCCTCTCCCTCTTTCAGGTAAATTAAGTAAATCTTTTAAAAAAAAAAAAAAGTTTATGTTAGAATTCTACTTGTGCAGCTCATGTAACTTAAATTGCACCCACCCTCACCATGTTTTCGCCCAAAAGAAGATGAAAACCAAGTTTCAGTTAAGCACTTATTTGTAGGTCAGTTAATAGTCATTACAAAAGAAATTGCATTCTGGGTCCAGTGTAGCTCTTGGGGATATAAGACAGTAACACACAGTTCTTAAATCAAAGAGTTCGTAGGAGCTAAAGAGGAAAAAAAAAAAAAAAAGGAAAGAAAGAAAAAGTAGGGTATTTTGTTTGCTTGAAAGTTAACTTTCAGGGTCCAGAGTTGTTTTAATCAATGTCATAGGTCTGATTTTCAAATTTGTCTCACCAGTGAATCCACTTACAATTGTCCTTATACTGGATTAGCTGTAGAGTATAGACATGTTACAAAGCAATAATTTGGAGACGGTGAATTGTCTTGAGTCTGGGTATTCTAATGGGTCTCCTAGGATGAAGAACTCCCACAGATTTGAAATGCTATGGATTTTCTTATTGATCGTCATTTATTTATATTTTTATTTAAATTAAAATCTGAAGATAGAATTAATTCAAAGTTTTGAGTGTTAAGTCTTGTTTCCAGGTTATTCTAATGCTCATCATATAAAAAGTCTGTGAACATGTGGTTGAACATATGAGATTCTCCTTCAGTAAGTATTTTTCCCATCAGCCTATCATATTTATGAAAATGCTTCTGAACTTTGCCCCAGAAGGCATTGTATAGGTGTGTGTATATGTGTGTTTCTGTATATATGTATATATGCACATGCATTTTTTTTTAATTCAAATTATAGACCCTCTTCTCAGAAAAGCTAACATTTGAAGGGTACCTGGGTGGCTCAGTTGGTTAGGCATCTGTCTTCATTCAGGTCATGATGTCAGGGTCATGGGATGGAGCCCGGCATCAGGCTCCCTCCCTGCTCAGTGGGGGAGCTTTCTTCTCCCTCTCCCTCTGCTCCTCCCCCCTGTTTGTGTGCTCTCTCTCTCTCTTTCTCAAACAAATAAATAGAATCTTTAAAAAATAAGAAAGAAAAACTGACATTTGAAAAAGACTTATTTTGGGTGTTCATGATTCCTGCCTATCAGTAAACACTGCCCCATAATATCAGAGGGGTAAGAGAATAAGGGTAGTAACACCATAAATGTATGAGTTTGCAGGCGGTGCTTTACCAGCACAGTTAAATATCACTTTAGAAATTAAAAATATGTTCTCAGGACAACAGGCTTCCAGACATATTTTTTTGTGAAGGCAGTGGGGAAAAGAGAAAATGATCAGTTTGTGATGATCAGCCTAGACATGATCGTGGCTGGACAGTGTAAGAGCCTGGTCCAGAATGATATGCTTCTGTGTCAGTAGAAATAGTATGGATTTGTGAGGCCATCTGACTCTTCCAGCAGCAAAGAAGACTCTAAACTTTTGAAAAAACCACATAACATAAAATTTACTGTTTTGACCATTTTTAAGTGTGCTGTTAAATGGTATTATACACATTCACATTATTGTCCTCCAGTCACCAGCATGCCTCCACAGAACTTATTTCACAAAGCAAAGTCCATACTGATGAATAACCCTCCATGGCCCTCCCCTAGTCCCTGGCAACCATTATCTTAATTTTTGTCTCTATGAATTTGGTTACTGTAGGTACCTTAGAGAAGTGGGATCATATAGTATCTGTCCATTTGTGACTAACTTATTTCATTTGGCATGACGTCCTTAAGCTTTATTCACATAGTGGTATGTGTCAGAATTTCCTTCTTTTTTAAAGCTAACTAATATGCCATGGTATGTTTTACCATGTTTTGATTATCTGTTCAATCTGTTGACAGATACTTGGGTGGCTTCTACATTTGGCTGTTGCAAATCATGCATTTGAACATGGGTATGCAGGTTGCTTTTTGAGAACCTGCTCACATTTCTTTTGACTGTATACCCAAAAGTGAAATTGATGGGCCATACAGTAATTCTCTTCTAATTTTGGAGGGACCACCATGCTGTTTTCCATAACAGCTGCACCATTTCTGTTGCATTTCTACCAAGAGTGCGCAATTTCCAGTGTCTCTAGATCTTGCCAACATGTATAGTATGTATTTTTTGGTAATAGGTATTCTAATGATTATCTCATTGTGGTTTTGATTTGCAGTTGTCTAATGATGAGTGTTTTTGAACATTTTTTATGCTGATATATTATTTATATATCTTTTTGGATAAGTATCTCTCCAAGTCCTTTGCCCATTTAAAAAATTGAATTGTCTGCTTGTTTGTGGCTGAGTTGTAGGTCTTTAAATATTTTTAGTTAATTACAATTCACCCTTGGACAGTGTACAAGTTAGGGCTCCTGCACCACCCACAGTCAAAAATCCACATGTAACTTGACTCCTGAAATAGTTAACTAGCAGTAGCCCATCATTGACCACTACACAGTCAAGTAACACCTATTTTGTCTGTTATATGTATCACACACTGTATTCTTAGAATAAAGTAAGCTAGAGAAAAGGAAATGTTAAAAATATTAAGGAGGATAAAAATACATTTATAGTCCTATACTATATTTACTGAAAAAGAAACTGCATGTAAGTAGACTCATATAGTTCAGAACTATGTTGTTCAAGGGTCAACTATAATTCTTTTTTTCAGACAAAACTGATATAGCACTATTTATAAATTGAGTGTTAATTATATTGAGATATTTTAATTAGGGAATTTATTAAATCATGATAAATGGAACTTCTGACTGACTTCTTCTATATTGTTAAAAGTTAAAAATAGTGAAGGAATTACATTTATGAGGCAAGAGGGGAATTTAGAATTTTTCCTTATAATTGATTAAGGTGCCACCTGGAAACCTTATGGTGCTCTAGTGTTTTAAGTTCACTGTTTAATTGTGGTAGATGAATTATAGTTAAGTATAAATAACTTTCTTACATCGAATGATTTCCAAGCAATAGTCCCTCAAGCTTATAATAACAGAATTTAGTATTTATGTGGGATTGTAACTTTCTGGACATCTGCTAATGTTCATTTTTAGAGTCTCTTGTATGCCTGAAGAAACTAAATGAGAAAAACCCTCTTCCAAAGGTGGTACTTCAAGCTTGGTGAAACTATTCTTATTAAAAGTAAAAGATCAAATACCTTTGCAAATATCTCTATTAATACCAAACATCAAAATATCTTTATTAATGCCAATTACCAAAATATATTTTTAAATCATTGTCAGTTATATTTTTTATAGAATTAAATGATTAGCTCTTTGCCCTTTCTTTCCTTTAAGTTAGGGAAGAAAAGAAGCTGTAATTTATCTTGGATACAATTGGAAAATTGTGTCTTAGAAATGTTTAAGTCATCTAGTCCAGTAGCTTTCAAACTTCAGTGCTCATATATTCGCCTGGAAAGCTTACTTAAAACAGTAAGTCCCCCTCCCCCATCAGGGATTTTTGATTTAACATATAGGTTAAGTCCTAAATATCTGTAGTTCTAGCCAACACTCTGAAAGGATTGTGGTAAAGCCTGCCCATGAACAGGATTTGGGATAATAATTAGTCTACCTTCATAGTTTGTAGGATTAGGATAGTGAAGTTTAGCATGAAGAAGGTGACCTGGCCCAGAGCACATCAATAGAAGTGACTGAGCCTGCAGGGATGATTCAATATTCACAAATCAGTTGATGGGATACACCACATTAAAAAAAGAAAGGATGAGAACTATATGATCCTCTCAAAGGATGCAGTAAAAGCATTTGATAAACATCCTTTCTGATAAAAACTCTCAAGAAAGTAGGGATAGAAGGAATATATCTCAACATCGTAAAGGTCATATAAGAAAGACCCACAGCTAATATCATCCTCAATGGGAAGAAACTGAGAGCTTCCCCCCTAAGATTAGGAACATGACAAGGGTGTCCACTCTGACCTCTGTTGTTCAACATCGTACAGCAATCAGACAACAGAAAGAAATAGACATTCATATTGACAAGGAAGAAGTCAAACTTACAATCTTCACAGATGATATACTCTCTGTAGAAAAGCCAAAGGACTCCACCCCAAAATTGCTAGAACTGATAGAGGAGTTCAGCAAAATTGCAGGATACAAAATTAACGTACCAAAATCTGTTGCATTTCTATATGCCAATAATGGAGCAGCAGAAAGAGAAATCAAGGATTTGATCCCATTTACAATTGTACCAAAACCCATAGGATACCTGGGAATAAGCCTAACCAAAAAGGTGAAAGATCTATATGCTGAAAACTGTAGAACACTTATGAAAGAAATTGAAGACAGAGAAATGGAAAAACTCTCCATGCTCATGGATGGAAGAACAAATATTGTTGAAGTGTCTTATACTATCCAAAGCATTCCATTCAATGCAATCCCAGTCAAAATGACATGAGCATTTTTCACAGACCTAGAACAAACAATCCTAAAATTTGTGTGGAACCAAAAAAGACCCAAATAGTGAAAGCTTTGTTGAAAAAGAAAAAGCAGAAGCCATCATAATCTAAGACTTCAAGCTCTATTACAAAGTTGTAATCATCAAGACACTATAATACTGGCACAAAAACAAATACTTAGATCAATGGAACAGAATAGAGAGTCCAGAAATAGACCCTCAACTCTATGGTCAACTAATCTTGGACAAAGCAGGAAAATATCAAATGGAAAAAAGACCATCTCTTTAACTGATGGTGCTTAGAAAATTTGACAGCCACATGCAGAAGAATGAAACTGGACCACTTCCTTATACCATAAACAAAAATAAATTCAAAATGGATGAAAGACCTAAATGTAACCCAGTAAACTGTCAAAACGCTTGAGGCAGCAACCTTTCGACCTGGGTCACAGCAGCTTCTTGCTAGACATGTCTCTGGAATCAAGGGAGAAACAAAAGGAAAAATGAACTCTTGGGACTCCATCAAGGTAAAAAGCTCCCGCACAGCAAAGGAAACAGTCACCTAAAAGGCAACTGACATAATGGGAGAAGATACTTGCAAATGTCTTAACAGATAAAGGACTACTTTTCAGAATTTATGAAGAGCTCATTAAAGGGAAGGGAAGGAAAAATTAAGTAGCTAAAAACAGGGAGGGAGAAAAACCATAAGAGACTCTTCAACAGAGAACAAACTGAGAGTTGGTGAGGGATGTGCTAAATGGGTGCTGGGCATTAAGGATGGCATGTGATATAACGAGCACTGGGTGTTACATGTAAGTGATGAATCACTAAATTCTGTTCCCCAAACCCGTACTATACTGTATGTTAACTGGCTTCAAAAATTAGTAAGTGACAGAGCTAGTATTTGAATGAATCTTATTCCAAAACCATATCTGAATGGTCAGTTTTCAAAGATGTGTAACAATTAGTCACATATCATTTATACTGAAGCCATTTTCTATTCTTCTTTTATTTTTGAAAATATACTTGACAATCTTCCAGAGATTCAGCTCTCTCAGTATACACTTTGATCCCATTGTAGGCGTAGATGCTCAAATGGAGCCACATAGAGTTAAGATGGAATCTATGCTTTGGAAGTAACTCACTGAATTCATCTGCTATAAGCATTTTTATAAAACTTGGCATTTATTATAATAAAGTGCCCTCATTGGAGACATTTTTGTTGATTTGGATACCAGATACATTCACATTTCTGCTTGTTATTTCTATTACTGCTGTCTCATGGTTAATGTTTCCTCGGATCCAATCGTGAACCTACTATTTACTCTCTGTGACTTTGGGTAACTTTCCTATCCTTTCTGGGCTTTGGTTTTCTTATTTGTAAGATACTTATAAGGTATATATCACAGAATTGTTATGAGAATTAAATTAGATCAATCCTATAAATAAGTAGAAGTGTACTAGACATAGATAACCATATAATTTATTCATGCACTCATGGGTCAAAAATCTCTTTATAGTTGAATATTATTCTTGAAATATAGGAGTAATAATTCTAGGTGAGTGGGTCAGGAAATTTTTGTGAGCATTACTGGTGTTTGAAATGCAAAAAACACACAAAAAATAAAGCAGTATTTTTGAAAGACGTGGGATGAAAGAAAAGGAGGTTTTGTTTCCACTAACATTTCTTTTCTGCTGGATCTGAGATTCATCCAAGGTGCTAAAACTGGTCTGGGAAGAAACCTCTTTTTTTCCTTAGAAAAACTGCATGTAAAATTTCCAATTGAGTCTCCTGTGTTTTTGGTCCTTTGCCTCCTTGGCCTTCATAAATTGTGTCTCCCAGGTTCAAGCAGAGAGATTAATTGGTAATTAAATTGAAGGTAGAACTTGAATTATCTGAGCCCTTATTGTAATATGTCTAAAACAGTAGGTGAAGAATTGCTTTATAAAACAGTCTTTCAGTTTTCTCTGTCTTGCCTCAAAGGTCTGAAAACTCATGAGTGATTTCACGATTGGGTAATTTGTCCTTTCAATCCTCTTCATCTGCTTTAATCTAACAGATACTTCTGTTGTTAGTGTTTAGTAATTCTGTTATTTGTTGTTTGGCAATTCCTGAAATTCATTTTCAATTGTATTTTTTTTTTTTTTTTCTGCTACTGGTACCTAATTCATCAGTTATGGATGGGATCCATTCTGTTTTCTTCACTTCATTGTCATTGGGAAAGCCAAAATTGGTTGGCTTTCCTTGGAATTTTGTGTAACAGGGTTGTATATATATGCTAGGTGTCAAAGTTTAATATACCATTACCACTAGCTGTGAGCCTTTAAATCAGTGTTTCTAAAGCATTTCTGTATTTAAAATCCACATGGGATGTTGATTAAAACTTCTTTGTAGGTCCACAACCGCACAAGACTCTGATTTAGTAGATATGGTTGGGCCTAGAAACTCACATTTTTAATAAAATCCAGACAGTTTTTATGGATGTGGACCAGGAATGATTCTTAGAGAAACTGTGTGACTAGGCTTAATGTCCTATTAGGAAACCAGTTATGATTATCTTCTCTCACAGGGGGAGTTTCAGAAGCTTTCTTTGGAGACAGTGTCACTGTCTATTCTAAAATACACTGGTCTGACTTGGGTCTTTACACTTAAGTCTTTAGCATGGGGTAGTTCAAAGAACATCTTTGTTGCTTTAACCTTGACTTTTATCAGCTGAGTAACCCTTGGAAAAGCCACTTAGGTTCTCTGAGCCTCCGTTCATTTTCTATAAATAACAGCATAAGTGACTGTCAGAGGCATTTGGGAGGATTAAGAGAAATAAAAGCTATAGGAAATGATGTTGCCATAGTGCCTGGTATATCATGAGAAACTGATACATGTTAGTTATTTTCCCATGTATCTGCCTCATTTCTGCAACTTATCTGTCTTGACTCTCTGAGTCTTCTTGACCTCCACCTCTGAAATAGTTACTTGGATTTAAAGCTACTTCTTTGCCTTGATCTCCTGCTTCACTGTGACCTTGGCTGTTGGGTTCAGAAACTTTCTTCTTTGCCCCAGTAGCTTAAATGAACTCATTGGTTTCACATCTCAGTACTGCTTTCATAGAGTATTGCTCTCAAGTTCTTATTTGATTATTTGACTGTATATGTATGTACCAGTTATGAATTCTTAAAGTGGAATTATCAAAAAAAATCAAAGTAACAAAACTGTCATTTTCTAAGAATCTCTCATTTATTCTGTAAACTATTTTGACATTGTCTCAAGTGGATTTCCTATCTTATGTACTCTGATTTCAGGGGAACTAAAATGTAATTTGATACATGCCTTTATTTTTTTTCTGAGTAACTGTTTAAGAAAAGCATGTTTTGTATAAAGGGTGGGACACTTATGTTGGTCACAGTATCAAACCAGTTGAGTGTTCCCAAAGCCCAGGTCACTACTACCTCAAAATAAGGACTTTTTCATTTATAACCCCTTTACTCTCTAAGGGTTAAGTGGCTTCTTAGTAGAACTTGTTTCCAAGGAATATTCTGTGTTCAGAGAAGCTTGTTCTTTAGTTTGAAAGGAAAGCTTACATTTCAAAGCACAGAGACATAATAAATCTATTTTTGGTGTAGTTGAGTGCACCTAACAAAAGTTATTATAGAGATGCAACATTGGTCTTAAGATTTAAAATACAAGTGTATATTCTGGAAAATGCCAAAAAGCATTGCATGACTCAGTCCCCTCTGCTCAGAAGCCAGAAATTATATTTAACTAAACAATCACAATTGATTGAAGCATGGAGAATTTCATATCTCAAATCTACTAAATATATCTATTTGGAATGCTCATTGAATCTGAGGTATAGAATATGACATTTATAAAAATACATGTGCATATCCATATGCCTATATACATTGATAACTGTGTAAATAAACTATTCGATCATTCAACATTAGTGCTTTTATTCAGTCAATGAGCAAATACCACATGCCGATTATGGGCAAAGAACTATGATAGGTTGTTCAGGGACTACAAGAGAAAAAAGAGTTTTCAGACATGAGCACCTTCAAACGCTGTTGGTGAGAATGTAAATTGGTACATTTTTGCAGGACATTTGGTTAGATTGTATTAAAATCTGAAATTTCTATACCTGTGATCCTTCATTGTCATTCCCACTTCTGGAAGTTTCTCCTAAAGGAAAATGGGTATGTGTGTGCAAAGAAATGTATAAATGAATTTGAATTACATTATCACTCATAATAAGAAATGAGACTCAAGGCAAATATCTTTCGGGAGAGCAGTGGTTAAACACACAGGACACAAGAACATTGTGGACTACTATTCATAATGAAGTAATCCCATTATGAATGTAGTCTTACAAAGCAAAACAAGAGTTGCTAAGTAATAGTGTATCATGAGCCCATTTTGTGTTTAAAAAGTAAAACAGTCACAATAAAAATATCTGTGAAACAAGTAGAGAAATATTGAAATATTGATATAATGAAGAAATACTAAAACTCTCAAAGGCAATATTCTCTAGAGGATGAGATAATAAGGGGGAAGTTTCATTCCCTGTATTATGTATTTCCATAGATTTAATTTTGTAAAATTTCTAATACCTCTTTGGCCAGAAAAATAATACAGTTGGAATATTTTTTGTCTTTATTTTTTTCAAAACATCCCTTTCCTGTCCTGTAGTCTAGTGTGGGAAGCAGAAGTGTGTATCAGGTTTCATGTAGCAAAGTCACTTGTTCAAAGTCAGACACTAATCAGAGCTGGTCAGACCAGAAACCAGATACCAAGTCTGCAGGCAACCGCACTAGTAGCTTGTCAAAATATGTGTCCTTCCTGGCTGCTCAGGCACTTATGAACTCTTGACTCTTGAATTGATATTCTGGAAGTATCCAAGTACAGCCTTTAATTAAAGAAAATCTAGACTAGAAAAGACAAATTTTTTCTGAAATTATTCAGTCATAACTATAAAAGTTAGAAACCGAGGAGATGCCATGGCTAGTCAAAAAAAAAAAAAAAAAAGCTCAAAAATGTTCGTGTGGTTTTTAAAAAGTAACTATATTTTATTTTTAACTTAACATAATGGGTTGAAACAATCAAGATTCAGAAAAAGAAAATTATAGATATATATTAGCTTTCAAAAATGGCACAGGATATAGGTCTCTCTTGCTCTAATGCATCAAAATATATAATTTTTCTTTATCAACATTGTTAGAAATGCATCTGGCAGGGAACTTAAATGTATCCAAGCATTGTGTTTCATTTTGAGCTTGATTGAATGAGAAAAAAAAAAAATCTCAGTGTGTTTATTTGAAAAGACTATTTATTTTTCTTTGCTTTTTTATTTTTTAAGATTTTATTTATTTGAGAGAGTAAGAGAGAGCATGAGCAGGGGGATAGGGCAGAAGGAGAAGCCGACTCCCTGCCCAACAGGGAGCCCAGTGCAGGACTGGATCCCAGGATCCTGGGATCATGACCTGAGCCAAAGGCAGACGCTTAACCTACTGAGCCATCAAGGTGCCCCATGTACTCTTATTTTCAGCAGACTTTTTCATCTGTCAGTAGATTGCAGTCAAATCCTTGTCTCTTTGGGAATGGAGCTGGAAGCCTACACTTCCATGTTTGTGGCTCATGTGACTGTCTCTAAAAGTTTCCCTTATTTCTGTGACTTTGAGCATAAATACTAGAAGGTCAGAAGCTGCCATTCCTTGTTCTATTGCCTCCTGTCTCCATCATCTTGAATCTTTTTATCTGCTGCTTGGGGTTCACTGCCAGCTTGGAGACTTATGTTTCTGTGACCATAAGTGATGATCTAGTAATTTGCCCATTTTCCTAAGCAGGCGGGTGGAAACTATTTCTGTTGTAAATGGTGGCTGTAATAAATAATGGGATTTATTCAACTAAATCCTCTTTATATCCTGCAGAGTAAAGCAGAACTATCTTAATAGGAGGGAATAAGGGGGTAATTTTGTTGGCAGAGCCTTGATTTTATTACCTAGCACTCTCCTTAGATTCCCTGAGCCACATCCTGCTGAAAAATAACCTTTTTGGTTCAGAGCTTGCAAAATCTCAGCATGCCATCTTGGCATGGCAGCTCTGAGGAGCAGAATGGGGGATGCCTGCTGCTTAGATAGTGCACATGGGGCAATGGCCCAACAGATATTAATTAACATAGAAGGTGGCCCCTTTTGATTCATAATAGAGATATGCAGGACTATGGGAGTGAGCAGCATCCCTCCTTGACTTTCCCCAGGGGTCCCTCAGAACCCATGCATCTCCCAAGACAGTTTCTCTATCCCTGCCTCTGAAATGGCTTCTACTCTAGCAGGGTCCAAAGGAAATGCACACGGAGGCACATACATGCATTTGCACACATACACCCTGGTGCACACACGCACACACACAGCATGTACATGTGTGCATGACTCACACACCTTGCTGTCATCTTTTAAAACGCTGAAGTCTTGAGCATGGTCCCTAGTTGCTTGATGCGTGGTTTCACTTCACAGATCCCTTGTCTGGACGCCGTTCGCACTTTAGGGTAAAACGGGAATGAACTAATATCTGTTGATGAATTATACACTAATGTAGATTATATTCCTTATCTCTAAATAAGGCTCTGCAGTAGCTAATAATATCCCCATTATCTAAGGAAAGAAATGGGGATTTATGGTGCTGAAGAATCTTGTTGAATTCCATTGAAGAGCTAGAATTCAGACTTGCTGAATTTTCCAGTTCCAGACTGTATGTACTTTCTGTTCCCCAGCACTGACTCTCATGATTTAATGGTGAGTGTCTAAAGCAGGATTTCAAATTATGATACAGAGATAAAAAAAATATTAGGGAAAAAAGTACCCTGTGTTTTCAAGGAGTGATGGGGTATTTGTTACACTGTATTATATTTGTGAAATAAGCATCTACATTTCACATTCAGGAAAGAGATATCAGGCTCATGATTATGTTTTACATTGAATGAGCTGGTATTTTTCACAGTAAATTTGCCACATAGATTTTGCCATCTTTTTCTTACCAAGGAATCTGAGGTTCAGAAAAGATACTTGGTTTGCCCAGTGTGGTAGAGATCATTGATAACAGCATCAGAAGAAGCCAAAATGTGCATGAACAACGTCTCATTAGCTGCATTAACTGTGTGAGAGTGTATCTTATGGGGCTCAGCTTATTTAGTGATGAAATGCCTGGGGCAATGAACTCTGACCTACTTATGACATCTATATTCAGCTTCATCATTGGTCTACTTTCAGCTGAAGTTTTAAATTTACCTGTTTCTGTTTGTGTCATGTTTTTTTAATTTTGGCTAACATTGAGTCATCTAGACTTTGGGTAGTATTCCTGATCTCCAGAATCCCATTGGCAAATGTTGTGTTTAACCTTTTTGTAGTTGATAAGCTGCAATTTGATTTTGAGGTATGTTTTAAAATACTAGGTTAAGTATGTTATTATGTTCATTATATTTATGGTAATAACATTCTCTGCACAATGAGAAATGTGGGGTATCTGACTATATGATACAGAGAATTAATGCCAATACATTCTCTGATTCTTGACTTCTGTGTAAACTGCTGGTAAATGTCTGGAATAATGGTGGGTTCTGCTCTGCAAAGGAAGATTGGCTGGTTTCTTCGAGCTCCCCTGTGGCGTTGCTTGGTCATGGGTCTAGATAAGCTTCTCACTGTCTCGGGCATCACTAGACAATTCTTCTAACCTGTAGAGATTTTCTAGTTTGTGTTTCCTTTGCTTTTTTAAAAGATATTTTTTTTTATTTGTCAGAGAGAGAGAGAGTGAGCAAGCACACCAGAAGGGGAGAAGCAGGCAGAGGGGGAGAAAGAAGCAGGCTACCCTTTGAGCAAGGAGCTGATGGCGGGACTCAATCCCAGGACCCTGAGATCATGACTTGAGCCAAAGGCAGACGCTTAATGGACTGAGCTTCCTAGGCGTCCACAGTTTGTGTTTACTTTCTATTACAGGGTGTAGCAACTGGATTTGGAAGTCACTTTTGAGGTATCATTGAGGATGATTATGGGAAACTATTTCTAAATCATTAACCTTATACCTTAATCCTGTTTGATCGTTCAAATTGTTTCCCTCTTTTGATAGGTGAATAATTGCAGAAGGGGTAAGTAGAAGCCATTATTGGTTAACATTTTGGTTATTAGAGATTAATTGACATCCAGCTGAGAGCCAGCAATAGCTCGTAGGCTCAGAAAGTAGAAAGGAATAAGGAGAACCATGGTTAGAGCAGTAGGGGCAATTAGAGGAAAGAGATGGGTAGCGGGTGGTAGTGGCTCCAACGTCACCATATTATGTCTACTTTCAAAGCAAGGTGTCTAGATCTCCCAGGTGATGTTGTGAGCCTGAGCTTGTTCAGTTGCTATGGACACCATATAAAGACACCTTGCTGGCAGGACCTTCTATCTGGTTAAAATCAGTGCCAAAAGACTCATCTGGATAGGGGTGCCTGGGTGGCTCAGTGGGTTGAAGCCTCTGCCTTCAGCTCAGGTCATGATCCCAGGGTCCTGTGATCGAGCCCCGCATCGGGCTCTCTGCTCAGCAGGGAGCCTGCTTCCTCCTCTCTCTCTGCCTGCTTCTCTGTGATCTCTGTCTGTCAAATAAATAAATAAAATCTTTAAAAAAAAAAAGACTCATCTGATAGTCTATGGACAGTGATGACTCTCCCTTGTTAGCAAACCCTTGAAAAATTTCTGGGCAAATAATACCAATAAATTTAACTCTGGTTTGACTTTATTTTAGAAATAGTCTGCTTCAACGTTGCAAGCTAAAGTGCACCATGGTAGGGTATTGAGCCACCATTCTTGGTCCCGCGTATATAACATAAATTTCATCTTTATTGCCTTTTATTTTCTGTATCCTATGCATGGGAAAATAGAGGAAGTTGTGTGGGCAGAAATACAGAGGCAGCTGAAATGTTGTTCAGGTGATCGTGAAGAATTTCATTTTATCCGCACAAGAAAAGGAGGTCCAAAAGAGAGTCCAAGCCCTCTTTTGCAGTCTTCATAGGCCAGCTGCACACTTTTACCCAGAGTACCTGATAGGTTCTCCTAGACTCACTAGCAAAGGAAAAACCCAGTAAGGCAAAACTCAGCCTGAGAGTTAATTAGATCATTGTTGACCTTCTTGGCTCTCATTTTCATGTAAAGGTCATACATTAAGATAAGTATAAATATAAATACAGAAGGTGTGTTTTGTGTGGAGGTAGAAGAGAAACCAAACTTACCTGATGTAATATGTCAGACAATGGTTCATGGCAGATAATGAATGGAAAGGAAATAATGAACAGGATTGTACAGGTATCCCCCAGACCCCCATTGGCAAGTTTGCATTTTGTCTTTTGCAAAAAAGCTTGCATTAATGCCCGTTTCTGCTAATCAAAAGAAATCAAGGAGGATTTCGCTTTTACAAAAAAAAAGGTAGAAAGCAAAAAGAGCATTCAGCATGTTCTGCAGCCAGCCGCTGGTTATAGAGGCAGCATTCCCTCTATAGGGAGTGGCAGGAGGGTGGCACCTCCAAGCACCTTTCCCAGGTGCTACAGTCAGCAAGTCAGCATCAAGCCACCATAGCTTTGAACCATGCTGTAGCATCTGTGCTTTATCTTGATTTATCTTTTTTGCATCCTTTAGGAGGATGTGTCCTAAGGTACTATGATGGGAAGTCTAGGTGGTTATTTTTGGGATCTGAGAACACTCAAAAAATTGTCCATATAAATGAATGATAATTGCTTCTTCCATTCTCTGCCATTTTGACTTATGAAAGTTTCCATAGGAATGCTTCATTTTAGGATAGTGGGGGAAATGTATAACCAGGAGAGGGCAAACATAAATTAGATGTAGTGCAAAACATTTGAGCGGGTGCAAAAATTTAAACTACACAGTGTGATCACTCTCTACATTTTTAAATATTATAATTTATTGTGGAAGATCTGCTCATTCTATACCCAGTCATGCCTGTTCACCTATAGGAAATCCCTGGAGTTAGATGAACTCCTGTTGAGGCTCTGTATCTACAGATAAACATGAAGAGACAGTCTTGAATCACTTAAGGTTTTGTTTTTTTTTCTGTTAAATCCAGGTGACATAACTGCTAAATTTATGATACAGGCATGTTTTTAACACAGTGATGAACAAAGAAATAGATGGCGTTGGCCAGACACAAGAAGAAACCAGTGTTTTCTTCACTGAGCTAAACATAGTTGCTTTATGGGGAGTTCATTTTGCGATTGTATTCACCTTTGTCCATTATTATAATTTTATCTACCTCAGCTTCAATGCTTTACTATTTGGAGGTAGCAAAAGAGTGCTAGGGTCCATAATGTAAATGGAATTTTGAATTATCATGGTTTTAGTTCATTAGCACTGTTTTTCTCTAGGGAGCACTGCAATTTACGATTTAGTCCTATTAGAGAATTGTGGTGTGGCCCCACCTGTAAACATACCAGTGTCTTCAGATGATGGTTGCTTAATTTTCCCATCTGTGCCTTTTTTCTTGTCTTTCCTTCTGGATAAATTACTGCACTTAAGCAGGAGGCACTTTAAGGAAAGAAACAGAATGCCATTTTAAGCTGCCAGTTTGGAGTCCTTAGGGAGAGTTCACATTTAAAAATAAATAACTAAAATGCTTCACTAAATAAAGATGATAAGAGTTGTGTGGATATAAGCTCATATCATATTTATTTTCCATGACCAAATAGTTGGATATCCAATTAGGTACAAGGGGTGTATTGAATTTGTGAACTTAGCACCAAGTTATTTTTACCAAGTTTGTTGTTTGGGTGAGAGATGATGCAAAGACTGTTTTCTAGACAGAAGGACTTAATATGAAGTTTTTGTGTGTGACCTTCCACATTGCACACTGTTTGAAATCCCATTGAGAACCCCCATTAGATGAGACCTTTAAATGTTTCTTACTCAGTTATGAGGACTTCTGTTTCATTGCCCCTCCAGACCTAGAGTCATTAACTACACAGAGGCAAGAGACTTAGAGTTCTTGAGTGGTTTCAGTTTCTTGACAGAATGAAAAGCTACAGACGTGGTCTATCTGCCAAAAATAAGTCATCCATCACAGTTAAAATATGTCTAATTGTTTACATTCCCTGCAAGTAACTTCTCTGGTTTGTGCAATGCATGATAAGGTTATTATACATATAGTGCTGGTATTTATAACAAGTAGTTATAAGAACGTGACATGTAATGGCCACATTCTCAGAAGGATCCAAAAATGGATAAATCAGTTAGTTATGTGTGAGCTATAGAGCTTATTTATTATCATTAATTTCTTAAGTGAACTGACTAAACCCAATAGTGATATTTACATAGAAGGATAATGAAGATTTATTGCAAAATAGTCTTTATTAATATCTCTTTTCTTGGGGTTGCAAATAAAGTTGCTCAAGGATAAATTAAATTTTGGAAAGATTTTCATTTATTTTTCTGTGTGATTTTAAAGGGAAGTTATAATAATATGCTGGTAAATACTATATCCCAACATAGAATATTATATTGGAAAATTATTTTTAAAAATCTGATTTGTATATGTTCTTCTTATAAATATCAGTCAATAGTTTTTTCTGAGAATATTGGAATTAATGTGAATTTCATTTGACTCTTACATAGGAGATTAAATATCTTGCAAAATATTGCAATATACCAAATCATGTATGTTTTGTGTATTATAAAACTAAAATGAGCAAAGGGAAAATTCATTGAGTAAACTATAATTTGTCAATTCAGACAATTTTTTAAATTAATGTAACATGGATAGTTTTACTATCTTGTTTTGTATCTTTGGGTAGTAGATGATCTGAAAGAAGTTCTATTTCAAACATTTTAGAAAAGATGGAGGTATTTCTTCATATTATGAGATTCTAGGGAAAAAAAAATTTCTCTAACCTTAGAAGGCTTTCAGAATTTTGGTGTTGATTATAGAAAATACATCAATGAAGAAGAGAATATGAGTGTAGGGAAAAATCCAGTGTGGATCCATGAACACTTATATTTGAGCTTTAGATGGTAAAATAAAAATGGTAGAGAAAAAATATAAACATAGAAGAATTATTCATACCTTGGTATAATCCTGAAAGCCAACATGTAAAGAGAAGTGAGTTTTACTAAAACTTAAAAGTAATGAAAATAATTTAATTTCAGATTTCATGTGGAAATGTAACTCATGACAAGTTAGTATCGAGGATAACTCAGTGAAAGCAGAATTCTTCACTTTGACATTTGTACTTAATACCAGGAAGAAAGATATTTAGCGGAAAAATCCATGTTGATTTATATTTTAAGGTAGACACATACTCATTACCTTTCCAAATGATCTAAAATCATTTTTTCTGGGTTGCCTGGGTGGCTCATTTGGTTGGGCAACTGCCCTGGGTTCAAGTCATGATCTCAGGGTCCTGGGATCAAGCCCAATGTCAGGTTCCTTGCTCAGCTGGGAGTCTGCTTCTCTCTTTGACCCTCCCCCATCTCATACTCTCTCTCTCAAACACATAGGTAAAATCCTTAAAAATAAAATAATTTTTTCCTAAAATGTTTTTCCAGTTTAACTGAGGTACAATTGACAAATGAAATTGTAGGATATTTAAAGTACATAATGTGATGATTTGATATACATATACTTTCTGAAAGGATTCTTCCCATTGAGTTAATTAATACATCTTTAATATATATTTTAAATGAAATGTAACAAATTGTTTTCAAAGGACTCAACTGGTCTCAGATTTGATTAGAAATGAATGAAAATATACTCCATTCAAGTTCATTGGAGGCTAGATCACTAAAACCAACTTCAAGGATCTGGAAATCTCAAAATGTAGAAGAGGGGAGGAATTTTATGAGAAGAACTTTTGGAGCAAGCTGGCGAGCACTTAGAGAGGGCCTTTTGAGGGAGGAGGGAATTTAGCCCTTAAATCCAGAATAGTGGAAGGGCCCAAGACCACTCAAGTTCTTCTCTTCAGTGAGTAGGTACAGTATACTGGAATTAGACTTATGTTTGAGAAATTAAGACAGTAAAATGACTAAAATAGGATTTCATCTTCAGGCTAAGATGTAGTAGCTTATATCTGGCTAACATGTCTGTCAAAAAAGAGTTTAACAAATTTAAAAAAATAAACAAAAAACAATAAAACCTTATTTTAAAAAATATATCTGAAAGACTCACAGTCTTTAGAGAAAGAAAAAAACACAAAGGTATACTCTATGGACGGTTTTTTAGCTCAGGGCATTTGCCAGTTACTGGTATTACAAAGAAATCCCAAAGAAAAAGTAGCTCAGAGCCTATGCCATGACATTGGGCTAGAGAGAACAGAAACAGAACAGTATTAAAGCCACCAGGGAAGACAACACTTCATGGAACAAGATTCTGGAGAAAATAGTTGTATATACACAACAAAGTAAAAGGAAATCAGCTACTAAAAAGGCTAAAATGGGAACCAAAGATTTATGGAGTGTCACAATGCAATGGAAACGATATAATATAGTTTTAGGCTCCATTAAGGAAGGCAGGCCATGTTGAACACCTCAGGCTTTCTGCTGAAATCCCTGATGGCTATCACAAATGAAGTAAGAGCACATCAGAGAGAGATGAGCTCTCAGTGTTTCTGAAACACAGCCTTAACTATATCTAAGAAGTCTGTCTCTATTTCCTCTGCCAGCTGGAAGCATTAGACCTCCTGACTAGAAGTCTGTAACAACATCTAGAGCCTCATTATGTGTTCATAATAAATGGTCAACATTCAATCAAAAAGACTACCAACTTTTTCCAAGATTTAAGATGAAATAACCAAAAGCTGAGAAAGAAAACAAACAGTTGAAGTGCACAGACAACTAATCCAGATACTGGAGTTACAAGATAGAGGCTTCCATAGGTCAAAACAAAACATAACAAAACAACAACAAAAGCTGGGGTAGAGTTTACAAAAATTAGTAAATGAAATAAAAAAATTTAATGACTGGTACAGTAGCTCATAGGTCTAGCTGAAGAGAGGATTAAAAACCTGGAGTCCAGGTCTGTAGAAAATAGATTGATGCCTAAGAGAAAAAAAAATTGTGAAAATACAGAAAAGAGCACAAAATGTGTGGAATACTGTGTACAAGTCTCTCTGGATTCCCAAAGGGAGAATGGAGGACAAAGGCATATTTTGGAGAATTCTTAGCATATATCTTTTCAAATTGATGAATTAGATCAAGCTGCAGATAATAATTATAATGATATCATCATCATTGATGCAATTAAACATTAGTCTTTGCTTGTAGAACCTCCTTTTAATCATGAGAAAATATCAAACAGATTAAAGGATAACCTACAAAATAACTTTCTGGTACTTTTCAACAGTGTCAGGAAGGACAAGGGAAAGACTGAGAAAGTGAACTATTGGATGACTGACAACAAAAATGCAATTTAGGATCCTGGGTTGGATCCTATAAATGGAAAAAGGACATCAGTGAAAAAACTGTTGAAATTTAAATTAGGTTTATAGTTTAGTTTATAGACTTGTACCAATGTTAATTTCCTATTTTTGACATGGCTCTATGGGTAAAAAATATGTTAACATTAGGATGAGCTGGCTAAAAAACCTATGGGAATTCTGTACTATTTTTGCAACTTTTCTCTAAGTCTGAAAACATTTCAAACTAAGAAGTTTTTAAGTTATAATATATATGATTGAATGTTATACTATATTTTTACCATGTTGAATACCACAATTTTTTTAGCACAGTCTACCAGATGAATTCATTTTGTGTATATCTTTAAATAAAGCTTCTCTTTTTATCTCTGTTTACATGAGGAGTATCCCAAATTTGTCATAATAAGTAGTTAAATAACTGCTACCCTTTGCAAATAATCCCTGAATAAATAGTTTTTTTTAATATGGTGTAACTAATATATATGACAGAAATAAATACTGGAGAGACTGAGCTGATATTATCACTGTAATATAAAAATTTAAAAAATAGCAGCATCAATATTCTTATTAGTTTTATAAATAACATTTAAGTTTATATTTATAAATTTATACTAATAAAGTGGCAGTCATATTAATTTTATATTTATCAGGATTTCATTAGCAAAAGGCATGTTACTTCTATAAAAACTTGTAAAGCACTGCACAAAAGTAGGGAGTACATTTATGACAGGGATTCTACCTGTAGTCCCTAAAAGAGTGCTTGATAACGTTTTGATCAGTAAGTGGATAGACTAATCTGTGTAATTAACACGCATAGATAAGCCTGCCCTATATTTGGTTCTATTAAATTTCTTGAGGAATAGCACGCTTCATACTCACATATTAAATAAGCAATTTCATAAAATGCTACATAACTTCTTGGTTATAAAACTAAATGATGAAATGGCTTCCATAAACATGTATAAAATCATCTCAATTTCAGCTATCATTTTGGCACAGATTTGAGACTAATATCTGCTTCAAATTAGGATAATCTTATTAAGAGCTAAATCAGAATGCTACCGATCTCTATTACAGACCACTTAAAAATATGGAGAAGAATAGCCAGAATTACCACAACTACTGAATCAGCGTAATCTTAAAAGTCGGCAGTGCTATATTCTGGAATGAAAAAATACAGACTTTGGAATGTTATTGGAGGAAGATAATTGAATATTTGAAGGTACAAAGCATGTACTTGGTGGAAGTTGTACCAAGGATGGAAGGAGTGAAAGGCAGCTACATGGAAGTAAATTTTTTTTCTAGAAACTTAGTCTGACAGTAATATGCTTGTCTGACATGTAGTACGCTTCAGTCATGCAAAAATACACAAAGGTCGTTTTCCCCAGCACGTGTCTAGTCTACAAGACAATCCACAAATGCACTGAGGTCTCCTAGCAAAATGAAGGAAGAAAGAAAAAAGTTTTCAGTGTTTAGTTTCCTAGAAAATGCCTTGCAGTGACTTGAAGTTTGGGTCCTTTTGATTAAACATGGCTGTGTTATGCCAATAATGAATGTGAGCAAACCCAGAGTTTGGATGTAGATTTTTGTTATTGGTAAGGACTTTTTGGGTCCCCAAGAAAGAATGGTATATAACTTAATACCTAACCAATTATTTCACCCCTGCTTTTTAGTAATTTTTAGATAATTCTTCAAGTAACTTTTCAGGGCTTACAGGAAACATCTTTGTCAGTATTTTTGTGGTAATTACATGGGATGTAATTTCTCTTTGATAAGAAGCTTCACACACACACACACACACACACACACAAAATGCTTCTTTAAAAAAAAATCTTCTCTCTTAACCTATAATCATAGATATTTTTGTTTTTCTTTTTGTTTTAATAAGATTTTATTTATTTATTTGACAGACAGAGATCACAAGTAGGCAGAGAGAGAGAGGGAAGCAGGCTCTCCGCTGTGCAGAGAGCCCGATGCGGGGCTCGATCCCAGAACCCTGGGATCATGACCTGAGCCGAAGGCAGAGGCTTTAACCCACTGAGACACCCAGGCGCCCCTATTTTTGTTTTTCTTAAAGAAACACACTGATGGACTTGAAAAATAAATAGTCTGTCCAGAAATCACAGGGCCAGTGTTTCTTATAATTGATTCATGGAGAAACGATTAATCACTGATAACCAAAAGTACTCGCTGCGGAAAATTCTCCTTCCTCCCTTCCTCCTTCCTTTCTTCTTTTCTTCCTGCCTTCCTGCCTATCTTTCTTCTTTCTCCTTTTTCTTTCTTTTTAGTCTTATAAGTAAAAACGGATTATTTCCCATTTTATTCAAATTAGTCCATGTTGGTAAGGACAATACAAGCCCACATATTTTCCAAGACACAGATACTTTTAGATCTGTTGTTGTTGTTGTTGTTGTTGTTGTTGCTATATTTTTACTATAATGAATCTTAAAGGAAATAATATACTGAGGTGACTTCTCTGGGTCCTCCATGGCCCCAGCCTGAAGACTACCTGCTTATTTAACACACTGTCCCCTTTAGCGTCATTCCTTTTGCAGCTGCTGGTCAGCTGGAGAGGGGGAAAATACCTGAATCTATCCTAGATTCTGTGTTGGAGACAGCTGGAATTTGACAAGGTCAGTCGGACACAAAGCTGTGTGATTTCCAAATAAAGCAGCAAGCTGGATCTTCTTCTGGCCACCCTTGTGCTTTCCTGCTAGGGATGAAATGACTAGCAAGTACCAGTTTGGGCTCCAGAAGTAACTCTAACATTTAAGAGATGAGTCTGACCATTTATCCTTTCTTTTTTCTTTTTTTTAAGGTAATTTTTAGACTTTTAAAGTTAGTAATTTGTCATTTGTAAATAACATCCTCACAAGGCTCTGGGTCAAAAATTATTATTCTACCAGGAGTGTTGACTAAGTAAACACTGTTGTTAATAATATTAAAATTGTCAAATGCCCACCTGCCCAAGCCTATAATTTTATTATATGTATTATTATATCTGGCATATATATAACATATTATATACACTATAATATAAAAATAAAAATAATACAAAATATAAAATAAATATATTTTATATTTATATTTATCTAAATAAATAAAAGTAATATAAAAATTATAATTTGGGGGGTGGGAAAAAAGCAGACAATGGAGGTTTCAGTCATTTTACTCTTGGCAGTGCCCATCAGGAGGGAAGGATTTGCTGATATAAATTAGAGCAGGTTGGTAAATTATGTATATGTCTTTAGAAACATGTTTTGTAGCTTTAATTTCACTACCTTCATATTCAGTTTCATGCTATACATGGTCTGTCGAGATGGATTTCACAGTAATTAGGCGAGTTGATGGTTTCAGGATTTGCATCATGGTGTATTTCACAAGCCTATCAAGTCTTGTAGTGTTTCATTGATAACTGTCATCACCCTGCAAAGCTGACCCCACTCACCTGCTGGTTTCATCAGACGCCCAGTTCCACTGTAGCACCAGGATATTTGTAAGAGATTCATAGTCTTAGGAGAGAAGGAACTACATGACGCTGAAGAACTTGTTTATATAATATTCTACCAAGTGTATGCATTTATTGTTATTTTGCATTTTCTCCCACCAGAAAACAAAACATATTCATCACTTTGAGGAAATGTATAAATGAAACTACCCCCAAAGTCTCCAACAAATGTTTTATTATGGAATTTGTAAAAGGGTTTACCTAGTAAATCATAGTGGGTTACTGATAGATTACTATATCATATCCTAACTACTTGAAGGGATGTAGGCAAGCCAGAGAGTAGAAGGAGTCATGGGCAAATCCATCTTTTTATTTATTTCTTTATTTTTTAAAGATTATTTATTTATAGGCAGAGAGGCAGGCAGAGAGAGAGGGAGAAGCAGGCTCCCCAATGAGCAGAGAGCCCGACGTGGGGCTCAATCCCAGGACCCTGAGACCATGACCTGAGCTGAAGGCAGAGCCTCAACCCACTAAGCCACCCAGGCACCCCAACAAGTCCATCTTTTGGTTGGCCTTGGGAGCATGAGTTTTGCCACACAATTTGGTACTGGACTATAAGCTGCCTCTCATATTACCTAAGTGTGGCATGTATGTTTGTTCTATCTCAAAAAATCCCTGCTTTCTAAACAGTCTATGTTTTTAGTATGGTGTCAGTTAAGCACTTAAGCTCTTGCTTATGGCAAAAGAAAAGGAATTTTTCATCGAGAATTGGCTGGCTGGCTGGCTATCCATCCATTGATACATCCATCAACCCATCAGTCCACCTATTCACCCTCCCTCCCAAACCTTCCTCCCTCCATCCATCCATTCACCCACCCATTCACCTCCCTATCCATCCATCCATCTACCTGCCCATCCACCTCCATCCATCCATCCAACTCCATCCACCTATCTATGAATTCATCTATCCAGACATTCATGAATGAACTATGGCACTTGAAAATAAGACAAAAAACAATAACACCCCCCAAAACAAAAAACACGAAAAACAACACAAACAAAACAGTTTTTATATATTTGAAGACAGAACCATTGGGAAGTTTAATAAAAAATTTAATTCCCGGTTCTCACTTAAAAAATTATGGTGATTTTTTATGGTCTGAGGTAGTACCTAAGAATCTATATTTAATAAATTTCTCTGCAATTTAATTGCAAGTGCTTTTTCTACCCATGTTGGAAAACACTGACTTGGAGAGTCTGTATTAAAGATGATTCTGGTTTTCACAGTTTATCAATTTCTTTGCTATTCAACTGATACTTCCAGAAATGGTGGTCTATAATAAAGTATTTGCAACGTAAGTATTTGATTCTGGCAATTTGAAACCCAAGCTTATCCCAGAAGGGCATTATTAGCCTGCTATGAACCCAGCATTTATTCCTGCTTTCTTTTTTATTGACTCTTGCTTGACCTACTCAGAAATAACTATTATTTGGGTCCACTGAGGCCCCAGGCTGTTACGTATTTAGCACTTCCTTCTCCAGCTTTAAGCCGGTCAGCTTGGTTGAGCTATATAAAAAGCATTTGAACAGCAGTGTTTCTTTCTGGTTGTTTATTTAACTGCATATTAGTTCACTGTTGCTTGCTGGATTGTTTTCTTCTTTGCCTGACGGAAAGGGTAAGATACCTGCTTCTTTTGCTCCATGTTGTGTACAGCCTTCAATGAAAATTATTCAGCAGATTTTGCTCTGTCAACCTTCCCTTATTTTAAAAACTTTCTTTACCTGTAGACCTTTGTATTTTTTAGGATTTTACTCTGATTTGTCTGAGATTTCTGTTTTAGTCATAATATACCAAATGGTATATGGGAAAGTGATTTATAGAGTCCTATAAGAATCTGAATGGGGTGCCTGGGTGGCTCAGTGGGTTAAAGCCTCTGCCTTCGGCTCAGGTCATGATCCCAGGGTCCTGGGATGGAGCCCTGCATCGGGCTCTCTGCTCAACAGGGAGCCTGCTCCCCCTTCTCTCTGCCTGCCTTTCTGCCTACTTGTGATCTCTGTCTGTCAAATAAATAAATAAAATCTTTAAAAAAAAAAAAAAAGAGAATCTGAATGGTTGGGGTGCCTGGGTGGCTCAGTCGGTTAGGTATCAAACTCTTGATCTTAGCTCAGGTCTTGATCTCAGGTGTTGACCTCAGGGTCTTGATTTCAAGCCCCACATTGGACTCTGTGCTGGGTGAGGAAAAACTACTTAAAAAAAAAATCTGAATGGTTTATAGGATTTATTTAAGATTCCTCCCATCCTGACATGTACTTTTTTTTCTGTAGTTTGTGTGTGTGTGTGCGTGTGTGTGTATGCATGTGTGTGGATATGTGTAGGCTTGCCTGCTTTCATTTCCTGTCAGTTCCTGAAGGAGAAATAACATCATTTAATTACTGGCCATTTAAATTAGTGGTAATTTTGTACAGCCATATAAGCTGACACAGAGTTATTATTTCAAATACATTATTTCATCTTCCTCATGAATGTATTTATATTAGTCAGAGTAGGAGTGAGTCCTGAATTTTGGGTGAGAGTTTATGTGAACCCATTGCCTATTTCCAACAATTTGTGTTCATTTTACTGCCTGTCTTCTCCAACTCATACTCTACTGTCTATTCCAATCGCAAATACCTCAGAAAACTATTAAACAGTCTAAAGAGATAAAAGGTAGACCTGAATCCCCACTTCTGTTTGCCCTTTGGATAATCCAGCTTAGATTCTTACATTACAACTGAGTGAGTCTCAAAAATGCAATTCTGATAATGGTGCTTCCTATCTTCACATTCCTTCAATGGTGCTATTTTGATTATAAGATAGGAAACTCCAACATGACAAATTTGTCTTGCTGATCTTATTGCTCCTTATTTACTGAGCCTCACATCCTGCTATTCCCACAAACTATACTTAGCCCCTAACGGTCTATATTGTTATCATTGTTGTGCTTGCCTATGATTGTCCCTCAGCTTAGAAGGCACTCCCCAGCTTGCCCACCCAAGGGTTATTTAAGAAAGTCTAAGTGCGAGTTCTTCTTAAGAAGGAGCTGTGAAACTCTTGTTCTGTATTCCTTGCTCTCATAATTTCCCTGTGTCATCCTTTATGTAAAAGGTGTTTCATGGCATTAAAATCCTTATTTGTCTCATCTGTTCCTTTTTGTGGAAAAAAAAATGACTTCATTTTGCTCATTTAAAAAATCTTTGTGCCTCGCCAAGTATTTTATAGGAAATAAATGCTGATTTAAGAAATAGATATTTGCATATGGTAAGGAAGACAGAATATAACACATTGGCATATTTATCTTCATTGGCCTCAATTATATTTGATGTAAACCCTATTTCACTTGCCAAATTATTTGATGCTAAAGATTTTGTGTTTTATGCTTTGTTGAAGAGTCGAGGTCTAAATTTTATCTCTTAAATATATCTTATATTAACATTCTCCTACCTGTCTCTTGTCATTACCTCAGGAAGCAATTTAAATATAATCTCATAAATCAAACTTGACCTCACCTTACCACAAACCTCAGCTATAGGACAGTTAAATCATTGGAAAAATCATGTATGTTTATCCTCTTTCTCCATGTGGAAATGGCAATTTTGAGTCTGCTTTGATCATTTTTTCTTATCCCGGTGTTTACAAAGATTTCAGATGTTGTTACATTTTGATATTCCTGATGTGAGATGTTATACCATTCTTTCTATCTTGATCTTTTCCTGCCTGCTTTCCCTTTGGCTAACCTCCCCTTTGCTTGCCTAACCCGAAGGCTTAGGTCACATGTCTGTTGAAATAGCACTTTTTTTTTAATTGTAAAGAATTTATTTCTTTATCTGAAAGAGAGTATGAGAGAGAGAGAGAGAGAGAGAGAGCACGCAGGGCCAGAGGGAGGGGCAGAGTTAGAGGCAGACTCCCCACTGATCAGGGAGCCTGATGTGGGGCTTGATCCCAGGACACTGGGATCATGATCTGAGCCAAAGGCAGACACTTAACCAACTGAGCAACCCAGTGCCCCTGAAATAGCACTTATTTGAGGAAGAATTTCTTTTGCCCGATGCAGGGCTCCATCCCAGAACCCTGAGATCATGACCCGAGGCGAAGGCAGAGGCTTTAACACACTGAGCCACCCAGGCGCCCCCTTGAAGAAGAATTTCTTGATTGAAGATGGAGTGTCATGACTTTAACTTAAGCCTTGCTTTTGCCCCATCAGATCACTTATGGTTTTGTAACATAGTAGTATATTCACTTCTCTTTTTTTGTCCCTGAAGTATAAAAGTGTTGAGAACAGATGCTGTTAAATCCATCCACATAGAAATGTGCCTGAACAATAAATTTTATTAAGTTAAAACGTATCTATGTTAAAGAGAACCGAAATTGTTTTTGAAAAATAAGCTTACTTTTCTTGAAATATCCATCTACAAAGATTCAACTTAGAACCTTCAAAAGTAAGTTTGGAATTACTGTTTTACAATTCGGTATAAACTTTGGGATGGGTAAAACAAAGCTAAGCTATGTTATCTTCATGTATCTCATAGGACACTGTTAAGTTGCTTTCTTATGCCAGGAAGCTTCAACAGCGTTATTGTTTGCTTCTTTTTGAGAGCTCCTGAGCCATCCAGAAGTCACTGAATCAGAAGATGCTCAGGGAAGGTCACTGTCAGCTTCTTGGTGATCCAGCAGTTGCTGGTGTGCTGATGAGTGAGGGTACAACTATGTTTGAGTGAGAGGCACAGCCAAATGGAGAGTTAGCTGTCTGGCTGCAGAACAGGCAGGAGAAATCACTAGTAAAATATAGATAAGCCAGAATAAACCCTTTATGGGTGTAAGGCAGATTCACTCAGAATTAATTAAGGATGACAGGAGAGACACAAGCTTAGTCCATGTCTAATGTAGCACTTGGCCTTATTGTGTTATATGTCAGATGCTCTGGCTCTTGGCTTCCCATTACTTGAGGACCCACAGATTTTCCCTTTCAATATGTGGGGAGCTATACAATTAGTGAGCAGCAGAGTCCAAATGCATTTTGTTCCCATGAACACCTTGGATATTGGGAGTTTGGTCCTCCTTCCCCAAACTTCTCTAAAATCTCAGAATCCCACATCAATAGGGAACCAGTGTTACCTAAAGGAGTTTATTCATTGACTTGTGAGTTAGTTGCTGAGCTATCTGACAGATTCTAAAATTACAGAAGCATGCTTCTCTCCTTTTCCAATAAGTGAGTAAGTAGCTATTGAACTAATTGGTACTTGAAGAAATCTGAATTCTCACATTTCAGGATATGCCTCTTAAAATGGTTTTCCTAAAAACCTTTTCTTATGTACTCTTTTTGGAAATGATATTTAGAAAATATGCTCATGAAAATGACATAGTGCACACCATGCCAATCCTTGCCATAGCTGTTTGCTGATGTTTAATGAACTCACATTTATTTATAGCCCATCCGTCTTTTCTCCTTGCCAGGACATAGTGTTGTTTTCGTTTTATCCAGGTGCTTTTCCTTTTAATGTTCAGCGCGTTGTCAACCCTACCTTATCTGAAGTAAATGATGTTACTGGCTTTCCTGGGGGAACACAGTAAATATCAGTAGGTAAATAGAAGCACTGGTAACTTCTGCAGTGCCATCTTTATCTCTGTCACCATTATGGTGATGGAAAGCATGCAAAGCCTGCCAGTCCATTCCATCTCTCTGACTGTATCCCTTGCACTTGGGGGAATGTGACTCATGTTTAACTGCACATGAGTTCTAATTACTTTTGAAATACTGCAGCATCAAGTGAAGATATACTTTCAATACTCAGCAGTGCTCAGAGGCCCAATAACCATAAGCAGCATCACTGATAGTCTTTCATCTATTTATCCATTCATGAATGTCTCAAGCTTAAATAAGAAGAGTCTATCTTTTAGGGAGTCCAGCAAGTGTTCCCATGTGGAAAGGCCTCTTGTTCTAACCTATGAATGATGAGTGGAAATAAAGTTGGATAAGAGGAAAGGGGAACCTTCCAAATGGTGGGTACACCAAAACTACTTTAATGTGGAGGAATACGTCAGGGACAAGGGGCAGAGAGGAGGTTGCATGGCTAGAGTGAACAGGTTGAGTGGGGAGCATTGGAGATGGTGCTACAGAGATAGAGCGGGGTCATATTGTGCAAAAGCATATTAGCAATGTCGGAGATCTTTTTATCCCCAAAGCAAGGAGAAGTGTCTGAATGTTTTAAGGAGTTTGAGTGTGTTTCTTTATGAGGCATGTGTGTCTTTTTGGGTGTGTCCATGTAGTATTGTTATACCCATGGCATGTGCATCTCTGCCTACATCTGTGTTTCACTGAGCCTATGTGTTTGTGTGAGTGGCATAATCACATTAACCTATTTAACAAATACTTAGGCATTTAATAAGTGTTTATTACTGTTCTGTGTGCTAGAATGAGATCTGTGTAAGACATGCAAGATCTTTGATTTCATGGAAACATATTCTCATAGGAAAAGCCAAAAAAAATAGTTAAGAAATGATACAATGATATAGTGATACAATGTCGCGTAATGACATGTGTTATAAAGAACATTAAGTAGAGTAAAGGGATAAAGAATGACCAGCCATGTTGATCTTGAAAACCAAGGTTAGCAGATTAGCTATGGGACAATGTGGAGAAGAGCATTCCATCTTGGGAAGAGTAGGTGAAAGGCTTCAAGGAAGATATGGGCTTAGGGTGTTTAAAGAATAGTGAAAAGCCTATGGAAAAGATACCATGATAGGACAGGAGCCAATATGGGTTGGTAAAGGTAGTCTCGGCTTAGAACTAGAGGCCTTACCTGGCATATTTAAAAGTGTCTTCCCACCATGAAGCGTGGGTCACAGATTACGACTATCAGGAGGATAAAAGGGTAGAAGCAAGGATAGAAGGATAGTGGCTTGTGGAGGAGAATCAGATTCTAGACATACTTTTGAAGGGGGAACCAATAAGGCTTGCTGATGGATTAGCTGTAGGATGTGGGTAGGGTGAAGACAGGTAGAAAACTGATCTTTTTTAGGCCTGTGTAACTGGATAAATGGTGGGGTTATACACTGAAATGGAAAAGATGGAGAGAAGAATGGGTCTGAGGAGGGACAACTGAGTGGCTCAGTTGGTTAAGCATCCAACTCTTGGTTTGAGCTCAGGTCCTGGTCTCGGTTGTGAGATGGGCTGTGTATCTGGCTCTATGCTCAGCAGAGAGTCTGCTTGAGATTCTCTCCTTCTGCCCCTCCCCTAACTCGCACATGTGCTCTCTCTCTCTCTCTAAAATAAATAAATCTAGGAGTACCTGGTTGGCTCAGTCCCTTAAGCATCTGCCTTCATCTCAGATCATGATCCCAGGGCCCTGGGATCAAGTCCCACATCAGTCTCCATGCTCAGCAGAAAGCCTGCTTCTTAATCTGCCTCTGCAGCTCCCCTGTACTCCTCTCCCTGTTTGTGCATGCTCTCTCTCTCTCTTTCCTTCTCTCTCTCAACAAATAAGTAAAATCTTTAAAAATAAATAAAACTAAATAAATCTTCTTTAAAAAATAAGAATGGGTCTAAGGAGAAATTAAGTATTCTGTCATATTGTATGTGGGTATTTTATCATGTTAAAAGGCATTCAGGGGTGCCTGGGTGGCTCAATGGGTTAAGCCTCTGCCTTCGGCTCAGGTCATGAGCCCAGGGTCCTGGGATTGAGCCCCACATCGGGCTCTCTGCTCAGCAGGGAGCCTGCTTCCCCCACCCCCCACCGCCTGCCTCTCTGCCTACTTATGATGTTTGTCAAATAAATGAACAAAATCTTTAAAAATATAGGCATTCAGACACACCTTTGCGATATCCAAGTAGAGATTAGATTATGAAATTGTGAGTATGGTTTGCATTTAGAAAATATCACCCTGCCTTTGATATAGAACAGATTGTAAGGGAAGTGTTCTTCCTTCCCACCCTACTCTTAGTAACCATACTGTAGTCAGAGTGTGATTTAAATACACATACTTAAAGGAGGAGGTGGTAGAAGGCGGTGATGTAGTAATAGTGAGGAGTTCCAAACACAACTTGGGTTTCATAGTGGAGTGGTATTGGCTGCCAGCCAAACTAATTTGGTCCTGATTTCCTGATGGGGGAGGAAAATGAGACATCCTCCTCTTTCCATTCAGCTTCATAACTCCTTCACTGCACATCATGTGAGACTGCAGACTGTGGCATACAAGACTTCAGGTTAGATCCAACTAGACATGAGGTAGTTGATGTCATTTGGTATTGAGCAAACTGAGCATTTTGCTCCTACCCTCCTGATTAATAAAAAGTCTGCTGTCCAATATAACAGCCACTAGCCGCATACAGGTATTTAAATTTAATTTAGATCAAAATTAACTATTAAAAATTCAATTCTTCAGTAACATATTTGATGTGCTTGATAGCTGTGTGAGACAAGTGGCTACCATACTGGACAAGGCAGACACAGAATTGTTTCTATCGTCATAGAAAGTTCTTTGGACAGCTCTGGTGTTGAGAGAAATAAATTGGACAATAAGCAGATTTCAGTCTTTTCAGTTCAACTGTATGCCTACATTACATGCAAATGTTTCTTTTGCATGTAGAATCCTGTCTCGATTCATACCTAAGTGGGAGCTTATGACAGGTACTAACCAGTAACTTGAAACCATATATTCCTGTATTTTTACTATAGGGGTTTGACCTTTAAAGTACAAACTACACGCGCGCGCGCGCACACACACACACACACACACACACACACACACACACGTCATTTAATAAAACAACAAATCATTGCTTTTCCAAAGTAAGGCCTGGGAACATGGCTCCTGCATCAGTTCAAAGAAACACAATGAAAGCTAGAGCTGGTCAAAGCTTGTCCCTTCTAATAGGTTCTCAGAAATGTACTTTCTATTCCTTTTGTCCCAGTTTGATGAAGCTTTGCTACTACAGAAAATTATGTAAGTTGTAAACAAAGAGCTACATCATTATGAGCAGAACCTAATGTAATATCAGCCTTTAATGGTCTTTTATAAACCGTGTATGAACAGCAGTGCCTTACAGAAAACCAGCACAATTGATCTAAAGAAAACTCCTTCATTCTGCACACTAACTAGTACCAGAATAAAGAACACGCTGGCAAACAATGAATTGTATTGAAATAGAAAAATATGTGAAGCAAGGCTGCCAAATTATTTATCTTTCATTAAAGGAGAAAATCACACATAATTATCCCTGGTAAATGAGCATGTTTGTGAAAGTTTGCATTGGGCTCAGAAATAATAGCCATAAAAAATTCTCCATTTAATCAAGTTAAAATAACTGTCTGTTTTTATGTAAATTTTAGGAAAGGGACTTCTGAGCAAATGATGCATTGAAAAGGGAGCAAAAATAGCCGTCTGAGTTCTGCTTGATCATCAGTAGAGAAGAATCAACGTGGATTTTCACAGGCAAGTGGAGGAGCTCAGCCAGTGTGAAGGTAGGGTTCTATCCCTGTAACTTCATTACTAAGCAATTACAATGTGTAGCTTTATAATTCATTCATCAGCAAGTAACAGTCGAATGCGTTTTAGCTAGAGAGACTTGGAACCCCATGCCCAGAAAGGAAGCGGTTATGTAACACTTTGTGATTTTACTTATTTGTATTTGCGTGTGTGTGTGTGCATGTCTTGCAAAATTAAATAGGACATGCCAGACAAAGATCCCAAAGAAGAATTTGCATTTTAGCAAGGAGATAATATGCAGGTGTCATCTCGTTTTTGTAGTCAGGAGCAAAAGTCTCAGCCAACCAACCTGAGACCTTTCAAATTTTAGTACAGCATTGCTTTTGGTTCTAAAGATAAGCTTATGACTATTCAGGAAACAAGGGCATGCCAAATCAAGTTTCCTTTGCTGTTTCAGAGAAACTCCCAAGTCTTATTTGTTTAGTTTTTAGTTTTTATTTTTTTTTTTGTTAGGGGTAAACTGCTCAGTCTGTAAAATATTCCTGGCAGAAGTTCCGAGTAGACATCTCCTAATATTTTCATTGATGAAGCTTGTCACCCTAGAAAGAGTGAAAATAGATTCCCTGCCTTAGCTATTTTAGGAGAGACTTGGATTAGGATGGAAGATTTCTTGTTCTTCTAGTGTGATCTAGTGAAAATTTTCACAGACTCTGAGACTTAGAAATTCACCTTAGAAACAACCTGTCTGCCTCTGGTCACTGAATTCTTTTCTATTATTCATCCTTGCTTCAAGAAATACAAATTTTCACAAGTACTGTTGTGTTGGTTAATGAAGAAGCTACTTCCATCCTCTTCCCCTTCTAAACAGAGTTCCAGATGACCATTTTATAGACAGTATTTTTTTTAATAAGAAGACGTGGGTATTATTTTACAAAATCATATCTCAGGGTTCTATTTCATTCATGTAATTTATTTGACTTGGGAGATCTTTAGGACCTTTCTCCTGTTTTCACCACTGCTCAATTTATAGAGATCACCTGAGTTGATGGTCATGGCTAATAGGAGAGAGAATTTTGGGAGCCACATTGGTGCACTTTGACCTCTCACTTATTTTGCCTTCATAGATTCTTTAGATATACAGGTTCTCTTTCACTTTGCTGCCAAAGGTCTAAAAGTACTAATTACTAATACCAAAGATTAAGAAGTACAAATTTTTTCGTAGAACTGTAGAATGTCAGAGCTGGGGGGGTGGGACTGAAAGATAATCAAGTCTGTCTCCTTGTGTTCTAAAGACGAAGAAATGGTGATTTACACACAGATGGAATTTGTGAGTCTCAAAACTGAGTCCAAGGTCTTTTCTGGTTCCATATAAATTTGGGGAGGGTATGTGTTTTGGTGAGTGCTGTGAAGTGTGTAAACCTGGTGATTCACAGACATGTACCCCTAGGGATAAAAATATATGTTTATAAAAAATAAAAAATTATATTAAAAAAAAATGTTAAACAACTTGCCCCCCCCCCCAAAAAAAAAAAAACTGAGTCCAAGTTTTGGGTGTCTGAATTGGGTCCTCTTTGTCTGTATCCTCAACACCCCACCCCAGTGTGATTTTCCTGCAGTGTTTAGTGTCTGACTTAATTTCTCCCTTCTGGGTGGAGTTGCAGACATTACCCTGTGGGGTATGATGCTTTCCTTGTGTGCCCCGAACTCATCCCTGAGCCTTACTGGCCCTTTGTAAACTACCGCTCCCTAAAAGTATGGCAGCCCATTCCCTTCTATGAGCCTCTGTGACATCTGTTTTCCCAGCTATCATTTTCTTTCTTCTGTCTCTGTGCCTGGGAGTTTATCTGAAATCTGTTCTCAGGATAAACTAGTCAGACTATAAATTCCCCTTATAGGAATTTTGGACAGGAACAGCCTGACTTATCTTAGAACTTTGTCACATCAGAGAATTGGAAAATGTGCTTCATCTTCTCACAGGAGGTATCCCTCAGCATTTTTAGCAGGCAAAATAAATAAGTCTTTAGTGTTTCTCAGGCACTTTTTCTGCTTTCCCTTCTAACTTTTTAGTAAGTGATCCACTTCCTGGATTATCAGGAACATATAATATAGTAATAATAAGTCATAATGAGGACAAAGATTTGGAATGATTTTGGAAGATACCTCATGAATAGAACAAGAAGCCCAACTAGGACCTAGGATCTAAGAGTATCATAAGTATTGCTGGTAAAGATGGATTGGGTAATGCTCTTTGAACCATCTTCCACCTTGAATTGATCTTACCTTCTCAGAACGTGCCTGGCTACAAGCAGGAGTTGGAAAGCAGTGGGGCTTCCCGTCTCTGATCCATGAGGTGGGCAGTAGGAGAAGGGGCACAAACCTAAGGGAGGGCCCTCCTCCAAGAATTTACTTGGCCCCACCCACAGCTGTGCACTAATGGAATGAGGCTCCTCCTAGTTGTCCAGGTCAGGCAAGTCCCTCTTCTCAGGAGGAATGAATAAAACTCAAGAAGGAATGTCAACAAATTTATTTGGGGGTATTCAAGAGAGGTAGAAAATAATGGTGGAGCTATCTGCTGATGTGCAGAATCAGGGATATAGAAAGGAAATTTTTCTAAAAAAGAAAAAAATCTTTCTAAATACTACTTAGTAAAAACTGAAGGTGAAGAGAAGATAAGAAGTTTCTCTTTAGGTAGCATCTCTCATGCAATGTCAAAGTCTGTCTTTATGAGAGGTTTTAAACAAGGGAAGTGTCCAGGGCAATTTGTGTTTATTCTTATGGACAGGAGTGGATGCCATGCATGGATGCAATCTCTTAGTGCACAGTTTCAATGTCAGACCACATACCAGGTACATGAATGCAGGAAATTAGGGGTCATGTGTTTTTTTTAATTTTGAATTTATGCTTATGCTGGCAGAATTGAAGTAAGAGCTCCCCCCCCCAAAAAAAAATCATCCCCCTTCCCAGTAAAATGGACTCGGAAAAGCTGAGCTATCCAGCTGTGTCACTACATCAATCTTGAGTCAGTGTACTAAAACACGCACAACCTTCTTTTAAACAATGCTTGTATGGGCTTGCGTTTAAGTGCACCCACTGTGCTTACTTATCTGCTACTTTGAAAGGAGGTAGGCTGAGTGCTTGTCAGACTTTAAGGTGCATACAAATACCTAGGTGTCAACAGTCATGAAGAGGGTGTGGTTTTATCTTACTTTCAGGCCAAGAAGTTAACCTTGCCCAGTTTCATTTATGCTGCCAGAAGACATGAGGCTCATGGTCCAGAGACAAAAGAATTTATTACTCAGTATCTAGCAGACAGCATGAGGTTTATATTCACACTGGTTTCCCTTGCTCTTCAAGTCCTGTGGGGCAATGCAGAGCAGTCCAGGGGAGGCTGCTGCCTAGGCTCTGGGTTTGCATCAGCCCTGAGTAATGTGGGACGTAGGAAATTTTAATCTTTGGGAGAGATGCAAACGAATCTGTTCTACCATTGTTCTCAAGGGAGACATGACCTTTAGTAACCTCAATAGCAAACATATTTATCCCTCTACTCTGGAGGGAGATACCATCTCTGCCTTTCAAGCCTGTGTGCTGTACAGGGACCCTTGAAAACAAGAGCTCTCAATGCTTCTTCCCAGAAGAAATGACATATGAGATGCCCATAGAGAAAAATCTCCCAACACTAGGATCTTGTTTAAATAAAAATTCTAGTTCAGTTGGTGTGGGGTGGTTATCTGAAATTCTGCCTCGGTCACAAGCTCTCAGGTGATGTCAGTGATCAAAAGGCAGGAAAGTAGTGGGCATATTTTTTGGCCTCTCTAACCTAGCATTCAGTCTGGATTTTAATATGTAGGAGAAAAAAAAATCTGTCATGATGATGCCCTGGAACAAAACTAACTGATTCCTTTTGTCTCCTGAGGCATAATGGCATGCTACAAGTTAGCCATTCTCGTCCCTTCATCCAACCCTCACCCTCTCTGTCTCACATACGTTAAATAGCTGTACAGAAATCCTAACTAGACACACACACACACACATACACACACACACATACAAACACACACACAGACAGAGACACATGCACATAAAATAGCAGATTTAATGTAGTAAACTTAGAACATTGTAGAATGGCCATACATTTCCGCCATCATAAGAACTCTTCGTTATATGGGATTTAAGGAGAAAAATTTGTTCTGTGGGTAAAAGCATACTTTCCAGAGCCAAACTGTCAGACTGCCATCAAATGTGGATGCTGCCACTTAGTAGATTTGTGAACTTTGGCTAGTTACTAATCTTCTTTGTGACTTGGTCTCTGCATTTGAAAAATGAAAATGATATAATCAGTGTCAAGTGTGTGTGGAAGAAATGCTAACCCCTAATAATAGCTACAGAAATGTTTGTTACTAATATTGCTAGTTCCACTAATACTCCTTTTAGTTTGCTTTATTCCTTCAAACCTAATTATGAATAAATTGGCCAAAGAAAGTGGTCCTTTGCAGAGCAATACTAAAATTGAAGTTCATGATATTAAGAATTTGTTATCTGATAAATTAGAGTTCTCACTGATATCATGTTACTTTTTAAAAAAAAGATTTTATATATTTATTCGACAGACTGAGATCACAAGTGGGCAGAGAGGCAGGCAGAGAGAGAGAGGAGGAAGCAGGCTTCCTGCTGAGCAGAGAGCCTGAGCCCAAGGCAGAGGCTTAACCCACTGAGCCACCCAGGCACCCTATCATGTTACATTATTGAAGACCCAGCAACCACACACTTCTAGTCATTACAAAACTAAAATAATGCTCTATACTACATAAATTGGCAATATATTCCTTATACAAAATATCACAGTCCATATATGTAATTAATGTACCTTCAGTATCGTACCTTAAGTTTAATGCTTTAAAGTACCATAATGCTTTAAAGTACACATACATATAATACATATGATTATTCTGTCATAACATTTATCTAAAGTTAATATACTATTGGCTTGAATAAACATTTAATATTTTTACAGTCCCTTAATTTTCTGTACAATTCATTTCAGTTTAACAAATTCAAATGAACGTCTCTTACTTGGCAGTTGTATTACTAGGCACTAGGGACATAGAAAGAGTTAAGATCTAGCCGTTAATGACCTCACACCCTAATGGACAGAAAAAGTGCATATTATAATATGATTATTTAATAAATATATCTATAACATAATAACTCTCAGAACCCTAGGCCAAGATTAATAACTTTTGGTTTCCTAAATCATGAAGTACATCAGGATTTGAAATAACTGTGGCTCTTCTTTTCTCTCCAAGACATTCTCTGAAGGAAGTACGCCTTTCCTTTTTGCTATTTGCTCTATACAGGGTATAAACGAATCATTCATTCATTTACAGTAACATGTTAAGTATTCTACCATGTGCCAGGTATCTAGAGGATGTACCCCCCCCACATAAATACATAAATTGTGGTTTATGCCCTCAAAGAACCACAATGTACAGGCAAGGAATACAAAGAAACGATAGGTTGCAATGATGTTTGATGTGTCAATGATCAAGGTAATGCCAAGGTGGCAAGGGACATATGTCTTTTGGACCATGGAGAGGCCTGTTGCTGTTCTTTCCTTTTATTTTATTTTTGAGGTATGAGAGTGATTGAAAATATATTTGCCTCTATTATCTATTTTTATTTTATTTTCAGTAGCTGTTTATTTCTGCCTATTGCTCCCTTCAGTTTCTGCTGCATTATTTCTCTTTTCTGACTTATTTCCAAGGTTTTTATCTTGATGGCACTGCAGTGTCATTGAAAGATTTAATAAAAGAGACAGGGATAGCGTTTATTGGTAGACATGACCTTTTGGTAATTTATCATTAGTTTATCATGTTTTTCTGTACTCTGAATGAATGCTTGTCTCAAAAAACATGATGAAATACAGAAGCAGAGAGTAAGAAACCAAGCCCCCTCCTGTTTAACACCCCCCAGTCCCACTCTCCACATGAAAGCATTTTACATTTTTTGTGTTTGTTTCAAGAATTTTTATAAGCATAATCAAGAATCTATACCAAGAGATATAAGTATATAAAGCGGAATACTAACTTTTTAGTACCAATGGATTGCTTTTTCTGTTAAATGGAACCTAAGGTTTCCTTTATCACTACACATAAATTTAACTCATTCTTTTTTAAAAAAACATGCATTACTTATAAACACCAGTGATCTGTACAGAAATATTGCATGTTTGTCAGTGTTTTATTGGATGAATTTTTGGAAGTGATATTGAGGTTCAAAGAATATGTGCATTTAACATTTTATTAGATTCCACGAAAATATCTTCCAAAAAGATAGTGCCAATTTATACTCCCAATAAAAATGTTATGAAAGTTCTACACTTTCCACACATGCTTACAACACTGTATTTTACTAAACTGAAAGACAAATATGGGTATCACCATTGTTGATGTGCAAGGATGTGTGTGTTGGGGGGGGGGGTGTTGCCTGTTCATATCCTTAACGTACTTTTTAAGTGAAATTGTTTGGGTTTGGACTGGCCTATGGTCCTTCAAAAACCCATAGATGCTTTAGGGGATGAAATTAAGTTTTTCAGATGAGGAGATTTAAAGTAGAATACTTCGGTAAGAAATAAAGGAGAAGCCACACAAGTTTATAGCTCTACATAATGGCAGCATACTTTCACTTTTGCCAGACTGTTAAGGTCCCACTCATTCAGTCAAGAATGTATTTTAAAAAAAGTAATAAAGTTGAAACTCATTTTCCATTTAAAGCTTAATAGGATACTCTTTTTCACCTTTTGAGTACTTTCTATTTAGGTATTTAGACTTATTTCTTTGTATCCACGTGTGTAGCTTCCCTGCTGAGCTATATAAGATCAGCAAAACTCATTGAGGATATTTAAAGATATTGAGGCTTGTGACCTCAGGACATATGAATAGATCATGTTTATATATCCTAGTTTTGGATAACTATCTCTCTTCCAAAATAAAATTCTGCATTTTTCAAATTTGTTAAAGTAGATAATTCAAGGATATTAACAAGTTTCAGTAAAAATATGCTTGTTCATATGTGTTCATTTAAATATATTGAACAATGTAAACTGTTTTAGAGACAATAGCATATTATATAACTATAAACATTATGTTTAGTGATTATCACATAAAGACAGATATAAATAGTTACAGTAAAACTGTGGGTAATGTTATTCTGGAATATTTGGCAGAGATGAATTTAAACTGAGAATTTTAGTGCAAATTAACTAATTAGAAAATAACTTTTACAACATATATTTAGAATTAAAATGTTGTCTTTTAAGAAATTTAGCTTGACTTAGTATTTTGCAGAACAGCTATTTTAGACACTGCCTTCATTGATTGTTATAATCCTCTCTTTAAATGTACCAAATACACATATTGTTTTGAAGTTCTCAAAAGAAATTTACTAGAATCTATTATATGAATCTTCCTGTATAGAGAGATATTTCTGCTCTACCATTAGTAAGCTTATCTTAACTTGCTACTGGAGAAATGATATTAGTTTAAACTCTAAGCCACTTGAGGGCAGAGGTTTTGTCTATTTTTTCTTATTTCCTCAGCAACTATACTTAGTACTTCGGAGCTTAATAAATCTGTTGAATGAAAAAAAAAGAATAGAAAAGAAAAAGAAGAAAAATCACGATGATAATTATTTGAATCTATTTGAAAAAATAGATAATCTATTTGACTCTATTTGGAAAAATGATTCACATCATCAGAATACGATTCCCTTTAATGAAATAAACAATCAGATTTTTGCAAGGGCACCATTATTTTTAAAGAAGAGAGATCATATACTAAATATAGATTTTATAGTAATGGCAACAGATTAGATACATGCATTTCATTTTCAATGTTTCTTTGAAAACATTTTTTAATACAAATTTAGATAAGTAAAAGAAACACCTGCTTTTTTCTTATTCCTCTTTTAAAATGCATTCTGTCTTATGAAAAACAGAATGTGTCTTGAGCTGACTGATGCAGAAATGATTTTGATGGTTTATATCAATAAATGAAGAGAACTCTGGCATCTCAATTTTTAATTGTGTAACAGACAATACTATAATCGAAACTGAGAAATACCACTCTGTCACTGAGTAGAGTCAGAAAATTATTTTCATCCTCATTTGTCTTCATTAGTTTACATAGTACAAAAGACTTATTCTGAGTTTGGAGACACACATAATCTCAAGGTAACTATAAGACACCAGATATTAATTCTGGTGCATGTTCTTTGACTGTTTTTTTTTTTTTTTAATTAATTTTTTATTTTTTATAAACATATATTTTTATCCCCAGGGGTACAGGTCTGTGAATCACCAGGTTTACACACTTCACAGCACTCACCAAAGCACATACCCTCCCAAATATCCATAATCCCACCCCCTTCTCCCAAACCCCCTCCCCCCAGCTACCCTCAGTTTGTTTTGTGAGATTAAGAGTCACTTATGGTTTGTCTCCCTCCCAATCCCATCTTGTTTCATTGATTCTTCTCCTACCCACTTTGTTCTTTGACTGTTTTTGAGTTAGAAGCCTTAGAGATGCAGTGTAAAAGGGTATGGTGCTTTAGATGAATACCTCTCAAATTTTCAGTTATTTATAAATCATCACCCGAGAGTAGCTTGAGAGGGGCAGAGTTGAGATTATTTAATTCTGACAAACTTTAAAGAGATGCTGATGCTGTCACGTTGTGAAATACACTTTGAGTTGCATAGCTGTGGATCACTTTTTACACTGGAGCCCAACTGTGTATTCTAATACTTGCCCAAATAGGAACCTGGATAAATTAGACCATGCTTCGTTTTCTAATCTGAAAAATGAATGTATTTCCTTCATAGAGCTATTGTAAGGATTACATGAATGAATATAAAAAAATTCTTTTAATAGTCCTTGAGAGATCTTAAATAGTTTAAGTACATTTGAAAATCTAATTGGTTTTAATAAGCAATTCATGAATTGGGCAACATCCCATCTAGCAAGCAGAAGGGAGCTCAGAGAAGTTGTACAAAATGGAAGATTCTGAAGGAAGGAAGGTGGGGCAAGAAGTTACTAACAAAAGAAAAGGAAGGATTGTTTCCGGAAAGATCAACTTCCCTTAGAGGGAGGGCAGGGAGTCTCTTTAGGTGGATTATATCATCTTCTTTGAGGGATGGAGAGGGCCCATGCAACACATTACCTCGCAGGTGCTGACCAGAAAATTTTAGATTGACTGGTTTTGAAAGTCCACTCCTTAACTATAGTTAAGTCTTGTTTGTTGTCCTGGAAGCAAGTAACTCTACCTTGTGCCTTGCGACTTTCTTTTTAACACAAGTTGTAGAAATTCTTGCAGCTGTTTTAATTTTTATTTATTCCTAAGTGAGCAATAATATGTTATCAGATACAGAAATCATCATCAGAGACTTGAGAAATAATCTCAGGGATGTTTTACAGTGTAAGCATTCAGATTGGTTACCTGACAGAAGAAACAGCGTTTGTTAGTTTCCTGGTATGCATACTGGTGTTTTGTGCCGCCATGCCCTATAATTGATCTTTTAACTATACCAGTGTCTCTACAGATGTATAAAAAACATTTTTTTAAGACAAATAATACTTTGTCCGCTACAAAGCCCCGATTTCCTTCCCCCATGACATCCTAGCAATTTGCTATCATGCTGTTATTTGCTACAATAGCAATGCATGGCTACCCTCAAAAGAACAAGCAATGTGTCTTCCACTGAATTTTCTTTGCACAAGATGGAGAGAGAAAAAAAGAGAAAAAGATGGTTGGAATTCAACTCCAACTTCCTGCAGCTCATGCATTGATGGCCTTTGCTAGCAGGAATGTTGTTGAACATGAATGAAGCATGCATGGGAAGATAGAAAAAGTGGCTTAGGAAAAACATAACTCCTTTGCAGCCAGATGCTATTTTGGCTAAGGGATATATCATGTCACTGTTGGAAAAAGCATTTGTGTTCAAGTGCCTGAATAAATCTAAAGACCATATAGAACAAAAGCTACTTAAAAAAAAAAAAAAAAAAAAAAAAAAAAAAAAAAACCCTTTGTAACAGCAACTGGTGTTGCTCTCCAGAAGGGATTATTGTAGCTGTTCCTATCCTAGGAATTTTTCTTTTTTATAGCCTGGATAATGATTTAACAGTTACTAAATAATTATTCTGGGTCAGGTACTATAGTTGTCATTGAGGGAGCTACAGATACAGATAAAGCAAAGTCCTCTTACCAGGAACTCATAATCTAGGAGAAAGTAGAAGGTTGGTCACATATAGTTAAATCCAAAGGATCTACAATGAGCTCTGTATTAGAAATGAAAGGTTATTTGTATTTTGAGAAAGAAGACATTCCTGTCAGGGGATTCTCCTTGAAAGGAAGTGAGACTTACACCCTGCCAAGAAGATTAAAAAGGATTTTTTAAACATTATTTTTATTAACATAATATGTATTATTTGCCCCAGGGGTATAGGTCTGTGAATCATCAGGCTTACACACTTCACAGCACTCACTATATCATATACCCTTCTCAATGTCCATAATACAACCACCCTGTCCATATCCCCCCAGCAACCCTGTTTGTTTTGTGAGATTGAGTCTTTTATGGCTTGTCTCCCTCCCAATCCCATCTTGTTTCATTTTTTCCTTACCTCCCTCCAAAACCCCCAACTCTGCCTCTCAAATTCCTCATATCAGAGAGCTCATATGATAATGGTCTTTCTCTGATTGACTTATTTCACTTAGCATAATACCCTCTAGTTCCATCCACATCGTTGCAAATGGCAAGATTTCATTTCTTTTCATGGCTGCACAGTATTCCATTATGTGTGTGTGTGTGTGTGTGTGTATATCTCACAACTTCTTTATCCATTCATCTGTTGATGGAAATCTAGGTTCTTTCCATAGTTGGGCTATCGTGGACATTGCTGCTATAAACATTAAGGTGCATGTGCCCTTTCAGACCACTACATTTTTTATCTTTAGGGTAAATACCCAGTAGTACGATGGTGGGTCATATGGTAGCTCTATTTTCAATTTTTTGAGAAACCTCCTTGCTGTTTTCAAGAGTGGCTGCACCAGCTTGCATTCCCACCAACAGTGTAGGAGGGGTCCCCTTTCTTGCATCCCCTCCAACATCCAACATTCCTGACTTGTTAATTTTAGCAATTCTGACTGTTAATGAGGTATCTCATTGTGGTTTTGATTTGTATTTCCCTGATGCCAAGTGATGTGGAGCACTTTTTCATGTGTCTGTTGGCATCTGATGTCGTCTTTGCAGAAATGTCTGTTCATGTCCTCTGCCCATTTCTTGATTGGATTATTTGTTCTTTGGGTGTTGACTTCGATAAGTTCTTTGTAGATTTTGGATACTAGCCCTTTATCGATATGTCATTTGTGAATATCTTCATCCATTCTGTCAGTTGTCTTTGGTTTTGTTTACTATTTCCTTTGCTGTACAAAAGCTTTTGATCTTGATGAAGTCCCAATAGTTCCTTTTTGTCATTACTTCCCTTGCCCTTGGCGACATTTCTAGGAAAAAGTTGCTGCAGCTGAGGTTGAAGAGGTTGCCGCCTGTGTTCTCCTCAAGGATTTTGATGAATTCCTGTCTCACATTGAGGTCCTTCATCCATTTTGAGTCTATTTTTATGAGTGGTATATGGAAATGGTCCAGTTTCATTCTTCTGCATGTGGCTGTCCAATTTTTCCAACACCATTTGTTGAAGAGACTTTTTCCAGTGGACATTCTTTCCTGCTTTGTTGAAGATTAGTTGACCATAGAGTTGAGGGTCTATTTCTGGGTTCCCTATTCTGTTCTTTTGATCTATGTGTCTGTTTTTGTGCCTGTATGACACTGTCTTGATGCTGACAGTATTGTAATAGAACTTGAGGTTTGGACTGGTGATGCCACCAACCTTGGCTTTCTTTTTCAACATTCCTCTGGCTATTTGGGGTCTTTTCTGATTCCATATAAATTTTAGGATTATTTATTCTGTTTCTTTTAAAAAATTGATGCAATTTTGATAGGAATTGCATTAAATGTGTAGATTGCTTTAGATAACATAGACCTTTTCACAATATTTGTTCTTCCAATTCATGACCATGGAACATTTGTCCATTTCTTTGTGTCTTCCTTAATTTTTTTAAAAAGATTTTATTTATTTATTTGACAGAGAGAGACACAGTGAAAGAGGAAACACAAGCAGGGGTAATGGTTGAGGGAGAAGAAGGCTTCCCACTGAGCAGGGAGCCAGGCATGGGTTTTGATCCCAGGACCCTAGAATCATGACCTGAGCTGAAAGCAGACGCCTAATGACTGAGCCACCTAGGCGCCCCATCTTCCTTAATTTCTTTCATGAGTACTTTATAGTTTTCTGAGTACAGATTCTTTGCCTCTTTGGTTAGGTTTATTCGTAGGTATCTTATGGTTTTGGGTGCAATTGTAAATGGGATTGACTCCTTAATTTTTCTTTCTTCTGTCTTGCTGTTGGTGTATAGAAATGCAACTGATTTCTATGCGTTGATTTTATATCCCGACACTTTCCTGAATTCATGTATGAGTTCTAGCAGTTTTGGAGTAGAGTCTTTTGGGTTTTCCACATAAAGTATTATATCACCTGCAAAGAGTGAGAGTTTGACTTCTTCTTTGCTTATTTGGATGACTTTTATTTATTTTTGTTGTCTGATTGCCAAGGCTAGGACTTCTAGTATTATGTTGAATAGCAGTGGTGATAGTGGACATCCTTTCCGTGTTCCTGACCTTAGAGTAAAAGCTCTCAGTTTTTCTCCTTTGAGAATGATATTTGCTGTGGGATTTTCATAGATGGCTTTGATGATATTGATATATGTACCCTCTATCCATACACATTGAAGAGTTTTGACCAGGAAAGGATGCTGTACTTTGTCAAATGCTTTTTCAGCATCTATTGAGAGTATCATATGATTCTTATTTTTTCTTTTGTTAGCGTATTGTATCATATTGATTGATTTGCAGATGTGGAATCAACCTTGCAGCCTAGGAATAAATCCCATTTGGTTGTGGTGTATAATCCTTTTAATGTACTGTTGGATCCTATTGGCTAGTATTTTGGTGAGAAATTTTGCACGTGTGTTCATCAAGGATATTGGTCTATAATTTTCCTTTTTGATGTGGTCTTTGTCTGGTTTTGGGATCAAGGTAATGCTGGCCTCATAAAATTATTTGGAAGTTTTCCTTCCACTTCTATTTTTTGGAACAGTTTCAGGAGAATAGGTATTAATTCTTCTTTAAATGCTTGGTAGAATTCCTTGGCCCTGAGCTCTTGTTTGTTGGGAAATTTTTGATGACTGCTTCAATCTCCTTACTGGTTATGGGTCTGTTCAGGTTTTCTGTTTCTTCTTGATTCAGTTTTGGTAGTTTATTCATCTTTAGGAATGCATCCATTTCTTCCAGATTGTCAAATTTGCTGGCTTATCATTGCTCATAATATGTTCTTATAACTGTTTGTATTTCTTTGGTACTGGTTGTGATCTCTCCTTTTTCATTCTGGACTTTATTAATTTGGGTCCCTTCTCTTTTCTTTTTGATAAGGCTGGCCAGGGGTTTATCAATCTTATTAATTCTTTTTTGAAAGAATTAATTCTTTGGAAAGAATTCTTTGGAACCAGCTCCTAGTTTCGTTGATCTGTTCTACTATTCTTTGGGTTTCTATTTCATTGGTTTCTGCTGTGATCTTTATGATTTCTCTTCTGCTGGGTTTAGGCTTTCATTGCTGTCTTACTTCAGGTCCTTTAGGTGTAGGGTTAGGTCATGTACTTGAGACCTTTCTTGTTTCTTGAGAAAGCCTTGTTTGGCTATATACTTTCCTCTCAAGACTGCCTTTGCTGTGTCCCACAGATTTTGAACAGCTGTGTTTTCATTTTCATTTGTTTCCATGATTTTTTTCAATTCTTCTTTAATTTCCTGGTTCCATTCATTCTTTAGTAGGATCCTCTTTAGACTCCATTTTTTTAAGTTCTTTCCAACTTTTCTCATGTGGTTGAGTTCTACCTTCAGAGCATTGTGGTCTCAAAATATGCAGGGAATGATCCAGTATTTTGTTACTGGTTGAGACCTGATTTGTGACCCAGGATGTGATCTCTTCTGGAGAATGTTCCATGTGCACTAGAGAAGAATGTGTATTCTGTTGCTTTGGGATGGAATGTTCTGAATATATCTGTGATGTCCATCTGGTCCAGTGTGTCATTTAAGGCCTTTATTTCCTTGTTGATCTTTTGCTTGGATGATCTGTTCATTTCAGTGAGGAGGGCTGTAAAGTCCCCTACTATTATTGTAGATGTGTTTCTTTGATTTTGTTATTAATTGGTTTATATAATTGGCTACTCCTATGTTAGGGGCATAGATATTTAAAATTGTTAGGTCTTCTTGTTGGACAGACCCTTTCAGCATGATATAGTGTCCTTCCTCATCTCTTATTATAGTCTTTGGCTTAAAACCTATTTTATCTGATAGAAGGATTGTGACCCCAGCTTTCTTTCGATGTCCATTAGCATGGTAAATGGTTTTCCACCTCCTCCCTTTAAATCTGGTGGTGTCTTAGGGTCTAAAGTAAGTTTCTTACAGATGGCATATCAATGGGTCTTGTTATTTTATCCATTCTGATACTCTGAGTCTTTTGATTGGGGCATTTAGCCCATTTCTGGTTTTCCACCTCCTCCCTTTAAATCTGGTGGTGTCTTAGGGTCTAAAGTAAGTTTCTTACAGATGGCATATCAATGGGTCTTGTTATTTTATCCATTCTGATACTCTGAGTCTTTTGATTGGGGCATTTAGCCCATTTCCATTCAGGGTAACTATTGAAAGTATTGAATTTTGGGGCACCTGGGTGGTTCAGTGGGTTAAAGCCTCTGCCTTGGGCTCAGGTCATGATCCCAGGGTCCTGGGATTGAGCCCCGCATCGGGCTCTCTGCTCAGCGGGGAGCCCGCTTCCCCCTCTCTCTGCCTGTCTCTCTGCCTACTTGTGATCTCTCTCTCGCGCGCTCTCTCTCTCTCTCTCTCTCTGTCAAATAAATAAATAAATAAATAAATAAAATCTTAAAAAATAAAAAAAAAAGAAAGATTTGAATTTTGTGCCAGTGTATTGCCTGTACGGTTACTGTTACTATATATTGTCTCTGTTCCTTTCTGATCTACTACTTTTAGTCTCTCTCTTTGCTTAGAGGACCCCTTTCAATATTTGCTCTAGGGCTGGTTTGGTGTTTACAAATTCTTTTAATATTTGTTTTTCCTGGAAGCTTTTTATCTTTCCTTCTATTTTCAGTGATAGTCTGGCTGGATATAGAATTCTTGGTTGCATATTTTTCTCATTTAGTGTTCTGAATATATCATGCCAGTTCTTTTTGGCCTGCCAGGTCTCTGCAGATAAGTCTACTATCAGTCTAATATTTCTACCATTGTATGTTACAGACATCTTGTCCTGAGCTGCTTTCAGGATTTTCTCTTTGTCACTAAGACCTGTATGTTTTACTCTTTGATGATGGGGTGTGGACCTATTTTTATTGATTTTGAGAAGAACTGGATTTTGATACTTGTTCCCTTTGCCATATTAGGGAAATTTTCTACTATAATTCACTCTAATATACCTTCTGCCCCTCTCTCTCTTTCTTCTTCTTCTGAATCCCAATTATTCTAATTTTGTTTCGTCTTACAGTGTCACTTAACTCAAATTCTTCCCTTGTGGTCCAGTAGTAGTTTGTCTCTCTTTTGCTCAGCTTCTTTATTCTCTGTCATTTGGTCTTCTATATCCCTAATTCTCTCTTCTGCCTCATTTATCCTAGTAGTAAGAGCCTCCATTTTTTATTGCACCTCATTAATAACTTTTTTAAAATTTCAACTTGGTTAGATTTTAGTTATTTTATTTCTCCAGAAAGGGATTTTATTTTTCTGGGAAGGGTTTCTCTGATATCCTCCATACCTTTTTCGAGACCAGCTAGCTCCTTGATAATTGTTATTTTGAACTTTAGTTCTGACATATTACCAATGTCGGTATTTATTAGGTCCCTTCCATTGGTACTGCCTGTTGTTCATTTTTTGTGTGTGGTGAGATTTTTGGCCTTGTCATTTTATCCAGATAAGAATATATGAATGAGAGAATAAAATACTAAAAAGGTGACAAGGACCCCAGAAAAATGTATGCTAACCAAAATGGAAGAGACCCAGACCCAAGGGGAGAAGAAAGGGAGAAAAAAAGTTTTTTTAAAAAATGTGTGTGTATATATATATATATATACATATACATATGTATATATATATACACACACACAGAGAATATATATACACACACACACACACATATATATATACACACACATACATACATATATAAAATACATGTGTGTGTGTGTGTATATATATATACGTGTGTGTGTGTATTATATATATATGAAATCAGAATTGTACTTCCTGGACATGGCAATGATGAGTTGGTGGATCTAGGACAAAGATAAGTGGAAAGACAAGAGAAAAAACCAGGATACTCTTTGGCTGGAGGCCTCTTCCTGCTTGATGATGTGTCAGAAGTCTGAGATGAAATAACCCCAGTTACTACATAAATCTACCGTCCATGTAACCTAGATGTCATAGCCATTCAATTCTATGATTAAAATCTCTTTTCCCCACTTGTCAGCACCATAGACTAAATAAGTAGCCACAGGAACTATGGTGTGAGTGCTGTGTGAGAAAGAGTTATGCTATTCAGAACACAGACAGAAACTTGACTTTTGGCCAGATCTCAAGAATGTACAAACATTGACTTTGACACAACACATTGTGTTTCTAATGATAAGAACTGCAAGGGAAATTATTTCAATTGACCAAAATGGTGGAAGCCAGAGGGAAGATTGAAAACAAATAGAATGGTGAAAAGATAAAAAAAAAAAAAATTAAGGAACAGGTTTTTTTTGTTTGTTTGTTTTTGTTTTTTTGTATTATGAACCCAATATTAACATTAAGTATAGAAATATTTGTTTACTCTCTACAAAAAAGAAAAAAAAAGTTTGTTCTAAGTTTGGAGCACTACATCAAAAACTAATGATGTACCGTATGGTGACTAACATAACATAATAAAAAAAAAAAGGAAAAATACTAATTTAGGATCAGAGAGATTATCAGTGAAATATATATAATTGCCAAAAACATTCAGGTTTATCTTCCAGTTAGTCCTCAAAACAATTCTATTTCATGGTTGTAATTGTCTTTGTATTTATGGATGGGAGACAGTCCAGAGAGATAATTTTTTTTCAGTTAGAAAGCAGCAGAGCTGAAGCAAGAACCCAACCCCTATGGGGATGTAAATCCCATCCTTAAAGTCTTCACTAATATTACTGCAAGTTCCATTAACTTAGTTTACAAAAGAATAACAAAACAGGGTTCTTTCAGTCAATGAATTTGAAGTCAGAATACCCAAGTTTATGTTCAGCCTCTGCTCTTGAACTAACTTGGTATGATCATATATGAATTGCTGATTATTCTTGGACTTCGTTGTAAGATGGTGGTACTTGTTTCCTGCCTTGCAATTGTTGCTAGAGTAATGGAAAAATCTCGACATGCTATAAAATCACCTTGCAGTCTTGTTGCAGTGTATAAGGCGTGCTGAATATTCGATCACTTAATATCTATTTTTAGTAATTAACTAAGCATTAATGATGATGGCTATAATATTAGTTGGACTCTGTGAGCCTTACAGTTCACTCTTGGCATGTTCCTCTTAGTTTTTGTGTTTAAATGAACATGATTATTTTCATCTGTCCATCATATATACATTGTCAGCTTAGAAGTAGGAAACCAACTATAAATTGTACCTAAGATGCAGGTTAGGATAATGGCAAATATTTGGGTTTTAAGTTCCGTACACCTGGTTCGATCTTCCACCTAGACACCCCTACCTCAGCCATGGCTTTATGTATGGATACAAATTACTTAACTTGATATATTTCCATAATTTAAAAATATTTAATATTTTATATTAAATTTTATAATATTTAGTATTAATATTAAGAAGTTGTGTTTAACATTATGAGAATCTGATATCCTGGCAAATATCTAGTGCCCAGTGTAAGACAGATATTATTGTGGTAATTAAATGAATTTTTCATTTGGTTCCTTTGTGTAGATGAAAACTTCACAGTGACATAGGAAAGGAGATAGTTTTGGCAAAGAATCATTTATTTTCCTTCTGAAACAATAAAGATGATCACCAGGGCCGAAAAAAATATCACAAAATCCACACTCCCACGTTATTTCTCTCAGTCTTCAGGGAGTGCTGGGGATCATGAAATTATATACTTACAAGGAAATGGTCAGCAAGCTCCTGTGATTGAAGTCCTTACTGTAAAACCCTCTTATATTCAGGTATACAAGATGATAAGATGTTATTGCTCATTGTCTATTAAACTCAGATGTACTTAGGAAGTTTGTATATTGGTTAATTTGTAATCTCTAATGGCATTCATACTCAAAAATAATGTGAAAGGGAGCAATTAACAATAAAACTATAACAGAAGATAATCATCCTTTGATGATTGCTCATCAAAACAATCAGGGTCTGAGAATCCTCAGCTGAATAGTCTGAGGTCAGACCACTCAGTTTCATTCCGGCTTTTTCTGTGCTAGCTGCATGAAGTAGGACCATTTGTCTTAAGACTTCAGCTTTTTCATCAGGTTAAAATTAACAAAATATTCTAATAGCTGCCTCCCATGTTTGTAAAGATTAATAAGATCATTTATGTGAAGTCCATCTTACAATGGCCAACACCGAATAATTATGTCAAAGGCCATTACCTCTGCTGTGGTATGGGGTATGAACCATCATTGTGGGGCCTGCTGTCCTGTCAAGGACCAGACTGACTCTGCTCTGACTTCAATATTCCTTCCTGCGTGATTCAAAGAGGTTGGCTTCTTTGCCATTTTAAAAATCTTTCTTTCCAAAATAGACTAGAGTCCATCCTGGTTATTTGAAATTTCTGGTTCTTGGGTGGCAAACAGATGACAGCTTTCTAGTTCGGTTTCTAAATGTCTCAGGGTTTTTGTTTTTGTTGTTGTTGTTGTTGTTTGTTTGTTTGTTTGTTTTCAGTAACAAATTTAGGATATTTAACTAATGGAACCCAGTTTATAAAAGCAACATCAACCTAGCTTTTGAGATGGACCTTTAAATTTTCACCTCTGGTTTCTCTGCATGCCAGAGTGCATACTCCTCTGGGCAGATCTCATTTTCCTTTGACAATCTGAAGGCATAAATTGGCAAGCTGCTTTCCAAAATTTTGCTTCATCACACTTAATACTTTTTGGAATCATACTAAACTATTGGCTTCAGTGATTTCCTCTGGGACCTAGATCCATGGGCTAACTTGGCTTTATGCAGAGAAGTATTTCTTTTTATCTGTTCTTAATTTCTTGCTTTTTAATGCTCTTGTGTTTTCTTAAAAATGGAGCATCTAATTTATATTCTCTGTACCACTGATTCATCCTGTAATGAAACCTCGATGTGACTGAAGGGACATAAGCATATGTTGATAATCCTCATTACTCTTAATGTTGATATTCTATCAAAGTATTAAGAAGACATATGAAAATAGCATATTCTATAGTTTATTCATAAATTGAACACCAGAGGCTCATTGGTAAGTTTGTTATTTGGTATATGGGATGGAATTTTCATAATGAAGATTTAAGAAATAATGATTAAATAGAGTTTAGTTGAATTAAACACATGTTTATGTCTGTATCAGGCTCTGTGTCCTGTTCACTATTTTGAGTACATAATCTCTGATGCCATGAAATCTACAATATACCTGTTAATAATAATACATATAATAGCTATCATTGACTGAGAATTTAGGCTAAATACTCTTCTAAACATTATATGTACATTATCTCATTTATCCTTCCCAAGTGACTGGTAAAGTAGATACAGTTGTTACACTTATTTATTAACAAAGAACCAAGGCTTAGAGATACTTTGAGTCTTGCCTGAATTCAGAAAGCCAAAGAGTGGCAGCCTCCTTATTTGAAACCAGGCCTGCCATACCTCAAAATTCATAATTTTTTTTCATCTTACTACATTTAAGTGGTACTGTTTATGTCTTATGTTCCCACTTACAAACAGCACTATTGGTTACGTGGATATATGTAGGCTAAGTGGTTAAGTAACTAATTACTATGGGCATTATTACTTTCTTTAACCATGTCCTTCAGAATGTCAGTAGCATATCAACCCCATATTGTAGAAGTCAGCAAGGGTTCCTTCCAGCCTTGGACCTAAAAATAAGTCTGCTGACCTCAGTACCAATAGTGATGGCAAGAACAGGCATGCCAGTGGAAGGGGGCAAGGTGTTGATGTTCCATTTAAATTACCCCTTGCTCTGAAAGGAGGCTTGCCCTGTGCATACAAATAGATGGAAGGAGTCTGAGCCCCCAGATGTTGACCGTGTCCCTCTTGCTCTATACTGAGATTAAATTGGAATTTTAGGATGGAAAATATGAATGGGAAAGGATTTTAAGGAAGAAAAATCTAACCAAAGAAAGACTATAATGGACAGAAATTATGAGACTAGAGGAGGAATTTCTGAAAAGAACAACAAATGTTAAAGTAAAACAACAACAAAACTTTCCTAAAAATATCCCCCAGTCTGATGGATCTGTGTTTTTTATAGAGAAGACATTGGCACTGCAGTTAAAAATCTCATGGCTTTCTGATTTTGACTCAGGTTTAAGGTGTTTAAAGATGAGAAGACCAGCATGATGGGACAGATTCTAAAAGACTTCACATACATAAGGTGGCGTGGTAAATAGAATCTTCGGGCTAAGGAGTGCTTTACACCTTTGTGCTAGAAACTTCAGGAATTGAACAGGATAGAAGTATTTTCCAGACAAAGCTTGATAACTGCACACATGTTAAAGCAACAGAACAAATAAAATATTTTCCTGATATGGTATGAATAGGCTAATCTGTGGAACCTTTTATTTATGTCTGAATTATACAAACCTATGATACTGTCATTAGAAATTGAATAATTACCAAAACATAAAAGCTGCATCATGATTAAAACATGAAATATAGAGGATGTTTATCAGAAAATTACCCAGGTCTCTTTGAACTTATAATTCCACAAGAATAGATTTCTTCTGAGATTACCTCCTGGGGAAAGCATGACTGTCTAATCATAATGAAAGTCTTCCTTCCTATGTTTATGCAAGTGACTGATGTGGTTTTCAGAAAATCAGACAGTTCAGAAGCTGTGAAAAGACAAAAATAAATAGTAAATTTGTAAAATGTCCTAAATGATTTTAACTTTATTTTTTTAAAAAGATCAGTGTCTGAGTTTGAAGTAGTTTTACACACATTCTTTTTGTTGTTGTTGTAATGCTTTGTGTTAATCTAGCATAAATAAACTCTATGAAAGAAAAGACAGTTTAATGAGAACATGTTTTAAATAAATAACTCATTTGGTGGAAGTATTTAAACATTTGAAAACCCTGAGTCCAGACTAGTTAGTTAGGTGTGTCCCTGCAAAATTGTTTCAGAGAGTATAAAACTCATGGGATTGCAAAATTGGGAAATCTTGGAGATTATTCCAAGCTGCTTGTTTTTATAAACAAGAAAACTGAAATGAGGAGTTATGACGTACTCTGATAATAGAAATGGGCAGAATTGGTCTAGAGGCCATTGTGTATAAAATCAGTTTATGGTTCTCTTTTTTATTCCTATAAGTATTTTGTATAATAGTCCTTCAAATGAAGAAAAAAAACTCTGCCTTTACTCATCATTTACAAGAGATACTAAATGGTGAACGTACAGGGCAAATGCTTTTTTAAAAAATGCGTATTAATAAAGTGATGTTGTAGATATTCAAATTTTTTTATATTGAAGGACACATGGTTTTACTAAATAAGGGAAGTGACTGGCCTTGTATGGCCCATATAGTCTCTATATATTCTCTTCTCTGTGTAGCATCAATAACAAAGATCGAGTCAAATTATCATGTTTCTGGACCCTTGTTGTCTACCTCATTGCCCTCAGAGCTACCTTCTTAAAATGATCAAGATTAACCAGTGAACTAGTAAAAAAGGGAAACATTCATAGTGATGCTAACTCAACAGGTAAATAAAAAGAGGGACCAGTTTATCTAAAAGGGGTTGAAATAAATTGGTCCTTGTCTGTCTGTGGATTGCCTCAGGAATGTGTGTCACAGACACCTAGTCTGTTTGTCTGGGATCCAGTGTTTGAGTTGGGCTTAAACAAAATGTGAAATGCAGGTGTAACTACTTTGAAAAATACATTTTCTGCAGGTCTTGAAACTATGGTCTGGTGAACAACAGATTGTTCAAAACAGTACAGGTCATAACAAATGAATCGTGGAACACTACATCACAAACTTATGATGTACTCTATGTTAGCTAACATAATAAAAAATTAATTTTTAACATAATGAAAAAAATTAACGTAAAATAAAAAAGAAAGAAAACAATAGCACATGGTATAATGATGAAATACACATCATCTTTTTAGAAAAAGCCAGTCAAAATGTAGCTAAATAGCCCAGGATGAACTTGTCAGTTTATAGCCATATGATTTAACTGGACCATTTGGACTAAAGCAGTCGCACAACTTAACTGATATTCCAGGGCTAATAATGATTTAAGATTTTTTTACTATGTGTCACTTAAAAAAAAAAAAAAAAAAATCCTGAACTGGTTTCTGTCCCTGAAAACTGCATTCTACGAGGCCTAACTTACTCTGTGTTGGATTAGTGTTTTCCCACTAAATTCTGATGATTATGTATAAAATAGGTCTCAAAGTCATTGTTGTTCCCTATCAGCTCAAAACAAACCTTATATAGTCTAATGTTCTGTCATTGCATTCTAAATGGGATTTTTATGTATCACCCCCACGTTTATATCCTTGTATGTCTGTAATTATTAAATAATTAGGTAATTAGTGTCTTGCATGTATGATACAATGAAGGAATTCTTAGTAAGTTAAGGAAGTGTCTAGAAGGCTTAAGTGATATTTGGAGAAAATTGGTTGGGATTTTGGAATAGCCTGGGAATGCATTATTTTTCACATTTAAAGTAACGAACAAAGGCTCCTGTTATTCAAAAATTTGATATCCAAGCTGTTTTCAGAATTGGTTTAATTCAGATAACAAGGGATGCCTATATTAGCAAGTTGAATTAAATTATACAGAAGTATAATACACCAGTATATCTCGACCAGTTGAAGTTCATGGCACGAAAGGAAAAATGATTCAATAGTGATAACTCTAATACTTTAGAGAATGAGCCAGTTGAAGAACTGCTAATTTTATCACCAGCCTAATTACTCTTTTCCAGTAGTTTTTCAGTTGATTTTGTGAGGGAAGATTCTGATATTATAATGGAATTATCTGAGAGGAAGTGATAATGTCTCCTTCTCCTTTATAATTTTGGCATTTCTTATTTCTTTAGTTTTCAAGTTACATTAGCTCCTTCTTCTAGAAAAAGGCTAAGAACAGTGGTGACATTGGGGATTGATGTTTTGTTCCTGACTTAAGAGAAAGAGGTATTCTATGTATGAGGGAGCTTCATGTCAAATGAGTAGGGGAACATGCAACTGAGAAATGACCAATCATCTAATTTTATATGTCTTTCTCAGTAAACGAAAATAAATTCCCAAGTGAATCTTTAATGTAGTTGTGAAAATTTAATTCATAAACTTGTGATAAGGAAATAAGAATGGATTTATTTCTTGGAAGAAGGTAGGGTATTTGGTGAATCATACAGGGGACCAAAAATCCATAAAGGGGGAAAGATTATTTTTATTAATTAAATATTTTCAACCTTTGTATGATGAAAATAACCTAGAAATAGAAATATAGAATAGAGAAATAGAAAATATATAGAAAATATAGAAATAGAAATAGAAAGTAACATAGAAATAAAATGCATACCTGTGAAAAATTAGTACAATTCAGATTTCAAACAAAAAGTACCTGATTTATAAAGATTTTATGTGAGTTAATAGAAGAAGAGGAAGACTTCTATAGGAAAAAAATGGGTAAGGTGTATGCATGACTATTTCACAGAAAAAATTAAGACATTAAGTCTTAAAAACTCAATTTCATTGTTAAGTACATATAAATCAAAGTAAACAATAGATAATATTTTAACCCATCATATTGGCAACTATTTAAAGAATTTGATGGTGTTCAGTGTTGGCATATTTATGGTGAAACAGGAACCCCTATATTTCACAAAAGAAACCAACATACATGCACAGGATATACTTTGCAGCATTATTTTTAACAGCAAAAGCAAAAAGCTAGAATATACTAAATATCCATTGGTTGAGAAGTGCTTAAAAAATACAGACTTCAGGTGTTAGATAGAATGAAGCAAATCTACTTGTTTTGAAGTGGAAATACAGGGTCCTTTGGTAAAAATAAACAAATAAATATTATATACACTAGTGTATATGCTGAAAGATAATTTTTTTTAAATATGGTTACCTTTGAGGAAATGTACAGAGGAGACTGGTTGTAGGAATAGAAAAGAAAGATATTTGAATTTCACATCAAAGCCTTTTGTGTATATTTTCTTACCATTTACATGTATTATACATTTTGATGTCAGCAGGAGTTTTGTGAGTGATGGGATTAAGAATTTTTTTTGTTTATCTCTCTATAATGTTCTTTCACAACAGAATAAAAGTGTAGAGATTAAAGTAAAAGTTAGCCACCTCAAATATTTTTTAATGAGTAGATATTCTAAAATAATTTTCTCCTCTACTGTACTCTAGGTGATTTTTCTTGATATTTTGTGTATCAGAATTGTAAATTAAACCATCTATTGAACAACCTGAGCTTGAGGTGATGTTAAACTTGAAATAGAATTATTTTTTCTTCCATCTCTAGGAAATCACATGTATTTATGCATATACAGTCATCCTTCTCCATCCCTACACTGTGACACCATTTTGAGTCACTTTCATTGAATTAGAAGCACAAGGAGGTTCAACCTACTGATCCTGTCTTTGAACTGATCTTGGTCTTTCAACATCTGACCTTGTCTCTGCATCCTCACCCACCCTGCCTTTGCTCTGACCTTGGCTGGAGGGACCTGGGCTCTTTTAATTCTCTCCTTGCTTTTCTGATGTTGGAGCAGGAAGGATTTACTAAGGGAAAGAGACAAAACCTTTTCCTTGAACTGGGCATGCAGGTGCACCAGTTCTTTGAGATGGCTGCTTCCAAAAATTCCCTGGAGTACATGTGTAAATGCTTTGGAAGCTTCCCCGTTGCCCAGTGTCCATTTGAGGTCCAACTCCAGTTCCATGCACCCTTTCCCTCCAACCTGCTTTCCTGGTGTGATGGGAAGGAATCAGCATGTAAATCCGAGCTAGAGAAACCACACTTGACTGCTTTCACACTCACTCTCACTCCCTCCTTTCTTTAGCTGCCTGCTTACAGGGATAAGGACAAAGCATGTGGGTTGTGTAAATAGAGGCAGTTAGCCCACTAACTGGCCTCTGCTAATGTGTGGGAAGAAGAGAGGGTGCTGGCTCTTGTTGGGTCCAATACCAGGACAGTAGGAAGCTTTCTACCCAATCTTATTTTCCACAGAATTCTCTCTAAATGTATTAAATACACTCCAGAAGCTAGCTTTCTTTACAAAGTCTAGTCTTTGATGCTAGGAATCTGCCAATTTATCCTAAATCTTGTTAGATTGAAGATTTTTGAGAGTATTATTAAGTTGATAGTGCTATTATATATTCTTTGCCTGTACGAGGAGAAATGGTGAGAAAAAAGGCTGAAGAGATAAACTAGATCCTGAAAAGTATTTTATTCCCTCAAAATGAGTTTGGATTTTGCCCTGTCAGTAATGAGAAGGCTTTGAAAATTTTACCCTAGATAATAATAACTAGCTTTATTGTTTAGAATTTACCTCAGCTGCTATAGAAGTATTGGGGAGAAGCTGTCTGCTTCAGTGCAGTACACTCATACCTGAGTGGTCATTTGTTCATAAGTAAGCTCAAAAGCATTGTTGGTGGTCAGAAGTGCCTTAAAATCAACCAAGAAAGTACCAGTTTGGGATCAACATACTATCTTTAAATAGATACACAACACAGGTACTTTTTCCTTCAGTGGTTAAAGTGTCTGCCATGTGATTGATTAAATGGACGGTTAGATTGCATTTAGAAGTTATATTGTACTTTTCAAAACTGTCTACAGGCTTAGGTCAACAAGAAGCTTACACATGAAAGTGGACCTCAGGAAGAACCAACAAACAGAACTATCTCATCTTTTGCTGGCTCTGGGGCAACCCGTTATGAAGTTAAAATAGTTGGAATTGCTACTCTGTGCAAAGAATTTTGCCCTATTTATTTTTGCAGAACAAGTAAAGTTAATTATGCAAATGTTACTATTTGTATAGTATGGCTCCAGCATAATCTAGACAGAGATAAAGAACCCTGAGAGAGATGAGAAGTCCAGGTTTACATGAAGTTTTAGGGAAGGCAAAGTAATGACATTTGGGCAATGATCAAATTTGAAGGAGACATGAATAATATCTAAGACAGCAGGTTCGGAAACTGGAAAAATGCTGTGGTTATTTATTTTAATAAGAAAAACTTTAGGAAATGCAAATTTGAGGAAAAGATTATCCTTTCCTTTTTAGATGTAGAGGAGTTAGATATATTTGTGTGTAGCTCTAAGATCTAAGTTGAAAGGGGGGATTTGGAAGTCATCAGCCTATGTGATCAGGGTTTGTCAACCTTAATGCTACTGACATTCTGAACAAGATAATTTTTGTTGTGTTGATTTGTCTTGTGCTTTGTAGGGTACTTTGCAACATCCCTGGCCTTTTTGCTGTGGATTCCCATTACATCCACCATTTATGGCATCCCCAAAATGACAATGAAATTGTCATCTGTCCCCTGGAGGGCAAAATTGTCCCTGATTGAAAATCACTGGTATAAAAGATGTAACCAAAGCAGAGTTAGGTGGAAAACTTGTTAGGATAGAGAGGAATTACCAAAATTACATCAACATTTTTTGAAATGGTAACTAGCATAACACAGTAAAAAAAAGAATAATACTACTAATAAAAGAAGAACCACCCTCCAAGTGTCTTGAGGGGGATCTGCTCTAAACAAAGGAGGGAAACCAGAGGAACATGAAATTGTAGAACCAGAAAGAGATAGCAATTCAAGGAAAAAGTGGTAGATGATGTCAAAAGCTATAAAAAACACAATAAGGTGAACATATTAGTTTTTTTCTTGCTGCTGTACCAAATGGTGATTTCATGATTTACAACAGCAGAAATGTGTTTCCTTATAGTTTTAAAGATCAGAAGTCTGACAAGGGCCTCAATAAACTAGTCAAGAGGAGTGTGTTCCTTTCTGAAGATTCTAGGGGCAATCTGTCCCTGCTCTTTCTAGTTGTGGAGGCTGCCCACATTCCTTGATCGTGACCCTCCTTTTAGCATCTCCAGGATTAGCCATATCATATCTCTGTAACCTTTCTTCCTTTGTCAAATCTTGTACTTCTATTTCTGACTGCAACTGGGAAAGTGTCTTTAAGGATTCATATTAATTAGATTGGGTTCATCTTGCTATGTTTATTACATTTGCAAAATCTCCTTTGAAAAATGCTATAATAAGAGTCTCAGTTTCCAGGATTAGGATATGGACATTTTGGTAGGGGGATTATTTTGCCTATCACAGTGGATCAGTGGAAGTCCTTTAGGCTAAACAGCAAGAGAATCATGTTTAATTTTGTTGAGAACGTTTCAGAAGACCAATGGAGGAAGGCAGATTAGCAGGTTACAGTATATAGGAACTGAGGCAGAAAAACCGTATTGGTGATTTTACTTGTCTTGTTCTAGTTTTAAAGAGAATTAAATTACTCTTTGGCATTAATTATGATTAATCGTTTCCTTTGTTTTCCAAATAACTTTTAGTTAGTGAATATTTCTCATAATCCTAATTTTACTAGGGAATTTTAAATGAATGAGTAACTTCTATTTGGTAGATTTCTTTTTAAAACTATTAATGTGGGGGCACCTGGGTGACTCAGTCATTAAATATGTGCCTTCAGCTCAGGTCATGGTCCTGGCGGGGATTGAGCCCCGCATCAGGTTCCCTGCTTCTTCCTCTCCAGCTCCCCTGTTTGTGTTCCATCTCTCCCTGCCTCTCTCTATCAAATAAATAAATAAAATCTTTAAAAAAAAACTATTAATGCCATCAGTTACATTAATAGCCTTTCTGTCTTTGTATTACTAATATGTATCCAATTTGATATAAGTATCTTTTAAATATAATGCTAGATTCCATATACTCATGTTTACTTAGGGATTTTGTATTTAGGTTCACTAGAAAACTAAACACTATTATTTTATTTCTGGGTGTTTCAAGTTTTATATGAAGTTCAAAAGGCTCAAAAATTAGAAAACCCAAAAATGATTCATTCTTTCTTCTTGTATTTTCTGAAAGTTTGAGTAAGATCGACTTTTTGAATATCTGATAATATTCACATTGAAAATTGTGTATGCCTAATGCATTTCTCTGAATAGATTTTGCCTACTGATTCAGTGTATTTAATGGTTATAGACTAAGTCAGGGAAATGGTTCAATATTGGAACATTGTATCCTTCTAAACAGTTACATTAAACCAGATTTTTAAATTTAATTGGTATGAAATTGTTGAAAATATTTATGTTAGCAACTTTTGTGTCCTTTCATAAATTATGTAATCATGGTCACCTTTGAATGATACCTCCTTTTTTTTTTTTTTTTATTTTCTTGATCAGACTTGCCACTATTTTTTTTTTCCTTTTTAAAGTTTTTTCTAAACAATCGGTTTCTGTTCTGCTGATCTATTTTCATATAGTCTTTCTTTCTACTTTAGCCCATGTTTCCCTTATCTTTATTTTTCTCCTCTTCTAGTCCCTTTTCATTTTCTGTCATTCTGAATTACTTGAAATGTACTCTTTTCTTGCTATTCTAATATAAACCTGTATTTTACTCCTAATACCTGTAATTATATATTCTTCAAAGTAAAGCCCTATCTGCATCTTACAAGTTTTATATACACTCTTTTGTTTCTAAATATGTTCAAATATTCATTAGGATTTATTTTTTTATAGGTGTGACCATGCCTATTTAGAAGTATGCTTCTAAATCTTCCTTTTACTTTTTTGTTATTGATTTCCAACTTAACAGATACAGAAAGCATAGTATAGTATCTAAATTTTTCATGCTTATATGGTCACCTTTTCTTAAGGAATTTGCTTTGAAGAAGGAAAAAGAGTGATAGGCTTGGGCCATTAGAGAACATATACAAGGTTAAGGGGTTTTGCTAATGTTGTTAATGCTTTGTTTTTGTTTTTCATAAATGAGGTAAATTGAGAAGAGTAAAGTGCTAATGGCAGGAAGGGGTGTGGTATGAAAGGCAAAATAAGTAATGTGCATTCCTTGGAGGCTGGGAGGCGATAGGTTTCCCAGATTTTTTGCACAATGTGTCTTAGAAGTAGAGTTTATTATAACAAGAGAGAATGAAAAAGGATAAGTGTGTATGTAGGAAACTTTGTTAACTGAGTGGTTGAGAATTTACAGAATGCATTAGCCCTTCCTGTGAAAAATACAGTGAAATTATGTTTTCATGTGGATGGCAGGGATTGGTAGGAAGTTTGAGAAAATTGAAAAATGTATGAAATACCCAGACCCAGTCAAGAGAATAAACTAGGGAAACACTAGAAAGTTTGATGGGCAGTTTTAAGTAGCTAGAATAGTTCTTCACTAATTGATATCTTTGTTAGATTGGAGTAACTCGTGAGTAACTTTGCACAGATGTGCATCCAAAACTGTTATTAAATCCTGGACATAACCTTCTTTCAGATCCTATTTAAACTGTACATTCCACTGCTTCCAATTACAGATCTTTGGAGGCACATCCTTAATGCCCCACTCTGTGCTTATAGTGAGGGAGGAAACATTATTTTTCCTCTACCCTTCTAGGGATAACTGACCTAACTCACTCTTTGATGAGCCCACTCTTTGATGAGTTGCAGTTAGAAACTATACCAAATTGAGTGATAAAACTTAACTAAAATATAAGTAAAATTTATTTGTAGCAAATGAGATCACAAGGAATAACTTCCAAAGCCGTGACTCCCCAAGCTAAGGTGGATAGGTTCTTTTTATTCAGGGTTAGGATGACTATTTATTTATTTATTTATTTATTATTTATCTATTTGACAGAGAGAGAGATCACAAGTAGGCAAAGAGGCAGGCAGAGTGGGGTGGGAGGAGAAGCAGGCTTCCTGCTGAGCAGAGAGCCTGATGCAGGGCTTGATCCCAGGATCCTGGGATCATGACCTGAGCTAAAGGCAGAGGCTTAACCCACTCACCCAGGTGCCCCTGGAGGATGACTATTTAAAAAGGAGATTCTTGTCATCGCATGTGGAAGTGGGCATAAGGTTACACATACACCTTAAGGAAACATACCTATAAATGCACTGTATGTTATGTATTTGAGGCTTGTGCTGCTCCGTGGGCAGAAATTTTAGTATCACAATGACATGAAGGTAGTTGTCTGTCATTTTAGAGGTTACTCCATGGTCCTTCTGTATAGGTATGAAGTAGGGACTTTGGCTTAAAGGGGTCTGGGTAGTCAGCTGGAGGTCTTGTAGGGCTGTTGTTACAGCTTTTGAGGGGATGGTTTTGCTTTCCATTTGCCTGAGTTAAGAGAGAATAAGCTGGACAAAGAGTTTCAGGAAAAAATATGGGACAAAGTGAGTACAAGCAGTGGATAATAAAGATCAGGTCATGGAGTCTAGCTGGTGACAGAGGTTGTTTTAGGTTGTTTGATAAATCCCCCCAAGTAATAAAAAGGCAGGTGTACAGGAGGAAAAGAGAAGTTTAAGATGCATAACTCCTGTATACTTGTGAGAGACCCAGGAAAATCCTCAGAAGTGGCCAGAGCCACCGCCTTAAGTAACATGTGTAGCTAAAGAATAAAGATGTTGGGGAGGAAGGGCAGAAGGAAGGAGGACCGGTTTGGAAGATTACCAGAAAAACTGCAGTAAACAAAAGTAAGGCTCTTAGGCAGATTTTAGTCCGAGTCTTCCCAATTGATCAGTTTCTGAAGACTTGGGAGCATCCTTCTCTTCCTGGTACGGAAAGGGAGACTCCCTTTCAAAAGATTTCCCTTACAAATGTCGACGTCTCTTATGAAAGTAACTGCTCCTGAGTTTTCAGAGCTTCGCCTATGTCTGTTCTTTCTTTAAGATAAACAGCTTAAGGTAATCAATATGGTAAAGAGATAGATTTAGGGGTTGTGTATTTTCCCGCTTTCATCTGGCACCACAAACATTTTACATCCTTTCTTCAAAGAGAATTCCAGAATGGACCTTAGCTAATAGGCCATAGTTATATCATATTCAGAAATATTTAAAACATTGTATTTCTTAGATTTAATTTAGGATTAAAATTTTTCATTTGGCCTGCATATTAGGTCTCATTTTTAAAACAAAATACTGGGGCGCCTGGGTGGCTCAGTGGGTTAAAGCCTCTGCTTTCGGCTCAGGTCATGATCCCAGGGTCCTGGGATGGAGCCCCACATCGGGCTCCCTGCTCAGCAGGGAGCCTGCTTTCTCCTCTCTCTCTGTCTGCCTCTCTGCCTACTTGTGATCTCTGTCTGTCAAATAAATAAATAAATCTTTAAAAAAAAATTAAAAAAAAATAAAACAAAGTACTTGTTTATATTTTAAAATCACTGTTAGCCTCAGTGCTGTCCCAAATATCATACTCAGTTTGTGTTCATATGACTGTTTAGAACCATAAATGCTTAAACTTGTGAATTTTAAAATTCTTTCTTTCTGCTGTTTCCTGCCATGCTCCCTTGTTCTTTTTTTTCCTGTCTTCTGTGCATGTGTATGTGTGTGTGTATAAAACAGTATCTACTTATAAACACTTGTTACAGCATCAATAATTTCTAGCTAGTAGCTAGTAGCTGACATATTAGATACTATAAATATTTCTGAATAACCAAACCAGAGGGGAGGAAATTTTTTCTTTCTTCTCTTTTAGGTTCTTTGGCTGGTCTTATAATTAAACTGACATAAAACACATTAACAGAAGAAACCAAATAAATCCACCTTCATTCATATTGGAGTTCCAAAGATGTGAGATTCAAGGTCAAGCAATTAAGGTTTATATGCCACCCTGAACTAAGGAGAAGAGGCTGAGTGTTTGGTGCTTCAAAGTGAAGGAAGACAACTAATAGGAAGAAGGGAAAAGCAAATGTTTGGTAAAGAAAAGTTTGCCATGCCATACATATAAGTCTTTCTGATATGAAAAATTTATTTCTGGTAATAGCTCTCTTCCTGGTACAGGACCCCATTACAGTTTCTTTTAAGCAGGTAAGGGGAAGGTAGAAAGCCCTTCTTGAGTGTTAAGGCTTTAACTGCCTTCAGCTCAGTTAAAGCAGATGCCAAAATGGCACATTCTGGGGCAGCCTGCCCTGAACCTCATCAAAAGTATACAACATATTTTACTGTATTAGGTCTTAAAAGGTTAGTCTCTTTTGTCCATATTGATGATTTTCTTCTGTTGCTCTCAAGAGAGATGATTAAAAACATATGCTATATAAATTGTTGGTGATGTTTTGTAAGCTTTTCTGAAAATAAGGTGACCCAAGGTTTTCCCAGAACTGAGGGGTTCCCAGGATGTGAGATTTTCAGCTTTAAAACAAGAACAATTCTGGGAAAACTGGGGCAATGGGTTATCCTACTGTGAAAGCCAAACTTGATCCATAGTTTGGATTATCTCTGTTTCTAGACAAAAATTAGTTTGTTATTAATATTTTACTCAATTACACTAATAAATGTGACAGTTCCCTTCATGGATTCTATCTCGAAAGTTTGACCTCAAAAGTCATTCAAAATAAGCATTTTAAATTAGGTACACACAAGAAACTTGAAGAATCCCACTTGGACAAGTAATACTTGGTCTGAGAAACTCTATTTGCACTTGCTGCAATTTACTTTTCATTTATAAAGAATAGCGTCTAAAAAAGTCTGGACATAATTTGAGGTTGCAGACCAGGAAAACTCGTGCTTTAGTTCTGAACTCAAATGTCAGTATACTTCACCAGGTTTGTTTGACCCAAAATAAAAGTGAATCAATATATGGTTTGGAAGAGTGGGTGAGGGACAGGTATTATCTAAGGAATGCTAGCAGAGATCAGAAGTGAGACTTTCTTTCCTAAACATCTTTTTTTTCCATGCAATTATGTTAATTTCCTAGGTTTGGACTTTAATAATACACTGAATTAAAATATAGCCCAGGTGGTGGTGGAGATAAGTATTTTAGTTGAAGGTGTTGAGGACATATCTCTAATGCATTAAGGTTGTGTGAATTTCTTTGTCTAATATCCCCCATATGAAGTTGCAGGAGGGCTGAGCATACAAATCTGAAAGAACAGAAAGGTGCAAATGAGAAAGATAGGACTTTTTCATAAAGCAAGTGGTGGCCAAATTGCTTAACCCTGAAAGTAAATTTTTAAAAGCCTAAATCTTAGGAAAGAGGGTGTATTTATAGATTAAAAAGTCAGTGATCTGGGTCTAAGGAGAATGGAAGAAAACAATTGCACAGAGTACAGCTCCTCTGTTATAAACCAAGTGGTTCTGGACACTGTAACTTAGAAAGGAAAAATTTAGCAAACATGGGTAAGTGTTTATGTCACTGTGAGTACGATTACCTATTAGAAATAAGCCAGGGATGATAATTTATACATCTTTCTTCCCCCGTGGTCATTAAAGCAAAGGGTTTAGTTATGTCCTTGGAAAGAATGTGGGGATAGTAATGCCTTGTTGTTTGGTGAGACAACAGTCTGTGTGGATGTGGTCCAAAGAGTTCCTAAGGGGGACTCATGGCTTTTGAGGGGAATGGCTCAAACAAAATTACTCTCCTTTGATAGAGGAGAAGGAAGGAATGTGAAGCCAATGACAGCATATGTGCAAAGATAGTGAAATCAGAGGAGAAGGATCTTGGTAATGACAGACGCCTGTGCCAAGGCCTTCAGAACCCATCAAGGGGCTGATTGAGTTCCAAGAGTGGGCAGGCATGCAGAGTGATGGTTAGAGCCCTTTGTAAAGGACACCGTGGAAACGCATATCAGCAGGTGACTTAACTAATTTCCCCTATTTTCCCAGAAGGTGGTTTAAGATTGAGGAAATCAGCAGCAGCTTCCCTTGCTCTCCTTTCCCCACCCCCACCCCCCACCTTTTCTTCCCGCAGAGGTGAACCAAGGCAGCTGAAACAGTTAGAGGCATTCATGCTTTGTAATAAACCTTCCTTGGTTTGTGGATCTGCCAGCCAAGGGAAGTTGGATTTATGCTGGGTGGTGAGTGTAATTCATTCTTTGAGTTATGGATATGGACCTAGTGGATTCTTTCTCTTAATGAGCATTAATGGGGTACCTCTCAAGTGCCTAATTCAGTGCTGGGTGGATTGATGCAAAAACTGAAGACAGCAGAACTTCACATTATGTTTAATTCTCTTTTATCTGTTTGGAATTAACCAGCAGCTATTACTTCTCATAAGAAAGGGCATTCATAATGGAATAGTGCTCTTCTCCCCCTGTCCGTTCCCCATCCCTTATGATTTACACTTGGGTGATAGTAAAAGCTTGAAGAATAAAGTGTTTGGGGTATTTATGCTAATTTCTAATAAGCATCAAAAATTAAGAAATGATAAGGAAAGAGCAATGTGGGGGGAAGGCCCTCCATTATTTAATTGACTGATTCTCTCCCTAACGTCAGAGCTCTCAGAATATTGATACTATTTTACCTAAGTCCAGAGGGTACTTCTGGAACTTTGTGGAAAACGCAATCTTTCTTCCCTTTTTTTTTGGGGGGGGGGTACTGATTTGTTTATAGCACTGCCAGATGCATTGATTTATCCCCTCTCATACTGTCAATGCAGCCCAGTTCTGATGTTGAACATGAGCCATTTCAGGTAATCTATCAAGACATGGTTCAACAGTGCCAAGTTCCTTTAAACCCTTCCCTAAGTGTGTTTTCTTGCTCAAAAGCTACCACTTTGTGGATTGACCTCTGCACCCGGTGTGTCAAGATTCAATAACTAATTGAATGCACAGTGATTTCAGTTTTCCACCTGAGAGCCTGATAATCAAACAAAGGCCTATCTAACACAGCGGGATCTATAAATTAACTTGGTGGCCCATCAACTAGGGTCTGTCAAAAAGAAAAAAAAAAAAGAATAAAGAAAGAAAGAAAAAGTAGAGAACTGTTATCAAAATTACGCCCTTCTATATTTGGACTCAACTAGTAAATAGTCATCAGTACACTGATTCTGTGTTAGGAAGTCAAATAAATATAATCTATTAAATCCTTAGCATATAAAAGGGAAGGAGGGCACTCATTTGGGTTGAGCCCCTTTTATTTAGTAACGAAGGTCTACAACCCAATTTCATCTTCACTATCATGAACACTACGTATTTTTATGTGTAATAGGTATTACTGTTGTATAAAATATATTTTTCTTATAGTATAAGAAGAAGGTGATCTAACAGATTCTAGGTTTTTGGGTCATTTCCCAGAGACTCTGAAATAAAGATGAATTGGCAGAGTGTTTATGAGGGAATGTCCCTATAGGGACACAAAGCTGGATTATGCAAAGCAAGAAGTTCAGCTTCCAGGCAGTAAAACCCAAGTTTCAGGAGGAGCCCAATGCATGTATTGTTCATCTGAGACGTCTGGATTTGTGGTCAGGTCCTGTACCCTTGCACAGTCCTGCTATGCAGCATGCTCAGGGGAAGGGCCTGACCTTTGCCAAGGTGAGCCTCTTCAAGTCCCAGGGAAGGCTTGGGCATTGCAGGAGGCTTAGCTGCGTGCTCTCCCAGCAGCTGTGGTAACAAACCTTAAGTCCTAAAGGGAATTCACTCCAACAGCTCAGACAAGTGTTCACTCTGTCACCCAAATCACAGCCGTTAACAATCCAGGGTAAGCATCCAGACAGACGCAGGAATTATAAAAAGCAAAACAAAACAAAACAAAAAACAGTTCGGGAAAAATCCAAGTGCTTAATTGTAGTTTGTCTTCCTGAAATAAATGTTGGTTGAATTCCCTGGATACGAATGCCTCTTTGCTGGGTTCCTGATGATTTCAGTTCTTCAAGCATATTTTGTGATGGGGGTGTTTGGTTCTATATGGGTATATTACCATTTTTGACACGTGGTTTAACTAGCAATGTGGAGGTTTTCAGTAGCATACTCAGGAGCAAAGGGCATATTTAAGCTCAGAATGGGCAGCCACGGATGCTGTCGTTTTCCCCAGGATTTTATTGTTTTTCAGGGAATATTCTAGAAAGAAGTAGGTGAGTTGCTACAGACCACAAAGACTGGTTGCATGATTAGGAAGTGGAGATCCCATCACTCTCTAATAAACTGGACATAAAAAGTAAAGAAATACAGCTTGTGAATATAAGAACAAGTAATGATAGTTGACCTGAATTAGTTAAATCGTCAGCAACTGGTGCTCTCGAAGAAAAAGGCCTATCACAGGAATCAAAAAGCTCCTCAGAGGAGGAGCATGGAGAATGAATAGTTTGGAAGTTTGGAATGCTGGTGGATGAAATGTTAATCTAAGGCAGGGCTTCTCCACCACAGCGCGATTGATGCTTGGGGCTGGATAATTCTTGGTTTGGGCACTGTGTTTTGCCCTGGAGGACATTTAGCAACATCCCAGGACTTTACCCACTAGATGCCAGTAGCAGCCTCCCCTTCCAATCGTAACAATCAAAAATGTCTCCAGACATTGCCAAATGTCCTCTGGAGGAAGGAATTGCCCCCAACCCCCACTCTCTGCTGAGAACAAGTGATCTGTATATAATGTCCTCTCACGAGCAGCCAGGCATGTTGGTGCATGTGCTCTTAAGGGCTGTTAAGGTGAGCCTAGAGAGGAATTGTATTTGAATTACAAAAACAAAATTTTCAAAAAAGACCCTGTTTTTTTCTTGTCGCCATTGTACAATACTGCTTTCTGTCCCTCTAATGAATGTATTCCTCACTTTATATTTATCATTTTCTAAGTCAAGATAGCTGCGTGTACGGCAGAAACTGTAATTGGAAAAGATGGAAATTGGGTGTAGAAAGAATGAAAAGTATAATGGAAGAAGTAGCGGGCTGTTGAGTGTAATCCTCGGGAGAGTTTAAAAGTATTTCAGAGGTGGTTTATCACTGAAAATATCTATAGCTCTATTTTCAAAGGCAAACCCGATAATCAAGTCTTTCTAGGACTACATGATAAGAGTTCAATTGTTTCATTCTTCATCTGAATTTTTAAAAGAAGTTTTGAATGTTATGCATATATTTGGAGTCCTTTTCTCATTTTCCAAATATGTGAATTGAAGAAAATGCACTACAGTGTTACCTGATTCTAACCAGCTATAGATCATGGTCTGTGAGACACCCATACAACATAACGTTAGAGAATGTAACGGACATTTCAGATTATGCTATCCCCTGTTCTTTTTTTTTTTTTTTTTCCCCTTTCAGGGACAGTTTTCATCATATTGTTTAAATTTATAATGCTATAGGAGCTTTATTAAGCAGAAGCATTCCATTTCCGTTCACACACTTAGAAAATAAACATTACGCCAGATTTATCTGTTCCCACAGCTGTGTGTTTGTAAATGTCAGAGCAAGACATGCTATGTTAGATTGGAATCTGTTATCATTCATGGAAGTAAGCTGCATTTGTATAGTTAGGAGAAAAGTACAGGAAGCTAAAGGCAAATTCACAATTAATTGCTTCTGGTACCTAAAACAGTAAAGAGAATCTATAATTTGCCAAGTTGTTAGGAAAATGTTGCTTTCAAATTCCTTAACTTTGTTGGTCTTGTGTCAGTGTTTGGAAATCCAAGTAGGCTTATATTAAAGATTTTTCTTTTAGCCAATGGAGATATTAGATGTCTTAGTGGAGGGTGGATTGTATTCTATTTAGTTCTTTGCCTATCCTCCTCCCTCACATATGAAATTCTTTCTTCCCATTGCTGCCATTGCAAGCTATTCTATCACTGGGGTGAGAAGAACAAGAATGTAGTTCTTTGAGAATGAGCATTAAAATGTGCACTCACATAAATTTTCTTCTTTCAGCAGTGTTGGACTTCTTTCTGGTTGCCAAATCATACCTTTGACTTATTTCCGAGTTTCGACTCTTCATATTTCCTTCCGAGTACCTTTAATCCCATATGTGATTTGCTAACTCATTCTCAGTTGAAATGCTCTTTCTTTCATAGTGTCTTCAGAGATCAGTTAAGTTGTAATTCTTCTTTGCTGGGGCTCTTCAGCTGAAACTCCTGGGATCAAGATCATGCCTTTGCTTTTGGTTATGGTTTCCATCTTCAGCTCCTGATAGCCCAGGATTGACTGGCCACCCCTTCCACGTCATCCTCTTTCATCTGGACATATAAGTCCTCAAGGATGGGCCTCTGAATAGTTCTATTTGTGTATGGAGAAAAATCTCCATGGCTATTCTATGTCTCTGCATGTCTTTTCAATGGATATATTGCCTGCCTTTGTTCTGGACTATCTTTTCAAATATGTTTGTGTAGGATGCAGTCTTTGAAGACAGAGTTTCTATCTTTAGAGCAAAGGGTAATTTTTTTACTCTTTAGTATAATAAAAATAATGTCTTCCTCTGGAGCAAAGATTATACAGGCTACTGTCCATTATAAAAGCATGCATTCCATAAGGTCAGAGATCCTCTCCTGTGATGTACCCTATGGAGGAGAAAAATAATAATCCCTCTACACTTCCAGTTTCTTGACTGAGGCCCTTCTTGTGATTAAAGAAAAATTAACAGGAGAAATGTAGAAGTTTAATAACATGTATACTTCTTGTATACATGGGAGATACACAGGAAAATCAGGTAACTGCCTGAAATAGTCCAAGCCACCACCTTAAATACCATCCCCAACTAAAGACAAAAGATGTTGGGGATTGGAGGGAAGGCCAATTAAGGGAAGTTACTAGGGAAACTGCAGTGAACAGGGTAAGGTTGCTATGCAGACTGAAGTCATTGGTTTCTCCACTAATAAGAGTTACTAGAGATTCAGAGGCATCCTTCCTGGTAAGGAGAGGGAAACACTTACAAAAGGAATTTTCCGTGTAAATGTCAAAGTCTCTTACAAAAGGGTAACTTCTATTAAGTTTTCAGAGCTTCACTTATGTCTTCTTTTTCTTAAAAATAACCAACTTCAACATAGCATAATGTATAGAAATGTTGAATCACTTTGTTGCACACCTAAAACTAACATAGCATGGTGCCTCAATTGTATTTTTTAAAAAAGTTTAAAATAAACTATGCCAAGAGGCATATTTTGGGTGGTAATGTCCTCCCTACTTCCACCCTAGTGTTTGTGAAGGTGTTATTCTTTTATCATGCTGTGGGAATTAGGGCTTGAGGAACTAGTACAAATGCTGATTATCTGGTTACTTCTTTTCCTGTGATGAATTAAACCCATTCTTTTTCTCTGACCCAGAAGTGTTGGGTCCCTTCTCAGTATCCAGGAAACTCGGGCAACATAACTTGTTAGCTTGCAAATAGGCTAAAGTCTTAGACCTTTCAGTTTCTGACCTCTGGTTCCTGGAAAATGTTTCCCCAAACTTCCTCAGCTGTCAGTGGGTGTATGCTTCTAAAACACTGTCCTATTTTCTCTCTTCCTGTTGCTTCTTATTTGTAGATCCTTTTTTTTTTTAATTGACATAAAAAATTTATTATTTGCTTCAGGGGTACAGGTCTGTGATTCATCAGTCTTTCACAGTTCACAGTGCTCACCACAATACATACCCTCCCCAGTGTCCATCACACAGCCACCCCATCCTCCCACTCCCTCCCCTCCAGCAACCCTCAGTTTGTTTGTAGATTCTTTAGGTCCTCTCTTGAAGATGGTCTTTCTTTTTCTTGATGAGTCTGGCTAAAAGTTTTTTAACTTTATCTTTTCAGAGAATCAGCTCTTATTTTCATTGGTCTTTTCTGTTTTTTTAAGTATCTCTTTCATTCTGCTCTGATTTTTATTACATTCCTACTACTAACTTTGTGCTTTGTTTGTTCTTTTCCTAGTTTTCTAGGTATGGGATTAGACTGTTTATTTGAGATTTTTCTTGATTCTTGAGTGAGGTCTCTAAAATTGCTATAAAGTTCCCTCTTAGAACTGCGTGTGCTGTATCCCAAAGATTTGATTTGATACGGTTTCCTCTTTCGTTTGAAGGTATTTTTTTTTCTTTCGTTTCTTTAACGCATTTGTTGTTTTAGTGTTTCTACATTTGTTTCTATTTTCTCTAGTTTCTGTTTTCTTATAATTAGTTTTTGGCTTCATATCATAGAAAATAGGCTCGATACAATTTCGATTTATTGAGAATTGTTTTGTAGCCTAACATATGATGTGTCATGGAGAATGTTCCAGGTGCACCTGAGAAGAAGGTGTATTTAGCTGTTCTTAGATAGAATATTCTCAGTATTTCTGTTAAGCCTAGCCCCAGCAGGCCAGCTAGAGCCCTCCTGGATCTTCCCCTGTCTATGCCATCAAGGCGAAGGTCAGACATGGATAGTGGTCCTCACCAGCACCTTTTGATACTGGAGTTTCTGCAGTTTCCCTGCTGTTTGGCAGGGGCTATAGGGTTAGTAAATGGATTACCTTCACTTATATTCCAGTTGTCCTTTAAACTACTGTTTACTGCTGTTCCCAAAGGCAGGTAAATCCACATGCAGGTCCCTCCTTAGTGCAGGTCATAGCATGGGGTGCAGGTTCCAATCATTACTGTGGCTCTGTGGTCCCTCTATCCTTTGCCCTGCTTAAGCTCTTCAGTCAGCTGTTCTTACTTTTTCAGGAGGAATTCCTTGGCTTGTAGGTATATATTTGGTGTGTCTTGAACCCTAAAACTGCTATATTTGTTTTAGTATTTCATAAGCCCTATTTGTCTCTTTAACATTTGAATGACAGTCTTGGTCCAGGTTATTTAACTTCATAGAATTCACTTCATTTCTCAGAGTTGCAAATCATTACTTTACTATCTTTTAAATTAAATGTTACCAGGGCTTAAATCTCATCTTGAATTTTATTTCTGATTTTATACCTTCGAGACTCTTCTCTGATGCCTTACTCATCATCATCATCCTCATCATCATCGCCACCATCATCACAATTATCAAAATCATCAATATAATGATAATAATAGCCAATATATGTAACCTCTTTTTATTTATTGAGGTTGGCTCTAAACAAAGAACTTATTCTAAACTGCTTAAATTTCATTATAGCTCTGAGGTGTGAGCCATTATTATTGACTTTTTTATATGGATTAAACAGGCACATAGAGCACATTACCCAAGGCTATACTGTTAGACGTTTGAATTTGAGCACAGAGTATGACTCCAGAGCCTCTAGTCTTAACCACCATGCTATGCCGACTTTCAAATCATACAAAAATTGGTCAGATAACACCTAAATGGATGCTCCATTTCTAAACCTTAAAATAATATATATTGTTAGGGAGGAAGAAGTTTTCTTTTACCTTCTAAGTTCCCTAGCTGTTGAAGACGTATAAGAGTAACAGGAGGACAACACACTTACTTATGTATGTACAGGAACCCCAGGAGATTATGAGACCTCCCCCAGGCAGTCAGGCACTGAAGCTTCCGTGCCATGCTGGGAAAGGAGAAAGGGGTAGAAGTCTGAGGCTTCAAGGGGGTAGGATACAACTTACAGGAGGATGGGAAGAATAATTATTTGGTGGGAAAAATGTTTGCCATGCCATGTGGAGTGAGTAGGACACAGAGAAGAAATTTATCTCCAGGCCCTGCTGAGCTGAGCTTCCCTCCAACCCCCCACCCCTCCATACATAGCCTATACTCTTTATAGCTATTTTGGCAATAGTAGTCTTCCTGGACCTGGCGCTCTGTCTGAATTCTTCTAGGAAGTTAAGGGGGGGGCATAAAAACTCTTCCTGAGTCTTGTGGACCTTGACTGACTTTAGCTCAAAGTAATCCATATGCCAAAGATGTTCAGTCTGAACCCCTTTTGTATACAGAAAGTAAAAGCTGAAGCTCCCCCTTTGCTTACCAGTTCCACTCCCCTCTATAGTGGCAAGTAATGTTAACATTTGAATATTTATCTGTAAATCTGTGTTTATGATATAAGCATACACTTGTATTTAGCATAGGTGTTGTCTTTGCAGAAATGTGGCATAATGTTCTACAATTACAATATAAAATACATATTGCCCATAAGCTTAGATATGCCTAATATTTTTAAACATGTCAGCGTATTCTACATGTCAGTAAACCATAATTTACTGTTTATCTCTTGATTGACATCCTACTACTGAAACTTAAAAACACACATAAAATAATTAATTTTAAATATTTATATTATATATTTATCTTAATAGGCCTCTGGATAGATTTTGGGTTTGGTTGACATCAAAGCTAGTTTGTTTTTAAGTTGAATTCATTCTGATGCTTGATACCTACCCTGCCCTGTCTTCTTGTTCATTAAATCCCTATTTCTAAAGGTCATTATACTCTTATGTTTGGCATCCCAACCAACAATTAAGAATAGACTATCACAGGGACGCCTGGGTGGCTCAGTTGGTTGGGCAGCTGCCTTCAGCTCAGGTCATGATCCCAGCGTCCTGGGATCTAGTCCCGAATCAGGCTCCTTGCTCCGCAGGGAGCCTGCTTCTCCCTCTGACTCTGCCTTCCACTCTTTCTGCCTGTGCTCGCTCTCGCTCGCTCTCTCTCTGACAAATAAATAAAATCTTTAAAAAAAAATAGCCTATCACAGAATACTATCAGTATTTTGTGTGGAAGAAAAGTCAGTCATTCTGTCTTTGAACTTTGGTGGCTGAAATTTTCCTGTGGAACATAGCTGCATCTAGATCATGATGAACTTTTTCTACTATGAATCATATTTCTCATGTCTATTTAAAAATATTCAGTTTAATGAAACTAAATAACTTAGGGATCTATAAATGATGCTGCAATGTACATTCCATTTTTAACAGGAAGTCCTTAATGCAAATCTGTGAATCTTCCTGGATGCATTGATGTGACTTAGAATTATTTTATAATTGAGGAATATGTTTATCAGTAGAAGGAAATTGTCAAAAGTACTCTATATTATACTCTCATATGTTCCTTTTTTTTTTTTTTTTTTAATGTCAGAGACCTACCAGGCACAGTAGGATAAGAAAAAAGGACATTCCCATGGATTGGCAAATTTAAGCAGCATGAACTTTTCCCTAATTTCTTGTGTACCAAGACTGGAGAGATCATAATGGTCACTGTCAGGATTTCTCAGCCCTGTGTGATAGGTGCCAATAACTATCCTAAAATACACATTTATGAGGCTCATTCATTAATTGTACTTAAGAGATACTCCATTTTATGAGCTTGTGAAATTGCCTTTGTCAAAAACTCTTTAGTTTTGGGGCTCCTGGGTGGCTCGGTGGGTTAAACCTCTGCCTTCAGCTCAGGTCATGATCCCAGGGTCCTGTGATCGAGCCCCACATTGGGCTCTCTGCTCCGCAGGGAGTCTGCTTCCCCCCCTCTCTCTGCCTACTGCTCTGCCTACTTGTGATCTCCGTCTGTCGAATAAATAAATAAAATCTTCAAAAAAAAAAAAACTCTTTAGTTTTAAGACTATTTCTTTTGCTTCAGAGTTTAGCCTTGCAAGGAATTTGTATAAATAACATTACTTGACCACTTGGGTGTTCTTTGCAAAGGGTTAAACTCTTGGATATAGAGTAGACACAGACTGTATCTTTCCTGATAGACCTTGAGCAGGGGAACTTAACCTCCAGAATTTTTTTTTCTTTGTTTGACCCAACTATCATTCTATCTCAGCTTTGTGCCAACCTGTTTTTTAGGGGAGATTTAGTTCATGCTTGTCAAGCTCTTTAATATCCTTAGCCGAGAGGTGTTCTAATAAATAGAATAATGTTAACATAATAATTTGAATGAGAATAAAGAGATAGGAAAAATGAATTCAGGGAACCTCTAGCTAGCTCATTGTAAAATGAAAATATTAGATCAGAGATGAAGATCCCATATAAGCATGTCATTTGCATATAGAATTATATGGATTTGATAGTGGGGCTTAACACAGCCAAGCCTGAAAGTCTTTATCCATAGATTTTCCATATTTAAGAAAAATATAATACCAAGTTCTGTTTTTTCTGTGGTTGTGAAGCAGATGATTTAAATGAATCCTGAAACTGGCCCTTTCTGCTAATTTCAGAAATAGATAGCATGTCTCAAGCAATTCATTCAAAGAGCATTTTTCTTTAAGCTGATGGCAGAGGGTTGGGAGGAAGGGCTGTCTCAAAACAAAATTGAACATTCCCTCAATATTTGCACTTACCATTCCAATAATAATAGGAAATCAAGTTTCCATAATGGTATCGGCTTCTTCAGTTAGAATCAACAGGAGAGTTTCCTCCACTGCATTAAAGATCATCACAAGCAAAAAAAAAGGGGGGGGGGCGGGTAGTTTTCAGGCAGTAAGACCGTATGTTTAAAAAGCATTTCACAAAAAGTTTTTATGATATTGTCTCATTTGAGTATAAAAACTAGTGCTGGGCGCCTGGGTGGCTCAGTGGGTTAAGCCGCTGCCTTCGGCTCAGGTCATGATCTCAGGGTCCTGGGATCGAGTCCCGCATCGGGCTCTCTACTCAGCAGGGAGCCTGCTTCCCTTCCTCTCTCTCTGCATGCCTCTCTACCTACTTGTGATCTCTGTCTGTCAAATAAATAAATAAAATCTTTAAAAAAATAAAAAAACTAGTGCTGTCTTCAAAACAATTTAGATTGTATTTTTACTGTTTTCCAATGTGATACTGCCTTAGTTTATTACTGGAGTTTAAAGATATATAATAATAAACTGTAACTGACCAGGTAATAAAAAATGTACTTGCAGACTTTCATGATGGATCTTAGAATCTTTTTACATCACAAGGGCTTCCTACATACAGTTTAGGTTTAATTATCAGTATTTTATAGAGATAATTAAAGGGATGCTACATGATATAGTTCAACTATTCTTTTTTTTTTTTTTCACTGACTTACAGTAAAAAGAAAACCATGGCTCTATTTCTACACCAATGAAATGAAAACTGCAAGATTTGTTGTTTTTTGGTTGTTCTTTCTGCAGTGTTTATGCTGACCAAGAGAAAGTGATTATCTTGAACTTTTGTTGTTGATGTTATTTTCCAATCCACTAGCATTCTGGTATCTTTTTATTTTTTCTTTAATAAACAACCACCATAAAACATTTATCATATAAATATGGCTACAGAAATTTTGGGGGGCAATCATGTTCAATCCTTTAGGATTTTTGAGGCTTTCTGAAGAAAGCTTACCTGGTGCCTATGTCCCTTTCTTCTACTGTTCTTTGGATCTAGTGACAGTTCCGAAGCTCAGGCTTATTGGAATCTCATCAATTTCATACCTTCCACCAGAAATTTCCACTTTCCCAAATCCAGAGAATCCACACCTTTTGGGGGCTGATGAAGTTCAGTTCTTTCTTTTCTCTGCCTCTGCATTTTAGAACAGGCTGTGTATTTTTCTATGCATAAATAGAAGGTCCATGCAATATTTTTATTTTGTTTTGTTTTTCTTATTTCCTAAAGAATATATAGAGACCCAAGAAATGGAAATTTAAGTCTCTATCTTCAGGAAGAAGAACATATATTTGACAGCATTAAAACAAAAATCAGTAGACACTCAAAAATATATTAACACACACATGTTTCTTCAGGCTTCCAAAAATGTAATTTTGATCTGTCATTACCTCTGCACATTTATGGAGTAAACAAATGATGTTTGCATTAGGTTAAGTGAACCTTCTAAAGGGTCCTCCTCACCAGTCCCATCTCCTCTCTGTGTGCCCCGCGATCCTAATGCCGCTGAGGGATCCCAGCAAGTTGTACTGCCAGTGGCAGAGACTAAATGTGGATATGGAAGAAGGAGGTCAAATCCTAGCCTGATTTAACACCAGGGGGGTATGTGTGGGTGCTCTTTTTTTTTTTTTAATTTTATTTTTTTTAATTTTTAATTTTTTATAAACATATATTTTTATCCCCAGGGGTACAGGTCTGTGAATCGCCAGGTTTACACACCTCACAGCACTCACCATATCACATACCCTCCCCAATGTCCATAATCCCACCCCCCTCTCCCAAACCCCTCCCCCCAGCAACCCTCAGTTTGTTTTGTGAGATTAAGAGTCACTTATGGTTTGTCTCCCTCCCAATCCCATCTTGTTTCATTTATTCTTCTCCTACCCCCTTAACCCCCCATGTTGCATCTTGTGGGTGCTCTTTTAAGAACCCACAAACACAGCACACATTAAGCATGAGATGGCATCTGTTTATCTGTCAGAAAGAGATAATCCATCCTGAAAGGCAACCAAGAACAGAGAGGATATTCAAAGAAGTCCTGGGTCCTCACCCATGGAAGCTTTGCCTCTCCTATCACTGCCAGCCTCAATACCAGCTGAAAGGCATGTGTGAAAGAACCTTTCATTTTTCTCTCTCTCCTTTGGCCCTTGAAGAGCTGTCCATTCAGTCTTGATGTGAGACTGTTTAGGATGAGGGAGGGTTGGTGGAGAAAGAGGAAGGAGAGGAGAAGTTTTTTTCTTATTGAACTGAAAGCAAGATTATAACCTCAAGGAGTACAGAACTGTGTCATAGTAAATATGGATTGACATTATGAATGGCCCAAAAATGAGACCATGGAAAGCCTAAAGTTTACTTAAGAAGGTCGCTATCTGGGGTGCCTGGGTGGCTCAGTGGATTAAGCCTCTGCCTTCGGCTTAGGTCATGATCTCACGGTCCTAGGATCGAGCCCCACCTCCAACCCCATGCTGGGTTCCCAGGTCTGCAAGGAGTCTGCTTCTCCCTCTCCCTCTGCCATGCTCCCTGGTTGTTCTCTCTCTCTCTCTCTCTCTCTCTCTCTGTCAAATTAATAAAATCTTAAAAAAAAAAAAATTCACTATCCTGTAGGAAAAAGGCTTGGTATAATGTAGTAAGGACAGATGTTTGAAAAAAAGAAAGTGCTCTAGGTTTTATTTCAGCCAGTGGATTTCATGAATTCACTTGGTTGTATAAGCAAAGAAGATGATAGAGCAAAGACTGAAAAGAAGTACATTTTTTTTTTTTTTCACTTTATCCCTAACAGAGCCATAAAAACATGAGTCTGGACAATGGAGAATCTTGGTGTGGGTTTAACAATCTGAGTTTGTTATTTTCACTATCCTGTCAAATGCCTTTCTGTTTCTTTTATCTTGAATTTGAGAACCCTTTCTTCATTCTCTGGATTCCTAAGAAATCTGTTTTATTTTTTTTATTTTGGATCTGGTTCCATTTAACTCAGTTTCAGATTTCTTTAGAGCTTCCCTTAACCAGCCAGAGCAGCGTACACTGATCAGAATCCTTTAGGTCCCATTCTTTGTGATGTTTACTGCCCCAGATAATGAGTGACATTGAGGAGTAAATTGACCATTCCCCAAGAAGTACAGTGGTCATGGGAAGAGTTATGCACAAGTTCAGGCATTTGGATGGAGGGAGACAGGCGTCAGGGATTGTGCTGAGGACAACCACCTTAATAAGTCAGAAGAAAGGGCAGATTCAAGTAATGATGACCCATAGGATATGAGGAATATAGGAGGGAAGCCCCTGGAGCTGTTAGATGTTTTCAGGTAAGAATTTAAAGAGTCAAGCTGTACCTACCAGAGCCTGAAGAGGAGGCTTGATCTGAAATGCAGAGATGTCACAAGGTTCTCCTAAGCACTGGCACTAGGCAAAATGATGGTCTTAGGCTAAATGGTATAGTCACTAAAGTCGTACAACTGGTTGGTAGATAAGAGTGATTTTTTTTTTAAGATTTTATTGATTTGAGAGAGAGCATGAAAGGGGTGAGGGGCAGAGGGAGAAGCCGGCTCCCTGATGAGCAGAGGGCCTAATGTGGGACTTGATCCTGGGACTCCAGGATCATGACCTGAGCCAAAGGCAGTTGCTTAACCAACTGAGCCACCCAGGTGCCCCGATAAGAGTGATTTTAATTAGAAACAGTATATTGAAGTTGGGATCTGATAGAGTAAGTCAAGTCATTCTGTACAAAGCTATTTTTATGAAAACTTTTAGTCTGAAAGGAAGTTTAGGTTTCAGAGAAAAACTGTGATCTTCTCAAGATACATCCATTCACATCATACTATATTAGTGTTTATTCTATAGGCTTTGTGGGGGAGACTTCCTAGTTGTTTAAATCCATTGCTGTTTTCTCCTTGGGCACACAACTCAACTGCATTTCCTAACATTCACTGCATTGGGTAAGGATTTGTAACTCAACCCTGTAATTGCTCTGCAAAAATAGCAAGAATAATGAGAAAGAACAGTTATTGACAGCTAGTATCTTAAATTTTGGTAATTTTAATTATGGAAGTTGATAATTTCAAAATACATTTTCAATAAATGGAGGGAGGGAGAAAAGAATTAAATTTGTATGTATTATATTTTTATTGGCAGTGTGAAATGTAGAATCAATTGACATTTTATACTATCAGATGTCTTTTTAGCATTTATAGAGAGGACCACAGGTGACTCCCAGACAGATTGGCTCATAAAAAGATAAAGTAACAGAAAGATAACCTTCAAAGTGTTTTCTTGATCAAGATGGCTCTAATACCTGACAAGCAACACAGTCAAGGAATGTTTGCTTGCTGTCTCTTCACTACTTTCCTGAGTAAATACAGTAACAATGGATTAATTTCTGAGAGTTGTCCTTCTTGCAGAGGTAGAACTTTTCCTATTGCAGACCAAGAGTTTTAAATATTGAATATCTAGTAGTGTAGTTGCTGGATGAAAGAGACAGATGCAAGAAAAAGAAGGGCTGCATGCACCCCAATGTTCATAGCAGCAATGTGTCCACAGTAGCCCAACTGTGGAAAGAGCCGAGATGTCCTTCAACAGACAAATGGATAAAGAAGATGTGGTCCATATATACAACAGAATATTACTCACCCAGCAGAAAGAATGAATACCCACCATTTGCATCCACATGGATGGAACTGGAGGAGACTATGCTAAGTGAAATAAGTCAAGCAGAGAAAGTCAATTATCATATGGTTTCACTTATTTGTGGAACATAAGGAATAGTATGGAGGACATTAGAAGGAAGGGAAAACTGAAGAGGGGGAAATCAGAGGAGAAGATGAACCATGAGAGACTATGGGTATGGGAAACAAACTGAGGGTTGTAGAAGGAAGAGATGTGGGGGGATGGGTTATGCCAATGAAGGGTATTAAGGAGGGCAGGGATTACATGGAGCACTGGGTGTTATACACAAACAATGAATCAAAACTAATCAAAACTAATGATCAAAACTAATGATGACTAGCATATAGTTAGTATGGTGACTAACATAACATAATAAAGAAAAAAAAGAAAAATATTGAATATCTGTAGAAATTATAAAAGGAGAGGTTTCCCTTTGTGAAGATGTGCATAGAAAAGGGTATGTTTGTTCCTTTGTAGCCTAAACTCAACTAATAAGAACTGTTGATTCGTGCCAAGACAGAATTATCTGAAATGTTTTAACAGGTCAGTTTTTCAATAGCCTCTTTCCTTTAATGGAAATGTCCAAAGGAGGTTATCCTAAAATAACATGAAAGAAATCACAAAGTTTGAACAGTTGAATTTGATAAACTTAGGATTAAACAAAGAAAAAGTCAAAGCAAATATATGATTATGAATTTTGGACTGAATTAGGTAGCCTACCATTGGAAAAAAGAGTGTTGGTGTATAAGATTTATACACCATTTATGAGATTTATAGCCATTTAAAAGCTTCATCCATAGCTGAGTGCGGGGTCTCTTGTTTGGGGGGTGGGGTGGGAGTGGGTGGGAGAGAGGTAGGAAAAATTTTCCTGTTTTGGGGGCTTTTTTATTTTTTTTAATAACCCAGGCTATTTGACAATGTTAACTGAATTCTGCTCATTATAGTAGATGAAGCTAAACTCTTTCCTTTGGGGTAGGATGAAGTCCCAAGTTCTGGATTCTAAGATAAGAATCAAATTTGTTTGCACACTCAAGGTCAGCATTCTGGGTCACCTTGCAAATGCAGCCATTTGCCCTGAAAACATCCTCGTGCCCATGTTTTCTGTTTAGACTAGATTTGGCTTATTTCCACTTACTCTGAGTGTTGAACAGACTTGTGATTGCCTTCAATCAGAATAAATAAGGAGATTACTGTGGCACAACAAATAAATTATGGGCTAAGTCTTGTCATAATAATAGTTTTCATTTTTATAACAGATTGGTTTGGGAGATCTTGAAGAATTTGCAAATATGGTTTCCTCTGTTTTGCTGATAGGAAAACAGTCTCTGGCGCTAGTTGAGGATTACAAATCTCAGGGACTCCAGCCTAAAAGGGAGAACACACATTTTAGAAATTTGGACTCGGTTCATTAGAGCAGGATAATAAAAACATGACCAGGATCTGCATCCTCCTGCCATTTGGAGGAGGTGGATTTGCTGATTCTGCTAAAGAAATACTTGGCAAGGAATTTATTGTTTCCTGCTTCAAGACTTCGAAAGGATTTAGAAAATGCAGGATGTGAATCCTAAAAAATAATAGCAGAGGGTCGTATGCTAACTGCCATCTCTAAGGATTATCTGGAAACAGATTTGCCACTCTGAATAGACACTTTTATTTACGGAGTACAATCTATAAATAGGCTCTGCTTGGTTAAATATTCTAATACAATTAGCAAAGTAATGTAATTGGCTGGCCTCAATACACATCAGTTCTATGGGCAGCATAGCTAAAGTTAACAGTCGTGCTGGAGTTGGGACCAGGAGGCTGCAAATGAAGCCAGATGTACACACAGAGGGGCTGTAGACCCATCAGGGTTTCCTGGGGGAAATATTCATTAGACTGTGCATCTGGTAGAGTTCTTCAGAAATTGCCTCCTAAAAGATTCTTTGCTAGATGTGTTTTAAAATAGTCTCCCCCTCTACCTCCACCCATTTGAAAAGCAAACATATGTAGGATTGTCTCAGATTAATACATTGCCCCTAAATGAATTGCTCAGACAAAAGGAAAGCTTTGTAAAAGATAGTGATGCCAAGTAACGGAAACCTCCCTCTCTTATTGTTAGAGGGGGGAAAAATTGTGTGTGTGTGTCTGTGTGTGTGTATTTATATCTATACACACACACACAATTATCAAAGATTTAAGACCATCTTTAATTCACCACTATATATATAAGGTCACAGTTAACATACGTAACTCCCACTGCAATATACCATTTCATATATATACACACACACATATGAAATGGTATATTGCAGTGGGAGTTATGTATATATATCTATATATAGAGAGAGAGATCTCTCTCTATATATAGATATATATATATATGAAACGGTATATTGCAGTGGGAGTTACATACACACACACACACACACACACACACACACATACATATGAAACGGTATATTGCAGTGGGAGTTACGTGTGTTAACTTGGACCATATATATATAGTGGTGAATTAAAGGTGGTCTTAAATCTTTGATAATTTTTTCATCGATAACGGATACTTAAATATTTCTATAACTTCTCTGGCATGGCCATTTTCTAGTCTTTCTCCCATTTCTGTGATTGTTCCTTCTTAAGCCCTTCCTTCTTCACATCAGGTCCTTTTTTCTTTTTAGATGATCCCCTTCATATTCATGGTAGAATTTGCTCTTTGGGCTGACCCTCTCCATTGGGTTTGAAATCCTTATATCCAATGACCTATTGGATATCTCTACCTTTCCTGTGTTGCAACTGCCATCTTCCCCTTGTCTATTTTCAATGTCAGTGAGTGAGCATACCCTCAAGTCTCTAAGAAAAACCAGTATCCCAATTTGATTTTCTCTTTGTCACATCTTCTAAGTTTAATCAACCACCAAAGGTTACTTTTGTGAGTTCATGAAACTCACTCCTGTCTGTCCATTTCTTTCTAGTTGTTCTCCTCCAACCCTAGCATAGGCAGCCATCTCCTGATGACTCCTCCTCTTTAACTCTGCCTTCTGTATTGACCAACCCATTTTCTGTATACCAGTGGGAATAATCTTCCTAAAATACAAATCTGAACATGAAATTCCCCTTTGCAAACTATCTTCAATGACACCTTGCTCTTTTTGGATGTAGGGTTTTTCATTTGTGTTTTCTACTTTTCAGAGCTCTTCTTCCCCTGCCCACCTTTTAGTGGCTATACATCACATAGGTGCCATTCATATTCCTTTTCTAAACCATGATGCTAAAACACCCACTTTCACTTAAGGTTGTGATAAATGGCAAAGGGCTCGGTCACCTTTCTTCATGGACTTCTTTTCTGTGACATACTGGGCCAACCTCAAGCTGCACCACATTTAAAATGAGCTCAAGATCATTTGAACTTTGACAAAACATCTCTTAAGAGTCCTGCTTGCTAACTTTATAGTGCCATTTATTTTGATTAAATACCCCTTTTGAACCTACAACCTTCTGTTATTTCTATGAGACAGCTCCTGACTATTTTTTGGTGAATGATAGCGGCATGTGTCACATTAAATTTTTCTCTGCCTTGGTGCTCTTTCCAAACTAAACCGTCTGTTCTTGGAGTTTACCTGTCTATTGACATATGAGGACATACGGGGACCCTGGGATGATCTGAATCCATTCCCTTTTGTCTTCATTAACATTAGGTAGGAATGTTAGGATTCTTATTTAGAATGAGAAACTCCAAATGGTAACTATTTTTGGAGTGTCATCCGATCTTTAAAAGACAAATCGTATGTTTATTTTTTCTCAGATTGGTATGGCTCCAGTTCAGAATGTGAGGTGGCAAGCTAAAATACATCCTTAAGACCGATTTTTTGTTTACACTTGAAACTCAGGGTCTTAAATCAATGTTTTTAAACAATTCTAGTTACACTCCAGTGCAATAGCAAACCCCAAGGAAAATCTCAAAACAACTCAGCATACACTTATTGATTTACAAATTGAGTAGCTGATCTTATAAACAATGCATAGAGCTATAGTCTGACTCAGATATCTCTAAGCTTTAACTTTTGCTTTTCATAGCTACATATAGTAATACTTTGCTAATTCGAAAAGCTAAAAAGAAAGTGTTTTAGAACTATTGGAACTAGAAAATACAAAAATGAGAAAATTAAAAGTTTACATATTCCTTATATATTCAGAATAAGGTCTGTTAACTTTCTGCAGGGCTTCCTTTAGTTATAGTTTTCTCTGCCTAATAAATAGCTGTTGAATGAATGGAGAAATGTATGTAAATGAGAATAATTATACTTCCTCATGTCTTAAAGTAGCCCCTTAATATATTAACTAAAGCATACTGTCTGTTATGTAAATGATCATTTCTTTGGATATAATAATTTCCCTATTATTAGGCATCCACATAATTCCTTGATGTAAATAAATGCAGATACATTATACTTTGGGTTTGTATTTTGGCTGCATTTGCTTATGATAGTTTCCTTAGACAAATACATATTTCTTTAAAATTTTTGATAAATATGGTCAAAGTGCTTTTCAGAAAGATTGTGTTTAATGCATACTTCTAGTAAAACTGGCTGAGAATATCTGTTGCAAAGTACCTTATTATATTAAGCCCTGTTTTTCTTTTTAAGATTTTTTTTTTTATTTTATTTATTTGTCAGAGAGAGAGTGAGTGAGAGCGAGCACAGGCAGACAGAGTGGAAGGAAGAGTCAGAGGGAGAAGCAGGCTCCCTGCGGAGCAAGGAGCCCGATGTGGGACTCGATCCCAGGACGCTGGGATCATGACCTGAGCCGAAGGCAGCCGCTTAACCAACTGAGCCACCCAGGCGTCCCTCTTTTTAAGATTTTATTTGGAGCAGCAGAGGCAGAGAGAGAAGCAGGCTCCCTGCTTAGCAGGGAACCTGATGTGGGGTTCAGTTCTAGGACCCTGGGATTATGACCTGAGCCAAAGGCAGACACTTAACTGACTGAGCCACCTATTATTTCAAAATGTGAGTTCTGTGGGAAAACAATTTTGTATTACTTGGATTTAATTTTTTTTTCTTTCTTTGGAGTAGTATGGCTTAGCAGTTTTCATTTTAGCAGCACTTCAACTTTCATGGGTTTTCTGTGTGAATCTATTGACAAGATTTTTTTCCCCCTAACATTGAGCACCAGGCACCATTCAGAGTGTTTCAAATTTATTGATTTGCTTGATCCTCATAACACCTCTCTAAGTGATGTGATACTCCTATAATCCCCCATTTTACAAATGAAGGAATACAGCGCTGGGATGATTTCTGATGTTGCCTAATAATTCTTGTCTTAGTACATTTTATAATCACTTTACATATTAAAAACATTAGCCAGGTAGACAAATGTGTGGCAAATGGTCCCATGTTATAGAAATTATTTTTCAGGTTTGTCAATAAATTTTATCTTGTAAGTTCAGTCATTATACTGTTAATGGAAAGGTTAAGTGTGTGGGGTTACTGATTTATATATTATCCCTGTGTTTTATGTTTTTATGTATTTATTTGCTTCTTTTGTTAATTTATAACTCCTGTGGATTTGTAAACACTGTGTTACATGAAGTGAGAATCTCCCTTCATTTTCCTTCCATAATCAGTAGGTTTTCCGCCTATTTGCAATATCTCTGTGAAGTATTCTGAGTGCATGTACCTAGATATGCATTTATGTGTACACATACAGAAATCTTTTTCAAATACTATTTTATTTAATTGTTTTGTCACATGATACTTGCTTCTAAATCATATTGTACTGTTATTGTTTTCCTTAGTTCAGTTTAAAAAAGGATTTTATCATTTTATGTTAATAAAAAAAATTTTAAAAACCCTAAAAAATAAAAATAAAAAAGGATTTTATTACATGAGATGACATAATCCCTGTGAATTTTCCTTTGAAATAGTTTACTCTGTTTCATGATACTACACACACACACACAAAACCTATTGGATTTTAATAAAATTTAACATATACATTAAAATAAATTAGACTCTGTTTTTGTTTTACTTTATTGTCATTGAATTTATGATTAAATTTTATGGTATGAAATTACTTTCCAGGAATGGAGAGAAGGAAATATAAACATGTTGGTGAGGAAAAAACAGGTTCTAGTGTTGATAGCTTGACTCCTCATTTTTACGTGGGAACCAGCTGATTTGAGGGAGTTGCCTCCAGTGATTTGAAAGAACTGGAGGGACACCCATGCATTACTGAGCTTCTTGGTAGATGCTTTGCAGTGCTGCATGTAAATACTGTGGAAAGGCAAATGAACATCCTATCTCCTGTAAGCTGATGGGTTTTCTTTATTCTCAGTTACATGGTTAAGTTGGTCAGCCTCCTGTTAAATTTTTATCTTTTTCATTGTCTTCCTCGGTTTTAAGGGAGAAAATAGAAGCTCTGTTTGAGAAAGCTTCTCTCAAGAGCTTCCTTCCTTCTGTTAGGATGATGAAAAATTTTATTTTGATGATCATGGATCAGTGATCCCAGGACCCTGGGATCATGACCTGAGCTGAAGGCACATGCCCAATCCACTGAGCTACCCAGGTGCCCCATGATGATGACAAATTTTAAAGCAATACCCAGAACCATGTCCCACTAAACCCTGTGGGTATTCCCATTTAGGGGAAATGTATATACTACTTAAGTAAAAGTAAAAAGTTCATCTTGTAGGCTTCTGCCTCTTCTTAACTCTTTTTGTAGGTAGTTGATATAAAAATATTTCCCTAAAATGAGTCTGGGAAAGACCCTTAGTTTCCATAATCATTCTCAGGAAAAAAGAGTAGAGGATCATTCAGAAGATGATGTTTTCTTCAGTGGTTCTTAAACATGCTATGTTACATGGGCAAAGTATATTTCATAGACATTTCACCCTTATAGCCTTATCGATTAATTAATGTATTCCTCTATCATTTTCCTCTTCAGTTCAATAAGAAAATCCATTTTTACTTTCTATATCTCATCCATTATCTAGTTTCCAGATATGTTATGCTTTCTTATATAATAACATAAACCTATATTTTATGTTTGACATGTTTATTCTGTTTGAAACTTCTCTCTTAAGTAATTTGAAACAAAATGACCATATAGGATCTGTGTCTTTTATCTACACGATTTACTCTTTAGTTAGTTAGAGCTCCACCATGCCTCTGTTAGGACTGAGATGAGCCAAGTCAGTGTTTATTTTATGGGCAACATCTAAGCATATGTGAGAATGCATGGAGCCATGAAAGTTTCATATAGCAAATATAATGCTGTAAAGGTAGTATTCTTGGAAACAGCAAGTGGTGGATTTTATGGCATTTTTTTCCCCAGATACTGTGCGTTAGCCATTGTCTAAGTAATCCAGTTTTTTCAATGTCTTTCAATGTAATTGAAAGATTTGTTTGGTTAGTGTCCATATGAAAGTTATTCTGGAACTGTGCCGTTATTTTAACTGCTCCAAGAATATTTCTTAGTGGCAGTGCTTAAATAATATACTCTTACAGCTCAGTCAGGTTAGACTATGATCCTATGTAATGTTTTTCATGCAAAAAGAATGAAATATATTTCATTCACTGCTCATTGGACTTGTGTAGGTATTGTGCCAGCTTTATGTACCTACACACTTCACATCACTTTGACCTATTTTATCTTTCATAACTACTGGGAACATAGATGTGATTATAGATACAGAAACTGAAACTCAGAAGGTGAAATCATTACTTGAAGGCCACACAGGTCATAAGCACTAGAACCAACACTGGAATATACACGTCTGAATGTTTTCTTATGCCTAATACAATATATAAATAAACTGTTGGTATCTTCCTAGACTCCCTGAATTGTTTCATTAGGACATGAATATTACTAAATCACCCTCTAAGAAATTTGGTTAAAATTATGTAAAGCCAGAAGACATTTCCGCATGTACTGTATTTAACCCAGTTTTATTTTTGCATTTTCTAATATACCTAATAAAAGCACAGAAGCCATGAATGCAGTGGGAGTTACATATGTTAACTTTGAGCAGTTTCTCTGAAACACCCTCTACAATGATAGGGACTGAACATAATACAGTGCTAGCAGAGCAAGCCACATTTTGGCATTGACTGTATGATGTGGTTGTTGTATAGCAGGGTATTTCTGGTCTGAGACTAGTAATAAAAGAAATCCTTTGGTCACAAAATGAGAAGAGAATTTGAACTCGCGCAATCTATATTATTGAGGTGGTTAGTGTTTATAATAATATTAACCTAACCCTGTAGAAATTAAACACCTGCAGTGAGCTGTGATTGTTTGAGATATCACCAGTTATAAAGTTAAGGAAAACACGTTTTGAATGGTTTACTGTATTTGCTTGTTTGTTTTACAAATTAGAGTAGAATGTAGGGTACTCTGATATCCTTTATTCTTCATTTCATTTAACAACAGTCTTGAATGACAGAGAAGGTATAGGTGAAATGCAAGACAGATACCTACTGTGAATACAGATACTGTGTGTGATTATGTGTATATGTACCTGTAAATGTTTGGTGATAGTGATAAAAGTTAAAGAAGTCTAAATTTCTTATACTCTTCATCATAAGAGAGAGAAATTGACTTTAGGTTTGTTAAGTTATGTACACATGTTCAAAAAAGGATATGATAAACCAGTAGAGGGGAAAAAGATAATAAAGAAAGTTCAGCCAATAGAACAGAGTGCAGGAAATTAGAGAAGAGCATCAAAGAACAAGCAGGGTAAGAAGAAAGCACAAGAAGTTGATAGAAATAAATCCAAATATTTTAGTAATCAACATCATCCATCATGCTAGGATAGAAAACAAGTTGAAAATTGCTGATATAGATGATATTCTGCATCCAAGGTCTTGGTAGAAAACCTGAAATACTGGAAACTCACAGAATCCTTCTGATCACAGTGTAATGGCTAATCAAGTGTTTGACCTCAGAGAACTCATATGTTGAGCATTGGTTAGACTTCCATATTAGCTACACTAAAATGACTTGCACCTCAGTTTAATGAGTCTTTCCAAATCATTTCCTCTTGCAGTACTCTGTTATTTTCCTACTATAATTTGTAACTATATAATACAATTTTCTATATTAGTTTAATAGCTCTCTTTATAACTAATCAGTATGCCTGCCAAAACAGAGACTACTTCTCTTTTGATCTCTAGTATTTTCAGTGTCTGACATATCACCTGAAACAAATTGAATATTGATACATAATTAATAAATGAGTAAATGAATGTCATTGACTCATTGAGATCATCTTTACCCTACAAGATAACAAAAAGTAAGCCATCCATATACATTATCATAGTAGTATGCCTTTAGAATGCCCATTTTTTAAAAAGATTTTATTTATTTATGAGAGAGAGAGCCTGAGAGCCTGAGAGCATGAGCAGGGGTAAGGGCAAAGGAAGAGGAAGAAGCAGACTCCCCACTAAGCAGGGACCCTGACACAAGACTTGATCCCAGAGTGCTGGGATCGTGACCTGAGCTGAAGGCAGATGCTTAACTGATTGAGCCACCCAGGTGCCCTGTATACCATTACACTGTAATACCATTACCTTGTAATGCCATTACAAAAACTGTATAGCTCTTTGTAACTGAAGTGTAGTTGTTCTGAAAATATATGTGGGCGATTGTGATGAGGGATTTTTAGCAGATTTATTGTCATTCTGATTTTTCACGTATCACATGTGGCATTTTAAACCATTAATTAATTTATTTTAAATTTATTATTAAAGAATAATAATATGCAATGTTATATTAGTTTCAGGTGTACAACATATTGATTTAACAATTCTATGCATGACTCAAAGCTCACTGTTATAAGTGTAGTCATCAGTTGTCACCATACAGTGTTACTACAATATTATTGATTATATTTCCTATGCTATATTTTTCATCTAACTGGAAGTCTGAATCTTATCAATCTATTTTGCCCATCCCTCCAGCCAACTCCCCTCTGGAAAACATCAGTTCCTTGAATTCATGAGCCTGGTGTTTTGTTTTGGATTCCACCTATAAGTTAAATAATATGGCACTTGTCTTTTTCTGATTTATTTTACTTATGATTTCCTGATATGTCCTAGGTCCATCCATGTTGTCACAAATGGGAAGATCTCATTTTTTTAATAGCTGAGTAATATTCCATTGTGTGTATTTGTGTGTGTGTGTGTGTGTGTGTAATATTATTATTGTATATATCTAGTAGCCCTGATCTGTCCATGAAGGATGTGAGGTTAGAACCACCTACTCTGCTGTCTTCTCTGAGACTTCTCCATTTGTGGCATGTTTAACACATTTTATCAAATCAAATAGACTTTGTATATATTTTAAGAGCCATGCACAACAAGGACTTGTTTTGCTGACATGGAATTCTCAGTTAATGTACAACAGCCATGGAAGTTGAAATTCGTCAGTGTTTTTATTTGGCTGTGAGTTAGCCTCCTAGCAATTAATAATTTGTAATTACTTATTTATAGTGTTTATATTTGTTTAACATCTGTACTTCCTTAAGGCAAGGATGATTATCCACATAGATACAGATATTTTGTTGTACTCTACCAGGATTATTAATTGTCTAGGCATTATATAATCTCTTAGAAAGAAATGGAGTCATAGAGACTGTCCATTTGTAATGATCTTACCATTATTTGGAAATGTTCTAGGGTAGCATTAAATATCATTGTACATTCCAGGAGTATTTTTATTCTCCCTGAAGGTGTTGATACGGGTTTACATGAAAAATTCTTTTAGTTCAGCGTGGAAAAACACTAGAAAAGCATATATATCTATGAATCCAACTGAAAGAAAGTTTTCCAAAAATAAACACTATCATAAAATTAGAATTTCAGAATTCACAGCTATTCTTTTGTTCCACATTGTTTTTCACTGATTCTATAGTGCTTTTATACAACAATAAATATGACTAGATGGTAAAATGACTAAATCAAATTTTATTTATGTATTGAATATATTCTAAAAGACACATTGTATCAAAATTAAATAGGAAAGGATTGAATCACAAATTTTTTAAAACTTCAACACACTGAGTCATACATAAAGAAAATGTTACCTCTTCCTTCTTTTTGAAAAAACATTTCAATTCCAGTGCAGTTAATATACAGTATTGTATTTGTTTCAGGTGTGCAGTATAATGATTCAAAAATTGCATATTATTACTGAGGGCTCATCAAGATATGTGTACTCTTAATCCACTTCACCAATTTCACCCATCCCCACCATCTTGCCTCTGGTAACCTTCATTTTGTTCTCTATAATTAAGAGTCTTTTTCTTGATTTTTCTCTTTTTTCCCCCCTTGGATTGTTTGTTTTCTTTCTTAAAGTCCACATAGTAATGAAATGGTATTCGGGTTTCTTGGACCGACTTATTTCACTTAACATTATGCTCTTTGGATCCAGCCACATAGTTGCAAATAGCAAGATTTCATTCTTTTTTCCAGCTGAATATTATTCCGTTGTGTGTGTGTGTGTGTGTGTGTGTGTGTGTGTGTGTGTATACACACACATGAAGATGTGAGATATATATATATATCTCACATCTTCATCCATTCATCTGTTAATGGACTTTTAGGCTGCTTCCATAACTTTCCTATTTTAAATAAAGCTGCAGTAAAAAATAGGGGTGCATATAACCTTGGAATTAGGGTTTGGAACAAATTCCCACTGGTGGGATGACTGGAGCACAGTGTAGTTTTATTTTTAATTTTCTGAGGAATCTCTGTGCCATATTCCAGAGTGGCTGCACCAGTTTGCATTTTCACCAACAGTGTGTGAGAGTTCCTTTTTCTCCCCATCTTCACCAGTGCTTCCTTCTTGAGCTTTTTATTTCAGCCATTTTGACCTTTGTGATATGATACCTCATTGTGGTTTTGGTTTGCATTTCCCTGATGATTAGTGAGGTAACTTTTCATGTGTCTCTTAGTCATTTTTAGAGAAATGTCTGTTCATGTCCCTCTGTCCATTCTTTTAAAATTTATCAGCAGGTACATGGATACATAAATTGTGGTATGGCCATACAATAAGGAAAACAATTAATGCACATTATAGCATGAAAACAATACATATGGTATGATTCTATTTATACAAAAACTATGACTGTAAACTAATCTATAGTTAGAGTAAACAGGGGCATGGGAGAGGGGCTGAGGTTCAATTTACAGAGGTCTGAGATGAAATTTTGGGGGATGATGGCTCATTATCTTGATTGTAGTGATAGTTTCAAACTCATATTCAGATGTCAAAACATACTAATTTCTATCCTTTCAAATATGTAGAGTTTATTGTGTTTCAGTTTTATCTAAACTATCTTTCTTAATATGTTTCTTTTTTTCTTAACATGTTTCTTAATAAAATGCTTTTCTTGACATCTTCTAATTAAATATTTAATCAGGAAGCTTTATTTCAATCCACTCACATTCAGAGTTGACATAATCTAGGATTTTTAGATCCAGTATATTGCTGTTGAACTGTTAGTTTGCCTTCAATTTTTAATGCTCTTTCAACAAATATTTAGGCTGAATATTTTAACTTCTTACAATACTTAGGATTAAATCATTATTTCATAAATTCTCTGTTTTTGAGCATTGTTATTATTCACTTGTTACCTTCCTGGATTATAACTTTTTAAAATATTCAAACATACTGGTAAAGTATTTCCTGAAACATTCTAGAATCATACATTTGTCTTAGATGAAACATTCTAGAGTAAAACATTTGGGGCACACACTTTTCCTTTCAGACATCAATGAAATATCCCCATTATTTTCTGATATGGAAAAGAAAAAAACTTTTAAGGATAATCAGAGTATTGAACACTTATAGGTAATACTTTCCTCATGTAGATTCATGCAATAACTTTTTCCTTTATTAAAAATATTAATCATGAGGGGTACATCGGTGGTTCAGTTGGTTGAATGTCTGACTCGGTTTCAGCTCAGGTCATGACCTCAGAGTCCTGAGATTGAACCCTGTGTCCAGCTCCACACTCAGTGTGGAGTCTGCTTGAGATTCTCTCTCTTCCTCTACCCTTCCCCATACTCACACACATGTGCTCCTTCTTTCTCTCTCTCTTCTCTCCAAAATACATAGGAAAACTTCTAAAAATATTTATCATGAAATGTCTAGATATGGCTTTCTTTCGGTTAATTGTGATATTTAGTGGGCATTTTGATTTCAAGATGTTCCATAGTTTACATGCGATTATTAATTTTTTTGTTTGTTTTATTATTGGTGTCTACTCGGTTATTTTCTCCAGGAGCTACAGTTATCTATTAATTGTATTTCTATTTTCTGTCCTCTACTCTGTCATCTTCTCAATTAATACTTTCTTGTTTTAATCTTCCTTTGCCCTTAACACCTTGATTTGATTTCTTAGAGTATCAGTTCTCCTTTTACCACTTCTAAAGCAAAATTAAAATCTGTATCAAAAGTAGGAAATATTCCTTGTATTACCCCATTTTCACCTCTTCCTGAACTTGAGTTAGCTCCTTTTTACCTCACTTTTTTTTAAAGTTTTTATTTAAACTCCTGTTAAGCTATAAGGTAATTAGTTTTAGGTATACAATATAGTGATTCAGTACTTCCATACATCACCCTGTGCTCATCAACACAAGTGCACTCCTTAGTCCCAATCACCTGTTTCATCTGTTCTCCCCATCAACCTTCCTCATGGTGACCATCAGTTTATTTTCTATAGTTAAAAGTTTGTTTCTAGGTTTGCCGCCCTATATCTCTTTTTTTTTCTCTTTGTTTGTTTGTTTTGCTTCTTGAATTCCACATATGAATGAAGTCATATGGTATTTGTTTTTCTTTGACTAACCTACTACTCTTAGCATAATATTCTTTAGCTCCATCCATGTTGTTGTAAATGGCAAGATTTCATTATTTTTATGGTTGAGTAATATTCGTTTGTATATATGAACCACTACTTCCTGATTCATCTTTAGTTAGACACTTAGGCTGTTTCCATAATTTGGCTATTGTAGATAATACTGCTATAAACACTGGGTGCATGTATCCCTTTGCATTAATATTTTTGTATTCTTTGGGTAAATTCATAGTAGGGTGATTGTTGGATCATGGGAGGTAGTCCTATTTTTAATATGTTTTACAAAAAGATTCTATGTATTTATTCGAAAGAAAGAAAGTGTGAGAGCATGAACAGTGGGAAGGGTAGAAACAGACTCCCTGCTGAGCAGGAAGCCCGAGGCAGGCCTGGATTCCAAGACCCCAAGAACGTGATCTGAGCTGAGGGCAGACGCTTAACAAACTGAGCCGTCCAGGCACCCTATTTTGAACTTTATGAATAAAATCCATACTGTTTTTTAAAATTAATTAATTAATTAATTTATTTATTTATTTATTCATTTATTTGAACCTCTGTACAGTTTTCCAGAGTGGCTGAACCAACTTGCATTCCCACCAATAGCGCAAGAGGTTTCCCCTTTCCCTGCAGTCTCACTAATACCTGTTGTTTTGTGTTCTTGATTTTAGCCATTGTCATGGCTGTGCAGTGATCTCATTGTAGTTTTGATTTGTGTTTCCCTGATAATAAGTGAGGTTAAGCATCTTTTCATGTGTGTGTTGACCATCTGTATGTCTTCTTTGGAAAAATGTCTATCTATGTCGTCTGCCCATTTTTAACTCTATTATTCACGTATGGCTTATGGAGTTTTATAAGTTCTTTATATATTTTGGATACTAACCCTTAATCAGCTAGGTTATTTGCAAATATCTTATATTCACTAGGGTGTCTTTTAGTTTTGCTGATTGTTTCCTTTGCTATGTAGAAGCTACCTCCTCCTCCTTGATGAGAAAACAAAACAAAAGAACACAAAACAAAAAAGGCCTCAGGTTTATGTTTATAAACATGGGTCCCAATTCAAAGTTGTTGGCATTGAAATACATAACAGCTAATTAGATCCAGTAACATCAGCAGAATGACAAAGTAGTTAGCCCCCAGGCCATCCTTACACACACAGACACTAATTAAGCAGACAAAATCCCTTTGAGAAATCTGGAAAGCAAATGAAGGAGTGTTACACTCTGGAAATACACAAAATCAGACTTACTGAAGCTAGTAAGGAGCTGTGGGCACTCTTAGCAGTCACTTACCGAGGTAAATGCCACAGGATCAGAAGGAGACCTTGTGGCTCCTAGTTTCTCCCAGAGGAGGGTTAGCATTGCTTTGCATCTCTGGTTCCCCAGCTTTTCCAAGTGGGGCTCTGCAGAGGACTGATGTCAGTTCTGCCGGTCTTGGCACTTGATGGGTCCTTTACAATGTAGCCTCTTAGGGGAGAACACAGATAACAGGTTGGGCTGGAAGATTCCATAACTTCCCTTCATGTCTCATCGTAGAGTGAGCTAACAAAAATGGGACTAAAGACATATAAAGAACATTTCAACCTAAAGCCACAGATTATGCATTCTTCTGAAGTGCACATGATTCTTCCTCTGGGGAAGATCACCTGTTACTTCATAAAACAAATCTCATTGAATTTAAGATTAAAGTTATAACGTGTCTTTTTTGACCACAATGGAATAAAATAACAAATCAAGAGCAAAAGGAAATCTGGAAAATTCACAAAAATGTGTAAATGAGACAATATATTCTTGAACAGCTATTGGGTCAAAGGAAAAAAAAAATTATTAAAAAGGAAATTTCAGGGGCGCCTGGGTGGCTCAGTGGGTTAAGCCGCTGCCTTCGGCTCAGGTCATGATCTCAGGGTCCTGGGATCGAGTCCCGCATCAGGCTCTCTGCTCAGCAGGGAGCCTGCTTCCTCCTCTCTCTCTCTGCTTGCCTCTCTGCCTACTTGTAATCTCTCTCTGTCGAATAAATAAATAAAATCTTAAAAAAAAAAAAAAGGAGATTGCAAAATACCTGAAGACAAATGAAAATGAATAAAGATATTTCAACTTACTGGATGCAGCAAAATCAGTATACAGAGGGACATTCAAAGTGACAAATGAGTACTTTAAAGAAGAAAGATCTCAGGGGTGCCTGGGTGGCTCAGTCATTAAGTGTCTGCCTTCAGCTCAAGTCAGGATCCCAAGTCAGGCTCCCTACTCAGCGGGAAGCCTGTTACTCCCTCTCCCACTCCCCCTGCTTATGTTCCCTCTCTAGCTGTCTCTCTCTATCTCTGTGTGTCAAATAAATAAATAAATAAAATCTTTAAAAAAAATAAAGAAGACCAATCTCAAATAAACAGCCTAATTTTACACCTGAAGAAAGTAGAAAAGGATTAATAAACCAAGCCCAAAGTTAGTGGAAGGGAGAAAATAAAAATAAGGGCAAAAGTAAATGAAATAGAAAAATAGAAAAACAAATTAAATTATTAAATTAAATTATTTTTTTTGAAAAGACAAGATGGACAAACCCTAGCCTAAACTAGGTGACATGAAGAGAAGACTTAAATAAATCAGAAATTAAAGAACATTACAACTGATAACGCAGAAATCAGAAGGTTTATAAGAAGTTATAGGCTAAGGAACTGTTTTGGCTAATCCAGAAAAAAATGGATAAATTGCTAGAATTATACAGTGTACCAACACAAAGTCATGAAGATAGGGAATGACTAAGTGGATCCATAACTGGTATGGAGATTGAATCACTATTCAAAAAATCTCCCATCAAAGAAAAGCCTGGGACCTTTGTGGTTTCACTACTGAAACATAAAATTGTATGAATCTAGTCAATCCTTCTCAATGCTTGCAAAAAATTCACACTTGTCTAAGTAATCAAGAGTTAATTATCTTTAAAGTACTAGTTGATTACCAGGATCATTGGGGGTCCTTTAAAATGTAGATATTACTGAGTCTTTTCCCCAGAAGTTATGGTTTGTTAGTTTCAGGCTGAGGTCTTGCAATAGAATTTGAAAATGTGGTTTGGATAGAGTTTGGTTTTCACTGACTGGGCAGCTCCTTAAGAGTTGACCATTCCCAGGAGGATGTGGGCAGGTGCCAGCCCCATGTGAGACTTGACCCTTACCTGTCCTCTTGTGATCTTCACTACACTCTCTACTTAAAGCTGTATTGAGATATGTCTGGATTTACTAAAGAGGGGTCTTCTGGAAAACTCACCTGTGGAATTCCTTATGGATTTAGGGGTGGCTTCCTGGAGTGTTTCTTAGTCTCACTTGTTGACCACCATAGGAATTGCTCCTGCTGTAGAAAACACCAGCTGTTTTTTTGTCATAGCTATCTAAAATCAAATGATAGAAAGTTTTCTTCCATATAGAAGCTAAGAATGAACATATTTTTTTTTTTCTTTCGATGTTGTTCACTAGTAGTAACAAATAGAGAAGAAAAGGAATGGAACAAAGTTCACCAAAGCTTTAAGGTCTGAAACTATCTTTTCTTTGAAGTGTAACTGCTAAAGCAATCTTTTTTTCCTCACTTTTAACTTCTCTTAAAAGTTAAGAGACAGGCAAGCAGGCCTTCTAGCTACATTTTTATTCCTTGGATTAATATATCAGTACTTTCTCACCTTTTAAATACTCTTTTATATCACTTGTCATTGATTTCACCCTAGTTCACCTAGATGGGGTCAGGTACATCTAGCACTGTGGGCACTTGGCTACACCAAGAAAGCAAGACAGTTTATCTTATCAAAAAATACAAAAATGGAAAATTTACTATCATTTTTCTTTCATGGTCCCATAACATGGGAGGCCTCAGATTAAATGGCAATCACTTCCCAGTGATCATGGCCCTCATACAGTAGAAGCATCTGGCCCAGTGCTACTGGAGTCCACCAGCATAGTGCAGGTTTGTTGGAGATGATTCCTAGATACTAGCTTTTCTCTCCCCTACCTTTTCTAATGATCACTGTCAAACCTCATCTTCTCTATTAACATTCCATTTTGGTTATGGATACATCCGAGGCTGGATGAAGAAAGGCTAAAAAATTTCCCATAGACATAGGGCTTTACACACAAAGAACTTTCACGGTAGGCTGGTTTCTGATTTTTGTTAGACTTTAGATGTATTAATTATTGTGTTTAAATAAGGCAACCAATTTTATATACTTAGCCTTAAGAACTGTCTTTTTGTAACCTTTTCTTTCTCTAAGACCTTTTGAATTTTGGAAGAGGAATTAAAGGAGAGTGGTGGGAAGATGCTCTAAAGAAAATGTCTACACGACAATCTGGCCACCAGTTGTGAGAATTGGGCATCTCCCAATGAGATGTTCCTTCGTAGATAGGAAAAAAAAAAAAAAAAAAAAAATATATATATATATATATATATATATATATATATATATATGCGCATATGCTGGCTAACTGAACATAATAAAAAATGAAATAAAAAATAGAAAAAGAAAACAAAAGGAATATGAAAGTATTTCCAAAGAAGCATGTGCTTCACCAACAGAAGAATTTTCCATGTATTAAAATTTTAAAGAAGTGTTTAGAGGGCAACATTTTAATTGTCATGTTTTTGCATTTTGTTTTAGTACATCTCAAATAGTGTGATTTATGAGATACAATACATTCCTACAAAACAGTGACATTCACACAATACTTTATGAATTCCTGTTCTAATTGTCTGGTACACAATCCATCTCTATGTGTAGTAATTTTTGTGTGGTGTGAAGAATTGTAGAAGTATCACCCTTTGTATCTCAGAGCCTTGCTGGTGCCTCTCACCTTTGTGCTTCATTTGCACCCTCTTACCAGCAGAGTGATTCCATGTACAACAGCTCCCTTTTGGTTTTTTGTTCTTTGCTTTATTTTGTTTTAAATTTTGGAGTGATGAACATGTTGTTGCTTACGGCAGTGTCCTGTCACCTCCTCAGTGACTCAGCAATACTGTGCAATATGGAGCACTGTGGCATTTTTTTATTCTGCTTACATGTTGAGACATACAATTATTATTATTATTATTATTATTATTGAGAGAGATTGCATTATTCCAGATGAAGTTCTCAAATACTTTTAAAATGCTACCACTGTTGATACTTAGGAGAAGTAAGAGGACAGCCATGAGGTCTAATTTTCAAAAGAACCTCTTGTCTTGCATGCTTTCTCTTTTGGGCAGAATGCATTTATGATATTCCTTTAAGATTAGAATTCAGGAAGATAATCAATAGGATAAGACCTTAGGATTGGAAGTATTGTGAAGTCATTTGATGGTGAGAATTAAGCAGATGTGATGGTGACTGACTTCTTCAAGAAATGAAGCATGACATCAGTGGGTCAAACCAGATCACAGAGCCATAAAGAAAATTGAATAGTTCACTTGTTCTGTACACTTTTGTTCTTGGAGTTGATACTTTTGCTTGCTTTCTTGCAAGTAGGAAGTAGGCATTGGCTTTTTAAATTCAATTTGTTTTCTTTGTATTTATTACTGTCTGGTTTTTTTTTACTAAGGTGGCAAAATTTCATTACAATATTTAACTGTCTCATCAGTGGAAAGTACTTTGGGATATAAATTCACTTTGGCTGGGAGTTGACTCATCAGTAAAAATGTTTTTGGACATAAACATGGTTTGGCCGTGATTTGGCTGAAGTATGAATTTTGCATTATTTTAAAAAATTGTTCTGTCATGAGGTACTAAACTTCTAAAACTCTCAATAAAACGTTCAGTTCTGTCCAACTAAGTAGAACGTATGATTCTCAAATAATACATGCCCAACATGTGTGAAAGTTCAAGTTTAGCATACAGGTAAAAAGCATGACTTACTTTGGAAAAGTGAAATACATTGTTGGTATGCCTGAGTTTATAGGTGCTTAATGACGAGAGGAATAAATATAGGGAATAGCATTCCAAATACAGTATTTATTGATTCTGATTTTTTGTTCAGTTTTCTGAAATTGGGTTGTGATGTTTATTGGTGGTTTATGGGTAATGTCACAATGTCTTCCTCTCCTTCCCTGTTCTTTTAACCACTGGCCACTGACAAGCTGCTTTAAAATTTAGGGTGTCTGTGTTTTTTGACTAGGGTTGTCTTGTAGTAGGCTGCATGAAAATGATAGTTCCTTCTATGGGAGGTCAAAAAGTGAAAAACTGCATCATCAGGTGAAAGATATTGAAGGAGGGTTTGTAGAAGAGCCCCACGTATAAGGTATAAAAATGATTGTACAAAGGAACAGAAGGGGAGAAGTACTCCAGGAAGTACTGAAGGAACATGTGGCTTCAATGTTGGAATGGGGATGATATGATCAGAAGGTAAAGGACGGATTGCCAGCAGCAGAAGGAGACACCATCACAATCATGGAGATAATTCATAGGCAAAGCGGTCCCGATAGTAGAGTGTGGGCTTGGACTTACAGGACTGGTATTGGATATGCTTGATAAATGAAGTACTTTTGAACAGGGAGGTAGCAAAATGAAGCAGTGTTATCATCTGTATGGGTTGCTTGTAGATCAGGAATGAGACGCCAGGAAAAGTATTTGGATGTAGAAACAGTAAAAGAAGATACATTTGAGTTCTTATCTACATTGAAGAGAATAACGGCTAGGAAGCTGAAAGGTCTCTCTTGGACCAGACATCTCATGAACAGTCTGCACATGTGGATATACCCTTTATAAGAGAAGACGTGAATGCTGAAATAAAGGAGCAGGTACTTAAAAACCTGAGACACAGGCTGAATATTCACATAAATTCAGCTGCTACATGTGAAGGAAGAGGGAATAAAAGACAAAAGAGAAAGAGTGAAATGTTACTTTAATTCAGGCATAATGATAAAGATAAAGAAAAACAAGAAGTATATCATATTGAATCAGCAGGCTTTAGCTTCTTGAAGATAAGCACTATAGTTTATTCCTCAAAAATATTATCCTGAACCCTGATGTCACTCTATATGTACTTAAATGATGCCTAAGTGAATGAAAGAAGCCTTGTCATAATTTAGTAACTGACTGAAAACAGCAGTAACTCTCACTTTTGAGATGGAATTCTTAAAGGGTGGGAAGCAATTTGAATTTCAATAGTGTGGTAGTAACAAGGGCTCCCAAAGATTTCTATATCCCTATCCCAGGAACCCGTGAATATGGTAGCTTACATGGCAACGGGGATTTGGTTGCAAACACAATATCAGTTGTTAATTGACTGACCTTCAAATAGGGAGATTATTTTTGGATATTCTGTGTGGGTCCAATCTAATTACATATTCCTTCAAATGTGGAAGGGGGAAGCAAAAGTTAAAGTACCAGCCAGAGTAGAGGATACCCTTAGAGACAGACTCAATCGACCATTGCTGCCTTTGAGAATGGAATGTCACTAGGAGGTAAAGACTGTAGACAGTCTCTAGACGCTAGAAAAGGCCAGGAAACAGGTTTTTCCTTAGAGCCTTGAAATGAACCCCTCCTCCTGACACCCTGAATTTAGTCCAGTGAGACCTATTCCAGACTTCTGGTCTCCAGGATCATAAGAAAATATATTTAGAGTTGATCTTGAACAACTTGGAGGTTAGAGGTTCTGACCTCCACACTGCCAAAAATCTGCAACCAACTTTTTGACTTTGCCTAAATTTAAAAACTAATAGAACTTCGAGAGATCCCTTTTTACTGTGATGAGCAATTTTTTGGAGAGCCTCCTCCCAGGGAGATGATTAGCATCACACATATTTAAAGGAGATATTCCCAACACTTGAACTCACTGCAATAGCAATGGGAGAGGCTACAAAATTATTACAGTAGCACAGTATGTACTAGAATTAATTTTATGCAGTTCTGATTTAATACTGCAGGTTTAACCTGTGTTTACATTTCTCTCAACTGCATTTGTGTTTGTGTGTCTAACTTGAGATACATTTTAGTTTTTTATAATTGATTTGTGCATGCTGCATGGTAGTTAATGATAAAATACACTGCTATCTACATATATTTAACTTTCTCCTAATTTTTTTTGTATTTTTGGGCTACATGGTTTGTCTGCCAGTTGTTTAAAATTGTCAGAAATCTCCAAAAATGTTTCCAATGAACTTATTGGGAAGAAAATCCACATATAACTGAACCTACGTAGTTCAAACCTGTGTTGTTGAAGGGTCAAATGTAATTTGTTAAAGTAGAAATGGGAAACTAATACAAGTTGCTTTGGGAGGAAGGTGTGTCAAGCATTTAGTAGTGGGAAGCCATTAGGTTTGATATTTGGAATATTGATTCTGCAAAATCTAGCAGGGAAGTCTTGGGGAAATTGCTTAAATTCTTCGGGTATCACTTTCTTCATTAATTATTTCCTTGGCATCCCGAGAGAGCTGTACTTGATTCTATTGCTCCATCACTCACTGGACTTTCTCTGACTCTTAAATATGTTTGTAGTCTCCTGTATTACTAGTCTGTACCAGTAATACTAGCCTCAAGTATTCTCACTTATTATTCCTGATTTCCTTTTTAGTGATTTGACTCCTCTACTCTCATGGTTCTTCTTGTCATATATTTGCCGGAATGAGAAGCACTTTGATCTATTTAGCACCCAAACTTTTCTTCAAATTGCATCTATATTTTTTTAATTTTTAAAATTTTTTATATTAACATATAATGTATTATTTTCCCCAGGGGTGCAAGTCTGTGAATCAACAGGCTTACACATTTCACAGCACTCACCATAGCACATACCCTCCCCAAATGCATCCATAGTTTTAAAATAATTCCCTTAGAATTCATTAGAAGGGACATCAAGCTCAACTTGTCTCTAAACAAATTTCTCATTTTCTCCTTTTAAATGGGTCCATTTAAACAGTTAAATACAATAAGCTTCTAAAACATCAGTGTTTTCATCTCTCTAATTAGTTAAATCACATACATTCTTGTCTGAACATCTTGATTGAGGAGAAGAGGGCTGGATAGGAATAAGAATTTACTGAACACTCAATGAATACCAGATATCTAAATAGATCTATACAAAAAAATGGGATTTTTTTTTTAAAGAAAAAGTTAAACTGATTTAGTGAAATTGAGGTACCAGTCTTCATTGTGTCTCTCCATGCACTTCAGCAAAGACAATTATCAGTTCTGGGGGAGAGAAGATGCCATACAGAACAGGAGTTGTTAAACCTTTTTCAGTGAAGTACCATAATGAATATTATAAGCTCTGTGAATCAAACACCATGTCTGTCTCATATTCTTTGTTGTGCTTTGTGTGCTTGTTTCTTTGATCATTTGTGTGTATTATTAAAAATTTTTTATTTTTTATAAACATACATTTTTATCCCCAGGGGTACAGGTCTATGAATTGCAGGTTTACATACTTCACAGCACTTACCATAGCACATACCCTCCCCAATGTCCATAACCCCAAACCCCCTTTCCCCCAACCCTCCTCCCCCCAGCAACCCTCAATTTGTTTTGTGAGATTAAGAGTCACTTATGGTTTGTCTCCCTCCCAATCCCATCTTGTTTCATTTATTCTTCTCCTACCCCCTTAACCCCTCATGTTGCATCTCCACTTCCTCATATCAGGGAGATCATATGATAGTTGTCTTTCTCCGCTTGACTTATTTCGCTAAGCATGATGCCCTCTAGTTCCATCCACGTTGTCGCAAATGGAAAGATTTCATTTCTTTTGATGGCTGCATAGTATTCCACTCTGTATATATACCAATCTTCTTGATCCATTCATCTGTTGATGGACATCTAGGTTCTTTCCATAGTTTGGCTATTGTGGACATTGCTGCTATAAACATTTGGGTGCACGTGCCCCTTTGGATCACTATGTTTGTATCTTTAGGGTAAATACCCAGTAGTGCAATTGCTGGGTCATAGGGCAGTTCTATTTTCAACATTTTGAGGAACCTCCATGCTGTTTTCCAGAGTGGTTGCACCAGCTTGCATTCCCACCAATAGTGTAGGAGGGTTCTCCTTTCTCCGCATCCTCGCCAGCATCTGTCATTTCCTGACTTGTTGATTTTAGCCATTCTGACTGGTGTGAGGTGATATCTCATTGTGGTTTTGATTTGTATTTCCCTGATGCCGAGTGATATGGAGTACGTTTTCATGTGTCTGTTGGCCATCTGGATTTCTTCTTTGCAGACATGTCTGTTCATGTCTTCTGCCCATTTCTTGATTGGATTATTTGTTCTTAGGGTGTTGAGTTTGCTAAGTTCTTTATATATTTTGGACACTAGCCCTTTATCTGGTATGTCGTTTGCAAACATCTTCTCCCATTCTGTCAGTTGTCTTTTGATTTTGTTAACTGTTTCCTTTGCTGTGCAAAAGCTTTTGATCTTGATGAAATCCCAATAGTTCATTTTTGCCCTTGCTTCCCTTGCTTTTGGCGATGTTCCTAGGAAGATTTTGCTGCGGCTAAGGTCGAAGGGGTTGTTGCTTGTGTTCTCCTCAAGGATTTTGATGGATTCCTTTCTCACATTGAGGTCCTTCATCCATTTGGAGTCTATTTTTGTGTGTGGTGTGAGGAAATGGTTCAATTTCATTTTTCTGCATGTGGCTGTCCAATTTTCCCAACACCATTTATTGAAGAGGCTGTCTTTTTTCCATTGGACATTCTTTCATGCTTTGTTGAAGATTAGTTGACCATAGAGTTGAGGGTCTATTTCTGGGCTCTCTATTCTGTTCCATTGATCTGTGTGTCTGTTTTTGTGCCAGTACCATGCTGTCTTGATGATGACAGCTTTGTAATAGAGCTTGAAGTCCGGAATTGTGATGCCACCAACTTTGGCTTTCTTTTTCAATATCCCTTTGGCTATTCAAGGTCTTTTCTGGTTCCATATAAATTTTAGGATTATTTGTTCCATTTCTTTGAAAAAGATGGATGGTACTTTGATAGGAATTGCATTAAATGGGTAGATTGCTTTAGGTAGCATAGACATTTTCACAATATTTATTCTTCCAATCCAGGAGCATGGAACATTTTTCCATTTCTTTGTGTCTTCCTCAATTTCTTTCATGAGTACTTTGTAGTTTTCTGAGTATAGATTCTGTGCCTCTTTGGTTAGGTTTATTCCTAGGTATCTTATGATTATGGGTGCAATTGTAAATGGGATTGACTCCTTAATTTCTCTTTCTTCTGCCTTGTTTTTGGTGTAGAGAAATGCAACTGATTTCTGTGCATTGATTTTATATCCTGACACTTTACTGAATTCCTGTACAAGTTCTAGCAGTTTTGGAGTGGAGTCATTTGGGTTTTCCACATATAGTATCATATCATCTGTGAAGAGTGATAGTTTGACTTCTTCTTTGCCGATTTGGATGCCTTTAATTTCCTTTTGTTTTCTGATTGCTGAGGCTAGGACTTCTAGTACTATGTTGAATAGCAGTGGTGATAATGGACATCCCTGCCATGTTCCTGACCTTAGCGGAAAAGCTTTCAGTTTTTCTCCATTGAGAATGATATTTGCGGTGGGTTTTTCATAGATGGCTTTGATGATATTGAGGTATGTGCCCTTTATCCCTACACTTTGAAGAGTTTTGATCAGGAAGGGATGCTGTACTTTGTCAAATGCTTTCAGCATTTATGGAGAGTATCATATGGTTCTTGTTCTTTTTTTTATTGATGTGTTGTATCACATTGACTGATTTGCGGATGTTGATCCAACCTTGCAGCCCTGGAATAAATCCCACTTGGTCGTGGTGAATAATTTTTTTAATGTACTGTTGAATCCTATTTTGGTGAGAATTTTCACATTTGTGTTCATCAAGGATATTGGTCTGTAGTTCTCTTTTTTCATGGGATCCTTGTCTGGTTTTGGGATCAAGGTGATGCTGGTGGCATCAAATGAGTTTGGAAGTTTTCCTTCCATTTCTATTTTTTGGAACAGTTTCAGGAGAATAGGAATTAGCTCTTCTTTATATGTTTGGTAGAATTCCCCCCAGAAGCCATCTGGCCCTGGGCTTTAGTTTGTTTGGAGATTTTTGATGACTGTTTCAATGTCCTTACTGGTTATGGGCCTGTTCAGGCTTTCTATTTCTTCCTGGTTCAGTTGTGGTTGTTTATATGTCTCTAGGAATGCATCCATTTCTTCCAGATTATCAAATTTGTTGGCATAGAGTTGCTCATAGTATGTTTTTATAATGGTCTGTATTTCTTTGGTGTTAGTTGTGAACTCTCCTCTTTCATTCATGATTTTATTTATGTGGGTCCTTTCTCTTTTCTTTTTGATAAGTCTGGCCAAGGGTTTATCAATCTTATTAATTCTTTCAAAGAACCAGCTCCTAGTTTCGCTGATTTATTCTATTTTTTTGGTTTCTAGTTCATTGATTTCTGCTCTGATCTTTATGATTTCTCTTCTTATGCTGGGTTTAGGGTTTCTTTCTTGTTCTTTCTCCAGCTCCTTTAAGTGTAGGGTTAGGTTGTGTACCTGAGACCTTTCTTGTTTCTTCAGAAAGGCTTGTACCGCTATATATTTTCCACTCAGGACTGCCTTTGTTGTTTCCCACAGTTTTTGAACCATTGTGTTTTCATTATCATTTGTTTCCATGAATTTTTTAAATTCTTCTTTAATTTCCTGGTTGACCCATTCATTCTTTAGAAGGATGCTGTTTATTCTCCATGTATTTGGGCTCTTTTCACATTTCCTCTTGTGATTGAGTTCTAGCTTCAGAGCATTGTGGTCTGAAAATATGCAGGGAATGATCCCAATCTTTTGATACCAGTTGAGACCTGATTTAGGACTGAGGATGTGATCTATTCTGTAGAATGTTCCATGTGCACTAGAGAATAATGTGTATTCTGTTGCTTTGGGATGAAATGTTCTGAATATATCTGTGATGTCCATATGGTCCAGTGTGTCATTTAAGGCCTTTATTTCCTTGCTGATCTTTTGCTTGGATGATCTGTCCATTTCAGTGAGGGGAGTGTGAAAGTCCCCTACTATTGTATTATTGTTGATGTGTTTCTTTGATTGTGTTATTAATTGGTTTATATAGTTGGCTGCTCCCACGTTGGGGGCGTATTTAAGATTGTTAGATCTTCTTGTTGGACAGACCCTTTGAGTATGATATAGTGTCCTTCCTCATCTCTTATTATAGTCTTTGGCTTAAAATCTAATTGATCTGATATAAGGATTTCCACCCCTGCTTTCTTCTGATATCCATTAGGATGGTAAATTGTTTTCCACCCCCTCACTTTAAATCTGGAGATGTTCTGGTTTAAAATGATTTTCTCGTAGGCAACATATAGATGTGTTTTCTTTTTTTATCCATTCTGATACCCTGTGTCCTTTGATTGGGGCATTAACATTCAGGATAACTATTGAAAGATGTGAATTTAGTGCCATTATATTACCTGTAAGGTGACTGTCCTGTATATTGTCTCGGTACCTTTCTGATCTTCTACTTATAGTTTCTCTCTTTGCTTAGAGGACCCCTTTCAATATTTCCTGTAGAGCTGGTCTGCTGTTTGCAAATTTTTTCAGTTTTTGTTTGTCCTGGAAGCTTTTAATCTCTCCTTCTATTTTCAATGATAGCCTAGCTGGATATAGTATTCTTGGCTGCATGTTTTTCTCGTTTAATGCTCTGAATATATCATGCCAGCTCTTTCTGGCCTGCCAGGTCTCTGTGGATAAGTCTGCTGCCAATCTAATATTTTTACCATTGTATGTGACAGACTTCTTTTCCCGGGCTGCTTTCAGGACTTTTTCTTTGTCACTAAGACTTGTAAATTTTATTATTAGGTGACATGGTGTGAACCTATTCTTATTGATTTTGAGGGGGGTTCTCTGCACATCCTGGACTTTGATGCTTGTTCCCTTTTCCATATTGGGGAAATTCTCTCCCATAATTCTCTCCAGTATACCTTCTGCTCCCCTCTCTCTTTCTTCTTCTTCTGGAATCCCAATTATTCTAATGTTGTTTCGTCTTATGTTGTCACTTATCTCTCGAATTCTCCCCTGGTGGTCCAGTAGCTGTTTGTCCCTCTTTTGCTTAGCTTATTTATTCTCTGTCATTTGGTCTTCTATATCACTAATTCTTTCTTCAGCCTCATTTATCCTAGCAGTGAGAGCCTCCATTTTTTATTGCACCTCATTGATAGCTTTTTTGATTTCAACTTGGTTAGATTTTAGTTCTTTTATTTCTCCCGAAAGGGCTTTTATATCTCCCGAGAGGGTTTCTCTAAAATCTTACATGCCTTTTTTGAGCTTGGCTAGAACCTTGAGAATTGTCATTTTGCACTCTAGATCTGACACATTACCATTGATTAGGTCACTAGCCTTTGGTACTGCCTCTTGTTCTTTTTTTTGTGGTGGATTTTTCCGCCTTGTCATTTTGTCCAGATAAGAGTATATGAAGGAGCAAGTAAATTACTAAAAGGGTGGCAACAACCCTAGGAAAATATGCTTTAACCAAATCAGAAGAGTTCCCAAATCGTGAGGTGGGAGAAAGGGGATAAAAAGAGGTTTAGAAAGAAAGAAAAAAAAAAAAAAAGAAAAGAAACAATTAAAAAAAGAAAACAAATCAAGAAAAAGTATAAAAATATATATATTATATATTAGATAAACTAGTTAAAAAATGTTAAAAAGAAAAGTATAAAAGTTTATAAAATTTAGAAGAAGAGAAAAAAAAATGAAAAAGAAAAAAATTAAATTAACTGCAAGACTAAAGAATCATGGGTAGAAAGCCATGAGTTCCGTGCTTTGCTTTCTCCTCCTCTGGAATTCTGCTGCTCTCCTTGGTATTGAAACCGCAGTCCTTGGTATGTGAACTTGGTCCTGGCTGGATTTCTTGTTGATCTTCTGGGGGAGGGGCCTGTTGTAGTGATTCTCAAGTGTCTTTGCCCCAGGTAGAATTGCACCGCCCTTACCAGGGGCCGGGCTGAGTAATCCGCTTGGGTTTGCTTTCAGGAGCTTTTGTTCCCTGAGTGCTTTCCGTAGAGATCGGGAGGAAGGGAATGAAAATGGCGGCCTCCAGGTCTCCCGCCCGGAGGAGCCCAGAGCCCAGGACCCCACTCCTCAGTGTGCCCTCAGAGAACCACGCCCAGTTACTCCCGTTTCTGTGGCCTCCAGCCATGCTCCAAGCTTACGGAGCCTGTGATCCATTCAAGGTAATCCCGAGTTGGGAGCTCACTCCTCAGCTCTGTCTCTGTAGCCGGCTTCCCTGTTCTAATACCTGTAAGCTCTGTGACACTCAGACACCCCCGATCCTTCTGTAACCCTGGGGCCACGCTGGCCCTGCGTGGGCTTCACCCCGGTTTAGCCTTTGGAGAGATGTCCCTCAGCGGAACAGACTTTTAAAAGCCCTGATTTTGTGCTCTGTTGCTCTGCCGCTTGCCGGGAGCCGGACCCTCCCCCGGGGTCTATCTTCCCATCACTTTGGATTCACTTCTCCGCCAGTCCTACCTTTCAGAAAGTGATTGATTTTCTGTTCTAGAATTGCTGTTCTTCTTCTTTTTGATCTGCTGTTGGATTTGTAGGTGTGTGCAATCTTTAGATAAGCTATCTAGCTGATCTCCTGCTAGCTGAAGTAGTCTCAGCCTGCTACTTCTCTGCCATCTTGACTCCTCCTCTGTGTATTTTTTTTTTTAACAGTACTTTTAAAATCTAAAATCTGGGACTCCTGGGTGGCTCAATGGGTTAAACGTCCTAGAACTGAGCCCCAGATTGGGCTCCTTGCTCAGCAGGGAGTCTGCTTTACCCTCTGCCCCTCCCCCTGTTCCTTGTGTGCTTGAGAGAGACATCTCTCAAATAAATAAAAAAAAAAAAAACCTTTAAAAAATATAAAATCTATTCTTAGCTTATGGACCTTTCAAAAACTGACTCAGTTTGGTGCACAGACTAGATTGGCTTGCATGATATAGTTTGTGAAGTAGAACAAATAGGGCATTCCTGAATTGTACCATAATGAAAAAATATCCTTGAAACCTAGACTTCATTGTGAAAGAATTTTTCCCCCTTCTAAATTATAAGTATTTCCTATCACCTATGGAGAACTAGTTGCGGTAAAACTGGATTGCAGAGGGGAATGGACTTAAGGGATATTATTTTAAGACAAGAGGGAAGTAGAAAGACCTGTTGTCACTGAGAGGTAAAGCCAAAGAAAAATAGAAATTCAAGTGGCTGGACATGAGTGTCCTTGCACTTCTCCAAACTCTCAGGTCAAATTCCAAGGGTAGGAGTAGTAGAAATACCTGGTGAGGCTTGCAAGGGAAGGTTCCTAGAGAGTGGGAGTTGTTTTGCTCTTCCCAGTATATTGCCCCCCAAAAGTATAACCCAGTAAAGAAGAACCTTATCATAAATGGTGTAAATGTGTTAAAATTTATTTAGCTGCTGTTAGGCCTGCAGAAGATCTAGAGGTATCCTAATATCCTGGATGCAGGAAGAAAAGATGCTGAAAAAACAGTCATTAGGAAGAGACCCGATGTTTTAAACATGAGAGCTTCAAAGGTTCGTAATAGTTCGTAATAGTGAAATCCAACAGGGACCATAAACTTCAAAAGCAGATTTAAGTTGGATGCTCTGATAGACAAGTTTAGCAATAGGGTGAACCAGGGGCCAAACCAGGTGACTACCCCCAAGTGTGTATACTCAAAACAATGTGGTAGATCAGAGTATTTCTCAGGATTCAATCAAGCGCTAAAGAGGGAAAGGTGACCACAAATCTCCTGATTATATCTTTCTCCCCATTGAATCAGGTCAGATTCTGTGAGTGCTTTGGGCATCCTAACATGGTGTAAGTAATGAGTCAGTCTTCATATCCAGGCTTCAAGGGGCAGGCAAATTTTTCTTACTGTTTCTTGAAACACTTATTCTTGGGACAGCCATCTGAAAATCTCCAAACTCAATGTCATGAGATGCTTAGCCATAAAAGAAAGCTAAATATAAGCACTCAATAGCCCCAGTCAAGCTTCCAAGAGCCTTCGTCCTATGATATGAGGGAGCTGTGCTGGTTGTCTAGGTCAGTTGATCACTTAAAGATACCTGCAGCTTTGGCCAGTTTCTTTCTGCCTCTATATGGGAAACCTCAAGTGAGAGGCCTCCAACAGAGCCCAGTTAGTGCAAAGAGCCTTAAAAAACAGAACAACAATACAATAGATAATTCAAAGAGAGTCCAAGAACATTTCATCACTATATGGAAAAGAACTCTCTCCTGGTGAAGCATCCATGCCAGGAATGGATATTTTATGAGTGATAAATAGCCTTTATATATTAAGTTACTTAGATTTCAGGGTCAATTTTGTACCAAAGCCAAACATATAGTTTCTTGAAAAAAAAAAATGAGTTTTGGGATTTAGTGGTTATCAAAGTATGTTTTGCATACCCAGGAGTCCCTGAGATTGTTTTAGGCAAAGTCAGATCTATTTTTATATAATTGTAAGATATTTTTTGATGTTTGCATAGATGGTACACAAGCAATATTGACCAAAACTCCTGGTGCATTAGCATGAGTCATAGCAGTGACACCAAGTCACAGAAGTCATTGTATGCTTTGCTAGTCATGCACTTGAATTTAAAAACTGGCAATGTTACTTAAGAACATCCTTGACAAAGTAGTAAAAATTGCTGATTTTTTATATCTCAATCCTTGAGTATACATCTATTTTATTATCCTGTGTGACAAAATGGAAAATATGCATAAAATATTATGTAATAAGTTATGATGGTTGTGTCAAGGAAAACCACTTGGGTGCTTTTTTGAGTTGTGAGCTAAACTAGCTCTTTTTTTTTTTTTTTTTAACATCCCCCAGGATCACTGTTTTTTGGTTTTCTTTTGTTTGTTTATTTTGTTTTGCTTTTAAAGGATCACTGTTTTTATTTAAAAGAACAACTATAGAGACAGGATGATTATTTAAACTTGGCTTGAATATGAACAAAGACTACTTGTCATTTTAAGAAAAAAAAAACAGTGTCTTTGTTTTTGTTAGCAAAATAAGAGTTTTCAAGGAAAAACTAGAAATTTGGCAAGATAGACTAAATAATAACCTTCACCTTAAAAGGTCCATGCCCTCAACTCCTGGATACTTGAAGTTACATGACAAAATGAACTTTGGAAATACAATTAAGGTTACTCACCTTAAAAGAGAGAGATTATCCTGGATTTTCCTGGTGGGGAAAATCACATAAGCCTTTTAAGCAGGGTACTTTCTCTATCTAAAAGCAAAAGAGACGTTAAAGAAGAGGAGGTCAGAGAGCTTCAAAGTATGAGTGTGTAACATACTGTTGCACGTTTGGGGATGGAGAGAGCAGCATGGCTAGAAATGCAGAACTCCTTAGGGAGCTGAGAACCTTCCTGGCTGACACTATTTGAGGAACCAGGAACCAGAGACCTACAGCCACGTGGAATCAAATTCTTGTGGCAACCCGAATGATCCTGGAAGCAGATTCTCCCTCTGGCCTCCAGATAAGAGACTAGGCTGGTTAGTATATTGACTGTATCCTTGCAAGATTCAGAGTAGAAAAACTATCTAGATCCATCTGGAATTCTGAAAACATACTCTGAGATCATAAGCAAGTGGTGATTTATGGCAACAGCAGAAAACTGATACGTGTGAAAAACTTAATTGCTGCCTTGACTGATATTTCTCATAAGATCAGTCATGATATTAATGAACAGTTTTTTGATGCTGTATAATGAAATGTGTCAACATAGGGAGTATTTTCAGCCAATATTTTCCAAGAGATGTTACAAAATTATGCATGAATAGAAGACCTGTGCGAATTGAAAGGTAAACGAGTACAAAGGGAGTGCAAATAAATGAATTCATTGATAAGCTTCCAGATTACTCGGGTAATATTTATTTTTAAGATGCTCTTACTCATTGTGTTGGGTTTTGTTGTAATATTAAAAAAGAGTAACCATAATTTTGTGAAAATACTGTTAGAATATTCCTTCCTTTTCCAGCAAAATAAGTGTACAAGGCTGGGTTTTCTTTAAATATTTCAACTAAGACGTATCACTGGATTGAATACACAAGTATTTATGAAAATCCAACTATATTCTATGGATCCAGATGTCTAGACATTAAAGAGCTTTGCAAAATGTGAGGCAGCTCCACCCTTACCATTATTTGGCGGGGGGCAGTGCTTGTTTTTCATGAGAAAATTATTTGTGTTAAAATGCAATGAACTTTTATTTTGAAATCAATGTGCAGTTAACTTGTTTTTTCTGTTTTGACCTACGGTAAATAATCAAGAGATGATCCATATGAACATATAAGCAATATAACCCACATAAACAGTACATTCTACATAACCCCCTAAACTTTTGGGGTTTCTCAGCTTTTAATATGAAAGGGATCCTGAGTTCCAAAGTTCAAGAACAAAAGACTTCATTAATCCCCACAAATACGGATAACATGTGCACCTAGAAGCCCACTGCCTAATTCTTTTAAGAGCAAATGAGAACTCCTCTCTGTACCCAAAGCATCTTCAGAAAGAGAAAAGGGAGAGAAGATGCTCTGAGAAGGGAGCAAGCATTCCAGGTGTTGACTTGGAGCTTTGAAGTGAACGAAAAAGTCAATCTGAAAAAGTTTGTCTGAAACAGGAAGAAACCAAGTTCTTTTTAATTGGCCAGGTCAAGTATAACTGCCTTACCTTCATCAGCAAAAATAGGGAATCCAGTATATAATATCAGTTTTTTAAAAATTGTGTTTTACCTTTATTTTATAAAAGAGAAAACTGAGGTTTGGAGAGAGTTAATATCATGCTTTGCTTGAATTGCCCTCTGTTGCCTTCTGAGCAATATATAAATTCCTGTGCAGATAGTGCCTAATGTGGCCAGTTTCTTGGCAGTGTCACCTGTCACCAAAGTTTTGCACCTGATGTGCTTTATCTGTTTTAAAAAATGCATTTGAGAGAGAGAGAGAGAGAGAGAGAGAGAGAACACAGGACTGCAGAGGGAAGGAGAGACAATTTCCAGCAGGAGCTAAATTTGGGGCTCCATCTCAGGACCCTGACATCGTGACCTGAGCTGGAACCAAGATTCATATGCTTAATCAACTGTGCCACACAGTGCCCCGTGATATGCTTTAGGTTTCATTCAAATCTGTTGATTTTTATACTTCCTGAATACAACATCTTTGTATTCTCCCAAGCTGTGCATTTCTTTTCTGTCTTTAGAATGTCCTTTTCCTTCTGGTACACCTGCAAATCTTACACTTAAAAAGAGTTGTTATCGTCACCTCTTGTCTGAAGCCTCCATTGGCTAATTTCATGAAGATCTCCACCAAGCATGATTAATTCCTTACTTCTCTACCTTAAAAAAATTCACTTATTTCTAAATGGTACTATAAGTTTTAAGTAGGATTGTTTTGTTGACAAAACATGAGATAGAATAGTATTTTCTGATACATTGTTGAATTTGACTTTTCTACTGCTGACTTTCCATTGTACTTTTATCTCTTCTCTTCACATCCCATCTGGCATCTCTATGTGTGTTGGCCACGTTACTTTTAGTCCCTCTGATTATGTCATTTGAGAGGTGGTTGCATAGGAAACTGAGAATTGACTGTGAAACAGGGAAAACAGGTTATTTTTTTCATCTTATCTGCTGCACTGTGAACCTTGGGAAGACAGATTCTGTCTTTGTGTTCCCAGCATAGTTCTTGGCACATTCAGATGCAGTGTTGAGTAAATATGTGACTGATAAATGCATGAGTGATAACATGTTTGAATTGGATACTCTCTCACTCTTTCTAAAGGTCCTTCCAATTCATAAGCCCTTTCTTTTCTTTTGAACCTCTTTTTCATTTCTCCCTTAATTAATCTTTTCTTCCTGACTTTGTTTTCCTTCGTCTTTTTTTTTTTTTTTAATATCTAGGATTCTTTCTCTCCAATTTTCTTTTTTTCCCTCTTTTTAAAACAAAGAAATACAGACTTGTCATTTAAAATGACTATTTTGTTAGCAGCCTCTGATGGAGATTTTCCTATCTGCCATTCGCCTAACAGTGTGCACTTGCAGATAAATAGGAAATTTTACCTTTTTTTTTTTATCATAAGTGAAGATGAACATATTACCCTATTGTTCTTATAGTGAACACTTAATTGAAAAATATTCCTTTGTGACTCATTTATGGGTTTAAATGGTTTGATGTTGTTGATGAGGAGGGTACCATAATGAAATACTGCCATCAGCTAACACGTGACATTCACTAAGCCCTTAGGAAAGCAGGAATATGGTTATTGCATTTGCCACCTGGGGCCAATAAACCCCTTATAGGTTTTTATACTTTTTAGTCATTTTATGAAAAATTTACAGAAGAATAAACACACGGGAAAAAACAACAACAAAAAAAACCTAGACTTATTAATCTAAACACAGCAATACTTTCTGTATTGAGAGAACTATGGTGTACAAACATGATAAAAGGTGCAAGAATACCATCGCATATACTTTTAGCAAAATGGGATGATTTAGGGTCTGTTTTATGGCATATATTTTTCCTTTACAGTCTTAGAAATACATTGTTCCCTCAGAAGTTCTTTAGTTTTAAAAAAATTCGTAATGGGTTTCTGTTACACAAATAACCTTACTCTCATTTTTATCTCTCGAGTGCTGCTCTGATTTGTAAGACAGCTTCTTTTGTCAGTTTTCTTTGGTTTAGTGTTTTGGGGGGTAACTCAAAAATTCTGAATTCTCAATTGTGTTTGATAAAAGTAAATACAATGCAGAGAATGTCTTAGGTCTTCCTTAAGTCTTTAGAAAGATGGTGTAATACTTTAGATGATAGAATAAGAAAACCAAGGAAGGGGGTGCCTGCGTGGCCCAGTGGGTTAAGTGGCTGCCTTCGCTCAGGTCATGATCTCAGGGTCCTGGGATTGAGCCCCGCATCGGGATCTCTGCTTTTCTTTCTCTCTCTGCCTGCCTCTCTGTCTACTTGCGATCTCTCTCTCTGTCAAATAAATTTTTTAAAAAAGAAGAAGAAAGGAAACCAAGAAAGGAAATTTTACCATTCTTCTAGGCTACTCCATGATACTTTCTATCTTCCTGTTTTAGTTATTTCATACATCATTGATGGTAACTGATGAGTAATGAAGATTTAATGATAAAATAATCTCTAAGATGGCGAATAATAAAATATTTCAAAAAATCTGGGAAGTATTAAGCTCTAAAGTTCCATTATGTAGTATAGATAGATAAGACTCGCTCGATCCATACAGTAATGGCGAGATTGAGGATGAGGATGTTCTATTACATTTCTCGAAATGAGTAAAATTCCTATTTAATAGCAGGGAAACCTTAAGAATAAAAGTTATTAAAAATTCACCCTTACAAATCATTAGAACTGTTTGAAAGAGAACCTCAAAAACTGATCTGACGGAGTCAGATGATATATTGAGAGTTAATAACGTACTAGCCTATTAGTGTCATTCAGAAAACAGTCCTCTCTGTACCACACCTTTCCTATTCTATTCAGAACACATAATCTGGACAGGAAGTTGAGCTTGTTGGAAAGCGGAGGAGCAGGGAAGCTTCCAAAGCCCATTTGATCACATGGACTGTGGGATGGTGATGCCTACCTCGGTAGAGCTACAGGCCGATTGTAGCCCTGAGGAATTTTAGCAGCAGTGTGAGTGCCACATTGCTCTTCATCCTCTCATTCTCCTCTCGCTGAGCACAGCCACATTAGAGAATCCATACCGAACACCGAACATTAGGCTGGGAACCTTACAAGAAGCCTGTTCTACTTCCAAAATCCAAGAGAAGGTTCTCAACAGAATCAGAGTATAGGTTTCAATTCTGAAAAGAGACCTAAGGTCCATCTCCTGGTGGGTATACACTGAATCAATAAAAGAGTTTTTCTCATTCATGTAACAGTAAAGAACTTAAAAGAAAAAAAAACAAAAAACAACAAACAAACAAACAAAAAAAACAGAAAACTAGCCAAAGGGACCTGCAAACAAACATGACAATACAAGAAATAGGGGCTATAATTCTGAATATTCTGAGAACGAGGACTTCGAAACTGATTTGCAGTAAAATGCATGATGATAGAACTTCTAAGCAGAAGGAAAAAAAAGAAAATTAAAAGAGTTGGGTAACATAAAGTGGAGTTGCAAGGATGCTAAAATGGTACTATAAATAAAGTTCTTGTCATAGTGGTGAAGAAAGTTCTGGCATTGTAGAAATTGTGTCCAGGTTGTGGACGAGAAACTTGAAAATAGAACTAAAATAAGAAAGGAAATAAAAATGCAAAGGCAGGTAATGACATCCATCCCAAGATTTTTCAAAAGTTCAGAAAAAGTACAATGGGGGAACAGTTCATATCAGTAATATTTACTAATGGAGATACTCCTTGATAGCAGCTTCCTAACTAATGATTAGTATATTATAGTCATTTAGTCAGTATTTATTGACCAGATGGATCCTGGAAAAATTAATTGATTAGCTAAGTGTTGTCAAATGATAATCTTTAACCAAATGGGGCTGGCAGATATTTTATTTGGCCTGTATGATGTCACTTTAAGAAAAAAAAATGTTATGCTGATATTAAAGAGTGTGATTTAACAAATTCACCTGAAAAATTTGGCTGTTTGGGCACACTTAGACCCTATTTCCACATGGCACCTGGTTTTTGATTATGAGTAGTAGCTACTCCCTTTACATGGGGCTTGTATTTTGACTCAGGACCTACTTCACTACTTGTCTAGACACTGGAGTTACTGGAGTTTGTGACCACTCCCCTCCTTTTTACAACAAAGAAAAAGAACCAGTAAGAGCACATTGAATGGCTTATCACAATGCGAGTGTAAATATGAAGAATGGTCAACAAGTCTAGACATATTCTGGCAAAACAATTAATTACAAAGATCAGGAATAAATTTTTGCAAGTATCTGTGCTAAAAATATGGTTTACCTGCCAAGTAGAAGTCAGAATGAATTTAGTTTTACTCTTCAACAGCAAATATAAGACAGTAATGGAGAAAAAATTATGAAGTTTCAAGGGAAAATTTTACACTTTAAACTTTTTATTCCTTGTTTTTGGCTATGTAGCATTTTGTGGGGGGGAACCTTACAAACACATTGCCAACAGGCTACTAAAAAATATATAGGTATACATACATTTTACAGTCAGGTAGAGATCAAGACTTGTAAATGTTTAAAGGACAGTGGTTATCTCTGAAGCCATTTAAACATAGAATTGCCAAAATAATTAGTGCATGTGTGGCCACAACACTGAGTTGTAATGGCAACATCATTTCACAAGCAGAAAAATAATAACAAAAACACATATCCCAAACTCCAAACCCCACACTAGCAAAGGTTAAAAAAAATAGACATGTCATCAAAAGGTAGTAATAACATGCTGAGTGATTACATGTGCATAAAAAGAGATTTAGCATGGGTTCCTGGTGGCTCAGTGGGTTAAGTCTCTGTCTTGACCTCAGGTCATGATCCCAGGGTCTCAAGATCAAGCCCCACATCAGGGCATTCTGCTCAGCAGGGAACCTGCTTCCTTCTCTGTCTCTCTCTCTGCCTACTTGTGATCTCTGTCAAATAAATAAATAAAATCTTAAAAAAAAAAAAGATTGAACAGATACCATTTAGTTCATAATGTTGGTAATCAGATAAATCCAGGTTTTGAAAAAATTTTAAGCTAAACAACATATACAAAATAGTAAGAAACAAAACAACACCTAACAGTCTAACAGTGATGGTCTCACGTGATACCCGAAAAGAGAAAATTCACTAAAGGAACAATATAATTACTGGTAATCACAAATTATCCTGTTGAAGTAATCATTGACAAGAGTTACCAATTCCTAAATAAGGAATTATATATAGTGTCAAATGCTGCCAGTCAGGTGTGTACTTTGTGTTACTTTTTCCCCTTCTGTTAGCTAACCAGTTTAATTCACAACATAGTCATACAGAAGTGGATATTGTGACTACTGCTTTTAAAATGAAAGTTCTTTTTTTAAAACATTTTTTTTAAAGATTTTACTTATTTATTTGACAGAGACACAGCGAGAGAGGAAACACAAGCAGGGTAGTGGGAGAGGCAGAGGCAGGCTTCCTGCTGAGCAGAGAGCCTGAGGTAGGGCTCAATCCCAGGACTCAGGGATCATGACCTGAGCTGAAAGCAGCTACTCAATGGACTGAGTCACCCAGGTGCCCCTAAAATGAAAGTTCTTCTGAAACTCCCTCCTTTCTTACCTCCCCCAACCCCATAGTATATCATTAGTCATCCCTCACAACCCTGAGGCAGCAGCTCATTCTGCCCATGGGTCCTGTCCCCATGCTTTAATAAACCATCATTTTCACCATCCCCCTCCAAAAGAAAAAAAGAGAGAGAGAGAGAGATGAAGAATAAGAAACAGAATTTGGGTAGTTTGAAACAATCTGCCCAGTAGTACTGAACAGCATGAGAATTTTCATCCCCAGCATCAGAGTACTCTTCTCACTAGGGGTGATTCAGTAGGATGACTAGGACTGACCTCTGGTACCAGTAAATCAAGGACTCCACCCAAACTGAGACGGTAAATACATTTGAGTGATATTTCAAAAAGAGTTTTGAAATTGATTTTGTTAAAAAAAAAAAAGGAAGGGGAGGGGAATTGTGTTCAATCTTTTTAATACTTCCTTATGTTACTGTTTTATTTAAAAAACATTTTAATGAGTGTCTTGGGAGTAGAGACTACAGTCATCTTATTGCTTACGTCATAAAGAAAATGCATACTTAGATCAGTGTTCCCCTTAAGGTTTGGTCAGCAAGCCATTTGAGTTCTAATTTTTGAGGAGGTTGATAAATCTAGAAGTGCATCTAGCCCACCGTAGTCTTCTTCAATTGAGGGGTCTAGAGGTGAGGCCATGGAAATTTAGGGTCTTAATAAGTTCCCCAAGTGACATTAATATATAATGGAATGTGAAGACTACTGTTACTTCTTTTTCTTTTCTTTTTCCTTTTGTGAATCCTCCATTCATGTTTTTTTTTTTTTAAATGCAGTATAGTTGACAGACAATATTATATTAGTTTCAGGTATATAACATAGTAATTTGCTGAGTGTATATATTACACAATGCTTACCGTGATTGTATAGTTACCATCTATCACCATACAAAGTTATTGCAATAGTATCAACTGTATTTCCCTATGCTGTACTTCTCATCCTTATGACTTAGAACTGGAAGTTTGTGTCTCTTAATCCCCTTCACTTATTTCTCCCATCTCTCCACCCTACTTACCTCTCTGGCAATACCACTCTGTTCCATTTATGAGTCGGCCTCTCTGGCAATACCACTCTGTTCCATTTATGAGTCTGCTTTTGACTTTTTGTTCATTCATATTCTTTTTACATTCCACATACAAGCACATTCATACAGTGTTTGTCTTTTAAAATCTGACTTATTTCACTTGTCATAATACCATCTAGATGTATCTATGTAGTCACAAATGGCGGCATTATTGCTTTCTCTGGCTAAGTAATAATCCATCATCCATATGTATTTCACATCCTCTTTATCTAATGATGAACACTGAGGTTTCTTGCATATCTTTGCAGTTGTAAATAATGCTTCAGTAAATGTAGGGGCACATATATCTTTGTGAATTAATGTTTTCATTTTCTTTGGATAAATATTCAGAATTGGAATTACTGAATCACATGATATTTTTTAAATTTTTTGAGGAATGTTCATTCTGTTTTTCATAGTGGCTGCACCAATTTACATTCCCACCAGTAGTGCATGGGAGTTCCCTTTTCTACACATCTGTGCCAATACTTCTTACATCTTGTCTTGCTGATACTAACCACACTGACAGGTAGAAGGTGCTATCTCATGGTGTTGATTTGCATTTCCCCAATAATGAGTGATGTTGAGCATCTTTTCTTGTGTCTGTTGGCCATCTGTACATTTTCTCTGGAAAAATGTCTATTCAGGTTCCCTCATTTTTTTATTAGATTGTTTCAGTGTTGAGTTATATGACTTTTTTATTATTTTGGACATTGACCCTTTATTGGACATACTATTTGCTAATATCTTAACCTGTTTAGTAGGTTACCCTTTTGTTTTGTTAATGGTTTCCTTTACAATGCCAAAGTTTTTTAGTTGGGGTTGTCCCAATTGTTTATTTTTGGTCTTGTTTTCCTTATCCTGAGAAGACAGATTCAGGAAAATACTGTTAAGGCTAGTGTCCAAGAGAATACTGCCTATATTTTCTTTAAGAAGTTTTATAGTTTCAGTTCTGAAATTTACATTTTTAATCCCTTTTGAGCTTATTTTTGTGTATGGTATAAAAAAGTGGTCCAGTTTCATTATTTTGCATGTACTGTGTAGTTTTCCCAATACCTTGTATTGACGAGGCTGTCTTTTCCTCATTGTATATTCTTGCCATCTTTGGGATAAATTGACCATAAAAATGTGGGTCTGTTTCTGGGCTTACTATTCTATTCCACTGATGCATATGTCTTTTTTTGTACTAGTACCATACTGTTTAGATTACTAGAGCTTTGAAGTATAGATTGCACTTGGAATTGTGATCCCTTGAGCTTTATTCTTCTATTTCAAAATGACATTGGCTATTTTTTGTGTGTCTGATTCTATACAAATTTTAGGATTATTTGTTCTAGTCCTGTGTAAAATACTATTGATATTTTGATAAGGATTGCATTAAATCAGTAAATTGCTTTGCATAGTATATAGACATTTTAACAATATTCAGTCTTTCAATCCATGAGTGTGGTATATCTTTCCATATATTTATGGCATCATCATCTTTTTTTTTCCATCATAGTCTTAAGAATTTTCATAGTACAGATCTTTTAGCTTCTTGGTTAAATTTATCCTTAGGTGTTTTATTCTTTTTGATGTAGTTGTATATGGAATTGGTTTCTGAATTTCTCTTTCTCCTAGTTCAGTATTAATGTATAGTAACAACAGATTTCTCTATATTGATTTTTAAAATTTTTTTATTTTTTATTAACATACAATGTGTTTTAAGCCCCAGGGATACAGGTCTGTGAATCACCAGGTTTACCCCCTTCACAGCACTCACCATAGCACGTACCTTCCCCAATGTCCATAACCCAATCACCCTCTCCCCATCCCCCTCCCCGTGGCAACCCTCAGTTTGTTTGGTGAGATTAAGAGTCTCTTATGGTTTGTCTCCCTCTATATTGATTTTTTATGCTACAAATTTACTGAATTCACATACTGTTTCTAACTTTTACTTGAAACAGTTACTACTTGTTTCTAACTAGTCTTTGGGGTTTCTATAACTATCATGTCACCTGCAGATAGTCAAAATTTCAGTTTTTGTTTTTTTTTTTTGCCAATTTGGATGCCTTTTATTTCTTTTTTTTTTTTTTAAGATTTTATTTATTTATTTGACAGAGAGAGATCACAAGCAGGCAGAGAGGCAGGCAGAGAGGAGGAAGCAGGCTCCCTGCTGAGCAGAGAGCCCGATGTGGGACTCGATCCCAGGACTCTGAGATCATGACCTGAGCCGAAGGCAGCGGCTTAACCCACTGAGCCACCCAGGCGCCCCCTTTGATTTCTTCTTACTTGATTGTAGTGTCTATGACTTCCAGTACTATGTTGAATAAAAGTGGTGATAATGCACAACTTTATGTTGTTGCTGATCCTATAGGAAAACCTTTTAGCTTTTTATCTTTGAGTATGATGTTAGCTGTAGATTTGTCATGTATGACTTTCATTGTGTTGAAGTATGGTTCCCTAAACTCACTTTTTTGTTTTGTTTTGTTTTGTTTTTAAGGAATGGATGTTGAATTTTGTCAAATGCTTTTCTTCCATCTCATGATGATCACGTGAGTTTTTTTGCATTTTGTTAATGTGGATATCACATTGAATGAATTATAAATGTTGACCTTTTCTTGCATCCTTGAAATAAACTCTACTTGATTATGGTGAATTATCTTATTTTAATTTGGTTTCCTAAGATTTTGTTGAGAATTTTTACATCTGTGTTCATCAGCACTACTGGTCTATAATTGTCTTTTTTTTTTTTTTTTTTTTTGTAGTGTCTGTCTGATTTGGTATCAAGATAATGCTTGCCTCATGGAATAAATTTGCTAGCATTCCTTCTTCTTTTTCTTTTGTTTTTTGAAATACTTTGAGAATTATATGTATTAGCTCTTCTTTAAATTTTTGATGGATTCGCTTGCAAAGCCATCTGGTTCTGAACTCTTGTTTCTTGGGAATGTTTTGGTTACTGGTTCAATTTTGTTAGTAGTAATCAGTCTTTCCAAATTTTTTATTTCTTCCTGATGCAGTCTTAGAAGATTGTGTGTTCTGGGAATTTTCCTCTTTCTTATAGGCTGTTTAATTTGTTGGTGTATAATTTTTCATAGAATTCCCTTATAATCCTTTGTATTCCTCTGGTATCAGTTGTAACTCTTCTTTCATTTCTGATTATTTTGTGTCCTGTTTTTGATCAACTGTGCTAAAGGTTTATCAACTTTGTTTATCTTTTCAAAAAAGGAGCTTATTCCATTGATCTTTTTCTATTGTTTGTTTAAGTCTCCATTTCATTCACTTTCATTGTGATCTGTATTATTTTCTTCCTTCTCCTAACATTTGGCTTTGTTCCTGTTTTAATTCCCTTAGATATAAGATTGGAGTTGTTTTTCTTGTGTCTAGAGGTAGGGCTATATTGCTACAAACTCTTAGCACTGCTTTTTTGTTTCCCAAAGTCTTTGAAACATCGTGTATCCATTTTCATTTGTCTTTCACTTTCATTTCTGTCATTTGATTTTCTTTTTGACTTCTTCATTGACTGCTCAGTAGCATGTTGTTTAACCTTTTGTGTTTAGCCTTTATATAGTTTCTAGTTTTTTCTTGTAATTGATTTCTAGTGTCACCCTGGTGTGGTTAGAAAAGTTGTTTGATATGATTACAAACTTCCTAAATTCCTTGAAAATTGTTTTGTGTCCTAATGTGTAATGTATCCTGAGGATCGTTCCATATGCACCTGAAAAAAATATTTATAAATGGAATATTTTGTTTATATCTGTCCATCTGGTCTAATATGTTGTTCAAAGACATTGTTTCCTCATTGATATCCTGTCTGCATTATCTACCCATTGATGTAAGTGGGGTGTTCATGTCCCCTACTGTTAACTGTTTTACCGTCAATTTCACCCTTCATGCCTGTTAATTGAAGAGCGCTTTTTAGAAAAAATGGAAATAAAGCTAGGATCTTCGTAACTCAGTAGCATTTTGGTTTTTCTGTTACCCTTTCTGGTAGGCAGCTTCTAAACTAGCTCCTAAGTGATCTTGCTTCCTGGTGTTCTCTCCCTCGTGTATCTTCCTTCCCTTCAGTAATAACTGGATCTTCTGAATTACCCATGGTGAACAGAATGTAACAAGGGTATGGAATGTCTCTTCTGAGAATAAGCTGCTTAAGTACAATAGCACAAGTCTTGGGTGTGCTCTCTCTCCCTTTGCCTGTGGCCACAGCTAGTTCACCCTGCGGGAAGCTAACTGCGATATCATGAGGTAGACCCAAGGAGAGGCCTAGGACAGTGAGCTTGATATCAAATTCTTCAGACCCAGTTAGTCCTTTCAGATGACTGTAGCTCCTGCTGACAGCTTGAATGCGCCCCTCATCATGAGGACCCTGAGCCAGAGGCACTCAGTTCCACTATGCCTGGATTCCTGACCCATAGAAACTGTGAGATAATAAATACATGTTGTCTTAAAGCTGTAAGTAATTTGCTACACGATGCACAGCTAATTCTTCCTTAAGGCATAAGACACAGGATTGTTCTCTAGCATACTTACGATTCCAGCCATTTCTGTAGTTTTCTCTTTGGACTGTTATTTCCCTAGCTTCTCCTCTTATGTTCTCATCATGATCCCCATGACCTAGTTTCCTCACCATGTAATGGTCTTTGACTCAGATCTCTATTTATAGTCAAGGCAGATGCTAGATCAGGTCAGTTTAGGCAGTAACCTGGTCCCTTAATGTTGAGATCCAGGCAGACCGGCACAAGTTGTTGCTATTGAACGTTATTTCCGAACACCGTTAGTATTCAACATCAAATTTCTCCATTTAGCTATATCTTAAGGGATATTTGAAATGCACTAACATACTGTTTTCCTTTCAAGAGGTTGAGTTACTTGGGCCAGCTGAGTTTATAGGATTAGAAATTATTTGAGTGGTATTTACACAGAACTCATAGTTAAGTGCAAAGAAAAGATAAGCCTTCTAAATGTGAGACTGTAGAGCTTAAAAAGAGGTCAATTTAGGGTCTGTGGGGACACAGTAGTTTTTATGAAGCTGGTCTATTAGTCACTTAAGCATTGTGTGGCATTTTCTAACCCTACCTAATTTGGCACAAACATGCAATGCAAACTTGAGGTAGAAAAGTATCATTACCACTAACCTATTTCCTTTCTTAGGATATTGAGAAATTTCTTTGCATAGCCAAACTCCTAAAGTAATTGCCCAAGAATAAATCTGTTGATATGGCAATAAGATGATGTAGAGGGCATGGTGCTATCCTCTAAATTTTTCTTAAACCCGCTGAGCTGTGAGGACTTGATCTAATGTACTCTGTTGTGGCCTGAACCTCTGCTGGGAGTACATGATTAACAGTGTTGTGAAACAATGCTGACAAGGACTCTGGCCAAGATCCTCCCTGTAGTATATGGTAGCTAGACAAAGACTTTGCCTGCTGATGCCAAATCAGCCATTGTGCTCTGTCAAAACTAGTAGTCAAGCTGTTTATTTGCCACCAGGGAGAGAAAATGACCTGAAGATTGCCTGGGTTTTGCAATTTATGACTAGCTCTCCTGGCATCATGAAGACAGACGTACTGCTGCAGCTCTGTATTTCCACTTCTGTTCCCTAAGCTAATTGTTTGTATTAACAGTGAAGTGATTAAAAACATAGGCCTAGAGGTCAGGCGTCTAGTCCTATCACTTAGTTCTGTGTCCTTGCCTGGAGTATTTGAATTCTCAGTCTCAGTTTTCTCATCTGTAAATGGGTATGTAATAGTACCTAACTCAGAGTAGGAGAGGGTCAAGAAGATAAAAGGGGAAAATATATGGAAAACTCTTAAAGTATTGGCTGACATGTAGCAGTTAACAGAAGTAGATAGTAGGGGCACCTGCATGGCTGAGTTGGTTAAGCATCTGATTCTTGATTTTGGCTCAGGTTATGATCTCAGGGTCCTGGGATCGAGACCCTCATCTAGCTCGAGGCTCAGTGGGGAGCCTGCTTGGTACTTTTTTTTCTCTCTCTCTTGCTGCCTCTCCTCCTCTCTAAAAATAAATAGATCTTTTAAAAAAAAAGCCAATACTAGTATTTTTACTATTAATATTACTAATAGCTCTCAATTCAGTAAAATTACACATAAGCTTCAGTGAAAAATCCTTTTATGAGCAATCATGTTGTAATTCTGCTTCTCTTTACTTACATAGTTAAGATATTGAGCCTTCTTAAGAGGCTATAGTTCTGATGACAGTTGAGACTTTAATTTCAAAATTTAAAGTGAATTATTAAAGTTAAAGACAAAATTAAATATGTAATTCCAAATGTACTCTTAGTACTTAACTCTAAAAATTTGGGGGTCTTACATTGTGTTTTTACAAACGGCTTTTAACTTAAAATGTACCCATTTTACATATGTCAGTATTTTCGGTTTACTGGAAACCAACACATCTGGGTTCTCTTTCAACTTTGAAAAGCTGTCCCAACTGTAACACTTTTTATATACTCTTTCTTCTAATAAATTGTTCTTGGTACTCTTTTCATTACTAATGAAAAAGTTTTCCATCTCCCCTCTAAATCTGCATAGATAAGGAATCATGTGTTTGTAATGCAGGTGCATACCCCAAGCTTAAGTGCTTTTCTGATGAAGAATAAGGAGAAGTAACCAGATGTTCATTTTTCTGCCAGCATGATCAGCATTTAACTGGGAATCCTGAATTTGTTTCGTCTTTTTTCTTTTCTTTATTTTTTCCCCTTAGAGAGAGTTATAATTGAACCACCCCCCTACATGAGGGTCACGGTAGTCAGAATGTCCATCTGTTGTTAGGGTGTGCACATCCTAAATTTAGTTGAGGAAGTGCAGGTTGGAAGCAGATCTGGATCCTTAGATCCAGAGGTCTTAGCTGAGTCATTCCATTAGTCACAGAATCTGACTGATTAAATTTTACTTGAGATTCTTGATTTAGTGGCATTTACTCTAATGTGACAAAAAGGTCTTTGGTTTAGTTACAAGAATATCCTTAAAACTATCTTGTATTTTGAGAAGACCTCATCACCATCCATCTTTCTTGCAAATGAATATGTGCCAAAATTATTATTGTAGTGACTAAACCTCCTAACCTTTTCTTAAAATAGAATTATGGGTTTGAAACTCCACTTTCATTTCTATATATAATGACAGCACTCAGAACAGCCTTAGAATTTGCAAAGATTCCCAAACCAAGTGATGTTTGATACTTCTATCAATTACTGTAGTTTTGGAAAGGCATTTACCCAGGAGGGATATTAAGTGAACAGTAGGTGGGTGTTCTAAATTTGTTCGTTTCAGAGCTGTACAATGATGCTGTGGATCTCTGGTATATTGTAAAATATTAGGCCACTATATGGTTCAAACCCGAGGTAACTCTGTTGTTATTCCCCAGAAAAAGTATTGTACTCTTTGAAGTGGATTAATTAAATCATTCATTCAATGATTATTTATTCAGCTGATGAATTTATTGACTTATTTTGAGTTCTGTAATTATAGTAGTGAACAAAGAGGTTTCTTTTGTAATAGAACTTACTTTTTAGTGGGAGGAAAAGAACAAAAAACATCAACACATGTGTGTCAGAGAGCAAAAAATAGAATGGGGAAAAATAAAAATGACAAGAAACAGGAATATATGAAGGTCAGGAAGGGATGGGGTAATTAATGTAGGTAAGATCTCTACACAAGAAGTATGTGCTGGAGCATAGAAGGAAATAAGACTAGTTCACATTTAGGACATGCCACTAGACAAGGGCACGATGGGCTTGATTAAGGAACAGTGAGTGATAAGGCTAAATGTGGCTGAGGCAAAGTGAGCAAGGAGGAGGTATGAGGGGATGAAGTCAAAGGGTAAGGGTGAAGGAGTTGCCATATTGGACATAGGAGACAATCATTAGGTCTCTGGCTTCTGGTTTGATTGACCTGGCAAATACCAGATACTCTTGAACAAAGGAAGGAGATGAATTATCTTGTGTTTTAAAGGGATTGTTTTGGTTGCTCTGGGAAAAGACACTGGGAAAAAAAAAAAAAATAGGGCATGAAGAGAGGCTCAGGACCAATTAGTAGTCCAAGTAGGATGAGAACTGAAAATTGGCCATTGGATTTAACAGTGTGAAGAACATATTGTGACCTCGATAAGAAGGTCGTCATCACATAGCATTTTACATAAGCGTACCCTGAGATGGATTTTTGCTTGCTGTATTAGGGATCAACTCCTGTGGAAGGAGAAGAAGAAAGCAGGATAGAGTAGAGGATGAATTTGAGATGTCATGTGTTTGAACTGTGATGCAAGCTCAAAAAAAAAAAAAAAAAAGCCTGGGGCATTCAATGGAGGGCTGTGAATATACAAATGGAGTCTCAAGAATATTTTGCATTAAATATCTGGGTTTTTCTAAGCCTGCAAAAATCGGTCGTTGGCTGTATGCTCACCCACCAGGAGAGGCATGTGCTTTGGTTCAGGCAGCTTTCTGCAACTGAGGCAAATCCTAAAGTAACAGAGCTGTAAGCTGTTTGTGCAATTATCCAGTGGTAAGGGAAAATGTCAGCACAAGAGAGGGGGAAGTCACTGGACTGATGTCACTTTGAAGGTGAAGGAAAATGGCATCTAGTTGACCTTTGTGCAGAGTAGTGATTATCAAAGCATATGCATATAATTATGTCAGTCTCATCCAGTTTAATATCTTTAGTGACATAAAGTTTATGTTTATTAGAGGAAAACTCTGTAAGGAAATCCAAAGACTATGTTTTTCATACTCATTTTAAAAGGTCCTTTTGTGGGGAGCCTGGGTGGCTCAGTGGGTTAAGCCGCTGCCTTCGGCTCAGGTCATGATCCCAGGGTCCTGGGATCGAGCCCCGCATCGGGCTCTCTGCTCAGCAGGGAGCCTGCTTCCTCCTCTCTCTCTGCCTGCCTCTCTGCCTGCTTGTGATCTCTCTCTGTCAAATAAATAAATAAAATCTTTAAAAAAAATAAATAAAAGGTCCTTTTGCAGGTGAGCCCAGCATTGTTTTCTTTTACAGATTTTTTTTATGAATTATTCACTTCATCAACATGTAAAAATATCATGCTGCCATTATCGTTAAAATTTGATTGGATAGAAGTGCATCATGATGAACAATAATTATTTTTCTATTTTGTGCAATTTGGTTCTTAAAGTTCCTTGAAATCTGTAGTAGCAGCAGCATACTTTTTCCCACAATGGAGCCTGAAATGTAGGCTTCAGGAATGGATATGAGGTAATACTAACATCTGGAGTAGAGTAACTGGGTAAGAATCAGTGACACATGAAGGAAGTCATGTATTTTCCTTCAACTCACCTGCTTTTCAGTATGGAACATGCTAGATCTATGAGCACAGTAAACTGAACAGAAACTTAAGTATGGAACATACAACAAATTCAAAACCTGTGTACATTAACGTGGCTGTACCTCAGTTCATCTCTTCAAGTCTAAAAAGGAGATATTATTCTAACTTCCTGACTTCATAGTGAACACAGATTTAAACATTTTACATCAGAAATCAATAAAATTAGCAGTACTATGCCATTCTGGGCAGGTCAGTGAACGCACTAGCAAACTTACCTGTTGAACTAAGGTTCACTCCACTTAAGAGGGCCGCTTAGGCAAGAGTAGTTTGAGGTAGAGTGAACTCATGTGGACTTGTAAACTTTTGAGAAGTTAGTGAGAAAAGACATAGAAATTTCTCATCTGGACGTCACTGAATAGTACAGTAAACAGACACATGAGAGCAGCAATTGATGACCTCTGAATGTTTCTTCCAACCTTAGGATTCTCTTCAACTCTGTCCCAGAAGCATTCTTTGCTGATGGCTGAACCACTTTATTTCTCTACGCCTCACTTCTCTTCCTGATAAATTTGTGAATGTTCTTGTAACACATCTGGTGAAGTGGTTGTAAGGAAACCTATCCCTAAAGATTATTTTCACCCATAGTTTTGATTCAGCAGAGGTCTATCAGCTGACAATAAAACATCCCCATATTTTCCCAAGCCTCTTTCTCAAAAATTAAAAGAGGATGCACATCTATGAATAGCTCATCATTATGGATTATCAAGGCCATGAACAGAAAGAAAGGAATCGTAAAAATCAGGCACTCTGAAAGAAACTCAAAATATAGTTCACAGTGGATTCCATTGGTAGCTTCTCCTTTTCATTTCAGTCCAAGCTTAATTCCAATACCCAGCAACTATTACAGATAGGGCATTCCTTTGCCAGGAATGTTCTTCTTGCCACAAGTTACGCAAATCACTCTCTCTCATTCAGTATTCTTCAGTTACATCAAGACTCACGGATGTTTTTTAACTCACAAATCCAGTAGGATTTATAGTTTGCAAAAGATTCTTCTAGATGTAATTAAAAAGTCAGGTATTTTTCACAATTTTGAATTGTCTTATTCTCTCACCCATACTTAGCTCAGTGTTCTGCCATAAAAGACCCTAGGTAAATGCCCTCCAGATGCAGTCATGAGTTTTCTAAAGGAATACTTTGTGTATCCTTAAAGGGCACGATCCAGATCTGGTTAAATATATGGCTTTTAAATCAACATATACCCTTTTAGACTTTTAATCAATTATATTTCTAAGGATTGACTGCAGTTTGCATTTTTCAAAGAGCTTTGGCCTAGATAATTTGGATTGATTAACCTGAAAGTGAAATTGGCAGCCACTGTTTATTTATCTGTGAAGTCAGTGAAAAGCAATTAAAAAAAAAAATTCCTCACAAAGGAATACAGTTTTTTCTCTTTAACTTAAATCTTAAAAGAGTTCAGAAACAAAATACAGCAGAAATAATTATCTGCTTGTTTAAGAAATATTCTTTGATGCTCTGGGGTTCTAAATAATAAACAAAAGCCATTTATTTCAAACTAAAGTCTTGACAAATCTTGAAACTGAATAATGATCTTGAAATCTGAAATTGTCTTGAAATCTAAAATAATCTTAAATCATAATCTCGAAACTAAAATCTTAACATAAATAATGGTATGTGCATAAGGACAACTCACCTCTAAAAGATAATTTCTGGATTAATAGTGCATCTTAAAAACATGGCAGTACCTACTAACATTGAAAAACATGATTGAGGGGGTACATGAGTGGCTCAGTGGGTTAAGCCTCTGCCTTCGGCTCAGGTCATGATTTCGGAGTCCTGAGATCTCCCTCTGTCCATCCTTCTCCCCACTTTCTCTCTCTCTCTCAAAAGAAAAAAAAAAGTCAATTAAATCAACCTAGTATATCTTAGACACCTAATATATACTTAGTTCCATGATAATAATATAGTCCAGTAACTTACAAATTCCTACATTCAAGAAGCTTATGAAGTAGAAGGAGAATAAAGAAATGAATTATATACATAAAAATGACACAGTGTGTATTAAAAATGTTAAAATCTGGAATAATATTGAAGTTTGAATGGGGTGAGGTGGTAATTTTGGCGAGGATACAAGCTGGAAAAAAAAAAATCAAATAGGCCGGAAACCCAATAGAGGCTTGGGAAATAGTGAATCACACAGTTTAGTTTAAGTATTGGCACAGGTGTAGAAACAGGAAGACCTTAAGCTGGCATGGTTGCCTGGAGGCATTAAGCACACTTTTTTTCTACAAACATGTAGAATTAAAAAACAGGATACTGACTTCCAAATCACAATAGGAAGTAAAAGGAAATGAAACATTTCTTTCTAATTATTTTTGCTATAAAACATTGTTCTGTTAAGAGCGAGCATCGAGCATCATACTCATTCAGGACTTTTTTTTTTTTTAAGAGAAATAAGATACAAATGAGTTTTGGGATTAATGGAAGCTACAAGTCATCAGAAGATATTACAGCTTCCATCCTCTATGCATTAAATAAACTGGCAATATAACATTTAGGAAAAAGTGTTAAAAATTCCAGTGTAAATTAACAAGGAAGCCAATTAATAGCAAATGTTAATATATATCACTTTCTGTTCTGCCAAGAACAGAAGTATCAAGAAAGTAGCATTATAACATTTCCAATGGATAGAAATGAGTATCTATACCTTATAAATGTAGATCATGGCTCTGCTCAAACATTCACTTGGTATAGATAAAATTGGAATAAAAATTAGTCAACATATAACAGAGTCAGATTAATAGAGAAGTTGATAGTGACTGCTTTAGTGCAGCACTGATAAGACATTTTGCAATGATGAATGTGGCTGAGTATTTCAGATGTTGCTGCTGTGACTGAGGAATAGAACTTTTAATTTTCCTTCATTTTAATTGATTAAAATTCAGTCACATGTAAGACAATGGCTTATATATTGGGTCACCCACTTCTAGCATTTTCTGTGTTTATGTTTCCAAGTGGCTGAATTTAAAAAATTTCCCCATCCATCATTAGTTTTAGGCTTTGTTGAAAGGTGGATTCAAAAGTGATGTGTGTTGTTTCTGACTTAAAGAGTAATGCATGCTTCATTTGTAGTCTAAATTCCAGTTTTGTAGATGTTCTTTGGCAGCATACAGCGCAATGTAGTAAGGATTTGTAATGTCAGTCAACAATATCCCAATTGCAGAAGACAGAATAGATGGGATTCCAGAAATCTTGCTGATTAATACTGTTGGATTTCTGTCTAGAGACTATAACAGGCACTATGCATTTGAGAATGTTTGATTAGAAATAGTATCAGTAGGTTACCAAAAAGGAATCAAATGATGCCCTGCTAATAAAAGAAGGAATAACTAAGATAAACTAAGATAAGGGTCTGCTCATCTTTCTTTCTTTCTCTCTCTCTCTCTTCCTTCCTTCCTTTCTTTTTCTTTCTCTTTTCCTTTCCTTTCCTTTTACTTCCTTCCTTCTTCTCTCTTTCCCTCCTTGCTTCCTTCCTTCCACCTTTCTATCTTTCTTTCCTTCTTTTTACTATAATGTTCGTCTAACATGAGCTAAGCGCTTCTTAGTTTTCTGAGAGCTAGTGAAAAATAATTTAAGGATTTAAACATCTTCTTTCTTTCTTTATTAAATATATCTCATGGATGTTAATGCATTTTTTATCACCTGACTAAGCGGAAAAGCAGTACACCATTTCAAATGCCCCAATTGTCCGAAACTTGAAATTGCTCAGTAGCTGATGAGTTTTAGAAGGCAGGAAGTGATTTATCATGAGAGTCATTTGAAAGAATTCGTGCAAGATCAGTTTCCTAACCTGAACATGTAACAAATCCTTCCTTAGAGCACTTTCAGAATCATGTATTCTTTTTCCAAAGAACATAGACATGGGTCTCAGCTCTCAAGAAAATAAATGAATCAAATCATGCCAGTGACCCATATATGAAGCTACCACCAAAACAAAGGAGTTTACGTCATTGAGTTAAAACATGAATATTCAAATGTGGTCAGGAAAACAGAACATAGATACAAACAATATGCAAAAACCAGGGTGAGGATAATATTTCAGAACTATCAAAAGCATTGTGAGAGACGTATTTTCTTGAGATTAAAAATAATTGTATAAAATTAACTAATTCTGCTACAGAGCATTTGAACTGCAAAAGCACCAGGTCTAGAAGTATTTCCTGAAGTGTGAACCAGGTATAAATTATAATTTTATCCTCTGAATAATGAATTGGAAACAACCTGTTGGTACCTTCATACTCAGGTTGGAGCATTACATGTCACTGAATGAACAGTAATAGTATCAGATACTACTCTCCATTCCAGTTATAGTGTTTGACTTCTTTGACTAGACTAAGATTATATAGTAACCCAAAAAATGGCAAGTGACATTCATATCGGTGTGTGTGCATATATGTATGTATGTATTATATTATTATTATATTATATTATATTATATGTATATTGTACTATATATTATATATATATAATATATATATAATATATATATTATATATATAAAGGACATTTTTTATGGCTCAAATAGTATACATATATACTATTATATACAGTATATATATTATATGTAATATATATTTTTACCATATTTCATATATCTGGTATTGATGGGTATTAAGGTTAGAAATAAAGTTTATTTTAAACTAAACTGCTGGAAAATCATTTGCTTTTATGGAAATAAAAAAGCAGTTCACTGAGTAGTATACAGTTCATTAATTTATACGTTATAATTAATACCAAAAATAAATGTAATATTTTGTTAGCAAAACCTAACTAAAACCTGGAAATAAGGCACAAAAGGACTTTATGTTGTTTCAGTATCGTACTAAAGTGCTATTTATCAAACTAGGTCATCTGAATTTCTAAGGGAATATGACTTAATGGTCTCACTATTTACTACTACTCAGGACCCAGATTCTGCAAAGTTAGAGATTAAGTTGAGGAAAATAGACAATAGGAAAGTTATTTTTGTACACTGTTGATGTAATTGATTTCTGTCTTACAGAGAAGGCAATTTCCTAAGTTATAATTTTTGTAATCATTTTTAAAATCTAAGCTTTTTCTAAAACTTACTATTTAATATGTGGGGATTTTTTTCTCCTCTTGAACCATTTTTGCATTTTGTTGATTTTTTGTTAATGACTCAAACAAAACTTGGACACAGACTCACCATGAATTTATGACAATTATGCTTTTAACATTTTGTTCCTGATCGCTATTGTATTTTGTTGTTAAGATTTTTAAAAGCTGGTAGCATGCAGTGGAATGCCTGGTGGTATTTCTCATCTGAAAAAAACATAAGGTTATGTGATATTTGAGGCTGAGATAAGCTGAGAAAGAGTATCCTCTCTGTGTGAAATAGCTTATGATTGTCCACACACCATCTGTTCATCACAATCAATGCAATGACCATCAGAAGTAAGAGGAGGCAAATCTGTAAACTTCCAATTTAGTAGTGTTTCTAAACCATCATTATCATTAAGGCAAAATTCATTAAATTATCTGTTGTGCTGAGTCGTAGATGGATCAATTTAACAACATGGCTCTTGCCTCCTAGGAAAAGACCAATTTAAATAGACACTGGTGATAAATTCAAGGGCAAAATGATGTACACATAAATGTATCACTATGAACAGATTAAATGAGTAAGATGAATGTTAATTTTAAAAATAAAAGAAAATGGGGGTGCCTGGGTGGCTCAGTGGGTTGGGGCCTCTGCCTTTGGCTCAGGTCATGATCTCAGGGTCCTGGGACCGAGCCCCGCATAGGGCTCTCTGTTCAGCAGGGAGCCTGCTTCCCTTCTCCCCCTCTGCCTGCCTCTGAAAAGAAAATGTGCTGATCTCATTCCAAAATTAAACACAATGGCTTCTATTCAGCCTTCTGACTCAATTATGACTCCCAAATCTTGGGATATGAATAAGACCTTCAACTTTGGGTATTTTTGTGATTTTTTTGAAGTTCCAAGTCAGTAGATCAATGGCTGTGGTTGGGAATCTTCTATTAAGTACTGGGTGGGGGAAACCCTAAAAACTGAGTTGATATCTGGACTAAAGGACTCAAATCATATGTTGTGTGAATCAGTCTTGTCTCAGTTATTTTATCGTTTTTCTATGCAACCTGCTTGTCGGTAGTTGTAAAACTCAGCAACTGCCATTTAAGTACTTCTTTTGAAGCCAAGATCTAGATGCCAGGTGTGCTCTTGGCTATTGGGCTATCATTGCTTCTAGGACCTTCTAAGGGCCAGAGCTAAGAGATTTAGCTGGACTAAATTCATATTCATACTTCCAATTTCGGTTCAGCCCCATAGGTTTCTCCCTAACTGTCCCCCAGTGTATCTTTTCCTCCCCTTAGTCCATAATAAGGACGATGACCAGAAACTGTAGTGATGTCACCTCTCCCAGTCCTGCTACTGTTAGTATGTGTTGTCGCTCTTCTTCCCTGGTTAATCTGGTTAGGGACTCATCAGTTTATTTGCTCTCAGGGAATCCGCTTTTCCCACTATAAACACTTGTGGCTGGCATGAGGTAGAGCAGGGACAAATGAGATCATGCTCTGGCAGTCGTGTTTTTCCTCTTTGAAATTGTTATTTTGATACTTAGGAATTCTCTACTTCCAGGTCACTCTGAAAGCGAAACTTTATGTTGTTTTTTTTTTTCTCTTGTATTGCAAGATTTGGAGGCCACTATTATCTTTCAGTATCTAGAATTCCAGAACTCCAGTTTTAACCTATTAATCCAGGGTTGGTTTAAGGATTTTTTTTTTTTTGAAGATTTATGTATTTATTTGAAGGGGGGGAGGCGTAGAGTCAGAAGGAAAGGGAGAGACAGAATCTTGAGCAGACTCCCCACTGATCATGGAGCTTGATGTGGGGCTCAATCTCATGACCCTGAGATCATGACTGAACCAAAATCATGATTTAGATACTTAACCAACTGAGCCATCAGTGCCCCTATTTAAGGATATTTTGATGTACATCAGTTATTAGTTACATTATTGATTTTACTAATAAATGTTTAAGAAACACTTGAGTTATTTCTCATTCTTTAAGAGTTTTAATAAGTTAGGAATAATGGGTATTTCTTTAACATAACAAATGCTCTTTATCCCAAAACAGTCCCCATCACATTCAATGACCCCACACTCAATATTTGCATTAGTATCAGTAGTAAGTCAAGTACACCTTCTATCAATATCATTATTTAGTATTATTTTAGAAGTTGAATAGGAAACAGTAAGCCAGAAACATTAAAGAGATATAAAAGTTGTAAAAGATGAGGAAAAACAGATTATCTCCAACATTATTTCAATATAATCTGAGAATCAACAACTTAATCTAATAGTTTAGCATAGTAGAGACAATATAAATACAGACACTGCACAAACTGGGTTAAAATTGTAACAACCCATTGGAAATTTACTGAGAAGAAATACTTCATTCACAATAGCAAAACTAAATTACACATATCAAAAAAAGAAAGAGGATACCAAAATAGACCAAAAACTGAAAGCTTACTAGGACAAAAAAGAAGAAAATGAAATATATATATATATCAAAGTTCAAAACTTAGTATTATAACATCATAAATCCTTTATCATTAAATTAGAAATAATTTTGGCAAGTTAAAAAATGTATATATATATGTGTGTGTGTGTGTGTGTGTATATCTCAATATTGCTTTGTTGACATAGTTCACCTAGTAGAATAAATATTATTTTGAAAAAGGAAACATTCTTATGAGAAATATAATACTAAAATTTGTTCATTTATTTACTATTTTTTTATTTTGTTATGTTAGTCACCATAAAATACATCATTTGGTTTTTTTTTTTTTTTTTTTTTTTAATTTATTTTTTATTTTCAGCATAACAGTATTCATTATTTTTCACCACACCCAGTGCTCCATGCAATTCGTGCCCTTTATAATACCCACCACCTAGTACCCCAACCTCCCACCCCCCACCCCTTCAAAACCCTCAGATTGTTTTTCAGAGTCCATAGTCTCTCATGGTTCACCTCCCCTTCCAATTTCCCCCAACTCCCTTCTCTTCTCTAACTCCCCATGACCTCCATGCTATTTGTTATGCTCCACAAATAAGTGAAACCATATGATAATTGACTCTCTCTGCTTGACTTATTTCACTCAGCATAATAATCTCTTCCAGTCCCATCCATGTTGCTACAAAAGTTGGGTATTTGTCCTTTCTTTTTTTTTTTTTTTTTTTTTATAAACATATATTTTTATCCCCAGGGGTACAGGTCTGTGAATCACCAGGTTTACACACTTCACAGCACTCACCAAAGCACATACCCTCCCCAATGTCCATAATCCCACCCCCTTCTCCCAAACCCCCTCCCCCCAGCAACCCTCAGTTTGTTTTGTGAGATTAAGAGTCACTTATGGTTTGTCTCCCTCCCAATCCCATCTTGTTTCATTTATTCTTCTCCTACCCACTTAAGCCTCCATGTTGCATCACCACTTCCTCATATCAGGGAGATCATATGATAGTTGTCTTTCTCTGCTTGACTTATTTCGCTAAGCATGATACGCTCTAGTTCCATCCATGTTGTCGCAAATGGCAAGATTTCATTTCTTTTGATGGCTGCATAGTATTCCATTGTGTATATATACCACATCTTCTTGATCCATTCATCTGTGGATGGACATCTAGGTTCTTTCCATAGTTTGGCTATTGTGGACATTGCTGCTATAAACATTTGGGTGCATGTGCCCCTTTGGATCACTACATTTGTATCTTTAGGGTAAATACCCAATAGTGCAATTGCTGGGTCATAGGGCAGTTCTATTTTCAACATTCTGAGGAACCTCCATGCTGTTTTCCAGAGTGGCTGCACCAGCTTGCATTCCCACCAACAGTGTAGGAGGGTTCCCCTTTCTCCACATCCTCGCCAGCATCTGTCATTTCCTGACTTGTTGATTTTAGCCATTCTGACTGGTGTGAGGTGATATCTCATTGTGGTTTTGATTTGTATTTCCCTGATGCCGAGTGATATGGAGCACTTTTTCATGTGTCTGTTGGCCATCTGGATGTCTTCTTTGCAGAAATGTCTGTTCATGTCCTCTGCCCATTTCTTGATTGGATTATTTGTTCTTTGGGTGTTGAGTTTGCTAAGTTCTTTATAGATTCTGGACACTAGTCCTTTATCTGATATGTCGTTTGCAAATATCTTCTCCCATTCTGTCAGTTGTCTTTTGATTTTGTTAACTGTTTCCTTTGCTGTGCAAAAGCTTTTGATCTTGATGAAATCCCAATAGTTCATTTTTTCCCTTGCTTCCCTTGCCTTTTGCGTTGTTCCTAGGAAGATGTTGCTGCGGCAGAGGTCGAAGAGGTTGCTGCCTGTGTTCTCCTCAAGGATTTTGATGGATTCCTTTCGCACATTGAGGTCCTTCATCCATTTTGAGTCTATTTTTGTGTGTGGTGTAAGGAAATGGTCCAATTTCATTTTTCTGCATGTGGCTGTCCAATTTTCCCAGCACCATTTACTGAAGAGGCTGTCTTTTTTCCATTGGACATTCTTTCCTGCTTTGTCGAAGATGAGTTGACCATAGATTTGAGGGTCTATTTCTGGGCTCTCTATTCTGTTCCATTGATCTATGTGTCTGTTTTTGTGCCAGTACCATGCTGTCTTGATGATGACAGCTTTGTAATAGAGCTTGAAGTCCGGAATTGTGATGCCACCAACGTTGGCTTTCTTTTTCAATATCCCTTTGGCTATTCGAGGTCTTTTCTGGTTCCATATAAATTTTAGCATTATTTGTTCCATTTCTTTGAAAAAGATGGATGGTACTTTGATAGGAATTGCATTAAATGTGTAGATTGCTTTAGGTAGCATAGACATTTTCACAATATTTATTCTTCCAATCCAGGAGCATGGAACATTTTTCCATTTCTTTGTGTCTTCCTCAATTTCTTTCATGAGTACTTTATAGTTTTCTGAGTATAGATTCTGTGTCTCTTTGGTTAGGTTTATTCCTAGGTATCTTATGGTTTTGGATGCAATTGTAAATGGGATTGACTCCTTAATATCTCTTTCTTCTGTCTTGCTGTTGGTGTAGAGAAATGCAACTGATTTCTGTGCATTGATTTTATATCCTGACACTTTACTGAATTCCTGTATAAGTTCTAGCAGTTTTGGAGTGGAGTCTTTTGGGTTTTCCACATATAGTATCATATCATCTGCGAAGAGTGATAATTTGACTTCTTCTTTGCCAATTTGGATGCCTTTAATTTCCTTTTGTTGTCTGATTGCTGAGGCTAGGACCTCTAGTACTATGTTGAATAGCAGTGGTGATAATGGACATCCCTGCCGTGTTCCTGACCTTAGTGGAAAAGCTTTCAGTTTTTCTCCATTGAGAATGATATTTGCGGTGGGTTTTTCATAGATGGCTTTGATGATATTGAGGTATGTGCCCTCTATCCCTACACTTTGAAGAGTTTTGATCAGGAAGGGATGCTGTACTTTGTCAAATGCTTTTTCAGCATCTATTGAGAGTATCATATGGTTCTTGTTCTTTCTTTTATTGATGTGTTGTATCACATTGACTGATTTGCGGATGTTGAACCAACCTTGCAGCCCTGGAATAAATCCCACTTGGTCGTGGTGAATAATCTTTTTAATGTACTGTTGAATCCTATTGGCTAGTATTTTGTTGAGTATTTTTGCATCTGTGTTCATCAAGGATATCGGTCTATAGCTCTCTTTTTTGGTGGGATCCTTGTCTGGTTTTGGGATCAAGGTGATGCTGGCCTCATAAAATGAGTTTGGAAGTTTTCCTTCCATTTCTATTTTTTGGAACAGTTTCAGGAGAATAGGAATTAGTTCTTCTTTAAATGTTTGGTAGAATTCCCCCGGGAAGCCATCTGGCCCTGGGCTTTTGTTTGTTTGGAGATTTTTAATGACTGTTTCAATCTCCTTACTGGTTATGGGTCTGTTCAGGCTTTCTATTTCTTCCTGGTTCAGTTGTGGTAGTTTATATGTTTCTAGGAATGCATCCATTTCTTCCAGATTGTCAAATTTATTGCCGTAGAGTTGCTCATAGTATGTTCTTATAATAGTTTGTATTTCTTTGGTGTTAGTTGTGATCTCTCCTCTTTCATTCATGATTTTATTTATTTGGGTCCTTTCTCTTTTCTTTTTGATAAGTCGGGCCAGGGGTTTATCAATTTTATTAATTCTTTCAAAGAACCAGCTCCTACTTTCGTTGATTTTTTCTATTGTTTTTTTGGTTTCTATTTCATTGATTTCTGCTCTGATCTTTATGATTTCTCTTCTCCTGCTGGGCTTAGGGTTTCTTTCTTGTTCTTTCTCCAGCTCCTTTAGGTGTAGGGTTAGGTTTTGTACCTGAGACCTTTCTTGTTTCTTGAGAAAGGCTTGTACCGCTATATATTTTCCTCTCAGGACTGCCTTTATTGTGTCCCACAGATTTTGAACCGTTGTATTTTCATTATCATTTGTTTCCATGATTTTTTTCAATTCTTCTTTAATTTCCCGGTTGACCCATTCATTCTTTAGAAGGATACTGTTTAGTCTCCATGTATTTGGGTTCTTTCCAAACTTCCTTTTGTGGTTGAGTTCTAGCTTTAGAGCATTGTGGTCTGAAAATATGCAGGGAATGATCCCAATCTTTTGATACCGGTTGAGTCCTGATTTAGGACCAAGGATGTGATCTATTCTGGAGAATGTTCCATGTGCACTAGAGAAGAATGTGTATTCTGTTGCTTTGGGATGAAATGTTCTGAATATATCTGTGATGTCCATCTGGTCCAGTGTGTCGTTTAAGGCCTTTATTTCCTTGCTCATCTTTTGCTTGGATGACCTGTCCATTTCAGTGAGGGGAGTGTTAAAGTCCCCTACTATTATTGTATTGTTGTTGATGTGTTTCTTTGATTTTGTTATTAATTGGTTTATATAGTTGGCTGCTCCCACGTTGGGGGCATAGATATTTAAAATTGTTAAATCTTCTTGTTGGACAGACCCTTTGAGTATGATATAGTGTCCTTCCTCATCTCTTATTATAGTCTTTGGCTTAAAATCTAATTGATCTGATATAAGGATTGCCACTCCTGCTTTCTTCTGATGTCCATTAGCATGGTAAATTCTTTTCCACCCCCTCACTTTAAATCTGGAGGTGTCTTCGGGCTTAAAATGAGTTTCTTGGAGGCAACATATAGATGGGTTTTGTTTTTTTATCCATTCTGATACCCTGTGTCTTTTGACAGGGGCATTTAGCCCATTCACATTCAGGGTAACTATTGAGAGATATGAATTTAGTGCCATTGTATTGCCTGTAAGGTGACTGTTATTGTATATGGTCTCTGTTCCTTTCTGATCTACCACTTGTAGGCTCTCTCTTTGCTTAGAGGACCCCTTTCAAGATTTCCTGTAGAGCTGGTTTGGTATTTGCAAATTCTTTCAGTTGTTGTTTGTCCTGGAAGCTTTTAATCTCTCCTTCTATTTTCAATGATAGCCTAGCTGGATATAGTATTCTGGGCTGCATGTTTTTCTCGTTTAGTGCTCTAAAAGTATCATGCCAGCTCTTTCTGGCCTGCCAGGTCTCTGTGGATAAGTCAGCTGCCAATCTAATATTTTTACCATTGTATGTTACAGACTTCTTTTCCCGGGCTGCTTTCAGGATTTTCTCTTTGTCACTGAGACTTGTAAATTTTACTATTAGGTGACGGGGTGTGGGCCTATTCTTATTTATTTTGAGGGGCGTTCTCTGAACCTCCTGAATTTTGATGCTCGTTCCCTTTGCCATATTGGGGAAATTCTCCCCAATAATTCTCTCCAGTATACCTTCTGCTCCCCTCTCTCTTTCTTCTTCTTCTGGAATCCCAATTATTCTAATGTTGTTTTGTCTTATGGTGTCACTTAATTCTCGAATTCTCCCCTCGTGGTCCAGTAGCTGTTTGTCCCTCTTTTGCTCAGCTTCTTTATTCTCTGTCATTTGGTCTTCTATATCACTAATTCTTTCTTCTGCCTCATTTATCCTAGCAGTGAGAGCCTCCATTTTTGATTGCACCTCATTAATAGCTTTTTTGATTTCAACTTGGTTAGATTTTAGTTCTTTTATTTCTCCAGAAAGGGCTTTTATATCTCTCGAGAGGGTTTCTCTAATATCTTCCATGCCTTTTTCGAGCCCGGCTAGAACCTTGAGAATTGTCATTCTGAACTCTAGATCTGACATATTACCGATGTCTGTATTGATTAGGTCCCTAGCCTTTGGTACTGCCTCTTGTTCTTTTTTTTGCATTGAATTTTTACGTCTTGTCATTTTGGCCAGATAAGAGTAAATGAAGGGGCAAGTAAAATACTAAAAGGGTGGCAACAACCCCAGGAAAATATGCTTTAACTAAATTAGAAGAGATCCAAAATCGTGAGTGGGGAGAAAGGGGATAAAAAGACGTTCAAAAAGGAAGAAAGAAAAAAAAAAAAAGAAAAAAAAATTTTTTTAAAAAAAGAAAACACCTGAGAGAAATGTAAAAAAGAAAAAATATATATATTAGATAAACTAGTAAAAAATCGTTAAAAAAGAAAAAGGTAACAGTTAAAAAAAAAAATTTTACCCGAAGGCGAGAAGAAAAAGAAAAAAAGAAAAAAAAAATGAAAAAGAAAAAATTAAATTAACTGCAAGACAAAAAAAAAATCACAGGAAAAAAGCCATGAGTTCCGTGCTTGGCTTTCTCCTCCTCTGGAATTCTGCTGCTCTCCTTGGTATTGAAACCGCACTCCTTGGTAGGTGAACTTGGTCTTGGCTGGATTTCTTGTTGATCTTCTGGGGGAGGGGCCTGTTGTAGTGATTCTCAAGTGTCTTTGCCCCAGGCGGAATTACACCGCCCTTACCCGGGGCCGGGGTGAGTAATCCGCTCGGGTTTGCTTTCAGGAGCTTTTGTTCCCTGAGCGCTTTCCGTAGAGTTCCGGAGGACGGGAACACAAATGGCGGCCTCCTGGTCTCCGGCCCGGAGGAGCCGAGAGCCCAGGGCCCCACTCCTCAGTGCGCCCTCAGAGAACAGCGCCCAGTTACTCCCGTCTGCCTGACCTCCGGCCGCGCTCCGAGCTCACCGAGCCTGCGATCGGTTCAAGGTAACACCGAGCTGTGAGCTTACTGTCGGCTCTGTTTCTGTAGCCGGCTTTCCCGTTCCAATACCCGCCCAGCTCTGCGACACTCAGACACCCCCGATCCTTCTGTGACCCTGCGGGACCTGAGGCCACACTGACCCCGCGTGGGCTTCGCCCCGGTTTAGCCTCTGGACTGATGTCCCTCAGCGGAACAGACTTTTAAAAGTCCTGATTTTGTGCGCGGTTGCTCCGCCGCTTGCCGGGAGCCGGCCCCTCCCCCCGGGGTCTATCTTCCCGTCGCTTTGGATTCACTTCTCCGCCGGTCCTACCTTTCAGAAAGTGGTTGTTTTTCTGTTTCCAGAATTGCTGTTCTTCTTCTCTTCGGTCTGCCGATGGATTTTCAGATGTTTGCAATCTTTAGATAAGCTATCTAGCTGATCTCCGGCTAGCTGAAGCAGTCTCAGCTTGCTACTTCTCCGCCATCTTGACTCCTCCCATCATTTGGTTTTGATTCAGTGTTCCAAGATTCACTGTTTATGTTCAATACCCAGTGCTCCATGCAATACGTGCCCTCCTTAATACGCACCACCCAGGTAATACTAAAGTTTAAAACATACCAGTTAAAACACTTGGTGATTGGAGCAAAGCTACTCTAATTATGTATGCAGGAAAGGGTGGTATTTGACAAGTAAAAATATTATTTTTGAAAAATATTTAATAGATTATGATATTATCATTATTTCCCCATTTTTTGTATACATTGTCTGGTTAGAAATAAGTATGTATGATAGTCACTTAACTATCCTAGAAATGATTGTGCATTCAAGAAGGACATTAGACACATTTTAAAATTTGAGTTATTTGTATGCTACAATATTATTTATAATTAGTCAAATGTTACATTTTATTTTATTTTATTTAGTTATAATTTTAAAAATTGATATATATAACCTACAATATCAAGTACTTTGTAGTTCCATAAACATTTTAGGATTTTTAAAAAATTAGTCCTGTGAAAAATACTATTGGTATTCTGATAGGGATTGCATTAAATCTGTAGGTTGCTTTGGCTAGTAATGGACATTAGAACGGTATTCTTCCAATTCATGAGTATAGTATATCTTTACATTTATTTGTGTCATATTCACTTTCTTTCATCTAATTCTTACAGTTTGGGGAGTACAGGTCTTTTACCTCCTTGGTTATATTTATTCTTAGGTATTTTATTTGATGCAATTGTAAATGGAAATTATTTTTAAATTTCCCTTTTTGCAAGTTTCTTATAAGTGTATAGTAACACAACAGATTTCTGTATATTCATCTTGTATCCTGAAACTTTCCTGAATTCATTTATTAGTATAATAGCTTTCCAATGAAATCTGGTGTTTTATATATATAGTATTTTATCTGCAGTGACAGTTCACTTGTTTCTTACCAATTTTTTCTTTGTATTGTCCTTTTCTTGTCTGACTGCTATCTAGGACTTCTCATACTCAGTTAAATAAAAGGGGCATGAGTGGACATCCCTGTCTTGTCCTGATCTTAGAGGAAAAACTCAGTTTTTTATCACCAGGTATCCTGTTAGATTTGGGTTTGTCATATATGGCCCTCATTATGTTGAGGGATGTTCCTTCTATATCCACTTTGGTTTTTTTTTGTTGTTGTTGTTTTGTTTTGTTTTTCAATTTATTTATTTTCAGAAAAACAGTATTCATTATTTTTTCACCACATCCAGTGCTCCATGCAATCTGTGCCCTCTATAATACCCACCACCTGGTACCCCAACCTCCCAAATCCCCGCCACTTCAAACCCTTCAGATTGTTTTTCAGAGTCCATAGTCTCTTATGATTCACCTCCCTTCCAATTTCCCCCAACTCCCTTCTTCTCTCTAACACTGCTTGTCCTCCATGATATTTGTTATGCTCCACAAATAAGTGAAACCATATGATAATTGACTCTCTCTGCTTGACTGATTTCACTCAGCATAATCTCTTCCAGCCCCGTCCATGTTGCTACAAAAGTTGGGTATTCGTCCTTTCTGATGGAGGCATAATACTCCATAGTGTATATGGACCACATCTTCCTTATCCATTCGTCCATTGAAGGGCATCTTGGTTCTTTCCATAGTTTGGCGACCGTGGCCATTGCTGCTATAAACATTGGGGTACAGATGGCCCTTCTTTTCACTACATCTGTATCTTTGGGGTAAATACCCAGTAGTGCAATTGTAGGGCCATAGGGAAGTTCTATTTTTAATTTCTTGAGGAATCTCCACACTGTTCTCCAAAGAGGCTGCACCAACTTGCATTCCCACCAACATTGTAAGAGGGTTCCCCTTTCTCCACATCCTCTCCAACACATGTTGTTTCCTGTTTTGTTAATTTTGGCCATTCTAACTGATATACCCACTTTGTTGATAGTATTTACCATGAATGGATGCTGAGTTTTCTTAAACCCTTAGGCATTTACTGAGATGATCATTAAATTTTTTCATCATTTTTGTTACTGTAATGTGTCAGATTGACTGATTTTTGAATAAGGAACCATTCTTGCATCCTTGAAGTCATCTCACTTGAAAGACCCTCATATATTTTTGACCTTGGTTTGCTAATATTTTGTTGAGGATATTTGCATGTGTGTTCGTGATGGATATATGTTTGTAATTTTTTTCTTTTCTTTCTTTCTTTTTCTTTTCTTTTCTTTTTTTTTTTGGTAATGTTGTTGTCTCGTTTTCGTACCAGGGTAATACTGGCCTTATATAATGATTTGGAAGATTTCTTCCTCCTCTGTGTTTTGGAATAGTTCAAGTTGGTTAGGCATTAACTCTGGTTTAAATGTTTGGTAGAATTTACCTTTAATGCCATCTGGTCTAGGACTTTTGTTTGGAATTTTTGAAATTAATGATTCTGTTTAATTACTAGTAATTTGTTTAGATTTTCTATTTATTTCTTATTGTTTTAGAAGATTATGTATTCCTGTGAATTGACTGATTTCCTTTAGGTTATCCAGTTCCTTGGCCTGTAATTTTCCATAGTTGTCTGTTATAATCTCTTGTATTTCAATACTGTTGGTTGTTACTTCTTCATTTCCATTATTTCTTTATTTTATAACTGGAAGTTTGTACCTCTTAACTCCCTTTAACTATTTTATTCCCCCTCTCCTGGGAACCACAAGTTTGTTCTATTTGAGTCTGGATTTTTGGGGCGTAGTTTTTTATCTCACTTAGCATAATACCCTCTTGGTTCATCCATGTTGTTGGAAATGGCAAGCTCTCGTTATTTTTTATGGCTGAGTAGTATTCCATTATGATAGATACCACATCTTATTTATCTATTCATCTTTCATGGATCCAAGCTGTTTCCATATCCTGGTTATTGTAAATAATGCCACAGTAACATAGTAGTAAATATATCTTTTCAAATTAGTGTTTTTGCTGTCTGTGGATAAATACCCAAAAGTGGAATTACTGAATCATGTGGTATCTCTCATTTTTCTTTTTTGAGGAATCACTTAAATTACTGTTTTTCACAGTGATTGAGCCAGTTTACATTCCCACCAACAGTGCATAAGCATTCCCTCTTGTCTACATCCTCACCAACATTTGTTATTTCTTATCTTTTTGATACTAGTCATGCTGACTGATGAAAGGTAATATCTCATTGTGTTTTTTCTTTTTTTTTTTTTTTAAGATTTTATTTATTTGTCAGAGAGAGTGAGCGAGAGCGAGCACAGGCAGACAGAATGGAAGGCAGAGTCAGACGGAGAAGCAGATTCTCTGGCCTTTCTTGTAATGCTACTTTTATACTGTTGTGTTCTGAAAACATGCTTGATATGATTTCAGTCTTCTTAAACTTACTGAACCCATTTTGTGTCCTTACATGATCTATCCTGGAAAATGTTCCATGAGCACTTTTAAAAAATATTTGTTCTTCTGTTTTTGGATAGAATGTTCATTTTATATGTGTTAAGTCCATCTAATTTAATGTGTCATTCAAAGGCAATGTCTCCTTATTGATTATCTGTCTGGATGACCTATTTAGTGATGCAAGTGGGGTACAAAAGTAACCCTACTATTACTATATTACTGTGAATTTCTCCCTTTATGTCTCTTAACATTTGCTTTATGTATTTAGCTGCTTCTGTCTTGAGTACATAGATGTTTATAATTGTTACATACTCATATTTAATTTATCCTTTTAGCATTATGAAACACCCTTCTTTATCTCTTTTCTGTTTTTAAGTCTATTTTTGTTTGATGTTAGTATTGTTACTGAAGCTTATTTTTGCTTCCACTTGCATAGAACCTCTCTTTCTATCCCTCCATTTCATTCTTTAAATGTGTTTAGGTTTGTGGTGTTTCTCTTGTAGGTAGCATATAAATAGTTCTTTTTTAAAAAAATTTCCGTTCAGTTAGCTTATGTCTTTTGATTGGAACACTTAGTTTTGTTGTTGCTGTTGTTGTTGTTAGGATTTCTTTTTCTATTTTATTAATAATTTTTTTTCTATTTACCTTTTGCTCCATATTTATTAGAAAAGAGAGTTTGAAATTAAGTTAGTATTTAGAAACATGTGTCTTATAGTGAAAGGAAGTGTGAAAGCAAATGACTATCCCTATAATAAATGAGTCCTGAGAGGATTAGAGCCAAGACTAGCATGGGCTGGAGTTTTTTGTTTTTGTTTTTGTTTTATTTCTTTTCAGCATAACAGAATTAATTGTTTTTGCACCACACCCAGTGCTCCATGTAATATGTGCCCTCCTTAATACCATCCACCTGTCTCCCCAAACCTCCCACACTCTGCCCCTTCAAAACCCTCAGATTGTTTTTCAGAGTCCATAGTCTCTCATGGTTCCCTTTCCAGTTTCCCTCAACTCCCATCTCCTCTCTATCTCCCTATGTCCTCCATGTTATTTGTTATGCTCTACAAATAAGTGAAACAATATGCTACTTGACTCTCTGCTTGACTTATTTCACTCAGCATAATTTCTTCCAGTCCCATCCATGTTGCTACAAAAGTTGGGTATTCATCCTTTCTGATGGAGCCATAATGCTCCATACACTTTGTCTTTTTACATTTAAAATAATTACTGATAGGTTTGGCCTTATTGTCATTTCATTAATTGTTTCATTGTTGTGTTTGCAGTCCCTCTTATCTCTTACTTCTTTCTTTATCTCTCCTTTACAACTTGATGACTTTCTTTAGTATTATACTTGGATTCTTTTTTTCTCTGTTTCTGTATACTACTATTATTTTTTAGTATGTTTGCCATGAGTTTCATATATAGCTTCCTAATTACATAACAGCCTACATTAAGTTGATGATTGCTTAAGTTTGAAGACATTATAAAAATACTACATTTTTATTCTGCCCTCCACATTCTGTGTATATGATGTCATATGTTATATCTTTTTTATTTTGTGTATCCCTTGACCATTTTTTTACAAGATTTTATTTATTTGACACAGAGAGAGAGAGAAAGCAGGCTCCCTGCTGAGCAGAGAGCCCAATGCAGGACTTGATCCCAGGACCCTGAGATCATGACCTGAGCCGAAGGCAGAGGCTTAACCCACTGAGCCACCCAGGTGCCCTCCCTTGACCATTGTTATAGATGTGATTTTGCTGCTTTTGTCTTTTAACCTTTATACTAGCTTTATAAGCAAATGATCTACTATCTTTATTGTATGTTTCCATTCACCATTGAAAAAAAATTTTTTTAAGTTCTAGTTATTACATTTTCTTTTCACCATTCAAATTATTATGTGTCTGAGTGTGGACTTCCTTGAGTTCATCTTTTTGAGGGTGCTCTACTTCTAGACCCAGATGTCTGTTTTCCTTTCAAGGTTAGGGGAATCTTATTTATTACTTTTTTCTTTTTCAATAAGTTTCCTGCCCCATTCACTCTGTCTTTTTTGGGGATCCCTTTAATGTGAATGATATTATTCTTGATGTTATTGAAGAGGCCATTTAATCTATCTTCATTTTTAAATATTTTTTCTTTTTGCTTTTTACCTGGTTTGCATTTGTTCAGTTGTGGATTCATTATTTGGCATCCTCTAATCGGCTGTTGATTGTATCTGCTGTACTTATCATTTAAGTTATTGGACTCTTATGCTCTGAGGAATTATTTTTTCTATCTATGGATAGTTTCATAGATTTCATCCACTCTTCTCTCAAGACTGGTGAATTTCTTAATGATGATTAGTTTGAACTCTGTATTAGGTAAGTTGTTTATCTCCATCTCATTTAGCACATTTTTCTGGGGTTTTGTTGTGTTATTTCATTTAGAACATACTCCTTTATCTCACTGTTTAGTCTGATTCACTGAGTTTGTTACTATGTATTAGGTAAGTCAGTTATGTCTCTTTGTTTAGACGTAATAGCCTTATAAAAGGGTTCTTGCAAGTGGCCAATAGCACAAATTTCCCTGGTCACCAGAACCAGGTGCTCCAGGGGTGTCCCTTGTATGGGCTCTGTGCACCCACCTGTCATCCCCAGACTCTGACTGCTGCAGGCATTCTGGAGGGCAGCTTGCTCCTGGTTCAGCTTGCTGACAGGTTCTCTGATAGCAACAGTTGGTATATTCATGCATGGGGCTAACTCCTCCCCTCCACAGAGTGGCAGTTGCTTTCAAGGGCACTGGCCCCTGCTAGGGTCTATTGGGTGTGGCAGTAAGGTAGTCACTTTCAGCACTCACCAATCCCATCTGCGGTTGCCCTCTTTGTGTGGCAGGGCAGGAGAGCTTTTCAGGGGCACCTGCCAGTACAAAGGGACTGGGTGGCACCTGTCTGTAAGGGAATGTCAGGGATGGACAAACACTATATAGCAAGGTAGATGGAAAGTGTCAGAATGAAGTTCCCTCAGCATCTGGCCAGCTAGGCAGAAGGAGGACAAGACAAAATGGTAACCACCAATACTTCCGTTCCCAGAGAAAGATCCTTTAGATCCCTGCTGCTCTGGTGCATGTTGTCGGAGGCAGGCCCCTGGCCAGGGCGGCCTCCGCCATTAAAAGATGGCGCCTGGCGAGCTGCCGAGAAAAGTTGCTTCATAAGACGAAGCAGAACGCCCTACGAGGAAGCGTATGGCATTGGTTGCTGGCGCAGTCATCTTGCTTAGGCTCCCCCTGTACCCTATGCGCTCATTGGCTCTGTGAGGATATATAAGCATGTCGCTGGAAAATAAAGAGAGGAAAAGAGCACAAGACAACGAGGCTGATTGTCGTCCTTGCGGGTCGAGGGCGATACATGTTCTAAAACTAGTCAATAAATTTTCATGTATACCCTACACAGTTTTCAAACTGCCTTTTCTGGTCTGGGTCTCAGACCTAATGATGTACTGTTCACCCTGTAAGAGGTAAACTTGGTTTCTCATTGCCCCCGGCTGTCTAAAAGTTAAACCCCAGTGATGTTCAAATCTCCCGGAGCAAAGACTTACCAAAGCCAGAAAACGTGAGGTCTTGTTCTCCTGGTATGGGTCCCCATGGCCAGTAGTGCTCAATGTGGGGCTTAATCTCCTTGCTCATTGTTGAGCTCAGTATCTTCCTACTCTACCAGCTTCCTCTGCCCTCAGTAATGTTACCTTTTAAAGTAAAATTTCAGAGTCTTCTAAATGGCAATTTCAACATACTGAGTATAAAGACAGTGTACATAATATATGTATAGATAATCATAGTAATAGTATAACTGAAAAGAAATAAAATAAACTGGAAGTAAAAAAAATAAAAATATTACATATATTTGTCCTACATGGTTGTATTATAAGGTGATTAAAAATAACTTTCTGTATTAACATTCTAGAATAAATTGTATACTATATTAACAGAAACACACCCAATAACCAGGAGTTTATTTCAAGGAGTGATACATCAACAGATGCAAATACTACCAACACTTTACTAGGACAGGGACTGAAATGCATCACTAAAATGTGATTCTGACGTACCTCAGCAATCAAGTTAAAGTGTATGAGGGCAGTGGTAGAAAACATGGGGTGATAATCAAGAAGAGGTTTGTTTATTTTCTCAGGAACAGTATTGAGGCTAGATGAAATGCTAATGGAAAAACTCACAAACAAGGAGAAGGGAAAAGATACAAGGGAAAGAAAAGCAAATGTGACTGATAAAATGAAGTTCTTGAGGAAAAAGAAGGAAATCATTGGGATGTCGATTATCTATGAAGGAACTAAATAAGAAGTTGGATATCTTTGTTCATATACCTAAGGAAGGGGATGAAATTTTTTTTTTTAAATCTCATATAAATACTCAGTTTGGGGCAAAAATATGGAGAGATATTTTTCTAAAATTTGTAATTTCTTTATGAAATAAGAGAACATCAGTCTAGCTCAAAAGATAGTACATTTCCCCCACTAGTTTGTGATACTACAAATAAATCTGCCTCATATTCACACTATAAAAATAAATATCTATTCATACTCATTAGTATTTCCAGAGCACTTAGTGTGCTGTGCATAAGTACAGAAATAGGAACTTTCTACATTATTAGAACATTGGCCTAATAATCCCACTTTTTCCTTCTTTTTTTACCTAAATCACAATTTTGGAAGTTTTAGCCATATAGAAGTTCCCCTTCCCAGCTACCCTCCTACTTTTTTTGTACCTACAACAAGTTGTATGACAACCTCTGGGTTAATGCTATGGAAACACACTATTCCTCAGTCATCAGCTAAACAGCACGGTGTTTTACAATGCAAAATATTGACAAGGTTTTGAGAAATGAGAACTCTTGCACATTATTATTTTAAGTAAAATTAATGTAACTTGTGGAAGATAATTTGAAATTCTTAGTAAGTTAAAGACTGTACTTTTGAGTTTTATCCTGAATAAACTTCCCTGTATATAAGGAAACAGGAATAGTAATGTGCATTATACCACTGTTACACTAGCAAAGAAGTGCAGACAACTTAATTTTTTACTAATAGGAGACTGGATAAATGTGGATTATTCACTTGATGAAATGTTATAGAGATATAAAAATGATTTTATTACACAAAATAACCGCCAAAATGTAAAATAAAAAATCAAGTTGTAAAAGGATATAGTATTATATGATAAATATTTATGAGAATAAACATTAATTCAAAATATATAAAAATATAGGTGGAAACTTTAAAGAACAACTTGTAGGGAGTGATACCAACTGGCAGTAAGGGAAAAATGGTAAAGAGTGGGGCTTTTACAAGACAAGAAACAACATGTGTTAGAGGGGATGTGGAGAAAGGGGAACCCTTTTACACTGTTGGTGGGAATGCAAGTTGGTGCAGCCTCTTTGGAGAACGGTGTGGAGAATCCTCAAGAAATTAAAAATAGAACTTCCCTATGACCCTGCAATTGCACTACTGGGTATTTACCCCAAAGATACAGATGTTGTGAAAAGAAGGGCCATCTGTACCCCAATGTTTATAGCAGCAATGGCCATGGTCGCCAAACTGTGGAAAGAACCAAGATGCCCTTCAATGGACGAATGGATAAGGAAGATGTGGTCCATATACACTATGGAGTATTATGCCTCCATCAGAAAGGACGAATACCCAACTTTTGTAGCAACATGGACGGGACTGGAAGAGATTATGCTGAGTGAAATCAGTGAAGCAGAGTCAATTATCATATGGTTTAACTTATTTGTGGAGCATAACAAATAGCATGGAGGACATGGGGAGTTAGAGAGAAGAAGGGAGTTGGGGGAAATTGGAAGGGGAGGTGAATCATGAGAGACTATGGACTCTGAAAAGCAATCTGAGGGTTTTGAAGGGGCGGGGGGTGGGAGGTTGGGGTACCAGGTGAGGGGTATCATAGAGGGCACGGATTGCATGGAGCCCTGGGTGTGGTGAAAAAATAATGAATACTGTTATGCTGAAAATAAAAAATAAATTTAAAAAATTAATTAATTAATTTAAAAAAAGAATGGGGCTTTTAGCTACAACTGTAATTTTTTTCATTTAGAAAAATTCATAAAATTAAGAAAATAATAGGAAAGTTATTGCATTAGTCAAGCACAGGTATTAATCAAACACACTAACACATTTAATTGGCTAACTGCTAATGTTATTGACACCTTAAACTAAAATAGCTACTTACTAATTGGGGACTTAAAAAATAATGGGCAACATAAAATGTTTTCATAAGTAAGATTAAATATTTATTAAATAAAGTATTCATGAAGATGAATGAGGCAGCCCAGTAGTCAAATGTAAAGTCCACCCAGGATCTGTCATAGAACTCAAGAATTGACCCTTATATAAGAGTTAGGGTTTTGGAATTCACACTGGATGCAAAATTACAAAAATTTGCTGTTGAAATGCAAACTACTTATTTTTGTGTTGCTATAAAATATAATATTAGAATTATTTATTGTAAATTATGGATAACTGCAAGCTGTAGGAAAACCTGCCTAATGATTAGGAATACATCTATTTGAACACATCTGGAGTTGGAGAAGTTTATAATCCCAAAAGAAATCAGTTCATTTGCCCAGTACTTGAAGCCACAGGTTAGGATTTTATAGAAAATATAAATAAATAGTACTCCTCAACCCAAAGATCTCAGGATGCTTTTCTCTGAAGTTTATGAGTATCTATTCAAATTCAGTAAAGATTGTAGTTCAATTTAGGTTAAAAATAATGGAAGGAAGAAAAGGCAGGAAGGGAGGGAAGAAGAAAGCATCCTTTTTTTATGTTAAAATAGGTGATGTTCTGAGGTATTGGTATATTCTATTTATTGAATTGGGTGGGCTTTCACAGGTGTGCTCAATTTACAATAATATATTGAGGTATCTCTTTATGATTTGTGCATTTTTTTTTGTATTCGTACCATACTTTGAACAAAAAAGGACCTCTGTGGAATTTAAATTGTTGAACTTCAGAGATCACATTGCCAGTCAAAGTCAAGTCGATGAGGTAGATCTTCTGTATAATTCAGTAGATGTGAAAAGTACCATGACCTCAAAAATTATTAAGTCTCATTTTTACTCTTTGAGATTCATAGATGAAAAGTCCAACATGAATAACATAATGAGTCTATAAAGCTTCTCTGGTGGCTTAATGAATTCAAGGAGAGAAAGGACATTTCACAGTTACTATTACTAAAATATTAATGCTAATATTTAATCAAGAACAGCAGATTTTCCCCCATAGTTTCCAATTTCTATCGATTATATTGATGAGGTGCTGACTTTCCATCATGACTGGATACAACGTGTCTATATTGTTGCCCAAAGTATTCACTTCTTGACTCTGAATAAACATGGAAGGATATTAAAGTGAAGGCTACAATATGGGAATGAAGGCTACTGTACTTACAGATATGCAGATAGAATAGAGCTACAAAAGTCCACATAGAAAATTTGAATATGAAGTAATAACTATAATTATGAACTTGATGCCTCTTGTGAAAGGCTTTATGAATTTTCATTTTATCTCCTTTCAGAACCACTTAACTTAAATATAATTTAGATTAAAGCCAGCTATGATGTATCATAGTCATTTTCAGGGGCATATCTCTAGCACACTTTTAATGGAGGGCAGGGGAGAAATTATTTTCTTCATAATTTACAGTGACTTGTACCAAGAATCTGCTTGGATAATCCAATAGGCTACTTGTGAACTTAAGTAACTAATAGCTGAGTGTCATAATCTTACTAAGGCAGTTAGGATCATTTAACCTTTTTTTTACAGAGTTGTAAATTGAGAGTTCTGGAAGACAAGTAACATTACAGCTCCCAAAACAAAGCTGCTGCTTCTATGGTCTACTCCTTGGCACCTCCTTCTGCATATTTTCTGTTAGGTAATGGCATATTTAGCTTCTTAATCTGTAGGTTTGAATCCCAGAGACATCTTTGGTTCTTTATTCCTCAAACTGCATATTTCAGTTGTATAAAAATTATGAATAAAAAAATAAAGCCACATAAAAATAAAAACAAAGAAATCACAGATACATTAGGGAAAAGAACACAGATCTTAGAATGGGAAAAGCCTTTTTAAGCATAACATGAAATATTATAAATTAAAAGACTATAAGATTTTTGACTATAAAAATTAAAATGTAGGATTGCCTGGGTGGCTCAGTCAGTTAAACCCTCCATCAGGTTCTGGGCTAGTGCAGAGTCTGCTTATTCTTCTCTCCCTCTCCACTCAAATAAATGAACAAATTAAAAATAAAATCTAAACAAAATGTAAAAAAAAAAAAAAGAAAATGAATTTTTTTTGTATAGCAAAAATATCATATAAAAGTCAAGACAATAAACCAGGACAATATTACTAAAAAGTAAAGAACTAATTTTACTAATAAAAAAAAGCCCTCAAAACCAATTAAAGGTAAAATTCTGATAAAAATAGTCAAAAGATATATACTAGACTGTTAAGGGAATAGGAGATATATGTTGACAATTTATATAGACAATATAGCCAACAGAAGTGCTTGGTATCACAAGTAAAGAAAGACAATGAGACCTCAGGTTTCATCTATCATATGGAATTAACTGGCAGTACAGTTTTGGGGAAATTGAGGGGGAAGAAGCCTTACTACTTAAAGTATAATGTGTTAACATTTTAAAATTATATTAAAATATTGTTGTTTTGGGGCGCCTGGTTGGTTCTGTCTGTTAAGCCTCCAACTCTTGATTTCAGCTCAGGTCATAAGTTTGACCCCTCTGTCCGGCTACTTAAGATTCTCTCTCCCTGTCCCTCTCCCTCTCCCCCAAGCCCCACCTCCAAAATAAATGTTGATGTTGTTTTTGTCCCAATAAACAATTCTAGAGTATCCAAAGGAAAAGATTTATCTATTTATATATCTGTTTATTATCAAAAACAACAAATATGTTATTATAATAGAGAAAAGGTGACAACTACCCAAATGCCTAATAGTGCAAAGTGAAAAGACATAAAAATGAAACACCTCTTACCAAGTTTACAAAGCTGTGTATTCTGCACCCGCTCATTGCTTCTGCTTTATGCCACTGTCTGCTCATTAAACACTGTCCTTTCAAACTTTATGTCTGTTTATTTATTTATTTATGTGTGTGTGTATGTATGTATTTCCTTTTATTTCCCCAAGATATTTTCTCATTCAATCCAACTCTCTCATCTCTGCCTAGGAAATTCAATTTCATTTAGCTCTCACTACCTTCTATCCTATGCCCGCCTCTTCTGAGCATCTGTAGTAATTTGGGAATGCTCATTCCCATTGTTCTTCCATATATTTCTCTGTTGTATTTCCAGTTTAATCAAAGCAAATCTGTATCTGAATTCCTGGGTTGTATCCCTAGTGGTTGTTGTGACTAACACCTTTTAGGTATTTAATAAATGCTCACTGAATTAACTTTGTGAATTATTTTGTGTCTATACAATAGACTACAATTCATCCATTATAATTATGTCATAAAGTATTTGATGACTTAAATGATAGTTCATGACTTAGATATAACCAAAAGCAATAATCCTTTTACCTTGTACTAGTACCTAGTACTTAATTTTTTCATTCAACTGTAGTGGACACGATGTTACATTGGTTTCAGGTATCCAACATAGTCATTCCACAATTCTTCATGTTAGGCAATACTCACCAGTGTAGTCCCTGTCTGTCACCATATGATATGTTACAATACCATTGACTATATTCCCTATGTTGTACCTTTCACTCCCATGACATACATTACCTAACAATAAGCCTGTAATTCCCACTCCCCTTTGCCCATTTGGCTCATACCTCCACCCTCTTTTCATCTGGTAAACCCCAATTTGTTCTCTTTATTTATAGATCTGGTTTTGCCTGTTTGGCTTGTTTTATATTTTAGATTCTAGATATAAGTGAAATCACAAGGTATTCATCTTTCTCTGCATGAGTTCACTTAACATAATACCCTCTAGATCCATCCATGTTGTTCTAAATTGCAAGAGCTTGTTCTTTTTTATGGCTGAGTAATATTTCATGGTGTGTGTGTGTGTGTGTGTGTGTGTGTGTGTGTGTGTGTGTGTGACATCTTTGTCATTTTATCCATTGATAGACTCATAGGTGGCTTCCATATCGTGGCTATTGTAAATATTGCTGCAGTAAAAAAAGAGATACATATATCTTTTCAAATTACTGTTTCTGTCTTTTTCTCCACATTCTTGCCAAGGCTGGTTATTTCTTTTCATTTTGATACTAACCATTCTGTCAGATACAATGTGATAGCTCACTGTGGTATCAATACATATTTCCCTGATGATTAATGATACTGAGCATCCTTTCATTTATCTGTTGCTGGTCTGTATGTCTTCTTTGGAAAATTGTCTATTCATGTTCTCTGCTCATTTTCCAACTGGATTATTTATGGATTTTTGGGTGTGTGTATCTGTTCAGTTATAGGAGTTACTCTTATATTTTTGTTCAGGAAGTTGCCTTTTTGTTTATTGATGGTTTTCTTCACTGTGAAAGAGCTGTTTTGTTTTTTTTTTTTTAATTTTTGTATAGTCCCAATAGTTTATTTTTGGGTTTGTTCCCTTTGCCTGAGAGAAATATCTAGAAAGATGTTCCTGAGGACACCATCAAGGAGATTGCTGCTCCATTACCCTCCCATACCCTTAAAAATTACCCTTAATTCTTACCTCTCAAGACCACTCTCCGCTTTGAGATTATAAGGCCTAACAATAACTGTAACATTAGGATACCGCTATGTCAATGATTCCCAGAAGCTCGCGACTTCCAGATATTTCATGATACCTAAATATATTTAAAGCTCTTAATACTACTCTTTTTTTGTTTGTTTTTGAATACCATCTTCTTCCATTCTATAACTTCTTTAATCCTTACACTGTGCTCTTTAACAGCCAAAATCAATAATTAGTGAACCCCTCTATAATTTTGCTGTTCTTCTGTCTTCTTGCTCTAATAAAAACCTGCCTTTTCCTCAATTAACTGTTTTCTTGAAACCTTCTCAAGTTTATGTTCCTCCCATATCTCTCCTACTATTGGACCCAAAGTAAAAGAGATAAACTGACTGTTTCCTCATTAGCATTTTGAGGTTATCTTTCTTCCCTTATCCCAGAAATCTTCAGCCCTGAATGTCATGTCACCAGATCCTACAATCTAATACCCCTTAGTCATATACTAAGCCATACCCATCAGACATTGAGGATTTTATCTCCTGTCTTTCTTCAATGTTAATTCTTTCCTACAGTCATAATCAAGATATTATAAAACCTGTGATACAATTTTTAAATAATTTTTAAGCCTAGTTGCCATTATTTGCAGGTGTACAACATAGTGATTCAGTGATTCATACCTTATAAAATGCTCTCACAGTAAGTATAGTGACCAACTCTTCCAACCAAAGTTACTACAATATTATAGATTCTATTCCCTATTATGTGCTTTCATCCCCGTGACTTGACTTATTTTAAAACTGGAAGTTTGTACCTCCTAATTCCCTTTGCCTGTTTCACCTATCCCCTCATCCCAGAAGACAGCCACCTGTTTTTGTTCTCTGTATTTACAAGTCTGTTTCTGTTTGGTTTTTGTTGAATTTTGATAGTTTGTTCATTTTTTTAGATAAAACATATAAATAAATCATGGTATTTGTCTTTCTCTGTCTGATTTATTTCATTAGTATAATACCCTCTTGTGTCTATCCATGTTGTCAAAAAAGGCAAATCTCATTATTTTTATGGCTGAGTAATATTCCACTATGTGTGTATGGTACCTCTTCTTTAATCATCTGTTAATGAATACTTAGGTTGCTCCGTATCTTGGCTATTGTAAATAATGCTGCAATAAACTTAAGAGGTACTTACTTACCTCTTTTTTTCCAATTATTAATTTAATTTTCTTTGGGTAAATACCCAGAAATAAAATTATTAGATTATATAATATTTTTAATTCTTGAGGTACTTCCCTACTGTTTTATAGTGGCTTCTCCAATTAAAATTTTTATCAACAGTGCATGAAGATACCCTATTCTCCACATCCGTGGCAACTTTTGTTATTTCCTATCTTTTTTGATATTAGACATTGTGATTGGTATGAAGTATTATCTCTTTGTGATTTGAATTTGTGTTCCCTGGTGATCTGGTGATGTTGACCAAATTTGCATGTATCTGTTGGCCATCTGTAGGTCATCTTTAGCAAAATGTTCACTCAGGTTCTTTGACCATTTTTAATCAGATTATTTGTTTTGTTTCCTGTTGAGTTGGATGGATTTTTTATATTTATTATATATTAACTTTTTATCAGATGTATCATTTTCAAATATATTCCATCCAGTTGGCTGCCTTTTCATTTTGATGATTTTGTTTCATGATTTTTTGATATATGAAAGCATTTATTATGTTCAAAAGATAAATTTATATATTACACATGAAAAGCTTACAAAGCTCAACTTTGCAGGACAGCTTCGTACAATGTAAAGTTAAAATTACAATGAATGTACAACATTTCATAGTATAAGCTCCTGTCTTAGAACAAGATAATGACCATTCTTTAGGATTAAAATAAGATTCAGTAGTAGTCCTCTCTGTAGCTACAGAGAGGAAAAGCACAGATACTTTTTTTTTTCCCACTTTGAAGTTATAAATTTCATCATAGACTAAAAAGCTTTTTAGTTTGATGTAATCCCTGCCTGTTGATGCTTTTGTTTTCCTTACTGGAGGAGACAGATCTGGAAAAATAGTGCTAAGGCTGATGTCCACTAGTATACTAGGCTTTTGTCTAGAAGTTTTATGATTTCATGTCCTACATTTAGGTCTTTATCCATATTATTTTTGGATCTGGTGTAAGAAAGTAGTCCACATTCTCTCTTTGCATGTATTGGTGCAATTTTCCCAACAACTTTTATTGAAGAGACTGTCTTTTTTCCATTGTATATTTTTGTTTTCTCTGTCATATAGGAGTAATTGCTTATATATGCATGGGTTTATGATGAGTCTGGCCTAAGGTTTATCAACTTTATCTCTTCAAAGCACAGCTTTTAGTTTTATTAGTTCTTCCCATTGCTTTTCTTTCATTCTTTCTTTCTTTCTTTCTTTCTTTTTTTTTTTTTTTTTGTTGTTGTTCTCTATTTCCACTCGGATTGTTATTACTGTTCCTTCTAATAACTTTGAACTTAATGTCAGATTAGATTGTTTATTTGGGATTCTTCGTGTTTGTAAGGTAGGACTGAATCTGTATAAACTTCCCTCTTAGAATTACTTTTACTGCATCACAAAGATTTTTTTAACCACTGCTTTCCATTCTTACTTTTCTCTAGGTTTTTTTGTTTTGTTTTGCTTTTTTCCTTCTTGATCTCTTGATTGACTCATTGGCTGTTTAGAAGCACATTGTTCAGCCTCCACATATTTCTGCAGGTTTTTTCCCCCATTATTTTTTCTTGTGATTGATTTTTTTTAGTTCCTACTCTTGTGGTTGGAAAAAATGCTTGGTACAATTTCAGTCTTCTTAAATTTGTTGAGACTTGTTTGTGACCTAATACAAGATACATCCTAGAAAATATTCCATGTGCACTTGAAAAGAAGTGTATTTAGTTGTTTTCGGATGGAATGTCCTGTATGTAGCTGTTAAGTCTAACTGGTCTAACGTGTCATTGTAACCCTACCTTTTCATACTGCTTTTCTGTCTGGATGAAATAACCGTTAGCGGAAGAGGAGGGTCAAAGTCCCCTACTGCTGTTGGATTAATGTCAACCTTTTCCTTTATAATTGTAAATACTTGCTTATTACATTTTATTTCTGTGTTCCTCTGCTATGTGCATGGATATTTACAGTTGTTCTACTCTCTTGTTGAGTTGTTCCTTTTATCATTATGTAATACTCCTCCTTGTCTTTTTCAGTCTTGTTTTATAGTGTAACGTTTCTGATATAAGCATTACTACCCCGGGTTATTTTTCCCTTCATTTGCATGGACTATCTTTTTCCATCTCTTCACTTTCAGCCTGTATGCTTCTTTAGTTCTGAAGTGAGTCTCTTGTAGACAGCATATAGATTTTTTAAAATCCTTTTAGTCACCTTATGCTTTTAAATGGAGCATTTATTCCACTTACATTTAAAGTAATTTCTGATAGGTATGTACCTATTGCCATTCTGTCAATTGTTTTCTAGTTGTGTTTGTAGTTCTCCGTTTCTTTTTCCTTTAGCTCTCTTCCCTTATGATTTGATGACTTTCGTTTAGTGTTATACTTGGATTCCTCTCTCTCTACTTTTTGTGCACTATTATAGGTTTTTGGTTTTTGGTTACCTTGAAGCTCATATATAACATCCTATGTATATAGCTGTCTATAATAAGTCAGTAGTAGCTTAAGTTCAAACACATTCTAAAAGTACTTCATGAAGTATTCTAAAATACTTCATTTTTACTCCTCCCTCCACATTGTGTGTGTGTGTGTGTGTATGTATGTGTATATATATACACATACATACATATATATGAATGATATAATATTTTCTTTTTATTTTGTGTATCCCTTGACTAGTTTCTGCAGATAAAGTTGATTTTACTACCATTGTCTTTTAAACTCCTTTCTAGCTTCATTAGTGATATATCTACTACCTTTAGTGTATGTTTGCTTTTTGCTAGTGTTTTTTTTTTCCTTTTGTAATTTTCTTTCTTCTAGTTATTCTAGACTTTTTCACTTAAAGAAGTGCCTAGTATTTCCTGTAAGCCTGGCTTAGTGGTGACGAACCCCTTTAACTTTTGTTTCTCTGAGTAACTTTTTAGCTCTCCTTTTTTTCTGAATGATAGCATGACTGGCTAAGGTGTTCTTGGATGTACCTTTTTCTCTTTTCAGCATTTTCAGTATATCATACCCTCCTTTCTGGCCTGTAAAGTTTTTGCAGAAAAATGGATTTATGTTTACCTACTACACAACTGTTCCTTTTCTCATATTGCTTTTAAGATCCTCTCTTTATGTTTAGTTTTGCCATTTTCGTTATTTTTTGGCTTGGTGTGGGCCTCCTTCAGCTCAGTTTTCTTGGAGCCCTTCCTAGACCTGCATATCTTTTTTCATTCTTCAGGTTAGGGAACATATCAGCTATTCTTTTTTTCAAATAAGGTTTTTGTCCCTTTCTCTCCCCTGGGATTCCTCTATTGAAAATGTTAGTATGCTTAATGTCACTAGAGAGGTTAAGCATATGCTTGTTTTTAAAAAATTCTTTTTTCTTTCTGCAGTTCAGCTTAGTTGCTCTCTGCTAGACTTATTCCAGATCAATGATCCATTTTACTGAATTCTCTAATCTGTCATTGATTCCCCTATGAGGTGTTTTTCATTTTAGGTACTGTATTCTTTTTTAAAAAAAAAATTATTTATTTGAGTGAAGGAGAGTGAGCATGAGTAGATAGGAAGGGTAGGGGGAGAAGCAGACTCTCTGCTGAGCAGGAGCCCCATGTGGGACTGGATCCCAGGATCCTGGGATCATGACCTGAGAAGAAGGCACATGTTTATAACCAACTGAGCCACTCAGGTGTCACTCATTTTAGGTGTTATATTCTTGATACCTGAGTGGTTCTTTTTAATATTTTCTTTCTCTTTGTTGAAGTTCCCACTGAGTCAATCTACTCTTCCTTCAAGTCTGATGAGCACCTTCATGACCATTAACTTCAACTCTTGATCAAGTAGATTGCCTGTCTGTTTTATCTCTTTTTTCTGGGAAATTGTCTTATTTTTTTCATTTGGAACATAGTTTTTGGTCTCTTCATTTTGTCTGACTCATTGTGTTTCTTTGGGGGTAGGTAAATTGACTACACATTCTATTCTCAAAGGAGTGGCCTTACATAAAAAGTATTTTCTGTTCCACAACTAAGTGAAACAATATGGTAATTGACTTTTTCTGCTTGACTTATTTCACTCACGTAAACAATGAGTCTTGGAACGGTACATCAAAAACTTTATGGTGAGTAACATAAAATAATAAGAATAAGAATAAGAATAAAAATATCTTGTGGTAACCAATATTACAGTCTCCTCCTATTAGTGGAACCAGGTGCTCCAGGCATGCCCTCTGTTACTTGTGTCTACCCTCCTGTTGTGGCTGGACTGCAAGTGATATGCATACACTAGTGACCACAACTTGTCCCTAGAATGGCTGGCTGAGAGGCTCAACTTCAGCTTGCAGTGAGCTGGTGGGTGAGGTACCTCCTTTTCCCCAGAGCTAAACCTGTCTTGAAGAAGGCAGATCTCAGCTGGAGCTGCCTGCCAGAGCTGACAAAGTGTCAGCTGTCTTCCGGGGGAAGACAGGTCCTGACTGGGGTGGGAGCCATTTTGGAGGTACACCTGTTTGCGAGGGCAGGTCCACAGGTCCATTTTTCCATGCTAGATGGAAAAAACCAAAATGGGCTCTTGCAAGTATCTGACTGGCTAGGTTGAAGGGGAGGGGGAGAAAAAATGGCACTGTCAGCATTTGCATTCCAGCAAAAGCTTGTACAGGTCCCAGCCCTCTGGTACACATCCTAAAATGAGTTAGTGGATCTTCATGCATAACTCTGGCACTTTTCAAACTTCACTTACTTGGCTCTGTGTATTTTGCTTCTCTTCTTGTTAGTATGCGATGATTTTTTTGTGTTCCTACCTGAGGTCGCGCATCCCACTCAGGCAGCAGATACAGCCCCTTTAAACTTCGCACTTCAGCATCTCTCCTTTCTCTTTTGCATCTTTTTTTTTTCTCTCTCACCAGATAATTCCAATTTGCTTGGTAAAAACTATCATTTCACTCACCTAAAAAAGCCTTCTATTGATCCCATAATCATCTCCAGCTACCATTCGGTTTCTCTGCTCTACTTGACAGCAAAATCCTTTCCAAAAGGTGCCCATTTCATTTCTCTAATTCTACCTTCCCTTATCATTTGATTTCATTTTAATTAGGTTTTCTGCCGCATCACTTCATGAAGCAGTTCTTATAAGGTGATCAATAGCTTGGTTGAAAATGAAATATGTTTTCAAGCCTGGGCATCTTTGAAAGGAAAAGGGAGCGCAAATGATTATGACACTGAGGAACTGGGTGCAGAGCAGGACTGTCTCAGGTAACTTGCACATGTGGTCACCCTACCAATGATTACAAGGTTGCTAACAGTTGTCTAACCTGGAAGGGAACAGAGGGCAAGAGAAGGAGAGGGATCTTTTGTAGCACTGAAAACAGTTTTTTAGTACTTCATGCATGAAATACTTTATTCTCTTGGCTTCTAGTTCACCACATATGTTGGTTTCCCTCTTCCTTCATGAACTGATGTTTTCAGGCTCTTTACCAGGTTTTTTCCCTCATCGGCACAGCCTGTAAATTGTGGAGTTTGCTAGTGCTTCTCCATTAATTCTCATTTGTTCTCCTTTTTATTTTTTCCCTACGATATTCACCCATTTGATTTTCAATTAAGTAAGGTCGACTATACATTTTCTCCTCTGATGGTTCCACTGCACTCCAGACTCCTCTCTTCCACTGCCTACCCATTGTTAACATTTGGATGTGTAATGGACCTCTTAAACTTAACATAAATGGTAACATTTTCCTCCCAAAGCCTTGGAGCCATTCTTAATTGCATTTTCTCTTACATGTGCCCTAAGGCACTTCTGTCACCTGTATTGCCACCACCCTGGTTCAAGCCTTCATTTTCTCTCACCTGGATTATTGTAATAGCTTCTTTACTAATTTCCTCATTTATTCCCTCAAGCCATCTCACCATCCCCTACATACGTAATCCATTCTCAACACAGCATACAAGGGGAACATTGGACTTTACCAATCAGGATGTGCTGATCCTCTGTTCAGTAACTCTGCAGTGACAAATGGTTGTATTCAGTTGAAATAGTGCAAGTCCTTTATTAACCATAAATCCCTACATTATTATACTCAACTTCATCTCCTACTCTTTCCTTTCTTCCTTATTCTGCTTCTGCCACACTGGCTTTCCTGCTCTTCTTAGACATGCTTGGCATTCACCTGATTCCTGGAATGTTCTTCTCCAAAATTTATGTGTGATTATCTCCCTTATCTTTTTATTTTTCTCTGTATTACCAATGAATTTATTTTTCATTAAAAATATTTTCAGCAAAAGCACACATAGCTATTAGTTTTTATTATATTTTGTGGAGTTATTCTCTGCCTCCTTGAGGGTACAGTATTTACATAAATCGTTTGGAACTCTTCTGTTAAGGAGACTTGCTTACTCTCTTCACTCAATATTTATTGATATCAGTATGAACTCATGGAGATTTATTGCATACTTTGGGTTATAATCCAGTACTACTTTATATTGTTCCTCAAATTGTCATTGCTCTGCCAGGCCGTGTGTGTGTGTGTGTGTGTGTGTATGTGTTTAACCTTTTTAAAGCCTTTTAAAATATTCCCTTGATAGCAGTGCTTCCCCTACTGACTTATTTTAAATTATAACATCTCCCCACCAGATGTTGCTTCTCTGTTCTCCTACATTGCTTTAGATTCTTCATAGCACTTATCACTTCATGGCACTTACTGGACTACTATCTGTTTATCTGTTTATTATATCTACTTTATCTGTTTATTTATCATACACACATGCATGAACACACACACACACACACACACACACATACACACACACACACACACACTGGATGTCTCCTTGCACTGGAATATGAACTCCAGAAGGATAAGGATTGTTACCTGCTTTTTCTATTGCTTTTTCCTCATCTCAAAGAATAGTACCTAAAACACAATAGATATTCAAATATGTGTTAAATGAATATATGAATTGTTGATCTAGCCCACAATGGAGTGTACTAAATGTAACCATAATAAGGATGAGTACTACCACTGCTAGGCACTGTTTAAGTGATTCTTATATTTTTAATCTCATATGCATAGAGAGGAGTCAGTAAGGATATGCATAAAATTGCTAATAAAAGTTACCTTTGAGTGAGGAGATTATAGAAGATGGTTTTGTTTTTGCTGATCTCTCTTTTCTAAATGTTTATCTGTAAAATGTATATTATTATTATTATAATAAAAAAAGATAAATAGGAGATTGTCCCTCTTTTTGCACTCTGTTTTATTTATTTTTCTTGTAGCCAGGCTCTTAGACAGAGACAAAGTGTGATTTAGGAAAAAGACATTTCAAAAATAACTTTTCACAGACAGTGGGTATTTTTTATCCTGCCTTTTAATATATATCAGGTTTGCTTACTATATTTTAAACACTTTTGAGTCTTTAAGAGAAAAAAGTAAGCAAAAAAATTCTCTTCATAGAACTTTTAGCCATACAGTAAGTAAAACCTACTTAACAAGGCATTTCTAGCTTACACAAGGCAAGAAAAGCTGAATTCATTGTTTCTCTGATTTCACTACTGAAATGAAGTCATTAAAGAGTCCAAAAACTGAAAAGCATCAAACCAAAACCTCCAGTCCCCCAAATACCCAATAAAGCCATACTCATGATAAAAAAAAAAAAAAAAGAGAACTCATCTATTCCCTGAAATGAAGTAACAATTTAAAAAACAAAGCGAAAATATAATCTAACACACTAAAATATACTTAGGCTATTTTAAAATAGGCTTATAGACTCAAGTTTTGCTTATAATGTGACTTTGCAAGAATCCAAGCTAATTGAATTTGGAAAGTGTCAAGCACTATTTATAAGCAAAACCAAATGCTGTGAGCTTTTTGAAGCTCAAATGCAGTTTAAGCTTGAGTGAACTCAGTTTATAAATTCAGATTTTTTACTTTCTGAATAAAATGCATATAGGGGTAACATGCTTTCTTCAGCAACTCATTGGGAGTTTATATCTATACATTCTTTTCTGTCTTTTGTGGGTGTTTTTCATTTTGTTTGAAAATTAAAGAAATGCTTTTGTAAGCTTGAAATACAGTTTTGAAGGTGAAGGCATTCAGAATATCTCCCCAAAATATGCTCCTTTGCCACATGGACTGTTTTGAACTAGAGGAAATTAAGACCCACCAGACTCAAGAAAGAACTTTGACCCTCAAAATACCTAAAATAATTGAGATAGTGGGCCTCACCCAGAAAGAGAACTAGTTAAAACCTTTTTAACCTGAATGACCTGATCTTTGGAAGGAGAAATACCAATAACCAAACATCTGCTCTTGTGATGGTATGTGAATTACCCTCTTCCCATTTAAAGGCTGGGTACTGTCCCATTCCTTAGCTTGAGATGGCATATAAGCCTCAGTTGCTTAGCTTCTTACTGAGTCATATTTTCATAGGGTCCCTGTGCGTGTCATTAAAATGTCTTTTTTCCCTGTGAATCTGTCTTGGGTTTGTTTGATTTTTAGACCACTCAAAGAACCTAGAAGGGTACAAGGAATTTTTTTCTTTCTTTCTTTCTTCCTTTCTTTTTTTTCTTTTTAGAGATTTTGTTTATTTATTTGACAGAGATCACAAGTAGCCAGAGAGGCAGGTAGAGAGAGAGAGTGGGGAAGCAGGCTCCCTGCTGATCAGAGAGCCTGCTGTGGATCCCAGGACCCTGAGATCATGACCTGAGCCAAAGGCAGAGGCTTAACCCACTGAGCCACCCAGGCGTCCCAAAGGAAATTTTTTCTAACCAATAAAGGTAAGGGATGGGAAAAGGGCAGTTAAGATGGCGCCGTTTGTCTCCTATCAGTTTAAAAAAAAAAATGCTAGGAATGTAAATGGGGGTTTAAAACACTTTGAAACATTTCTCTTGAGAATTACTTCAGGCTAGGACTTCCAGAATGGATAATGCAACCTGGTTTTTAATCTCTCAAAATTGTACTATAGAGTGTCACTATCAGGAATCAAAATGGGTTAAGCACATTTAAAGTGTCTCATTTCCAGTTGCAAAAGCTTCACCTTCATATAATGAGCAGCCAGGACCCTGGACCTGGGGATGCAAAGAGCAAAGGCTTAATAATAGTACACAAACCATGATGGGAGAACAAGATAATAATATGAGCAGAAACCTGTAGGCTGACAGTATGAAACCATATGAGTGGCTAATATATCTAGAATCTTAGATGCCAATATTAATAATACAGAATGATAACACAAAGCAGCTAGGAGTGAGATGACAGAGTCATTTGAAGACAGCGCATAAAAAGAATACACTATGTCAGTGAATCTAGTAGAACTGCTGCTCTAGGGGCGCCTGGGTGCCTCAGTGGGTTAAAGCCTCTGCCTTCAGCTCAGGTCACAATCTCAGGGTTCTGGGATCAAGCCCCACATCAGGCTCTATGCTCTGCAGGGAGCTCCCCTCTCTCTCTCTCTCTGCCTGCCTCTCTGTCTGCTTGTGATCTCTGACTGTCAGGTAAATAAATAAAATATTAAAAAAAAATACTGCTGCTCTAAACTCCTTGGACACCAGTTCATGTAACTGTCGGTGAAGACTGCCACAGGAGTAGGATACTTAGAATGCCGGTCCTTTTTAACAAGGCTGAGGCACAACACCGATACCCCAACACAAGGTCAAGAAGTGGTGAGAATGCCACAACTCAGAGCTTACTTTCTTTTCTTTCCAGATTTCATGGATTCAGTCCCCTGGTCCTATATATTCACCTGTCCTCAAGCACACTCCATCTTCATAGTAGTGGTTTACTTGATGTTTTTCTTCTAATACATGCCCCCGCTTTCCTTCACGTTCCATTCTTTGGCACAGTGAGAAAGATGTCTCACCCCTTCTCTTCTATTTATGGTCTCTTCTCTGTTGTTCCATCAGTGATCTCAGTATCCAGCCTCCGTATCCATTTCTGTCACCCACTGAACTGTAGTATGTCCTGACCTCTGCCCCATATCTTTGGGACCAACGTCTTGCCAAAACTGTATGGTGTAGAGCATTCACACAAAACTAGGCATCCATTCTAACTCAGGCATGAACTCGTAAGTATGGTGGAGTTAACAACTGATCAGACAGTCCTTTATTAATTGGGAACTACAGTCTCCTAGTTGGTCAGTTAAGAATTTTTTTCTCCGTGGTTCATTAAAGAATGCCAAGAAGCATAAATTCCAAGTTGCCTATGGCAGTGAGCAAGTCTCTGCATCCTTGGATTGATTACTTCTGCCTTACCAGTTTCATAATAATTAGTTTTTCATTCATGCACCCTGAGATAAGTTCCTACAGTATATTTATCTATATAATGAAGGTTGTCTTGGGCTCTGGTTTATAGAGGGACTCTCATTATGATGGTTTTCATTTTATGCTCCCTGAGCTGGAATAAAAATTGGAAGCAGCTTTTCTCAGAATGTTACATAAAATACAACTTTCTCAAGATAGTATTTTTTTTAAAGTTTTATTCCAGAATAAATTAGGAGTGGTGCCTGGGTGGCTCCGTGGGTTAAAATCTCTTCCTTTGGCTCAGGTCATGATCCCAGAGTCCTGAGATGGAGCCCCGCATTGGGCTCTCTACTTAGCGGGGAGCCTACTTCCTCCTCTCTCTCTGCCTGCCTCTCTGCCTACTTGTGATCTTTGTCTGTCAAATAAATAAATAAAATCTTCAAAATAAATTTGGAAACCTCTACATCTTATAGTATATTTAAGGTTCAGAAAGTTTTACACTTAAATCTGCCTCTTTGATTTAATCCATCATTTCCCCAGCTTTTTGGACAAAGTTTTAAAAGGCAATAACCATTGATGAACAGCTTTTGAACTGTTTGAACAACAACACTGACAGCCACAAGAATACAAACAAAAACAAACACACACACACAAAAACAAAAAATGAAAAAAATTCCATGAAATCTATCATAATAAATGCTGTGATTAATTTCTTAGTACTAAGATACCACTGGGCCATCTCTGAAATCATAGATTATGCTCAGAAAATATATGCCCTTCATAGGAGACTTATGTCTTTTGGAGTCAATTTCTATGTAAGCACTCAAGCAAGCCCTTGAAGGAAACTTTACCTGATGGGAAAGTTTAATTGCATCCAAGCAAGTATAATCCAGCTTCCCAGCCTGCTTCCCTGTCTGCCTGCCTTCTTTCTTTCATTATCTCCTTCCTTCTGTTACTGTCCTCTCCCCGTTTCTCCCCTTCCTTTTTTCTTTCTTCTCTTTCTTCTTTCTTAGAAGACTTTCTTGAAGAGGAAGGTAATGAATGCACAAAATACATAAAAATGCTATCAGAGAATGTATCATATCAAAACTGAAATTCATGTATCAAGGTGATAGGATTTTTTTTAATTTATTTTTTATTTTCAGCATAACAGTATTCATTATTTTTGCACCACCCCCAGTGCTCCATGCAATCTGTGTCCTCTCTAAATCCACCACCACCCTCCCTCTCCCCGCCCCTTCAAAACCCTCAGATTGTTTTTCAGAGTCCATGGTCTCTCATGGTTCACCTCCCCTTCCAAATTCCCCCAACTCCCTTCTCCTCTCTAACTCCCCATGTCCTCCATGCTATTTGTTATGCTCCACAAATAAGGGAAATCATATGGTAATTGACTCTCCCTGCTTGACTTATTTCACTCAGCATAATCTCAGATTGGGAGGGAGACAAACCATAAGTGACTCTCAATCTCACAAAACAAACTGAGGGTTGCTGGGGGGAGGGGGGTTGGGAGAAGGGGGGTGGGATTATGGACATTGGGGAGGGTATGTGCTTTGGTGAGTGCTGTGAAGTGTGTAAACCTGGTGATTCACAGACCTGTACCCCTGGGGATAAAAATATATGTTTATAAAAAATAAAAAATTTTAAAAATAAATAAATAAATAAATTAAAAGGTGATAGGATTTTTAGGAAGTGTTTACTGTTCCCTAGATTAGGAATTTTGAGACTTCTATTAAACCATTTCAATTCATAAATTGATGTAGATTGGGAAAAAATATTTCCTACTCCACCATAATTCTTTTTTCTCTTATAACTTTATTTTTTATAATAACATTTTCAAACATTCAAAAATAATTATATAATGAATAACAATATATCCAAAACTGGATTTAACAGTTGTTAACATTGGCATATTTTCTTCATCTACTGTTTGCTAAAGTAATTTTATAGTGAGTTAAAAAAATCATAGCATTCACCTTATGTACTTCAGCATGGGATCATAAGAAATAATGACTTTATGTTAAGTACCACTTACTACCTTTATCATACAGACCAATAATTCCCTGATACCATCTAACATTTATGCCGTATTCAATTTCATGTAAAATCTCTTGATCATATCCTATTATTTTTATAATTTTTGTTTCTTTTAAAAAAACCTTCTTAGGACTATTATAGAGTTTTGAAGAGACCCAACTAGTTGTCTAATAAAATGTCTTACATTTTGGATTTTTCACATTGTTTCTTGTTGCCATTGAAGGTGTTCTTCTAACCATTGTATTGTGCGTAAGTCAGAAAGTCAATGTAAAGGATTTTTAAGGGTCTAGTTAAATATTTTAAAAAGGGAAATTGCATAGTGGATATAACATTATAATCTTATACTTGAAATAAATTTATTGAGTCAATTCTACAGTAAACACTTTACCCAGGAATATATTGGGAATGAAAACTCATTAAATCTTTGCTCCTGCAGACTTCAAGCTCTTCTAAGGTATCAAGCTCTCTGAGTAGACATAGCACTTTTTCTGTCTGAAAAGACAAGTTTTAGGGTTATGCTTTCTCTTTAATATAGGCAGAAGTTCTTCTCCTTTTCTATTTGTATTTTTAAATTTTTAATCAAAATATAGTTGATAACCAGTATTAGTTTCAGGTATATAATATAGTAATTCAACATGTGTATCTATTATGAAATGATCTCTGTAAGTCTAGTTACCATTTGTCACCATACAAAATGATTACAATATTATTGACTATTTCCTATGCTGTACTTCAAACGCCCAGGAATTATTTATTTTATAACTGCAAGTTTGTACCTTTTAATATGCTTTATCTATTTCCCTAATCCTTTCCTTCTTCCCTTCTGGCACCCACTACTTTGTTCTCTATAGTTAAGAGTCTGTTTCTATCTTTGTTGTGTGTTTTGCTTTTTAAATTGGACATATAAGTGAGATGATAATAGTACTTGACCTTTTCTGTCTGATTTATTCCACTTAGCATAATACTCTCTAGGTTCATCTGTGATGCTGGAAATGTCAAGATTTTATTTATTCCTATGACTAAGTAATATTCCATTAGTAATATTGCATTCCTTTCCATACTACAATGTCTTTATCCATTCACCTATCAGGGGACACTTGGGTTCCTTTCATTTGTGGCTATTGTAAATAATGCTGCAAGAAACATAGAGGTGTGTACATATTTTTAAATTAGCAAGCTCAGTTTCTTTTGGTAAATACCCAAAAGCGGAATTACAGGGTCATGTGGTATTTCTATTTTTAATTTTTGGAGGAACCTCCATTATGATTTCCACAGTGGCTGTTCCAGTTTTACATTTCCACCAACAGTGCATGAGGGTTCCCTTTTCTCCACATCCTCGCCAACACTTACCATTTATTGTCTTTTGATACTAGCCACACTGACAGCTGTGAGGTGATATCACATTGTAGTTTTGATTTGCATTTTTCTAATGATGAGTGATATTGAGCATCTTTTCATTTGTCTCTTGGCCATCTCTAAATCTTCTGTGGAAAATCATCAATAATCTGAGTCCTCTTCCCATTTTAAAATTTCTTTTTATTTCCTTTGGAAATGTAGGAGGATATATATATATATGTATATATATATATATATATATGACATTGACATCCTATTAGAGATATTATTTTCAATTATTTTTTTCCATTCAGTAGGTTTTGTTGTTTTGTTGTTGTTTTTTTTTTTTTGCTTTATGTTTCTTTTGCCTGAAGAAGATTTAGAAATATATTGCTAAGGCCGGTGACCAGAAGGTGACTGCTTGCATTTTCTTCTAGGAGTTTTAGGTCTTAGAATTAGGTCTTTAATCTACTTGAGTTTATTTTTGTCTATGGTGTAGAAAGTGGTCCAGTTTCATTCTTCTGTATGGAGCTATCCAGTTCTCATATCACTATTTATTAAATACTATCTTTTTGTATAGGATATTCCTGGCTCCTGTTTTATAGATTGTTACCCTATAAGCATGGGTTTATTTCTGGGTCTCTATTCTGTTCCATTGATCTATATACCTACTTTGTATAGTGCCATACTGTTTTGATTACTATGCTTTATAATACAGTTTGAAATTTGGGAATAGATTCCTTTTTTTTTTTTAATTTTTAATTTTTAATAAACATACATTTTTATCCCCAGGGGTACAGGTCTGTGAATCACCAGGTTTACACACTTCACAGCACTCACCAAAGCACATACCCTCCTCAATGTCCATAACCCCACCCCCCTTCTCCCAACCCCCCTCCCCCCAGCAACCCTCAGTTTGTTTTGTGAGATTAAGAGTCACTTTGCTTTGGTGAGTGCTGTGAAGTGTGTAAACCTGGTGTTTCACACACCTGTACCCCTGGGGATAAAAATATATGTTTATATAAAAAATAAAAAATTAATTAAAAAAAAAAGTCACTTATGGTTTGTCTCCCTCCCAATCCCATCTTGTTTCATTTATTCTTCTCTTACCCACTTAAGCCCCCATGTTGCATCACCACCTCAAGATTGCTTGACTCTTCAGATTCTTTTGTCTTTCTCTATAAATTTTAGGATTTTTTGTTCTAGGTCTGTGAAAAAAATACTATTGGTATTGTGTTAGGGACTGCATTAAATCTGTAGCTTGTTTGGTATTTTAACAATATCAATTCTTCCCATCCATGAGTATAGTATGTTTTTCCATTTATTTGTGTAATCTTTGACTTGTTTCTTCCAGATCTTATCATTTTCAGGGTACAGGTCTTTCATCTCTTTGGTTAAATTTATTCCTAGGTCTTTTGTTCTTTATGATGCAATTTTAAATAGGACTGTTTCTTAATTATTCTTTTTGCTACTTTGTTTTCAGTTATGTTATAAAAATGTAACATGCTGTATATTGGTTTGTTTCCTGCAACCTTACTGAATTTGTTCGTTTTTTTTCTTGATTTTTTTTTTTTTGGATGGAGTCTTTAGGGTTTTCTGTATGTACTATGTCATCTATGAAGAGTCACAGTATAACTTCTTTATGAGTTAAAACACTTTTTGTTTCTTGTCTGATTGCTGCGTCTAGGATTTCTAGCACTATGTTGAATAAAAGTAGTAAGATCTGACATTATTCCTTGTTCCTGAACTTAAAAAGCTTCTAAATTTTCACCATTGAATACAATGTTAGATGCGGGTTTTTCACATGCGGCCTTTGTTATGTTGAATTATGTTCCCTCTAATCCCACTTTGTTGAAATTTTTAAATTATGAAAGGATGTTAATTTTGTCAAATGCCTATTTTGCATCCTTTGAGATAATCAGATAATTTTTTTTATTTGTTAATGTGATGTATATGTTGATTTATTTGTAGATACTGAAGCATCCATGCATCCCTGGAAGAAATCCCAGTTGATGATGGTGGATGATCATCTTAAGGTTTTGTTGGATTTGGTTTGCTAATATTTTGTAAAGGATTTTTATATCTATGTTCATCAGGGATATTCTGTAATTTTCACCTTTTTTTTGGTCTGATTTTGATTTTAGGATAATGGTGGCTCATAATAGAAAATTGGAAAACTCTTAGATTTTTGGAATAGTTTGGGAAGGATAGGTTTTGCAGTTTTTTGATACATAATTTTTTGCAAGAGTCTCTTAAAACATTTGTATTTCCTGGTGCCATTTAACTAGTTTATTTCTAATTTTATTTGAGTTCTCTTTTTATTTTGATAACTCTGGCTGAAGATTTATCAATTTTGTTTATATTTTCAAAGAACCAGGTCTTAGTTTTATTGATCTTTCCCATTGTTTCTTTAATACATTTTATGATCTTTATTATTTCCTTCCTTCTCCCAACTTTGGATATTGTTCTTTTTTTTTTAACTAGTTCCTTTAGTTAAAGATTATATTATATAATTTTTGAGATTTTTTCCTTATTTTTGAGGTAGGTTTATATCACTATAAATTTTCCATTTAGAATTGCTTTCGCCACATTCCAAAGACTTGGAAACTTTGTGTTTCCATTTTCAGTTGGTCTCTAGAAATTTTTAATTTCCAATTTGATTTATTCCGTGGACCATTTGTTTTGGGCCAAGGAAGACAAACATTTGTTTGTCTGTTTTGCCTCCATTTGTTTGTTTTGTTTATTGCTTTTTCTTAAAACTGATTTTTATTTTCATACCCTTGTGGCAAGAGAATATGCTTTATGATTTCAATAATTTAAAATGTGATGTATCTTGTAGAATAGTCCACAGGAACTTGAAAAGGATGTGTATTAGGGTGGAATGTTTTGTATATACCTTTTTAGTCTATCTGGTCGAATGTGTAATTCAGTGCCATTGTTTACTTACTGATTTTTTATCTAGATGATTTATCCATTATATAAATGGGGTGTTTAAAGTCCCTACTATTTTGCATTACTGTCAATTTCTTCTTTTATTAACTGTTAATATTTACTTTATATATTTAGATCCTTCTGTGTTGAGTGCACAGATATTTACAATTGTTATATCATCTTGTTGGATTCATTATTTTATTATTACCTAGTACTCTTTGTCTCTTGTTAACAGTTTTAGTTTTAAAGTCTATTGTTAACTCAGCCTTTTTCTTCTTCTTCCTTTTAGATGGGATATATTTTTCCATACCTTCACTCTCAGACTGTATATGTCTTTAGTTCTGAAGTTAGTCTCTTGTGGAAAGCTATAGTTGGTTCTTGATTGTTGTTCTGTTTTTGTTTTTATCTATTTAGCTACTCTGTGTCTTTTGATTGGAGCACTTATTCCATTTACATTAAAGTGATCATTGACACATATATACCTAATTATTACCGTTTTCTTAATTTTTTTTCTGGTTGTTCCTGTAGTTCTTCTCTGTTCTTTTCTTCTCTTCTCACTTCCCTTGTGATATAATGACTTTGTTTAGTATCATGGTTAGGACTCTTTATCTTTACCTTTTGTGAATGTGTCATAGATTTTTGATTTGTGGTTACCATGAGTTCATATATAAAATGCTATGTGTATAACCGTGTGTGTGTGTGTGTGTGTGTGTGTGTGTGTATTAAGTTAATGGTCACTTAAGTATGAACAAATTCTAAAAGTACTATACTTTTAATATCCCCCTCCATATTTATGCATTTAATGCCATATTTTATATCATTTTATTTTGTGTATCCCTTAATGATTTTTTTCTAGATATACTTGGTTTTACTATTATTGACTTTAACCTTTATACTACATTTATAGCATGTTTGCTTTTATCAGTGAAATTCTTTCTTTTCATAATTTTCTTCTACTTTTAACATTTTATTTTCCACAAAGTCTCTTTAATGTTTGTTGCAAGGCTGGTTTGGTGGTGATGAACTCCTTTAAGTTACGCTTTTCTGTGAAATTACTACTCCCCTGTCTTGAAGGGCCAGCTTTGTGTAGGAATGTTCACCATATAGATTGCATGTACCTGGTTGCTTCGGGTGCCTAGTTAGAACAGGTGCAGCGTCTGGGTCCTGGGTAGCTCTGCGTTGCAGCCACCCTGGCAGGTTGCTGGTGCTGTAGGGGACTCTAGTGAGGCATCTCCATGGTAAGTTCCACCAGCGCCATGCTGGCCGGAAGTCTGGAGCTGAAGTAGGCAATGGGTGTGATGCTTCTCACATAGCATTCCCTACCTGGACAGCTATGGCTCAAGCCAGCATGGGCTGGAAGTCCTGGGACACTCCACATTGGGGCTACCCTAGAGGGGTAGCTGAAGCACATGCCCGATGGGATGTACAAGTAAGAGGCCTCTTGGCAGGATGACTGACGCAGGTATGGGTCCGGTCACTCCATGCCTGGACCATGCTGGCAAGGTAGTTGGAGCTGGAGTGGATGCAGGCTGGGTTACTCCATTCAGTGGATGCTGTGGTAAGACAGCTGGCACTGGATTGGGCAGTGGCCACCTGTTTCCTAAGGAGCTGTGTTTCCAGATCTCCTAAGGACCTGGAAAGGTGACTGGAGTTAGATTGGGCACAAATTGGGGGTGTGGGCCACATGAGGGCTCTGGGACAGCTGGAGCTAGAGATGACTAGGGGCCCAGGGCTCACTAGGTAGAGCACCTAGATTCTGCTTTGTCTGTGGTTTCAGAAAAGTGGCTCTGACCATGGGGACAGATCTAGCAGTACCCCCACATGTGGGAATGTACAGTGAATAAGTGGATTCCCTTTAAAGTGTGGTTGTCCCTCACATCAATTTTTTTCTGTGCCCCAGGGCAAGACAACTGCACATGGGTCCCTCATTGATATCCCTCCCTACTGCACCTTGCAACATCAGGAGCAGAATTCTGTTTCTCTATCTCCCTGGCCTCTTTTTTATCTTCCCTCTACCTTCTCTCATGCTGAAGCTGTTCACATCAACCCCCAGTTCTTCCTCAGGAGGCATTTTTATATAAGGCCTTTTAGTACCTTTTGTGTCATGAAGTTTCATAACTTCATAACCTTCATAACCTTTGAATCTGTTTCTTGAAAGCATTTACAAGGATGTTACCTTTACCTGTGTTCTTGATGAAGAAGCAAGTACATGGCATTTGGCATTTTGGAACCTAAAATGTGTGGCGATAGCCGGGTTCAACAGTTTATTGCTTCATCATTTAACTACACTCAGCCTGAGGACCTCAGGCTTGTTGATGGTCTAAACATCATGTTCCAGCAACATGTAGACACTGTCTTCCTACTTTCATTTAATAATTTAAATATGTGATTTATTTTCCATCTGAGGTTGACTTTTTAATTTTGATACAAGGTCATTAATACTATAATGTTCACAGTGGGAGAAAATGTACTGGCTTTATTCTCCTCAAAATCCTTAGAAATCCTAGCTACTTAGTCAACATTAAAAAATGTTTTTAAGTGAACTTTTTTTTTTTTCCCCCCACAGTAATACCCAATCCATTCACTTCCCTAAACAAGACTGTTTCTTCCAATGTGCTTTCTGGTGTTTGGTTCAGCCTGATATATTCAGCTGTTTAACATATTTGTATTTATGTAAAGCATGTTGTAGATTCACCTAGAATTTGTCTATTTTCATTACATTTGGTTTGGACATATTGTGTTCGGAAACACTTTAAGCACTTTATCTGATGCGGTTTGAAGGATGTTTAAATCCTCATTCATGGCTTTATTCAGCCCCCACCCCAGTGCTCTTCCCAAAGCAACTTTCTGAGGCTAGTCTTCGTAGGTTTCTCAGTATTTAAAAACTATGTAACTTAAGTAAAAAATAATAAATAAATAAAAATGGAATCAGAGAGGTTGAATAGAATATAAAAATATGTCAGAGTATTTTTAGTATTGAGATAAAACAAAGTAAAGGAGAACAAAACAAAATTCAGGTTGTAATGGAATTAAACAGAACCTGTTTACATTTATATGGTATTTAACATTAGAATACTGCAGTTTCCTCTTCTGTAAAATAGCAACTGCATAGAGCTTCTGAAAGGAGTAAATGATACACTGCCTGTGAAAATACTTAAAAGAGCTTCAGCACATGGTAAGATTTAGAGATTAACAGCATCACGATCATCTCTATGAAACAGTGGGACAGAAAATAAACATCAAGAATATCATTGCTTAATAAGGATGATGGTATTCCTAATTAAAATCTAATTAATAGTTGGTTCCAACCGTCCTGTAACTCCAACTTGGTGTGTCTTCTAAAAAATGTAAACCCTGAATGGGAAGTATGCAGATGTTTCTGTGTGCATATGCATGAATGCTTGGTTGTGTGTTTTGGGAAGATGTAGAATGTCCTGCTGATAAACAGAGCTGCAGGGAACATTTTATTAGAGCTAGTTTAGTGGCAAATCGTGCATTTCTAAAAGCCTTGCAAACAGTGGACTTACTGTGTAAAGAAGACCTGCACATCTAAGCAGCAGTTAGTCTGTTTAGAAAGTCAGGCCTGCAATTTAAATAATATGCAAGAAGAATTTAAAAAAAAATTTTCCTATACCCTGTGTTTTACAAATAGCTGCTGGACAAGTATATACATGATTGCATCACACATGCCTTTGAGGTTTAGTTTTTCTTATGGATGTATTGGACCATGTGTATGACCATAGTATAAATCTTACCTAGTATTTTTTAAAATTAAAAATATTATAATATTTTTAAGAATTATAAAATGTTTGCTTCTAGTACTTGTATTAAAGACCATATCTTATTCCATTTATAATAACTAATTTTAGTTGGGGCATCAGTGCTCTTTCTTTGCTGTAGAAATTATAATATGATCAGACTTGGAAACAGAATGAACCAGTTACTTAGAAGAGTAACACAAAGCCCCCATTTTTAGGAGTTTTCAAATAATCATTTGATCTGGGGAAGCTAAATGATCAGTTACTGCTAGATTAACAAAAACAGAAGTTATAGCACCTTTTTTTGGCCATTATTATTGACCAGTGCCCCCCAGTTTCACCCAATTTAATTCTTTTTCTAAATTTTATTTTTCACTGATGTATAGTTGATAAATACTAGTTTCAATGCACAACATAGTGATTCTACAATTATATACATTACAAAATACTCACAACACTAAGTATAGTCACTGTCAATCAAGTTACTACAATATTATTGATTACATCTCCTGTGCTGTACTTCTTATCCCCATGACTTGTTTTGTAACTAAAAGTTTTAATTTCCTTCATCTATTTCATCTATTTCCCAACACATTTCCCTCAAGCAAGTTTGTTCTCTGTATTTATGAGCTTATTCATTTTTGTTGTTCATTGTTATGTGTGTGTGTATATATGTGTGTGTGTATGTATATGCATACATATGTATAATATGTGTATGTATATGCATGCATATGTATAATATGTGTATGCGTGTATGCATACTTTTGTATCTGTATGTATATGCGTACATATGTATAATACAGGTATGTGTATGTATATGCGTATATATGTATATGTGTGTATATGCGTACATATGTATATATGCACATATCAATGAACAACAAAAATATGTGCATATATATTTATATTCCACATATTATGAAAATATTTGTGTTTTCCCATTTGACTTCTTTCTGTTAGCAAAATGCTGTCTTGGTTCAACTATGTTGCTTTCTTATGGCTCAATATTATTCAATCGTGTGTATATACCTTATTTTCTTTGTATAGTCACCTATCAGTACCTAGGTTTTTTCATTATTTTGGCTGTTATAAATAATGCTACAAAAAACATAGAGGTACATATATTGGTGTTTTTGTTTTCTTTGTGCAAGTACCCACAAATAGATTTACTGGGTCATAGAGTATGTTTTTGATAGTGGCTATACCAACTTACATTCTCACCATCGGTGCACGGAGGCCATTTTTCTCCCCATCATTGCCAACACTTGTTATTTCTTAGCTTCTTTTAGTTATCCTGGCTGATGTGAAGTGACATCTCATTGTGGTTTTGAATTGCATTACCTTGATGGTTAGTAATTTTGAGGATCTTTTTAGGTGTCTAGTGGCCATATGTATGTTTTCTTTGGAAAAAATGTCTATTCAAGTCCTCTGTGCATTTTTTTTTTTTTTTTTTTTTGCCTGATGATGTGGATTTGGGGGGGGTTCAGTTGTAGAAGTTCCTTATATATTTTGGATATTAACCCCTTATTGGATACATCATTTGCAATTTTCTCATCCCATTGAGTAGATTGCCTTTTTGTTTGGTTGATGGTTTCCTTCCCTGTGCAAAAGCTCTTTAGTGTGATATAGTCCCATTTGCTTATTTTTATTACATTTCTCTTGCCTGCAGAGATGTGCCAGAAAAACACTGCAAAAACCAATGCCTAAGACTTTGCTCTTTATACTTTCTTCTAGGAGTTTTACAGTTCAGGGACTTATATTTATGTCAACTTCTATGTACGGTCCAAAAAAGTGATCCTTTAGTTATTTAGCCTGTAGCTATTCAGTTTTCCCAGCACCATTTATTGAAGGGACTATTTCTTTCTGATTGTATATTCTCACCTTCTTTATCATTGATTAATTCACCACACAAACATGGGTTTATTTCTGGGCTCTCTATTCTGTTCCATCACTCCATATGTTTATTTTTGTGTATCATACTGTTTGAATTACGATAGCCTTTTAGAATTTGAAATCTTGGATCATGGTATCTCCAGGTTTGTTCTCAATCTCAAGATTGCTCTGGTTACTTGAGGTCTTTTGTAGTTCCTTACACAATGTAGAATTATACTATTAGTGTTTTGATAGGGACAGCATTAAATCTGCAGTTGATTTTGGTAGTATGGATATTGTAACTTTATTAATTCTTCAAATACATGAGCATGGTTTGTTTTTACACTTATTTGTGTTTCCTTCAGCCTTTAGTTTTTTCATTAAAGTCTTATAATTTTCAGAGTACACGATTTTTATCTCCTTGATTTAATTTATTCCTAGGTATTTCCTTCTTTTCAGTGGAACTGTGAATGTGATTGGTTTTGTAATTTCTCTTCCTGCCACTTTGCTTATTAGTATGTAAAAACTAAAAATTTCTTCCTTTTAATTCTGTTAATATTGGCCTTATGTACTTAGGTGCTTCGGTGCTGGATGCATAGATATTTACCATTGTTATATCTTCTTATTGGGTTGATTGTTTTATCATTGTGTCCTCTTTGTCTCTCATTAAGACCTTTTTGCTCTCTTGAAAGTCTTTGTTTTAAAGTCTATTTTGTCTGGAACAAGTATTGCTACCCAGGATTCCATCCCCCCCCCCCCGCCTGCCACACTGCTGGCATGAGATATGTTTTTCCATACCTTCACTTCCAGTGTATATGTGTCTTTAGGTCTTCATCAAGTCTCTTGTAGGCACTTTGTGTTTTGTTTTGTTTTTCTTTTTTTTTTTTTAATGCGTTCTCTTTTTGAGCATGTAGTCCAAGTACTTCTAAAGCAAATATTGATAGGTATGTACTTAGCACCATTGTTTACATTGGTGTTTGGTTATTTGTGTGGGTATTCTTTGTCCCTTTTTCTTTTCTTGCTCTTTTCCCTTGTGATATGTTATATATCCATTATAGGTGTTTGGTTTGTGGTTACCATGAGTTTCACATAAAATCCTATGTATGTATCAGTCTGTATTTGATGGTTGCTGAAGTTCAAATATATTCTAAAACGCTACATTTTTAGTTTATCATTCCAGTTTTTATGTACATTATGTCATATTTTATATCTTTTTCCTTTGTGTGTTGTTTGACTAATTTTGTACACAAAATTTCACTACGCCTGTCTTTTACCCTTCATACTTGCTTTATGAGTGACTGACGCAATCACTCTGTTTACTTTTACCAGTGAAATTTACTTGTAATTAAGACATTTTCTTTGCCACTTAAAGAAGGTCCCTTTAACAGTTCTTGTATAGTTTAAGAGTAATGAGTAACTTTTGTCTGGGAAACTATTTCTCCTTCAATTGTGAATGATAACCTTGCCATTTAGAGTATTCTTGGTTGTAGGGCTTTTTCCTTTTAGCACTTTGAATATATCATACTATTCAGTGGCCTGTAAATTTCTGCTGAAAAATCAACTGATAGTTATATTTGATGGAAACCAAATGAGCCTGTTTCCTTTTCTCCTGATGCTTTTAAGATTTTGTCTTTATCTTTGTGTGCCACTTAGGTTCATCTTGTTTGGGGTTCTTTCTAGTTCTTGGACCCAGATGTCTGTTTTTTCCCCGGATATGGAACTTTTCATCTATTCTTCCTTGACTTACGTTTTCTGCTCCTTTCTCTGCTCCTACTGGGTCCCTTATAATGTGAATCTTAGTATGCTTGAATTTGGCCCTTAGCCCATTTCATTTCTTAAATTTGGTCTTTTTGTTGGTCATCTTGGTTGCTTTCTACTACCCAGTCTTTCAGATTGCTGATGTATCCTTCTGCATTTTCTTATCTGATGTTGATTCCCTCTAATAGATTTTATATTTCAGCAGTTGTATTCTTCAGATCTGACTGATTGGTAAACTTCTCAATTCATTCAGTCTTCTCTCAGTCTGATGAAAATCTTTGTGACCTTTACTTTGAACTTTTTTCAGGTAAATTTCTTCTCTATTTCATTTAGCTCTTTCTCTAGAGTTTTGTTCTTTCATTTTCAACATACTCCTTTTCCCCTTATTTTGTCTCTATGTGTGGCCCGATGTGGAAGGTGTCCTCTGATGCCTTGTTATCAATGCCCTCTAGTCCCCAGAACCAAATGTTCTAGAGGTCCCCAGTGCCTGCATGCATCCTGGTAGGCAGCCTCCTCCCTCAACCTGGCTATCATCAATGACTTGGCAGACTCCTCTGTGTACATGGGTAGGCTGGCTTGCCCCTGGTATAGCTGCCTGGGAGGCATGATTTTAAATACTAGGGCCACCTGGTGGGTGGGACTATCCCTGGAGCAAGCAGGATTTGTTCTCTAGGGGCACTGGTGCTGGTCCCTGGGTGACACATTGTGCTCCTCACCCCAAGGCAATAACAGTCCCAAATGAGGTACCCAGGATGTGTGGAAAGTAGGGAGTTGTTTTACAGGGGCCCTGCCTGGGTAGGGCAAAGAGTGCTAGCTAGGTAAATAGAGAATGTCAGAACAGGCTCTAGCAAGTATCCAGATAGATAGACTGATAAAGGGTAATAAAAATGGTACCTGCCAGCTTTTCCATCCTCAGGGCAAGTCCTGTAGATACGGGTCTCTCCAGCACACATTCTAAAAGTTGTCAATAGATCTCTCTCCTGTGTAACCCTAGTGCTTTTCAAACCCATGCTTCTGAGCTGGGTCTTGGATTGAGTACTAAAGCCCTTGCTCTTTAAGAGCAGATACTCAGTTTTCTATACCCTACCCTACTGAATCTCCTGGACCTAAGCCCAGCTGATTTTGAAAGCTGGATATTATCAGAACTCATCTTTGTGCAGGTCCCCAGCATCCTAGATGTGGGGCTTGATCCTTCTTACTCCTCTGCACCCATTTATGCATTCCTGCTCCAGAAGTTTAGTTCTCAGATGTGTCTCTGCCCATCCAGCCCTTCAGTTTTATGTCTTTAGCTGTGGAAGATGTTCTTCTGGTCTTCAGTTCATTTTCAGAGTGAATTGAATTACATGTACTCGTTGCTTTGGTGTTTCTGTGGAAGGAGGTGAGCTCTGAATCCTCCCGCCATCTTTTCCCACTCTTCTCATCCCATTTAATTCTTAATGAAACAGTGAATCACATTGAATCACACTATCACCAGCTGGTCTGAGATGTCACCTTACTATCCAAGTTTCTCCTTGCCTTTGCTTTTTCCTTTCTAGGAAATTAAATATTTTCTTCCCAGACTGCTAACCAGGTTTGAGGAACTTGTAAATGCAGCTTTTTTATTTTTTTATTTTTATTTTTTGCTTAGTGATACAAAGAAAGAGAAGGATATGAAAATAGCTGGATGAAGAGGAGTATTCATAAATGAACTTGATAAAATATTGGTGAGCTAAACATAATCTTGTAAAATTGGAATAATTACTTCTTAATTTATTTGCAAAAGAAGACATTTTCAGTAAAACCAGACTATGACACTATATCTATCATGGTCCCCAAACTGAAGACACTGTACCACAGAATTGTATGACCCATGTATGTTCTTTGCTTGGACTCTATCTTATATATTAACACTATTAATTAGTTCTAACATGGGAAATTATTAACTTTGTAGATCATGGACAAGAGAAAGAAAAAAAACACGATTATGTCCTGAAGGAATCTCCCATCAATAATATAGTCCCCATTATACAATCTTAATAGCCATTATGCCTTATTTTCAAACTGAACCAAATCTTATGATTCAAAAGGATAATAAAGAGAATATGGAAGATGGCAGCGTAATAGGATCCCGAGTTCTCCTCCTCCTACAACACAAGAAAGCTAGAACTACATGTAATGAACTCACTTTCAAAATGATTGGAAGGGGAGACATATAGTTGGGAACCAGCCAATGAGCCTAGTGTAGCAGTCCCACAGTGGGAGGGATATCCCTGAAAAGCAAACAAGTCAAACCCCATATTGAGCACACCTAGCTGCAGGGACCTTCACAATGAAGATAACCCCTAAAATGTCTGGTTTTGAAAACTGATAAGTCTTATACTCCTATACTTCTTCATCCATAAAGAACCAGAATGCTATATCACTTTGGTCCTGTGACCCAGCATCAAAGCAGAGGCTTGAAAAATCGCCTAGTATATACATTAGGGAGATCTATTGACTAATTTTAGGACATGCATTTGGGGGTGAGGGATCTTTTGTTAGAATAGAAGTGTTTGTGGTTACCATCTTTCCTGCCCTCCAGCCTAGCTTGTTGGACACTTAACTGGAGCCAATTGTGACACTCCATTTATTTTGCTAATAGGCTTTCCCTGACCTAGCTATCCCTTGGGAACCCACCCCCACCTACCATACCTGCTCCATCAGGTGCCCCTCCAAAGCAGCTCTCACCCCTGTCTGGGTTGGAGGGGGTACTCAGCTGGGACTTAAGATTGCTTCCCTGACACATTGCACAGGAAGCCTTACCCAGAAGAGTGTACCTTTGCAGAGTACTTACCACTTTGAAAAGGTGGGGTAAGACAGTGCCAGCAGCACACCTGAAATAGTTGTGACTGGTCATTGCAAACAGCCAGGCTGAGGACATCCTCACCCACCAGTGCTCTCAGAGTGTCTGTAGCCAAACCTCTAAGGCACTTATGCTGGGGGAAAGACCTGCTTACCAGTGCACCTGCAGCCATCACAGCCCAGGCCCAAACGAAGGCTGCATGCATCTCAGCCAGAGATGTCCCTGGAGCACCTGATTTTAAAAACCATGAGGGACTGACCTGTTGGGTGCTACATGATGCCTTCTACCTTAGGTCATACTTTCAAGACTAGGAGACATAGCTGACCTACTTAATACATAGAAACAGCTGCAGGAAGAAGACAAAACTCTAGGAAAAGAACTCAAAGAAACATATAACCAATTTATCAAAAAAAAAAAAAAAATTCAAAAACGTACTCACCAGACTGGAGAAAAGACTTGATGAACTCAGAGGGAATCACCAGAGTAAAGGATGCTGAAGAATGGATCAGCAATCTGACAGACTAGTGGAGAGTAACCAGGCTACACAGGGGAAAGAAAAAATAATTTTTAAAAATGAGGATAGGTTAAGAGACCTCTGCAAACAACATCAAGCATACTGATATTTGCAAAATAGGGGTTCCAGAAGAAAAGAGATAGAAAGGAACATAAAACTTATTTGAATAAATAATAGCTAAAAAAAAAAAAAAAAAGCCCTCCCTAATCTGGGCAAAGAAACAGATATCCAGGCCCCAAAAATCAGAGAGAATGAAACAAGATGAGCTTAAGGAATTCTGTACTATAGCAAACAATATAGCAGAACAATAATAGCAAAATTTAAGGAGAGAATGTTAAAAGTAGAAAGAGAAAAGGAGAGGATCATATAGAGGGAAAATACATAAGGCTATCAGCTGGTTTCTTTAGAAGAAAGTTTGAATATATCATCTCTCTCCTTTCTGGCCTGCAAACTGTAGGGTAGTCCCTCCCCCCTTAGCAACCTAGAATACCTTATGCAGCAAAGTTATCATTCAGGATTAAAGGAGAAATGAGGACTCTCCTACGCAAAGAAAAGTTAAAAAAGAGTTCATCACCACTAAACTGGTCTTGTGAAAAATGTTCAAGGGACTTCTTTAAGTGGAAAAGAAAAGGCCATAATTAGAAGAAAAAACTGAAAGGAAAAAAATTTCACTTATAAAAACATACAGTCAAGGTAGTAGATCAATCATTTTTAAAGCTACTGAAGTTAAAAAGATGATAGTAGTAAAATCAATTGCATCTATAAAAGTTAGTCAAGGGATACACAATTTAAAAGATGTAAAATATGACATTACATCATCAAACAAGTATGAAGAAAAAGGTTGTGCTTTTAAAATGTGTTCATACTTAAGCTACCATTGACTTAATATAGATTACTATACACACAAGATGTTACATATGAACCACAAGGTAAAAACAAACCAAAAATATGTAATAGATGTTCAAAAAAATAATCTAAACATAATGCCAAAGAATATATTTAAGGGAAATAGAGCAAGAGGAAGAAAGGAATAGAAATACAAAAACAATCAGACAATTTTAAAAATGGCAGTAAGTAATACCTATCAATCAATAACTACTTTAAATGTAAGTAGACTAAGTGCTCCAGTCAAAAGACAAAAGATGACTGAATGGTTGAAAGAACAAGGCCTATCTCTGTGTTGCCTACAAGAGATTTGCTGCAGACCTAAATACACGCAGATTAGATGGAAAAAGTATTCCATGCAAACGGAAGCAAAAAAAAAAAAAAAATGCTGGGATAGCAATATTTATATCAGATTAGATAAATTTTACTGTTTAAAAAATTTATTTTAGAAAGCAAGAACATAGGTGGGGGAGGAGCAAAGGACAGGAAAAGAATCCTTAAGTAAACTCCCCATTTAGCATGTAGCTTGAGGCAAGGCTCAATCCCAGGACTCTGAGATAATGATCTGAACCAAAATCAAGAGTTGGACCATTAAGCAACTAAGCCACCCAGGCAATGCACAGACTAGACAGATTTTAAATAAAGAGTAACACAAAACAAAGAAGGGCATTACATAATGATCAATGCAACCAGAGGATATAATTGTAAATAACTGTGAACCCAACATAATAGTTCCAGAATATATAAATCACATGTTAACAGTCATAAAGAGACTTATAGTAATACAATACTACCAGAGGACTTTAACACCTCACTTACATCAATGCATAGACCATCCAAAGAGAAAATCAATAAGGAAATAGTGGTTTTGAACCAACATTGGGCCCAATATAATCCCAAAATAGCAGAAACACATTATTTTCAAGTCACATTAAACCTTTCTCAGGATACACACATTCTAGGCCACAAAAGTAATATCAATGAATTTCAGAGCCTTGAAATCATATCTGGATAATTTCCAACCATGATAGTACAAAACTAGAAATCCATTGTAAGAAAAAAAGTAGAAGAAAATATAACACAGGGAGGCTAAACAGCATACACTAAGAAAACCAGTAGATCACTGAAGAAATCAAAGAGGAAATAAAAATATCCTGAGACAAATGAAAATGGAAACACATCAGTTCAAATTCTAAGACACATTTAGTGTTCTAAGAGGGAAGGTGATAGGAATATGGGCTTAAACCAGGAAAAAAGAAAAAAATTCACATACACTGTCTAACGGTATACCTAGAAGAATTGGGAAATAACAAATACTGTCCAAAAATGATAGGAAAAAGGAAGTAAGATCCTAGCATAAATAAATGAAATAAAGACTATAAAAAGTAGAAAAGTTCAATGAAATTAAAATAGCTGGTTCTTTAAAATATAGCCTTTTAAAGTTTAACCATTTGCAGATGACAAGATACTCTATCTAGAAAACCCAAAAGACTCACCACAAAATTGCTAGAACTGATACATGAATTCAGTAAAGTCACACAATACAAAATCAATGTACAGAAATGTGTTGATACCTATACAGCAATAATGAAACAGCAAAAAGAGAAATCAAGGAATTGATCCCATTTACAATTGCAACAAAAACCATAAGATACTTGCAAATAAACCTAACCACGAAGATAAAGATCTTGTCTCCAAACTATAGAACACTTACGGAAGAAATTGAAGAGGACACAAAGAAATGGAAAAACAGTCCATGCTCATTGGTTGGAATAACAAATATTGTTAAAATGTTTATATTACCCAAAGCAATCTACACATGTAGTTCAATCCCTATCAAAATACCAGCGGCATTTTTCACAGAGCTGGAACAAAAAAACCTAAAATTTTATGGAACCAGAAAAGACCCTGAATAGTCAAGGTGATCTTGGGCGGGGGGGTAGCAAATCTGGAGGCCTCATAATTCCATAGTGATCAAGACAGTATGGTATTGGCACAAAAACAGACACATAGATCCATAGACCAGAATAGAAAACCCAGACATGAACCCCCAACTATATGGTCAATTAATCTTTGACAAAGCAGGAAAGAATATCCATTGGAAAAAAGTCTCTTCAACAAATGCTGTTGGGAAAACTGGACAACCACAACCAAAAGAATGAAACTGGACCACCTTCTTAGGCCATTCCTTAAAATAAATACAAAAGGGAGGAAAGACCTAAATATAAGACAAGAAACCATCAAAATCCTGGAGGAGAAGCCGAGCATTAACATCTTTGACATTGGCCTGAGCAACTTCTTTCTAGGTATGTCTCCTGAGGGAAGAGAAACAAAAGCAAAAATAAACTATTGAGACTTTATCAAAAGAAAAAGATTTTTGCATAGCAAAGAAAACAATAAGCAAGACTAAAAGGCTGCCTATAGAATGGGAGAGGATACTTGCAAATGACATGTCTGATATAGAGTCTGTATCTAAAATCTATAAAGAACTTATCCAATTCAACACCCAAAAAAACAAATAATCCAGTTTAAAAATGGGCAGAAGGGGCGCCTGGGTGGCTCAGTGGGTTAAAGCCTCTGCCTTTGGCTCAGGTCATGATCTCAGGGTCCTGGAATCGAGCCCTGCATCGGGCTCTCTGCTCAGTGGGGAGCCTGCTTCCCCTCTCTCTCTGCCTACCTCTCTGCCTACTTGTGATCTCTTTCTCTCTCTGTCAAATAAATAAATAAAAATCTTTTTTAAAAAATGGGCAGAATACATGAAGATAAATTTTTCAAAGAAGATGTTCTCATGGTTAACAGAAACATTAAAAGATGCTCAACATCACTCAGCATCAGGGAAATACAGATCAAAACTACAATGAGGTATCACCTCACACCAGTCAGAATGGTTTAAATTGACAAGACAGGAAACAACAGGAATTGGCCAGGATGCGGAGAAAGGGGAACCCTCATATGCTGTTGGTGGAAATGCTAACTGGTGTAGCCACTCTGGATAACAGTATAGATGTTCCTCAAAAAGTTAAAAGTAGAGCTGCCCTATAATCCAGCAATTGCACTACTAGGTATTTACTGAAAGGATACTGAAGGGATGCATGTACCCCAATGGTTATAGTGGCATATCAACAATAACCACACTATGGAAACAGCTCAAATTCCGTCGATTGATAAATGGATAAAGATATAATGGAATATTCCTCAGCCCTCAAAAAGAATGAAATGGTTCCCTTTGCAATGACCTTGATGGAGCTACAGAATATAATGTCCATTTGCAGGTAAATATTAAATAAAATAAGATATATTTACTCAATGGAATTTCACGCTAAATGAAATAAGTCAGGTAGAAAAATACCATATGACTTCACTTATGTGTGCAATCTAGAAAGCAAAAGAAACAAAGCAACCAACCAACCATCAAACAATACAAAACAGAGCAGAATGATAGATACAAAGAACAAATTGGTGATTGCCAGCAAGGAGGGCTTGGGGAGACAGGTAATAGATGTGATGGGTTAAGAGATACAAACTTCCACTTACAATATAAATAACTCACAGTCATGGAAAGTAGCATAGGGAATATAATCAATAATATTGTAATAACTTTTTTCAGTGACAGATTTTAACTATACTTTTTTCGGTGAATATTTCATAATGTATATAAAAGGGAAATCACTACACTGTATACCTGAATAAAATACTATGTAACTCTTCTTCAATTACAAATAAAAAAGGATTAAATAGAGGTAGAAATAGTCATTTAAAATATGGAAAACGTTAAACTGTCCTTGTTCCCCAAAGCAGTCTACATAGCCAAAGTACATATACCTATATATGTATTATACACACACACACGAGATACAAATACAAACCCTGTGTAGAATGCAAATACACATGTTTATGCTTATATGGTTTCTGTATTTCATTTCAAACTTTTTTAACATCTAAGTATATATAGAAACAGCTAGATTCGAGATTTTACTCCTTTGTCAGTATTTTATTGACAAAAGTTACTTAAACTACTTAAAGTTTTACTTAATATGTAGATTAAAGACTAAACATATATATTTTACTATATTATTTGGTTTTTAGAATAAACATTTCATTGAAGTATAATACTTAGAAAAATGCATAAATTATAAGTGTACAACTCAAAGATTTTAACACTAACTTTTTATTATATTAATCGTCGTACTATTTGTTTTTGATGTAGTATTCCATGATTCATTGTTTGCATATGACACCAAGTGCTCCATGCAATACATGCTGTCCTTAATAACCATCACCAGGCCAACTCACCCCCTCCACCCTATTCCCCTCTGAAAACCTCAGTTTGTTTCCCATAGTCCATAGTCTCTTATGGTTCATCTCCCCTTCTGATTCTGCCTGCCTCATTTTTCCCTTCCTTCTCCTAATATCCTCCATGCTATTCCTTATGTTCCACAAATAAGGGGAACCATATAATAATTGGCTTTCTCTGCTTGACGTATTTCACTTAGCATAATCTCCTCCAGTTCCATCTCTGCTGATGCAAAAGTTGGGTATTCATCCTTTCTGATGGGTGAGTAATATTCCATTGTATATATGGACCACATCTTCATCTGTTTGTCCACTGAAAGGCATCTTTGTTCTTTCCACAGTTTGGCGACTGTGGCCATTGCTGCTATGAACACTGGGGTACAGATGGCCCTTCTTTTCACTACATCTGTATCTTTGGGGTAAATATCCAGTAGTGCAACTTCTGGGTCATTGGATACCAAAATTCTTAACAATATCCTAGCTAATAGGGTCCAACAGTACATTAAAAGGATTAGCCATCATGACCAGGTGGGATTTATCCCTGGGGTTCAAGGGTGGTTCAGCTTTAGCAAAGCAATCAGTGTGATAATACATATTAATAAAAGGAAAGAGAAGAACCATGTGGCCCTCTCAATTGATGCAGAAAAAGCATTTGACAAAATATAACATCCTTTCCTGATTAAAACCCTTAGAACATAGAGATAGAGGGAAGATATATCAATTTCATAAAAACCAACCATGAAAAACTCACAGCAAATATCATTCTTGATAGGGAAAAGCTGAGAGCACTTTCCTTAAGATCTGGAACACAGCAAGGATGCCCACTTTAGCCTCTATTGTTCAAAATAGCATTAGAAGTCCTAGCAACAGCAATCAGACAACAAAAAGGTGTTCAAAATGGCAACAAAGAAGTCAAATTCTCCCTCTTCACTGATGACATACTTTATGTGGAAAACCCAAAAGACTCCCCCTCTAAATTACTAGAACTCATACAGAAGTTCAATAATGTGGCAGGATACAACATCAATGCACAGAAATCAGCTGTTTTCCCATATACTAACAATGTAACTGCAGAAAAAGAAATTGGGAATCATTCCATTTATAATAGCACAAAACCCATAAAATACCTTGGAATAAAGCTAACAAAAGAAATGAAGAATCTAGGGTGCCGGGTGGCTCAGTGGGTTAAGCCACTGCCTTTGGCTCAGGTCATGATCTCAGGATCCTGGGATCGAGTCCCACATCCAGCTCTCTGCTCAGCAGGGAGCCTGCTTTCCTCACTCTCTCTGCCTGCCTCTCTGCCTACTCTCTCTGTCAAATAAATAAATAAAATCTTAAAAAAAAAAAGAAGTGAAGAATCTATACTCTAGAAATTATAGAACACTTATGAAAGACATTGAAGACACCAAAAATGGAAAAACATCCCATGCTCATGGACTGGAAGAATAAACATTGTTAAAATGTCATTGTTAAAAACTCTGTGCTACCCAGAGCAATCTATACTTTGAACACCATTCCAATCAAAATACCAATGACATTTTTCAAAGTGCTGGAACAAACCTAAAATTTCTATGGAACCAGAAAAGACCCTAAATTCCCCAGGGAATGTTGAAAAAGTAAAACAAAGCTGAGGATATCACATTGCCTGACTGTAAGCTATATTACAAAGCTGTGATCACCAAGACAGCATGGAATTGGCACAAAAACAGACACACAGATCAATAGTACAGAACAGAGAGCCCAGATATGGACTTTCAACTCTATGGTCAACCAATCTTCGACTAAGCAGGAAAAATATTCAATGGGAAAAAAGTCTTTTCAATAAATCGTGCTGGGAAAATTGGACAGCCATCTACAGAAGAATGAAATTCGACTGTTCTCTTACATCATACACAATGATAAACTCTAAATGGATGAAAGGCCTCAATGTGAGACAGGAATCCATCAAAATGCTAGTGGAGAACATAGGCAGTAACCTCTTTACATTGGCTGCAGCAGCAGCTTTCAAGACATGTCTCTAAAGGCAAGTGAAACAAAAGCAAAAATGAACTTTTGGGACTTCATCATGATAAAAACTTCTGCACAACAAAGGAAACAGTCAACAAAACAAAGAGGCAACCCACAGAATGGGAGATGATATCTGCAAATGACACTATAGATAAAGGGCTAATATCCAAGATCTATAAAGAACTTCCCAAACTCAACACCTAAAAAACAAATAAGTCAAAAAATGGGCAAGAGACATGAGCAGAACCTTCTACAAGGAAGACATACAAATGGCTAGCAGACACATGAAAAAATGTTCATCATCATTAGCCATCAGGGAAACTCAAATCAAAACCACATTGAGATACCCCCTTACACCAGTTAGAATGGCAAAAATTGAGAAGGCAAAAAATAACAAATGTTGGAGAGGCTATGGAAAAGGGGGAACACTTTTACACTGTTGGTAGGAATTCAAGGTGGTCCAGCCACTTTGGAAGATGGTGTGGAGGTTCCTCAAAAAGTAAAAAATACAACACTAACTTTTTGAAGTGTTCCCAATAAAGAAAGAGAACATACCAGCACCTCCCAAGCCTCATCCTAATCACCTGCTCAATTCCACACAGGTATGCTATAACCAAGGATGACATTTAGCACTGTGGTTGTTTCTTTTTGATTTTGAAATCCACATAAACCAAATTATGTTCTTTTATGACTGGTTCTATTTTTTAACCTCAAAACTAAGAATTTTTCAGGCTGGTTTTTTTAAAGCAATTATTTGCTCATTCACTTGGCTTTTTTTGTATTCAATGTGAATGCATATATCACAAATTATTAATTCAGTATTCAGGTGAAAGATTTTGGGTGTCTCCAGTTTGGGGAAATTACTAATGCTGTTCTAAAGATTATTTTACATGCCTTTTGACAGACATATGCATACAGTTTTATTGGGTATATTTAATAAGTGAAATTTCTATGTAACAAGATATCTGTATGTTGAGATATATATTTGACATTTCTTATAAATATGTAGCATATGCACATTTTTCTGAGTGTGACAAGCCATTTTAGAAGGGAAAAGGACATGGGATTTTACATAGTGTCTTGCTCACATAATTTGAAAACAATGGCTCCATGGTGAATTTCCCTACGAATGACAGAGCTTTTGCCACTGGCTAACTGCTACTTTCCTTAGAATGTAATTGACTTTTCTGAGCAACTATATAGCAAATTCAGTATATATTTTCCTGTGTGAAAGATTAACAAATGTTCCTGACATATGATGCCGTGCTTAGTAAACAAAGGTCATTAAAATGTGTTCTTCAGCAAAAAGGATATACAGACAGAAAATAAACACATGAAAAGTTGCACAACACCCTATATCCTGAAGGAATTTCAAATTAAAACAACAGTAAGATACTACTATGCATATAGTAGAGCAGTTAAAATTCAAAATACCAACAATACCAAATGCTGACAAGGATGCAGAGCAAGAATTCTTACTCATTGCTGGTAGAAATGCAAAATGGTACAGACATTTTGGGAAACAGTTTGGCAGTGTTTCTTACTGTCTAACCTAAATATGCTCTTACCATACAACCCATCAATCATACTCCTTGATGTTCACTCAAGAGGTTGAAAACTAGTATCTATGCAATAACCTGCACGTAAATGTTCAAAACAATTTTTTTTAATAAATACCAAAACTTGGAAGCAATCAAGTGTCCTTCAATAGGTAAATGGTAAACTACTGCATATTCAGACAGTGGAATATTATATAGAAATAAAGAAAGGGGGGATATCAAGCCACAAAAAGACCTGGAGAAACTTAAAAGCATGCTGCTAAACCAAAGAAGCCAATCTGAAAAGGGTGCATACCATATGATTCCAACAATATGGCATACTGAAGAAATTCAGCTAAGAGTTCAGGAATTCAGTGGAAGGGAGGGAGGGACAATGAGTAGGTAGAGAACGGGGAGCTTAAGAGCAAAAGTATTCTGTATGATATGATACTGATGGACATATTATACATTTGTTAGAATCTATAGAACTTCACAACACAAAGATGAACCCTAATGTAAACTATGGATTTAATAATATGATAAACTATATGGGGTCAAGAGAGTTGTGTATAAAAATTCTCTGGATTTTCAAATCCATTTTTTCTATAAATCTCAAATAGCTATAAATAATAATGTATTTTTTTAATTTTATTTTTAAAATTTGTCAGTGTTCCAGAATTCATTGTTTATGCACCACACCCAGTGCTCCATGCAATATGTGCCCTCCTTAATACCCACCACCAGGCACACCCAGCCTCCACCCGTCGCCCCTCCAAAACCCTCAGATTGTTTTTCAGAGTCCACGGTCTCTCATGGTTCATCTCCCCCTCTAATTTCTCCCCACTCCCTTCTGTTAATTAAAAAATAGGTATTGATGAATGTATCAACACATTTTCCTCAACTGCTTGTCCTGTCCATTCAGGTGGAATATCAGAGTATTACAGCCTGAGTCATGAGGTGACCCTCTTAATTTTTGTGTACAGAATTCTATTTATCAGCTACCCTAGTCCACTTTTAACTGAACGAAGTTCTGAGTTATTTCAAATATAAGATAAAAGTAGTAAGTCTCTTTGGCAAGTATGATTAGTGATTTCATAGAACAAATTCTTATGATGTTTGAGTAAATCATGATTGTTATAAGAGTTTACTCTTCTTAAAGTCCATTTAAATGGAAAATGAATCATAATAAGATGTCAAGCCCCAAGGAATATAATAAAGTGTTACTTTCTCTATACTTTCAGATGTTTTCTCATGTTTCACTGCTTCCCACCTAAAACATCTATGGAAGTGTTCCTTATTTTTTGGAGAAAGCCTATCTAAAAACTTAACTTCAAACTCTACTAGAAGATCAGAAATGTACATCCTGTTGAGAATTTTCCACTCAGTATGTAATTTTTTTGTCCATAAGTATATATTTGAATAAAAAATAGAATTAAAATTAGATTATGAAGATTTTCTTTCTCTTTCTGTGCCTTCTGTACTTTAAGTGCCTTCTGTAGTATGTATTTTTTTGCTTACATTCTGAAAAAAATCTTGAGAATGTCTATACCACCCAATTTATCTGTACGTCAAGAAAACAAGTGGCCTCTTTTAATCATGTAATTTCAGAAAATGAGTACTCAGCAGTAATAACCAAAGAGACATGGATTCATGAAAATATGAATGGTGAGAGAGATGGAACAGAAAAATTTTTTGTGGCATTTTGCTATGAGGAACTTAGAAATGGGGCTATTGAAGGGTAATGTGAGGTCTAAAGAAGACTGTTTTAAGATGGTATAATTTAAAACATGTAAAGTATGCTCCTGGAAATAATACAGAAGGCATGGAAAAATGCTTCATGAGAGGAAGGAGATAATTTCTGGATGGATATCTATGAGTGAATGAAGGGCATGAAATCCAGTGTATGAGTAGCAGGATTGGTCTTGAGGTGTGAGTATAGACAATTCATTTTGTGTAGCAGAAAGGGAGATGGAACACACAGTTGCATTTACAGCAACATGAGTAAAGGAAGTAGTGGGAACCTATGGATGTCCTTTCCTCAGTGCACTTTTTTCTCAGCAAAATAGTCAGTGTGATCAGCAAATGAGTATTGACATCAGAGGACTAGAATCTGGAAATTTGCAAAGAGGGTTTAGGCAGATTGCCGTAAGTATGCAAGTATAGAGGGAAAATATGGGAACACATGAATTCTGTTGTGTATATTACCAGATTTATACAGTCCAATCATGGCATTAAGTATCTTGAATTCTAAAATAATACTACTGCATCATTAATATTGAGGCTAAATATACAAATGGACAATAGCAAGCCCACAAATGACAACAGATTTCTGATGTACAGCTTCTGCAGCAGTTGGCCTAAGAAGGCCAAAAATTAAAAAAAAAAAAAAAAAAAAAAAAAGCACTCTGTAGATCAGTCACAGCTTCGTCAGTGAATCAAGCTTCCCTGTATTTTACTACTCATTCCAGCTCAGGACCAAGAAGAAAAAGCCAAAGGTACTCCCCAAACCAATCACAAAAAATGCCCCCACTCTAGTTAACCTTACTACCAGATTCCCCATGCTAACAACTCTTCCATTGGAGCATCTCAGGAGACTTCCATCTTTTTTACTATAAAAGTCATCTTCCAACACTGCCTGCCTTGGAGTTTCTGCCAAATGCAAGTGCTAGTAGCTGACTCCCTTCCTCTAACAGACTCTGAATAAATAACCTCTGTTTGTTCGCATTTGGGTGGTCTTCTTTTATTTCTTTGAAGCCATGTTGTGTAAACATGGCATTTCAAAGAAACCATAAGTAATCAGTTTGTCATTTCAATAGAAAAGAGTCAAACTGCTTAGTATCCTACTAGTAAAAAACCCAGCAAGCTTGTTAATGGTTATTTACATTTTTCTATTAATTGTCGAAGAGGACACAATGTAGAGACGTAAGGGTGGACTGGGCAAGAGGCATACATAGGTTCAAATCTTTGTCTATATATTAGCTGAATGATTTTGGTCAGATAACATAATCCCTAAATGTTACAGATATCTTATCAGGAAATGGGATAGTAACTGCTATCTCAGAGGAATTGTTAAGATGAATACATAAAGTAAATATACTTCATGGAACATAATGGGTACATCAGTAATGCTGCCTTCCTCCTATGGACCACCTCCCTCCCTCTTTCTCTAATCCAGTATAATGACAATTGTGTTTAAGTATCAATAGCCTAAAAGTAACACACACTGGAAAAAAAAAAAAATGTTCTCTGTTCCCAGTAATCTGAAAACCATTAATTGCCACCAGAACAAATCTGATAACTAAGGAAAAAAGTACAGTGGGTCTCTATGAAGCCACAGTTATTTTCCTGGCAAAGGTTTCTATGTTAGAAAAAGTTTAAACATGTGCTTTTTAAAAGAGCTAAATTTCTGTCTTTGGTCACCGTGTCTAGGGCAGTTTCTTGCTTTATTTAACTTAGAGCCACAATATATGCACAGGGCCTAGCACAAGGTTGACATCCAGTGTGTTCTTCTTGGAAAACTGTATAGAGGAATAAAGATTCATTCTTTTCCCAACTCCATCAAGAAAGAGCCAGTTCTCAAACCTCCCTTATACTTTGAGCAAGAGTTCTGTATAATTCAGTGAAACAAAGGAGATGCCAGTATGTCTAATTCTAGGAATTGAATAACTGACTGAATAGTGGCTTTGATAAGCAACAGATTATTAAGAAAAAAGTTTATATGTTAGCTTCACTTATGTCTTTAATTGTTAGACTATGAAAGTCTTTCTAGGACTTTTAGATCTGGCTTTTGCATTACGGTTAGCTCTGTATATGCCAGAGCTATGTTTTCAGCATCTGAAATGTGCATTTCAGGACTCTCAGGGAGGATGGCAGAGTGTAAGGACCCTGAGCTCTCCTCCTCCCACAGACACACTAGAGCGACGACTACATGAAATGCAATTTGCTAGGAAAATGACCTGAAGACTAGCAGAGCAGGGCTTCCACAGCTAAAGACATAGAAAAGAGGCCACCTCGAGAATGGTAGCAGCAGCAGAAAAGCAGTCAAGGACAAAACCCCGGCACTGTGCCCCTCAAGTAGGACAGAGATCACAAGCATGGAGGAGCGAGGCGATTAGGCCCCACATCGAGCAACGCAGCCTGCACTAGAACATGATCCCTCATAATGTCCGGCTTTGAAAAGCAGGAGCTTACCCCTAGGAATTTTAAAAATCAGTGCGGCTGAACTCCAGGAGAACCAGAAGGTTAAAGAAAAATGAGTCTCCCCTCTTAAAGGACCAGCCTCCTATATCATTCAGTCTAAGACACAGCATAGAAGCAGCAGTTTGAAAAGGACCTGAGGTAGGCAAGGAGGAGATTTATTGACTAATTTTAGAATGGATACTAGAGAGACAGGAATCTGCTGGTGCTTCCTCTGGACATGGAGGTGCAGGTGGGTACCATTTCTTCTGTATGCCCTTATTCTGCTAGGCTGACTGGATGCTTGCAGGAGCCAGTTCTGAAGCTGTCTATATATCCTGCTAGCACTGCTTGCTCTGCCCGGGCATTCTCCATTGGATCCACCCCATCTAACATGCTCACCTTAGCAAGTGCCCCTCCAAAGTGGCTCCCACCTTGCCACACCTCGCAGGCAGCCTCAGTAAGGACCATCATCCCCATAGAATGATTACTACCTCACCACAGCCAGCTGGAAGCATCACTTGGGACTGGTATCCATCCAGAGTGATTCCTTCCCTGAGGAGGGTGGGGGGACCAGTCTTACCCACTAGTGCACCCAAAGCAGTCACAAGTGTGCCCTGCACCCATCTGGGCTGGGGGCCAGCCTTGCCAACCAGTGTACCCACAGGAAACACAGGCCAGCCACAGTAACAAGGCACTGGCAGTCCATGAAAGGGACATGCCTAGGGTACCTGGTTCTGGTGACAAGGGGATATTGTGCTAGATGGCACCAAAGGATGCCTTCTACATAGGTTACTACTTTTAAGACCAAGTGACATAAGTGACCTACCTAATACATAGAAACAAACACAGAAAGGCAAGATGTAGAGCCAGAGAAATATGCTATAAATGAAAAAAAAAATAAATAAGACAAAATCTCAGAAAAAGAGCTGAGCAATACGGAGAAAAGCACCTGATAAAAAGTGCAAAGCAGTAGTCATATGTATGCTCAATAAGCTTAGATATAAGTGGATGAACACACTGAGAATTTCAGGAAAAATAGGAGATATAAAAAAGAATGAGTCATAGTTGAGGAGTATAAGATCTGAATGAAAAATACACTAGAGGAAATCAACACCAGATTACACAGGATGCAGAATACCAGAACCCAATCTGAAAATAAATGAGTGGAAAGCACCCAAAAGGAGTAAAAAAAAAAGGGGGGGGGGAGATTAAAAAATGAGAACGGGGGCACCTGGGTGGCTCAGTGGGTTAAAGCCCCTGCCTTCAGCTCAGGTCATGATCCCAGGGTCCTGGGATTGAGCCCCGCATCGGGCTCTCTGCTCAGCAGGGAGCCTGCTTCCTCCTCTCTGCCTGCCTCTCTGCCTACTTGTGATCTGTCTGTCAAATAAATAAATAAAGTCTTAAAAAAAAAATGAGAATAGGTTAAGGGGCTTCTGGGATAACACTAAGAATACAGATTCATATTATAGGGATCCCAAGAGGAGAAGAGAGACAAGGGAGGTCAGAACACATGAGGAATGAAGGAGATACCCAGGTTCAGGACATACACCAAGCACCAAACAAGATGAGCCCAAGGAGGATCACAGCAAGACTTACAAGAATGAAAATGGCAAAAGTTAATCTTAAAAGCAGCAAAAGAAAAGCAAACAGTTGCACATAAGGGAAATCCCAAAAGGCTAACAGCTGATTTTTTTCAACAGAAAATTTATAGGCCAGAAAGGCAGGATAAAATCAAAGTGATAAAAAGGGGGGAGAAAAACCCCACAAAAAAACAAAAAACTTACATCCAGGAATAACCTTCAAGGCTATCATTAAGAATTGAAGGGGAATGAAATGTTTCCCAGAAAAATAAAAATTAAAGGAATTCACCACTAAACAAGTCTTACAAGAAATGATATAAGGACTTTTTTTTTTTTTTAAGAGAGTGAGAGAGTACATGAACAGAGGGGGGAAGGGCAGAGGGAGGAGGAAATTTTTTTTTTTTAAGATTTATTTCAGAGAGGGAGTGAGCATGTGCATGAGTGTGGGGAGGAGCAGAGAGAGAGAATATCAAGCAGACTTCCCACCTGGCATGGAGCTTGATGTGGAGCTTGATCTCACAACCCTGAGATCATGATCTGAGTTGAAATCAAGAGTCTGATGACTCTTGATTTAGACTGAGCCACCCTGGTATCCTGGTAAAAATAGTTCTTAAAGTGGAGAACAAACAGCCATAATGAGAAGAAATAAAATTATAAAAGTAAAAAATTTCACTGATTAAACAACATACAGTATAGGTGGTAAATCAATTACTTATAAAGCTAGTATGAATGATGAAAGAGCAGTAAAATCAATATATCTACAAAAATTTGTCAAAGAATACACAAAATAAAAAAATACATATATATGACATACACTAGATATAGGGGTGAGGGGGTAAAATACATTGCTTTTAGAATGTGATCAAACTTAAGCAACCATCAACTTAGTGCAGACAGCTATATACAGAGGATGTTATAGTACCTCATGGTATTCACAAACCGGAACCCTACAAAAGATACACACACACACACAAAATAAATAGAAAGAAACCTAAGAATAACACTAAAGAAAGTCATCAAATCACAAGAGATCAAAAGAGGTAGAAAGGAACACAGAATTACAAAAGTAACCAGAAAATAGCAATCAGTATGTATCTATCAATAATTACCTTAAACTTGAATAGACTAATACTTCCAATGTATTTGCTGCTTACCAAAGAGAGACTCAGAACTAAAGACACATATAGACTGAAAGTGAAATACTGGAAAAAGATAATTCATGTGAATACTTGTGAAAAGCAAAGTTTTGATAGTAGTACTTATATCAGACAAAGTAAACCTTAAAACAAAGACTGAAACAAAAGACAAAGAAGGGTATTGCATAATGATATAGTTAATCCAGCAGTAAGTTATAGCAACTATAAATATCTATGCACCCAACATAGGAGCACCTAAATACATAAGGCAAATATTAAAGGGAGAAACTGACAGTAACACAGTAATTTTTAGGGGACTTTAACACCCTACTAATATCAGTGGGTGGTTCATCCAGACAGAAAATCAAGGAAAAAGTGGCTTTGAATGATGCACTAGATGTGATGGATATAACAGATACATACAGAATCTCCAAGGAGCAGAATTCATAATCTTCTTAAGTACATGTGGATTATTTTCCAGGATACATGTTGTATCACAAAACAAGTATCAAAAAATTTAAGGGCACTGAAATAATAACATGCATTTTCCAACCACAATGGTTATGAAACTAGAAACCAATTACAATAAGAAACATGGGGGGAAAAAAAACCAAAAAACAAAAACTGTAATCTAAGGCTAATAACATGCTACTGAACAACCAATGGGTTGATGAAGAAATCAAAGAGGAAGTCAAAAAATACCTTGAGCCCAATGTAAATGGCAGCACAATAGTTCAAAATCTCAGTTTATAGCAAAAGCAGTTCTAAGAGGGAAGTATCTAGTATCTAGTGATAGAGGTCCTTTTCAAGAAACAAGAAAAATTTCAGCTAAGCTAATTCAACCTTATAACTAAAGACCTAGAAAAAATATAAAACAAAACAAAAAAGCCCAAATTTAGTAGAAAGAAGTATATAATAAAGATTAGAGCAGCAATGAAAGACATATGGCATAAAAAGACAATAGAAAATATAAACTAAGAGTTTGATAAACCTCTAGCTAGATTCATCAAGGAAAGAAAGAAGACTCCAATACAAATGAAAGAAAAGTTAAAACCAACACCTCTTTTTCTGTTGGCAGCAACAGAAAAAGACCAGATGGCTTCACAGGTGAATTCTACTAAACATCTAAAGAAGAGTTAATACTTATCCTTCTCAAGCTATTCTGAAAAACAAAAGGGGAATGAATGCTTCCAAATTAATTCGGTAAAACCAGCATTATCTTGATACTAAACCCAGATAATGATGCTAGGAAATACACACACACACACACACACACACACACACACACTCCTATATACCTGATTAACTTAGATGCTAAAATCTTCAATGAAGTATTAACATGCAGAATTAAAAAATGAATTAAAAGGATCATACACCATGACTAAGTGGGATTTTTTTTTTAAGGAATGCAAGGATGATTCAATTATGCAATTTATTTTTTTTTTAAAGATTATATTTATTTATTTGAGAGAGAGACAGTGAGAGAGAACATGAGTGAGGAGAAGATCAGAGAGAGAAGCAGACTCCCCATGGAGCTGGGAGCCCAATGCGGGACTCGATCCCGGAACTCCAGGATCATGACCTGAGCCGAAGGCAGTCGTCCAACCAACTGAGCCACCCAGGCGTCCCTCAATTATGCAATTTAATCAGGATGGTACACTGCATTATCAAAATGAAATATAAAAATCATATGACCATTCCAATACATAAAGAAAATGCATGACAAAATAAAACACCCATTTTTTAAAAAGATTTTATTTATTTGACAGAGAGAGATCACAAGTAGACAGAGAGGCAGGCAGAGAGAGAGAGGTAGAGGGTACAGGCTCCCCACTGAGCAGAGAGCCCAATATGGGACTCGATCCCAGGACCCTGAGATCACGACCTGAGCCGAAGGCAGCGCCTTAACCCACTGAGCCACCCAGGCGCCTGGTAAAAACACCCATTCTTGATAAAAATTCTCAACAAAGTAGAAATAGAAGAAATCTACCTCAACATAACAAAGGTCATATACGACAAAACCTCAGCTAACTTCATACTAAATGGTAAAAAGCTAAAATCTTTTAAGATCAGAGACAATGCGAAGAGGTCCACTTTTTTTTTTTTTAAGATTTTTAATTTGTTTATTTGACAGAGATCACAAGCAGGCAGAGAGGCAGGCAGAGAGTGAAGGGGGAAGCAGGCTCCCCACCAAGCAGAGAGCCAGATGTGGGGCTTGATCCCAGGACCCTGAGACCATGACCTGAGCTGAAGGCAGAGGCCCTAACCCACTGAGCCACCCAGGTGCCCCAAGAGGTCCACTTTTAACCCCCATTTTTTTCCAATGTGGTTTGGAAGTCCTAACCAGGTCAGTCAGACAAAAAATAAAAAAGTAAAAATAAAAAATAACAGTCATCCAAACTGGTAAGGAATGTCCAATTGTCACTATTTGCAGATGAAATGATACTGTATATGGAAAACCCAAAGATTGGGGGGGGGGAACCTAGATGTAATAAATAGGTTCAGTAAAGTTGGAGAACACAATCAATATTTAGAAATCTGTTGTGTTTTCTTGTACTAGTAATGAAATAGCAGAAAGGGAAATTAAGAAAACAATGTCATTTATAGTCGCAGCAAAAAGAACAAAATACCTAGGAATAAAGTTAACCAAGAAGGTGAAGTACCTGTACTCTCAGAACTATAAGGCATCGATGAAAGATACTGAAGACAACAGAAACAAATGGAAAGATATTCCATGTGCATGGATATTTTATTGTTAAAATATCCATAGTACCCACTGTAATCTGCAGATTTAATACAATGCCCATCAAAATACCAAGAGTACTTTCCACAAAACTAAAACAAGCATCCTAAGATGTGTATGGAATCTCAAAAGACCCTGAGTAGCCAAAGCAAACTTGGTAAATAACAAAGCTGGAGGCATCACAACCCTGAATTTCAAGATACACTAGACGTCTACTTGGAACCAATATGGCACTGGCATTAAAGCAGATACATAGATCGTTGGAGAATAGAGAGTCCACTTACTACTTTTATGGTAAATGAATCTACGACAGAGGAGGCAAGAATACATAATGGAGAAAAGACCATTCAATAAAATGGTGCTGGCGACACTGGAAAGCTATGTGCAAAAGGAGGGAACTAATAAACTTGCAATTATGAAATAAATAAGTCAGGGGGATAAAAAGTACAACATAGGGAACATAAAAATATTGTACTAACTTTTCATGATGACAGATGGTAACTACATTTATTGTGGTGAGTATTTTATAATGTATGCAATTGTCAATGTACTATATTGTACAACTAAAACTAATACAGTATTTTACACTGGTATTTCAGATAAAAATAAACTTTCCCTAAATCTTTCATTCAACATATCCATTTATAGTTAGATTCATAAGAAGAAAAAATTCAGTTGTCAATTGTGTCAATATGTAAACAGAGTTCTTATTCATTATATATACCTTTCTAAATTTTAGTTAAAAATACTCCTGGTATAGTCAGAATGCTAAAATTAACAAGTCAGGAAATGACAGATGCTGGCAAGGATGCAGAGAAAGGGGAACCCTCCTACATTGTTGGTGGGAATGCAAGCTGGTGCAGCCACTCTGGAAAACAGCTCTGGAAGGTGGTACACTCTGGAAGTTCCTCAAAAAGTTGAAAATAGAGCTTCCATATGACCCTGCAATCATACTACTGGGTATTTACCCTAAAGATACAAATGTAGTGATCTGAAGGGGCACATGCACCTGAATGTTTATAGCAGCAATGTCCACAATAGCCAAACTATGGAAATAACCTAGATGTCCATCAACAGATGAATGGATAAAGAAGTTGTGGTATGGAATGGAATGGTATGGAATGGAATACTATGCAGTCATCAAAAGAAATGAAACCTTGCCATTTAGGATGACGGGGATGGAACTAGAGGGTATTATGCTCAGCGAAATAAGTCAATCAGAGGAAGACAATTATCATATGATCTCCCTATTATGAGGAAGTTGAAAGGCAACGTGGGGAGCTTGAGGTGTAGGAAAGGAAAAAATGAAACAAGATGGGATTGGGAGGGAGACAAACCATAAGAGACTCTTAATCTCACAAAACAAACTGAGGGTTGCTTGGGGGGGAAGGGGTGTAGGGAGAGGGTCCTGGGTTATGGACATTGGCTGGGTATGTGTGATGGTGAGTGTTGTAGAGTGTGTAAGCCTGACAATTCACAGACCTGTACCCCTGGGGCAAATAATACATTATATGTTAATAAAAAAATAAAAAATAAAAAAAGTACTCCTGATGGTATATATTGTCCAGTTACAGAACTGGTACTTAAAAAAAATACTACTGTGATATAGATTATAGTTAGTAAGTGAAGCTTATCTCTCAGAAAAGTTGTAAGTAGAGATGGCCTGGGAAAAAATGGGTAAAAATTTTAAAAAATACACATTTCAGTAGGAAGTGTTCATTTATGCCAGATGAACATTATTTTAAGTGGGGAACATGGCAAGTAATGCCTTGACTAGTCTTTGTGAGTTTCCAAAATGAAATATTAGGGAGTAGACCTATAAACTTGATTTGGTAGTTACTGTATGCTTGACTTGAGTGTCTAACACCATTCCTTGATATTTCATTAGAAAGGTAAAGAAAAAAATATTTTTATCTTAAACATATGAAAAAACAACACTAATATTATGTATCAGTGCTTTGTCATGATTTAATAGTGAACATTGTGGAAAGCTACAAGTCAGCAGTGGAAATTATCCCTGTCTTCAAGGAGTCTGCCATGCAACATCAAACAGCCATAAAAAACTCTTAAGTATGCTATAATTATTACTTATTCTATATTTATGTACTTTGGTAGTGAAAGAACATGGTTAAGGCTTAGGTGAATCAGAGTTAGGTGTATTCCATCTTATAAAGACTTTAAGGAGATGAGTTTCTAAAAAGGGAGTTGAAAATAGCCAGTTCTATCTCTTTTTCTTGAGGGGGTTATCTGGGGATGGGGGTCACTTTTATTTCCAGCCTTTTAATATAGGAGTAGCTTATTATGATCTCACTACTTGGATGGCTAGAAATTAAATTCTTCTTTAATTCAAAGAGAAATATTTGAACAGAGCTCTGAAGATCAATGGCATCTTCCAAAGGAAGGTGTGTTTGGGAAACTGGCAGCTACAAAAGAATGTACAAAGAACTTCATTGTTATTTAGTTTGGTGACCCTAATGCAGCAGGTACCTGGTAAACTCCACATGGGATAAGATACAACAATGACCTCAACTCCTGATGGACTAAATATAAATACAGAGAAATACAAAGCTTTTCCTTATTAACAAACCAACCCCAGAAAGGCCTTTTCCATTGATCTTAAAGATAACTGATGTAAACTTAGTGAATGTTGGAAAATTTAATAATTTGGGTTAATGTTACTTCTGTCTTAAACAGAAAAAAAAAAGTATCTGAAACTTGCATTACTGAAAAAGTTGGAAAAGTTATGGACACAGCATAAAATGTGGTAATATCTTTATATAAAGAACCTTAGAGCACTTTTCCCCCAATTCCTCCTGGGAAAGCTGGACACTGTTGAGTAATGGATAAGCAATAATAGTAGGATTTAATGAGCCACTCTGAAGAGATGTGATCTAAGCTCCACAGCAAACTTCCATCTTATTAAAACAACCAGACTGCACATTTATCAAAAGTCTGGTTCTTTGGAATCAAGGCCCAGTGCAATAAAGGTGCTATAGCTTCCTCACCATACCCTTTATTTATACCCTCCTTAGAACAAATTTTCTGATTCAATAACCATACCACATATTCACTGATACCTTACTTATAAAAATAATACAGTGTCATTTCTTTCTCAGTGAAGCACTGATGAAATATTCAGAAGTTAAGGATAAGTAATAAAAGGCTCATTTGGCTAGAAATAAGCTCATTATTGTTTGTTATCCTTGCCTTCGAACTGAAGATCAGGGTCCAGCTGTGATTTTTTTTTCCCCTCATGGATTTATGGGGTACTCCTGTGCTGTAAGGTGAGAATTTACTGAATACAATCTGAGGGGAGCAGAATATGCCACTCTAATATTGATTATTGAGAATTAAAGTTATTTAAGAAAGAGCAGGTACAAGGATGTTCTGACCTCCTTTGTCTCCCTGAAAGCAGGAAATGAGTTTCCCCCAGGATGGCACCTTCTTCATATGGGGAAGGAAGAAGGCAACCTTCTCAGGAGAGAGGAAATTCATGGCCAAGAATGCTGTATAAACACATCTTGTTACTTCTTCACTAATTTACTACCCCAAGTTCACACCCCTTTCTTTTGTCAATTCTTCACAAATTTACTCTTTCTTTATCTAAAAAGTATCAAAGCTGCCTGCTCTGGTCACTTCTTTGAGCCTCACATCTTTGGGGCTTCATTTAATGATAGGCCAAAGAACCAAGAAGAGAAGAAGGGAAAAGTCTTCTCCTGAAATTCATTAACATTTGGAAATTTAGTTCTTTTTCCAATTAACTTGAATCACTCCATACATATATATATTTTAAAGACATTTGGCAAGGCGTGTGTGTGTGTGTGTGTGTGCGCACTTGAACACTGTACAGTGAAGGAAGTGAATGAAGATAAAGTCTAAAAATTACAGTGTGATTCCCGGACTATATTAGGAAAATAAAGGCCCACTGATGTACTTGTAGGGTGGTATTGGAGTTGAGTAGGCTTTTAACACATATGGCTGGTGTCCTTACAAGAAGATAAGAGACAAAGAGAGATGGGAATCTTAGAACACATGTGAAGAGATGCAGAGGGAGAATGCCATGTGTCCTCGGAAACAGAGACTGGAGTGATGCATCAACAAGCCAAGGAATGCCAAGGATTGCCAGCAACACCAGAAACTAAGAGAAAGGTAGAACAGGTTATATCTTACAGCCTTCAGAGAAAGAAAGGCCTTTGCCTCAAACTTTAAGCTTCTAGAACTATGAGAGAATAATCTGTTTTCTATAGTCACCCCATTTGTGGGACTTTCTTATGGCAGCCCTAAGAAACCAACATACCCCCCCCACACACACACACACAAATGCTGTTGGAAGACAGGTCAAATTCCCAGCTAGTATGAAGAAGCCTGCTTAACTCACTTTAGTAGCACTTAGGAAAATCAGAGGCAGTGGCCTTTATATATAATTGTTAGCATCTCTGGCAGACAAAGATACTGAGTGGACCTAAAATTTTTTTGAAAGCTTTTATTCATGTATTTGAGAGACAGACAGAGATAGAGAGAAAGAGAGCTGGGGTGGGGGGGTTGAAAGGAGCCGAAGGAGAGGGATAAGCAGGCTGCACTGAGCATAGAGCCCAAGGCGAGACTGGGTCTCATGACCCTGAGACTTGAAATCATGACCTGAGCTAGAATCAAGAGGCAGATGCTTAACTGACTGAGCCACCCATGCACCCCTGAATGACCTAAAATTTTAAAACTGGGACATTTGGACTTAGGAGTGGATAAGTACCTCACTGAGTCCACCAAAGCTGTTGAGGGAAGTTGAGTTGCATCAATACTGGCTATTATGTAGATGGGACACCAATAGCAGCCCAGGTCTCAAGACTATCACGTTGGCTCATTACAGAATCCAGCTCTTTGCACTATGCTGAATTGTCAAGTAAATTCTTTGTACTGATCAAGTAAGTAACAATTGAATGGAGCAGTAAAATTGATCACCTCCATTTATCACCTTAAACATCTATCTGTGGACCTTCATTTTCCTCACACAGCCTGTGAATCACTTATTTTCCAATAAGGTCACAGTCTAAGATACTGGGATTAGGTCGTCAACATATTGTTCTGGGAGAACACAATTCAAGAGTGTTTAAGTTTGCCTTTGAGCTTCCCAGAAACCAAAACAAACAGGATTCTGTGATTACATAAGTTATCATCACATTCAGATAAGGGAAAGCCCATTAGTTCCTTAGACAAGGCAAACATTGATAATGTCCCAGAGAGATTTCTCATATGAGGCTTTCTAGAGATCATTCTGAATTACTTAATTCATAGAGCTTACTAGCTACAATGATACACAGGCTGTGACAGACTGGCCTTGTAGCAATGGCATCATCAGTCATGCTCATTGCTGTTGTATAGTTACCTTTTCCGAAAACTCAAGTCATTGTTACAAAGATCACATTAAAAACCAAAATGTTTCCCATCATTTTCTGGCTCCCTACATGATGCACATTATTTTCCAGGAGCCCATGCTCTCAACATGAGGCCCATGTCCGGCCCCAGGGCCTCCTCCTTTATCCTTCATCTATTCTTCTGTGTCTAGAAGCCCAGTTGCGTCAGTGTGTCATTCCAAAGCCTCTTAAATACTTCATGACATTTTTTTTTCATATCACGAAAAGTCAAGAATGAAAATTGTATTGTACCCATACTCTGACAAAAATAAATAAATTTTAGGAAACAGCTACTCCATTGCAATTAGGTAGAACTTCTGTGGATATTGCAGAAGTTGAGACAATAACCTTTGGCTCTCTCACACCCAAGTCGATTTTTGAGTAGAACCAGTTGGTACACTAATTCAAACTGCTCCCAAGTACATTTACCTATGCAGTTGTAAACTGGAGATGATAAATATTAAAGAATTTTGAGATCTGTATGTGTATGTGTAATGTGTGATGACTCTAGCAAGGTCTTTCAAGGTTTCAGAAGTGCCAGTGAAAATGTGGAGCTTTACTTGACCCTATACTACCAGAAAAAAAATCAGTAATTAAGAAAATCTCCATCATTTTTCTTTCTCTGAACATCCCCCATATATATGTCATTTGTATTCTGAGAAAATGCTAAGTGCAAAGTACCACGTTGCCCATGTGTATTTCAACACCCATTTTTACACTTGCTCATGACCCTCTCCTTTTATAAAACTCAGTTGTTCTCAGGATCCTGGGTGGTTCAGTGGGTTAAAGCCTCTGCCTTCGGCTCAGGCCATGATCCCAGGGTCCTGGGATCGAGCCCGGCATCGGGCTCTCTGCTCAGCAGGGAACCTGCTTTCCACACCCCCCACCCCTGCCTGCTTGTGATCTCTATCTGTCAAATAAATAAAATCTTTTAAAAAAGGCCTCAATTGTTACCCTTTTGAGATGTTTCTCAAATATGAATAGTCTCCATAATGCTGAATAAATACTAATAAATACTAAACCAAATAAGACCATCTCCTTAATGATCTTGTGCATTATGTCTGGGCTACAACTATCATTTTTTTATTTTGATTTTTTTCAAAACAAATACCAAGTTTGGACCACATACTTTAATTATGACATGTAATTAAGCAGTTTTTAACTAATTAATCATTTAGAAATATTACTTCATAAAAACGTTAAAAAAAAGAATACCTGCTATTTTTCTTCTTAAAAATCACTGGTTGAGTTATATCTTTAGTCAGAAAATACACAGAAGGGGGGAGGAGTCAAGATGGCGGAGAAGTAGCAGGCTGAGACTACTTCAGCTAGCCGGAGATCAGCTAGATAGCTTTTCTTAAGATTGGAAACACCTGAAAATCCATCGGCAGATCGAAGAGAAGAACAGCAATTCTGGAAACAGAAAAACAACCACTTTCTGAAAGGTAGGACCGGCGGGGAAGTGAACCCAAAGCGACGGGAAGATAGACCCCGGGAGGAGGGGAAGGCTCCCGGCAAGTGGCGGAGCAACGGCGCACAAAGTCAGGACTTCTAAAAGTCTGTTCCGCTGAGGGACATTGATCCAGAGGCTAAACCAGGGCGAAGCCCACGTGGGGTCAGCGTGGCCTCAGGTCCCGCAGGGTCACAGAAGGATCCGGGGTGTCTGAGTGTCGCAGAGGTTGCGGGTATTGGAACGGGAAAGCCGGCTACAGAGACAGAGCCGACAGTGAGCTCACAGCTCGGTGTTACCTTGAACCAGTCGCAGGCTCGGTGAGCTCGGAGCGCGGCCGGAGGTCAGGCAGACAGGAGTAACTGGGCGCTGTTCTCTGAGGGCGCACTGAGGAGTGGGGCCCTGGGCTCTCGGCTACTCCAGGCCGGAGACCAGGAGGCCGCCATTTGTATTCCCGTCCTCCAGAACTCTACGGAAAGCACTCAGGGAACAAAAGCTCCTGAAAGCAAACCCGAGCAGATTACTCACCCCGGCCCCGGGTAAGGGCGGTGCAATTCCGAGTGGGGCAAGGACACTTGAGAATGACTACAACAGGCCCCTCCCCCAGAAGATCAACAAGAAATCCAGCTGAGACCAAGTTCACCTACCAAGGAGTGCGGTTTCAATACCAAGGAGAGCAGCAGAATTCCAGAGGAGGAGAAAGCAAAGCATGGAACTCATGGCTTTTTCCCTGTGATTTTTTTTAGTCTTGCAGTTAATTTAATTTTTTTCTTTTTCATTTTTTGTTTTTTTTCTTGCATTCTGGTAAATTTTTTTTTTTACTTTTACCTTTTTCTTTTTTAACGTTTTTTAACTAGTTTAAAATATATATTTTTTCTTTTTTATATTTTTCTTATTTGTTTTCTTTTTTTTAATTCTTTTCTTTTCTTCTTTTTTTCTTTTTTCTTTCTTTTACTTTCTTCCTTTTGGAACCTCTTTTTATCCCCTTTCTCCCCCCTCACGATTTGGGATCTCCTCTAATTTGGTTAAAGCATATTTTCCTGGGGTTGTTGCCACACTTTTAGTATTTTACTTGCTCCTTCATATACTCTTAGCTGGACGAAATGACAAGGTGGAAAATTTCACCACAAAAAAAAAAGAACAAGAGGCAGTACCAAAGAAGGCTAGGGACCTAATACAGACATTGGTAATATGTCAGATCTAGAGTTCAGAATGACAATTCTCAAGGTTCTAGCCAGGCTCGAAAAAGGCATGGAAGATATTAGAGAAACCCTCTCAGGAGATATAAAAGCCCTTCCTGGAGAAATAAAAGAACTAAAATCTAACCAAGTTGAAATCAGAAAAGCTATTAATGAGGTGCAATCAAAAATGGAGGCTCTCACTGCTAGGATAAATGAGGCTGAAGAAAGAATTAGTGATATAGAAGACCAAATGACAGAGAATAAAGAAGCTGAGCAAAAGAGGGACAAACAGCTACTGGACCACGAGGGGAGAATTCGAGAGATAAGTGACACCATAAGACGAAACAACATTAGAATAATTGGGATTCCAGAAGAAGAAGAAAGAAAGAGGGGAGCAAAAGGTATACTGGAGAGAATTATTGGGGAGAATCTCCCTAATATGGCAAAGGGAACGAGCATCAAAATTCAGGAGGTTCAGAGAATGCCCCTCAAAATCAATAAGAACAGGCCCACACCCCGTCACCTAATAGTAAAATTTACAAATCTCAGTGACAAAGAGAAAATCCTGAAAGCAGCCCGGGAAAAGAAGTCTGTAACATACAATGGTAAAAATATTAGATTGGCAGCTGACTTATCCACAGAGACCTGGCAGGCCAGAAAGAGCTGGCATGATATTTTCAGAGCACTAAACGAGAAAAATATGCAGCCAAGAATACTATATCCAGCTAGGCTATCATTGAAAATAGAAGGAGAGATTAAAAGCTTCCAGGACAAAAAGAAAAAACGGAAAGAATTTGCAAACACCAAACCAGCTCTACAGGAAATACTGAAAGGGGTCCTCTAAGCAAAGAGAGAGCCTACAAGTGGTAGATCAGAAAGGAACAGAGACCATATACAGTAACAGTCACCTTACAGGCAATACACTGGCACTAAATTCATATCTCTCAATAGTTACCCTGAATGTTAATGGGCTTAAATGCCCCTGTCAAAAAAGACACAGGGTATTAAAATGGATAAAAAAACAAAACGAATCTATATGTTGCCTCCAAGAAACTCATTTAAAGCCTGAAGACACCTCCAGATTTAAAGTGAGGGGGTGGAAAAGAATTTACCATGCTAATGGACATCAGAAGAAAGTGGGAGTGGCAATCCTTATCAGATCAATTAGATTTTAAGCCAAAGACTATAATAAGAGATGAGGAAGGACACTATATCATACTCAAAGGGTCTGTCCAAAAAGAAGATTTAACAATTTTAAATATCTATGCCCCCAACGTGGGAGCAGCCAACTATATAAACCAATTAATAACAAAATCAAAGAAACACATCAACAGTAATACAATAATAGTAGGGGACTTTAACACTCCCCTCACTGAAATGGACAGATCATCCAAGCAAAAGATCAGCAAGGAAATAAAGGCCTTAAATGACACACTGGACTAGATGGACATCACAGATATATTCAGAACATTTTATCACAAAGCAACAGAATACACATTCTTCTCTAGTGCACATGGAACATTCTCCAGAATAGATCACATCCTCGGTCCTAAATCAGAACTCAACCGGTATCAAAAGATTGGGATCATTCCCTGCATATATTCAGACCACAATGCTCTAAAGCTAGAACTCAACCACAAAAGGAAGTTTGAAAATAACCCAAATACATGGAGACTAAACAGCATCCTTCTAAAGAATGAATGGGTCAACCGGGAAATTAAAGAAGAATTGAAAAAAATCATGGAAACAAATGATAATGAAAACACAACGGTTCAAAATCTGTGGGACAAACAAAAGCAGTCCTGAGAGGAAAATATATAGCGGTACAAGCCTTTCTCAAGAAACAAGAAAGGTCTCAGGTACAAAACCTAACCCTACACCCAAAGGAGATGGAGAAAGAACAAGAAAGAAATCCTAAGCCCAGCAGGAGAAGAGAAATCATAAAGATCAGAGCAGAAATCAATAAAATAGAAACCAAAAAAACAATACAACAAATCAACAAAACTAGGAGCTGGTTCTTTGAAAGAATTAATAAAATTGATAAACTGCTGGCCCGACTTACGAAAAAGAAAAGAGAAAGGACCCAAATAAATAAAATCATGAATGAAAGAGGTGAGATCACAACAAACACCAAAGAAATACAAACTATTATAAGAACATACTATGAGCAACTCTTCGCCAATAAATTTGACAATCTGGAAGAAATGGATGCATTCCTAGAAACATATACTACCACAACTGAACCAGGAAGAAATAGAAAGCCTGAGCAGACCCATAACCAGTAAGGAGATTGAAACAGTCATTAAAAATCTCCAAACAAACAAAAGCGCAGGGCCAGACGGCTTCCTGGGGGAATTCTACCAAACATTTAAAGAAGAACTAATTCCTATTCTCCTGAAACTGTTCCAAAAAATAGAAATGGAAGGACAACTTCCAAACTCATTTTATGAGTCCAGCATCACCTTGATCCCAAAACCAGACAAGGATCCCATCAAAAAAGAGAGCTATAGACCAATATCCTTGATGAACACAGATGCGAAAATACTCAACAAAATACTAGCCAATAGGATTCAACAGTACATTAAAAGGATTATTCACCACGACCAAGTGGGATTTATTCCAGGGCTGCAAGGTTGGTTCAACATCCGCAAATCAGTCAATGTGATGCAACACATCAATAAAAGAAAGAACAAGAACCATATGATACTCTCAATAGATGCTGAAAAAGCATTTGACAAAGTACAGCATCCCTTCCTGATCAAAACTCTTCAAAGTGTAGGGATAGAGGGCACATACCTCAATATCATCAAAGCCATCTATGAAAAACCCACCACAAATATCATTCTCAATGGAGAAAAACTGAAAGCTTTTCCGCTAAGGTCAGGAACACGGCAGGGATGTCCATTATCACCACTGCTATTCAACATAGTACTTGAGGTCCTAGCCTCAGCAATCAGACAACAAAAGGAAATTAAAGGCATCCAAATCGGCAAAGAAGAAGTCAAATTATCACTCTTCACAGATGACATGATACTATATGTGGAAAACCCAAAAGACTCCACTCCAAAACTGCTAGATCTTATACAGGAATTCAGTAAAGTGTCAGGATATAAAATCAATGCAGAGAAATCAGTTGCATTTCTCTACACCAACAGCAAGACAGAAGAAAGAGAAATTAAGGATTCAATCCCATTTACAATTGCACCCAAAACCATAAGATACCTAGGAATAAACCTAACCAAAGAGACACAGAATCTATACTCAGAAAACTATAAAGTACTCATGAAAGAAATTGAGGAAGACACAAAGAAATGGAAAAAAGGTTCCATGCTCCTGGATTGGAAGAATAAATATTGTGAAAATGTCTATGCTACCTAAAGCAATCTACCCATTTAATGCAATTCCTATCAAAGTACCATCCATCTTTTTCAAAGAAATGGAACAAATAATTCTAAAATTTATATGGAACCAGAAAAGACCTCGAGTAGCCAAAGGGATATTGAAAAAGAAAGCCAACGTTGGTGGCATCACAATTCTGGACTTCCAGCTCTATTACAAAGCTGTCATCATCAAGACAGCATGGTACTGGCACAAAAACAGACACATAGATCAATGGAACAGAATAGAGAGCCCAGAAATAGACCCTCAACTCTACAGTCAACTAATCTTCGACAAAGCAGGAAAGAATGTCCAATGGAAAAAAGACAGCCTCTTCAATAAATGGTGCTGGGAAAATTGGACAGCCACATGCAGAAAAATGAAATTGGACCATTTCCTTACACCACACAGAAAAATAGACTCCAAATGGATGAAGGACCTCAATGTGCAAAAGGAATCCATCAAAATCCTTGAGGAGAACACAGGCAGCAACCTCTTCGACCTCAGCCGCAGCAACATCTTCCTAGGAACAACGCCAAAGGCAAGGGAAGGAAGGGCAAAAATGAACTATTGGGATTTCATCAAGATCAAAAGCTTTTGCACAGCAAAGAAAACAGTTAACAAAATCAAAAGACAACTGACAGAATGGGAGAAGATATTTGCAAACGACATATCAGATAAAGGACTAGTGTCCAGAATCTATAAAGAACTTAGCAAACTCAACACCCAAAGAACAAAGAATCCAATCAAGAAATGGGCAGAGGACATGAACAGACATTTCTGCAAAGAAGACATCCAGATGGCCAACAGACACATGAAAAAGTGCTCCATATCACTCGGCATCAGGGAAATACAAATCAAAACCACAATGAGATACCACTTCACACCAGTCAGAATGGCTAAAATAAACAAGTCAGGAAATGACAGATGCTGGCGCGTATGTGGAGAAAGGGGAACCCTCCTACACTGTTGGTGGCAATGCAAGCTGGTGCAGCCACTCTTGAAAACAGCATGGAGGTTCCTCAAAATGTTGAAAATAGAACTGCCCTGTGACCCAGCAATTGCACTATTGGGTATTTACCCTAAAGAAAACAAACGTAGTGATCCAAAGGGGCACGTGCACCCGAATGTTTATAGCAGCAACGTCCACAATATCCAAACTATGGAAAGAACCTAGATGTCCATCAACAGATGAAAGGATCAAGAAGTTGTGGTATATATACACAATGGAATACTATGCAGCCATCAAAAGAAATGAAATCTTGCCATTTGCGACAACATGGATGGAACTAGAGTGTATCATGTTTAGTGAAATATGTCAAGCAGAGAAAGACAACTATCATATGATCTCCCTGATATGAGGAAGTGGTGATGCAACATGGGGGCTTAAGTGGGTAGGAGAAGAATAAATGAAAGAAGATGGGATTGGGAGGGAGACAAACCATAAGTGACTCTTAATCTCACAAAACAAACTGAGGTTTGCTGGGGGGAGAGGGTTTGGAAGAAGAGGGTGGGATTATGGACATTGGGGAGGGTATGTGCTTTTTGAGTGCTGTGAAGTGTGTAAACCTGGTGATTCACAGACCTGTACCCCTGGGGATAAAAATATATGCTTATAAAAAATAAAAAATTTAAATTAAAAAAAAAAGAAAATACACAGAAAAGAGATTTGCTCTTTCAATTTTTTTTGCATTTGCTTTTATAAGAAATACATGTTGCCTGGTGGTAAAGTTTTATTTACTATGTATTTAACCAACCAGTGTGAAAGTCCATTAAATTTTACAAGAATGTGTTCAGTTTTTAAGATGAAACTCTTGACTTGGGGAGTTCTTTTAACCCATAGGACAGTTCGTTACCTAATCCTGTATCTGTGCAAAAATATTTTTACTTGACTATAATGTGGGTAAAGTTAGAAAACCAGAGAGCTGCAGTCCTCTAAAGAAATAGCATTTGTTTCATTTAATGGCAGAGTCTTTTTTTCACGCACTTTTAAAGGATTCTACCTAATTTTACTAGTAGGATATTCTGAAAGTTGTCATTTACACATATGGATCATTTATCCTGAGCCAAATGATCAGTTTTCGAGGGATCAAAACCTGTGCACTAGAAGACTGATAAGAATTCTATTTTTAAATATTCTGTTATAGCTGGAAAGTATATGTCCATAATGGACAACTTAACTTTGCTTCCCCCCCACCCCCCACCACTAGTCTTTGCTGCTTCTTTCAGAGCCTGAGGCTATCCTGGATGCAGAGTATACCTTTTTAACTTAGAATAATATAAATATCTTTTCTTCATGTCAAAAAAGCAAGGATGGGGCACCTGAGTGGCTCCGTTGGTTAAGCATCCACCGGGGTTTCAGATCAGGTCATGGTCTCAGGGTCATTATATGGAGCCCCACGTTGGGCTCCCTGATCAATGGGGAGTCTGCTCTCTCCCTCTGCTCCTGCACTTACTCTTTTTTTCTGTCACTCTCTCTCGAAATAAATAAAAAATCTTAAAAAAAAAAAAAGGCAAGGACAAAGGACAAAGTACCTAAACAAATAACTAAAGTGAATGAAATTATAAGGTATGTGTTTACCTGTTTGAGAAAGTGAACTATTGAACAGACTCTCAGGGATGATGGCAGGGGAGGAGGAGGACCCAGAGCTCACGTCCTCCCACAGACAGTCCAAGACTCCATGTAACGGATCTCACTCCAAAAAAAGCCTAGAGACTGGCAGAACAGATCTTCCACAGCTAAAGATACAGAGAGAAGGCCACACAGAGAAGGGTAAAAGCAACAGAGACACGGTTGTGAACCAAACCCTCAGTGTGGCTACTCACAAATGGGAGGGATATTAATAAGCTCAGAGGAGTGAGGGGCTCAAACCCCACACTGGGCACCCCTGGACTTAAGGACCTTTCTTAGGAACAAGAGATAATGTAATGCCTGGCTTCAAAAATCAGCAGGGCTTACCTCTGGGAGAATCAGAGGGCTACTGGAAACTGACTCTCTGCACATAAAGGGACAACATGGTGGATCAATTAGTCTGAGGCCCAGAAGAGAGGCAGCAGCATGAAAAGAGCCTGGGTTATACATGGAGAGTTACTGCTTAATTTCAGGACATGTGCTGGAGGAAGAAGGATCTGTAGGAGCTTTCTCCAATTGCAGAAGGGCTGGTAGGTGCCATTTCTTTTTTTTGCTTGCTTTCAATTTACCTAGCTGGACATTTTCAGGAGCCGGTTCTGACACTCCATCTCCCTTGTTAACACACATTGCCCTGAGGTGCAGTCCCTGGTAGAGCTGTCCCACCAAACACCACCACCCGGGAAAGTGCCCCTCCACGTGGCTCGAGTCCTGCCACACTCAACAGGCAGCCTCAGTTGGACCAGCATCTCCACAGAGTGACTATGGCCTGGCCACTGGGTGTGAAATAACACCCCTCCAGGGCAACTCCAGCCCCAGGGAAAGCGAAATTAGGCCTGAACACCAGTGTGTCTGCCTCAGCAGGTGAGACCGTGCCCTGCCCACCAGTGCAGCTGCAGCAGTCAGAGCCCAGGCAGAACAGAAAGGCAAACACGGGCCACACAGGGAACAGCCCTGGGGCATCTGGTTCTGGTGACAAGGGATTATTTTACCATAGGGCAGCAGAGAATTCCTTTTCCATAAGGCCATTACTTTAAGGACCAGGAGACATAACTGACTTACCTCGGACAAAGAGATCCAGACAAAATGAAACAGTAATATTTTCCAAATGAAAGTACAAAAAAAAAAAAAAAAAAAAAAAGCAATGGAAAAAGAGCTACACAAAACAGAGATAAGCAATCTACTGGATGGAGGGTTCTAAGTAATGGTCATAAAGATGCCCATTCAACTTGAGAGAAGAGTAGATAAACTCAGTGAGAACTTCCACAAAGAGACTGGGAAAGAAAAAAAAAAAAAAGGTCGGTATGCTGCCTACCAGAGATAACCTTCAAACCTACAGAATTAGGCAAACTCTAAGTGAAAGGACGGAAAAAGATATTCCATTCAAATCAAAGTAAAACAAACAAACAAAAAACACCAAAAGCTTGGGTAGCAATATTTATATCAGATAAAACACTTTAAAAACAAACTTCACAGGGCACCTGGGTGGCTCAGTGGGTTAAAGCCTCTGCCTTCGGCTCAGGCCATGATCCCAGGGTCCTGGGATCGAGCCCCATATCGGGCTCTCTGCTCAGTGGGGAGTCTGTTTCCCTTCCTCTCTTTCTCTGCCTGCCTCTCTGCCTACTTGTGATCTCTCTGTCTGTCAAATAAATAAATCTTTAAAAACAAATCAACTTGTGGAACATAAGGAATAGCATGGAGGACATTAGGAGAAGGAAGGGGAAAATGAAGGGGGGGAAGATGAACCATGAGAGACTATGGGCTCTGAGAAACAGGTTTTAGAGGCGAGGGGGCTGGGGAAATGGGTGAGCCTGGTGGTGGGTATTAAGGAGGGCACGTACTGTATGGAGCACTGGGTGTTACACGTAAACAATGAATCTTGGAACATTACATCAAAAACTAATGATGTACTGTATGGTGACTAACATACTAAAAAATAAAAATAAATATAATGAGATTAAGGACGCTACATAATGATAAAGGAATCAATTCAACATGGAGATTTAACAATTACAAATACCTATGTACCCAACAGAAGAGCTCCTAAATATAAAAACCAAATATTAATAGACATAAAGGGACAAGTTGACAGTTATACAATAATAATAGGGGACTTTAACACCCCACTTACATCAATGGACAGATCATTCAGGCAGAAAATCAATAAGGAAATGATGGCTTTCAATAACACATTAAACCAGATGAATTTAACAGATGTATATATACATATAACATTCCACTCCAAAACAGCAAAAATGCACATTCTCTTCAAGCGCACATGGAATAGTCTCCAGGATATATCACATGTGAGGCCACAAAATAAGTCTCGATAAATTTAAGAAGATGGAAATCATATTCATCTTTTACGACCGCAGTAGTATGAAACTGAAAATCAATTACCAGTAAAAAAGTAGAGGGAAAAAAAGACCCCACTGACACGTGGAAACTAAACAACATGCTACTTACTAAACAGCAACTAGGTCAACAAGTCAAGGAGGAATAGTTAGAAAACCAATGAAAATAGAAACACAATGGTTCAAAATCTTTGAGAAGCAGCAAAAGCAGTTCTAAGAAGGAAGTATCTCATGACATAGGACAACTTCAAGAAACAACTGAAATTTCATGTAAGCAATCTAACCTTATACCTAAAATTGCATTGATGAAATAAAGATGACACAAATAACAGATATAACATGTTCATGGATTGGAAGAATATTACTAAAATGTCCATACTACTGAAAAGAGTCTAAAGATTTAATTCAATCCCTATCAAAATACCAATTGGGATGCCTGGGTGGCTCAGTCAGTTGGGCATCTGCCCTTGGCTTGGGTCATGATCCCAGCGACCTTGGATGGAGTCTTGCATTGTGCTCCTTGCTCAGTGGGGAGCCTGCTTTTCCCTCTGCCTGCCACCCCCACCCCCACTTGTGTGTGCACTCGCTCTCTCTGACAAATAAATTTAAAAAAACTTTTAAAAAATACCAATAGTATTTTACACAGTAGTAAGAGAAATAATCCTAAAATTTGTACAAGACCACAAGATCTTGAATAACCACAGTACTTCGGAGAAAGAAGAAGCCGGGAGGTATGACAATCCCAGATTTGAAACTATTCTAAGTATAGGGCACAAGCAAAATAAATTAAGGGAGTTAAGAGATACAGACTTCAAGTTATAAAGTAAGTCCTAGAGATATGAAATACAACATACGGAATATGGTCAGTAAGATTGTAATAACTCTATATAGTGACAGATGGCAATTATACTTAGCATAATAAAATTTCATAATGTATACAATAGTCAAATCACTATGTTTTACATCTGAAAGTATTATTCTATATAGACTATACTTTAATAAAGACTTTTAAAATATGAAAATTAAAAAGAAACTAAATTGAAATTCTTAGAAATAATTTATATATAATTGCAGTATAAACAATAAGTTTATAATAATAAAAAACACATATACACACATATGTCAATATTTATACTCACACAAACATGCACACATATATCAATATTTTTATATGTTTACTAGGGCTATTCCTAACTATTCATTAAAGCATGATAAAACAAAGAATATTTAGCTAGTCAGTTGCCTGGCTGGCACTGGCTGCCATCTTTACCTGAAAACAAAACAGAAACTATATTCTATAGCACAGAAATATTGGCTTCATGCCTCACATTTGTTTAGATCAGTATATGCATTGACTAACTACAAGTAAGCTATGTGATGATTGATGTTATCAATTAACCACTCTAAATGAGGACATTTTCTTCAAATAAGATACACTTACCCAAAGGAGGAAAATCCAGAGGAAGTTCATAATTTACATGAAGATTTTTCCGACACTCTTTTAGTTATTTTCTTTGATCACAAATGAGAAAACGAGAATTCCTGTGGTTTATCTGGTTTCATGCTCTTTTTACACAGTGTAGCAGTGGGGTTGTGCAAGGGCAGCACTTCCTAAAATGTGAAATCAAAGGGAAGTAAGAATGGCACTATTCTAGGGGTGCCTGGGTGGCTCAGTGGGTTAAGCCTCTGCCTTCAGCTCAGGTCATGATCTCAGGGTCCTGGGATCAAGCCCCGCATCAGGCTCTCTGCACAGCGGGGAGCCTGCTTCCTCCTCTCTCTCTCTGCCTGCCTCTCTTCTCTCTGCCTGCCTTTCTGCCTACTTGTAATCTCTGTCTGTCAAATAAATAATAAAATAAAAATCTTTAAAGAATGACACTATTCTAAGTATGGCACTATTGCTACATGGAAGGACTGTATAGTCACATTAAGTCATAATACACTACACACTGTGTCCACCTGTCCACCTGATTATTCCTCTTTTCTGATGCCAATATGGAAGCCCAGATGGCCAGCAGAAGAAGGATAATCTGAGACGGAAGACTGAATCCTCCGATGGAATCTCCTCAAAATAGAGTTGACTGGATGAATCAGTCACACTCAATATTAATCATTAATCAGCATAGGCAGCTCTACTCCAACCTCAATGACTACTAGCAACACTGAACAGTGTTTTAATCATAGGTTGCAGTGGCTTGTGTTACAGGATTTACTCCTCTGTCCACAGCTAACTGAGGCAAGAACTAGTCGTTGAGTTGAAGTATATGCCTTATTTTCTAATATTTTATTTATTTATTTGATTGAGAGAGAGATCAAAAGTAGGCAGAGAGAGAGGGAAGAAGCCTGCCGAGCAGAGAACCTGATGTGGGGCTCGATCCCAGGACCCTGAGATCATGACCTGAGCTGAAGGCAGAGGCTTTAACCCACTGAGCCACCCAGGTGCCTGGAGTATATGCCTTATTTATTACGTTAAGTTGTTGGGTTTACAAAAGTCACTTTATGAATAATGGTCAGATTCTCTTTCTGCCTAAAAATTGCCTTTATGAAAACACTGACTGAGGCAGAATCCCCATTAGGAATAAAAATGACTGTGATACTTAGAAAGGTTTCCTTCCTTGCTCACAACAACAACAACAAAAAGGGCAACTCATCTATGAAAAACTAGCTCTATACAAGTTTAAGTTCTTACTCAACCTCCGAAATAATACTGCAATCCCGGTAAATGGATTTGATTATTATTCCTCATTTTAAGGAGATTGTCCCTTCCTTTCCTCTGCAGTATGAATTTTTTAAAGATTTTATTTATTTATTTGATAGATCACAAGTAGGCAGAGAGGCAGGCAGAGAGAGAGGGAAGCAGGCTCCCTGCTGAGCAGAGAGCCCGATGTGGGGCTCAATCCCAGGACCCTGGGATCATGACCTGAGCCGAAGGCAGAAGCTTTAACCCACTGAGCCACCCAGGTGCCCCTACAATATTAATTTTTTTTTCCTCATCACTGTTAGCATTTATGCCTTGAGAGATTTTTCACATGGAGAATCACAGAGTAGAATCCACTTGTCTCAGCTCTCCTGGTGGTAGCTTCCCCAGACTGTCACACATAAATGATTTTTAGTATTTTGTAGGGAAACGTTGGCCTTAGCTACATCACCAGTGCTGTCTCCCATTGTACTTTTTGGTTCTTTCACGTTTTGACATTCAAACATGCCTCGTTTTATTGATCCAGCCAATGTATTTCAGGGAAATTGTGCAATTCTCAATATTTCAGTCTCTCTTACTATAGAGGAACACTAGGGGCAGCATGAGAAAACACTGTGCAAAAGTACTCAAAAGTCTGAGAAATAGTTGGTCTTAGATAAGGAAAGATACAAGGCTTATTGCTAGGAATGTGCCTCTAAGGGATAGCTGATTAAACCAGAATAAAATAGAGGAGGAAGAGTCAAAAAATATACATACACATTTTTTTGATCCAGCAAAATGGATTATTCTGATAGAAGGCAAAAAAAAAAAAAAAAAGAGTAAGTTTATATTAGTTTTACTTTAGCCCCCAAATAATTATTTCATGGCTGATAAGCATACAATTCTAACCAGCCTGATTGTACCATGCAGCTGGTCCCTCTGCCTGAAGCAATGAGCCATTTGTAGGAATCCTCACTTCTAAAATATGTATTTATGTCTTCCAAAAACCGTCTCTCCTCATTTCACTTTTGTCTAGTCTGTTCATGCTTTTGCTCAACAGATAGGATAGCCTATTTCATTTTCAGCTCTATGTGAATCACCTGTGACCAGAGACACCTGTCTGTACCATACAGACCAGACCCAAGGAAATGCTGTTTTTCCATGTCCATTTCACTCTGACTGGTCGCTGGAATGGGCTCCACTGTCTCATTTAAGATGTTCTTGATATAGGGGCACCTGGGTGGCTCAGTGGGTTAAGCTGCTGCCTTCGGCTCAGGTCATGATCCTAGGGTCCTGGGATCGAGCCCCGCATCGGGCTCTCTGCTCAGCAGGAAGCCTGCTTCCTCCTCTCTCTCTGCCTGCCTCTCTGCCTACTTGTGATCTCTGTCTGTCAAATAAATAAATAAAATCTTTAAAAAAAAAAAAAAGATGTTCTTGATATATTTTTTTCCCTTATGTTTGGTGTATTTTAAAGGGTAATTAAGATGATTCACAATCATCCCTCCCCCCCTTTTTTCCTATTCTCCTTCTCTGCCCTTCTTCTGTTTCCCCTTTAGCTGAATTTATTTCTATGGAACACCTCATTTTTCAGTCTGGCTTTCCTTCTTTTGATGTCACATACCTGGGGCCAAACAACTTTACCAGATACGTGGTAAACATTTTTCTGTAAATTCTGGCTTTTCTTTGACTTTGGGCCCTTGTCTTGTATTATTTATTAGATTTTATTTTTAAAGAGCAATAGTAGATTTTCAGAAAAAAACTATACAGAGTACACAGAATTCCCATATACTCCGTTCTCCACCCACTCCCTAACTTCCCCAAACATAGTTTTACCTGTTAACTAACAGCTTTCACTAGTGTGGTGGGTACATGCTTTATAATTATTGAACTTACACTGATACAAGAGTAACTAAAATCTATTAAGTTTCATCCTTTGTATTGTTCAGTTCTATGAGTTTTAACAAATCTAGAATATTTTTCCACCATTACAGAACCATAAAACAGTCTTTCTGCCTTAATAGTGCCGTATGTTCCAACTATTCATCCCTACACCCCTCTCTCTGAATCTCTAACAAACACTGATGGTTTAACATCTCTGTAGTTTTGACTTTTCCAGAATATCACATAGGTGGAGTCCTCCAGTAGGCATCTTTTTCAAACCAGCTTCTTTCAGTTATCAAGATGGATTTAAGGTTCCTCCATATATTTTGTCACTTGATAGGTTATTTCTTAAATCTGTATCATCTTATATCATTTCTCTGCTCCTTCTCCCCACCCCATTTCATTTAGCCATTCTCACCTCTTAGATCCCCTAATATATGATTTCTTAGACTACTCCTAATATTTATTAATAATATAAATAAATAAATAAATAAATAATATTTATCGTTTCGGGTTTTTTCCTCTGGATTCTAAGAGAATGGTATGACCTCCAGCTTAAGTTTTTTTTCCCCATTCATAAATAATTTCCTCCACTGCAGTTTTTCATCAGCAATAATGCTTCTCATTTCCAGCAATTATTTCAGGATTCCCATGATTCCCATATATTAGAATACCTCTGTCCTACAAGTAACTGTTACCTCCTGTTCTGACTACTCAATTGCCTTCCTGGCCTCACCATCCCATCTTCGCCCACCCTCCGTCAATCTACTCTCTAGAGTTGCTGAAGAATACTCTAAAAGCACATTTTATCACGTCATTTTCTTGCTTATAATTCTTTAGTGGACTAATTCTCCATTAGTCTTAGGATAAAATTCAAACTCCTCAGTATGGCTTCCTGGACCAGAGATGAGCTGGCCCTTGCTTCCCTTTCAAGCTTAATCTTGTAGCCTTCCATCTTTACTTTCTCCCGGACCCTTGTTTTCTTGTTGTCATTTTTTTTTTAATTTTTACTGACTCCCACTTGATTTTTCCTCTACACATTTCATATTTTCCCCAAGTCTTGGCTAATTCCAACTCTTGTTTTCTTTCTTGGTTTAGATATCACTTACTCAGAGAAGCCTTCCTTGATTGCACAGATTGGATTAGCACTCCCCTGCTTTCCGTGTTGTTTATGGTACAGTTCATCTCCATAGCACTGTGCACACTTCTAATTAATTTTAATTAAGTGGTATTAGGTGAATAGCTATCATCTAAATATAATTTTGTTAAGGGCAGGAAAGGTGTCTTTTTCACTCACAATGGGGTCCTCAGAGCCTAGCTCTGTGCCTGCAACAGGGCAGCCAATCGAGGAACACTTGCTGAAGGAATGCTTTTCCGCACCTCTTTCCTACATAGGGCTACCGTGGTTTCCTAGATGTGATATCTCAAAATCTTATTAAAAATACAAATTAAACATTTGAAAATGTCATTTTCTCCTTTGCACTATTCTATTTCAGAAAATATATTTGCTCTGGTTTCTTTGGAACATATTGTATTATTCTTTTCAAGATACGGTATTTCTTTTTCTATTTACTGTGCAAGTATTAATCGCATTGATAAAGATGAATATGTTGAAATAGAAATAAACTTCCTTTGGGATTGGTGAGGATATCTATCTTAAATTACAGGAAATCTATTATTTCCTCAGGCTTTCATCTGGATTGAAAGCATTTACTATGCAAATCCAGGGATATGTCAGCCTGGGAAGGGTGAGCAAAGGAGAGCAGGAATTAAAATTTGTGGCTCTGCAATGAAAACTTTCTGTTTTGTGTTTCCCAAGACCATCAACAGTCTTGTAAAGGGCCTGCCGGGGCTTCTCTGGTCAGAAGCCAGTCCCTATGGGGTCCCTTTTGCAGAGCATGAGACTTTCTGCTCAGTATGGTTTTAGGAAACAGACCCCTTTCCACAGTCATCACTTGGTTTGAAATGGGTCTCCTGATTTTCCCACAGCTGGCCTCACCTCTGAGTCCTACCTGTCAAAGATGTGGACAGGACTGGACCATTGTTGGCTTCCATTACTCTTCAGCAGCCTATTCGTGGGCAAACAAGAGGCATCCCCCCCCCACCCTTCATTTCGTCTCATGTTCTCTAGGATCAGTTGAAATTTCTCATCGTCTCCAACGTGGATCCAACTTCCCTTTTATTTTTCATGTTTCTTCCTGATTTAGATCTTTTCATGGAAGTTTGAGAGAGGAAAACTTGCTCCCAAAGCAGTGCTCACTTAGTCGTCTTCTAGCTCTCACACTGGAAATAGGACTTACTTATGGGCTTGCAGGAAAATACAACATGCCCAAGCCGCAGTGTTCTTGTAACTGGCAGAAGGCTCGAAAGGGTGGTGAGGTAGCGCAGGTGCCGAGAGAGAGCCACAGGAGGCCCTCATATTGCAGGCATTTTTGATGAAGGGCTAAGGGGATGGTCATGGAGAACGGCAGTTCATCATCGTCTTAGCTCTGGAGTAGATCCTCTGGTTTAGGTGGTCAGTGGTGTCCTCCACATTTCATTTCTGTTAAATCCCCAGACATGTGCAATGGTGGTTTTCTGTCTGGAGTGTCTTCACTGCACCGAGAACTTAGCTGGAGAACTGGCACTTTTCACCTTCTGTCCATATGAGTTTATTGAATTGCTATCCGTCTGTAGCCTGTTGGAAGTAGAGCCATTGTTTGGATTTACCCAGTGATAGGGACAAGCACACACCTTGAACACCAGAAAACATTTGTATAGCAGCAAATTCCTTCTAAGGTTCAACCTATCTTGTAGGTTATGTCCTCATGTTGTAATAGAAGTACCATTTGGTGAATGGACTTAAGTTTCATGGATTCCTTCATAACAACACCATATGTGATTATTTACTTAATACTACAAATGGGAATAATTTGGAAGAGAAGACCTTGCTCCTTTCTACAGTTTAAAGGTGTAGCTTCAGAAATAGAAGTCTGTATTAGACACCTATATTTCTCAGCCAAACAAAATATGTTTAATGCTTTTGTCTTTAAAGACATTAAATCTAATACTTTAATTTGATTTAATTTAAGCAGCTTTACAGTTTTATTTAAGCCAAACCAATTTGCTTTTGGATTAATCAGCCCTTCTAATGAAATTCATAATTGTCTATGAGAAAAATGGAATGCTGCCTATTTCAGAAAAGCTAAAGGAAATATTAATTTTCTTTTGAGCAAATTACATACTTTTCCAAAATCAGTCTACAAGTCAGTCTAGACTGAAACAATTCCATATTTAATTTTTAAAAAAATATTTTTTGTGATGGTAAAGAATAAGTAGATTTTGGTTAACTATAACCTTACCTTTGAGAACAAATTTTGTGAAATGTTCTAGAAAAAGTACTGTGACATTAATAGTTGCATTTGTTCAACCTTTTAAAAGAAAAAAAGCAGCAACTATTAGTAACAGTTCAGGCAAGTATTTTAGTGTCTCATCTGATTATTTAACACTTGACAATGAACTTACACAATTTTAAAATAATGGATATCCTATTTTTGTATTATCAAATGAAGCCTATTAGTTGAAACTCAAAGGAAGAGGGGAAAATTGATTGTCTTTTTCTCTTTTCATTTTGCTTTTCTTTTATGTCACAGATGATTGTACAGTCTAGAACCACAGGATGAGGATTTCTTTTCTGGCCAATGGGATTGTGAAGCTTTTTTTTTTTTTTTTAATCTAGGAATATATGGATTCAGAGAACCCTTGCTAAGAGAACATAGTTTGGCAGAACAAGCTGTTGCATTCCCCATCTAGCAGTTAGCTAGTTGTTACTAGGTGTTGGTATCCTTACAAGAGTAAGAAGTGAGACCAGACCCTTCCCCCTTCCTCTGTTTGCCCTAGAGAGAAGGAGGTACTTATCATTTATCAGTTAATATAATACTTACAACAACATCTGAGCTGGATACTATTATTACCTTTTATGAGAAATAAGGAAGCTAGAGGATGGAGAGGTTAAGTGGCTCATCCATATTCACATACCTGTTAAGTGGCAGAACAGAAATTTTAATCTTAACAGTAAGGCTTTAAGAATATAACAGAGCATGAAGTGTTCCAAAGTGTTTATATAGTAGAGGGCTTTTTTTTTTTTTTTTAACATATATTACTTCAAAACATTTTTTTAGAGAGTAGTGGAAGATCACCCTTCAGTGACCCAAATGAGAAAGAAAATAGTTCAGTTGCTTTTAACCTGGTCAGTCATCCTGCATGTGCAATCAGGTCTTGTCCAAGATAAGTAACCACTGAAACTTCTGGAATCTCTGTCTGATCTTTCAAAACAAATCAGCCCAAAGAGAAAACCTAACTGTATGTTACAGATTGAGTTTTTGTATCTATCCCTTCCAAGTTCTTATGTTAAAATCCAACATGTGTTGGAGAGGACGTAGAGAAAGGGGAACCCAACCAACACTGTTGGTGGGAATGCAAGTTGGTGCAGCCTCTTTGGAGAACAGTGTGGAGATTCCTCAAGAAATTAAAAATAGAGCTTCCCTATGACCCTACAATTGCACTCCTGGGTATTTACCCCAAAGATACAGATGTCGTGAAAAGAAGGGCCATCTGTACCCCAATGTTTATAGCAGCAATGGTCACGGTTGCCAACTGTGGAAAGAACCAAGATGCCCTTCAATGGACGAATGGATAAGGAAGATGTGGTCCATATACACTATAGAGTAGTATGCCTCCATCAGAAAAGATGAATACCCAACTTTTGTAGCAACATGGACGGGACTGGAAGAGATTATGCTGAGTGAAATAAGTCAAGCAGAGAGAGTCAACTATCATATGGTTTCACTTATTTGTGGAGTATAACAAATATCATGGAGGACAAGGGGTCTTAGAGAGGAGAAGGGAGTTGGGGTAAATTGGAAGGGGAGGTGAATCATGAGAGACTATGGACTCTGAGAAACAACTGAGGGGTTTGAAGTGGCAGGGGGGTAGGAGGTCGGGGTACCAGGTGGTGGGTATTATAGAGGGCACAGATTGCATGGAGCACTGGGTGTGGTGAAAAAAATAATGAATACTGTTTTTCTGAAAATAAATTAATTTAATTAAAAAAATCCTAATACCCAGTGTCATGCTGTTTAAAAGAGAGGCCTTTGCGAGGTGACTAGGTTAGATGAGGTAAGGAAGAGGTCCTTGGTCTTCCCCAAGGACGGGATTGGTATCCTTACAAGAGTAAGAAGTGAGACCAGACCCTTCCCCATTCCTCTGTTTCCCCTAGAGAGAAGGAGGTCATCTGCAAGCCAGAAAAAGGGCCCATACTAGCTTGACACCTGATCTCAGACTTCTAACCCCCAGACCTATGAGAAATAAATGTGTACTGTGTAAGCCACCCAGTCTGTGATATTTTGTTGTTGTAGCCAAGCTGTCTAGAACACCACCAGATGGTTGAGAAATCCACATGAGCAGTACCTAGATTCTTACTTAATATTTTCCATACTATAAAAGACATAATAAGAAATAAAATAGTACTGATTGATATCTGTCCTCTAGAATTCTTCCACTCCTTGATCTATAAGACGGAACTTTTTCTCTGCTGAGGAGCTTTCAAGATAATTTTCCTGATCTTTGGGTCACACAAAAGCTCACCTGATATACTGAAATATCATCAAAGTAGAAATTTAATTCTTACCTTAATTTCTTTTACTTTGCAAATGAGGCAAAGAAATATGCAAACCTACCTAGTAAACAACCAGCCTCAGGCATCTGTGTCTATGCCTTGGTATTTTTTTCTCTAGCCTGAGAATCCTTGTCTCACAGCTCTTTTCTGGTTATGGCAGAAAGAGTTTCTAAATGACATTGAACCCAGGTCACATACACAGTTGGCCCAAACTTTACTCTTAATCAATTGTCTTAGCCATTTTATGGTTTTTATCTAATTGTTTATCCGTGGGCTGAGCTAATACCTTGCAGCCAAGCAAATTTTTATGGCTCTGTATATAATTTCTGAACAAATAGGGTGTATAATGGAAATGAAAGTGCTGACATTGTACTTTCTATAATGGCATGAGTAGACTCAGGATTACAAAGTACACTTTTATTGCATCCTTCCACCAGGTCGTTTATATGAAGCATGGATTGAAATATAATTTAGAACTGTGATGCTGGTACTTGAACCCAGTAGCTAGAATATGAACACCATCAAACAAATAAACAGACAAATGTAAATGATCCAGAAACAGAAAACAACTGACTCACCAAGGCCTCTAATAATTTAAACATGGCCAGCAGAGTCTTTTAGAGTAAGCGTCTAAATCAGTCTTCTTGAATAAAGAAAAATATGTCCCGTTCATTCAGATACAAATCGTCTTTGACTTAAAATAGTAAGATAGTTGGAACTAAGGTTCTTTTTGCCTAAATTAAAGAAAAAACTCCTCTTTTTTCCCCTTTTAGATAAAAACGTGTGTGTGTGTGTGTGTGTGTGTGTGTGTGTGTAGGGGAAATATTTCTCAGGAATCTAAATTTAGGGAAAAACATTGATATTATCCATCCTATCATTGAACCTGAATATTTTTTTTCTGACAAACTAGAAAGTAAAATAAGCAAGAGAAAAGGGAAAAGAAGGCCATTTCTCGCTTTGACAGTGTTTACGAAATACCACAAAGGCAGAGAGAGCCGACTCTGGCTTTGGTTGGTTGATTACAAAGGTTAATTCTGAAATCTCACATGTCAGACTCTTTTTATACCTTCTGTTGCTTCTTTAGGCTTTCACCCCAGCGGTGCCATCACGTCCTTGCAAAAAGAAGCATATTCTGGAATGTTCACTGGGTATTACTGATTAGAGCCAAAATACAGGCTGTGATTAAGACACTCTGGTGTATTTATCAGATGGAGTCCTTTTCTGCAGTTGGAATTCTTTTTTGAGCTCTTTTCATATCTTCAGTTCTTCTTCTCTGTCCTATAAGCTCTCTAGCCACTTTCAGTGCTGTTCTAGGTTATTTGAAATCTCCCATTCTACAGGTCTGTGTACTTCCCCATCATACCCTTCATGCTCTTCCTTCTTTCTTGTCTACACAATAAGAGGAATGCTGGTATCTCAGATAAATGAAATCCTTATTAACACAATTCACACTAAGGTGCATCACATGAGGAGCAAAATCATACGATGATTTCTATGCATTATATATCACTTGCTTACCCAAGTGAGTCTTTCATAGTCCCAGTCTACCCCGGCTCCCTCACCAACAAGCTCAGGAATCTTGAGCAAGTTATTACATCTTAACAAACTTTTGGACCTTCTACAAAAAATGCTGGTAGAACCTCCTGATATGAGAGGATACATTTAAAGAACTTAGAATACTTTGTACATGGCAGATACTTGATAAGTATGTTATCTATTGATTAAATGATTTGAATTTCACAGGTTCATAAATGCTAAAGTGGGAAAGGAAGTAGATAATGGAGTACATCCTTCTTATTTACAGATGAGAAAACTGAGGTTCAAGGAAGTCAGGTGTCTCACTAATGGTTGTTAAGTAATTGAGAGTGGAGTTAGAATCTAGAGCTTAGGAATCATTTAATTAATACAATTCAAATTATTCCATATACCTTAAAGCCCTGCATCATTGTGAATTTGTGCTGGCTTCTTCCTGTGCCCGTCCACCCACACACTAGTTTAGGACAAATCTCCCTTTTCCTCTCTCATTATATTTTTTGTGTGTGTGGGAGAGAAAATTGTCTTATTATCTCATAATTATGGCCTATGAAAGTAACTGGCCTATTGCTCACTGAATACCTTCCTCTCCTTTCTGTGCGGTTCCTACTGATAAGTACTTCCTTAGCCTCTACTTTAGATCTGCCAGGTTTGATTGTCTTTGTGTAAGGCTAATTTCCCCTCAGACAACTGGTTCCTAATTCTGCCTCCTCTAATATCTTCGAACACTAGATTCAGTTGAAATGGCCTTCCTTCTCCAGAATGTTAAGAATTCTAAACATTTCATAGTCTAGGACGTAATATGTATATATGCATTTTGAGGCAATGTTAAGATTTACTTCCACAGCAGCTCAAAATGACTGAACAGTGTGTTGCAGATGCCATTCTCCCTCACGGGAAGGTACTGTGAGGATCCCACATTTACATGCCTTGCTGAAAAAGGCGTGGGGTAGAATGAGGGGGTGGGGAGGGGGGAAGATATACATTCTCCAAAAAAGAAAACACTTAAGCTAAAAAAGATCTAACGTTCCTTAGTTTCTGGATTTCTGGGTTCTCTCATCATTGCTTTACCTATCTGCTTCTCAAGAGTTCTGGTAAGGGGCTTCTGGGTGGCTCAGTGCATTAAGCATCTGCCTTTGGCTCAGGTCATGATCTCAGGGTCTTGGGATCGAGTCCCACATCAGGCTCCCTGCACAACAGGGAGCCTGCTTCTCCCTCTCCCTCTGCCTGCTGCTCCCTCTGCTTGTGCTCTCTCTCTCTGTCAAATAAATAAAATCTTAAAAAAAAAAAAAGGAAGGTTATTTTGATTCTTCCTGGGTGTATCTTGATATCTTTGTTAAAGGACTCAACTTTCCAGAGATAAAGGGAGATTAAAACTGAACTTTTGGACTTCATCAGGATCAAAAGCTTCTGCACAGCAAAGGAAACACTCAACAAAACAAAGAGGCAACCCACGGAATGGGAGAAGATACTCAACAAATGACAATACAGACAAAGGGCTGATATCCAAGATCTATAAAGAACTCCTCAAACTCAACAAACACAAAACAGATCATCACATCAAAAAATGGGCAGAAGACATGAACAGACACTTGTCCAGAAGACATGCAAATGGCTAACAGACCGAAGAAAAAATGTTCATCACCATTAACCATCAGGGAGATTAAAATCAAAACCACATTGAGATACCACCTTACACCAGTTAGAACGGCCAAAGTTAACAAGACAGTAAACAACATGTGTTAGAGAGGATGTGGAGAAAGGAAAACCCTCCTACACTGTTGGTGGGGATGCAAGTTGGTGTAGCCTCTTTGGAGAACAGTGTGGCGATTCCTTAAGAAATTAAAAATAGAGCTACCCTATGACCCTGCAATTGTGCTGGTGGGTATTTATGCCAAAGATACAGATGTAGGAAAAAGAAGGGCCATCTGTACCCCAATGTTCATAGCAGCAATGGCCACAATCACCAAACTGTGGAAAGAACAAAGATGCCCTTCAACAGATGAATGGATAAAGAAGGTGTGGTCCATATATATAATGGAGTATTATGCCTCCCATCAGAAAGGATGACTACCCAACTTTTGTATCAACATGGACGGGGCTGGAGGAGATTATGCTGAGTGAAATAAGTCAAGCAGAGAGAGTCAATTATCACATGGTTTCACTTACTTGTGGAGCATAAGGAATAACACATTGGGAGAAGGAGAGGCGAAGTGAGTTGGGGAAAATCGGAGGGGTAAACAAACTATGAAAGAACGTGGACTCTGAGAAACAAACTGAAGGTTTTGGAGGGGAAGAGGGTGTGGGGTTGGGTGAGCGTGTTGGTGGGTATTAAGGAGGGCATGTATCGCATGGAGCACTGGGTGCAGAGCATAAACAATGAATTCTAGAACACTAAAAAGAAATAAAATAAAATGAAAAAAAATTCTGCTAAATATCCATACTGTTAGAAAAAATCCCATAGGATAATATGTAATCACTTAAGTTTTTATAAATTATAAAATATTTCAAAATCTACAAAATTACCTATTTCTGCTTTTAGTAGTAAAGCAATGAAGCTTAAGAGTGAGAGCTGAAGCTTTATCTAATTGCCTCCACTCTCCTTTGGCCAAAAGCAACCATTAACCTGAAGTTGGCCCTTAACATTCTAATTCATGATTTTATAATGGAAATGCATGTGGGTATACACATTAACCATAAGTAACATTGCTGTGTGTTTTAGACAAATTATAATATCATATTATAGATATCTTTAGTATGGCTTTTTTTCATTTTTGGTTTGGATTCTATATTAAAACATATATTTCTAATCCATGAATTCCAACTGCTAAAAAGGGCTCCATTGGATAAATACACCAGAGTTTCTTTATCACAGCCCATAATTTTACGTTAATCCGCACTGCTAAATGAACATTCCTCAACATGCCTCTTTTTGTACCGATGGAACATCATCCCCAGGGTGGATGCCTGAAGAAGAAATTGCTGCCTTAACAGGTATGAATATCTTCAACCTCATTACATATTGACAGATTATTTTCCACAATGGTTTAAACTTCCAGGAGCAGTGGGACACACTTCCCATTTTATCCTCCTCTGTGACAAGTTTTTCATTTTAATTTTCTTTAAAATTCTTAAATAAAAATTGGCATTAGTTTTTTCTCTTAGGTATGAAAGGTGTTTTTTGAGCCTGGAAGAAATGACACCCCAAAACAACATCCACTCTGAGCTCCTGGTTTCCAAATATAGTTCTTTACAAAATTGAACCAGGGCTCTTAGGAAACCCCAGAGTGCTTCAGGGAAAGCCTGAGATGAGCCTGAGTCTCCTTACTCCAAAGAGTACCCAAAAAAAGACAGGAAACAAACAGGAACCAGTTTGATGGGGCTTCCACTGGCCAAATCTAGAACAATTTAAGCATCAAAAATGAAAAATGACTGTAATGATTGTAATATTGAGGAAAGAAATGGTGCTTATACCAATAAACAAGTAATGAATATATGTTAAAGTTGAAAGGGATGGGTCAAATGACAAAAATCATACAATTTAGTAAGGAGTTTAATGTCCTTCATTCAAAGGGAGACGATCAATGGACTGGAAGAGCACAGAGCCCCGTAAGCACTCCTGCTGGGGGATCTGGGGCAAGCGTAAGTTTCAAAAAGAATTATGACACGTGACTGGGAAACAGAGCATGTTTGGCTAGTAGGTCAGGGGTTTCCTTAGAAGGCTAGCAGGTCCTGTTTTCTACAGTAAGGTAAGCCAGCTACAAGGTGAGTGGGAGGATTTTGATTGGTTCCTGTTATAATTCCTTGTCAAGGTGTTTCCTAGAAATCCATGCTGACTTACTTATGGTTAGACCTGTGACATGGCCAGGCCACTGAGAGTCCTGAGGTATTAACTTTCTCAAATGAGAGAAAAACCACTAATTTGAAAAAAAAAAATTTTTTTTTTTGATAGGGATAAATATCACACTGCTGGATGCTAAAGCCACAAGTTCAAGTTTGTTGACCAATAAAATATTTAGGTAGTTTTAAATTTGCTGGCCAACAGGTTACTGACCAATTACAAAGCTATTTCTTTTAAAGCAAAGAAATCTGGCAGAAACTACCTGAACTAATTAATCAAGTTGATAGAACAAAGAAGAGAACAAACTGACATCCAGTGCTTCTGGATATTTGCTTTGAGAAAGATGCTATATCACATAAGTACTATTTCTGACAGAAATGCATAAGCTGAATTGAATAATGGAAAAACAATGAGAAAAACCCAAACTGAGGGATATGCTACAAACCACTGAGCCTGTGCTCTTTTAAATACTAAGGACAGGCCATGAAAGACAAGACCAAAAAAAAAAAAGGGGGGGGGGTGGGGAGAGCCTTTCCCATATTAAAGGTGAGAAATAGCATTGTATGATCAGTGAGATATGAATGTGCACTGTATTACATAATAATGATATATCAATGTTAATTTTTTTTTTTTTAATTTGCTCAGTGGCTAAGTGAGAGAAATATTTAAGGGCCAAGGGTCATGATGATCTCTGAGACTTTCTGTCAGATGTTTCAGTCCCTCTCCCCCAAGGAATAAGAATGTGACTACTGGGGCACCTGGGTGGTTCAGATGGCTCAGTTCATGACCTCCAGGTCTCGGATTAAGCCGCATGTCAGGCTCCTGTGGATGGCTCAGCGGGGAGCCTGCTTGTCCTTATGCCTTTCCCCCTGCCTGTGTGCTCTGTCTCTCTCTCAAATGAATACATTTCTTTAAAAAATCTTAAAAAAAAGAACATGACTATTTTATCAGGATCAGTGTACATGTCTTAATCATTCTTGGCAGTATTTGTTCCATAATAATGTTGGAATATTCCCATGGAAAACCTATTGAGAATTTAATTGGAACAGGAATAATATAGGAAGTATAGATATTACTATCCTTATCATACAGTTAAAGAAGGTGTAGAAATTAGGGGGTGTAGAAATTTAGAAGACTTTGCTTTACGGATCTGAGGCATTTATATCTGGAGAAGAAACTAGAATTAGAATCACAGTCTTCTTACCAAGGCAATCTCTTCCTTTTCTTTTTTTTCTTCAAAATCTGTGGAAACATGCTTGCCTAAGTAGAAGCTGAAGCCATTGCGGGTAGTTTCATTCTGTTTTCAAGGCCTAACGTGAGTACACTGTCATCACTGAGGCCACAAGCGACCGAAAATGTCAGCAAGCCATACCCTTTGATAGATGATCTCTGAGGAGCATTAATTCTGCAAACATGTAAATGCAAAGAACGTTCAGAACCTGCTGGAATGCCCGGCTGTTACTTGGATCACCTTGCAAGCTTTCTGTACTTTTTTTCTTCTCCCCCTTGGAAATAGTAATGTCTTCGAAACCAGAGGGATTTGCAAGATTCTTACATCTGTGGTTTCCCAAGGTCTTAATTTGATTTTGTAGTCCTCTTGATAGAGATCATCAGGTGGTGACTGTGTTACATGCCGACTTCAGAGTTTCACTCTCTCCTGCCACTTGATGAAAGCTCTCTTGGGAGTGCAAATGCAAATACTCTCACTTCAGCAGGCAGAGTTTCATCTGCAGCCCTGGTGTGTGCATTCTCCATCATAAAGCAAGATCCACTAAATCTGTCTTTGGCTATGACTCTGGGGAAGCCATCACTTGTCATCCTGCCCAGTAGAGCACGTTGTAACACCTGCTTTATATTGTACCTTTCTATGGAATATCCTTTCTGGTGGAACATCAAACAACCCCATATTCTCATTTATCCAACTGACAGGGTGGGGAGAGGGGGTATATACTGAATTGGGCCAAACTTCAGCTGCGTCACTAAGGGTACCATGTCCACTTTTCTCTTACACAAAATACACGAGCACACAAAGATCTAAAAACCTCACTAACACAACTGTCTACTTCAAAATCTTGAATGGCACTTCTCATCCATTGATTAAGTGGAAGTTAAAATACGTCTTAAGGTTAAGGTAAACCTTCACGCAAAACAGGATTTTGCAAGTTTTCCAAAGATTTCAATAAGTTTTGTTTTGAATTTCTACAACCCTTCTAATTTATTTCTTACTATTTTCCATTTTCAGAAATATATCTGGCATTTTCTAAAAACAACAACAACAACAAAAAACTACCATATATGAAATACCTACTCTCTCTCATATGTTGTCTCATTTAATATTTATGGTGAGCACATGGAAAGGGCATGACAAAAAACTTGAAGTTAGAGAAGTTCAATATGCCCAAGGCCATTACAAAGCTAGAGAACCCTTTGTAATTGGTAGCAGATTATGTTAGTTACATATCTAAAATCAGTTCCCCCTTCCCACAGTTCCTTTCCTGTGATAGGTCAGTGTTTTACTCTGGGGCCATTTATCCCCAGTGTGACCCGCCCAGCGGTGAGGGAAGGCAAAACTATGTCTCTGTTAGGGTTTGACTCTAAACCTATCACAGGTTCTGAACTCACCTTGCCCATGTTTGGTTTAGCATTAGACATTAAGGCAAGGTTCTGGCCATTGTTGTAATAGGGAAGATATGCTAGAAGGGGATTCTGGGAAGTTTTTTGTTTGCTTGTTTTGTTGTGTTTTTAACTCTTAAAAGAGACCCAAAGAAGAGAGGTGCGCTTTTCTTCTGCAGTGTACTATCTTTGCATGTTGATAGCTGCTGTGTCAGCCATTTTGCATCCTTGAGGGGAGCCAGCATGAGAGTGAGACCAATTCTCTGAGGATGCCCAAGCAGTGTGAGAGACAGTTTCTAGATCCTTGTGGACAATGTCAAGTTCCTAAACTGACCAACATTGGAGTCACTTCAGCTCAGGCCTTTTTACTCTGAGGAGAAATTCATTTACCATGTGAGCTCCATCTAAAGTCATTCTAGCTGACACACAATCCAGGATGTCTGAGTCAAAAATCAGCAATAGCTTTTCACAGAAACACCACAGGTAGCCTCCACGGGTATCCATTTTTCACTTAATCTATATAGCTGTCAATTAGGATTAACATCCTTCTTTTTAAACGGAACTCACCAATCCAAATGCCTACTGGAGCCAGGCAGTTAACTTGAATGAGTCAGGTAGGATTTTGGAAGCCAGGAGAACAGAGACCTCTCTTAAAGAAGAAGAGCAAGCTAACCGCCAGCAAATTGCTGCCCCAAATTTGCAGGCTTTCCAGTTTTTTAAGAGAAGCTTCCAAACCCAGAATTCTGGGGGGACCATTTTATAATTTAATGATTTTGGCCACCTATCCATTTTTAAAATATCCAAGTCACGCAAAGCATGTATATAAGTTGTATTGGGTGTCTTAGTTGTAATTTTGCAACTTCTACCATAGAAGACTACAATTTTATTATATCTATAATGTCACTGCAGCCCATATAAAATAGACTGTGTGGTTTTTCCACTAGCCTTCAAAAAACATAAACCCACCAGTGCCAGGGAGATGGTTCTTTATCTCCAGTCTAACCCAAGCGGAAACAGCTCAAACTGGACCCAGGGCAAGCCACTGATTTATACCTTTGAGGGAATTCTGTTTTGACAAATCATTGCCTCTGCAGAAATTTCAAGTTTTAGTTCTCAAGAAAAAATAGCGTGTGTGTTTTTTTTATGGAAAGTTTGCTTTTATGACTCCAAAGTGTTCCAAAAAAACTTTTTAAAAAAGCTTTAAGGCTGTAGGAAGCTCATGGTAAGATGTTCAGATTCATCTAACACTTGATTGAAATGTCACAGCCTTACGTAAGCCTTTAAGGTATAGCCAGAGATTACTAAAGAGCGAGCTCAAGAAATGGCTTCAGGATTCTGTGATCCCAGTTTGACACATCTTAGCCCAGAAGAATGTTAGTGGGGAAAAAAATGGTTTTTTAAAATTTTTCTTTAATTTTTAGCTGTATGTTTCCTAGTTATTATTGTAATACATGACCATTTTAGAACATCTAAAAAGTAGCAGAAAATTATAAAATATCAGAGTGTACTGATTAATAAAATTGCCACCAATCAGAAGCAACCACTACTAATATTTTGGCATAGTTTCTCCCAATGTTCTTATTTTTCCAAAATTTTTATCTTACCCATTGGGGATCAGAGTATATCATTTTTATATCCTGTGTTCTCATCTCTGAGTCTTAAAAAATAAACAAAAACCACAAAACAACAATAAAACCAAACCAAACAAAATACATTACTAGAATCTAGATTTTAAGTCTGATTTCTGAAGTCAGCCTAATTTGCAATTATTCTTACATTTTTCTCTTTCCCTACCTAGAAGCCTTTAGGATTTTTAAAATTTATTTTTGAAATTCCAAAGTTATGCCAGCATGTTCCTTACAGTAATTTTGCCTCGAACACATGTCATTTGTAGAAATAGTTCCCTTTGTCAACTCATGGACATTTCTTATAAATATTCTGCTCCTGTCTCAATCATTGCAGGCTCTTCTGGGAAACTTAACTCTTAAGTCTCGTAGCTTTTCTTCAGAGCTTGTTTAAAAAAATATATATAATCTTGGGATTTTTATTTGCCCTCTGAGACATTTTCCAATTTTTATTGAAAATATTAATAATTCAAATTCCTGGTTCTCTCTCATAATATCATTTTTATAGGCCCAGTTTTATGTATTTTTGTTTTTTTGTTTTTTTTTAAAGATTTTATTTTTTTATTTGACAGAGAGAGATTACAAGTAGGCAGAGAGGCAGGCAGAGAGAGAGAGGAGGAAGCAGGCTCCCTGTGGAGCAGAGAGCCTGATGCGGGACTCGATCCCAGGACCCTGAGATCATGACCTGAGCCGAAGGCAGTGGCTTAACCCACTGAGCCACCCAGGCGCCCCTATGTTTTTTATACTTAATATAGCATCATGAAGAAACACCACTTGCAAGAGTGTTTTTTCAAAGGCAGAGTGAAGACAAGTCCTCGGACCTCTTGTACGGTCCCCATTACCAGCGAGAACAACCTTTGGGTACATTCTGCCATCATGCACCTTGTCTGCTTACCCACTTAGTACTTATTTTCATAGCAAGCAAGGGTATCAGGTACAATCTGACTCTGTTCACTTGTGGTCATCTCTTGCCATGTTGCAGGCTAAGAGTGGTTGAATGTGAGTTAAAGTTGGAAGTCAAGGGCTTACATTTATAGTTTATCATACCAAGGTGATGACATGTATGCACCCTTATGCCCACATGAATAATTGCAATGTAATGAAGAAAAGGAAACATTATCACACAAAAGGTTATATACAGGTAGGACCAAGAAAAGGATAAATGAGATAACAGATTAGAGAATCTGACCAGTTGTGGGAAGATAGAGGCCAGACAGCAGAGCAGTAGTTCAGAAGAAAAGGCTCAGGTCGAAATACTTCTAGAATGGCAGAATGAGGAGGAAAAGTCTTCCAGTTAGAGCCCCAGAGAGTTCCTGGGAATGCTGAAGGCCAGGATGAGGCTTAGGATGGAACAAAAATGGTGAAATGAAAGAAGTCTGTGTCTCAGTCCCATACAACCAGACACTACCCACCCCAGTGCCTGCAGGAGACCAGAGGTTATCTGACTGCAGAAAACCCAGCATCACACAGAGGAGGGTGTTTTGCAGAGCAGGGCTGATGCTGGGTGATAACAATGACAAGTCTGCATATAAACTCTGAGGTCCCCACGCTTCCTCCCCATTCATTCTCAGAAAGCAAACAATTCACTTGGTTTAATACATTTCTTTAAAGCTCTGACCAAGGTAACCTTAATGTTTCCCTCACTCCCCTGAAGTTCAGACAGGTTTCTTCCCGACTAAAAGCCCATGACCTTCCTTTCCTTAGAGCACTTACTTTGGAAAACTTGGCAATGCTAAGTTCTTTCTTTGCCCTTTGACATATACATCTTCAACCACCCAGGAATGTCTTTTTCCAGAACACAGAAGTTATGTCTTTGAAATGCAATCATCAAGAAAGACACTGCCTCCATCTTCCAGTCTCTGTGGAAGGATGGGAGTCTAACTTCTATGGGTGGTCAACGGGCTAACACAGGTGACCTAATCCCACTGACCAGCCTCCTCCCAGCAAACTCTAGTACTTTCCTGGTAGGTTACCTCAGTGCTCTCCCATCTTTCATAGTAGAGGAACTGAGTTCAATCTTTTTCTTCTATTTTAGTAGTATGGATTGACTGTGTTCATCGCATGTTGTGTTCTTTTGGACGACTCAAAGATCTCAGAGAAGAGACCCACAAATACTGAACTACAGGTGGCCAGAAGAGCTTCATTTTCATACTGAAGGGAGGCCCATTAGTGCCATAGCCTGCTTCCAAACCAGAGCTTTTCATGCCTCTCTTAAATAAGAACTAGCAGCCAAGACTCACTAGACATTTGTGAAAAGTTTCAGCTTGGAAACAGAGGGGGAAAAAAAAAAAAAACCCTACAGAGCACTTAACTAAGTGTGGAAAGAGAAGGGGATGGGGGAGAGAGATGAATAAATAGGACAGAGACAAAGAATATTTTACAAAAGCGTATGTAAGTCAGAGAGGTAATATAATTAGAGAGTTACAATTTTATTGTGTTAGCAGAGGTTAGGATATGGATATATTCCACAATTCATTAATAAATGTGGGAAACTATCAAGAGTTTGAAACAAAGGAATAAAAACAGAATAATAACGTTATACAAGATGAGAGAAAATAAAAGAAAGAAGGCAAAAGAGAGAACTTAGCCATCTATCCCAACAGAAAAGCAGGAAATGAAATAAAAGAAGCCAAAGAAAACAGGAAAAACAGAAGAAAGGGATAGGAATTTTTTTAAAGCTTTTTAAAATTTATTTGACAGAGAGAAAGAGAAAGGGAGCACAAGCAGGGGGGAGAGGCTGGCTGAGGGAGAAGCTGACTCCCCGCTGAGAGGGGAGCCTGACATGGATCTTGATCCCAGGACTCCAAGATCATGACCTTAGCTGAAGGTAGACGCTTACCTGACTAAACCACCCGGACTTCTGAGAATATGATTTTTTAAAAGACTAAAAATGCCATTGTGTACAGTATCCATAAAGTTGTCAAATAAAAGGCAGTGATTGTAAGAACATACTTTTTTAAAAAAATAGCTTTGGGCTATTTACAACAGATGGACTTAAAATATAAGAACACAATAAGGTCAAAATAAAAGAAAGGAAAAAGAAAAACTAGATGGATAATCAGTGGGGAAAAATGACATTTTTCTATGGCTTCTTTGTATTAACCCAAGCTTATTAGTAGTGTTGCTTCAGTGTTCTCTATCCTACCAATTTTGATCTGTTATTCTATCAATGACTCCAATAAGTATGTTCAGCCTTCCATTATGATGGTTATTTTGTTGACTTTTCTTTAAAATGTTGTCAACCATGCATCACTTGCATAATCCTATAGTCAGAAGCGCTAGGCATGGGAAGTTCCCTTTAGAGCATTCTAACTTAGTGAAGGAACTCAAATCATTTCATGGGTCTTTAATGTAAGGGGACAAAATGAACTTCAGATAGGCTTAGAGGTCAGAAGAGGCCAAAAGAGAGCTACTTTGGGCAGTGGGAAAATGGAGGAATTATTCTTTGGATGAGCCCAGTGGGGAAAATGTGGAATTTAAATAACCATCTATTTTTTCACATATAGGGATACTTCAGAGTCAAGGGTAGCAGTTCTAAGTGAGTCCCACTAAATAGTAAGCATATTTTATTATTTGGAAGGTTATTTAGTCAAATGCTTCCGTTCTAGCATTCTCTTCACTTGGGGCAGACATTCTTTACCTGGTGGACAACTGGCACTACACACATTTCTTCTTTTTTCTTTTTTCCTCCCAAAGAAACTGTTCCAATGCACTTCATTTTGATAATAAAGCATGTTTAAAGTGTCTAGTATGTTGAGACACTTAAGACCCCTCTTTTTAAGAGGGGTCTGTAGGTGTCCAGTGAATATATTTGAATTGGATTACAATCTAAGTCATGCATTTCACTACATTCATCTAATTATGACTCATATGGCAATTTTTCCTAAGTGAAAATAAGTTGGAAAGACATTTGAAAAAAGCCTAAAAGAAAAACTAGATGAAAGCCTAAAAGACATGTATCTCACCGAGTATTTTAGAAAGTGTACTTGTCTTAGTTCCTGGAACACATCCTGTATTTTCTTTCCACATATAAGCGAGCTCCTGTCCATCCCACCTGCACCCCCACCCACTCTACAGTGGTGTAGGACTCCCTCCCCCACATCTCTCAAATCTCGGACCCCATGCCACTCTTGTGCACTTCCGATATATACTGGGTTCTCCCATAAACCAGCTCAAGTTTTTTAAAACCACTTCCTGTTCATCATTACCCCCATCCATATGTTCAACAACACCTAAATCCAATTTTAAGTTTCAAGATAACACGTTAACTATTTTTAGCATCACATCATGAGGGTTGAGACTTTTGGGGTCCCAGCCTACTGTGTTAAGCTTCCATTGGAAGACTTTACTGTTGACAGGCATAGAGTTTGATTTTTGTTCCTCTTGCCTTACAAGGCTTTCAAAACAGAAGACCAAATTATCTGGCATCAGCAAATACCATCCAGATTAAAAAAAAAAAAAAAAAAATAGTTGGTATCATTGCTTGCGCCCGTGGTTCCCGATTTCCTTATAGTTTTATCCTAGTGATTCCCTATTATCTTTTCACATTACCCTTGCTTTGAAAAAAAAAAAAAAGTTAAGAAATATTTCTTTTTTTTTTATAATTTTTTATTTTTTATAAACATATATTTTTATCCCCAGGGGTACAGGTCTGTGAATCTATTTCTTAGGGTAGTTAAAATTATTCTTGCTGAGGGAAGGTTGTTATGAAGAACTTTGGTGGCCATTACCAGAAACTCTAAATCCCTTTACATTGTCTCTGATACCAATAAACTTGGACATTTACAAAACTAGTATTATCATGTCATATATTCAGGAAAAACAAATGTAATCAGCCTCGGACTCTGAAAGGTGAATAAAGGCTTATTAGCCCAACTTCCTACTTAGGGAAGATTCATGGACTTGGATCTTTTAGTGACATACATTCATAGCTGTTTTGAGGATCTTGTTGACCTGGATATATTCTCATTTGTAATAATTTTTATTGAAAAATTATTACATATTAGCACATATTAGCTTGGGTGATAGTATTATTAATTTTCCCTTTTTATTCAGATATAATATTCAGAATATTATTATTATTATATTATAATATAGAATATTATTCAGAAATTTGAATATATAATATTCAGAGCATATTATATATACTTTTATATATAAATTTTCCCTATTTTATATACTCATAATATTATTAATTTTCCCTCTTTATATGCCCAAGAACTTTCAGGAAATACTGCTGACATCTTACACATATGAAATTCTGGTTTGATATGAGGAAATTCATTGGGATGCCTACAGCTAAGGAGAGCAAACCCCATCCCTGAAAGAAAAGGGGAAAACAAAAGGCAAGAAGGAAAGAAAACATGCATCACCACACAGCAGGAACACAGCCTAAAATGGAATCTACATCACTTTCTATGCGTTCATCACCACAGGCTTCATACCGGAGAAAGACCATCAAAGTCCTTGATAGGAAGTGAAAGGTAGAAAAAGATTAAAGGGGAAAATCTGAGAGAATTTGTCTGAATTTGGTATCACAATGGAAAGAAACAGAAGAGAAACTGTGGAAATCTGGCTGAAAGTTTGGCTCCTGAGTGCCTGGGGAGTGTAATTCTGACATCTTCAACAGGCAGTTTAGTCATAACAGGAAGAACAGAGGTGGGAGGAAAGGTCAAGTTTATCTCTGTGGGGGCTAGGATGGGGTGGGGGGTTATTTATTTAGAGCCTATCATAGGCCAGGTACCATACTGGGTAGTGGGTATAGTAGTAAGTGAAACACATTTCAACTCTAACAAAGAATATAAAGTAAGATATTAAATAAATCATGAAGGATAAATATGTTGCCAATGAAACATGTATATCTGAGCAGGAATTGGGGGGTGGTATATAAGTAGTCTCAAATTACTTTTTATTCCACAGATTTTTCTACAATTCTGTAAAATCCATGGCTTGCATGGACCCTAATATCTTAAAGATATTATTGGTCTTATTTAAATATGTAAAGGCACATTAAAAAGTGTCTTGTGTGTTCATGTGAGCTTTCGGCTAATGTCATCAAAATGAACTTGATCTCTTTTCCTGCAGGACAACCTATACAGACACACAACCAACTTTTACTATGTCACCCTGGAAATTTCACATTCTAAATTTCCAATTTAGGAAAGTAGTCCTTGTTTTTTATTAATGTGTCCAATCAAATTACATACTCTAACTCATTTGGACTCGGTAGAATGTTTCTATTGCACTTCGTTTGTGCTCTTTGTGGCAAAATTTCATGCCATGATGTACTGTGGAAAGAAATAAAAGTGGATGACAGAAAACATGTATATTTTTCTTGTCAAATTAACTGAATTTCAAAATAGGATCATGACAGGCTCATATGACATAGTTCCTTTTGTTAGCTGATGGGACCAAACCCAGAGGCCTCCAGCATGATAAACTTCTTTTCTAAGACCAGAGATTTTATTATCAAAAGCTTTTTGACTGTACCCTAAAAAAGCCCATAGTTAAATGTGATCTATAATCTTACTGCTATGGGAATACAGGATGCACTTTCTAAACCTAGGAAGTTAGTGGGCTTTGGTGGGTGGTCTTGCTTTGGTGGAATAAAAAGATCTATCCCTTGAAAAACCACACACTCTGCAACCCCCCCCCCATTTGCTTCCTAGAGATTTTTATTTTTGATTAGATATTAAGTGACATTCAGGAAAATAAAAGTAGACAATTTTCCTATGTACTTGTTTCATATGGATAACTTCTATTTTCTTGCAGATGACTTTCATATGTAAGAATATATACACACACCACCTTATAAGCCCTCAGATGATACCCACTAGCACAGGCACATATTAAAAACAGTCTTCACTACGGCCTGCCATTCAGAAAACACATGTAGTTTCATGTTTGGAAATCCATGATTGTTTGTTCTTGTGTGTATTCCACTGACAGAAAGGGGGGGAAATGCTATAGTTTCTCCTCAGAGCCCATAGAACTCCTAGCAAGCTCTAAGATTTTCAAAAACATCAATAATGATTTAGTACAGGGATATGAAAAATAAGCTTGAAGAGAAGAGTGCTTTTTGGCCAAGGGTAACTCTAATCTGTATGTTGGAATCACAGCTAACTCTTCTTTATTCCCACCGCTACTCCGAACATGAAAATAATACGTCCTTCTGACTTCCTATGTAGGGATGCTTTTCTGTGGAAGCTTTGGAAGCAATTCTACTTTATGCGTGTCAGATAAAGGCATTCAACTTAAGGCAGAAAGCTCGAGTTGGCTACTGTTCAAGAATGGTAAATGGAAATTTGGCAGAAACCAGTGCCTCTGTCTTCAGGTGCTGTGGAGCACATTCTGTGATCAAGGAAGCTAGCTGAGGGCCGAAGAGGCACCTCACACATTTCTTTGCTGTATTCCTTGTCAGAGAGCCAAAGTGGGATATTGCATCCTTTACATTAGGGATATTATATTGGTGCAATACATATCAAGGGCAGGCATTTAAAAATTGTAATATAACCTTAATATATTAATAGGGAGCAAGAGATAAAATAGAAGTACTGTCATACGTCAGGAACATACCATCGGTTCACACACATAAAAATCTTGGGGTCTCTGAGAAAGTTCAGTAAAAGTTTAAATAAATTAACTGCTATCTGTTATACTATTTCAAGAAGAGAGGACAAGGGGCACCCAGGTGGCTCAGTGGGTTAAGCCTCTGCCTTCGGCTCTGGGGTCCTGGGATCTAGCCCCGCATCGGGCTCTCTGCTCAGTGGGGAGCCTGCTTCCCCCTCTCTCTCTGCCTGCTTCTCTGCCTACTTGTGATCTCTCTGTCAAATAAATAAAATCTCTAAAAAAAAAAAAAAAAAAGAGAGAGAGAGGACAAAAAAATACCTTACTCAAAAAGAAATGTATGTCTATTTTCAAATTCAGACCACTAAGTTAACAAGCATTCTTAAAGAATCAAGTGCTATTATTTATAGATTTAATACCCTATGAAGAATTATTTCAAATAAAAAGTAGCTCTTTGGAAGCCTAGATATCCATCAACAGATGAATAGATTAAAAAAGTTGTGATATATATATATATATATATATATATATATATATATATATATAATCAGCCATCAGCCTCCCTCCCTCCAATCTTGCCATTTGCAATGACATGGATGGAACTAGAGGGTATTATTCTAAGCAACGTAAGTCAATCAGATAAAGACAAGTATCATATGATCTCAATGATATGTGGAATTTGAGAAACAAGACAGAGGATAGGGAAAGGGAGGGAAAAACGATACAAGATGAAACCAGAGAGGGAACAAACCATAATAGACTTAATCTCACGAAACAAACTGAGGGTTGCTGGAGGGGAGGGAGTGGGAAGGATGGGGTGGCTGGGTGATGGACACTGGGGAGGGTATGTGCTATGGGGAGGTTATGTGCTATGGGGAGTGCCGCGAATTGTGCCGCAAGGAATCAGAGACCTGTACCCCTGAAACAAATAATACATTATATGTTAATTATAAAAAGTAGCTTTTTGGATGTTGAATCATGAATTTTACGATATGGATGATAACAGGGACATCTACTTAGCTAGAGCAGGATAAGTAGCTAGAACCACCTGATACATCACAGAGTTGGATAAATGTACACAGTATAAACATGCACAGGCACTTGACAGCATGTAAAAGCACCTCTACTCATTGGATAATACCATCTCCCAAAGGGGTCTTCAGAGTATTGTCATTTTCTCATCGAACCCCTCACTAGCCTATATTATTATGATAGCCTAGAGAAGGAAAAGTGCTTTAATCAGGGAGTCAGCGAATGGCCAAAGATAATACCAAGAATGTAGACTCCGACATTATGCTTCCAAATGATCACCCAAACTTCTAATCAACTTATATTTCCTCACTGTGTTGGGTTAAGTCCACTATTTAAGAAGGAGAGCCTCAGGGGAAGCCCTTCAATTTGGAGCATTTCAGGATTTCCATCTGAAGCCCTCAACCTGTACAAGACAGAAAACCAAACACACAACTCTTTGAGACATTTTTATACTTATCTGATATGAGCAAGAATTACATTTTTCTTAATAACTGTATAAATCTTTAATTGCTCAAAAATTATTTATTGAGGATGTCATGAAAATGCCTAGAACATTCTAAAACATAAGATGGAGGGCAATGCAAAGAGTTACATTCTAGTACATTTTATCACTCGGATCGCAGGTCACATCCATAGAAATAACTGTCCTGATCATTAAAGTTGCCTTTGAGGATTAAATAGGATATATATTTAAAAGGTTTGGGGCACTCTAAATCATTGAATGGACATGATCATACCATGCTTAGCTCCTGATCATTGAAATTGCCAGGGCCACAAAGAAATGGGTTGTTTCTTTAGTTTGTAACTTGAGGTTAGCATAGATGCTCAACAGATTTTTAAAATAAAGCCATTTCTCAGGTCTTTACCCCAGATTAAGCAGCTCCAGTTGTTGTCCTCCTACCTGCCACTGACTTATTCAAATCCTTGCTCTTATACTAAAATCTAAGTGGCAAATACCAACTGCTACAAAAAGCCTTTTGTGAGGCTCCACCTGGATGGCACAAACTTTCACTATGTACACACTGAGAAGCTACATTGTATCTGACACTGCTTTCCTTCTCTGACCTCACTTAGGATGTTCTCTGCACTTTTTTTTAGGAACATGTCCTGTTCTATCTTTTCTTTTCTTTCTTTCTTTCTTTCTTTCTTTCTTTCTTTCTTTCTTTCTTTCTTTCTTTTTTAAAGATTTTATTTATTTATTTGTCAGCGAGAGAGCACACAAGCAGGGGGAGCAGCAGGCAGAGGCAGAGGGAGAAGCAGACTCCCTGCCTAGCAAGAAATCCAATTCAGGACTTGATCCCAAGACCCTAGGATCAAGACCGGAGCTGAAGGCAGGTGCTTAACCCACTGAGCCACCCAGGTGGCTCATTTATTAAGCCACATGTCTCATCTCATATCAAAGTGTATAAGCTCTTGAAAGCTAGACTCAGTGTGGTGGGTAATTCATGCTGATATTTGCTACATCATTTTTTTAAATATTTAATTTTTTTTTAAAGATTTTATTTATTTATTTGACAGAGAGAAATCACAAGTAGATGGAGAGGCAGGCAGAGAGAGAGAGAGAGGGAAGCAGGCTCCCTGCTGAGCAGAGAGCCCGATGCGGGACTCGATCCCAGGACCCTGAGATCATGACCTGAGCCGAAGGCAGCGGCTTAACCCACTGAGCCACCCAGGTGCCCTAAATATTTAATTTTTAAAATTTATTTTCAGTGTAACAGTATTCATCGTTTTATGCACCACACCCCGTGCTCCATACAATCCGTGCCCTCTCCAATACCCACCACCTGGTTCCCCCAACCTCCCACTCCCAGCCCCTTCAAAACCCTCAGATTGTTTTTCAGAGTCCATAGTCTCTCATGGTTCACCTCCCCTTCCAATTTCCCTCAACTCCCTTCTCCTCTCCATCTCCCCTTGTCCTCCATGCTATTTGTTATGCTCCACAAATAAGTGAAACCATATGATAATTGACTCTCTGTGCTTGACTTATTTCACTCAGCATAATTTCTTCTAGTCCTGTCCATGTTGCTACAAAAGTTGGGTATTCATCCTTTCTGAAGGAGGCATAATACTCCATAGTGTATATGGACCACATATTCCTTATCCATTCGTCTGTTGAAGGGTATCTTGGTTCTTTCCACAGTTTGGCAACCATGGCCATTGCTGCTATAAACGTTGGGGTACAGATGGCCCTTCTTTTCAGCACATCTATATCTTCGGGGTAAATGAAATCTTGCCATTTGCGACAACATGGATGGAACTAGAGCGTATCATGCTTAGCGAAATAAGTCAAGCAGAGAAAGACAACTATCATATGATCTCCCTGATATGAGGAAGTGGTGATGCAACATGGAGGCTTAAGTGGGTAGGAGAAGAATAAATGAAACAAGATGGGATTGGGAGGGAGACAAACCATAAGTGACTCTTAATCTCACAAAACAAACTGAGGGTTGCTGGGGGGAGGGGGGTTGGGAGAAGGGGGTGGGATTATGGACATTGGGGAGGGTATGTGCTTTGGTGAGTGCTGTGAAGTGTGTAAACCTGGTGATTCACAGACCTGTACCCCTGGGGATAAAAATATATGTTTATAAAAAAAAAATGCCACCCAAAATTCTGAGATATTTAAAATACCCTTTTTTTGTTATTAATTCAGAATGTAATGAAAGGTTCAATATTTTCATCTGACTTTGAGCTCTTTTACAAATATTATGACTTGTAATACATCAAGGAATAGATTTTTATTTTTGTTTTATAATCTCGCCTATTACACCATGTTTGTTTAATGCTTCTCTTGGTGTTATAAATAGTTGATAGCATTCAGAAAATCTAAGGCAACTCCAAGAATATTAGTCTTCTTTTCTGTACCTGACTTTTGCGTAGAACTTTTTTCAGATTGGCCTGTCATTTTACTTTATTTTAAACTATTAAATATTTTTTTTAAATAAAGTGACTTTTTGGCAAAAAAAAAATATTTCCTTAGCGATTTTGATTCTGTAAAAATTTTGGGGTTATTTGCTACAGCTCTTTGAAAAATACTGGTGGAACTTTGATTGGAATGGCATTAAAAGTATAGATTGCTCTAGGCAGTATAGACATTTTAACAATGTTTATTCTTCCAATCCAAGAGCATGGAGTGGTCTTTCATCTTTTTGTGTCTTCTTCAATTTCTTTCATGAGTGTTCTGTAGTTCCTTGAGTACATACAGATCCTTTCCCTCTTTGATTAGGTTTATTACCAAGTATCTTATGGTTCTTGGTGCTATAGTAAATGGAATTGATTTTCTAATTTCCCTTTCTGCATTTTCATTGTTAGTGTATAAGAAGGCCATTGATTTCTGTACATTGACTTTGTATCCTGCCACGTTGCTGAATTGTTGTATGAGTTCTAGTTGTATGTTGTGGAGTCTTTTGGGTTTTCCATATAAAGAATCATGTCATCTGCAAAAAGAGAGAGTTTGACTTCTTCATTGCCAATTTGGATACCTTTTATTTCTCTTTGTTGTCTTATTGCTGTTGCTAGGACTTCTAATACTATGTTGAATAAGAGTGGTGAGAGTGAGCATCTTTGTGTTCCTGATCTCAACGGGAAGGATGCAAGCTTTTTCCCATTGGGGATGATATTTGCTGTGGGTCTTTCATAGATAGATTTGATGAAGTTCAGGAATGTTCCCTCTACCCCTATACTTTGAAGTGTTTTAATCAGGAACAGATGCTGGATTTTGTCAAATGCTTTTTCTGCATCAATTGAGAGAACCATGTGGTTCTTCTCTCTATATATTAATTTGTTCTATCACATTGATTGATTTGCTAATGTTGAACCATCCTTGTAGCCAGGAATGAATCCACCCTGGTCATGGTGGATAATCTTTTTAATGTGCTTTTGGATCCTGTATGCTAGGATCTTGTTGAGAATCTTAGCATCCATATTCATCAGTGATACTGGTCTGAAATTCTCCTTTCTGGTAGGGTCTTTGCCTGGTTTGGGGATCAGGGTAATGCTGGCTTCATAGAAAGAGTCTGGAAGTTTTCCTTCTGCTTCAATTTTTGAAACAGCTTCAGGAGAATAGGTGTTATTTCTTATTTGAATGTTTGGTAGAATTCCCCAGGGAATCCATCAAATCCTGGGCTTTTGTTTTTTTTTGGGGGGGGGGTTGATCACTGCTTCAATCTCGTTACTAGATATCGGTCTATTCAGGTTGTCAATTTCTTCCTGGTTCAATTTTGGGAGTTTTTAGTTTTCCAGGAATGCATCCATTTTATCTAGGTTGCTTAGCTTATTGGTATATAACTGTTGATAATAACTTCTGATGATTGTTTCTACTTTCTTGGTGTTCGTTGTGATCTCCCTTTTCATTCATAATTTTATGAATTTAGGCTTTCTCTCTTTTCTTTTGGATTAGTGTGGCCAATGGTTTATCAATCTTATTGATTCTTTCAAAAAACCAGCTTCTAGTTTCATTGATACATTCTACTGTATCTCTGGTTTCTACCTCATCGATCTCTCCTCTAATCTTGATTATTTCCCTTCTTATGCGTGGAGTTGGTTTGATTTGTTGTTGATTCTCCAGTTCTTTAAGGTGTAGAGACAGCTGCTGTGTTCTGGATTTTTCAATTTTTTTTGAGGGCGGCTTGGATGGCTATGTATTTCCCCCTTAGGACCGCCTTTGCTGTATCCCATAGGATTTGGACCAAAGTGTCTTCATTCTCATTGGTTTCCATGAATTGTTTCAGTTCTTCTTTGATCTCCTGGTTCATCCAAACATCCTTAAGCAAGGTGGTCTTTAGCTTCTGAACTTTTCCTTGTGATTGAGCTCCAGTTTCAAAGTATTGTGATCTGAGAATGTGCAGGGAATAATCTCAGTCTTTTGGTACTGGTTGAGACTTGATTTGTGACCCAGTATGTGGTCTATTCTTGAGAAGGTTCCATGTGCACTTGAGAAGAATGAGTATTCTCTTGTTTTAGGGTGGAATGTTGTGTATATATCTATGAGGTCCATCTGGTTCAATGTGTCATTCAATGCTCTTGTTTCTTTATTAATTTTCTACTTCGATAATCTGTCTATTTCTGAGTGAGGCATGTTAAGATCTCCTACTATTAATGTATTCCTATCAATATGACTCTTTATCTTGATTAATAGTTTTCTTATGTAATTGGCTGCTCCCATGTTGGGGGAATAGATATTTACAATTGTTAGATCATCTTGGTGGATAGTCCCTTTAAGAATGATGTAGTGTCCTTCTGTATCTCTGACTACAGTCTTTAGTTTAAAATCTAAATTGTCTGATATGATAATCTCTACCCGGCCTTCTTTTGAGGCCTATTGGTACGAAAGATGCTTCCCCATCCCTTTACTTTCAGTCTGGGTGTATCTTTAGGTTCAAAATGGGTCTCTTGTAGACAACATATGGATGGGTCCTGTCGTTTTATCCAATCTGCAATCCTGTGTCACTTTATGGGTGTGCATTTAGGCCATTCACATTGAGAGTGATTATTGATAGATATATTTTTATTGACATCATGTTACCTTTGAAGTCTTTCTTTTTGTAGATTGTCTCTATATTTCTGTTCAATGCTATTCTTAGGATTTTTCCTCTTTTATAGAACCCCTCTTAATATTTCCTGCAGTGTTGGCTTGGTGGTTGCATAGTCTTTTAAGCCTTGCCAGTCTTGGAAACTCTTTATCTCTCCATCCATTTTGAATGTCAGTCTTGCTGGATAAAGTATTCTTGGCTGCATGTTCTTCTCATTTAGTGCCCTGAATATATCTTGCCAGCCCTTTCTGGCTTTCCAGGTCTCTGTGGACAGGTCTGACGTTATTCTGATGGGCTTTCCTCTGTAAGTAAGGAGCCTCTTTGTCCTAGCGGCTTTCAAGAGATTATATCTACAATTATGATTCCTCAATTTGGCTATCAGGTGCCTTGATGTTTTTCTGGAATCTATAATCTTGGGTGGAGACCGCTCAGCCTCTAGTACATGAACGCTGGTTCCATTCGCGAGATTGGGGAAATTTTCATGAAGAACTTGTTCCACTGTGTCTTCTAGGCTTCTTTCTTTCTCCTCCCCTTCAGGGATTCCAATAATTCTGATGTTGGAACGTTTCATGGCATTATTTATTTCCCTGATTCTGTTTTCGTGGCTTCTAAGCTGTTTGTTCCAGGCTTCCTCCTGATCCTTTCTCTCTATTTGTTTGTCTTCCAGATCACTAATTCTATCTTCTGTCTCAGTTACCCTAGCTTTGAGAGAATTTAGATTAGATCGTAACTCATTGATAGCTTTGTGAACCTCTTCCCTGGTAGCTTTAAGCTCAGCCCTAACATTGTGAACATCTTCCCTGGTCGCTCTCAGTTCAGCCCTAATCAATTCTGTTTGGTCATCCATGGCTTTCTCCAACCTAGCTATTGCCTGGATAATTGTTAGCCTGAATTCTCTTTCTGACATATTGTCTATGTTGATAGCCCTTAGCTCTGTTGCAGAAAGCCCATACTCTGTATTTTTCTTCTGTTGGGCATTCCTCCTCCTAGTCATTTTGATGAGAGATGGCTGAATGGATGTAGCTGGATGTATCGACCGTGGTGCAGTCAAGGTGCTCCCTGGAACACCTCTGAGCAATCAGGATTCCCCACCCAAATGAGAGAAAAAAGAAAAAAAGAAAAAGAGAGAGAGAGAGACAGGAAAGAAGGGGAAGAAAAAAGAGAAGGCTCAGCCCAAATGGGCCCCAAGGTAAGATTTATGAAGTATACAAACAAAAACAGACAAAAGATTTATCTTCCGATATCAGTCCAACTTTCCCACTCTGCTTTACCTGCCCACTGGTGTCTTATGCCCCTGTAGAGATCCAGTCGTATATAATTCTGATCTCAGGTTGATTTCGTGGGTGATTGGAGTTCTTTGGAAGGTAATCAGCTCTCTTTAGGGTACAGGTTGAAAGGGCGCCTCCTCCTACTTCCCCGCCATCTTGTCTCTCCCTCTATTTGCTATGTCTTTTATAGGATTTCAGAATGAATGCTTAACACGATGCTCCTGAATGTATCAATGAATGAATGAATACATAAATGTGGTTCCTTCACTTGATTTTCCCAATATTGCTGCCTCCAAATACTGCTCTGTGTGTTTGCATTCCTTTTCTGACATATTCTAGTAACACTCTTAAAACATAGATACAGATATCTAGTGAAAGATATAAAGATATCTAATGAAAATAAGGGTCATATGTACCCCAATGTTCATAGCAGCATTGTCCACAATAGCCAAACTGTGGAAAGAGCCAAGATGCCCTTCAATGAATGAATGGATAAAGAAGATATGGTCCATATATATTATAGAGTATTATGTCTCCATCAGAAAGGATGAATACCCAACTTTTGTATCAACTTGGATGGGACTGGAGATTATGCTCAGTGAAATAAGTCAAGCAGAGAAAATCAATTATCATATAGTTTCACTTTCTTGTGGAGCATAGGGAATAACATGGAGGACATTAGGAGAGGGTAAGGAAAAGTGAATTAAAGAAATTGGAGTGGGACATGAACCATGATAGACTGTGGACTCCAAAAACAAACTAATGTTTTGGAAGGGAGGGAATGGGGGTTGGGTGAGCCTGGTGGTGGGTATTAGGGAGGGCACATACTGCATAGAGCACTGGGTGTATTGCATAAACAATGCATCTCAGAACATTGAATAAATTTAATTAATTAAAAATAGAGTTAACGTTAAGGAGGACATGTTAAAAAAAAAAAAAAGCACTGTTCTAACTTAAAAAAAAAAAATGTAGGGTAAGAGGCAAGATGGTATTGGAGTAGCAGACAGAAATGATACCAGATCCCAGGAGTTAGATAGGTATTAAACCATTCCAAACACGTACAAACTCAACAGGAGATCGAAGGAAGAAGAGCAGCAATTCTAGGAACAGAAAATTGACCACGTTCTGGAAGGTAAGACATGTGGAGAAGTGAATAGGAAGTGATGGAAAGATAGACCATGGGGGGAGGGGCCAGCTCCCAGGAAGCAGTGGAGCAGTGAAGCACAAAAACAGAACTTTTAGAAGTCTGCTCCACTGAGGGACATTGCTCCAGAGGCTAAGCAGGGGGTGGAGCCCTTGCAGGGACAGTGTGGTCTTAGGACCTACGGGGTCACAAAAAGACCAGGTCTGTCTGAGTGTGGCAGAGCTGCCAGTATTGGAGCAGGGAAGCTGGCTGCAGAGATGGAGCTGAGGAGGAGGCTCTCAGCTTGGGGTTACCTTAAATCTCGATCCAAGTCACAGGCCACTGCTCTTTGAGCAGGGACCCACCAGGTGGCACCTGGAGACTCACCTTCCTCCTGGGAGGAGTGGCAGGAGTGCACGGTAGGAATCTGCTGGGTTTGGAGACTCCAACTGGGGCTGTGCACCAGAGACAGAAACACACGGTCACAGGCCAGTGAGCTTGGAGTGCAGCCAGAAACCAGGGAGAAGGGAGGGAGCGACTGCTTTTCTCCAAGGGTGCACTGAGGTGTGGGGCCCCCAGCTCTTGGCTCCTCCAGGCTGGACATTGGGATGAGCCATTTTCATTTTTGTCCTTCAAAGCAGTATGGAAAGCACTCATGGAATGAAAACTCTGATAGCAAACCAGAGTAGATTACTTAGCCAGGCCCCTGGCAAGGGCAGCACAATTCTGCCCCGGACAAAGACGTTTGAGATTCATGGCAACAGGCCCCTCCCCAGAAGATCAGCAAGAACATCCAGTCAAAACCAAGCTCACCCATTAATGAGAACTGTAAAAATTCAGAGCTAGAGAAAAGCAATGCATAGAATTCATAGCTTTCTCTCCATAATCTTTTAGTCTCACAAAGATAATTTATTTTATTTTATTTTTTTTCTTATCCTACTTCTTAAATTTTCCTCTTTCCTCTTGTAACTTTTTTAACTACTTTATCTTAACAATACCTTTCTAAAAAAAATATTTTTAAACCTTCATTGTTATAGTCATGTTTTATCCCTTCATTGTATTTAACCTTATTTTTTGTATACATAAAGTTTTATTTTTCTAAAAAATTTTGGGATACAATTTCTTCTAATGATCAAAATATACCCTAATCAAGCACATGGCTTTGTTCTAGTCTCTAGTCTGAACACATTCCCTTCTCTCTCTTTTTTTCCCCTTTTCCAACCAACTTATCTTACCAATTTCTTTTTTAGAATTTTTAAAAAATGTTCATATTTACAGTCATATTCCATCCCTTCATCTTGTTTACGTTTATTTTTGTATGTATATGTTTTTCTTTCCTTAAACTTTTGAGAGGTAGTTTCTTCTAAGAGACCAAAATACACCCAAAATCAAGTGGGTGGCTCTGTTCCATTCACCAGTCTAATGTAAGTATGTATAGGTATGTATATATACATACCTATACATATATATATGTTTTTTTCTTATTTCCCCCTTACCTCTCCCCCAGTTTTGGATTATCTTCTGATTTGGTTAGCATGCATTTTTCTGGGGTCCTTGCCACCCTTTCAGTATTTTATTCTCTTCCATATATTCTTATCTGGATAAAATGACAAGGCTGAAGATCTCACCACAAAAACAAACAAACAAACAAAAAAACAAACAAACAAAAAAACCCAACAAAAACCAAGAAGCAGTACCAACAGCTAGGGACCTACTCAATATGGACATTGGTAATATGTCAAAACTAGAGTTCAGAACGACAATTCTCAAGGTGCTAGCTGGGCTTGAAAAGGCATGGAAGATATTAGAGAAACCCTTTCTGGAGAAATAAAATAAAGGAGAAATAAAATCCCTTTCTGGAGAAATGTCACCAAGTTGAAATTTAAAAAGCTATTAATGAGGTGCAATAAAAAATGGAGGCTCTTACTGCTAGAATAAATGAGGCAGAAGAGAGAATTTGTGATATAGAACACCAAAACACAGAATAAAGAAGCTGAGTAAAAGAGAGACAAACAGCTACTGGACCACCAGGGGAGAATATGAGATAAGTTATACCATAAGACAAAGCTATAGTAGAATAATGGGTTTCCAGAAGAAAAAAAGAGAAGGGCAGAAGGTATATAAGGGCAAATAGTAGCAGAGAGTTTCCCTAATATGGCAAAGGGAACAAGCATTAAAATCCAGGAGGCACAGAAAGCCCGCAAAATTAATCTAAATAGGTCCACACCACATCATCTAATAATAAAACTTACAAGTCTCAGTGAGAGAGAGAATATCCTGAAAGTGGCTCAGGACAAGAAATCTGTAACACACAACGGTAGAAATATTAGATTGGCAGCAGACTTATCCACAGATCTGGCAGGCTAGAAAGGACTGGCATGATATATTCAAAGCACTAAATGAGAAAAATATGCAGCCAAGAATACTATATCCAGACAGGGTGTCACTGAAAATAGAAGGAGACATAAAAAGCTTCCAGGAAAAACAAAAATTAAAAGAATTTGTAAACATCAAACCAGCCCTACAGGAAATACTGAAAGGGGTCCTCTAAGCAAATAGAGAGGCACACCAGAAAGGAACAGAGACAATATACAGTAACAGTCACTTTACAGGCAATACCATGGCACTAAATTCCTATCTTTCAAAAGTTACCCTGAATGTAAATAGGCTAAATTTCCTGATCAAAAGACACAGGATATCAGAATGGATAAAAGACAAAAACCCATCAATATGCTTTCGATAAAAAACTCATTTTAGACCCAAAGACACCTCCAGATTTAAAGTAAGAGGGTGGAAAAAAATTACCATGCTAATGGACATCAAAGAAAGCTGGGGTGGCAATCCTTATATCAGATAAATTAGATTTTAAGCCAAAGACTATAATAAGAGATGAGGAAGGACACTATGTAATACTCAAAAAGTCTGTCCAATAAGAGGATCTAACAATTTAAAATATCTATGCCCCTAATATGGGAGCAGCCAACTATATAAACAAATTAATTACAAAATCAAAGAAACACATTGACAATAATACAACAAGAGTAGGGGACTTTAACACTGCCCCCCTCACTGAAATGGACAGATCATCCAAGCAAAAGATCAACAAAGAAAGACCTTAAATGACACACTGGACCAGATGGACATCACAGATCTATTCTGAACATTCCATCCCAAAACAACAGAATATACATTCTTCTCTAGTGCACCTGGAACATTCTCCAGAAATAATCACATCCTTGGTCACAAATCAGGTCTCAACCAGTACCAAAAGATTGAGATCATTCCCTGCATATTTTCAGACCACAATGCTCTGAAGCTAGAACTCAATCACAAGAGGAAAGTTGGAAAGAACTCAAATACATGGAGGCTAAAGAGTTCCTACTAAAGAATGAATGGGTCAACCAGGAAATTAAAGAATTGAAAAAAAAAATCATTAAAACAAATGAAAGTGAAAAAAAAGTTAAAGCAAATGAAAGTGAAAACATAGCTGTTCAAAATCTTTGGGACACAGCAAAGGCAGTCCTGAGAGGAAAGTACATAGCCATACAAGCCTTTCTCAAGAAATAAGAAAGGTCTCAAGTACACAACCTAACCCTACTGTTAAAGGAGCTGGAAAAAGAACAGCAAAGAAAGCCTAAATCCAGCAGAAGAGAAATCATAAAGATCAGAACAGAAATCAATGGAATAGAAACTGAAAGAACTGTAGAACAGATCAATGAAACTGGGAGCTGGTTCTTTGAAATAATTAATAAGATTGATAAGCCCCTGGGCAGACTTATCAAAAAGAAAAGAGAAGAGACGCAAATTAATAAAGTCTAGAATGAAAAAGGAGAGTTCACAACCAACACCAAAGAAATAAAAAAATTATAAGAATATATTATGAGCAACGATATGCTAGCAAATGTGACAATCTGGAAGAAATCATTTCTTCCATTCCTAGAGACATATAAACTACCAGAACTGAACCAGGAAGAAATAGAAAACCTGAACAGACCCATAACCAGTAAGGAGACTGAAGCATTCACCAAAAATCTCCCAACAAACAAGAGCCCAGGGCCAGACAGCTTCCCAGGGAATTTTACCAAACATTTAAAGAAGAATTAATGCCTATTCCCCTGAAACTGTTCCAAAAAATAGAAATGAAGGAAAACTTCCAAACTCATTTTAGGAGGCCAGCATTACCTTGATGCCAAAACCAAAGACACCACCAAAAATAATTACAGACCAATATCCTTGATGAACACAAATGCAAAAATTCTCACCATAATACTAGCCAATAGGATCCAACAATACATTTAAGGACTATTCATCACAACCAAGTGGGATTCATTCCTGGGCTGCAAGGTTGGTTCAACATCCACAAATCAAGAACCATGTGATACTCTCAATAGATGCCAGGAAAAGAATTTGACAGAGTACAGCATCCTTTCTTGATCAAGACTCTTCGGTGTGTAGTGATAGAGGGTACATACCTCAATATCATCAAAGCCATTTATGAAAAACCCACAGGGCATATCATTGCCAATGGGGAAAAACAGAGCTTTTCCCCAAGGGTTAGGAATATGCCAGGGATGTCCACTATCACCACTGTTTTCAACATAGTACTAGAAGTCCTAGTCTCAGCAATCAGACAACAAAAAGAAATAACAGTCATCCGAATCAGCAAAGAAGAAGTCAAAATTTCACTCTTTGCAGATGATATGATACTTTATGTGGAAAACCCAAAAGACTCCACTCCAAAACTGCTAGAACTCATACAGAAATTCAGTAAATTGCCAGGATATAAAATCAATGCACAGAAATCAGTTACATTTCTATACACCAACAGCAAGACAGAAGAAAGAGAAATTAAGGAGTCGATCCCATTTACAATTGCACCCAAAACCATAAGATACCTAGGAATAAACCTAACCAAAGAAGCAAAGAATCTGTACTCAGAAAATTATAAAGTACTCATGAGAGAAATTGAGGAAGACACAAAGAAATGGAAAGATGTTCCATGCTCATGAATTGGAAGAACATGTATTGTGAAAATGTCTATACTACATAAAGCAATCTATACATTTAATGCAATCCCTATATAAATACCATCATTTTTTTTCAAAGAAATGGAAACAATAATCCTAAAATTTAAATGGGACCCGAATAGCCAGCGGAATGTTGAAAACAAAAGCCAGAGTTGGTGGCATCACAATTACAGACTTCAAGTTCTATTACAAAGCTGGCATCATCAAGACAGTATGGTACTGGCACAAAAACAGACACATAGATCAATGGAACAGAATAGAGAGCCCAGAAATGGACCTTCAACTCTATGGTCAACTAATTTTTGACTGTGCAGGAAAGAATGTCCAATAGAAAAAGGACAGTCTCTTCAAAAATGGTGTTGGGAAAATTGGACAGCCACATGCTGTCCAATGAATGAAACTGGACCATTTCCTGACACCATATACAAAAACAAACTCAAAACATATGAAAGACCTCAATGTGAGAGAGGAATCCATCAAAATCCTTGAGGAGAACACAGGCAGCAACTTCTTCAGCCTCAGCCACAGTAACTTCTTCCTAGGAATGTCACCAAAGGGGGCACCTGGGTGGCTCAGTGGGTTAAAGCCTCTTCCTTCGGCTCAGGTCATGATCCCAGGGTTCTGGGATTGAGCCCCACATCGGGCTCTCTGCTCAGCAGGGAGCCTGCTTCCCCCCACCCCCACCTGCCTCTCTGCCTACTTCTGATTTCTGTCTGTCAAATAAATAAATAAAATCTTTAAAAAAAATTTTTGCCAAAGGCAAGGGAAGCAATGACAAAAAGGAACTATTGGGGCTTCATCAAGATCAAAGGCTTTTACACAGCAAAGGAAACAGTCAACAAAACCGAAAGACAACTGACAGAATGGGAGAAGATATTCGCAAACGACATATCAGATAAAGGGCTAGTATCCAAAATCTATGAAGAACTTATCAAACTCAACACCCAAAGAACAAATAATCCAATCAAGAAATGGGCAGAGAACATGAACAGACATTTCTACAAAGAAGACATCCAGATGTCCAACAGACATATGAAAAAGTGCTCCACATCATTCGGCATCAGGGAAATAAAACTCAAAAACACAATGAGACATCACCTCACACCAGTCAGAATGGCTAAAATTAACAAGTCAGGAAATGACAGATGTTGGAGAGGATGCAAGAAATGGGAAACCCCCTACACTTGTTGGTGGGAATGCAAGCTGGTGCAGCCACTCTGGAAAACAGCATGGAGGTTCCTCAAGAAGTTGAAAATAGAGCTACCCTATGATCCAGCAATCACACTACTAGATATTTACCCTAAAGATACAAATGTAGTGATCTGAAGGGACACATGCCCCCAAATGTTTATAGCAGCAATGTCCACAATAGTCAAAACTATGGAAAAAACCTAGATGTCCATCAACAAATGAAGGAATAAAGAAGTAGTGGTATATATGTAGAATGGAATACTATGTAGCCATCAAAAGAAGTGAAAGTTGCCATTTGCAATGATGTGGATGGAACTAGAGGGTATTATGCTAAGCAAAATCAGTCAACCAGAGAAAGACAATTATCATATGATCTCCCTGATATGAGGAAGTTGAGAGGCAGTGTTGGGGGCTTGGGGGGCAGTGAAGGAAAAAATGAAACAAGATGGGATCAGGAGGGAGACAAACCATAAGAGACTCTTAATCTCACAAAACTGAGGGTTGTTGGAGGGAGGGAGGGTGTGGAGAGGGTGGTTGGGTTATGGGCATTGGGGAGGGTATGTGCTATGGTGGGTGCTGTGAAGTGTGTAAGCCTGATGATTCATAGACCTGTACCCCTGGGGCAAATAATATGTTATATGTTAATAAAAATAGTTAATTAGAAAAAAGTGTAGATTAGCCTTAGAGGATACAAGGTATCTCTTTGCTATAGTGATTTTTTTCGTGCTCTAAGTTTCCCTTGTACCTTTCCCATAGTCTTTTTTCAGGCTTTTCTTTCTTAGCTTACTCCTAGGGTTCTCTTAGGTTTCTCTTAGCTTTCTTAGAGTTCCATCTTTGTAATTCTTTACTCTTCTTCTTCCATTATTCTCTCTGAGACATCTGAACCATTCCTATCTTCTATTACCATTGACCTTGCACAGTGAGAGAGTTGTGGGCACTAACCTCCTCCTGCGTGGCTGAAAATTCATGTGTAACTTTTGACTCCCTCAATTTTGACTACTGTTGACAAGAAGGCTTAACTATATCATAAGCCATCCATTAATACGTGTTTTGTAGTTTATATGTATTACAAACTATATTGTTACAAGAAGTAAGCTATAGAAAGAAAATGCTGTTAATTACTAGGAAAATACAGTCACAGCACTGTACTCTATTTACCAAAACAAACAGGTATGTAAGTGAACCTATGCTGTACAAATCCATGTTGTTCAAGCTTCAACTATACATTTAATGAAGAATTTCAAGTCCTTGAGTCCAGATCCTTCCCCTAAACCTTTCATCTGTTTATCCAACTACCTAAGGACTGCGTTACTTAAATGACCCAGTTGAAGATCCTAAATCAGTATGTTTGAATGTGAATTCATCAACTCTCTGATAACCATCCTCCATGTCCCCTCAATTACTCTTTCATTTTAAGGTCTACTCTTCCAGAGGACGGCACAATGTACCACCAAGCAGGTGCCCAAGACAGAGCTCTGAGCACCGTTCACAATTCTCTCTTCTCCCTTTCATGCTCTTCATGCCAATATACCAATATAGCTCTGGAATCCACTCTCCACACTCAAGTCTCAATGATTCTTTACTACATTAGCTCATCATCAGCTCATTCAAAGCATACACTGAAGTCTGCTAACTAAAGTACTGTCCTCCTATGTTATATACACCCTGTTCTCTATCCAATCCCAGTAGAGCATGGGAATTATCCCAAAAATCATATCTGAGGATGAAGCTCCCTTAATTAAAAGCTTACTGCAGGGTCCCTACTATGTTGAGAAGAGAGTCCAAAGCCTTTTATATGGCTTAGAAGGTCCTCTGGGAACTACCAGCTATTGACTTCTCTGTCTTGCTCACCGGCTCCCCCTAGCTGTAGTCACAACTTCTCTTAGCTCCAGGAACACATTCTGCTCTCACTTGACTACCTATGAAGCCCCTGCCTGCTCTAGCTCCATCCTCACCACATAGTGATGCTGGACAACCTCCTCCTCATCTGTCAAATCTTAGACACCACACCCTCCTTGTGCTTTTCCACCCTCCTGATGTGCACTGGTTTCTGCTATAAATATAGCTCTGGTTACTTAAAATTACTTCCTGTTCATTATTGCCCACGTTCATATTTTCTTCTCAAAACTTTACTTCTAACTTTTATGTTTACATTATCATTTTTTTCTTAAAACACTAATTGGGATTTCACAATAATAGCACTTCATTATATCTGCAGATATATTTGTATAGTTTTACTGTTTCATATACAGAAAATTTCATCTATAATATAGAAATTATAAATATATAAATTTTATATGCACTTAAAAATTGTTTCTCATATATGAACCAATTTAATATATATAACAATTATATATAATATAAGTATATAAATATAATTATATATATTTATATATATGAATTTAAAAAACAGATTCTTTATAAACAGGCTTACATAGGTTGTTTAATGATTAGCTGTGGTTAGCACCAAAAATAATGGTTTAAAATTTTAGGAGTTAATCATTTTAACAATTTGGAAAGGATACTTTTAAAATTATAAGAAATATACCAAGTGAAGAAATGGCTTTGCATTCCTGTCAGGAATTTTCTATACTGAGAACAGGCTTTAATAGTAAGACATTTATAACTTTTCAAATTAACCTATTCTAGAATTCAAAAGTTCCACCCAGGGACTTTAAAATGCATTCAGTCTTAAAAAAAATTAAAATTAAAATAATAAAAAAAATACAGTACAGCCAGTATTAAGTACTGAAGGAAACATAGTTCACTTTCCCAAGACAAATTAGTGATATTTTGTACATCTCAGCATTTTACAACATGACCTTATGCAGTGAGATAAGTTCAGAATAACTGATACAAAGATACATAGTTAAACAAATGACTTAAAATGAAAACACAGGCGTGTTGCCACTTCCCTTATTTGTTCATTTAGGGCAAACTTCTCTATTGTCTTGAGAAATGTTTTTTTTTTTTTTCCTTGCAGAAGAAAAATGAGAAAAGTAAGACTAGGCATTTCTGATTGACAGCTGTAGCCTTGTCTAACTAAATTCACCAAAGGCATCCTGTTAAAGATACAGTGCTTAATGTTTCCATCTCTTTTTTTGTAAGAGGTCAGTGTGTCCAATTGACAGCATCTCGAAGCCCAAGGGAGGCTGGTAATGTTATTTTCCATCTAGTAAGATGTTTTAAGACAGTTTATAGAAACAGAATAGGAGCTCAACCTTTTTTGACTTTTTAGAAAACTTTACTTGGAGACAGAGTTAGAAAATATGTACTCACACAAAAGTAAAAGAAACATATCTATCAGGCTAATATTTGGGGGGTTATATATCCTAGTATATGCAGAGTTGAAAATATTCAGTAAAGTTAAGGAATAGTAAGATAGTTTCACTTTAGTTCAGTAAGTCATGACTATGTAAAAATATGATATATGTTTTGGGTAGAAATTATGTCATTAAATTAGTGATATGAGTGCATATGCTATGCCAACATTACTGAAGAACTGGATAGGGAGATGTTTTTATTTTAGATACAAGAAAGGTTTATGATTCCTATAATAGCAAAAGGATTAAAAAAAAAAAGAAGAAGAAAGAAATAAAAGCTCCCTTTAAAGAATTCAAAGCAATCACAACGCCATGACGAAAGTTTTCAGGTTTCTTTGTTAGGTACACACGAAGCCCTCAAAGTGAAAATGCTATTTTAAACTCATGAGGAAAATCAGGACAAAAGAAATAGTGTGTTGAATCTTGACAAAAAAGGATTCAGGAGAATCAAGATCACAAAAATTACTGAAGGCAGCATTGCTGAGATAAGAAAATCAGCATTGTGCCCTGCAAAGAAGCAATGCCCTTGAAAATACAACAGCCTCGGTTAGCTCTAACTACCACATGGTGAATAACATAGAAATCCTGAAAACAATTTATATTCCTTTACAGGAATGCTGGTTATAACTGAGTGTTATCAGCATTTGAGGCTTGAATTTCATTTCATGGAAAGGAATAGGAATATGCTTTCTAGAGAGAAATCATCTATATTTTAAAATAGGATGATTGAGAAAAATGAAGTAGGAGGAAAGAAATTTCTAGAACTTGGCTCAAACAAGATCGTTACACCTGGCTTAATCTGATAGTCTTTGCAAAATTCCAGCATGCTAAGGTGAGGGAAAAAAAACTGTCATAAACATTGCATTTTCTACATATTTTACCCTCACCTTTATTTAAGATAAACACTTTTGAAGTCTTCTCCCTGAATGTTACATTTCTCAGATTTTCAATTCTGCCAATTAGAGGATACTGCTCCAGATAGTCTGTACTTTTCTAAAAGAGGATTAATAGCTTGAAATTATTATGTTTATCATGTTCCATATGAAATACTAAATACTGGGAAGACACTTTTGGTCCAGAGGCCCTACCGTTAAACATGATGCTATAAATGACATTGCTTGAGATTTGTGGTTCCTCCCATGTTTGGAACATGTATTCTGATCACATATGCTGTTTATTTTTTGTCTTTTTTTTTTTTAAGATTTATTTATTTGACAGAGAGAGACAGTGAAAGCAGGAACACAAGCAGGATGAGCAGGGGAGGGAGAAGCAGGCTTCCCTCCTGCCAGAAAGCCGGATGTGGGGCTCGATCCCAGGACCTTGGGATCACCACCTGAGCCAAAGACAGACACTTAATGACAGACCCACTCAGGTGCTTCGGATTGCACATACTGTGATGCTGGTTTTCAGGAGCAAATCTTGAGTTCAAAGAGAAATGTTTTTGGTTTGGGGATTTTTTTTTTCTTTTTTGGTATGTTTGTTATTAAGTATACAGGAGTTCCTATGACCTAATAAATTGTTTTGAACCTTACATAAAATGTCTCAGCGAAGAAAAATAACTAAAATTGTTGCTGATGCAAATGACCAGAAATTAAAGAGGTCAGAAAAGTGGTGACTTCCAGCTAAAAATTTTGCTTTTGTATTTTGAAGATAATTATTAAGTGTCTGGAGAACTTTCATAAATTTTTCAGCAGTTATATTTCACTGAATTTATGGAAGGTGAAATGAACTGTAAGTGACATTTGCAAATTTCAGGAAACTTGAAGGTCTCATCATTATTAAATTTATTCTCCCTCAAGCCATCTCCTATTTACTCCCAGCCAAGCTGTGTCACGTTCTTCATCATGCATTTGTTGTCACTGTTTGGCTCCTCAGTAGCCTTGGATTTTTCAGACCCTATCCATCTTCATGTCCCATACTTAGTCATCCACAAGAGATGACTTTGGTGGTTAAGGATTCTTTTTTTTTTTTTAATTTTTTTTTTTTTAAGATTTTATTTATTTATTTGACAGACAGAGATCACAAGTAGGCAGAGAGGCAGGCAGAGAGAGAGAGAGGAGGAAGCAGGCCCCCTGCTGAGCAGAGAGCCTGATGCAGAACTCGATCCCAGGACCCTGAGATCATGACCTGAGCCGAAGGCAGAGGCTTAACCCTCTGAGCCACCCAGGTGCCCCCGGTGTCTCTTTTTTATGATGTATGATTTTTTAATTTTTTTAAATTTTGTTTTATTTTAGTTTAGTTTAGTTTTAGTTTTTAATAGAGAATCTCATTCTCTGAATTATGAAAAAACAACACTTAACCAGGAATGTGTCTGAGCCTGTTGGTGTGGGCATTGTGATCCTATATTAATTATCACTTTTTCTCCCCCTTACTAATTTGTGGGTCCTTCAAGAGCAGAGTGCATATTGTACTTTATCTATCCCTCCCCAGGATGGAATGCTGCCCTTAATCGCTGCATGTTTTTAGCAGACAGATTTATAAAGGAAGTAGAACTTGGGTTATCCATCTCAAAGAATTCTACTTCCATTGGGTCAGGATGACTCTCACCAGGGTTGAAACAACTTTCACTTTAAATTCAACACAATTTTAGTATTCAACAGGAGCTTTACCTTGACCTTTCCTTGTAATTGCCCGAAGACATACTCAGTGATTACATGATTCACTCTGAGGCATTCCACATTGGCATTCCATAAATCACAGATCTTCACACACACACAAAAAACCCCCCAAACCCTGAAAAACTAAAAAGTGTGCCACTGTTTAAAAAAAAAAAAATAGTGCAATGACTGGGTGATTCTATCCAAAATCAGAATTAATGAGAGGGTGTGTTGGTTAATTTTATGCATCAACTTGGCAGGGCCAGGCCATGGTGCCAAGATATTTGGTCCAACATTTTTTCTGGTTGTTTCTGTGAGTGTGCTTTGGGATGAGGGTAACTTTCAAATAAGCAGACTTTGAGTGGAATGATACAAGTACATATTGCAAAATAATTACTGCAGCGAGTTTCGTTAAACGATTCTTCACCTCACAGAATTATGGTATTGCTATATTTATTGATACAGTAAGAACATTTAAACTGGACTCTCACAGAAACTGTTAAGAAGACAATATAGTACTGCTGCCTACCAGCATGATTCTGGAATCTATTTATCTTTTAATGGAAAGTTCATACTCTTTAACCATCACCTCCCCATTTTTCCCACCCCTCAGCCCCTGGCAAGCAATTTTCTCTTCTCTGTTTCTATGAGTTTGGTATTTTTAGATTCCACATGTATGTGAAATTGTACAATACTTTTCTTTCTCTGGCCTATTTTACTTAGCATAATGCCTTAAAAGTCCATTCATGTTGTTACAAATAGCAGGATTTCCTTATTTTTCATGGTTGAATAATATTCTGCTGTGTATGTACAACACACACACACGCACACACACACACACATACACACACACACACACACACACACACATACACACACACCACCCTTCCTTTATCCATTCTTCCATGGATGTACTAGAAGGTTGTTTTCATGTTTTGGCTATTGAGTGATGTAAGGAGATTTCATCTCCTCTGAATATATACCCAGAAGTGGGACTGCTGCATCCAATGGTAGTTCTATTGTTTTTACATTTGGGGGAATATCTGTTTTCCATACTGACTATACCAATTTACATCCCCACCAACAGTGTACTAAGATTCCCTGTTCTCCACATCCTTATCAGCAGTAGTAATTTTTTTCCCTGTTTTGATAATAGGCCTTCTAACAGCTGTGGGATGCTACTCATGGTTCTGTTTTACCTGTTTCCTGACTGTAGTGATGCTGAACATGTTTTTGTGCCCTCGTTGGTCACATGTATATCTTCTTTAGGAGATTGTCTATTTAAGTTTCCTGCCTGTTTTTCAATTAGTTTGTTTGGTTTTCGCTCTCAAATTATAGAATTTTCTTATATATATTAGATACTAATCCCTTATTAGATATACAGGCTGGCAAATACTTTCTCCTATTCCGGACGTTGCCTTTTCTTATTGTTGATAGTTTCTTTGCTGTGCAGAAGATTTTTAATTTGATGTAGCCACATTTGCAGATTTCTGCTTTTGTTACTTGTGCTTTTTGGTGTCACACACAACAATTCATTGCTAAAACCAATGCCAGGGAGATTTTTCCCCTCTATTTTCTTCTAGGATTTTTACCGTTTCTACATTACATTTACATTTAATCCTTACTCTATTAAGAGTTTTTTTTGTGTGTGTGTGGGTAGTGTAAGATAGGGGTTCAATTTATTCCTTTGCATCTTGACATCTCATTTTACCAACACTATTTATTGAAGAGATTATCACTTCTCCGTTGAGTATTTCATTAACAATATATACATGGGCTTATTTCTAGACCCTTGATTCTGTTCACTTAGTCTCTGTGTCTGTTTTTATGCCTGTGCCGTACTGTTTTGATTGCATAGCTTTGTTGTAGAGTTAAAAATAGGAAGGGTGATGCGTCCATATTTGTTTTGCCTCCAGGTTTGTTTTGCATTTTTCAGCATCTTGTAGGGCTCCATACAAATGTCAGCATTCTTTATCGCTGTGAAAAACGCAGCTGGACTTTTAATAGGAATCTAGAAACAGTTTTAGATGGCATGGACATTTTAACAATATTAACTCTTCCAACCCATGACCAAAGGGTATCTTTCCATTCATTTGTGTCTTCTTGACTTCCTCCTTCACTGTCACACTGTGTAGATCTTTCATTTCCCTGGTTAAATGTGTTCCCAAGTATTTTATTGCTTTAACACATTGTAAATGAGAATTTCTTCTTTCTTTTTCAGATAGTTTGTTGTTGGTGTATGGAAATGCGAATGATTTTTAAATGTCCATTTTGTGTCCTGAAACTTTACTGAATTCACTCACAGTTTTCTGATGGAGTCTTTATGATTTTCTATATACAAGATCACATCATCATCAGAGACAATCTTGCTTCATACTTGCAGATTCAGATGCCTTTGCTTTTCCTTTTTTTATTAAATGGATTTAAAAAGAAATGTTGGACCCATGAGCATACACTGAATCCAAACACAGGAACCCAATTCAATTTATTATGTAGAGAAAATATGAATCCAATGCGTTTTCTTTTTCTAAACTGATTTCTCTGGCAAGGACTACCAATACTATGTTAAATAGGAGGAGTGTGAGTGCACACCCTAAATTCTAATCGTAGAGAGACCTCAATTTTTGCCATTGAGTATAATGTTACCTGTGGACTTGTTAATATGCCTTTTATTATCACTAGTTTTGTTCAGCCTATACCCACTTTGTTGAGACTTTCTGCCATGAAAGAATGTTGAATTGTGTTGAATGCTGGTCATAAGATTTCCATCTCCTATTTATTAGTGTGGTGCATTACATTTCTTGATTTCTGTATATCAAACCATCTTTATCCCTGGATAAATCCCACTTGACCATGATGCATGATCCTTCCAAGGTGATCATGAATTCAGTTTGCTAGTATTTTCTTGAAACATTTTTGTAGCTGTATTCATCAGGGGCAGTAGTCTATAGTGTTTGTTTGTTGTGTTGTGATGTGTTGTATTGTGTTTTTCCTTGTAATATCCTTATCTGACTTTGATACTGGGTAATGCTGGTCTTGTTACATGTGTTCCAGAGTGTTCCCTCCTTTTCAGTTTCTTTGGTAGTATTTGAGAAGAACTGGAAATAATTCCTTAAATGTTTGGCAGAATGTCCACCATGTCATCGGGTCCTGAGCCTTTGTTTTTGGAAGTTTTGATTCAATTTTCTTACTGCTCTCAGGCTGTTCAGGTTTTCTATTTCTTCCTGTTTCAGCTTTGGTAGGTTTTACGTTTCTTTGAATTTATCCATTCCTTCCAGTATGTCTGGCTTGTTCATAAGATGTTCATCATAATGTCTTGTGACCCTTGTGAGTGTATTATATAAAAGTGTCACTTGAGACTGGAAAGAAAGATTCCCTTGCTGACTTCAAAGAGGACCACATATCTAGGGCCTGAGAGGTAGTGATGATAATGGTTAAAAGTGGCCCCTAACAAAAAGCCAACAGAAAATTAGGACCTTAGTCCCACATATGCAAAGAACTAAGTTTCACCAACAACACGAATGCTCTTTGAAGAAACCTTGATATTAGATGAGATCACAGCCTTGCCAATATCTAGATTTCACTTAACCGAGGCCATGGGCAGACAATCCACCTGCACTAAGTCATAAACCCTGACTCATAGAAACTGAGATAATAGATGGACATTCTTGTAACATGATAAATTTTTAGTCAGTTATAATACAGCAATAGAAAACTAATATATTATGTAAGAACTTCTAGTATTTGCTTTCTGGAGCACAGATTTCAATCCCAAGTTATCGGAAAAGAAGGAAGGAACTTCATGTGTATAAGCAGATAGGTTCTGGGTCTTGTTCAGACATAATTAAGGAGGGCAGCCAATAGTGCATATTGACTATACCCCACATTCTAGAATCAGATTTCCATGATTTGAATACTGGCTTCACAAATTATTGACTCTTCCTCTATGGGAAAACTGGTTAACAGCTCTATTTCAGTTGCCTCATCTAGAAAATAGCTATAATAGTAGAAAACAGCTATCAAATAGTAACATCCATATCACATCATATCACAACTACAATTCATGACTAAATGAACTTGAAAACACTTACTTTTTTTTTATGGGAGGGACAGAAGGACAGGGCAAGAGGAACTTCAAGCAGACTCTGCCCTGAGCACAGAGCCTGCCATGAGGCTCGATCTCATGACCCTGAGATCACAACCTGAGCTGAAACCAATAATCAGATGCTTAAATGACTGTGCCACGCACATACCCCCAAAACTTGAAAATATTTATAACAAAGTCTGTCACACTGTAAGTTATCAATAAATTACTCATATTTAGAAAACAGTTACTATGTCCCACCCAGATAATCTGGGTAGGAACTGAATGGGGTATTGAGGGGCAGAAGAAAAGGAGGTAAAAGAAAGGATGACAGATATTCTTAAAACTGGTAAGTAAGAAATTTACATCAGTAACAGTGAGGGTTTTTATGGGCTGAATTCTGTCCCTTCTAAAGTGATAGGTGTAAGTCCTTAAACCTGGTATATCAGAATGGATCTGCAGCTTTAGAGATGTGATTAAGTTAAAATGAAGCCATTAGGATGGGCTTCATCTGACCCCATCTGGCCCCATCTGACTAGTGTCCTTAATGAAGAAGAAATACGGACATAGAAAAGGTCTCCAGGGAGATGCACACATGGAAAGGACCATGTGAAGACCCAGTGAGAAGATGGCCATCTATAGCCCAAAGGAAAAAATCTCAGAGGCAAACAACCGTACTGACACCTTGATCTTAGACTCCCAGCCCCCAACACTGCGAGAAAACACATGGCTGTTGTGTCAGCCCTGCAGTCTGTGGGATTTCGTTGTGGCAGCCCGAGCAGACTAAGACAAGAGGATACTGTTCTTTCTCCATGTTTCCTCTCCAGACCCCTTCTCCACCCTGCTTTGTCCTACAGGAGGCCAAGTCTCTCTGCATCAGCTCTGAATTTCTAGTTGGGACCTAGACTCCGTCTCTCCCGGGACTCCTTTAACTGTGTATCTTTTCCTTTCTTCCCTGCTTCACTCTGAGACCAGGGAAAGCCATCTGCCTTCCTGAGTTTCTTGGTGCTTCCACCTCCCATGTTTGTTTGCTTTTAAATAGCCCATACCATCCGAGATGAATCCCAGCTGCTGTCAGGACCTGAGTACAAGAGAGGGGGAGGGTTGTGTGTGTGGAATAATCGGTCTACAGAGGACATGGCAAATAACAGTTTATTTGGGGGAACACATGTCCACACAAGTAGGATAACTGCTCAAATGTGGAGGAAGAGAAGGGACCAATGGGAAGGAGTTTCTTGACTGGCCTCATCTATTTGGGGAGGTAATGAATTGCAGTGAAGAGAGTCTGCTTGTTACCCTCACCCCCTATTTACTCCCTAGATTACCTTGTCCTAAGTACCACAAAAATACATAATGAGGACTCTTCTCTCAGGGTTCTTTTTTTGTTTTTTTTTTTCCCCCCTTAAAGATTTTATTTATTTATTTGACAGATTGAGACACAGCGGAAGAGGGAACACAAGCAGAGGGAGTGGGAGAGGGAGAAGCAGGCTTCCTACCGAGCAGGGAGCCCAATGTAGGGCTGGATCCCAGGACCCTGGGATCAGGACCTGAGCCAAAGGCAAACGCTTAACGACGGAGCCACCCAGGCGTCCCTTCTCTCAGGGTTCTTAGCAACTGACAACAGAGCCAGCTTAGGTAGTTCAAGACAACAGAGAAATTATTATAGGATATGTAGCTGCCCAAAGCATCATCTATGGAGCCAGAAACCCAGGCATGGTGGGTTCCCTAAACCACAAACTGCTCCACTGTATACATGACGGTAGGCATGCCTTGTCTGCACTGCCATCTGTGTGGGCACTGTGGCTCTCTCCTGGGCTTTCCCAGGCAACCTTGAGAAAACCAATGTCTCTACTACTGCCTTCACTTGAGTAGATCCGCTCAGCATCTGAGTCCCTTACTGCGAGCAGCTGTGCAGTTTAGGGTTCTCTCTGTTCTTCCAGCACCCTAAGGGCATCTTTAGCCCCTTACATCTACCAATTCCTCTTCCAGAACGTCTTTCCCCTTTTCTTGACCCGACTCATTCCTTTAAATTTCCTGGGCCTCTGTTCAAACCTTACCTCCACAGAGAGATCGTCCCTGAACACTTTAACTGGTACCTGTGATGTATTCAGTGATTCTTCATCCCTCCTATTTTTTTTTTCAAAGCAGTTACCATTATCTGAAACCCTACTTCCTTACACCTCATTGTATTATGTCTGTGACTCCACCAATACTTAAGTTCTATTAGATCTGTTCTAATAGATAAAATCGTGGTGCTTTTCTGTCTTATTCATCTCTGTTCTGAGAATGCCACCTGGCATCAACACAGGCTTTCAATACTTTGTTGAATGAATAAATGAAGTACTATAGAAGCCCAGGGGAGGGTGCGTGGGACTCAGTTCCTTAAGCGTCTGCCTTCAGCTCAGGTCATGATCCTGGAGTCCTGGGATAGAGTCCCGTATTGGACTTCCTGCTCTGCAGGGAGTCTGCTTCTCCCTCTGACCTCCTCCCTCTAATTCGCTCCCTCTCTCTCTCTCTCTCTCAAATAAATAAATAAATAAATCTTTTTTTAAAAAAATGAACATCTTATTTAAAAAAACAAAACAAAACAAAACAACCCAACAACAACAACAACAACAAAACACCCAGGGGAAGAAGTCTCTAGTCTGGCCAGCTGGCCAGGAATGAGAGAAAGGGCTTCTTATGGGTGCTGAGAGTTGAATTAAATCTTAAAGAATTGAAGATCTTTTGAGGTAAGCAGGGACGGAATGATACCAGACAGTAACGCCTGTACAGAAATCAGTGATGAAAGAAAGGCAGAGACCGAGATGTGTAGTGAACAGCTCAGAATGGAGGAGGTACGCTTTCAAAAGTCATGGCAGCTGAAAGTCTAGAAGCAGGTGGAATCCAGATCATCAAAGTTCTGCATGTCACATTTGGAATTTGTTTGCCTGACATTAGGACCAAAGATTAAAGACTTTATGGCAGGGACTTGATAAGATCGGATCTGTTTTAATGTAATAATTCTCTAAGTGTGGTCTGTGGAACACCTATACCTTTGAGAGACATATTCTGGGAGCATGCAAGTTTAAAATATTTTTTCAAAATAATACTGACATTCTTTCTCCCCCGCCCCCCACCAGTAGTTTGCTATTTGGAGTCATGTCTGAAAAGCAAAAGTGGCTAAAACTCCTGGTGCCTTTGCCTTCACGACGTTCAGAGCAGTGAAGAACGCTAGTCGTCTTAATATTCTTCATTGCAACACACTTGCAATTAGAAAGAGTGAGCCGGTTTCACTTAGGAATGTCCTTGATGAGATACAAATTACAGATTTTATTCAATTACGACCCTTGAGTACATGCATTCTTAATATTCTGTGTGATAACATGGAAAGCATATGTAAGGCATAAGGCATTTTTGATGCAAACTCTGTCTCAAGGAAAAACATTTTTGTTGGAATGCCAGGCTGAACTGGTTTACAGAAAAATAATTTTTACTTGAAAGAAGAATTAAGAGATAATGTATGGTTGTTCAGATTTTGGTAGTTGACATATAGATTTCACAAAAAGGAATGAAGCGAGGCGGTCACTACAAGACAACAGGGGGTGCTTGCTTCAGCAGCATATACACAAGGAAAATAATAGTGTTTGTTGCAAATGATAATGTTTTCAAAGGAAAACTGGAATTTTGGAAAACTTGTATTTGCCTAATGAGATCAATGTGATAAATCAATGGTGTTTTAATCATATTTTACAGTGAAATGTGCCAGCATTTGGAACGCTGACATAATCCAATGAATTCATGTTTTGCAAATGACCAGTGCATGATGCTAAAAATAGTGCATAGGTAAAATCCATTAAAATGGAAGATAAGCCAGTGGATTTTAATGTAAGAGATTATCCAAAGGTAACTGATACAGTTTGACATTCTTCATTGCATCTAGTCTTTAAGATTCTACCTCTTATTCTGTTTTAATGTAATATCAAAGAATATTTACAATTACCTGAAAAGATTAATAAACTACTTCTCGTTTTTCCAACTATAAGTCTGTTGAGTCCATATTCTCCTCATACACTTTAACCAAAACAGGTCTCAACAGATGAAACGCAAAACTAGATAATTCAGTTGACTTAGCAGGCTTTTATGAAGCCCTACATTAATGAAATTTGCAAAAATGTAAAACAATGTGTTCCTGCTCATTTCCTTTTGTTTTGGAAAGCACGGTTTCTATTTACATTTACTTGTAATTGATTTGTTATTGTTATTTGAAAATAAACTGGTAACTAGATTCTTCGTAAGTATTTCCACTCACATTTCTAATACAAGTTATTTTCTACTTTACACTCTACGGTGCTGACTGAAACCCATGGTTACTGGTATGGTGCCCTTGCTTCTTACACAGCTTTGTGGTAATTCTGGTAAAATCTCGGACATTCTTGAGTTACAGGTAATGTGGTAACATGCAAATGAGGACTATCTGTAGAGTAAATATCTTAAAAGATATAGCCCCCATAAACAAAAACTCCTCGGGGTCCTCCATCATTTTTAAGTGTAAAATCATCTTGGTAACAAAATTTACTAACTGCTATTTAAAGAAAGCTACCCAGAAGAACAACAAAGATGGCGGAGACTGTCTGTAAGGAAAATAAGACAGGAGGCTGCTGAGAGAGCTAACCCTCCCCAGAGAAAGAGAACAGAAGCATTAATTCAACTGCTGCTTCTGGGATAAAGAGGAAAGGTGGGATTCCAGAGACTTGGAGGACAACGAATTGGTAGAAATCTATTGTTAATGTCTGAATTTTTTAAGCGACGTCCTTAGTAGATGCTGTTGCTACTATGACCTCAGAGAAACCCAATTTTGTTTTACTCCCTGCTTGCAAGATTTTCAACATATTGAGCCTAATAGGATTTTTTCTTTTTTGATCCAGCTATTAAACTTAATGGAAGCTTTTCTTAAGAAGCATTGGAATATGACAACACTAAGTCATCTGGAAGACTCCCATGCTGTGTGTGGGCAAGACTGTTAACCTGGTATTGATTTGAGCCATTTGTATTTTTCCCCCTTATGGTACTGGGAAATCCTATGAATGTTGTTAATTTCTAGAAAGACTTTTTTTTTTTTTTAATGTAACTACCGGACTTAAAAAAATTTTACAACAATGTTTATAAGTGTACCCTAAAAAAAAAGGTTAAAATTAGGGTATGACAAGAGGTAAAGGGTAATGTTTCTCTATGGGTGTTATTTTTCCCCCAAAAAGAAAACAGTGTCTGATTTACAACCATCAGCCTCAGTCACAGTCTGTTGCAATTGTCTGAGTCCTTGTCCCAGAAGATTCCTCTCCCACGCTTCCTCTGGCCATCTGGAACAGCCTTTCCGTACCTAATTGACTCCATGGCTCTTCGTTTCCCATTTGTGAGCTTCCTGTTTCTTCTTTTTTTATTTCTGACCTCTTGCCTTCTTTCTAATAAAATAATCACATTCTTCCTTCTCTTTTCAAATGCTTAGTCATCCCCCCTCTTAATGTGGCTATTTGTAACCTTCTCAACCCTCTTCCTAGTAATAGCTTGAGATGTCATCTATGAAATACTTTCTCATCAGAGTCTTATGGTTTTATGTGAATTCATGGTCACCGAGTTAAACTCAGTTATAAATGATGGCATGAAAAAGTAGCAGTGTTTCCAGTTTTATATGCCAATGTGCGAAGCATGAAGGACTAATCCTACTTTAGAATTTTAAAGTACTATATAGTTTACAAGGCAAGTTTATCACCTGTATCTCACTTGGCGCTCTTGGAGCTCACAACAGCTCTACAAAGAAAGCAAGGCAGCCATTTACAGTGGTAATATCGTTTCCTTTTTTGTCCAGGTAAATGAAAAACATTCTATGATGCCTATGGTCCTATTTTGCAGAGCCCCTAGGTCTCAGGTTTCCAGAGTGCCAGTTCAAGATTCTACTCCCTAAATCATGACATTCCCCCAGAGTCTTAGACATTATTTAAAATGAGATGGATAGGGGCACTGGGGTGGTTCAGTCATTTAAGGGTCCAATTCTTCATTTTGGCTCAGGCCATGATCTCAGGGTTGTGAGGTTGGGCCCCCATCAGGCTCCACACTGGGCATGAAACTTGCTTAAGTTTGTCTCTCTCCTTCTCTCTCTGCCACCCTGTCTCCCTTTCTCTCTCCTCCTTCCTCTCTTTAAAAAAAACAAAACAAAACAAAACAACAACAACAACAACAACAACAACAAAACAAGATTGATAGATGAATCAACCATCCTATAAGGTAGAAAGGAATGTTTTCCTTTATCAACTATAAAACATTATTAAAGAAAAATAAAAGCTCAATAATTTAAATCTCTCGTGTCATTACTCTGGTTAGGTGATTAGCCCTAATTGGTGATCTTCTAGTGGTTTCTAAGCACTTAACAACCCCATAAGCTAAGTGAGATCCTAGAGGCAGAAACAGAGAACATCTGGAAATAGTTCAAAGAAAAATAATGATACATATAATGGAGAAATTTATGCATGAGGAAAGATTAAAGGAGCATGTGTATTTAATTGGCTAAGTAATAAATAATAAGCAAATGAGTGTTATGAATACTTGAAAACTGAAAACCTTGTATCTGAGCTCAATGTTGGTAGAAATAATAAAATGTAATTTAAAAAAAGTCAAATGAGTCTAAGTTGGGGGAAAAGAATGGAATCATCAAAGAATAGTATCCTAGGGGAAGAGTAAACATTAGGCTATGCATTATTTAAAATAAGCTAACAAAGAATTGGGTTTGAATTATAAATAACACCCAAAACTAGACAAACTGTGGTCAGTTTTCTGTTAAAACTATATGCCTTGCTAACATATGAATATTACTAGCAACCCTGGACAAGTACTCTGATGAGCCTTTCTCTTGCTAACATATGTTACCTCAACTTATATGAATTCAAGTTTAATTAGTGAGAAAAAGCATAATATGTAAGTCATTAAATGTTATCAAGTTCCCAATCTAAGTGGCTTCTTTCTTTATCCTTGTATTCTTGGGCCATTATATTAGGAACCATGTAGCGATATTGTGATTTTAAGATATATAGATAGATAGACACACACACATGTACATACATACATATATGTGTGTGTGTGTCTATCTATCTATATGAATGTGTCTATTTATTTCTGTAGCTCTGATGCCTAAAATAGTGCATTTCACCTAATGGGCTTTCCACAAAGTTGCCATCATATTGTCGTGTGAATATATATGTATTTGGTCTCTCTCTCCCATTTTTGGTTCACAGCTATCAACACCTTCAGAATTTCCTAAGTGTCAGCAATGATTAAGGTGCCTTTGTCATGTTAATGAAGCAACTTTTGCAAATGGCACGGATGGGGATGGTTGCCAAAGGAGCCCACCATGTGATTAGAGGACAGAAAATTTCAGGCCTACTCTCTGACCTCCAGAGAGGTAACAGGGACTTGAGGTTGAATCAAACGCCAATGGTAAATGGTTTAATCAGTTATGCCCGTGTAAAGGCTCCAAAAAACCCCAAAAGGAAAAGGTTCAGAGAGCTTCCAGGTTGGTGAACACAGTGACGTTTGGGGAGAGTGTCGCATCTAGAGAGGGCACAGAAGCTCCGTACACCTTCCTCATACCTTGTCCGACGTATCTCTTCCTTCTGGCTCTGCCTGGGTTGTATCCTTTTATTATAAACTGGTAAGTTTAGTCTAGTAAGAAAGTGTTTCTCTGAGTTCTGTGAGTCACTCTAGCAAATAAATCAAATCTGAGGAAGAGGGTGTAGGAACTTCTTAGTGAGAGTCAGTTGGTCTGTAATATAGGTAACAATCTGGACCTACCACTGACATCTGAAGGTTGGTGCGGGGGGCAGTGGTAGGAGGCGGAGGCTGAGCAGCCTTGTAGGACTGAACCTTCCACCTGTAAAATATGATTCTATCTCCTGGAACATTGTGTCAGCTGAATTCTCAGACACCCAGGTATTATCCAAAAGTTGTTTGTTAGTATGAGTGAAAATGACCCCCCTCTTAACATTCACACATTGGAAGTTGGGTGTTCAGAACACAAAAAGGACACAATTTCCTAGAGCAACACATCACCTATGCAATCACTGCGCTATCCCAAAAACATCTGCTCACTCATTGAACACATAAAGGAAGGGTGAAAAAGAATTGGTTTCCCTGTTCTTGTATCAGGTCCAAGTTTTTGTATTTTTTTCTTCTGTGTGCTAATACTTTCTTCTTTTCTTTCTGACTTTTCTTTTTTTGGTTGCTAGAAAGTGATGTCTGAATTTTTCTGAACCCACTTTTGTCCAATTACTCAGCCAACCCTGATTGTAAATTACATCACCAAGTCTTCTACTGCCTCCTGTAATGACAAACCATGGTCTTTGTGTATTATGTATTTTTTTTTAGTTTTATTCCATGGGGACTAATTTTGATTGGGATAGGGGAGTGATGGAATAACTTTGGGGTTTTGTGTTTACCTTTTTGTTCAACACTTGTGATTTTGTGTATATATAAGTGTATTCACATTCTATTCTGAATTGATCGTACTTGGTCACACAACAATATGATGACAAATTTATAGAAGGTCCATTAAGTGAAATGCACTCTTTTAGGCACCAGGGATATAGAAATAAATCAGATGCACCCCCATATTAGCTCATTGTCTTCAAGTTAGAGAGCATTCATCACACCGTGTTATAATTATGTCTTTGAGTTAGAGGGAAGCATGGTATGCCATGAAACCATATAGGATAGAGTAACTAACCCAACCTAGGAAACAAAGAATTCTTCCTTGAGGAGAGCTCACTGTTTTAGAAACAGCTTCAATTTGCGGAACACTTTCTAGGTGACAAAATGTATTCTCATTTGGCCATTTTGAGAATGTTTGGGGGATAGAGATGACTCATCACTACAGCTATGTTTTGTACTTGAGAAAGCGCAGGTACAACACAGTTTATGGGACTAGCTTAAGGTCCCATAGAGGATAAGGCAATGGGATTTTAGCCTAGATTTTCTGGCTAAGAGTGTAGAATGCTATTGTGCCCTGTTTAGAAACCATTCTCTCTCAGTTTTCTTAGAGTCCATGCCATTATCATGCATCGTTTCAGAGTCCTGCATCTAAATGAAAACTGAACAAAATTAGTCTACATGTTTGATTCACATTTCCATCAAAGAGGGCTGCTGATATGTTCTTCGGCATTCTGAAGACTCTGCTGTTTACATCCATTTTTCATTCAGAGACTTTGGGCTTACTCTGACAACATCATCTACTTTTCTTCATATTCATCTTGACAACGACCAGAATAAAACAAATGCTGCCCTTTGCTTTAGCATGTCTTCTCTGTTATTAATTCCTCTAGTGAATTGGTACCATTTTTTTCATTTTTCCCTTTTGGCTAAACATGTACTACTGAAGAAAGCCTAGACGGAGATTTTCTTCTGATACAGAATAAAGGCAAATGTAGAATCTGGCCATTATTGCTCTATGCCTGACTAAAGAAATGTATCAATCATTTTCTAAGTAGTGAGTTAAAAAAAAGGGAGAAGTGTAGTTAGTACCTGTTTATGTAACTAAGCCCTCTGATGCTTTCTAAAGTCCCTGTTGGAGGAATTGAGAGCCAAACAACTAAGACCTGTAACTGATGGGGCAGATGAAAGTCTTCACTTGAAGCTTTATAGACATGTGTTTTTGAAACTGGGGACCAGTGTGTTTAATACTCCTTTTTATGCAACATGTTCATGTCTGAATTCTTACTCATGATCCCCAGAGACTGTACCCATTGGAATAGTCAGTTTTTCATCATGGAACCTGTCATCCTAGACTGTCACTGAACAGTTGGGTGGAATGTCACCCACACCCCAGAAAAGAGATTAAATGGCATTTTAGCACACATGCTAAGCGTCTGTGGCAGTGTAGGTATTTCTTGGTGGCTGACAGAATGATGTGACTATAGACTGTCTAAGTGAAACAGATTTGGTAGAACAGTTTCAATTATTTACCCAAAGAAAGATTCTGGACCAAATGCAGCCTCATCAAATGCAGTTCAGTGAGTCTGAAAGCAGGTGTAAATGTAGTGGAACCAGGAACTGCAGACCATGTAATTTGAAAATGTTCATCATCCAATATACTTTGAAGATTATAGACAGGGACCATCCTTGTTAAATAAGTTACCATAAAAAAATTGCATTTTGGGCTAAACCCAGAGGAAGGACAAATTATCATTGTTTTGCTTTGCTTTAAAAATGAAATTAAATGCACCATAGGGCTATGTATTATGTAATTTGCATATGTTGTTATGGCAAAATTTTATTATTTTTCCTGATGTAATTAGCTTGGGAAGATATAAATAAAACTGATAAGAATTTTTCCAATTTCTTTTTCTATCTTGACTTTAAAATTATTTCCTTCCTTACAAAAGATGTCAATGGCTTGACTTTATCTATTCTTTCAACACATACTTGTGAATGCCTGATAGCAGTTTGTCTTCCATACAAAACATACCCACATAAACATATTGGGAATGGAAGAGCCACCAATGTTTATCAATGGTTGTCTTCCTCCCCTAAGAATAAAATAAGATGAGTGAATTTTTCAGTAAGCCCCAAAATGAAAAAGAATGTGAAAGAAAAGTATATCTTATCATAGTCTACCATTAGCATGAATATCAACTAATATCATTTTCTTCATCAGAGCAAAATTCCATAGAGATTCTTTTTTGCCTTCTAAACGTATGTCTATTGTTTTTGCTTTCTTTCAGTTTGGAAGTCAATTTAAAGATTCTTTAGTCTCCAATGAGCAGAAGTCTTTTGACTCATGAAATAATATCAATCCACAGAGCCGACATCTCCTATTATTATTATTTGTTAAACAGAGTTATAAAAACTGAGGCCGAGCTTTGAGGGAACAATTGGAAGACAATGAAAGTATATCTACCTCTCCTCTCATCTCCCAAAACATAGAACTGTCATAGGCAGAAATTTCCCACAGCCTAAAATGAAAATAAAACAAAACAGAAAAGGAATGAAGACCTTGTCAGAGAAGAGTTTGTTTTTTAGAGCACGGACAGAAGAGGTAAAAGATGACCCTGGAACATCTTGCTGTGTCAAAACAAAAGCAAGTGTCCCTCCCCTCACTCCCACCAAAATGATCAGGGAATGTCACAGGGATGAAGGAGCCAGCCTAAAGGGGATGTGACTGGTCAAACTTACAACAGTTGAGGAGCAAGATAATAAAATACAGCAAAAAAAAAAAAAAAAAAAATACATTTTGTGTGTGTGTGTGAGTGTGAAATAAGAATTCACAAGATATTAAGTGCATAATAAAATGGAGTAGTACTGAGGGTGCTTGCTTATAAGAGAATGTAAAAGCTGGTTGATAAATACAGAGGAAAATCATTATTTTGTAACCGTTGGGACAGATTAGATAAAATATGAAGCATTAATAGATGCTAAGTCCAAGGAAAATTTTTATGAGGTTTTAGTATTTACAAGATCTTTACAGATCTCCCCACAGACTGCTTATTAATTGCAAGGGGAAAAAGCAATGATTACACAGTGAAGAAATCTAATAAGACAGAGACCGGGTGATCAAAATTAACATTAACTAACCAGGTACAGATGATGATATGTAGTTCCAGATGCGATGCCCTGAGAAGGACAAAACTTCACCTGTGCATTATCCCAGGTGAGAATGCAGACCCTTAATTTAATCATGAGGAAGGATCAAACAGAAAGTAAGAACTTTTTTTTCCCAAAGGGAGAGACTATACTGTTTAAACTGTATCGGTGACATAGAAGAGGAAGACAGACTATAAGAATGCTGTAGATTAAAGGAGTATAAAGAAACATGACAATTACAATTAAATGAAATACCTGATTCCAGATGGGGTCCTGTACTAGAAAGGACAAAATGCTATAAAGACATTAGACTATTTCTATCTTTAAGAAATGCACAATAAAGTATTTAGGGGTAAAAGGCAATGATGTATGAAACTCACGCAGAAGTAGCTAAACCTACATATCTATACATACAAAGATAGAACAAACAAAATTAGCTAAAAAGCTAGTGACAGGTACATGTAGATGAAGGATATGGGCATTGTGTATAACATTTTTATTTTTACAAAGTTCTGTTATCTTGAAAATAATTTCCAAATCAAAGGTCAATTAGAAATACAGTCTGATAGTCAACACTTCCTTTTCGTAACAAAAAGCTGAGCAACAATAGATTTTGATTACTCAAACTTTCTCCTTATAGTTATGAACAGAAAACCAGGATGACCTGAGATTAGAGAAAAACACAATGTGCCCAAATATAATAATCCAAATAAATAAATTAAGCAATGATGCTTGAAAAAAGTATATATTTAGGGTAATTAGAAGAATAATTTTGGAAAATTCTGATTAATACTCTGATAGAAAAAAACTTGAAAATGTATTGAAATTGTTGGAAGCCATTATGTACACAGAGTAATCAGAGGATTATAGGGTCATTTCTGAAATCACACATGTGTTTGTCAAAATGAAACAGTTAAATAGGAGACCTGGGGAAAAAATCTAGCAAATCTTTTATATCAAAGAGCAAAATCTGAAAGATGAAAAATCTAAGAGAAAACTGAGGACATATGAACCAATACAAGAAACACAAGAGAATACAAGCAATTTAAACTTTTCAAATAGCTTCTGCAAAAAGAGAGAGGGTAGGAAAGAAAACTAAAGAAATAACAGAAAAAACAAAGTTCTATATCTGAAAAAAAAAAGTAACCTGGAAGACAAGACTGGAATGTCTAGCACAATGACTAACCAAAAAACCATGTCTATACATATCATGGTTCAGTTGTAGAGCACAAACAGTCAGTACTAAAGACTACTGAGAGAGAGAGAGAGAGAGAAAGAGAGAGAGAGAGAGAGAGAAAGTCACAGAGAACAAAGAATAAACAGATTTCATACAAAAGGCAGATAATCTTCTTTAGTCAAGGTATTAATTTAGCAAAAGATGCCGGAAGACAATGTAACAGTAAATTTACCGTTGGAGGATTAACAAACTTGAGTCAATTCACCCCCTAGTTCATCAAATAAGAACATGGCTAAATCATTTTATCTTTTAATGATTTACCTTTTTTTGAATCAATCTTGAATCCTCAACTCTAGCAAAACTAAGAGAAAGAAATTAACTGAGACTTTTTAAAGAAACTTTGACAGCAAGGAACGATTAAACTAGATCAAGAAGGAAAATAAATCCCATGGCTATTCCCATGCATAAGTTCAAGAAAATTTCACAAAATTCCACATTTAGAAAGAGATTCCATTCTACAGAAGCAGAAATACTCTTAATAATAAAGTAGAACAAGTAGAAACTCTAAGTAAATAAAAAATCTGTACAGTAAATTTATGATCTAACTTTTTAAAAAAACCCACAAATACACAAAGTTAAGATGAAGAAGGAACTATATGAATTATGAAAAATGTAGAGTTGTATAAACCAACATTTGGTATACAGAACACTCCCTTAACCTCAGATGTTCTCTTGTCCTATCCATTTTAGTGAACGACTTCTCGCCCTTAATATCTGGAAAATATTTGTCTATTTTTTTTCTCTGAAAACTTTGTCTTTTACAATTATCTTCACTTCACTTTGGGGGAAGTTAGAGGAAGATGGTCAAAAGCTATAAACATCCAGTTAGAAGACATATGAGTACTAAGGATATAATTTACAACATGATGACTACAGCTGTTATGATATATAGGAAATTGTTAAGAGAGTAGATCCTAAGAGTTCTCAATACAAGGAGAATTTTTTTTAAGATTTTGTATTTATTTATCTGACAGAGAGAGATCACAAGTAGGCAGAGAGGCAGGCAGAGAGAGAGGAGGAAGCAGGCTCCCTGCTGAGCAGAGAGCCTGATGTGGGGCTCGATCCCAGGACCCTGGGATCATGACCTGAGCCGAAAGCAGAGGCTTTAACCCACTGAGCCACTAAGGCACCTCAAGGAGAATTTTTTTCTCCTCTTTTTATTCTATCTCTGTAAGCCAATAGACATTGACTAATATGGCAATCACTGCACAATATCTGTAAAGCAAACCATCACACTGTATGTCTTCAATTTATACGATAATGTACATCCATTGTTTCTTAATAAGTAGGGTGTTTTTTTTTCCCCTTTCCTGAACATTGTATAAATTCAGTCATAGAATAAGTAACCTTTTGTGCTTGGTTCCTTTCATTAACGTACTGCATTTGAGAATTATGCATGTGATTGCTGACAAAAAGAATTTCTTCTTTTCATTGTTCCACAGTATGGACATATCACAGAACTTGTCTATCCAATTCAGCAGCTGAAGTACATTCAGGTTGTTTAATAATTCAGTAATTTTGAATAAAGCTGCTATAAACATTAATGTAAAGATTTTTGTGTGAATGTAGGTTTTCATTTCCCAAGTGATTAATGATGCTGAATATCTTCTTGTGTGCTTATTTGCCATTTACATGACTTTGGTTGAGTGTCTGTTAAAATACTTTTGCCAATTTGTATGGAGTTATTCTCTCTCTCTTTTTTTAAAGATTTCATTTATTTATTTATTTATTTGACAGAGAGAGAGAGAGAGAGAGAGATCGATCACAAGCAGGCAGAGAGGCAGGCAGAGAGAAGGGGAAGCAGGCTCCCCACTGAGCAGAGAGCCTGATGCGGGGCTCGATCCCAGGACCCTGGGATCATGACCTGAGCCGAAGGCAGAGGCTCAACCCACTGAGCCACCCAGGTGCCCCTGGAGTTATTCTCTTAACATTGAGCTTTGAGTTATCAGTGCTGGATACAAGACTTTAAGCACACATATAATGTGCAAATATTTTCTCTTTAGTATTTGGCTAGTTTCCCTTTCTCTTTTGAAGTATAAAACTTAATAATTTCATGAAAACCAGTTTTCATATTTTTGGTATCCAGTAACTGTCTAATCTAAAGCCAATAGATTTTTTTTCCCCCTGTGTTTTCTTCTAGAAATGTTATGGTAGCAACTTTTACATTTAGCTCTGTGATAATTTCAAGTTAATTTCTGGATAAACTGAGAGACATACAGAGAGGTTCCTTCAGAGGGGAGATTGAGAGTTTTAAGAATTAGATCGTATCAGACCATGAGTTTCACAGATCACCATGGAAAAGTGAGTGGTTAAGGACGGATGGAGGCATGGATTAAAAGATGTAGGAGAATGTGTAAAAGCAGGAATCCAGTGGTAAGATACCACCTCAATATCTTGTGTCTCCTCTGTTCACTGTGTAAACTATAAGGTAAAGCACAAATCCTGATTGTCTTTTATACATATCTCCATGTAAGGTAATGAGCTTTGGGATGTTCCTGACTCCGTTTTTTGTGAAACCTGAGATCATTTCTACCACACCCATACCCAAAGCCTCAGGTTCTTCTTTCATTTTCTAGCAGAAGAGTTATAAAAACGGCTTGTTTCATTTGTTCGGTCATTTGTCAGATGGTTGCTACTTTTCTTAGTACCACTACTTGTAGAAAAGCCCTACAAGGTAGAGTTGGCAAAAATAGATTCATACAGGCTCTTTGCTCCTCAGTGGTTGCCTTTAGAGTTTGGTCATAGTCCACAACAGCACAGGCATTAAGGTATGTGGGATGGATTTTGACCACATGGAGATAAGGTAAAAGAAGTCTAGCAAAAGTTTCTTCCTTCCTTCCCCAGGTCCACAATATTCCAGACACTATAAAATGTAGTAGTTTCTTATATAGCCTCTCTACAGATATTTCATGAGTCTGAACAATGAATTTATCTTGAATCTTTGACTAGTTTGGCCAATATCTTCATGCACTTGTTCTCTGTCCTTCCTTGCCGTACTTTTCTTTCTTCATCACAAACAGTTCTCTGGGATTGCATTCTCTGACATAGGGTTGGTATGTAACCATTTGATTTGTACTGTGTTTTCTAGAAAACTGGCTATAAATCATTGGGAGAGAGAAGTGAGAAGAGTATTTTCAAGAGGAGTGAAGAAGTTCTCTGGGAACCTTATAGTCACTTACTGAGTGGAGCTTTTGATGGACCTGGACCCTCTGGAAATTCAGCCAATTGTGTGTAGAACAGACAGCATCTAAGTGAATCCAGGATCAGAATGTCCATATGTAACCACAGGAGACAAAAACAGACATGAATGCATGATATACACCCTTCCAAAAGAGAAAATAACATTTAGGGGAAAAAATATCACAAAAGTGAAAGGGGCTGAGGCTCATGTCCTACTGAAGTGTTAGTTGAAATCAAACTTATCCCCAAAGAAGGAGTAAAGAGCATATTTTGGTAATTAATTTGGTCAGAGTTATTATTTAAATTCTTTGCAGAGAACTAATTGCTAACATGCCTAAACATGTCTTGTGAAAGAGGACAAGACTGAGACACAGCATATATATCGAAGTAGAAAAGTAGTCATACACTATTAAACTAAAGTCAAACACAAGAGAAAATCTGGAAAGAAAAGAGAGAGAAGGTTTATTAACATGGAGTTTAAAGAACATGCTACTAAACAACAAATGGTTCAATAAAGAAATCAAACAACAAGTAAAAAATTACATGGAAACAAATAAAAATGAAAACACAACAGCCCAAAACCTTAGGGATTCAGCAAAAAGTGTTTTAAGAGAGAAACACATAGCAGTACACAACTACCTCAAGAAAAAAGAAACCTCTCGAACTACCTAACCTTGTACCTCAAAGAGCTAGATAAAGAACAACAAACAAAACCCAAACCCAGCCAGAGGGAGGAAATAATAAAGATTTGAGCAGAAATGAATGATGTAGAAACTAAAATAACAATAGAACAAATCAATGAAACCAGGAGCTGGTTTTTTGAAAAGCTCAACAAAATTGATAAATCTTTAGCCAGACTAATTACAAAAAGAAAGAGAATCCAAATAAACAAAATCACTAATGAAAGAGGAAAAAAACAACCAACACCACAGAAACACAAACAACTGTAATAGAATATTATGAAAATCTGTATGTCAAGACAATTGGACAACTCAGAAATATATAAATTCTGAGAAACAACCTACTAAGACTAAAGCAGGAAGAAATAGAAAATTTGAACATATCATTTACAGCAATGAAGCTGAACCAATAATAAAACAACAACAACAACACCCCCCACCCCCAAAAAATCCAAAAGTTCAGGACCAGACAGCTTCACAGGCAAATTCTACCAAACATTTAAAGAAGGGTGAATACCTTTTATTTGCAAACCATTTTTAAAAAGTAGAAGAGGACAAAAAAACTTCTAAATTAATTGTATGAGGCCAGTATCACCCTGATGCAAAAAAAAAAATCAAAAAACAGATAAAGGCACCACCAAAAAAGAGAACTACAGACCAGTATCTCTCATGAATGTAGAAGCAAAAACTTTAACAAAGTATTAGCAAACTGAATCCAATAATACATTAAAAAATTCACATACCAGAATCCAAATGGGATTTATTCATAAGATGCAAGGATGGTTCAGCATTTGCAAAACAACACGATACATTATATCAATAAGAGAAAAGATAAACACTATATGATCATTTAAATAGATACATAAAAAGCACTTGAAAAAGCACAACATCCATTCATGATTAAAAACTCTCTACAAAGTAGGTCTAGAGGAAATACACTTCAACATAATAAAAACCTTTTATTAAAAACCCACATTTAACATTACACTCAAGGGAGAAAAACTGAGAGCCTTTCCTCTAATGTCAGAAACAGGACAAGGCTGTCCACTCTCACTACTTTTATTCAACATGTGCTTGAAGTCTTAGCAACAGCAATTAGATAACATAGAGAAATAAAAGGCCTTCAAACTAATAAGAAGTAAAGTTCTCACTTTTTGCAGATGACATGATCCTACATATAGAAAACACTAAAGATTTACACATAACACTTCTAGAATTAAAACATGAATTCAATAAAGTCACAGAATATGAAATTAGTGTATAAAAATCCATTGCATTCCTATCCAGTAATAATGAAGTAGCAGAAAGAGGAATTAAGAAAACAATCTCATTTATAATTACACCAAAACCAATAAAACATCTATGAATAAACTTAACCAAAGAGGTGAAAGTCCTGTACTCTGAAAACTATAAAACACTGATGAAAGAAATTCAAGATGATAGAAAGAAACTGAAAGATATTCCATGCTTATGGCTTGGAAGAACAAATTATGACTAAAATGCCTACACTATTTAAAGCCTTCACATATTTAATTCAATCCCTATCAAAATACCAAGAGTATTTTTCATAGAACTAGAAAAAACAATCCTAAAATGTGTATGGAGTCACAAAGGACATCAATTAACCAAAGCAATCATGAAAAAGAAAATCAAAACTGAAGTATTACAAGGACATATTTCAAGTTTTATTACAAAGTGGTAGTAATTAAAATAGTATGGTATTGGTATGAAAAATAGACACATAGATCAATGGAGTAGAATAGGAAAGTCAGACATAAACCCACAATTACATGGTCAATTAGTCTTTAATAATCTCTTCAACATACAATATTGGGAAAACTGGACAGCTATATGCAAAAATAAAAGAAAGAAAGAAAAAAGAGAAGAAAAGAAAAGAAATGAAAAAGAAAAGAAAAAGAAAAAGAAAAAAGAACCTGGATCACTTTCTTTTATCATACACAAAATAAACTCAAAATATACACCTGAAATCATAAAAATCCTTGAAAAGAACACAGGCAGTAATTTTTCTGGCATTAGTGGCAGCAACAGCAACATTTTCCCAGATACATCTCCTGAGGCAAGGGAAATATAAACAAAAATAAACTACTGGGGCTACACCAAAAACAAGCAAGTGAACTAACAAACAAAAAACTTCTGTGGAGCAAAGGAAACCATCAACAAAACTAAAAGGCAGCCTATATAATGGGACACAATATTTGCAAAAGATATATCTGACAGAGGACTAATACCCAAAATTTCTAAGATCTGATACAACTCAACACCTAAAAAACAGTCTAATTAAAAAATGGCCAAAGACATGAAAAAACACTTCTTCAAAGAAGATGTCCAGATGGCCAACACACACATGAAAAGATCTCAACATCACTCAACATCAGGGAAATAAAAATCAAAACTAAAAATGAAATATTATCTCAAACCTGTGAGAATGGCTAAAATCAAAGACACAAGGAACAACAAGTGCTGGTGAGGATGTGGAGAAAAGAACAGTGGTGTACTACTAGTGAGAATGTAAACTGGTGTAGCCACAGTGGAAAACAGTATGGCAGTATGGAAGTTCCTTAAAAAAGTGAGAATTGAGGGCACCTGAGTGGCTCAGTGAGTTAAGCTTCTGCCTTTGGCTCAGGTCATGATCTCAGGGTCCTGGGACTGGGTCCCACATTGAGCTCTCTGCTCAGCGGGGAGCCTGCTTCCCTTCCTCTCTCCTTCTGTCAAATAAATGAATAAAATCTTAAAAAAAAAAGTGAAAATTGAAATGCATTATGATCCAGTAATCCCACTACTGGGCATTTCCTCCCCTAATATTACACAAAAAAATAATTCAAAAGTTTACACACACACCCATGTTTACTGCAGAATTATTTATAATAGCCAAATTATGGAAACAGCCCAAGGGTCTATCAACTAAGAAATAGATAAAGATGAATGTGTCTGTGTATACACACACACACACACACACACACACACACACACATACACACACACTGGAATATTACTCAGCCATAAAAAGAATAAAATCTTGCTATTTATAACAGTATGGAGGTAGCTAGAAGAGTATTATGCTAAGTGAAATAGTCAGAGAAAGACAAATACCATATGATCTTACTCATATGTGGAATTTAAGAAATAAAACTAACAAGTAAGGGAAAAAGAGACAGAAACCAAAAAACAGACTCTTAATTGTAAGAACAAACAGGGAGGGGGGAGGAATGGTTGAAATAAGACACTTGTCATGATGAAAACAATTTTAAAAAAGTAGTTATAGGATAAATTTATTTAAAGCTAATTCCCAAAGATACCTAATAATTATTTTATTGGGGTGTATTTGGCCTTTATTTTGACTCATTAATACTAATACAAAAGTGATTTCTAATGCTAAAAAATGTTGATACGCAATTAGCTTTATGTTTCTGGAACCACATTAGATACAGTAAAATTACAGTCTATTGTCCATGTTAGTCTTCTATTACTATGAACAAATTATGTTCAGTTTAGCAGCTTTAGAATATCTACTTATTAGCTCCCAGTTCTGTAAGTCACAAGTTTGGACATGATGTGGCTGGTCTATTACTCAGAGCCTTATAGGTGAAAATGAGGAGTCGGCAGACTTGTGCTCCTTTCTAGAGACTGCAGGAAAGAATCTGCTTGCAAACTCACTGAGTTGTTGGCAGAATCAGTTTCTTATGAGTTGTGGTCTGAGGTCCCGTTTTCTCACCGGTTTTTGGCTGGTGGTGGCTGTCAGATAGATCATAGATGGTACTTGTATTCCCTGCCCTCTGCTTCCTGCTCCAGCCCCCATCTTCAAAGCTTCAAAGCCAGAAAGAGAGAATCCACCTTTATAAAGCTCAGTTCTGGAATGATATGTCAACGTATTTACAGGGAGGACCCACACTCCAAGTGGGGGGGGGGGTGTACAAGGATGTGCATCATTGGAGATTACCTTAGAATTTGAACTACTACTCTGAGTCAAATTTGTAGGGTATAGGAACAAAAGGGAATTCTTTTTTGTAAGATAATTAAGAGAGCAGTTCATTTAAAGTCTTCCTCAAGTTCTGTTAGAATAGAGAGGTAAATCATGGCTAGCAAGATTCTACCACTGTGCATCAGTTACAGAGGAAGCTTAAACTCGTTGTTTTTATCATTCGGGGAAGAAGATGGGTCTCACATAAAAAGAAGCAGAAGATAATTCAAATATAATATAATTTCAGTATATCGATGGAATTAGGAAAATACCAAATCATTGCCTTTTGGGTTTATTCTCTCTTTCTGATTCTTTCAATTCTCTTCCTCTACATTATTTTGAGGCCCTGAATCTGGCTCCCTGGACCACAATATCTCTTCCCAAAGGATTTCTTTTATGGAATCATCTCCAACTAACCCAACAGTAATTAGTTAATCACTAAAAGTAGGTTAAGGAGAAGTATGAAGATGTGTCCTTTATGCCTGCCAAAATAAATGTGTTTTAGTAGAGGACTTTAACAACTTAATCAGGACACACTAATTTCTTTGTAATGGTAATGGCAGTGATGGAGGTGGTGGTACTCTGTGCAGATTGGAACTGGATTTATTAAAAAAGCTAGACTCAGCAGGATGTAAGGAAGCATAATTATTTTTTACAACTGCTATCTTTAATCAGCTCTGTAGGCACACCTTTCCTCCCAGGATGAAATCTAAGACAATCTCATTACTTTCTCTGATGTCTTCAAATAATACATTAATGGTCTTTATTTTTTAAATGATAAAAAAATTCTTCCAGTCCCAAATATAATAACTCCAAACTATTGTTCATTTTAAGACCTCTCTTTTGAGCTTTCAGACAACTAGTGGTTACTTCCTATTGTAGCTGTTTATTGTTGCATAACAGATTATTTAAAAACTGATAGAAATCAACTATTTTCTTGTGCTCACTATTTTTTTTAAAAGATCTTATTTATTTATTTGACAGACAGAGATCACAAGTAGGCAGAAAGACAGGCAGAGAGAGGTGGGGAGTGGGAAAGCAGGCTCCCTGGTGAGCAGAGAGCCCGATGTGGGGCTTGATCCCAGGAACGTGAGATCATGACCCAAGCTGAAGGCAGAGGCTTTAACCCACTGAGCCACGCAGGTGCCCCTTATGCTCACTATTTTATGGATCAGGAATTTGGGAAGTATTTGGCTGGGCAGTTTTCGCTTGCGTTCTTTATGTGATTGTGGTCAGATGTTGGCTTAGGACTGGAAGATGTCTCATTCCTGTGACTAGCAATGAATTCTCATTATCTACTGTGTGCCCAGCTTTGACTATTATAAAGTCTGCCTACATGTAGCCGTTCTTTGTGGTTTGAGGACTCAAAAGTTGTTTGGAGTTCAGGGGTCAAAAAAACCTGATTGGTCCAGAAGGACGCTGGAAGCTGTGTTACATTTGTAACTCTGGCTGGGAAATCAAATAGCTTTACCTCTACCAAACCCTTTTGAGCAATGGAGTCCTTCATAAGGCATTCAAATTCAAAAGGAGGGGATAGACTGCTTCTTGACTAGAGAAGACTATCAAAGAAATCTGTGGCCATAGATTTAGAGATCACATCTTGCTTCTAAAAGGTGGACATCTTCCCCACAAGAGCCACAGACTTCCTTCTTATGAGAGTGGAAGGTCAGCTGGCTTTCCATTAAAAAGTAAAATACCTAATATCAACTACTCATAACACAATATTTTTTTTGTATCTTCTGAAGAAACCACTGGCTCCAAGATGAGTTGAAATATTTGGCGGTGAGGGTAGAAAGACTCACGAGCTTCTGCAAGCAGAAGAAAGGCTGTTAACTGTGTGGTTTTCCCAATGCCAGGGGTTCCTTTATAGACAACATCTTAACTGAAGCTTCAATGTGCTTTCAAGAGGTCTTAAACATTCTACTCTATTATTATATTAACATAAAATTCCAATTGTGGGAGGTCATATAGAATAATATATGACTTATTGTATTGGAGCTTTATATGAAATTAGAATAAGCCTACACCACCTATTTCTTTCTGAAAATTCAATACAGGCTCTGCACAAACAGAAAATAACCAGACAGCACTTCCGAGACCCAGTCTGTACAGCACCTTAGAGATTTAGGACATATGCCACGGAGACTTGACAGCTTACACCAGTGATCACATCAGCCACAATGCAAAAAGTCATCCTTATTTTAGAGTACTTGGTTTAAAAGAATTTGGCAATAATAAAGAACACACACACATATATACATACAAGAAGCATTTTTCAAACATTAATTTATTGAGAAAGTGTATAATTTATTACATAAGAACGATGAAGTGTTTCCTAGAAAGGAATTCCCAACAAGCAATCTTAAAAGGTTTGCAAGGTGATGGAAAACACATGCAAATTAAATAGCCAAACTCTTTTTCATCCTGGGTTTCAAAACTCCTATTAGCAATGTGACATTGGATATGTATGAATAATCTTTAGTGCTGTTACTTGCAGTAAAGTTTGTATCTGAGAAATAAGTGTAGCTCTATCTTCTGGAGGCTAGCACACTATTGATAGCTCATAAAATAAAAAGCCTTTGCTGATGGCCATGGTCTATGGAGAAACCACAGAGGGTTGCCATATCCTCCAGCAGGCAGATTTGATCATCACTGTCTTCTTATCCAAGTGTGTGTCAGAATGCAGAACCGATTCCTATATAGCAGTCCCTTGCCAGCTCCAAGAGAATCCCACTAGAACATCCATTTGGAAGGAATAAGGAAATCTATGTTGCTGCTGGGAAGTGGGTTCACGCCACTTTTATTGACCTCGGTCCTTTAAAATCTAATGGGCACTATTACATCATGGAATGCAGCATTCAGAGCTATTAAACAACAACAACAACAACAAACCCCACTGCATCACAGTATAAACATGCCCGAGTCCTTTATTTCACATGCAGAATTTTGTGGCAGAGAGATATCAGGTAAGATAGTTTCTGTCTGTGGAGAGAACTAAAGACACAGTCCCCAAAGAGGAATTGCTTACTGCTGTTCTGTTTACCTGGAAAGCTCCAATTTGAAGAAATGTTGTGGAGGAAGGATTTAGGTATAAGGGATGAAAATATACAAAGGAGAAGAAAAAGTACTGAGCTCTGAAAAAAAAAAATTGAGAATGAAAGATAATGTAACTGAAGAAAGATACAAAAAGAATAGGTGCTAATTGACAAGATCAAGGTGTGAGAATAAGGGAGAACTCATAAATCTCTATAAGAAACTATTGTGTCTTGAATTCAGCAGTCAGGCATAAAACAGTATATTTCAACTGCACTTTCTTTCAGAATGCAGTAAGTAGAACTCACCTCACTGTTGCATTTTAATTGTCCTAAGGGGCTCGCTTAAATGAAAAGATAAGAATGTCTTCTACATTAACTTGCAGCAATGCCTTTACAAATAAAAGCTTATAAATTATCTGGTGCTGCTTCAAAAGTTTTTGTATATTCTTAAGTTGTTTAGACATTTCCCAAGTGGTCTACTTACATAGTATGGGTTTTTAGAAGATATTCTTCGTTCACAGAAAAAGGAGAGAAAAGAATTCTAGTCTGGTTTATCTGTCCCAATTATTATAAGTGATATATAATGGGGAATCTTAGGAATTATTATATATAATTTCAGTCATTTAATGTTAATGCATTGTCAACATTAGTTTGGAATAGTAATAGAAATTTAAGAGCCAACTTTTTATGAGTATGTTTGAACTGAGGGTGTGTGTGTGTGTGTGTGTGTGTGTGTCTATGGGAGTTGGCCTAAGAAGGTACCTGTCTATTATGTTTAATATTTCAGCACCATATATTAGTGTTTTTAAAAACACGAGGGCAAATTTTGATTCATTATGTTTCTTTTCACCTTGTATTTTTTTTTTTAAGATTTTATTTATTTATCAGAGAGGGGGTGGGGAGAGAGCGAGCACAGGCAGACAGAATGGCAGGCAGAGGCAGAGGGAGAAGCAGGCTCCCTGCCGAGCAAGGAGCCCGATGTGGGACTCGATCCCAGGACGCTGGGATCATGACCTGAGCCGAAGGCAGCTGCTTAACCAACTGAGCCACCCAGGCGTCCCTCTTTTCACCTTGTATTTTAATATTAATATTTTTTCAAGCAGCATCAACATAGGGAATGTGCAAGACAATGCAGCTGGTATGAATTTTCAATCACAAAATTCAAGTGATCAAATAGGAAACTTCCTTTTATGTCTGTAACTGAAATGAACTTTGATCTGGTTTCCTCATGCAGGGTTGGAGGGTATCTGCTGTAACAGAATACCATAGACTCGGTGGCTTTTAAATAACAGAAATTTATTTCTAGTGGTTCTGCAGTCTGGAAGTCTGAGATCAAGACATGGGCATAATTAAGTTCTGAGGAGGGCCCTCTCCTGGGCTACAGAGTAAGGACTTCTCTCTGGGTCCACACATGGCAGAAGGGGCACGGGAACTCTCTGGAGTTGGTTTTATAATGTCACTAATTCCATTCATGACATCTCTGCCTTCATGACAGTCACCTGTCAAAGTCCCCAATGCCCAATACTGTCACACTGGGGATTAAGTTTCAGCAAAGAACTCTGGGGGAACATGAACATTCAGTCTATGCCAGAGAGGAAATTTAACCTTGTGTATTCAAGGTAACAGTCAGTTTTACTTTAAAACTGAGTCTCCGGCAGTAAATTTATGATCAGGTAAGGGTTTTCTCCTTGCTGGGATGGCAGCAGCTGGAGGGGTAGAGGGTATATGTTTCATGTTGTTACCACAGAGATACACCTCCACTGACCTCTGCTGAATGGGAGTTTTCTGCACATAACCCTTATTATGTCTCTGTTTCCATTATGGTCTCCAATTTCAAGAGCACACACTTTGTTCTATTCTTGTCTACAGACTCTCGCTTAACACTGCAACATTTCCAGTAAACGCTGCTTTATAAAGAGGCTTTATAGAGTCTGTTTTCCTCTGTGTAAGGTTGTTACATCCTTTAATATTCTAATTAGAAATGTGACTATCTGAGAGGGGCCTATAAGACAGATTCAAAACATATGGCCATATCACTACTTTTTAATTACACAGGGGCTTAACAAACATGAAGAAATGTAGTTTCTTATTAAAAATAGATGGCAAAATACACAACTATAGAATTGATGAATGCTTTGTCTTATGAGTGAAAAAATAATGCATGGACAACAACAATTATAGGGAATAAGACGTCCTGAATAGAAACATGAGAATCTTGGTGAGCTCTCTACTCAAAAAAAAAAAAAAAAAAAAAAAACCTCAACAATTTAATTTGTAATCATTCTATTAAATAAAAAATATAAAACCAACAATTATTTAAAGTCTCTGTAATTTGTCCAAAGGGAAAACAGTAAATGCAGAAACATTCATTAAAGAAAATCTACTAAACTTCAGCAAGAACATAACTGTGGTTTTGACCATGGTCTTACCACCACCAAATTCCCTGACTTCACCAATTCTGTAACACAGAAGCTCTACCCTTAACATCCTACAATTGTCAAGTGAGGATTAAGAAGATAAGAGCTCTCTATGTCACATCCACTCTGGGGATAGGATTTCACCCATGGAAAGGCAGGATGTTAGAGTTTCTCATCCCCCATTGTATGTTGCAGAAGTTCTATTCCAGCTAAGTACGCTGAAAAGATAAGGTCTGTAGCCTCCCATTGTATACCTATGTAAAGAATAAAAGCTCTACTGTAAATGTGTCAGGGTAAGAATAAAGAGGCCCCCAACTGTTATTCCTCAGATTACTTCTAGGGTAGTAATTCTATGTTGGAAGGGCGAAAAAGAAGACCAGGAGGTGTCATGTCCACTCCATGACGACTCCTAGAGTGAGGATGTCACTTCAGGAAAACCGAGCTCCACCCCTACACTCCAGTGCCATAGTTCTGGGATTCTGCTCAGGGTAAAGGCAGGCCATGAGAATTGATGGGGCCTGAATCTATTTGAAACAGAACATGGAGAACTACATGTCTAAGAGCACTGTGGATTTCATGGAAAACAACTAAGAGAAAGCTGGTAGTTCCACAACACAAACCAAATAATAAACAGCTAAAAGTTTACCAAAACTAAAGAACAAGAACTAAAGTGAAGCAAGATGGCAGAGGAGTAGCAGACTGAAACAGCATTAGTTCCCAGGAGTTCAGCTAGATAGTTCTCAAACCATTCTGAACACCTACAAACTCAACAGGAGACAGAAGAGAAGAGCAGCAATTCTAGGAACAGAATATCAACCACTTTCTGTAAACTAGGGTATGCAGAGAAGTGAATTGGAAGCAACGGGAAGACAGTGGGTAGAGGGGCCGGCTCCCGGCAAGCGGGAGCAGCAGAGCACAAAATCAAACTTTTAGAAGTCTGCTCCACTGAGGGACATCACTCCAGAGGCTAAGAGGGGCTGTAACCCTTGCAGGGACAATGTGGCCTCAGGACTCTTGCAGTCACAGAAAGAGCAGTGGTGTCTGAGGGTGGCAGAGCTCATAGGTATCAGAGAAGAAAAGCCAGCTACAGAGACGGAGCCGAGGAGGGGGCTCTCAGCTTGAGGTTACCGTAAACTGTGATCCAAGGCACAGTTGAGACACTGCTCTTCAAGCAGGGAGGAGTGGTGCAAGAGCGTGCAGCAGGAATCTGCAGGGTTTGGAGACTCCAAATGGGGCTTTGAGCCAGAGACAGAAATGCTTGGTCACAGGCTCGGTGAGCTCAGAGCATGGCTGGAGACCAGGGAGATGGGAGGGAGTGACTGCTTATCTCTGAGGGTGCACTGAGGAGTGGGGTCCTGAGCTCTCAGCGTCTCCAGCCGAAGACTGGGAGGCAGTCATTTTCATTCCCATCCTCCAGACATCTACGGAAAGCATTCAGGGAACAAAAGCTCTGGGAACGATCCCAAGCAGGTTATTTAGCCTGGCCCCTGGCAAGAGTGCTGCAATTCTGACTCAGGAAAAGATATTTGGGAATCATGGCAACACACTCCTCCCACAGATCAGCAAGAACATCCAGCCAAAACCAAGCTCTTCAATCAAAGAGAACTGCAGAGCTCCAGAGCTAGGGGAAAGCAACACATAGAATTCATGGCTTTTTCCCCATGATCTTTTAGTCTTGCAAAATTAATTTCTTTTTAAAGATTTTATTTATTTGAGAGAGAGAGAGAATGAGAGAGAGCATGAGATGAGAGAAGTCAGCAGGAGAAGCAGACTCCCTGCTCAGCAGGGAGCCTGATGCAGGACTTGATCCCAGGACTCCAGGATCATGACCTGAGCCAAAGGCAGTTGCTTAACCAACTGAGCCACCCAGGCACCCAAGTTAATTTTTTTTTCTTTCTTTCTTTTTTTTTTTAAGATTTTATTAATTCATTTGACAGAGATCACAAGTAGGCAGAAAGACAGGCAGAGAGAGAGGAGGAAGCAGGCTCCTCGCAGAGCAGAGAGCCCGATGTGGGGCTCTATACCAGGACCCTGAGATCATGACCTGAGCTGAAGGCAGAGGCTTTAACCCACTGAGCCACCCAGGAGCCCCCAAGTTAAAATTTTTTTTAATTTTATTTTTTTATTCTACTTTTAAAATTTTTCCTTTTTAAGTATTTTATCTTATCAATAACTTCTTTTAAAAAAATATATATTTTTAAGATTTTTTATTTATTCACTTGACAGACAGAGATCATAAGTAGGCAGAGAGGCAGGCAGAGAGAGAGAGGAGGAAGCAGGCTCCCTGCTGAGCAGAGAGCCCGACGCGGGGCTCGATCCCAGGACTCCGGGATCATGACCTGAGCTGAAGGCAGAGGCTTTAACCCACTGAGCCACCCAGGCGCCCCTTAAAAAATATTTTTAAATTTTCATTGTTATAGTCATTTTTCATCCCTTCATTGTATTTAATCTTATTTTTTGTATACATACAGGCTTTTTTCTTTAAAATTTTGGGACATAATTTCTTCTAATAGATCAAAATATACCCTAAATCTAGCTCCATCCTCAGTACCTTCTCTCCTTTTTAAAAAAATTTCCAAGCAACTTATCAATCCCTTTTTTAGAATCTTTTTAAATTTTCATCTTTAAAGTCATATTCTTTTCCTTCAACCTGTTTACCCTTATTTTTGTATATATGTAAGATTTTCTTTCTTTAAAATTTCGAGAGGTATTTTCTTCTAAGAGACCAGAATACACCCAAAATCAAGAGGGTGGCTTGGTTCTATTCACCACTCTAATATATCTAATATATTATATGAGATATATTATATAATTATTAATATATCTTATATTATATAAGATATATTAGAGTGGTGAATAGAACCTGCCACCCCCTTGATTATATATTTACACATATATATATATAATCAAGGGGGAGGCTCAGTTTTTTTATACTTATTTATTTATACATATAAATGTATATCGGTATAAATTTATATCAGTTATGTATATATTTATTTATACATATATTAAAATATATATTTATGTATTTATATATTTATAATTATTTATAACGATAAATTATTTATAAAGATATATATATTTATATATCTTTTTATTTTTACACCCTTTTCTTCTCCTTCTGGTTTCAGGTCTCTTCTGATTTGGTTAGCATATACTTTTCTGGGGTTTTTGCAACCCTTTTTGTATTTTATTCTCTTGTTCATATATTCTTTACTGGATAAAATGACAAGGCGGAAAAACTCACCACAAAAAAAAAAAAAGAACAAGAGGCAGTACCAATGGCTAGGGACCTAATCAATACAGACATTAGTAATATGTCAGAACTAGAGATCAGAATGAGGATGATCAAGGTGTTAGCTGGGCTCAAAAAAGACGTGGAAGATATAGAGAAACCCTTTCTGGAGAAATAAAGTATAACCAAGTTGTGTAAAAAAAGGTATTAATGAGGTGCAATAAAAAATGGAGGCTCTTACTGCTAGGACAAATGAGGCAGAAGAGAGAATTAGTGATATAGAAGAATTAATGATATAGAAGACCAAATGACAGAGAATAAAGAAGCTGAGCAAAAGAAAGAGAAACAACTACTGGACCATGAGGGGAGAATTCAAGAGATAAGTGATACCATAAGATGAAAAAAATAGTATAATAGTTGAGATCCCAGAAGAAGAAGAAAGAGAGGGGGAGAGCAGAAGGTATAGTAGAGCAAACGATAATAGAGAATTTTCACTAATAGGACAAAGAGAACATGCATCAAAATCCAAGAGGCACAGAGAACGCCCCTCAAAATCAATAAAAATAGGCCCACACCCCATCATGTAATAGTAAAATGTAGAAGTCTTAGTGACAAAGAGAAAATCCTGAAAGCAGCTCGGGACAAGAGATCTGTAACATACAATGGTAGAAATATTAGATTGACAGCAGACTTATGCACAGATACTTGGTAGGCCAGAAAGGACTGGCATGATATGTTTGCATGTATGTGCGTGCGTGCGTGTGCATGTGCGTGTGCATGTGTGTGTGTGTGTGTTTTCAGAGCACTAAATGAGAAAAATATGCAGCCAAGAATACTATATCCAGCCAGGCTGTCACTGAAAATAGAAGGAGATGTAAAAAGCTGCATGGAGCACTGGGTATGGTGCATAAACAATGAAAGCTGGAGCATTGAAAAGAAATAAAATAAAATAAAATGGGGGGGGCTTCCAGGACAAAAATTAAAAAATTTGCTAACACCAAACCAGCCCTATAGGAAATATTGAAAGGGGTCCTCTAAGCAAAGAGAGAGCCTGAAAGTAGTAGACCAGAAAGGAACAGAGACAATATACAGTAACAGTCAACTTATAGGCAATACAGTGGCACTAAATTCCTATCTTTTAATAGTTACCCTGAACATAAATGGGCTAAACGCCCCAATCGAAAGACACAGGGTATCAGAATGGATAAAAAAACAAGACCCATTAATGTGCTGTCTATCAGAAACTCAGTTTAGACCCAAGGACACCTCCATACTTAAAGTGAGGGGGTTGAAAACAATTTACCATTCTAATGGACATCAAAAGAAAGCTGAGGTGGCAATCCTTATATCAGATATTAGGTTTTAAGGCAAAGACTATAGTAAGAGATGAGGAAGGACACTATATCATACTCAAAGGGTCTGACCAACAAGAGGAGCAGCCAATTATATAAACCAATTAATAACAAAATCAAAGAAACACATTGAAAATACTACAATAATAGTAGAGGACTTTCAACGCACACCCCCCAGTGAAATGGAGAGATCATCTAAGCAAAAGGTCAACAAGGAAATAAAGGCTTTAAATGACACACTGGACCAGATGGACATCACAGATATATTCAGAACATTCTATCCCAAAGCAAGAGAATACACATTCTTCTCTAGTGCACATGGAACATTCTCCAGAATAGATCACATCCTTGGTCACAAATCAGGTCTCAACTGGTACCAAAAGACAGGGATCATTCCCTGCATATTTTCAGACCACAATGCTCTGAAGCTAGAACTCAACCACATGAGGAAATTTGGAAAGTACTCAAATACATGGAGGCTAAAGAGCATCGTACTAAAGAATGAATGGGTCAACCAGGAAATTAAAGAAAAATTGAAAAAAAATCATGAAAACAAATGAAAGTGAAAACACAGCTGTTCAAAGTCTTTGGGACACAGCAAAGGCGGTCCAGAGAGGAAAGTATATAGCCATACAAGGCTTTCTCAAGTAACAAGAAGGGTCTCAAGTACACAACATAACCCTACCCCTAAAAGAGCTAGAGAAAGCACAGCAAAGAAAGCCTACACTCAGCAGGAGAAGAGAAATCATAAAGATCAGAGCAGAAATCAATGAAATAGAAACCAAATTAACAGAAGAACAGATCAATGTAACTAGGAGTTGGTTCTTTGAAAGAATTAATAAGATTGATAACCCCCTGGCCAGACTTATTGAAAGGAAAAGAGAAAGGACCCAAATTAATAAAATTATGAATGAAAGAGGAGAGATCACAACCAATACCAAAACAATGGAATTATAAGAACATATTGTGAGCAATGATACACCAGCAAATTTGACAATCTGGAAGAAATGGATGCATTCCTAGAGACATATAAACTACCAAAACTGAACCAGGAAGAAAAGGAAAACCTGAACAGACCCATAACCAGTAAGAAGATTGAAGCAGTCATCAAAAATCTCCCAAAAAACAAGAGCCCAGGGCCAGATGGCTTCCCAGGGAATTCTACCAACCATTTAAAGAAGAATCAATAACTCTTCTCCTGAAACTGTTCCAAAAAATAGAAATGGAAGGAAAACTTCCAAACTCATTTTATGAGGCCAGCATCACCTTGATCCCAAAACCAGACAAAGACCCCATCAAAAAGGAGAATTACAGACTAATATCCTTGATTAACACGGATGCAAAATTTCTCACCAAAATACTAGCCAATAGGACCAAACAGTCCATTAAAAGGCTCATTCACCATGACCAAGTGGGATTTATTCCTGGGTTGCAAGGTTGATTCAACATCTGCAAATCAATCATTATATACATTAATAAAATACATTATAATATATATACTAATAATGTTAATGTATATATAATACATTAATAAAAGAAAAAACAAGAACCACATGATACTTTCAATAGATGCTGAAAAAGAATTAGATAAAATACAGCATCTATTTTTGATCAAAAGTCTTCAAAGTTAGGGATAGAGGGTACATACCTCAATATCATCAAAGCCATCTATGAAAAACCCACATGGAATATCATTGCCAATGGGGAAAAACTGAGAGCTTTTTTCCTAGGGTCAGGAACACGGCAGGGAATGTCCACTATCACCACTGCTATTCAGCATAGTACTAGAAGTCCTAGTCTCAGCAGTCAGACAACAAAAAGAAATAATGGTCATCCAAATCAGCAAAGAAGAAGTCAAACTTTCACTCTTTACAGATGATATGATACTATATGTGGAAAACCCAAAAGACTCCACTCCAAAACTGCTAGAACTCATACAGGAATTCAGTAAGTTGCCAGGATATAAAATCAATCCACAGAAACCAGTTGCATTTTTATAAACCAATGGCAAGACCGATGAAAGAGAAATTAAATAGTCGATCCCATGTACAATTGCTCCCAAAACCATAATATACCTAGGAATAAACCTAAACAAAGTGGCAAAGAATCTATATTCAGAAAACTATAAAGTATTCATGGAAGAAATGGAGGAAGACACAAAGAAATGGAAAAATGTTCCATGCTCATGAATTGGAAGAACAAATATTGTGACAATTTCTACATTATCTAAAGCAATCTACACATTTAATGCAATCCCTATCAAAATACCATCAATTTTTAAAAAACAAATGGAACCAATAAACCTACAATTTAAATGGAACCAGAAAAGACCTCAAATAGCCAGAGAAATGTTGAAAAAGAAAGCCAAAGTGGGTGGCATCACAATTCAAAACTTCAAGCTCTATTACAAAGCTGTTATCATCAAGACAGTATGGTACTGGAACAAAACAGTTATGTAGATCAATGGATTGGAATAGAGAGCTCAGAAATGGACTTTCAACTCTATGCAACTCATCTTTGACAAAGCAGAAAAGAATGTCCAATGGAAAAAAGACTGTCTCTTCAACAAATGATGTTGGGAAAATTGGACAGCCACATGCAGGAGAATGAAACCAGATCATTTCCTTACATCACACACAAAAACAGACTCAAAATGGATGAAATACCTGAATGTGAGATAGGAATCCATCAAAATCCTTGAGGAGACCACAGTCAGCAACCTCTCCGACCTCAGCCACAGCAAATTCTTCCTAGAAACATCATCAAAGGCAAGAGAAGCAAGGGCAAAAATTAACTATTGTTACTTTATCAAGATCAAAAGATTTTGCACAGCAAAGGAAATAAGTCAACAAAACCAAAAGACAACTGACAGAGTGGGATAAGATATTCACAAATGACATATCAGATAAAGGGCTAGTATCCATAATCTACAAAGAACTCATGAAACTCAACACCAAAGAACAAATAATCCAATCAAGAAATGGGCAGAGGACATGAAGAGACTTTTCTACAAAGAAGACATCCAGATGGCCAACAGACACATGAAAAAGTGCTCCATATCACTTGGCATCAGGGAAATACAAATCAAAACCACAATGAGATACTACCTCACACCAGTCAGAATGGCTAAAATTAACCAATCAGGAAATGACAGATGTTGGTGAGGATGCGGAGAAAGGGGAACCCTCCTACACTGTTGGTGGGAATGCAGGCTGTTGCGGCCACTCTGGAAAACAGCATGGAAGTTCCTCAGAAAGTTGAAAATAGAGCTACCCTACAACCCAGCACTCACACTACTGGGTATTTATCCTAAAGATAGAAATGTAGTGATCCAAAGGGGCATGTGCACCCAAATGTTCATAGCAGCAATGTCCACCGTAGCCAAACTTTGGAAAGAACCTAGATGTCCATCAACAGATGAACGGATAAAGAAGATGCAGGATATATATATGATGGAATACTGGGCAGCCATCAAAAGAAATGAAATCTTGCCATTTACAACAACTTGGATGGAACTAGAGGGTATTATGCTGAGAAAAATAAGTCAATAAGAGGATGACAATTATTGTATGATCTCTCTGATATGAGGAATTTGAGAGGCAGAGTTGGGGGTTTGAGGGGTAAGGGAAGGAAAAAATGAAACAAGATGGGTTCAGGAGGGAAATAAACTATGAGACTCTTAATCTCACAAAACAAACTGAGGGTTGCTGGTGGGTGGGGGTTAGGGGATAGAGTGGCTAGGTTATGGACATCGGGGAGGGTATATGCTATGGTCTATGTTGTGAAATGTATAAGCCTGATGATTCACAGTCCTGTACCCCTGGGGCAAATAATGCATTATATGTTAATAAAAATAATTAAAAACAAAATAAAACAAAACAAAAAACAAGAACTAAAGCCAACGATACCAGAAAGAGGGAGATAACAACAATCAGAGCAGAAATAAATTGAGATCAGAAAAACACAGAAACACCAGTGAAATCAGGAGTTTTTTTTGTTTTCGAAGTTTGTCACTTTTGTTTATCTTCTTCTTGTCTTTTCTTATATCCACAAAGAAAAGAACAAAAACAAAAGCAGAACTCTAATAAATAAAATCATTAATGAGGGCGCCTGGGTGGCTCAGTGGGTTAAGCCACTGCCTTCGGCTCAGGTCATGATCTCGGGTTCCTGGGATCGAGTCCCACATCGGGCTCTCTGCTCAGCAGGGAGCCTGCTTCCCTCTATCTCCCTCTCTGCCTGCCTCTCTGTCTGCTTGTGATCTCTGTCAAATAAATAAATAAAATCTTTAAAAAAAAATCATTAATGAATAGAGACATTACAACTTATACCATAGAAATATAAAGAACCATAACAGACCACTAGGAAGAAATATACACCAACAAATTGGGCAATTTGGAAGAAACAAATTAATTCTTAAGAAAATAAAACCTACCAAGACCAAGGAAAGAAAAAACAGAGAATCTGATCAGCCTCACAATGAGTAATGAGAATGAATTAGTAATCAAAACCTCCCAACAAATAAAAGCCTAGGACCAGATGGCTTCAAAGGTGAATTCTACCAAATATTTAAAGAACTTTTTCAAATATTTTCAAAGAAAGAAACTTTTTAAATAAATAACCTTTTCAAATATTTCTCAAAATTTGAAAATTAAGAAACACTCCCAAGATTATTTTACAAGACCAGCTTTACCCTGATACCAAAGCCAAATAAAGACACTACACGAAGGTAAAACTACAGACTAATATCCCTGATGAATATAGATGTAAAAATTCTGAACAAAATCCTACCAAATCAAACTCATCAGCCCAATGAAAGAATCAAACACCATGATCAAGTGTGATTTATCACCAGATGCAAGTATGGTTCAACATATGGAAATCAATTATTATTGTGATATATTGAAATAGAATGAAACATAAAAACCATATGGTCCTATGAATGCATACAATCAAAACAGTGAACAAAATTCAACATCCTTTCATGATAGAAACTTTCAACAGAATGGGTGTAAACTAAGAATAACTCAACACAATAAAGGTCACATCTAAGGAGTGCATAAATCATACGATACTCAACAGTAAAAGGCTGAAAGCTCTCCCTGTAAGACCGGTAACAGGAAAAAGGTGCCCAATCTCATTACTCCTGTTCACCATTGTACTAGAAGTCTTAGTTGAAGAAATCAGGCAAGAAATAAAAGTCATTCAAATCTAAAAGTAATTAGTAAAATTGTATCTGTTTGCTCATGGCTTGATCTTACATATAGAAAATCCTAAGGACTCTAAAAAAAAACTATTAGAACTAATCAATGAATTCAGTAAAGTTTTTCGATATAAAATCAACATACCAGTCACTTATGTTTCTACCCTAACAATAAACTACTTGAAAAAGAAATAAATAAAACATCATTTTTTCCTTGTGTTTCTTTTTTCTTTGGTGTTCCAAAATTCATTCTTTATGCACCAGATGTGGTGCATAAACATTATCACTTATGACAGCATCAAAAACAAAGATTCAGCCAAAAATATGAAAGATCTATATACCAAAACCTATAAGACATTGATGAAAGAAATCAAAGAGAACACAAATAAGTAGAAAATAGTCCATGTTCATGGGTCAGAAAGTGTCAATATTCTTAAAATGTCCATAATACCCAAGCCTATCTGTACATTAAATGTAATTTCTATCAAAATTCCAATGGCATTTTTCACAAAAAGAGATAATACAATCATTGGTAAGGATATGGATACATTAAAACCTTCATGCATTTGCTTCATGGTAAGTAGAATTGTGCAACAGCTTTGGAAAACAGTGTGGCAATTTTTCAAAATGTTAGAGATAGGGGTAACACATGACCTAGCAATGATACTCCTAGGTATATAACCAAGACAAATGAAAATATGCATCCATGGAGAAACTTGTGCATAAATATTCTTAGCAACATCAATAGTATCCAATAAGTAGAATAGTCAGAACATCTATTAACCGATGGATAAAATTATATGGCATTTCATGCAATGGAGTATTACTTGGCTTTAAAAAGGAATAAAATACTGGTATGCACTACGACATGGACAAAGCTTAAAAACATGAGGCCAACAGAAAGAAGCTAGACACAAAGACCACAGTTTTTATGGCTACTTTTTTTTTTAAGATTTTATTTATTTGTCAGAGACAGAGAGAGATAGAGAGGGAGAGAGAGCACAAGCAGGGGGGAGCTGCAGGCAGAGGGAGAGGGAGACTCCCCACTTAGCAAGGAGCTTGATGTGGGGCTCAATCCCAGGATGCTGAGATAGTGACCTGAGTCAAATTCAGATGCTTAAATGACTGAGCCACCCAGGTGTCCCTTTCTGCCTACTTTATTATTCAGAAGAGGTAAATCTATGGAAACAGAAATGAGATTAGTTTTTACTTAGACTAGATAGTATGGCAGAAACAGTGAATGTATATCAGCAGGTACGTTTTTGAAGGGAAGAAGAAATTCTAAAATTAGACTGAGGGGATGCTGGCCCCACCGCAAATTTATTGAAAAATCACTGACTGATGCATTTCAAATGGGTGGTATCCATGTATGGTCTGTAAGTTATAACTCAACAATACTGTTAAAAAGGTGAGTAAATCAACCATTTGCAGCTAATGTTTATAGAAAATTTTCACATACCTGTCACTTTTCTTGGAAATTCTTAAGGATTCTTTTATTTAATCTGGACAATAATGTTTATAAGCCAGTTACTAATATATCTCCCTCCGTTTGCAGGCCAGGAGGCTGAAGCCAATGGCAGTTAAAGAACTCCCAGCATTTATGGGTTCAGGTTGGAAGCCATACCCAGGCAGTCTGGCTCCAAACCACATGCCTTAAACCACACACTTCTCCTGTGTTATACTGCTCAGAATTTACATTCCTATTGTGTTCTCATTACAGTTACAGAAATCCTATAATTTACACCAAGATTTCTGAGAAAGGTGGATTCTTCTAGCCAAAGTTAATTGGGGCTAGCACTAATGAAAGCACACTCAGCCTTACAAGACTTTCTGGACTGGGCCATTACCTAACGTGTTCTTGTTCTTGCTCTGGTTTAAATCCTACTCACACTTCAAGGCTAAGCCCAAAGTGATCTCTGGGAATCTCTCCCCAACTTCCCAGACCAATGTGGCTTTTCCTTCCGTTGTCCCAAAACATTCTCTGCATGCCTATACCGTCCCACGTTTCCCAGGACACCATGATTATTTGTTTTAATATCTGTTTTTCTCATACACTGAAATTCTCAAGAGTAAGGAACACTGATGTTTGCATTTGTATCCCTAAGTATTGCTGTTAGGAAAATAGCAGGCACCCAATAAACGCTGAATAAATTAAAGAGGGAATGGGAGCTATAGAAGAAATTGAAGAGCTGATCATTTCCTTATCCTCATGCAATTTCCTTCCCTTTATACAAAATCACATGATTCTGAGAGAATGGTGTGTGCAGCATGAAATCTAGGTGAGGTTAACAGTACCATTTTGAGTAGGAGCACTGAAATGCACATTCAAAGGCCATCTAATACACATTTAAAGCACTGACTTCACTTCTGGACAACTTTGTGGGCTTTAAAAAAAAAAACCCCAGGGGCACCTGGGTTGCTCAGTGGGTTAAAGCCTCTGCCTTCAGCTCAGGTCATGATCCCAGGGTCCTGGAATCGAGCCCCGCATTGGGCTCTCTGCTTAGCAGAGAGCCTGCTTCCTCCTCTCTCTGCCTGCTTCTCTGCCTACTTGTGATCTCTGTCAAATAAATAAATAAAATCTTTAAAAATAAATAAATAAATAAACAAATAACACCAATTAAATATCACCTTCTTCCATGATGACTATGCAGCCAGGTGTTGATGCTTCCTATTAAAAAGTAAAGTCAACCTCGAGCAACCTCAGTGCATCTGAGTCAAGGGCAGAAATCTAAAGGTTTTGATTTGCCAGTTCTATTTTAAAAGTATGTTACTCATTCAAATATAGGTTGAGCATGCCAGGGCTTGATCCCATTGGCAGTGTTTGGAAATGAATATTCCAGACGGTGCCTGGTTTAGTATTTTGAACTAAAGCCTGCTGGCCTGGGAATGTCATTACTTCTATAGAAGATGATTTACCTGGGTGACTTTTCAATCAGCAACTTATTTTTAAAAATAAATCTAAAAGGGAAAATATTGTTCTTGCCAGGATGAACAAAACATTTTCTGCCTTTATAGTGTGTAACTGAAAAGATCTGCCAAACACAAATCCTTCTTTCCAATAGTAATGAGAATATATGACTCAGATATAAGTCCAACACATTTTTTCTTCTTGGTATTGAAGCCATTCACCTTTACATTAACTCTCAAGTCACTTGAATATCAGTGGAACCATCAGTCAATTATCTAACATCATATTCGATCTGCATTTGCTCTAAAGGATCAGAGTTACCTAAAAGTCACTGTGTCCCCAAGGTATACAATGCACTCTGGAGATATAATTTACATGGGGGTGGTACTGGAATCTCATTCCTCCAAATCCAAGTATGATTCCATGTAGAAAAAATGAGTGGGTGTGAACCATGGATCTCACTATGTTAATATCTCCGTTGATGCACAAACCAGGCATTTAATTCATCATTCAAAGTCTGCTACTTTTTAAGGGTGTGGGATAAATTCAACTTTAAAACTAATCATTAGGGGTGCCTGGGTGGCTCAGTGAATTAAAGCCGCTGCCTTCGGCTGGGGTCATGATCCCGGGTCCTGCGATCGAGCCCCGCATCTGGCTGTCTGCTCCGCGGGGAGCCTGCTTCCTCTCCTCTCTCTTTCTGCCTGCATCTCTGCCTACTTGTGATCTCTGTCTGTCAAATAAATAAATAAAATATTTAAAAAAAAAAAACTAATCATAAAACTATAGCAGGGAGTGTTGAAGGAAGGCACTCTCCTCTTCAGGCAAGGCTGTTATCTAGGTGATGGTTAGGTATGCCAGAGGTGTGTTAAATAGGTTAATTTTAGAAGTTTAATTGATGAGAAGGGAGGCAGGGAGTATGGTAAACAAAATGAAAGGAAGGGTGAAAGCAGGGAGGAAATGGTGTGGCTTTGAGGAAGCATTTTTGATTGGCTGGTGTTTGTTCCAATTTTAGTATATGTGCTGCCGAAGCGAGCACGATTGACTGGTGTTTGGTATCACAGGGGAACTAGAGGAGATGAAGGGTAGGGAATAGGTAGATCAAAGATATTATGTCTAGTGCCCCGTAAAAGAGTCTGGACTTCATTCCTTAGTCAGGGTAAAACCACAAAACAATTAGCCTTTATGTGGAAGAGAGGATAGTGTGATCAGACATGCACTTTATGTAAACCATTCTAGCAATGGTGTAGGGCATGACTTAAGAGACAAGACAAAGAGACCAAGTGAAAGATAATGGGGAGGGGGTGGCTGGGTGGCTCAGTCAGGTCTTGATTTTGCTCAGGTCTTGATTTCAGGGTTGTGGAGTCAAGCGCCGCATTGGGCTGTGTGCTCTGAGTGAAATCTGTTTGTCCCTCTCTCTCATGCTCCTCCTCTAAAGTAAAAAAAAAAAAAATAAATAAAATCTTAAAAAAAAAAAAGGAAGAATGATAATGAGGGTGTGAAAGAAGAAGAAAGCGTGGTGCTAGAGGGGAAAGAGGGGACAGGGCTTGGTGGTCTGTGGGATGAAGGATTTCTGAAGTGGGGATTGGTGGATGGCGGCGTGTTCATGGGCCCTCCCTGTCCTGATGTTTACATTGAATAAGGAGATCAGTGGTGTTCATACTGCAGATTTTGGAAGAAGAAGAAGAAAAAAAAAAAAAAAAGATGTGACTTTCCGATGGTAGGTTCCTAGATTACTTTGAAACATAAAAAAAGTGATTCACTGACATGCTCCTTGGTCCAACATCAAAGGTCTTTATACTGATCAGGGAAATCAATATATCACCAAAATTTAAGGGAACAATGTTTAGGAGATACAGCATCTCTGTAATACATGAGGCATGACGCCCTCACCCAAGAAAAGCAAAAATCTACATGTCCTGGCATCCTGCTTATGGTTTCCAGCAAAGTGGTCCTCAGTTTCTATGCTTGTTATGGTATAATATTAGAAACCCAGCAAGATGACATACCAGTTAGCACCTTGTGTCAGTTAATCTTGGTCATTACACTGAGTTCAAACCTCTGATTCTCATCATCTTCAACTTATAATAGCATTTGGTTTTACTTCATTCATCCACGAAAAGGAGGGTTTACAAGATAGATGTTAGGGTCACTTTTAATTCCGTAATATCATTTTTATTATTAAATTCTAACAAGCATCACTTGGTAACGAAACATATTGCCAGCTCTTGTATTTATAGGGCTTGAAATGTAACTCAACATTAACACAAATGTTTGGCTTTTCTCTCAAATAGAATTAGATACATGGACATTTTGTCTGTTTTAACCTCTGGTGAGAAATATGTTTCTTGATGATTTTTAGGGGCTAAGCAAATGTACATTGTTTTCTCTCTCTCCATCTCTTTCTACCTCTCATCCCCCACTGGAGGGTAGGAAGTAAGTGTGTCTGAACATACTCAGACCTATGCTCCTTTGTAATTGTATCTTCATTCCTAAAGTCCAGGGATTAGAGACACACTGATACATTGTGCAAAAAAGGAGTGTTGAAATTCAGAATCACTTAGGTTCACTGTTATTCTGCAACCCAAGAGTAGAAACAAAACAAAACAAAACAAAACACCACACACAGAAACTATCAAAAATGCCACCACCACCTGGGTATAAGATAGTTATGCTGTATGTGTGAATTTCCTCAGCAATAGATAAGAGTGGCATTTCATGAGGGTGAGCTGAAATGTTTGAATGACCCAGAACTGGCCTTGGAATAATTTTTCAAACTTTTAGAATTTTGATGTTTATTTTTCTAAATTGGCCATGAGAGGCTTCCTTTTTGCAAACTAGATCCATGGAAAGTTTCAATTTTTACAGTCACCTTCTAAGTTACACATATGCAAAAATAATCAAAGTGCAGGGACAGCATTTTCCTTTCATCCCTGTTTAACTTTAAAAAAAAGCAATGTGCATTTGGCTCACACACCATGAAAACTTTCATCTTTTACTGGAACCCGTTAGATCTGAAGGATAATTTTACAGAAAGATGTGAATGAATGGAAACAGGCGATCAAACACTGAGTTGGCCCTTTTTTTTTCTTTTCCCTTTTTTGTGAAGTTACTTTATTAAAAAGAAAAAAAAAAGTGTGCTTTAAACCACTGTAAATGAGGCAAAAGGGATCTGTGTATAAAACTGGTAGAATTAATGACAAAATGAAAATAATTCACATTTATGAACTAAGGGGGGTATACTTTTTAGCATTTCATTTTAATGTAGGTGTTAAAAAGATTTATTTTCTAATTATTATTTTATTTTAGTGTCGTAAAGTGTGTTTTGAAGTAAAAACGATGTTTGTTCCATTTCCTGGCAGCTCCCGTGTTCCATTAGGAAAAGCAAGATAACCAAAGAATAGAACCTCAGACAGTGTCAGGCAAAGTTACAGAAGTATTTTAATAAATTGGATGTTTCTAATTGGTTTGGTTTCTTTTGATATTTGGTTTCTTTTGATCCCTTAAAATGTCACTCCCACTGTGGAAATTTGGTGCCATATAAAATTGAGTAAAATACCCTGTTACCTACTTTAAAGAGGTACACAACTATGAAAATGAGCCATCAAGATGAAAAAAAAAAATGTTTAAAAGTAAGGATGAAATGAAACTCAACCATTCTCTTACACAAAAATAAACTTGAAGTGGATAAAAGATCTCAACATGAGGCAAGAAGAATCAATCAAAATTCTAGAGGAGAACACAGGCAGTAACCTCTTCGACACAGGCCACAGAAACCTCTTTCAAATATGTCTCCAAAGGCAAAGGAAACAAAAATGAAAATGAACTTTTGGGACTTCATCAAGATCAAAAGCTTCTGCACAACAAAGGAAATCCTTTGTCAGTCAACAAAGAAGCAACCCACAGAATGGGAGAAGATACTCACAAATGACAATACAGAAAGGGCTGATATCCAGGATCTATAAAGAACTCCTCAAACTCAACAAACACAAAAACAGATCATCACATCAAAAAATGGGCAGAAGACATGAACAGACACTTCTCCAAAGAAGACATATAAATGGCTAACAGACACATGAAAAAAATGTTCATCACCATTAGCCATCAGGGAGATTCAAATCTAAACCACATTGAGATACCACCTTACACCAGTTAGAATGGCCAAAATTAACAAGACAGTAAACAACATGTGTTGGAGAGGATGTGGAGAAAGGGGAACCCTCTTACACTGTTGGTGGGAATGCAAGTTGGTACAGCCACGTTGGAAAACAGTGCAGAGATTCCTTAAGAAATTAAAAATAGAGTTCCCCTATGACCCTGCAATTGCAGTACTGGGTATTTACCCCAAAGATACTGATGTAGTGAAAAGAAGGGCCACCTGTACCCCAATGTTCATAGCAGAAATGGCCACAGTTGCCAAATGGTGGAAAGAACAAAGATGCCCTTCAACAGATGAATGGATAATATTCTATAAATAGAATGGAATATTATGCCTCTATCAGAAAGGATGAATACCCAACTTTTGTATCAACATGGACAGGACTGGAAGAGATTATGCTGAGTGAAATAAGTCAAGCAGGGAGCATCAATTATCATATGGTTTTACTTACTTGTGGAGCATAAGGAATAACACGGAGGACATGGGGAGATGGAGCAGAGAAGGGAGTTGGGGGGAAACTGGAGGGGGAGAGAAACCATGAGAGACTATGGACTCTTAGAAACAAACTGAGGGTTTTGGAGGGGAGGGGGTGGGGGTTTGGGGGAGCCTGATGGTGGGTATTAAGGAGGGCATGTACTGCATGGAATATTAGGTGTGGTACATAAACAATGAATTATGGAACACTGAAAAGAAATAAAATAAAATAAAATAGAAAAAAATAAGGGTGAATACTTCACTTACTATGAAGGTAACTGACCTATGGTTATTTTTGCAAAATTGAGTATGTTTTATATAGAACGGTATGCATTTGTGTTGTATACATGTAAATCACTATCATAATGACATGATGATTCTCATTTAATGCAATGCTATTGAGATTATTAGTACTCAATTTCAAAATACCATTTCACTGACCTGCCCTTCTTAAGGAATTAGATGTTTCAAATAAGCTCTTTAAAAAAATTGGCTATACCCTTGGATGCTAAAATACTATCTATTATATATTCAATAGATTGTATTTAATAGAAATCATTCTAAAATCTAAATGTCCATACTACTGCTCAATAAAAATATGTATTTTCCTCATTACAAGTGGGCAGATAGCTGGATTATATTACTTAGCCCTGCTTGAATTTCAAGGGGGCTAGTTGCCTTTGTCCCAGTTGGTGGAACTCTAAGGTCTACCTCAAACCACCCACACCTCCTTGGACTTTTCCATTCTGGCTAAAAGAAAGAAGACCCATCCAGGTATGGTAGATGGCAGAGGTTCTGCCCTAGGTATCCCAAATTGACTGCATGGAGGAGGGTCATCCCACTAACCTATGTCCCTGCCTAAAACTCTTATGTGAGCATTCAACAGACTTTTATTGTGTTTGGACCATTATACCAAGATACGATCTTTTTCAATTAAAAACAATCCTGAATACAACAGTTTCTGAGAGGAGTTGATGTCCTTATCAAATGGACTTATCAAAAAGGACTAATTCACACTTGCTCTCCTCACCTTCCTAATCACCTGAAACTCATTCCCCACCCTTACTCTGTTACTGTATTTTTACCTCATATTCCTGGAGCATATAGAAAGAGAAATGCCCTTATTATCACACTACATTAACCTGCCAACTTCCCCACATTTCCTTCCATCTATTTCTTTCCTTCCTGTTTCATCAATAATAACAAAAATGTAAAAGAAATGATTGGATTGTGCCAATGGTTTAATAATATCCATTCCTTGGGGCTGCAGAACTTGAAATTCATTTAGATCTCTAACTGTTTGTCCAGTAGCTTATAAAAATGGTATATAAATATTGCTTATGACAAAAATGACCCCTGAGAAACTACATGTGAATTGGATTTAGATTTAGTTTTCCCTGAGTATGGTGGCTTTTAAAACTGGGATATCTTTTGTGCACGCTTTGGAAGCTATGTCTACAGAATTCTTATAAAAGCTATCACCTTCTACAGATCATGAGTTTTTCTGGCCAAGATGACCCTTGCACCTCCTAATGTGAGCTCCCCTCCCACATTGCTTTGTGATCGAGGCTCAGGACAGATACTGGATGACTGTGTGAACAGCTACATGCTGCTTGTTGTTGGGATGCTTGATGTTGCCCTCCTGCCAAGCTGTTGTTCCTGCATGTATCTATCTGTGCAGCCTGGTACTAGCATGGCCCATGTTAGTGTTCTAAATCTGAATGCTTAGTTGAAGCCAGGCAGGTCCCCTGATAAGCTGTGCACATCTCTGACCTAGCCCTCATTCTCAGCGAGACCTCCTCTAGCTCTAGCCAAGCAACCACCCATATTCTACTTCAGCAGAACTCTGGAGGTTTGCTCTCTCAGGAAAGTAAACAGAAGAGACTTCAAGGGAGAAATTAGCCACAGTTTTGAGTAGGAGTACTGTACTAAAATATGGTACTGGTATTTGCATACCAGTTCCTGAGGCTCCTGAACCCTCTTCTGCCAACTGGCTTCCAGAACGTTGGCAGGAGATTGAATCATCCCTCTCCAGTGAATTGGACCGAGCTGGCAAGAGAGGAAAGCTACAAAATTATGTGCTCAGGCAGCACACTTAATCGTGAAAACTAGTCAGCAAGTCTAGGAGGTTCCAATCCTATTTTCAGCATTCTAATGTTTAATACTAGCAGAAAATCAGAGATTACTCAGTATCTAATAAAGTCCTTAACAAAAAAATCAAAGACCAAAATAAATTAAAAATAGTATCTGAGAGGAGACTTTAATATAAAATTTATAACAACCAACACATGCTCGTGCACATACATATAAACAAAAGCAATATAAAGTGCATGAGAATACTCCTTCCAATAAACTATCAGTAATACCTTTAGATGGCCAAAAGGAGATACTGAATCCATAAAACAAGAGTAGGTTGTGATTATAAAAGAATACTCAAAAAAAAAATTTAAAGAAGAGTACTCACAGAACCAAAAAGGAGCTCTTGAAAATAAAGAATTAAAGACAGCAGAAAGGAATACTTCTAAAACTCACAGAATGATAGAAAATTAAAGAAATACCCTAAGAAGAATGCACATGTGCACACATACCCCAATCACAGATGAAAAATATTTGAGAAAAATATAATTAAATAAAAAGTCCAAAAGTTTATGATTTTTTTTAAAAGATTCTATTTATTTGACAGAGATCACAAGTAGGCAGAGAGGCAGGCAGAGAGAGGAAGAAGCAGACTCCCCACTAAGCAGAGAGCCCGATGCGGGGCTTGATCCCAGGACCCTGGGATCACGACCTGAGCTGAAGGCAGAGGCCTTTAACCCACTGAGCCACCCAGGAGCCCCAAAGTTTAGGATCTTAATTCAAGAAGTTCCAAAACAAATGGAAGGTGGAAAAAAAATCAACAAATGGGGGACACCATCTAAGAAATAGTTCAAGAATTTCCAAGAACCAAAGATCTTTCACTGGTAAGTTGAAAGACCATGCTGATTACCTACACATGCTCAAACCAGACCACACCAAAAATCTCAGAGGACTAGAGATGGACATAAGATCCTACAAGTTTCTATGAAGGTGGGTGTGAGGTGAAGAGGGGATGTACAGCCCCATGGTAAGAGGTGAGAATCAGAATATCAGAATGGCTTGGACCCTGTAAGCAGCAACATCAGAAACTAGAAAATGGTGGGGCTGATGCCTTCAAAATTCTAAACACAAATTATTTTTTATCTAGTCAAACCATCATGTAAGAACACTCCCCATGATCCCATATGTATCCTTTCTCAGGACCTTACTGTAGGTCTGATCTCATATAATTAGGAAGTGAACCAAGAATGGAGACATTCTGGGGACCCAAGAAACAATGGACCCAACACAGAAGAGAGACAAAGTACATTCCCCCTGGATTATGGTAAAAAGATACCTTTAGTAGTAGTAATAATAATATAAATTGATAGAAATGCTGTACATGGATCTAACCTCAATTACAATATTAGAGAGTCTGTGGGTATGAAAAGGAGTAGGTGTGGAGTGGCACTGAAGAATGAACAAGAGAGAGTCTTGATACCCATCCACAATGGGCAACCAGAAGATAATGCTCAAAATTGAAAATGAGTAAGCATTTTTATACATTATGTATAGCCAAGTCATTCAAGGAGGAAAATGAAAATAAATTATGAAAATAAGAACTGAAAAAAGAGTGAGAACTTTTGAATATTATACTGAGTTAAAAGTACATAAATGAAAATTTTCCTTTGTAAACATTGGTTGAAAATGTTTATTTATACCTTAATTCTTTTACATTGTAAAGATGAAAACCAAGAGTCAGTCTATTGGGAAATATTAACAGGGAGATATATATTTGAAGAATGGGTCTATAATTCTCTCACTCCTTTTCTACACCTGTTTTTTGTCTGGCTCGTTTCATACATGTTTTTATTTTTTTTCCAGCTCTTTTTAAGTATCTTTTTAGAGATTATAAGTCCCATTAATCTTGCACTTTTTCTATCTCTAACAATCTCTTTTATTTATTTTACTTTTTAGCTTAGAATCTGTGGTATATCACTTGACCAATATTTCTTCAATATTTATACAATATTCTTGTAGCATTATCCTTTAATTATTACCTCCATACAAAATACCAATATTCAATAAATTCTAGAAGTCTCATCCATTCCTGTACCACAGTACTGATACAGATAAAGAATGTAGCAATAACGTGGTGGCCAACAATGACTACTTTCTTATTTGTTCATACATTTATCAAACCAAAAAAAAAAAAAAGTCAGCTCTGTGAAATGCATTTCACAAGCCTTGGTTATGAAAATAGGCATATACTTTGCTTTGGTGGAGTGTTGAGACTCTCAATGAGAACAAACAGGCAATAAACAGGTCTTTGCTTAATTATCTGATTCAAATGTGACAAATGTGACAAAGGCAAAATATGTTGTTCTGTGGGACCATTCATATAGGAAAAATGAGCTTAATTTTGTCTTCATTCTCTGAAGAAGTAAAATGTGATAAAAAGAGAAATGGGGTTATATGTTATATGAGTAAAGGTAATTTGAACGCTGCAATGGTGTGGGGTAAGAAATTCCAGACAGATCAAGCAGTCTGCTTGAAATTTGACCCCAATGTGACAGAACTGAGAGGAGTCCTGGAGAGACTCTCTCCGTCATTGTTAGGTCTTCATAAATGCTGTTCCTCTCCCTGCATGACCTCCCTTCCTTCCTATCCCTCTTGACCACACCTTTTACGTGATCAATTTTGATTAACTTCCAGGTTTCGGTTTAAATGTATTTTTTAAGTATTTTTTTTTTAAGATTTTATTTATTTGGCAGAGAGATCACAAGTAGGCAGAGAGGCAGGCAGAGAGAGAGCGGAAAGCAGGCTCCTGGATGAGCAGAGAGCCTGATGCGGGGCTCGATTCCAGGACCTTGGGATCATGATCTGAGCCTAAGGCAGAGGCTTTAACCCACTGAGCCACCCAGGTGCCCCCAGGTTTCAGTTTAGAGGCTCCTTTCTGGGGAAACCTTATTTTACTCCCTTGCTCCTGACTTGCAGTTTTCACATTGGGTTACAGAGAACTTTTCTTCCAATGCCTCTAATCAAAACCATACTGGGTTGTGATTGTCTTTTTCCTTGCCTGTGTCATCTCCTGGTCCCTAAGAGCAAGGAGGACAGTGATTTCCTTGCTATTCTAGCCTTAACATCTCTGGTATAAACTGGTGTTCTGAACCTATTTGTTTATAGAATAAGAACAACAATGCATTGCAGAAGGCCTCAGGGCTTTGGAGCTGAGGTAGATTCATTCATTCATTCATTCATTCATTCATTCATTATTTAATGACACATTATTTTAGTCCCCTTGTTATGACTGGGCTTTTCATTATGTTTAAAATAATTGCAGTTACTAGATAAGTAACTGGATTGATTATGTTATTATATGAGAACAATTATGCTCTGAGTTGTCAGGGACAAATAAAAACTATAATTACTGCTTTGTAATTATGTTATTAAAATATTTCTATAATCAAATATTCCAGACCCTACCAGAAAATGGATAAACTTCATGATTACATGTACACGCCAATTTTTCTAAGATGAATTAAATTTTCAATGTTGAAGTAATTGGTTACATTTCCTAGGTGGGAAAAAAAATCCCAATTACATAAAATCACTATTTGTTTTACTTGGAATGATTTAAAGGGATAATTTTAGTTAGAACACTCAAGAAAAACTCTGTAAACTAAAGGTGGTAACTCAGTTCTTCCTTTGTTAACATGTAGCCTAACTTAAATTTACATTGTGAAAATAAATAAAGGCAAAGTCATTGAAAATAAGGGGGAGGCCTGAAGGGGGAGCTCTCATGCAGGTACTTCTTGTCAGGGACTGTAGCACCAACAGAAAGAAGTTGGGAATGATCCTGATGGACATTGGGGAGGGTGTGTGTTGTGGTGAGCATTATGAATTGTGTAAGACTGATGAATCACAGACCCATACTCCTGAAACAAATAATACATTATACATTAATAAAATAAAATAAAATTAGACAAAATAAAATAGAGGGGAAAAAGTAAGATTGTGATGAAGGAAGGCACTTTTCACAAAGGAAACCCATCTCCTACTTTTAAGAAAAGGAAGGTCTCTCTCAGCTCCAACAACACCCTAGCTGCTGATTGCTGCCAAAAAGAAACTGCTCCAGCCTCGGACTTTTGTTTTTCCCCAATGAACTTTTGTTCAAAATAACCTCCCCACTTTCCTCCTCAAACCTAATACAAGCTGACCTTCCCTTTGTCTCTTTAGATTACCCTATGGTTCACTGGAGCTCGTAGGTGCTATATGGCAATTCCTCCACTATTCCCAAATAAACTCATTTTGCTAGTGAAATAGCTGGCTGTTTTATCTTTAAGGTTGACAACATTCATAAAATAAACACTTGGTGGAATGTGTGACTCTTGATCTTAGGATAGTGAGTTTGAGCCTCACAGTGGTTTAGAGATGACTTAAAAAAATTTTTTTTAATTAATTTATTTATTTGAGGAAAAGAATGAGAAAGAGAGCTCATGAGAAAGGGTTAAGGGTAGAGGGAGAAGCAGACTCCCCACTGAACAGGGAGCCCAATGTGGGGCTTGAACCCAAGACCCCGGGATCATGACCCAAGTCAAAGGCAGATGCTTAACCCACTGAGCCACCCAGATGCCCCAATAAAAAAAAAAAAAGAAAGAAAGAAAGTAAATACTATGTCAATTATAGGACTAATGGCCTTAGAACATTTTAAGAAATAAAAAGTATCGGGAGGAGTCAAGATGGTGGAGAAGTAGCAGGCTAAGACTATTTCAGCTAACAGGAGATCAGCTAGATAGCTTATCTAAACATTGCAAACACCTGCAAATCCATCGGCAGACCAAAGAGAAAAAGAACAGCAATTCTAGAAACAGAAAATCAACCACTTTCTGAAAGGTAGGACCTGCGGAGAAGTGAATCCAAAGCAACGGGAAGATAGACCCCGGGGGGAGGGGCCGGCTCCTGGCAAGCGGCGGAGCAACGGAGCACAAAATCAGGACTTTTAAAAGTCTGTTCTGCTGAGGGACATGGCTCCAGAGGCTAAACTGGGGCGAAGCCCACTTGGGGTCAGCGTGGCCTCAGGTCCCACAGGGTCACAGAATGATCGGAAGTGTCTGAGTGTCTCAGAGCTTGCGGGTATAGGAACGGGAAAACTGGCTACAGAGACAGAGCCGACAGTGAGTTCACAGCTCGGGGTTACCTTAAACTAGCCGCAGTCTCGGTGAGCTCAGAGCGCGGCCAGAGGTCAGGCAGACGGGAGTTACTGGGCGCTGTTCTCTGAGGGTACACTGAGGAGTTGGGACCCAGGCTCTCGGCTCCTCCGGGCCGGAGACCAGGAGGCCGCCATTTGTATTCCTGTCCTCCGGAACTCTACGGAAAGCACTCAGGGAACAAAAGCTCCTGAAAGCAAACCCGAGCTGATTACTCAGCCCGGCCCCTGGTAAGGGCGGTGCAATTCCGCCTGGGGCAAAGACACTTGAGAATCACTACACCAGGCCCCTCCCCCAGAAGATCAACAAGAAATCCAGCAAAGACCAAGTTCACCTAACAAGAAGTGCGGTTTCAATACCAAGGAGAGCAGCGGAATTCCAGAGGAGGAGAAAGCAAAGCACGGAATTAATGGCTTTCTCCCTGTGATTTTTTAGTCTTGCAGTTAACTTAAATTTTTTCTTTTTCTTTTTTTTCTCTTCTTCTGCTAAAATTTTTTAACTTTTACCCTTTTCTTTTTTAACGTTTTTTAACTAGTTTATCTAATATATATTTTTTTCTTTTTTATACTTTTCTTTATGTGTTTTCTTTTTTTAATTCTTTTCTTTCTTTCTTTCTTTCTTTTTCTTTTTCTTTCTTTCTTCTTGAACCTCTTTTTATCCCCTTTTTTCCACTCACGATTTGGGATCTCTTCTGATTTGGTTAAAGCATATTTTCCAGGAGTTGTTGCCACCCTTTTAGTATTTTACTTGCTCCTTCATATACTCTTAGCTGGACAAAATGACAAGACAGAAAAATTCAACACAAAAAAAAGAACAAGAGGCAGTACCGAAGGCTAGGGACCTAATCAATACAGACATTGGTAATATGTCAAATCTAGAGTTCAGAATGACAATTCTCAAGGTTCTAGCCGGGCTCGAAAAAGACATGGAAGATATTAGAGAAATCCTCTTGGGAGATATAAAAGCCCTTTCTGGAGAAATAAAAGAACTAAAATCTAACCGAGTTGAAATCAAAAAAGCTATTAATGAGGTGCAATAAAAAATGGAGGCCCTCACTGCTAGGATAAATGAGGCAGAAGAAAGAATTAGCGATATAGAAGACCAAATGACAGAGAATAAAGAAGTTGAGCAAAAGAGGGACAAACAACTACTGGACAACGAGGGGAGAATTCGAGAGATAAGTGACACCATAAGACGAAACAACATTAGAATAATTGAGATTCCAGAAGAAGAAGAAAGAGAGAGGGGAGAAGAAGGTATACTGGAGAGAATTATTGGGGAGAATTTCCCCAATATGGAAAAGGAAACGAGCATCAAAATTCAGGAGGTTCAGAGAATGCCCCTCAAAATCAATAAGAATAGGTCCACACCCCGTCACCTAATAGTAAAATTTACAAGCCTCAGTGACAAAAAGAAAATCCTGAAAGCAGCCCGGGAAAGAAGTCTGTAACATACAATGGTAAGAATATTAGATTGGCAGCTGACTTATCCACAGAGACCTGGCAGGCCAGAAAGAGCTGGCATGATTATTCAGAGCACTAAACGAGAAAAACATGTAGCCAAGAATACTATATCCAGCTAGGCTATCATTGAAAATAGAAGGAGAGATTAAAAGCTTCCAGGACAAAAAAAAAAAAAAAAAAAAACGGAAAGAATTTGCAAACACCAAACCAGCTCTACAGGAAATATTGAAAGGGGTCCTCTAAGCAAAGAGAGAGCCTACAAGAGGGAGATCAGAAAGGAACAGAGACAATATACAGTAACATCACCTTACAGGCAATACAATGGCACTAAATTCATATCTCTCAATAGTTACCCTGAATGTTAATGGGCTAAATCCCCCAATCAAAAGACACAGGGTATCAGAATGGATAAAAAAACAAAACCCATGTTTTATGTTGCCTACAAGAAACTCATTGTAAACCCTAAGACACCCTCAGATTTAAAGTGAGGGGGTGGAAAAGAATTTACCATGCTAATGGACATCAGAAGAAAGCAGGAGTGGCAATCCTTATATCAGATCAATTAGATTTTAAGCCAAAGACTACAATAAGAGATGAGGAAGGACACCATATCATACTCAAAGGGTCTGTCCAACAAGAAGATCTAACAATTTTAAATATCTATGACCCCAACGTGGGAGCAGCCAACTATATAAACCAATTAATAACAAAATCAAAGAAACACATCAACAGTAAAACAATAATAGTAGGGGACTTTAACACTCCCCTAACTGAAATGGACAGATCATCCAAGCAAAAGATAAACAAGGAAATAAAGGCCTTAAACGACACACTGGACCAGATGGACATCACAGATATATTCAGAACATTTCATCCCAAAGCAACAGAATACACATTCTTCTCTAGTGCACATGGAACATTCTCCAGAATAGATCACATCCTTGGTCCTAAATCAGGACTCAACCAGTATCAAAACATTGGGATCATTCCCTGCGTATTTTAAGAGCACAATTCTCTGAAGCTAGAACTCAACCACAAGAGGAAGTTTGGAAAGAACCCAAAGACATGGAGACTAAACAGCGTCCTTTTAAAGAATGAATGGGTCAACCAGGAAATTAAAGAAGAATTTTAAAAATTCATGGAAACAAATGATAATGAAAACACAATGGGTCAAAATCTGTGGGACACAGCAAAGGCAGTCCTGAGAGGAAAATATATAGCGGTACAAGCCTTTCTCAAGAAACAAGAAAGGTCTCAAGTACACAACCTAAACCTACACCAGAAGGAGCTGGAGAAAGAACAAGAAAGAAACCCTAAACCCAGCAGGAGAAGACAAATCAAAAAGATCATAGCAGAAATCAATGAACTAGAAACCAAAAAAACAACAGAACAAATCAACGAAACTAGGAGCTGGTTCTTTGAAAGAATTAATAAAATTGATAACCCCCTGGCCAAACTTATCAAAAAGAAAAGAGAAAGGACCCAAATAAATAAAATCATGAATAAAAGAGGAGAGATCACAACCAACACCAAAGAAATACAAACTATTATAAGAACACACTATGAGCAACTCTACACCAACAAATTTGACAATCTGGAAGAAATGGATGCATTCCTAGAAACATATAAACTACCACAACTGAACCAGGAAGAAATAGAAAGCCTGAACAGGCCCATAACCAGTAAGGAGATTAAAACAGTCATTAAAAATCTCCAAACAAACAAAAGCCCAGGGCCAGATGGCTTCCCGGGGGAATTCTACCAAACATTTAAAGAAGAGCTAATTCCTATTCTCCTGAAACTGTTCCAAAAAATAGAAATGGAAGGAAAACTTCCAAACTCATTTGATGACGCCAGCATCACTTTGATCCCCAAACCAGACAAGGATCCCATCAAAAAAGAGAGCTATAGACCAATATCCTTGATGAACACAGATGCGAAAATTCTCACCAAAATACTAGCCAATAGGATTCAACAGTTCATTAAAAGAATTATTCACCACGACCAAGTGGGATTTATTCCAGGGCTGCAAGGTTGGTTCAACATCTGCAAATCAATCAATGTGATACAACACATCAATAAAAGAAAGAACAAGAACCATATGATACTCTCAATAGATGCTGAAAAAGCATTTGACAAAGTACAGTATCTCTTCCTGATCAAAACTCTTCAAAGTGAAGGGATAGAGGGCACATACCTCAATATCATCAAAGCCATTTATGAAAAACCCACTGCAAATATCATTCTCAATGGAGAAAAACTGAAAGCTTTTCCGCTAAGTTCAGGAACATGGCAGGGATGTCCATTATCACCACTGCTATTCAACATAGTACTAGAGGTCCTAGCCTCAGCAATCAGACAACAAAAGGAAATTAAAGGCATCCAAATCGGCAAAGAAGAAGTCAAATTATCACTCTTCGCAGATGATATGATACTATATGTGGAAAACCCAAAAGACTCCACTCCAAAACTTCTAGAACTTGTACAGGAATTCAGTAAAGTGTCAGGATATAAAATCAATGCACAGAAATCAGTTACATTTCTCTACACCAACAACAAGACAGAAGAAAGAGAAATTAAGGAGTCAATCCCATTTACAATTGCACCCCAAACCATAAGATACCTAAGAATAAACGTAACCAAAGAGGCCAAGTATCTATACTCAGAAAACTATAAAGTACTCATGAAAGAAATTGAGGAAGACACAAAGAAATGGAAAAATGTTCCATGCTCCTGGATTTGAAGAATAAATATTGTGAAAATGTCTATGCTACCTAAAGCAATCTACACATTTAATGCAATTCCTATCAAAGTATCATCCATCTTTTTCAAAGAAATGGAATAAATAATTCTAAAATTTATATGGAGCCAGAAAATACCTCGAATAGTCAAAGGAATATAGAAAAAGAAAGCCAAAGTTGGTGGCATCACAATTCAGGACTTCAAACTCTATTACAAAGCTGTCATCATCAAGACAGCATGGTACTGGCACAAAACAGACACATAGATCAATGGAACAGAATAGAGAGCCTGAAAGACCCGCGGATCCCCTTACCCAAGAATCCAACACTGCCACAGGATGCAATCAGCAAGAGGTTCTTTATTGTTACGCAGGCGCCTGCGGGTGGTCAGCGCGCACCTGCGGGTGGTCAGCAGCTCCTGCTAGCTGAGCACACCCGGCTGGGGTGGTGCCGGGTTTTTATAGACAGGTACAAACAAGTTTTGGGTGGGGCGCAACTGATTGGTGGACAGTTTGAACTTTTGAAAAAGGCATACTTGGTGTTAGTGGATTGGCCCTGGAAGACCCCCCTCGCGCGAAGAGAAAGGCGGGAAGGGGAAACAAAGAGGGGAAGTTTGACCTTATTACTCAGCAGAAAGACATCCTGTCTATGTGACCATGCAGCCCCCTTGCCTACGTGACCATGCCCCGGCTATTAGGAGAGGGTATCTTGTTCAAACAGGAGTCAAGTGTCATGCCCTAAAAGCCAAGCGGGTTACAGAAAGGCAAAAGAGCAGTTACATTGAATTCAACCCTGGGGGAAGGGTCTTTTCATTGCAAGGGGAGGAGGGGTACTTTTACACAACAAAAGAGCAGTCAATTAGTTAACGACGGGGGGGGGGTGTCTTTCAAGCCCAGAAATAGACCCTCAACTCTATGGTCAACTGATCTTCAACAAAGTAGGAAAGAATGTCCAGTGGAAAAAAGACAGCCTAAATGGTTTTGGGGAAATTGGACAGCCACATGCAGAAAAATGAAATTGGACCATTTCCTTACACCACACATGAAAATAGACTCAAAATGGATGAAGGAGCTCAATGTGAGAAAGGAATCCATCAAAATCCTTGAGGAGAACACAGGCAGCAACCTCTTCGACCTCAGCTGCAGCAACATCTTCCTAGGAACATCACCAAAGGCAAGGGAAGCAAGGGCAAAAATGAACTATTGGGATTTCATCAAGAACAAAAGCTTTTGCACAGCAAAGGAAACAGTTAACAAAACCAAAAGACAACTGACAGAATGGGAGAAGATATTTGCAAACAACATATCAGATAAAGGGCTAGTGTCCAAAATCTATAAAGAACTTAGCAAACTCAACCCCCAAAGAACAAATAATCCAATCAAGAAATGGGTAGAGGACATGAACAGATATTTTTGCAAAGAAGACATCCAGATGGCCAACAGACACATGAAAAAGTGCTCCATATCACTCGGCATCAGGGAAATACAAATCAAAACCACAATGAGATATCACCTCACTCCAGTCAGAATGGCTAAAATCAACAAGTCAGGAAATGACAGATGCTGGCGAGGATGCGGAGAAAGGGGAACCCTCCTACACTGTTGGTGAGAATGCAAGCTGGTGCAACCACTCTGAAAAACAGTATGGAGGTTCCTCAAAATGTTGAAAATAGAACTGCCCTATGATCCAGCAATTGCACTATTGGGTATTTACCCTAAAGATACAAACGTAGTGATCCAAAGGGGCATGTGCACCCGAACGTTTATAGCAGCAATGTCCACAATAGCCACATTATGGAAAGAACCTAGATGTCCATCAAGAAGAAGTGGTATATATACACAATGGAATACTATGCAGCCATCAAAAGAAATGAAATCTTGCCATTTGCGACAACATGGATGGAACTAGAGCGTATCATGCTTAGCGAAATAAGTCAAGCAGAGAAAGACAACGATCATATGATCTCCCTGATATGAGGAATTGGTGATGCAACATGGGGGCTTAAGTGAGTAGGAGAAGAATAAATGAAACAAGATGGGATTGGGAGGGAGACAAACCATAAGTGACTCTTAATCTCACAAAACAAACTGAGGGTTGCTGGGGGGAGGGGGGTTGGGAGAAGGGTGGGTGGGGTTATGGACATTGGGGAGGGTATGTGCTTTGGTGAGTGCTGTGAAGTGTGTAAACCTGGCGATTCACAGACCTGTACCCCTGGGGATAAAAATATATGTTTATATAAAAAATTAAAAATTAAAAAATTAAAAAAAAAGAAATAAAAAGTATCATATGGCTATGAATAAAAAAAAATAATTGAGAGTGGGATTTACAGAAAAAATGAAACATCATTGTTAAATTACACAGGTAATTCAATAAGGGTCCTTAGCCAAATGAAGTCAGTTAGGATAAAGAATATTACTGTAACTGTAAAATAAAGTGAAAAAGAAAAAAAAGGCAACAGAATTAAAAAAAAAAAAAGATGAGCCCTGTGGTTTTTATTCAAAGGAGAATCATCTTATTTGGGGATTGCAATACTGTGATTGGTAGCAAATTTATATATACAATACATTATAGAAATATACATTTAAATAAATATAATATATATGTGTATATATATACACATATATACATATATAGAGATAGTTATTCAGATTACCAGTACCTGGCTCAGAGTTCCAAAAATCCTTAGAATTTTGAAAATAAAAATAAATGTATACTTTAAGCTGTTAGGTATCAGGGTAAATTGTTATACATCAAAGACTGAGACAGAAATTGATACCTAGAAGCACAGTGCTGCTGAACAAAAACACGAAACAAGCAGTGTTAGGCCTGGGACCAGGAAGCAGGAAGTAGCTGGAAGAGCTGTGAATCAATTGTTAGTGAAGGCGACACAGAACAATGGGTAGGAAACTCTTAGTGACGTCTGGAAAAACAGCACAGAAATTTCTCGAAGAGAGATTGGAAAAATAACCACTTGTGTTACAGAGTAGAAACACAACTGGCAAACCCTGAACTGTAATAATTTGCAAGACAAGTATACTTAATCAGCTTTTGGGCTTTAGCTAAGGAAATCTCCAGACTGAATGTGAAAATATCCATGGATGCTTATAGTTGTGTATACTGAACCTGAGGAAAAGACCACTGCGCTCAAGAAAGCACAGTTTAGTTCTGAGCAAGAGTTTAAGAGGAACTGCCACCTGCACGGTTTAAAACATAACAGTCTCCCTGGTTTAACTATAACGGGAATGTCTTCCCTTTTCCTCACTGCTTATAACTAGCATCATTTATCACAGATGTGGTGGCACCTATCTAGGATAAAGGAATAATTTCTCTAACTATTTCCTATGTATAGGAGTCTGGAAAGAGCCAGATCACATGCTGTGGTGACTCCTGCAGAGTCCCGAAGTCCTGGCCCCCACCCCCACGAGCCCTCGCTTCTCTGCTTGGGAGATCCAAGCATCACACAGACTACTCTTATTTAATTTTTGAGGCTAGTAACAGTTGCTGTGGGTGCCAGACAATTCTTGAAGAGGAGGATGCTCATTTTTAAGAACAGGTGTGTAATGGCTTATTATTCAAAAAATATGGTTCTCAGACCAGCAACACTGTCATCACCTAAAACCTTATTAGAAATGCAGAATCCCAGGCCCTATCTCAGACCAAGGTAGTCAGCCTCAGCTTCATTGTAGGTACAGATGAGTTTGGGAAGCACTGCTGAACCTGGTCGAAAGTACAGTGGTCATTATATTAAACACACTTTACAAATTTTTCCAAAGCGAGTTATTGAGGTCTTGTGCTCTGTTAAACTCAGACCCTCTCCTGTGTTCCCACTCAGTGGTTCTACGCATCGTTAAAAGTCCAGCTGCTCCAAATGTGTTAGGTTGACCCATGTAATTACCTATCTTCTGTTGGTTTTTTAATTAGAAACAGCAATTTTGTGGGGCTCGATCTAGAGTTTTGAGAACCATGATACATGCAGAGAACATGAACCGTGGAGCCATGTTAGTCTACATCAAAATTCCGTTTTCTGTACTGATTAGTTGTGTGACCTTGGGAAACATTACTTAATTTCCTTGAGTCTCAGTCGCCTTCCTTGGATAAAGGGACAACAACAATTTAATCATATGGTTATTAAGAAGATTTAATAAGGATATTCTGTGATGGCACCTAAAGCAATGGTTGGGGTCATGGTGGAAACTAAATACATGGATGTTTTCCTTATGACTATGACTTGGCTGCCAAAGGGAAATGGATAATCAAGACACTTCAATGAACTTGAAAAAAAAAATCACTATTTGAGAGTCCTGAGTTGCTTGCTCTGTAGGTTTTAAGGCAAGATGTGGTATTTTAGATACTCAAGGAAGTATTTGCAGAAAATCTGCTAATGCTTTGTTGATTGTCACTGATTGGTTAGGAAGACCCTCAGTTCTCCTTTTAGGAGACAAGGTCTCTAGTGGATTTATTTTGCCCCATTGTACAAAAGCCCGCCTCATTGATCTGAAAGAACTGAATTGCTTATCCCTTTTCTTCTCTTTGGCCCCCTTCAGGAAAGTGACCTTATTTTTTGGAATGTTAGCAATAAACTCAGAGGAAGGTTTACACTGCCAGCTATAGGTTCAGATAAACAGATTTGTATTACTCCACCAAGTAATTCAGAACATTTCATTTAATAAGGCATTTTGCTTAGCTCATGCCAGCTGGCCTAGGTGAATTACAGATTTTCTGTATCATCTGTTTAAGACAGTAAATTTGATTGTGAACATACATCCACGGTGTCATACTATATCACTAAAGAAAAATCAGGAAGTTGGGGGCTGCCCTAAGAGACATAACAATTTCAACTGAATTAATGTCCCACTGAGATCTTCAAATAGCATTCCTCTGAGGCCAGGCTCAAGCATTACTAGAACAATTACATTTCATATTAGATTGCTGAAATTCATGTAGTTTCATGCAAGGGATGAATTAAAATCGTCTATTCATTTTATAGTTTAAACAGACCTGATAACAAGAGGAATCTTTTTATAATCATCCATAAAAATAGATTCCACAAAGTGGATGGGTAAGGAAGTTTAAGTCAGAAGAAGAAGAAAAGATTTAAGAAACATATCAGAATTTTCATTCAAAAAGTCTCACTTTCTAAAAGTTATATATAGGAAAGCAGAGACCATCAACATTTGGATTGGGTAGAAATATAGGCTGGTGAGACTATATCCATTGGGAAATAATCTATCAGTTAGCATCTTCCATAACATGGTACCTTTATAAATATGTGCTTTGAATCTGTAATTTAATTACATTTACCATGAGCCTTATTTAGAGAAAATTTACTACTTTTAAGCTCATGGAAGCAACAGAAATCTGTTTATTGATGAAGCAGGGTTGTAAGTCCCTCCTAGAAAGATATCATCAAGAGTAACATATGGGAGCACAAACTGGTTACAGAAAATGTGTTATTTACAAAGAGGAGAATACTATCTAAAAATTTAATTTCTACAGGTGAGAAAAAAACAAATAAAACACCTACATCCACATCCTCTGCAAGGACATCGAAACTTGCTTGAATTACTATCAAGAGAGCTGTAGCATTTCAAGACCTGACTTGCCAGAGACCCGAATCAGCTTATCCTTACATTCTGGCCTATATAATAAAAAGACAGATCATATTGCGGTTGGCAGAAAATTGGATCAGAGCCATGTTGGATAACCTGAGAGTGAACAAGGAGAACTTACTTAAAACACACGTGCACATACACACACACACATACACACACAGAACAACAATATAGCTGGTCTTTAAAGCACACATGACCATCTTTAAACAGATTCATTATGTTCCTACATATGGTCTTAGGGGCACAGGAGAGACCATGCCATCTAGTGCAATCACTTGCTTTTTCAGATGAGAAAGTCAAGATGTAGGGTATTTACAGGCTCAAACTCCCAGCATCTTTGGAGAGTCCTGGGTTCTACTCCCTGCTCTGAAATTGCCTTCAGCATTTTATTTTTACCCCCTCAAACCCAATGATGGTAGAAAATACTCATTAGTCATGGACTCCTTGCTTTCCTCACTGTTGACTTTCAGACACACCAGTGTAGAAATTCTTGCCATATTCACATAAAACAGTATTTGTTGAATGTTGCTAATATTCCTTCTGTGGGTATTCTCATTTATAACTTGTCATGAGGATATCATTGAGATTACAAATCTTATGTACATTATGTAATTTTAATAATAAACATAAAATAATTACATTATTAAGATAATATAACTATCTGCTATCATGTTATGTAGCTCACTTTGGAAAATGTCCTCTGTTTCTGTCTCCCACAAGTATTTATTTAATGATTAATGACTATAAAATGCTGTGTTAGAGCTATGTTGGAAATATATAAGGATGAATGAAAATATGATCTAGGTTTCCCAGGAGCTTAAAGAAAATCTAATGGAAGATAGAGGCATATACACAAGTGGTGTAAAGCAGAAAATAGAGTGGAATGGAAAAATGTGAGTTGAAGTTGAACTTGACAGTGGATAGCCTCAAGGTTGTCAGGCACTTTCAGTCCACGAATGTCTCACTCTCTGCAAGATGGTACAGAACACACAACTACGGAAACTGCAGTGAATGAGAGTCACAGTCCCTGCAGGAAATGTGTAGTAGAGAAGTAACTTTTCCATTTTTGTGTATATTTTGATCTCCATTTTACCATATTCCCATTCAAGGGCTTATCTAGCTGTGCTAATTGCCCTGTTGATGCAGGATGCCAGTGTGTCTTAGCATGTATGACATTCCCCAGAGAGGTGCCAACAGGGCAAAAGAAAACTCAGAGCCCAAAGCCAACCAATGATTTCAAGTCACAAGACTTGGAAAGGTCTCCCTCAACAACAACTCATATTTCTGGGGCAATCAACGTTTTCAACTAAAAAATTAAGCATTCTAGGGGCTCCTGGGTGGCTCAGTGGGTTAAGCCGCTGCCTTCGGCTCAGGTCATGATCTCAGGGTCCTGGGATCGAGCCCCGCATCGGGCTCTCTGCTCAGCAGGGAGCCTACTTCCCTCTCTCTCTCTGCCTGCCTCTCCATCTACTTGTGATTTCTCTCTGTAAATAAATAAATAAAATCTTTAAAAAAAAATTAAGCATTCTAATCTACCAAGGTTGAACATCTTGATACTTTTGCGTGTTAATATCTTTGCAACCAAAGATTCCTGTTCTCTGACTCAGCCAGATCCCGGACTCTGTTTTTCAACTATTAAAGAAAGGGGAAGTGACAGGATATATTTTTGTTACAAGAGCATATGTTTTCTGAGTTGTGTCCACAATGCACGTGGACAGAAGATCTGCCCTGCTCCCACTCCTAGAGCAAATGGGTCCTTACTGCCTCAGACAGCTAGAGTAATGCCTGAGCCCTATTCACCCTGCAGACCGTGTGCCTGTCCCTTGGGAGTATGTAAGTGGAAGCCCACAGGGAAATCCTTTTTGCCTGTCTATCAGCAGTTCTTTCAAAAGTTCTGCCAGCATTACATCGATGGAGCCACAAAACACGAGACATTAATGCTTTGAATGTAACTGGGTGCTCTGGCTAAATTTTATGAAAACACAGAGAATTTAAGGTAGAAAGAAGCTTCCCTAGATCCTCACAGTAGAGGGAGCAAAGGGATCCTAGAGCCCTCCTTGAAGAGGCTGCAGAGAGAGAGAGACAGAGAGGGCCAGTGGGTGGGCGAGCATACAGGGAGTTAGCTGGCAGCCCCAGACAGCTGGTTCTTTGAAATTCCTCCTTCCCTGGATGTGTCTCACAAATGCAATCGGAATTGAACAGCTAAACTCCCTGAGTGCTTCTGGATACAACTAGCAGATACTGTTTTATTCTCCCAAAGAAGCCACTTACTTCCTTTAGAGTTCTGCTGAATTTAGAGATCACGAGAAAAAAAAGTTCTACATGGGAAAGGCTATTCCTAGTCCAAGCTCCCACACTATATACCACATCTATGCTGATGCAAAAGAAGAGTCCTCTGACCCTCAGGGCATTGGATATGTCCAATAACTTGCCCAGGTCAGTGTCATTCGCAGAGTTCACCAGGAACAAGAATTTTACCAAGAATGTTCAGACAAGCCTAAGTCTGGGTCTTATCTAGTTATTGCTGTTTTTCCAGCACGTTGATAACATGTCTGTTTTTAATTATGCAAATGCACCCAGAGGCTTTGGTAGTGGGCAAAGGCTTTGTATAAGCCTGAGTATACATAAACATACACATCTATCCTGAGGCTCTTGTCATGTCTTTTTGTCTGAAGCCTTTGCACTCCACCTTCAACAACATTAACACAGTAGCTAAATAGGCCCCACTCTTGGCATTGTTTAGGAATCAACCTCCCAAAGAACCAAAAAACAAAACAAAACAAAACAAAAAACTTCAAATATTCTTATTGGCTCTTTTGCCATTTGAGTACTTATATAAGGCAGACCTTTTTCCTTTCCCCAGAGATGTCCACAACAGCCAAACTAAGGAAGGTTCTAAGGAACCTAGATGACTGTCAGTGGATGAATGGATAAAGAAGATGTGGTGTATATATACAATGGAATACTATGCAGCCATCAAAAGAAATGAAATCTTGCCATTTGCGACGACGTGGATGGAACTAGAGGTTATTATGCTAAGCGAGATAAGTCAATCAGAGAAAGTCAATTTTCATATGATCTCCCTGATATGAGGAATTTGAGAGGCAAAGTGGGGGGCTTAGAGGGTAGGGAAGGAAAAAAATGAAACAAGATGGGATCAGGAGGGAGACAAACTATAAGAGACTCTTAATCTCACAAAACAAACTGAGGGTTGCCAGGGAAGGGGGTTAGGGAGAAGGTGGTTGGGATATAGACATTGGGGAGGGTATGTGCTATGGTGAGTGCTGTGAAGTGTGTAAGCCCGACGATTCACAGGCCTGTACCTCTGGGGCTAATTATACATTATATGTTAATTAAAAAATTAAAAAAATAAAGATATTAGGACCTTCTCCTTTAAAGGCTTTTTAGAGGACAGAATTCATAAGGTTGTGTTGAATCTCATCCAAGTCCCAAAAGATCTCATTAATAAATCACCTGAGTTATAAGGCCATTCCAAAGCATGGATTATACGAACGGTTTCCCTATTACGCCACATCCAGATCTCATAGAAGATACTAAGTTCTAGTATGGTAGCTGCCTTGCCAAGAATGGCGGGGCTCTCAACTGGCCCTCTTCTTTGCCTTCCTCATCTGATAGTGGGGTCAGGATACCTTGTGGGATCTGATGTCACTCTGGATCTTTAGGATACATGTGCTTTGTGATGCCTTTCTTTCTTTTTTTTTTTTTTTAAGATTTTATTTATTTATTTGACAGAGAGAAATCACAAGTAGACGGAGAGGCAGGCAGAGAGAGAGGAAGGGAAGCAGGCTCCCTGCCGAGCAGAGAGCCCGATGCGGGACTCGATCCCAGGACCCTGAGATCATTACCTGAGCTGAAGGCAGCGGCTTAACCCACTGAGCCACCCAGGCGCCCCTGTGATGCCTTTCTTATAGGTCACCCCATTGTACAGATATCTCTACTTCAAAATTACCAGGCCTGTGATTTCTTCCCTTTCTTGATTCATACCTGGATAGACAACCAGATGTGAATTTAAATGAGAATTAAAACTGTTAAATGCATGACCCTATTTGAGCAGCAGTCACATACTTTGCTGACCTTTTGAGAATAAAAGAACTCTCTGGAATGTATGTGCATGTAGCAGGTAGCCTAGTTCATGGCATGATTTTAGGAATGCAAAGAAAGCAATGGCTTGCCCAAACTTCTCCCAACTAACAACTGATTCTTAAGATTCAGCTGTTTATCACTCATAAGCTTAAAAATCTGGGGGCACTTGGGTAGCTCAGTGGGTTAAGCATCTACCTTGGCTCAGGTCATGATTCTGGGGTCCTGGGATCGAGCCCTGCATCAGGCTCCCTGCTCAGCTGGAAGTCTGCTTCTCCATCTGCTGCTCCCCCTACTTATGTTCCTCCTGTCTCTCTCAAATAGATCAATAATAATCTTAAAAAAAAAAAAGTCTGATGTCGCATCTAAAGGACACCACTTAATTTAATGTTCTCAGCCTTGAGTCCACAGAATCCCCAAGATAGCTCTGAAAGGAAATCAAGGATGAAGAAATAGCACATCTTTATTTTCACTAATCTCTAACTAAAAGTCAGTATGATTTTTCAATTACTAATGTATGCAACATGCACAGTAATATTAGCAGCCATCATGACTTTGCCACCAATAGAAATGGCAGATACTATTATATTTGGTTGTTGTAAAAATGGCAAAATATTGTTCACCTTCACCACTATCTAGAACTTATAGTAATTATTATACTGGATGCCAGAACTTTAGTGTGCTACTTAGAGGACACATATTATATTATAAATTTGGTTAGCATTTTATAACTATATTTCAATATAAACAACTTCTACTAGAATATTATTTTAAGGTAGTTAACAACATAATTTTATTCCAAATAACTTTATTATTATTAGTGTATGATATTATTTTAATTTTTTTTACATATTTTAAAAATATTTTAGGTGTTGAAAAACACCATTCTGAGAAGGGGTTCCAGAGATATCATTAGGTGTCTTGTTGACATGGCCGATCACACAAAAAGGTTAAGTTTAGGAATCCCTGCTATAAATCATGATTATTCTTTTTTTCAAATTTTATTTATTTATCTGACAGACAGAGATCACATGTAGGCAGAGATGCAGGCAGAGAGAAAGGGAGAAGCAGGCTCCCCACTGAGCAGAGAGCCCGATGCGGGGCTCGATCCCAGGACCCCGGGATCATGACCTGAGTCGAAGGCAGAGGCTTTAACCCACTGAGCCACCCAGGCACCCCTAAATCATGATTATTCATTTGCTCTGTATTAGGAAGGAAAGATCTAGAAGCAATCTTCACAAGTAGGAAGGCTACTTTAAGAGAAAGTTCATGGATAAAGTACAATATTCTGGCAAGTTAAGTTCATCAAAAGACAATCCCGTATTTCACAGTTTATAATTCCCATAGGCCAGGCTCTCCAAAACATTAAAAGGAAACAGCCATTGGACACGCGCTTCTCCAGCCTCCTTACTGATCCTTCTCTTCCTTCCTCTCTGCTACTTATTCAGAGCATCCTACTGTCTACATCCATTATTAAAAGGCAGAAGAAAATAAATCAGGTAGAGATGAGCCAAAAGATTCACAATCTTGGATGATACCAGCTTTGATGAGATATTGATGAAGGCATTAGAATGAAACAGAAACAGAAGCAGAAACATTTTCCCCTCTATCCTCACATCTCAGAAAGTTAAGGACATTTTTCTAAGAACATGAGCCCCATAAGCATCTTCCACGTGTCCAGGTGGCCCATAATTCCATTCGCCCATAGCGAGGCTTGGGAAAGCTTGGATTTTTGGGACCACAGACTGGTCCCCAACTCATCAGATTTTTTACAACCACCTCCAGGTGTATTACTTGTCACCCAACAGTTGACCAGTTTCAGTTACTTGAGAAGGTTAAGGCAGCAGGAAGGCACAGTTGTGAACTGGGAAGAGCAAATCTTTGGAACCAACAGATATCATTCGTATAACGGTGGACAAAGTATTTAATCTCTGTCTCCATTTTTGGGCCATTCATATTGGGATACTAAGAACGCCTGCCTCATGGGGGGTGTGGTGGGCATTCTGTGAGGAGACAGTTGTAAAGGATGAGAGATTCTGCCTGGCACACAATAAGCCCTCAGAAAATGCTAGACACTATATTATTACTGCTATTAGGCCTGCCCTATTACTCAAGCTCTCTCCCCTTAAGGTCTTCTTCCTGAGAAGCCCTCTAGGTCTCCAAGGAGACTATGGTTGGCTTCTCCATGAGAACACTGATGTCTGGACCAGAGTAGTGCCTCTCAGGTCCGAGAGATAAATGTCACAGATGAATTGGAGACACACTTGTTTCTGCAGGGACCAGGGATCTTACGTTTGCACCATTCATGTCTCCCTATGCACAAATGCAACATGACTTCAGGGCCTCTTGAAAATCCCACCTCAGACATCAGCAATAAAGCCACCTCTGTATTTCAGGTTCCTCTACTGTTGAGTGGGGACAACAGTACATACATTCTATGGTTTCCATAAAAATTAAATATGCAGCACCTAGTATCCAAACCAACCTCATTTCTTCTCCTCAGACTTAAGGTATGACTAGGTCCAATCAGATTTCAGAGAGCATTTCTGCTTCTTATCAAAATCAGCATTTCTCTACGGCAAGATGATTCCTTGTTATTTGGGATGTTCCCTTGCCCCACTAATGTGATAGAGGCAAGGGCAATCACAGTATTCATTGGGCTGGAGATACATATTCTCTGTCTCTCTCCCCAGTGATTAATTTGTCTTTTTCTCATTCACTTTCTATTCGTCTCTCTTTTATAAATATGCTCTTTCTGTCTTTTGAAACAGAAGGCAATACAATCAAGCCTGAATATCTTCTATTTTCTTGATAACGCCAAATAAAAATGATGAAGATACACTGTTGCTTATACTCAGATACTGAGCTACTGCTAATACAAGCTCCTGTCAGTTTGTATTCATTTGGAGAATCATTTATCTCTAAAACCCATCTTTGGATATAAAGTACATTTTCCAAATTTTGGTTCAATAAGCATTTCCCAGTTCACCTTGGAGGGTTGAAATTCAATTTGATTCTGCAAGTATTTACTGAGGACCTCATACATAAGAGACACCAGTCAGATGCACTGTGGGATGGACTATGGAAGTAATGTTTGCAGAGCATGTTCTCAGTTACAAAGTACTTACAGAGAGGTCACCAAAGCTATCAGGACCATGTCTTTGAGTAAAGAACATTACTATTATTCGTTTCAGACTATAAAATTAGGTTATGGACTTCACTAAAAGTCCATCACAGAACTCATACATGCCAGAGGTGTTTCTCAAATCCAAGCCTTCTGATTCCATAGTCTGTGTTCTTCCAAAAAAAAAAAAAAAAAAAAAAAAAAAAAAGAAAGAAAAACAGAGAAGTTCCACTCAGTGAATACAGAATACATTAGAAATACAGAAATATGACACATGACATCATATAATCGATCAGAATAGTTCAGGCAAGACGCTATAAAATACAAAGGACCAAAACTTTTCTAAACTTTCCTAGTGGCTTAGGAAGGTTTAATGGAAAATGGTATTTTATTTGGATTTGAAAAAAAAATTCATGATTTTTATTGTTAGCTGGAAGGAGACCTTCCCAAAAGATGGAGTAATTTTCTTGCCTAAGGTTTGGGGGCATCAAAATGTTTCTTCAGAAATAAATCTGGTTGATACAGATTGGGAAGGGCTGTCAACCCGTAACAGCAGTACTAATAGCGATAGTAACCCTTTCTAGATAGTCACTAATTATTGACACAAAACAGACCTGGTGATATTTGGAGATGCATCAGGAACGCATCCCTCAATGACTCAGCCCAGCACAGAAGCTTCTCAGCTTTGCTGAGGCTACCCTAAGCTTTATGAGCCCACTAGCTCCTCACCTGCCAGGTCTATGTCAACAACCATGAAATTGATTAAATCCCACAATACATCTTCGAGCAGTATGTTCATTTTATGAATGTTTATCTAAAGAATGATACTGAGGAGTGAAGAAAAGAAGGTGTAGAGGAGAGTAATGATCTAGATAAAGACATTATGGTTCTTTATATGTCATAAAGATAGTATGATCCCATAGGTAGAGAGTTCCTCAGTTTCTTCATGGACAATATTTGTTATTACTTTTTAAGACTTCCTCCAGTCTTCCTCTCATCGAACCCAGTGCCCTCTGCTTTGGAATTAATCTTCCTTGTGTTTCCTACACTTCACTTATTCATGAATTATTTGGAAACAAAATTTATGGGATTACAGAGAGTTTGACTAGATTTGTGCTCTTCAGCCACATTCTCCCCACTGTTGCACACGAAGAATTCAAAGAAGGAATTGTAGTGAAATAGATTCTCTTATTGGCATTAGTCACAACAGAGAGAAGACGGTTCTTAATTAGATTATTAGTAGCAGTAGTAGAAAATAAAGGGAACACGTAAAATATAGTAAACATAGTAGTATACCATCTTACAAAATTTAGCACTAGGTTTGTAGTGGGACTACAAACTGACTGGGACCATAACATCTGTTCCAGTTTCTCAATAAAGATCCTGGGGAGAAAAAGAAAAATAACATATATACAAGGAGAGAAAAGGAGATGATTAATTGTAGACACATCAGATTTGAGATGATGACTGAACATTCATGGAGAGATGGTTCTTGCAAGTGAGGGGTGAAAGGCATGGTTAATTGATATAATAGACAGAATAAGTGGACAGACACCAGAAGCAGAAGAAAAGTGGTCTGAAGGCAGAAATAGGTGAGATTTACACCAAATGATTTACGCTAAAGGGATAAGAATAGTAGATAGCAAGTGAAGGTCAGAGAGAAAAGGCGGGGGAGGATAGAGTAATTCAGTGTCCTGGAACCTAGCAAAAATGGAAATGAACAAATAGACAAATGCCATGGAGAAAGCAAGGAGGGTAGGCTTGAGAGAGACCCAGAGTTTGTGGCTGGGCATCAGTGCTAATTCCTAAAAGAGAAGAGTAATGCAGGAGGGGCGTGGCTTGAAGCTACCCTACCCAGGGTGGAACAGGAAGTGGGAGCTATGGAACCAGTAGAAGGCCCACATGACCATTTCAAATCCTCCTTTTATTTTGAGAATTTGAAATGATATAAGGTGTGTCACTCTTCTTGGTTACATTGCATCCATATCATCTCAGTAAATTAATAATTGCCCATAATGATGATTTAACACTAAAAAAGTACCTTGCATCGGGGAGGAATTCAGTGTGGGAATGACTGCATCTGATGACTCATCTAGGAGTTGGAGTCAAGAATAGGCTAACCATGAAGGACCTTAATTTAAGTTACTTAGAAACAGAGATGTAATCTACTGGCATGGCAGCCCATTCCTAGGTGGGTAAGCTTATTTTTCCAATCATCTACATCTTCTTACATTTCTTTTGTGTCTGTTTACATCTTCTTACACTTCTTATTTTGTGTCTGCTGAGTGCTGGTCAGAGAGAGCAGACTGGTCACCAAACAGACTCCATCACCATGTCCAAAAAGCTCTGCAGACAATATGCATGCATCTTCTGAGAGCATTCAAGCTCGGCTGAAAGAGGAAACTACTGAATGGACCCTTCCGGAGTCCTTCAGGACTCCTACTTCCTGAGCTTCTGATAAAAATTATTCTCTGTTCGCCTCACCTGCAGGGGATCCATCAGAGATGGCATCAGTTTCCCTAATTCTCCCTTTGATCTCCTGTCCAGAGCTAGGACTCTGGATTAATTTTACCAGAGACAACCATTTAAACATGGCACTGTAGAGCCACAGCATTATCCTTTCTTTTCCAACTTTCCATATGGGAAACATATATCTTTTCTTGCATTTTATTAAAGTTTCAATCAAATGCATGCCACGTTAAATGTTTGCGGCTCTACAGCGAATGCATTTTGGCTGTTTAAAAATCAGCCAAGATTTACAGTGTAATTCCGTTGCTGAAGTTATTCATGACAAAGCCAAGGCAAAGCCAAAAGTCTTCATAAATACAGTGAAGTGTAATTTTTATTTAGACATCCAAGCACGAGGAACAATAGGGTTCTGGGTGGCATATGGGGTATAAGCTTTCATAGTTTGCAATTCATTCTAAAGGATCTATGATCTCGAACATATAAAAAGCTCCTGCTTCTGTCTGTGAAGGTTAACACAATTTATGGGGCTTGAACACAGGCCTGGAATGTCTCACATCCACAAAGATGTTGGAAGCAGCATCATGAGGAAGCTCACTTTCCCTTTGTGCATCAGAAGAGTATATAAGTTTCGTCTCTGTTAGAGATAATAACAGAGTCTGTTCTATTTAAATTAATTATCAATACTCTAAAGATGGGTACTAAAAATATCTTGGGGTTATATGTTTTTGTAGAGAACAGGGACTTCTTTTTTGTTTTTGTGTTTTTTTAATAGTCAAGTTCATACCTGAAAGCTATTCTTTCATTTAACAGGTATCTACTGAACACTAACTATGTGCCAGGAACTCTGCTGGAGGTTAGGACTATACAGAACACATTCCTTAAAGGTCTTATTTAACCCTTCAGCTGCCTCTTTGTCTGTAACAGGCAACCTATTTAACCTATGTAATCTTTCATCAAAATCAACTTCTCAATTGCTTTGTTTTCCATTCTTGAGCCCTTCTGCCTTTACAGAAATCTCTCCCATGTGTAGATGCCTGGAACGCAGTGTCACAGGGCAGATGTGTTTTCTGTTTCGGCCATATGCCGTCCATCACATGGGCATGTCCATATTTCATCTCGGACATCCGTATTATAGGATACGCTCATGCCGTACTGTAACCTTGGCTCACTTCCAGCATGGCTGCTTTCTGTTTCTCAGCACAAAATCTCTGTGGTTTGGCTTATTATGTCCCAGATGTATTCATTTGGATTCCTTCCCTCAGGAAGCCTGGGGTCGCAGTGTGCTAGAGTCTGAGACAAATGCTCAGTATTTCCTGTAATGAGTCCTGATTCCAGCTCACAATGCTGTCACTTACCCCTCATGGAGAACTGTATCTGCCAGACCGTTATTTCCCTGCTGAAGCTGCTCCCTGCAATTGTATCTGGGAGGCTTCCGACCCTAGCTTTCGGTGAGGCATCCAGATGAACCTATTTGAATTTCATGGTTGGGGAAATTTATTCATGAAACCTGGACTTATGCCTTGATTTGTCCATTGATCTTAGGTCTTTGCTGACAACCTGTATACAGTAGCCCAGAAGCTAATGCTTAATTATACTCTTTACGGAGAAGTGAGTTGAGAACAGGAGAGATGGAACAAAACATGCCTGTCTGCGAGCATCCAGAAGGTAGAACTTTCCAGAAGAGGCCTTCAGGGTATCCTACTAGTCACAGAAGAGTGACTTTATACGGATTTATATGGATCAAAAATCAGAATAATTCTTTAGTGTGGAAACTCAATGTGACCCAGCTCATAGGCTTGGAAATGCTAATCTGCCCTCCAATACCACTCTGAGATCACAAGTGATTTCCTTTCTCTGTCCCACCACATTTTTGTCTGCACAGGTAGAATAAAGTGAATGGATTTACAGAGTCCCAGAGGCAAGACGGAGGGGTCCATGGAGGCATGATGGATGCTCGAAAGAAACACTCTTTCATAAAGACAGGTGGACCGCCCTGCCGGTCCAACGTCTTAATGAATAGAACACGGCCGTTTCTCCCTTTAATGTAATGTGTTTAAAGAGTTCTCAAAATGAACATCACACAACCTTTCATTAGACCTGCAAGTTTATTTCTCAAGCCTGAATTCTTAAATCCAAAAAAAAAAAAAAAAAAGTTAGGTAAGATGGTATGTCCAAGATACTAATTGAGTTAAGCCTAGGCTGAGTTTAATAGAATGAAAATATATTTAACAGTAGAGTAAGAGGGGAAAAATGCCAGCCAAATCATGAATCCTGTTCCAAAGATAAAGTGTTATGACAAAGCTCATGTTAATTTAACTAGGCTCTCAATAAACTATTCAGTAGGCAGGCAGCAACCACAATCTGCCAGTTGTTATTTTAGAGCTGAAAGACCCTTATTCCCTAACTATAAAATAAAAAAAAAATGTATATATAAATGTGTATGTTTGGGTGGACAGTTTTATGTGGGGATCACATTAAGTGAGGCTGATATATAATTCAATAACCGGCACGCGGTCTCAACTGCGACATAGCACAGATGCCCAACATGTGTGCCAACGGGAAAAATAGCCCTTTCTCCCACCCACTCAGATTCCCCTGGAAAGAAATGTGTCTCTCTAAAATGTGAAACAGAGAACGGGTGTGGCAAAAAGAACACAGTCACCAGACAAGGCCAAGGAGAAGCCGTATCTCTCAAAATGCTAAAAGGGTAAGATCCATTCACTAGAAGCAACAGCTGGGAATTTGGTTAGATAGTCGTATTGTGAAAAGAAAAGACCATGTTACAATGGCCCTTTCTGTTTATATTGGCTCCATAGAAAATTCTGAGTTGAAAAAGACAAAGTGGAGTGTAAGCAACACTGTGGCTCCGTTTGCATGGTGTGCTCATGGGGCCTCGTGGGGCACAGGATGCCTCTAAGGATTGCAGAGTGGAATTACTGCTGAGTTGTTCATCTTTCTCTCCAGGCTTGTAAACTTCCTCCCAAACAGGTCCTTCACTCCCTAGCTCTGAGCACAGAAGACATTGGCTATATACTGGCTAATTCGTTCTCTCTCATTCACTTTATAAATGATCTGTTCCAATTATTTCTCTTTTCCTTTGTCCTTCCTTAATTTAGTCTGTCTTAGATATGCCTTTGCTTAGGGCATTTGAGTGTGCATGTATTTAAGCAGAGGGCAAAGATAACTTGTCTAAAGAGCGCTGTCACTTCTAGTGCTTCTCCCCCCATACCTGATCATTCCACTCATGTAGAGATATGAAGTCCTATAAAGCTTTGTTCTAATGAAGTCTCCTAGACATTCTCTGCTAAGTACCTGGTAAGGTGTCAAACGAGGCCAAGAGAATAGTTTCTATTTCTTTTCTGTGTGGCCCTTACTATTGTCCTCCACTACTGCCCTCCAGTAATTGCTCTTTTCCTGTTTTAGGGTCCTTGCTATCTTTTGGAGGCCCTAAGCATTTGCATGTGCTCTGGTATTTAGAACAGTACTTGTTAGCTGAACTCTGTGGGGGTTTGTTTCCATCAATGTGGACACAGAACCCAAGGAAGGACGGTATTCTGCCCCATCACTTTCTCAGTCTTCATTCTGGGTGATCTATGTTATTTTATTAATAGTGTTCATTTTTGGTCTGCTGTTTTGATTGCAATTTTTGAGATTATACATACCTTCCACAATAACAAAATTATAAATGCCATGACTTTTTTTTTTCAGCTTCATTAGATATCTTTTATATCTGTCCAATCCCTCTTTATCCTGAGCCGATCTATTTCTACAGGAATCTGGAGACAGGCATGACGAGATTGGCGGGGTTTAAGAGAAAGGTTTCTGTTTAACAGTTTTATTCCTGATGGCATGTAGACTTCAGATCTGCTAGCATGGTCTCATTCTCATAAAAAGACAGTTTGAACCCAATGTGAACAAACCCATTCAGAAGAGATTTGAGTTTGCTCAAACTCTTAGAATACTTTGAACAACCTTGCCAGTAAACATTAGAAAGGATGCTTAAATAATCATTAGAGAAAAGAGAATTAGATCAAATATGATACCTCGGGGTACCTGGGTGGCTCAGTGGGTTAAGCCTCTGCCTTCGGCTCAGGTCATGATCTCAGGGTCCTGGGATCGAGTCCCGCATTGGGCTCTCCACTCAGCGGGGATCCTGCTTCCCTCTCTCTCTCTGCCTGCCTCTCCGTCTACTTGTGATCTCTTTCGGTCGGATAAATGAATGGGGTCTTTAAAAAATATATATATATGATACCTCTATTCACCTGCAGGAAAGGCTGAAAGGAAAAGACAGACAATACCAAGTGTCGGCAAGGTGGTAGAACAGTTGAATTCTCGTTCACCATTGGTGGGAATAAAAATCAGAAAAATCACCTTGGAAAATGATTTGGCAAAATCTGTCTAGCTGAGTATATGCTTACCTTTTGACCTGGTGATCTCAGTCCCAGGTGTTTGCTCAATAGGAAGACATATTTAATTGTGTCATGACAATACTATTGAGCATAACCTCTAAGGAGAACCCAGTCAAGCACTTCGTACAATGGAGCAGGATACATGATGAGAACAGAACCAACTGTTGCTTCCGGCAATAACATGGATGAATTTAAAAACATCTCAAAGCCAAAAGAATACAACTATACTTTGAGAACAAGTAAACAAACGAATCATGTAGGTGTTAGAATTCAGGATTTTAGTTACTTTTAGAGGATAGTCCCTGGGGGGAGATAAGCAAGGATTTCAGGTTGTCTGTAAAGCTTCAGCTCTGAATCTGGGTTCTGGTGACATGGGAAGGCTCATTTTGTGTGGAATTATGCAGAATAAGCTGTATAAGCACGATCTGTGTGCTTTTCCACTGGCACATTATACTTCAGTAAAAACTCTACTTGAAAGAAAAGAAAATTTATCATTTAGATGTTTACTAACAAGTCCACTAGCTGTAAATAAAGGAACCTGTTGATGAAGTGTTAAAATTAATGGTTTATGCAATAACACTGAGGCCATATACTTTGTTTTCTGTAAAAAGGAACCTAGTGAATGATACCAGAAACCCTTACATGTTTCTAAAATTATGTTTAAAATAACAGGCATGCAAGTAACAAAACTAATTATATTTTACTTTTTTCAGCATTTTGAAAGAGATTGGTTTTCACTTTCTTCTTGAAACTTCTATGTTTTTCCTGTTCTGGAGGAGGAAATGGAAGGAAAAGATATTTCTTGGCTCAAGATTCTTAGAAAGTCTCTAAGAATAGAAAGATTAGCCTCACAGTCTCACTGGCTTAGCAGAAATTTTCAGAAATCAAGGGGAGTTACAAAGTGAGCCTTTAACCCCTAATTTAACATATTTCCCTGCCCATGTGTGGGCCACCATCAGTCATGCTGGCTCATTTTTAATTCTTTACACACACATGTAATGAGTAACATAAAATGCCTCTACCTTCAAACTATGACATTACTGTCTGATTTACCAAGGTTCAAGAAAAGAAGAAAGCACTTAGTGGTGAATAAATCATCCAAACTAAATCTTTTAATTTAATCTGATTCTTCTGCAGTTGCATTGATATGACAGAAATGAACTCTTCTAAAAAAGTAAAAATGACAGTAATTTTAAAATGGTTTATAAAACAATTACAAAACATGTAGAAAGAATCTCAGTCTAACTAAATGGCATTTTTAAAAAAATGAAGACAGCATTGCTGTTTCTATCAATGAATAGCTGATTGATTGCAAATGATACATACCTATTATTAATGAGACCTGACAATTCCATTAGACTAATATGCAACCACTGCACTTTTAACTCTCTTGATGAGCTTATCACTCTTTTTTTTTTTTTCCCCCCAGAGCTCAGGAATACAACACAAAAGCAGGAGTATTTAGAAGGTTAACTGAAGTTACAAATTTAAGGAGTACAAGGACGGTTTCTCTCCTTCTAGATCAAATGATAACAAAGAATGTTAGGGCCGCCTATCAGGAGTTATGTGGTCATTTCACAAGTAATCCATTAGTCAATTTTTATTCTGTTTGAACAGCTACATTTTAGTTAGCCAATATATTGAATATTAGTCCATTTTGCCTAATCTCTTAGAGCCAGCTGCTTACACCATTCAAACAAACCCGAGACCAAGAGTCCATGAGATGAAACTCTATTTTATCCAACTTAAAGAGAGCAATGCCCCCCCAATTTACGATCTCTTAACTAATTTGGGTTAAATATGTTGGCCATGAGAGTCAGTATCTCCCTGCTCTTGAACAAATCACTCTATCACTAAGAAGCCTGGTTTTCATGCTCTGAGTACAGAAGTGTTTGTTTGTTTTTTTTTTTGTTGTTTTTTTTTTTTTTGTCAGAGAGAGCGAGCACAGGCGGACAGAATGGCAGACAGAGGCAGAGGGAGAAGCAGGCTCCCTGCCAAGCAAGGAGCCCGATGTGGGACTCAATCCCAGGACGCTGGGATCATGACCTGAGCCGAAGGCAGCGGCTTAACTCACTGAGCCACCCAGGCGTCCCTACAGAAGTGTTTTTAAGAGGCTGAAGTAATGATACAAGGTCATTTCAAATGACAACTTATTTCCATATGGCTACATGTGTGAGGGTCCAAACAAGGACTCCATTAAGATAACTGCAGAAAATATAAGGAAAGCACATGCGTTAGTGACACTGACAGTACCCAATACTGAGTTTGACAAATACCAAATTTATTTATCTGTGATGGGTAAAATACAAAAACTTTCTTCTATACATAAGTGACAATTCTAAATGTTTCTTCCACATGACAGTCTCACTTGAGCTATATTTGTATACTTGTCACTTTCATGGAAATGATAAATTGAACTTACTGAAAATACATTCCAGGAAAACTTAATTACCTACTCATTTACTGTCTTGAAAAAAATACTTGCTGAGTACTTATTCTTTACCGTGCTAAGTTCTTGGGAGGGAAACACCAAATGAGACTTCATCCAACACTAAAGGAGTTTAAAAAGCATTAGTGGAGGGCCTGGGTGGCTCAGCTGGTTAAGTAACTAACTCTTGATCTTAGCTCAGGTCATGATCTCAGGGTCCTGGGATTGAGTCACACCAGGCTGTGTGTTCAGCAGGGAGTTTGCTTGAAGATTGTCTCTCCCTCTCCCTGTGCCCTAACCCCCTCTCACTCTAAAATAATTAAGTAAATCTCAAAAATCAAAGCATTAGTGGAGAAAGACATCTAAACTTGCCTTTGGTTATAGACTATATTCATTTGTTTGCGTTGCCGCTAATATGAAGAATGTAAGAGAAGCATTTAAGAAATATACAGGCGTGCCAAGAAAGCAGCCATCTTCAAGGAATGGAATAACCAGAGATGCTTTCGGGGAGTAGACATGATCCAGGAGTTTCCAACATCAAGGTCTATAAGGGACAGGAAAGTGCCAAGAATGAACAAAGTGGATGAGACTTTTGTAAGACAAAAGGGAGTGGTAGAGACTATAGAAAAGTAGAGAATGTACACTCTTTTTAGAATGCAAAACCTTTTTTTAAATTATTTATTTAAATCTTTGAGAGAGAGCGAGCATGAGCAGGACAGGTAGAGGGAGAGAGAATCAGAAGCAGATTTCACCCTGAGTGTGGATCCTTATGTATGAATTGATCCCATGGGCATGAGATCATGACCTGAGCCAAAACCAAGGGTCCAGTGCTTAACTGTACCAGATGTCCCCAAAACCTTTCTTTAATTCTGTGGATTATTACCATATATAAGGATCTTTATATGGCAATGTTTTCTGATGGCTTAAGAGAAACCAAAAATCAGGAATTTTATGTGCAATTTCTATTTTTTTAATTTTGCAAAATTTTATATGTATATGTATAATTTATATGTATACTTAAAGATATAATTTATAAAATTATATAATACACAAACTGATTATATTCTAGATATAAGTTCATATATATACATAAAAGCCATATAGATATATGAGGAACTATATATGTGTGTGTTATATATATAATATACCTGATCTATAATCAGATTATTAGAACAAAACACTGGTTGTATTGACCATTTATTAGTGCTTTTTCCAAACTCTGTATTATGTAAATTCTGCTCAGTTTGAAAAGGTGACTTGTTGATTAAGTGGTTATTGTATTAGAACCCCAGGGAATAATCGCTCTTCTCAGTTTGCAAACCATTGGTATTTCTGTTTTAGGAAATCTATGGAATTATTTTATTATTCTACTTGCTAGATTTTAAAAACTTTATCTTCTAGAATTTATCTTTTTTTTTTGTTATTTGTATTCATTTTCAAGAAAACTTTTCTTGGGGCACCTGGGTGGCTCAGTGGGATAGGCCTCTGCCTTCGGCCAGGGTCGTGGTCCCAGGGTCCTGGGATTGAGCCCCGCGTCAGGCTCTTTGTTCAGCAGGGAGCCTGCTTCCCTTCCTCTCTCTCTGCCTGCCTCTCTGCCTGCTTGTGATCTCTGTCTGTCAAATAAATAAATAAAATCTTTAAAAAAAAAAAAAAGAAAACTTTTCTTATCTCAGTACTTAAAAAAAAAAAAGATTTTATTTATTTATATAGAGGGAGAGAGGGGAGATGGACAGAGAGAACCTTAAGCATGCTCCACACGGAGGGCAGAGCCCAGTGCCCCAGTGCGGTACTCAATATAATGACCCTTAGATCACGACCTGAGCAGAAACCAAGTTAACTGACTGTACCATCAAGGTGCCCCTCAGTACCCTTCTTATCTAGCCCCAGTTCCTGTTCATGGAGGCAACTGAATTTCTAATGGTATCTGTATACATGTTATCTATAGCTTGCATAGAAATATATATATATATACACACACAAATTTGTATATATATTTGTATATATATATATATACAAGTATATAATTTACAAATATACAAATATATAAATATGTGTATATATATATAAATTTAGTTTATCTTATAATTTCTAAGGATTTTTCTTATAATTTCTAAGGATACACATATGTATGCATACTTTTCTTCTTGTTTGGGAGTTTTCTTCTACTATTTTAATTGACTCTCTTTATTCTGATTTCTTTTCTTATGCCCCTTCATCTTTGTCTTTCGTATTAGAAACTTTGTTTAAATGTCTGGTAATCCTTGACTATTCTTTTGTATGTACTGGGAAGTGAAGCAATGCAAAGATGTTTATAAATTCTATTTGCATCGGTAGGCTCTGTCAAACCCTTGTTTTAGAGTAAATTTGCAGAGCACTTTCATTTGGTAACTCTAAATCTATAGATTTTTGTCTTGTGTCCCAGTCAGTTCCCTTGAAAATTCTTTAGTCCAGAGGTTAGCAAACTTTTTCTATAAAAGGCCAGATAGCAAGGCTCTATCAGCTCCATAGCCTTTGTTATAACTATTCTAGTTGCTCTTGCAACACAAAAGCAGCCATAGAAAATACATAAATGAAGGGTGTGGCTATGTTGCAATAAAACTGTATAAAAACAGGCAGCAGACCATTCCTTCTAACCCTTATCATTTTTTTAAGATTTTATTTATTTAGGGGCGCCTGGGTGGCTCAGTGGGTTAAGCCGCTGCCTTAGGTTCAGGTCATGATCTCAGGGTCCTGGGATCGAGTCCCGCATCGGGCTCTCTGCTCAGCAGGAAGCCTGCTTCCCTCTCTCTCTCTGCCTGCCTCTACATCTACTTGTGATTTCTCTCTGTCAAATAAATAAATAAAATCTTTTAAAAAAAGAGATTTTATTTATTTATTTGACAGAGATCACAAGTGGGCAGAGAGGCAGGCAGAGAGAGAGGAGGAAGCAGGGCTAGAGCCCAGGACCCTGAGATCATGACCTGAGCTGAAGGCAGAGGCTTTAACCCACCCAGGAACCCCTCCAACCCCTATCTTAATGTCCCATGTACTATAAATTCAACTGCAAACACTCAGAGTCTAGTGAAAGAAGGAAACCAAAGACATCTCCATTTAGTATACCGTCTTGCTCTGAATCCTATTTTTAATAAGATATCCCTTCCTCAGCTGTAAGTAGTGTTTCCAAGATTCAAGAGCCTCCACCAATCTCCATGAAGTAAATTTCCAGTCTTTGGCCATGAAGAGTGAGGAAGAGTAGCAACTCTATAGAATGTGGCATATGATCTGAAAGTCACTAAAACAACACACCTGTTCTCAACATCACCTGCTCCCCTACTAGTTGCTGTACCTGGTGCCTTCAATTTTCAAGTCTTTCCAAGGTGCTAAATCATCAATGTGCCTGGAGCTGGCCTCCCCCATCTCTGCTTTACCGTTTTCTCTGGTCTTTAGCACCATTCGTAAGTCAATAACCATTCATCCAAATGCTTTCTGGTTTCCAGTTTGTGTTGCTGTGTTTGTCTCTCCCTGTTTTCTTTGTACTTTCAGGCTTTTGATTTCCAAAAACTCCTCATTCCACATTTTAGTAGGATCTGGGATAGGATTAGCAGTAGATATGTGTGATGATTTTTCCATATTTAATTGGTAGTCTTCAGAAAGTGTGTGTGTGTGTATATATTCTGTGAGTATGTATGTATATAGAGATAGAAAGATAGATACAAATATAGATACACAGATATATTCTAACCTTTGATATTCTGATCTTAATTTAATGCCATTCAGTTGCAAGTATATTATCATTAGAGTCAAGCACAAGACTTTATCCACAGATTTACTTGGTAATATCTTAAAGCCCATAGAAGACATCTGATCTCTGCTGCCTCTGAAATATGAGATGTTTTATAGTTTCTACTCTTCAAAATGTCCCAGTTTCCATCTAGGAAAAAAAAACATAAACAAAAACAAAAACAGAGTACTTTAAAATAGGGTAAGTATGCTTTTATGTATTCATCCACTCTAAGGAATTTCTACCTTTCCTCCTGGCCCAGGTTACTGCAATTCCCTACTCAACAATTCTTGCACAAAGTGGGGAAAATAATTTTATATCTTTACCACAGGATGTTCCCCTAGATATGGGAAAGGAGTGTTTCTATTAATTTATAATGTAAATCATGGGGTTCCTGAGTGACTCAGTGGGTTAAAGCTTCTGCCTTTGGCTCAGGTCATGATCCCAGAGTCCTGGGATCAAGCCCTGCATCAGGCTCTCTGCTGAGCAGGGAGCCTGCTTCCCCCTTTCTCTCTGTCTGCCTCTCTGCCTACTTGTGATCTCTGTCTGTCAAATAAATAAAAGATCTTCTAAAATGTAAATCAAATGGACGAGTATCCATTCCACTGTGGGAAACCTTGAGTCTTCCTCATGTAACTCTCATCTCTGCCCATCTCTTGTGGATCTTATTCCCTTCATGATCTCTTGTTTCTTGTGATTTCTCTTCTATGTCCAGTCCTTTTGATCTATAACTAGTAAGACTCATTAGCTTTCTATTTCTGGGAAGCACACTAGCACAACCTTAGTGGCTTGATTCAGCACCCAAACATTAGCTCACGTTTTGTAGATCCCAATGAGCTTGAATAAATTCATGCTCAAAACTGAAATCAAGGTGTTGGCTAGACTTGGCTGCCATGTGGAACTCCGTGAAAGAATTCACTTTCAAGCTCATGCATATTGGTGGCAGAATTCAAAATGCGGGTACAGGACTAAGGTCCCAGTTTCCTTGCTGGCTCTCATCCAAGTGCCACTCTCAAGTCCCCAGAGGGATCCATATTCCTTCTCATGGGACCCCATTCATCTTGGAAGGAATCATGCCACCCTGAGTCCCTCTCAGGCTTGATGTTTCTCTGACTTCCTTTTCTTCTACCAGGCAGAGAAAGCTCTTTGCTTTTATGTGCCAGAGTGATTAGGTCAAATTTACCTTGATCATCTCCTCATCTTCAGGTCAATGAGATAACCTAAGTACAGGGATAGTATTTTGGAATAAAAGTGAATTCTGTAGATGAGGCTGGGATGCCTTCAAGCAAACATTTTGGAAATCCCACCTATCATGCTTCTGTTCATTCTGCCCAAGTGCCATCAATGTCGGGACAATGTGAGTTTGCTCCCAATCTGGGTTAGCAGAGAGGACTACAACGACACCTAGAATACTTAAAATAGTATATTAGGTATTAGTGTCCTGAAAAATTTGGCTCTGCTCTGCCCTAGGGAACATCTTGATGGACTTGCCTTTCAGAGGGACTCCCCCTCCTATCTGTTGTGGGACTCTCCTCCTCTTTTCCTTACCTCTCTCTATATTGCCAAAGGTAAAGGACCTCAATATATTAGGTACTCCAGTTCCCGAATGCAAACTTCCATATTTCCATTTATGTCCACGGGCAGAACTTCACTTACAGCCTCTCCTCAGAAATGATTATGAGAGTGCTGGCCAAGTGAGGAAATTCACTTTTCACATCTAAATATGCCCAGTAACAAAATGAGAATTTTCTTCCTAAAAAGGATTCTGCTTTTTTTTTTATCCCTCCCATTTCAAAATGCTTATTACTTTTTCTTATTCTTAAAACTCTCACCCTGATACCAAAAGTATCAGCCCTTCCCATGGAGAAGACTGGACTGGCAGTTTTTTCAATCAGTGAACATTAAATTAAAAAAAAAAAAATATATATATATATATATATATATCCAAATTGTTTACCATATTCTGAGAAACAAAGTTTCTCAGTCCATGACATATGTTGGCATTTTTATTGGAAATATGGTAAGAGAGTGGATCATCTGGCATTCCTCCAATAGCAGCACTTAAAAAGGTGCCTATATGGGCGCCTGGGTGGCTCAGTGGGTTAAAGCCTCTGCCTTTGGCTCAGGTCATTATCCCAGGGTCCTGGGATCAAGCCCCAGGTCGGGCTCTCTGCTCAGTGGGGAGCCTGCTTCTCCCTCTCCCTCTGCCTGCCTCTCTGCCTGCTTGTGATCTCTGTCTGTCAAATAAATAAATAAAATCTTTTAAAAAAAGGTGCCTATAAGTGAGGATGTAGACATTCATTAAAACTAGACAAACATATAATTAAAGTAAAAAACAACAACAGTAAATTCATATGTTCTTTAAGGAAGGTCTCCAGGAGGACTGAATGCAACCCGGTCGTGTTTTAGCCTTATGTGAGGAGAAATAGTTAGGCAACCAGCAGAGGGAACACAACCTCAGACTCTCCTAACCATGTATCAGCTCAATTCTCTTGTCTCACTAATTGAAGCTTTATGCACACCCTCAGGCCTGAGACCTTGTCTCCTGTGTTTTAGAGCATCCAAAGTACGCAGTCGATGCCCGATAAGTAATAATAATTAATATTGAATCTCACTCCCTGGGCAGTGCTCCCAGTATTGATAATGTCAATGAGGATTATGTCTTCCAGGAAAACATGCAGGATAAATTTCCTGGCTGGGCCCCAGTTAGAAGCAGAAGAGGAAAAGTGAACTAAAGCCTATGGTGTGGTAAGTCACAAAGCATAGGAAAAACTACCAGAAAGAGAATGCTCACTTCCATCATCCAGCTGTGGTTTTGTCCCCTTTCCTTTCTTTCATTTTCTTTCTGTTCAACTCATAATGTAATAAATACCCATACATCCATAACTCAACCCAAGAAATACAACAGCAAATAATAAATAGCTGGTCCAGAGGCGATATACAAACTAAGAACAGGAAAAAGCAGGCAGAGATAGGGGAAAACTGAGGCTGGCCAAACTTGGGAGAGACTTTGGAGACCCCTGCTATGCTAAAGGAGGCAACTCTCCAATGCCCCTATCTTTAGGAGACCTGCCTGGGAAGAGGTACAGATGAGAGGCGGTAGGGAGACTAGATAGAGGGGACACTCATCTAAAATGAAACATCAACCATTCACCAACTAGTGTGGAATTACCTCCATCACCACAGCCTCTCCAGAAGTAAGCATTGTTGTGAATTTTACATTCACTATTCTGTTATGCACGAGTGTAAACACATCCACACCCATAGACATATTTCCATAATTCTTTGGCATTTTTTAAAAAGATTTTATTTATTTATTTGACGAGAGAGATCACAAGTAGGCAGAGAAGCAGGCAGAGACAGAGAATCAGGCTCCCCGCAGAGCAGAGAGCCCGATGTGGGGCTCGATCTCAGGACCCTGAGATCGTGACCTGAGCCAAAGGCAGAGGCTTAACCCACTGAGCCACCCAGGCGCCCAATTCTTTGGCATTTTTAAAGAGAGTATCTTTCACAAAGCTTGTAGAAGACTTTCACTTTTTTCTGGAATTTTTTATGGAGCAAGTAGAACTTGTCAGTTTAATTAAAAAAAAAAAGGAAACAAAAGTGTTTCAGAGCTCTCTTAGGTATGCTGGTAAGTGGGAAATGCAATTTTAGGACATATAAATACCTCTTGTTCTGTGAAAATGAAACAGATAAACTATCTATCTTCCATGTATATATACATACTTGGGTCTCCTCTGGTTGGACTTCTTTCCCAATTTTGATCAGCCATTACTATTTAGATGACCTCAAGTCCTCCTAACTTGTATGGACATGGATGCTGATCCTCCCCTAGAGTCATAAGCTATGGGAGAAGAGGGCATTCTGCTCTCCCTCACCAGGCTGGTCCAGACTTCTCCATGGGAAGGGCTGTCTGAACACATTCAGGACATCCTGTGAGAGAACTCAGACCATCCTACAATGAGACTACTATTCGATCAGCAGTGATCTCTGCTCTACAAAAATACATCTCATGTTAGTTTTATTTCTGTTAAAATTGCTCATGTAAAGTAAGAGTTTAGAGTGGTTTTGCATCACTGGGAATCAGATGGGGCTTTTGTACTAAGCCGGTCCCGGAGATCTGATGTCAGATATTTGCTCTGATAGACCCTACAATTATTTTGAATTTTTGTTGTTGTTTTGGACCTCACAGCTACTCAGTGCCTCTCTTCATTAACATCCCTATCATACAGAATTTGGTTTCTGCCTGAACTACTTCATTTCTGTATGACAAACAGAGCTCCAGGATTGAACCACAGTTTCACTAATGGTAACTCCCGTCACATAACAGATGTCAAGTCAAGTGAATAAAACACCCTGTTTCAGAATGAACAATTTCTATTTGTGCCTACTTTTCTACCAATCTCTATTAATCTTTACTTAAACACATAATCACAGAAATCATGTTTTATTTTCTGATCCAGTATCAAGTCTGGTGATTACTGATATTCTTTGGAAAACAAGAGAAAGAAGCCTTTCAAATCAGTGTTATAGAAATTCCCAAATGTATGATCATTTTAAAGAGAATATGCTGGCATTTCTCATAGCTTTATTTTAATTCTCAATAAACCTATCTTCAGACTTTTATTTTGTAGCCAACATTCTGTGTTCTGATGGATAGTGCTGAGAATATAGGAGATAATGAGTCTTGGGAACTGGAAATATGAAAAATGCTAATAAGATAAATTCACATATGGTATTATGAAGAGTGTTTACCCAATAAATTATTACAATTAGCTTAAGATCCATGTAAAGTATAAAAATTCTTTAATTTACTGAATCCTTCTTTGGCAAGAACTCAGTCATTTTGGATGTTTCCCTTCTATAGGCCATTTTAAATATTTTTGGCTTTATTTTTCTCCCTACTAACTAGTCTTTTCATATCCAAAAATATTTTGTAGGGTAACAAAGCGAGGTACTTTTCACATTTGAAATTTCAACAACCAGACCCAGAAAAGCTCAAGCTACTTGCCTTTAAACAGGTCTTGGCAAAAAGTTAAGACATAGGTAATTTACTGTTTACATGCTATATCCTGCCAAATTTTTGAGTATAGATTTACAGAATCTGTGACAGAGAAATCCTTAAGTGTTGAGCAGCTCACTTCGAATTGTAATTTTTTTTTTTTTTTTTTTGCTTAGGATTTGCACGTAATTGTTTTCCAAATAAATGTTATAAGAAATTCATATATACATATATATACATATATAATATACATAGTGTACATATACAGTATGTATATATACATATGTATGTAAAAGTATACATCGACATACGTAGTATGTATATATCTGGGTGAGTAAAGAAGGTTAATGAGATTTATACTAAAGCTTTGGCTTTGGAAAAAAACTAAAAATAAATCTTGCATTATCCTATTTCATCTCCCTCACTTTGATGATTGGTATAACTGTTACCCAAAATGATCAAGTATGTATGCATCACAATATTCCCTCAATACAGTTTGCCACTGAATTACATTCACTGCCTAAAACTCACAACTGTGTTGGATAAAATGCCCAAGAAGCTGTCTTCACATTTCATAGTGGCCCCCCTCAGCAACCTGGCCAGAGCAATAGTTTATTTGGGAAATGTGTTTTCCAAAAGAATTGTAAAGTGCCAGACCCTTCTTCTGTTTTTTTGTTTTGTTTTGTTTTGTTTTGTTTTGAGAATTGATGTATTTATGAACAGTAGGCATGTCTGCTTTTTAAAATGAGGTGTGTTAATATTATTAAGGTCAGATGCATATGTCCTCTTGACTCTAGGCAAAGCAATTACAAACATGCTTCCACACCCCACTCTGATAAAGTATTATTTTCTCAAGCCAGTAGCAGAGTACTACACTTACTCTCCAAATCAGGTGAAATGATGTATGTTTTCCTTTCTGGAGATTCCAATATTTGGCCCTTTCCTGTTTTTCCATACAATTTATTTCATTTGTTGAAACAAGATAGAAGACTGGGTTTTAAGTGTTTGGTGAATTCCTCAAGAAGAAATAGTTTTACAAAACATGTATTTTATGCTTAAGGTAGTACTAAGAATTTTTTAGTGATTTAAGTGTTTGAAAGCTAATTGGGAAAGAATTACTAATTGAAGAACATTCATCTCTGGTAGAATATAAAGGAGTCAGTGTTCAATCTTCAAGACTATAGAAAAGGGGTTTTACTTGAAACATGACAGTTCAAAGTCAACTCCCAAGGCCCCAAGGATATTTATTCACTTGGTTATATAATATACTGAAAGACTTTTGACTCAAAATTATTAAAGTTTCATGGTCAGCTCAAGACACTGAAAACAAATAGGTCATACCATTTTTAACCTCTATCCTTATATTAATAGAAAAAAAATAAAACCTATTGAAATTGGCCTTGGTAGTCATTCCATGATTGAGAAAATCAACTCAGGGTATAAAGTCCAATATATGTGCAATCATTCCCAACCAAATGCCAGAGATGGAAACTCTTGCACTAAGAAATCAGGGCCATTTAGAATATTAATACTCCTTCAGGAGTCCTTATCAGATGCATGTGTCAGTCCTGTCAAACCCCAAATGGCTCTTTCCAAGTTGGAAGAGGCTCATGGGATTAGAGTAGCAGATTCACACTGATTGTGAACATGTAAAATTTCTTTTAATAAAAGTCATCATGTACTTACGGTAGGGATACATAGAACCAAAGGGTTAGGGCATTTCAGATTTCATGCAGTTATTGAGCTGAGAAGTGATATACATAGGGTTTCAAAGCTTACATTCAAAAATGTTTTAAGTAACGAACAGAAAAGTGGAAATAAGCCTCCAAAATATTTTTTTGACTTTTTAAATGTTTTTTATTTTAATTCCAGAACCCTCCCCCCCCCCAAAAAAAAAAAAAACACTTTAACTTAAAAAAAGAAGTGGAGAGAAAGAAGAATTTTCTGAAACTCGCCTTTTATATTGCAGCCTGGGAAGTGCTCTGAAACACTTCAGGAAAACATACTTAAACAGCATTGGTTCATTTTCAATTAAAAACCCAATGATGCAACAACATTAGGTGATCAAGATTTGCCACAGAATCCTGGTCTGAGGTCGAGAGCTTCAAAAAGCCTTGTTGTCATCACAGTGAGGAGAACCGCACAGTTGTTGAAACAGAAGGGTGAGCATATTAATGTGGCATGGTTTAGATTTCTTGGTGTAGTTGGAACTGGCTCTTGGCACGTGGCCTCAAAAAAAAAGTCTTACTTAAAAGTCTGTGGTATACCTCTGCAACTGCAGTGGTTTTAGAGTGTTCTCCAAGGCCCAGGGGTAGAATGAGCAAAGCAACTCAGAGCAACTTGGCTTCGATGATGATACATATTTTTGAGGTGGGGGTGGGGGCGGGGAATGGTGTAGGGAGAGGAGGGGAGGGGGTTTTGGAAAAGGCAAAAAAGCAGCATGCATATCTTTCTTAGAAGCCAAGAAAATCTTTCAAGCAGGAAATTTTGCTGCTCTCAATGGAGGACCAGACTAATTTATTTATTATTGAGAATTTCCCTTTTTGGAAGGGGAGGACCATCTAGGGTTTTATATAAGAGATGCTGACACAGAATCCAAGAGCAAGCATAAATTTATCCATTCCCATGAGATCTATTTGTTTTGCCTCTAGTATTATAACTCCCCCCCCCCCAGAGGCAGGGGGAGGTGAACAGATAAAAATGGGGAGAGAGAGTAGGCTTTTCTCCTTAAAACTTCAAAACTACTTGCATGGAAAATTATAACACTTTCATCAACTAATTTTTATTAAGCCACATGCTTTTCATTCTTCACCTCACTGAATACTTACAAGTTATCAGTGAAAGTCAGGAGTTAGTATTCTCATTTTATAGACGTGAAAACAGACAGTCAAGGATGGGAACTTGACCAAGATCACACATATAGTTGGATCAGAATAGGACTCAAAACGGATGCCAGACTATAAAGATGGATCTTTCCACAGATCTGCACTTCTGTCCCTACTGTCTTGAAGACTTTCCACAAACCCAAGAGGTACTCAAAGGTTTCTTGAGGATGACATAGTTAGAGATCCCCCTAACCTCAAGCCACCTGTCTATATGGTACATATGGGTGACAGGAAACTTCTAAATAGATAAACAGATATGGTCAGAGGTCTTTCTGAGTTTTGTGGATTTGCCACTTGGCTGTTACTGTTTCTGATCATTGTCTAGCTCTGTATTGGAACCTGTTTTTATGGCAGTCTTAGAGGTCGGTGGCAATCATTCCAACAGCAAGACACACCCATAAAAACAAACAAAATAAAAAACAGGTATGCGGGATTACATGTTATACTTAACACGTAAGCACAATAGCTATCCAGATGAGTGGATACCAGAAATGGAGTTTTCCTTGTGCCAATATCTTCCAGGCTTATAGGAAGACAGAATAATTTGAAACTTCAAGGGAAATGGTCCTTTTTTTTCCTTTTATCAAGCTATTTTGGTTGGTGATCAGCACAATAAGCTGTCAAAAAAGCATTACTACCTACTCTATATTTTAAACGTCTTATTATTCTTTTCTCTTCCAGATGTAAGCGTGAAATTTAGCGAAGTGCTCAAGTTTAACTATATTGACTATAGTCAGCATTAATCTTGCAAAATAAGTATCAGAACTCAAAGGACCTCATTAGAATCAAATATAAAGCCCAAGTATCCACTCTCCAGCATTCCTGAAACCGTATCTCATGTTTGCAATATAGGCACTTTAGAAAACACTCTCTTTTTGTCACTGTGATTAGACTTCCAAGTATCAGTTACAATTAGCTCCTAAAATCCTCCAGCACTCATGCCTGAAGGAAAGAGCCAAGGACTTCCATGGCAGGGACAGGGAGGGGAAGGATGTCTCAGTGTGTTAGAGCCTGCATTATGTTTGAGTTGCTGCAAAGAGAACTTTCCTTTTGGTGTAAATGAAGGAAACCCAGAACTTCTGGCAGAAACCTGGGCTGAACAATGTTCACATCCGTTGCTACCTGTCATGGTCTCTGATGTCAATTCAGATGGGGTCATTTAGAGAATCAGGACATGATTTGAAAACTGTCTTGAGCTCCAATTGATGTAAACAGATTTAGAGATGGGAAAAGAAATGGGAGGGCAGAGAGAAAAACTTGTGTTGTAGAATGACTCAAAATCCTGATTCACTTACATGCCCTTTTCTGTGTGTAGGTAAAATGTATTTAGTTGACAACACCCTACAAGAGAGATTTTCATGCAGATGGAATGGCCCAGGCATTAAAGTTTTGTATTTTGTTTTGTTTTTAGTGTTTATGTACTATTAAAAAAATTTGTTTTTGTTTTTGTTTTGTTTTGTTTTTGCTTTGGCATGTCTTTCACATATACACACAACTTGCATTGAGTGACTTACTAATGTTTCGTTATTATGACTATTATGCTAGAAAATGTTATCATGAATCAGTCTGTCAAATAAGACAGTTAGCTTCTTGATCCTAGTTTGACATTTTAAAATAAAATTACCATGAATATCATCATGAATCTAATCAATTCCAAGCATATGATGCTATAGCCCCATGAAAAAGAGTCTTCTTGGGTGATAAACTTTGCTTTAGGATTTTCTTTCAGATACCCACGTTAACATGCCTGTGGTTTCCGTGCTTTTAAATTCATGATTTTAAAATCCTTCGGGATTCCTCAGCATGAACAGAATTACTTTGTCCTTTTTGGAGCTGAGTTTAAATCAGTTAATGGTGTCTGCATAGACGGTGGAAGAAAAGTGGTTAGTCTTCCCTCATTTTGGCCATGCTACTGCGTTTACATTCAGGTCTGGCCTTCTCTGCAATATTGTAATAATGAAGTGAGTTTGTCTTTGGGGCTTCCACTCTTATTACTTTCATCTTTCTTCTGTGGGTTTTTCTCTCTACAAAAGTACCTGCCTTATACATTCCTAGCCTTGATGAAATCAGCTGAGACAGTGTAAGTAGTTGCTTTAACTCTAAGAAGCTCTCTCGTTATATTGTGAGCACTGAAAGTCTCCCTCCTCTTCTCCTTGGAGGGACACCTTTAATTTCCGTCAAAACTGAGATTATTGCCTTAATCTACAACAAGATAAAAAGTAAGAGTATCCTCTGACTGGAGCTCCTCTTCCTATCCAGTCCTACATTGGAACCTGAGAAAGAGCCATCTACGTCTGTGTTCCTCCCAAGAAAGAGACATTTTTGTAATGTTGTTACAAATTAGCTGAATATCTCATCTCTGTGTTAATCCTTGCATGAAAGGGATGACTTGACGTCAGTTTCCAGAATACAGATTTATAGTTTGTGTAGCTGTTTTATAATAAATGATGTATTAGAGTTAATTATATTTTAGACTACTGACTTCAATGCACTTTACAGTGTTATGTATTTAAAAATTTATCATTAAGCAATGTTTCCAAATTCTGACTCTCTGATCTGTCTACATTCACTTGGCTATAACCTCTTCAAGATTAATGACTCTGTTCACTTCTATCTTCCATACATTTTGCTAGTTCCCCCCACAAAGAAGTGGATTCTAAGAAATACTGCTTTAAGGGTTAGAGTGACTGAGAACCACTGAGAGTGGTTCTATGTTAACAAGACTCAACCCATTAATGTTTCAAAAAGTTCTGTGCTTTTATCCAAAATCCCCCCAGCAATCACTGTACGGCAACAAATACCCAGCAGGAAGGGCTCTAGGCTTCAGCATCTCTTAAGCCACTGGGCATTCTGACCCTCATCACGTTCTACAGTTGTGGCCACACTCAAATACAGTACATCAGAACCCCAGCTCTCTTTTGGGCAGCCTGTCAAGTGTGATGTTAGAAGATGTGGCATACACACACACACACACTGGACTATTACTCAGACATCAAAAGGATGAAATCCTGCATTTACATTTACGTGGCTAGAACTGGAAGGTGTACTGCTGAGTGAAATAAATCAATCAGAAGAAGATAATTATCATATGGTTTCACTCATGTGGAATATAAGAAAAAAGGACAGAAGGCTGTAGGAGAAGGGCGGGAAAACAGAACGGGAACTCATCAGAGAGAGACAAATCATGAGAGACTCGTAACTCTAGGAAACAAACAGGACTGCTGGAGGGGAGGAGGTTGGGAGATGGGCATTAAGGAGGGCACATGACGTGATCAGCGCTGGGTGTTATATGAAACTGATAAATTATTGAACACTACATCTGAAACAAATGATGTACTGTAAGTTGGCTAATTGAATTTAAATGAAGAAAAGAGAGGGGAACAAAAGAGAAAGGATTCCTTGTTGAGAAAGAAAGGATATCTTGTAAGTCTACAGCAGAGGCTAGGTAGGGAATATCAGATCAGCATTTCCATGTACATGTGTATGTCTTACGTGTCTTAGTTTACCCAGACTGAAGGACAGAGCCTGACATCCAGAATGCACCTAATTCATTTTGTGGAATGAAGAGATGACGAAAAAATACCCTTGACGTGTGTGCGTGTGTGTGTGTGTGTGTGTGTGTGTGTATGTGTGTGTTTGTTTTTCTTGCCTGCGCTCTTTGAAAGTTTTGTTTTGTTTTGTTTTCTCTTCCAGAAAGGACTATCCTTTCTCCTAAGCTTCTCCTAAGACTCTCTCTATGCTTGTTTCTCTCTCCATGCTGGCTTAAGCTGCACCCTATGCTCATCACAGACTGTGCATTCTATCACTGAATTCTGACTTACTAAATTACAACTTACTTGATAATCAGGTCTGAAATAAATAAAATTAAGGTCTTCGTGAAATCCATAGTATTGACCAAAAAGTTAGGTGCACAAACATACAAGGGCTTTATGCCATCGGCTTTGGCTTTTAAAAGTACTCCATTCTTCATCTTATTTTTTTTAAATTTTTTTTAATTTTTATTTTTTAGAAAAGTTGTGAAGATCTAAGTGTCCTGGTTGAAGGGCTTTTGCAAATTCTGGGTAGCAGTGCACACATCTGGCCTCACACTGTATTTCCTAACATCCATCTCCCCAACCCCCCGACTCCTAATGCTCCCAACTTTCTAGTCTTCAAATGACTAAGCAAGGGTCAAATGACTCTCTTCCCCAAGCAGGGTATTGGCCTCAGTGAACAGACTTTGCCACCAACAGAATCTGCACTGAGACTTCCCTCCAGTCACAAATTCTTCTCCAGTGTGTGCACTTGCTTTCAATGCTGCCAGCACAGATCCTCTGGAGTTGGCCAAACCACCCTATCTCAGCTCTATTAGTTGCTTTGTAAGTGATGAGAGGTTAGTTTTTCTTGTATGAAGATCATTTCCCTCAAACATGTCTACTTAGCTGGGTTGTGGCAAAGAGAAGATGAGATGATTTTTAAAATGTCTTGCTCAGTGTAAAGCACAGAGTAGATACTCAATTTATGATAGCTAATTTTACCACCATCACTATGGCAATATACTCCTCCCACAAACTTACTGTAGTCCAAAAGCAAACATGCTGCTACATTCACACTCTCCATTATTCTCAATGAGCAGATCCTATTTTTTCCTGAGAAACACATCTGACCCTTCCCATCCCTGCTGTCCCTTCTTCCTCCCAGAGACTCATGGCTGTCCCATGGACTCGCTGATAATGCTCTCTTCTCCCAGTCTTCATTAATGTGATTCATTTTCCACAAGGCTGGAAGAATTTGCTCCTAAAAATAACCCTTATTAACACATTTCTTTGCTTTACGTCATTTGATTGGCTCCCGATTGCCTAGTTAAACTGCTTTATTTATTCTAAGTCTTCTCCAAGCCTTTTATTTCCTAATATGAATCATAAATATCTAAGATGGAATTATATGTCAGTTTCACTAATGCATTTTTCCACTGAAAACTTTTTTTTTTTTCAACAGAGCATTTTTGGGGAACTCTTTTATAGGAGTCCACAGGACAAGGCTGGCCTCCAGTCAAGTCCAAACTTCTAAGCACAAACACATCCCACTTCTCCAGGATCAGCATCTTCCTACTTCATGCTTACTTTCTGTTCCAAATCTACTGTTTTCCAATAACGTGTTTTGTAGTTTGGTCCTTCCTTTGCAGATAATATGATTGGCCCCTGAAACAGTCTCCTCAAATCTTTGCCCACACGTCTCCATATGCTCAACTAGGTGACCTGCTGATTCTTTAAGAAACAGCTCAAATGTTATTTCCTGTGCGGCTTTTTTTTTTTAATTCTTCTATCTCCTGAGCAATGTGGGTACTTTGGGAGTTTAAAAGAAAGAATCAACTATGTTCATACCTCTCTTATATTTATCACATCACTATGTGAAAGTCAGTCTCCCTCATTAAAAATAAACTCCATATGGGCAGGCATGTCCATGCTTCACTCTCTTTTAGCTTCTTTTCTAGTTCACTGCCTAACATATATATAGAAAGAGAGATGGGGTGTAATGAATGTTTACTAAAATATTTGCTAAATATGCCACGGAATGGTATTTCCCTCACACACACATACACATGCATGTACACAAAAACACACGAGCCAACTGTCACCAAAGGACGTGATTAATAATTTCTATCTTCAGTAAAGCCAGCCTTTACCTCAGAGGTCCATGGACGTTTGGAAATCCCTGATTTCTCTGTTCCCAATTATGTACATCCTATAAACTCTAATCCTTAAGGACCATGATCTCTCCAAACTCACTGTAGAATATTCTGCTCAACAAGGACATAGCTGTTACATTTTGTGCCAAAGTCAATAAAGAGAACATTCCCAACAGACACTGAAGGTTCTTCTAGAGCCCCCTCAGAGTCAGCAATTATGCGGAAATGTGAGAGGAACCTCAGATCGCTTCTCTGCAAACCCACTTTGTCATTATTTATCAACAATTCTCAAACTGATGCCCACTCGTATCTCAGACCGACACTCGATAATGGTTTCAATGGAAGAGCAGCTGTTTCACATTATATGCCTCTCTGTGAGCGGCACCCAGGTACTGCCATTCCCATTGTTTTATGAATGCGCTGGAGAAATGGCAGGTTGCCAAAGACAGCATCCACATGGTGCTTGAAACAACACCCCAGACAAAAAAGGAAAGAAAAAAAATCCCTCACAGATTGCAATGTGTACAATTTTGGCTGTTTTGCACATCCTCTGCAGCTGTGCATTCATGATGCTATATTTAAGCAGAAATCTGTGTAAGAATTAGTCACTAGGAGATAGAACTTTGGCGGCCATTTTAGGGATTTGGCTCTAACGGTTGTTGAGATTCTCTGTCTCCATCCAGAATGAGCTCTGCCTGTCTTATCATCAACCAGAAGTAGGATGTGATTACCTCCTGGAATTTAATCTTTTCATATATTGTAAGACCTACTCAAAAATTAGCAAGCCCTCATTTTTCCCTTAGTGAGAGCTACCACTGTCACTTTGTGCTCTGTCTTTAGAGTCATGACTGTCAAAAGTTGTGACTTTAAAACAGTCATGAAAAGAGAAACCTTCGAAAAGGCTGTCAACCCAATACATCTTCTCTTTTGCCCCTCCTTCCTTACTCTGAGGAAACTGAGAGTAAAATCATAATTAATGGGGAATTGGGTGCTCAGTTGAAATGTACAAAACCAACTGCTTTTCAGCAGGATGCAAATCCAACGTTAAGAGGCACCAAAATTTCTCATTGTTAGACAGAAGAAATACTTCAGACAAACTTTGCCTAACAAGGAAGGAAAATAAAATACCCCATGGATTTGCCTATTGATGAAGAAAAGAATATGAAACATAATGACTGCTGGAAGAAAAAAAAAATCTTTGGGTTGTTATAAAATGCCTTGTTTTCAAAGATATGCAAAAGCAAGCAACTTTAAATAAGTCTCCTATTCAGAACTCAGGGAAATGTCTGGGATAGGAAAAGTAAAATTACATTAGCTAATCTCAAAATGCTTGGCCTTCTCAAGGAAGTTACTATAATGTGCCAACAGAATTCAGCAGATCCATTTACATCTTCTCTGAAAAAGCACTATCGTCTTTTTCCAGAAACCTGTAAAGCTTAGATTTGTCTAAATCTTATTTGCCAGTTACATTCTTCAAAAATTTGTATATTCCTGAAAAAAAAAAAGATGGTCATTAAATTTCATGTCTTTCTTATGTATGTTGAGAATTTGAACTTATTTTAAAAATTCTATCCCAACTATTTCCCAAAACTCACCTCCAGTTTAGAACAACTTCTTGCCTCACAGTTGCTTATGTCTATCATTCAAATTCTAGTTTGGAATCCTATGAGTTATTCTTTTTTTTTTCCCCCATGTGAATTAAGGAAGAAAGTTGGCTATTTTTATTTTTAAGATTTATTTATTTAAGAGAGAGAGAGGGAGTATGCACATTAGCTGAGGGTAAAGGCAGAGGAAGAAGGAAAGGATCTCAAGCAGGCTCCACTCAGAGCAGGGAGCCCCCTGGGGGGCTCAGTCTCAAGACCCTCAGATCATGACCTGAGCTGAAGCTGGAAGCTTAACCAAGAAAGCCACCTCTGCTAGACTTATGTCCCCTTAAATGTTATTCTTTATATTTAATGTCACTTTTTAAAAATCAACTTTTCTATATTATAATAGTTTTAGTTTTACAGAAAAGTTGTGAAGTTAGTAAAGAGAGTTCTCATGTATTCCCTCTCAGTTTCTTCTAGAACGAGCAAACAGTAATTTGGTCAAAACTTATGAGCCAAAATTGATACACCATTATTAACTAAAGTTCATACTTTATTCAGATTTTCTTACTTTTTACCTAATGGCCTTTTCCTGTTCTAGGGTCCCACCAGGATACCCACTGCATTTGGTCATCCTTGTCTCCTTAAGTTCCTCCAGACTGAAACAAGTTCTCAGACTTGCTTTATTTTTGATGATCTTGACAATTTTGAGGAGTCCTAATGAGATATTTTGCAGACTATCCCTCCATTGGGCTACATCTGATGTCTTTCTCATAATTAGACTGGAGTTATGAGTTTGGGGGAGGAAGGCTACAGAGATAAAGGTCCATTCCTGTCACAGCAATGGTACATGACACCAACATGATTTACCACTGTGGATGCCAACCTTGACCATCTGGCTGAATTAGTGTTTGCTGATGTCTCCACTATTTGGTCACACTTCCCCCTCTGTATACCATACTTTTGGGAAGGAAATCACTAGGTGCATCCCCACACTTAAGGAAATGATGGGTTACGCTTTACGTAGTAGCTACATAATTCATTTGAGATTCATCTGTACTGGATGTTTGTTTATTCTCTATCATTAATTTAAGTGTGAAACTATTCTGCACGATACTCCAATAGTGGATTCTTGGCACTGTGAATCTGTGAAAATCCATAACACTTTATCACATAAAGTGTGAATCTTAATCTATGCCGTTAAAAAAATCATCCAGGAGGCCAGAGAATTCTAGGATAGAACGGATACTATGATACCAAAACCCTATACATGTGTACTTAAATACGTAAATGGATGGCTGATGTTAGGAGACATGTTTCTCACTGTTGGAGTGAGAGGTTATAGACAAGCAAGGGAAGAAGGCTACAGTGCTCTATATAGCAGTGAACCAGAGTTGAAGTCATTAATATGACCTTGTATGTCCAGCTTAATATAGATAGAGATGGATATAAGCAGAAATACTTATAGAGATGTTTATGTGAGTTAGCATACACACAAAATACTTCTCGCTTTGTCTGCTGACCCCTGTCATGACCACTTATCATGACCGGCCTCACAGCTATTACCCAGATCTTGGTTTCTGATGCCATTCTCCAATAAGAGAGAGAGGGCTCTAGGAGAAAAGGATGATTCTAGCTCTGGGGTAGAAATATACAAGATGAATCTGGGGGACCTTAGAGCACCAGAAAGGAAGGAAGTACTCAAAAGAAAAATCGCAAAAATGGGAGTCTGTCAAAGATGGAGATCAGCACAGATGCCTGCTGGAAAAGATCCCAATGGCCAAAGCTGAAAATATAGCAAAAAAAAAAAAAAAAAAAATTATGTGATTCTGAGCTTCTTTACTAAATGCAACTATACCAACAAGTCTAAATGAGTTACACTGTCACTGTTCTGTTTCCTCCATGATTCCTAAGATTGGCGTTAGAAGCCAATGTCCTGGAATCAGACTCACCCATTTAAGTTAGGGCTTCAGTTCTTACGCATCACCTCGCTCAATTGCTCAGTCTATCAGTATTTCAATTTTCTCATCAAAATGTTGAATAATGAGAAAATGCGTGAAACCCTAGTCAATAGTGCTGGGCACATTATGAACAGTTAATAGGAGCTATCATTAGAAATTTGCAGTATGCACTCAGTAAAAGCTCTTTTCACTGCCTAAAGACATGTTATCTCTTTATAATTCTGTGAGAAACATTTTCAAACTGGATAGAATTCATTGTAGAGAGACCAGATTATTTGCTAAAATTCATTTACACATAAAAAAATGTCATCTTGGAAATTTACAACCCCCACTAATTTCTAGATAAGTGCTGAGATAGTTTCTATGACTTCCTTTGATTTTTTTTTTACAAATGATTAAATTGTATATTTGGCTTTAATATGGTTCCTTGTTCTAAATGTAGCCAATGTAGCTTTGGGCCATTATTATCTAGTGTCACAATTGACCAGTTCTGTTATTTCTGTGAAAATTTCAGTTAGAATGCTTGTTTGACGTCGGGTAGATAAAAATAATCGAAAATTGTCTGAAATTTAAAGCCACAAACCAGTTGTGCTTAACTTGGCTGAACTTGGACTTTGTTAGACATCCTAAAATAGCCAAAGTGTCACGGAGTAGCAGCAGTAACTGGTTGAAAAAGGGGTGGTGGGGAGAGGCACTGGCCCCATGAGGGTTCAAATTACCCTCCCAGGGTCCAGAGCCCCCACGCTTCTTGTTTAGAAGCCACAAAATGTTTTTTGAACTTAAACGAAGTGTTAAGCAAACACCCCATTTTAGACCATCTGAAATCACATGGCCAACCCTAATTTCTCCTTCAAGAAATTCTGGAATTGTCTCTGATGTCAAGAGCAACATTTCTGCATTCACACACAAGGCTGGACTAAAACAACCATAACCTCGCTACGGTGAACATAGATATTAATATATGTAATCCAGATGTTAAGCTAATACCGAGTTGTTTGAATATAATCGGTTTGATGTCATAGCCCCACACTGAGTTCTTCCTCCTTCCATTTCTAGGGTAATGCTACTTCCTTTAAATTCAAGTGAGGTTGTATCTTTGTACTGGTGTGGTCCTCCTTGGAGCAGGAGCACAGAAAAATTAACATCCAGTTAATTGGATGAGCTCTGTAAAGAAGCACAGAACCAGGAAGGCCATCTGACAGGCGGCTAATATATGGGTGGCCCAGTGTGAATCCAAATGATCATTGTGGAAGAAGTATCTCAAAGGGCCAATGTGTGTTCTGACCATCCTTCAAGGATAATTAGAGAATCTATGGCTTCTGTCACTGACATCTTCATGGTATTTAGTGGTACCTGAATCTCCAAGTGGGCTTTAATTCCCGGGGTCTGAAAAAAATGCTGTATTCATGATTTACTGCATAAACGTATCCTTTGTCTCCCTCCAGGGATTAACCTCAAGTAAATTGAGATCACAGACTTAATCTTTTACCAAGCTGAAAGCCCAGTAGGTGGGGGATGCTTTGTCTCCTAATACACAACGTGATGCCCCGACACACTAGGTATTTAACAAGGGTATGCCGAAACCACATGGTTTCTTCAGGCATGTTATAAAGCATGTGGCTGAAGAGTCAAATCAGACTCTGAAATTTGAAATTCAGGCTGTTTGGGGATTTCACTTCACTCTGTCTTTGTATTACACTCCTTCCCAACAACGTCTAGAAAAATCAAACAGATGGTAAAGGTGTGTAGTCTTCACTAGGACGATGATAAAGTGTATTAATCAGTCCCTTAACTTTTGAGTGATCTCAAAATACAAGCAAGGAGAAAGAAACTAGAAATAATGAGATGTAAGCTGTGAGCCTAAGTGGTTTTCTAGAGGACTGGATGGATAGGGACAAGCAATAACTATAAATCAATTTGGAAATTATAAGTGATTCCAAACTGGGTAGCCGAGCATCGCTGAATCTGCGTGAGGGACACTTGTATCTTTTACTTCCTGTTCTATCAGCAAAGGATGGTTTCGCTGATGTGAGGCTTGATCAGGGAAGAAATCTCACATATTTGCCTTCATCATCTGAGGTGAGGATCTATCGTACACTTTTCCTGGGGAACAGTAACCCATACATACAAAACCTGGCCCTCCATTTCACAGATGGTGGGAAGTTTCCTGACACTCATGGCTCTGTAATCTTACTTATTGTAAGATTACTTATTGCCCAGGAGCATTGCACACATGAACTGTTTCTTGAGGTCCCTGAATGTCTCTCTAACATCCACGCCTTGCCCTTCTCTGATCCATTTCTGCACACGGCTGTAAAAACTCATCTTCCACAACCATCTCACAAAGGTAGGCTCTGCTTTAAAAACACACACAAACAAAATTTACTCATCCTCCACTGCCTGCAGAATAAAGTTAATCTGCTTTACTTTGGACTCAGAGCTTCACATAGATCTGGAGTCACACAGATCTTAGTTCCAATTCTGACTCTGCATTTACTACATGCCCTGGTGTTCAGTGCGGTCACCATCGACACCCACCCCCATTCCCAGTCTCAGAGTCCTCATTAGGGAAATGAAAATTACAATTCTCAGCTCATAGGATTTCTGAAAATACTCACAAAGGTAATAATTTAGAAGGCTTATCCATATACACTCAAGCCATGGTTCAGCACCTGACATAGAATTAGCTCTCAAAAAACTATAACCATTTCTGTTTTTCTTTTTTAAATGCGTACCATTATTCTGCAGGCTCATCCAAACTCTGTTAGTTATACTATAATTTCCTGTAATTCTATACGATCACTATTTAGTTTTCTTGCTGATTTATTGTCCATTTTATTTTATTTTTTTTAATAACATATTTTTTTAAATTTTTTTTAAGATTTTATTTATTTATTTGTCAGAGAGAGAGAGAGAGTGAGCGAGCGAGCATAGGCAGACACAGAGGGAGAAGCAGGCTCCCTACAGAACAAGGACCCTGATGTGGGACTCGATCCCAGGACGCTGGGATCATGACCTGAGCCGAAGGCAGCCCCTTAAGGAACTGAGCCACCCAGGCGTCCATTTTAATTGAAGTCTTTACATCATTCATATTGTTACCTCCTGATCATATGTGAATACTAGTATTTCTGCATGAGCAAAGATGTGGTAACATTAACCCAATTCAACCATGTTGAGACCAAAAGAGAGAAAGTGGTTATTGACCACTTATTGTAATCAGTATGAGGAAGAGCAGGTGGACCAGATCTCAGAGATGACTGACACCGGGACATGAAGATCACCGGGGTGCTCCCTGGCTCCTATGAGTCTGCCTCATTAACACCACCAATTCCTTGACTAAGGAACAAGGACAACCACAGGCAGCTCCAAAGTTCTTACCTCACCTTTGCCCCATGGGGGGAGAGGGCTCTTCTTTTTAGTGTGTTCAAGATGTTATAGGAGTGTGTGGGTGGCTCTGTGGGTTAAAGCCTCTGCCTTCAGCTCAGGTCATAATCCCAGGGTCCTGGGATCAGGCCCCATGTCTGGCTCTCTGCTCAGCAGGAACCCTGCTTCCTCCTCTCTCTCTCTCTCTGCCTGCCTCTCTGCCTGTTTGTGATCTCTGTCAAATTAAAAATAAATAAAATCTTAAAAAAAAAAAAGATGATGGGATTGGGAGGGAGACAAACCATAAGTGACTCTTAATCTCACAAAACAAACTGAGGGTTGCTGGGGGGAGGGGGTTTGGGAGAAGAGGGTGGGATTATGGACATTGGGGAGGGTATGTGCTTTGGTGAGTGCTGTGAAGTGTGTAAACCTGGTGATTCACAGACCTGTACCCCTGGGGATATAAATATATGTTTATAAAAAATAAAAATTTAAAAAAAAAAAAAAAAGATGTTATAGAGAAAAGCTCTGACTGGCTCCCATGTACCCCATCCTAAGCCAGGGACTCTCTTCTACAGAATGGGCCACAGTGAATGTCTCAACATGATTCAGGAGTCCTGACTCCATGTGGTAGGGAAAAGAGAGTTTATCTAAGGAAATGGCTGTTTTCTCAGGAGCTACAAATTATGGTGAGGAGAATGAGTGAACAGATTCTACAAAAAAGCATCCTCTTTCAACTTAAGGGTTGGATACTTAGGGGAGGAGAAGGTACAACTCATGGATTATCCATGAGTCAATTATAAAGGTAACCACAACGCTCCATTGGAGCAGACTGGCCATGTTTTATTTTGGTAGACTGCATAGCTAACCCAAGAGAGTCTTATTTGAATACGCTTAGGTCATTCTTACTCTAAATTAAGTCAAACATTTGGGTTTTTGGTTATTTTTTAATCCTAGAGGGCTCAAGTTTGGGTTCTAGACTAAGTTGTCCTATTTCTACTTTAGCAATAAGAAATATCTAGGAATATTAAGATTACCTACAGCATCTATTGCCTACATAGTAGATTATATTCATGGATATGCTTTACATTTTTGGGCACTCGGTCATTAAGATATATTCTGTCAATCTATTCTATAAATAATGACTGATTTTCTGCAACTCAACAAAAATCAGCTCAGTATCTGTTGACTCTCATTTTCAATGAATTATCCAATGTAAACAGCTTGAAAATAAGGTTTTCTTAGAGAGCCTCAAATAAATGACATTTATTATTAATCACTCGGAATAAAAATTGTGATTAAAAAAGAGTGCTGCTTAACACACTTGAGAAGAAATAGGGCTGGAAGCACCAATGTGTTAATGTCACTAATCAAGATTAGAAACGACCAAATTAGCATGTATGTGTATGTGTCAGCCAACTCCAGAATAAGCCAATGGAAAAGGGGCAAGAGCCCCTATGGGGCCAAGGTGAACCTTAGAAGAGAATAGAAAAACTGAAGAAAGCTGTGGAGGCAATCTCTAAAATCAGCCCCCCACAACAGTGCCCCACGGTCTTATTCTGTATTTCCAGTATTGGTGCCTCTCTGTGATGTCTTCTACTTGAATGTGGGCTAGATTTATTGACTTACTTCTAAGTAACAGAACTTGGTAGAAGAGGTATGACGCCACTTCTCAAATTAAGTTATAAAAAGACCGTGACTTCCATCTTGGATGATTTCATTTTTTTCTCACTCTCTTTTTCCTTCCCTGTTCATTCTTCCCCCTCTTCCCCACTCTTCTTCATAAGGTTTCATGCCTTGAGGATCCTCTATGAGCCTACAATGGGACTCAGGGCCTCGTTGCAACCAGGCTTACAAACCGATTCCCCTTGCTCAGCCAAATCTGTGGTGGTCACAAACCCTGCCAAGAGCCTGCATGCAACTTCATGACAGCTTGAGCTAGAGGCTCCCGGCTAAGTCACATCGAGATTCTTGAACCACAAAAACTGTGAGATAGAAACTATTTGTTGTTTTAAGCTGGTAAGTTTGGGGATAATTTGTTATGCAGCAGTAGATAACCCATATAACAGCAGCACTGCAGATTCTGATTGCTTACTACGCATGGTACTTCAGGCTCCAACAGAGGGAAAACCACAATGATAAGAAAAGTTTATGATCGGGCTCTCTGCTCAGCAGGGAGCCTGCTTCCCTCTCTCTCTCTGCCTGCCTCTCTGCCTATTTGTGATTTCTCTCTGTCAAATAAAGAAATAAAATCTAAAAAAAAATTGTTAGAAAAGTTTATGAATTAAAGCCATCCTAGGACTCTCCCTCTTGGAACCATCCCCTCTATCAGTTATCTTTTCCCACTGAGAACAACATTGCTGCTTAGACAAGAATAAAGCCATTGGCTCAGAGCTGTGACTTAACATATGACCTTAGCACCTCTGGTCTCTACTTGGGAGACAAATAGGTGAAAGTACAAAATTTTGAAAAATGTTTTTCATGTCAGCCTTGATTAGTACTATGCAAGTGAAAGAAATAAGTAAAATAAAAAAAAAATAGTATAGTCATTATTCTTTCAGTCCTGGAACAAATGTATTTGCTTTTGTTTTTGACATAATTATAATCACATTCCACAGCTAACTTTGTATTCTGCTGCATATGTATTAACATTATAGTCTTCAGCTTTCCTTGTTAATATACAACCTTTTTAATAATTTTTAAAGAGAGCAGCACAGGGTGCCTGGGTGGCTTAGTCAGTTAAGCGTCTGCCTTGGACTCAAGTCATGATCCAGAAGACCTGGGACTAGATGAGTCCAGCAGAGAGCTCCCTGCTCAGTAGGGAGTCTGCTTCTCCCTCTGCCCTCCCCTACCCGTCACCCTGCTTATGCTCTCTCTTGCTTGCTCTCTCTCAAATAAATAATTTTTTTTTTAAAGAGAGCAACACAATGTATTGATGCTAATTACAATTTTCATAATCATTTCTATGTTTAGGGAAAATAAAAATTAAGATATTTCCAACTTTTTAGTATAGGAATTAATATTTATAAACCCTCTCATTCCTTTTAAAAGATTTTCTCTGGGGCGCCTGGGTGGCTCAGTGGGTTAAAGCCTCTGCCTTCAGCTCAGGTCATGATCCCAGGGTCCTGGGATCGAGCCCTGCATCAGGCTCCCTGCTCAAGTGGGGAGATTGCTTCCACCTCTTTCTCTGCCTGCCTCTTTGCCTACTTGTGATCTCTGTCTGTCAAATAAATAAATAAAATCTAAAAAAAATAAAAATAAAAATAAAAAATAAAAGATTTTCTCTATTTCTTCCTTATTTTAGATTGATAAAGTAAAATTATGGGTCAAAAGATACAAATCAGCTTTTAGTAATATTTATAATGTTTTAAGAAGTAAAACAACAATCTTCCTCTCAACTGTAATTCCTATTTTCTTCATAATCAATTTGAGGCGATTCAATGTAACTTAAAAGATGATGTCTTTCCAAAGATCCTAAGGGGACCATTTAAAAATTGTTAAAGGTCTTAGAACCATTTTATAGACAGAGTATTACAGATAAGAAGTGTTATCACAATGTGTGAGTTCTTCTTACAAGTCTGTCACTTTATTATTTCTAGATCATTGACAGCTCTTCAAAAACTATTCTCTGGAGTTATAGCTAAAATCCCACTTTGGCTATTTTCAACTCTAACAGTGAACTAATAAATCCAGGAAGTTCCATTTATTAAGACAGAGCAAAAAGACTTCCCCATAATTTTAGGGAAAAAGGTGCTCAGGAGACCTTATTCTATCAAAATATTTCCATCTAGGACTTCCATACTTCTCTTAATCTCTCCCAGATTATATAAATTAGGTTTACACGAGTATCAATTATTTATTAAAAAAAAATATGTCATTTCCTTAGTATACAGCTCAAAGAGACCTGAAAATTATAAGTCCTATTCCTGCTTCTCAAAGGAAAATTTAGAATATTTCCACCTCTCCAAAAAGTTTCCTTTTCACAGTTATAAATTCCCTTATAAGTTCCTTTATAACCGTCCTTTGTAGACAAGTTTCCCTCCTCCCATTCAGCCCCTGGCAACCAGTGATCCGATTTCTTCCAGAACGTTGAATGAATGGAATCAAGTTGCTTTAGAATCTTGTTTTCTTTCACTCAGCATTGTGCTTTTGAGATTCAAACATTTGGTTGAATGTATCAGGAGTTTGGTCCTTTTGATTGTTGAGGATTAGTACACTATATGGATATAACCCAATTTTTGTATCCATTTACCACCCAGCTGATATTTTGGTCTTTTTCTAATTTGTGGATGTTGTGAATAAAACTGCCATAAACATTCAACTGTTTGTCTGTGGGTAAGTGTTCTTTCTTTCTTTCTTTCTTTCTTTCTTTCTTTCTTTTTTCTTTCTTTCTCCCTTTCTTGCCTTCTATCCTTTCTTTCTTTCTTTTTTTTTTTTCTTGGAGACTCCATGCCCACCATGGGGTTGAACTCATGACCCTGACATGGAGAGTGACGTGCTGTACCAACTGAGCCAGGCAGGCACCCTCAGGGAAGCATGATTTTTCATTTCTCTTGCGTATATCTAAGTGTGAGAATGCTAATTCTTGTGGAGTTCATTGTTTATATTTATAAGATGCAGTTAAAAATTCTCCACCGTTATCTCTTTATTCTACCTGATCTTGTGTTAGACTGTTTGATATTGCCAAAAAGTATTCATTACACGATTCTATGTTGTATTTCCACTCTGGTCATTTTCCTTCCTTTCCATTGGGCCATTTTAATTGACTGGCCATCAAAGTCAGTACTTCTTTCTCCTTCTGTTCTCAGTCTGCCCATAAAGGTTATTGAATTATCCATTTCTCTCTCTCTAACTTACATTTCTATTTGATCTTTAGAACTTTCATTTTTGTACTGGAATTGTCCATTTGTTCTTACATATTTTCTAGCTTCCCCATTATTTCAGATTATTTACTAACTTTTTGAATAATTCCAAGCAAGGGGTTTTCTTCGGGTCTGCTTCTAACTTCTTTATCATTTAATAGGGGGGTCTCAATTTTTTTTAAAATTTAAGCTCTATCCATTGCATGCAGAAGGACAGTAGAGACTTAAGTCAATAGCACTGAAACCTAGAAATGAGTATCCCTCTTCCATCAGCCTGTTTGAGAATCTATGGGGATTAGGTCAGTAAGTTAAATGGTTAGTAGCTAAACTGAGTTTGTGTTTTGGTTGCTAGATCTACTTTCAGTGCATCGAATTTCAGCAGTGACATGTTGTTAATTCACTTAGTGTGGTTCATGCAATGCCCCCATGGCTGACTGACTAGGAGTTCTTACTGTACCCTCAGCTTTCAGGGGGGTGCTTCACACCTGAGCCCTTGTTATAAAAATGTTTTCCACTCCTCCCCCAGCAGCTTAAAACGGGATGGATCTGGGAAGAGAAGAGGATTCTTTGCCTGTCTGACACCAAGAAGGCTCTTATTCACACCTTACTCACATCTTCTCCTCTACCCCCAGTCTTTCTTATGAACCCATATATAGGCCTGCAGAAAAGAGCTGGTCCCTGTTCCCCCTACCGGCTTGAATCTGAGGCTTTCAGGGATTTGTCATCATTAAGTCTATAAGAACCCATTATAGTTTAGTTGTTTCCTCCTTTCCTTTTTCTTTTCTTTTTTTTTTTTTTTAAGATTTATTTATTTATTTATTTATTTGACAAAGAGAAATCACAAGTAGGCAGAAGTAGGCAGAAAGGCAGGCAGAGAGAGGGGGAGAAGCAGGCTCCCTGCAGGCTCCCTGCTGAGCAGAGAGCCCGATGTGGGGCTCGATCCCAGGACCTTGGGATCATGACCTGAGCCAAAGGCAGAGGCTTAACCCACTGAGCCACCCAGGTGCCCCCCTCCTTTCCTATTTTCATGGAGATCTGACTTCCTCTATCTGTCTAAGGTTCATGTATCTTTTCTCTCCAAAGAAGGTCTCACCCTCTTTGAAATTCAGTTCTTCTGGTTACCTTATGACTTTCATTCTCTGATGGTCTCAAAAAAAGTTATGATGTTGTAGATTATATAGGTTTTCCATATGTTACAATGAAACCAACAACACAAAAGCAAAATATCTCTTCAAATGATTTTGTTGACACATCAATGCAGCCAAAAATACAGCTCTGGACTTTCCATTTTGAAGGTAAGATAATATAGGGCAAAGTAAGCACACTCATTTTATTTTCCTCTTTTCTAATTCCCACTTCATCTCAGACATATTTATTTTCTTTTTGTGATGTCAAACCCAGAATACTCCAAGTCAAAATAATTTTTTCGGAAGGAAAAGGAAAATTTCAATGTTTAGGAAGATGTTTTAAAATTCTCCTTGGAAACCATGTGATATTGTTTTCCAAGTCAGACCAAATGACTTTTTGACTTGTTAACTATGGAAATTTTCCTTGTGCCCCATCCATCCTGGGATGGTGATAAATAATCATAGAAAAATTTTGCCAAAACATATGATAGGAGACTTCTCGTTGTCTTAAAAATTTCCCAGCCACAGTGGGAAGATAAACACACTGTTTTAACTCATTCTCTTACCAATCTTAAATACTATACAAGTTAAAAAAAAAAACTCACTTTATAACCTCTGGCATAGGTTTAAAATCCTGTGTCCCTGTTGATGATATATTTAAAGTGGTTGTCTATCAATCAAAAGTGTTTTCAAATTTCTGTTGGGTGTTGAATGCTTATCTTTATTATTTACCACCATAACTGCTAACTTCTAATATTCCATTAATTTCGTGTTCATTGGAATAAAAGTATCTTTCTTTATTGACCTCTGCCTGAACTACCTTTCACTTAGCTTCTGACTACCTTACTTGAAGATTCTTACAAGCCATTTCCCATTTCCTCCCAAGATCTCCAGTCCTTTGCTAACGGTAAAATAAATGGAGTGGCCCCCATATCTTTGGATGTTTGGTCCTTGATGCTCTGCAAAGATTGTATACCATGTAAATGTCTTTCCCACAGAGATTCTTGCTTTAGGTTACTTTTAATATCCAGAGGAAACATTTAAAAATTAAGTATTTTTATATCTTGGCAGTGCAGTTAATAATGTCACTTATGGAACAGTGATTTCAACCATCTGATTGTGATTTTTCCTTCAGCAACACGAGGGATACTCATCTAAATAGTAGGCTGTATAGGGAATACAATATTTGATCAGGAGAGCACCTTTAGTCTCAAGATGCTTTTAGTGCCAATTACTAGAGTATTAGATAAAGTAACAGATGTCCTCCATATATCCAATTATTCAACATGTTGCACTGTAATTATTCTTACATTTATTTTTGCCTTCTGCATTAGAGGCTTTTATGTTTCCTAAATGTAATAGAAGTTCACCTTTTCGCTTTAAAAAAAAGTATCTTTTTTCATCAGTTCCTTCAACTAGCCTAAAATAGGCATTTAATAAATGCTTCTTTTTAAAGTTTTTGAACTGCTCTTTGGGAGACAAGAATCTTTACTTGAACATAGTGCCAAAATCTTTGCTAGGACTACAATCTAAGGGCTGATTATTGTAGCCTTGTAAGAGGACAATGGTTTGTGGAATCAGAGGGGAACTAGCTCCAAACTCTTATTTATTTATCTAATATTTTTGAAAATTTTTTATGAGCTTCAAATGCTCATTCCATTTTTCTTTTAAGTCTTTTTTTTTTTTTAAGTTTCAGAGGTAGAATTTAGTGATTCCTCAGTTGCATTAACACCCAGTGCTCATCACATCAACTGCCCTCCTTAATGCCTTCCACCAAGTAGGGATACCACCTATCCCCCACCTACCTCCCCTCCAACAATCCTCAGTTTTCTATACTTACGAGTCTCTAATAGCTTGCCGTCCTCTCAATTTTCATCTTATTTTATTTTTCCTTTACTACCCCTATGTACATCTCTTTTACCTCTTAAATTTCACAGATGAATGAAATCGTATGGTATTTTTCTTTCTCTGACTGATTTCACTTAGCCTAATAACCTCTGGTTCCACCCACATTGTAAGCAATCTACACATTCAAAGCAATCCCTATTAAATACCATTGGTTTTTCAAACAGCTAGAACAAACAATATTAAAATTTGTATGGAACCAGGAAAGACCCCAAATAGCCAAAGGAATGGTGGGAAAACAAAACAAAACAAACGAACAAAAAACCTGGTGACATCACAATGCCAGACTTCAAGCTCTATTACAAAGCTGTCATCAACAAGACAGCATGGTACTGGCACAAAAACAGACACATAGATCAATGGAACAGAATTGAGAACCCAGAAATGGACCCTCAACTCTATGGTCAACTAATCTTCGACAAAGCAGGAAAGAATGTCCAATGGAAAAAAGACAGTCTCTTCAACAAATGGTGTTGGGAAAACTGGACAGCCACATGCAGAAGAATGAAACTGGACCACTTTCTTACACCAGACATGAAAATAAATTCAAAATTGATGAAGGAGCTCAATGTGAGAAAGGAATCCATCAAAATCCTAGAGGAGAACTTAGGCAGCAACCTCCAAAGGTGAGAGAAACAAAAGCAAAAAGGAACTATTGGGACTTCATCAAGATAAAAAGCTTTTACACAGCAAAGGGAAACAGTCAACAAAACCAAAAAGCCAATGCCTAAGGAATTGGAGAAGATACTTGCAAATGTCTTATCAGAAAGAGGGCTAGTATCTAAAATCTATAAAGAATTTATCAAACTCAACGGCCAAAGAACAAAAAATCCACCTAGTCTTGAGTAAACTTAAGCTTTTACTCTTCATCTTGTTTCAGCTTCAGTTTCTTCGTTTGATAAAATACACTTCGCAGGAGTTTCCTGTAGATATTCAAGATAACATATGTCCAGCTGTGGCAATTAAAAGGCCAACAATACAAAAGTACTATTTTTCATGTCCTTCAGTCTCAATTACTTTACTCATGATACCAAAATTCGGCAAAGCAATGTGGTGTCCGGAACTGTCTTTTAAATGAACTGTCTTATAAATGAAAATTCCTAGAGCCTTATTCCCAGCTTTACTATGGCTTCAGTCCTTCCTCTAAGGTTTAGTTCTCCCTAAGATCACTTCTCTTAAAAGTTAGGTGTGGGGGCACCTGGGTGGCTCAGTGGGTTGGGCCTCTGCCTTTGGCTCAGGTCATGATCCCAGCGTCCTGGGATGGAGCCCCACATCGGGCTCTCTGCTCAGCAGGGAGCCTGCTTCCTCCTCTCTCTCTCTCTGCCTGCCTCACTGCCTACTTGTGATCCCTGTCAGATAAATAAAGAAAAAGTGTTTAAAAAAAAAAGTTAGGTGCGAAAAATAAAGTTACAAGTGGAGATGAAGGGGTATCATCTATAAGACACAATCTGATATTATAAATAAAAACCCCTAAAAATTTGCATTGCTTGGCTGTACAGGAACCATCTCCTAATTTGAAATTCCCTTCAGATACTTGCAAGAAGAAGGTAGTTCCTCCTTCCTGGGGTGGACCAGGGGGAAACCCTATGTCTTATTTATTAGAAACATTTGCAGGGAGGAAAGTATTTTATTAAGTACCTGTAGCTAGAAGGTGCTCACAGGTTCATGAAAAAGAAAATCCATAACATGGATACATTTTTAACAATTTCACCTCAAGCTGTCATCATTCCTTCTATCAATTTCCCATTTACACACCTTGCTAACTTGGTCTATGGTCTCAGAACTACCCCATGACTAAAGAGTGTTTCTTGCAACTTTTCTTTTTATTCAAACCACTTGCTTATGAAGCGATCTGGGAAGTAGCCAAGAGAACCAAAGACAATGAGTGTTTTCTCTATACATGGCATGGGCTATGGAAGAGAGACATTTTGGACTTAACACTCATAGTTTGGAATTTATTAGAATCAAAGCAGATGTAGCACTGTTATACCTCGATAACCTCTGCATAATTTGGAAGGATGCAGACTGTGCTTTTTATGAGAATGACAATGCCAAATGCTTACAGATGCTAAGATAGCAGTACTGGAGAAATTGGAAGCAATGTTATTGGCAAATCATATAAAAATGGAAAAGAGTGTGTGTGAGTGTGTGTGTCTGTGTGTGTGTTTTCATTTTCCAGCAGCAGGAAATGATGCCACAAGGGAAAATCTGATCTGAAGTGAAGTATAAGAAGAAAAATAATCACATTGATTTGAGGTTATGTTGATGAAAGAAAAAGAGTGGAAAGAAAAATAAATAAAAGACCAGTGAATCTCACAAGAGGCAGCACTGGTCATTCTAACAGGTAAAACTTGTTATCTTCTGTTCCTAGTACTGTGGTTCTTCCCATTTTTCCTACATGTTATAGTGCTCTGGTTGTCACTCTTTGCTTTAATATTTCTAGTTGGCACACACCTGCCTTTTCTCTACTTCTCTCCAGGTGGAGATAACAGAACATCTCTAAGTTTGCCCATGACTACAAACAGGTTGCTTCCTTTAGAACGTGTATCGCCTCACGTATGTGTGCAATCTAAAAAAAGTCAAACTCATAAAACCAGAGCGTAGAAAGGTGGTTGCCGAGGGCCCTAGGGTGGCGAAAACAGAGAGATGATTCTGGTCAAAGAGCACAAACTTGCACTTGTGGAGGATGGATAAGTTCTGGATACTTACTGTACAGCACAGTAACTATAGGTAAGAATAATGTAAATATAGGTAAATATAGTAAATATAGGTAAGAATAATGTATCCTATACTTGAAATTTACTGAGAGAGTAGATCTCAAGTCTCACTACACAAAAAATAGGGTAACTCTATAAGGCAATGATTAATGAGTTTGACTGTGGTAATGACTTCATGATATAAAGACACACCAAGGTATTGCAGGGCACACCTTAAATTCTTTAATTTTTGTCAATTATACCTCAATAAATCTAGAGGGGAAAAAAAAAAGAGAGTATTATTTTTTCTAGAGCTTCTAACCAGATATGTCTCAGAGCTAACCTGAATTTACCATAGGTGAAGATCCTGCCTCAGATTCCAATTCAATGATTTCCTCCCTGAGGAACTCCTACAGGGCTGACAATATCCATTTCCTATACAGGTTCCTACATTTTCACTGATCCCTCTGTCACACGGAAAGCACCCAGACCATCTCAATGGTGCCATTTTGTTAATATCCAACACCACCGGAGCTTGGATTGAGCATTTTATGGTGTAATCTATGATAAATAATAGCTGCAGACAATTTTTTACACAAGTTAATATGTTAATGGAGTGGTAGAAGTAAAAATGGGTACTGCCAGCGATTTAGTTTTATACTGGGGAAGGTGTGTGTTGCTTCTCATGATGCTTTCACTTATTTTTGTGTGCTTGTCTGAGGGACAAAGTAACAGATGTGAGACAAAGGCTTTGCCTAGGAGAAACTGAGAAATTCTTTATAGAAAAATCCTCCCAAAATGGTCCCATTACTGTAAGAAGAACCATTATTTAATTTATCAGACACTTTCTATGTGCCAAGCACACTGTTCAGTATGTTTTATCCTCCACAGGGGAAAGATGGCATTGTTTCCTCTAGCATAAAATGATGATCACTCCTATACCTGGTAAGAAGCAGATCCAGGGAACCAAGATTCTAATTTCACTGTTTGTTTTTTTAAAAAACTTTATTTACTTATTTGACAGATCACAAGTAGGCAGAGAGGCAGGCGGGGAGGGGGAAGCAGGCTCCCTGCTCCACAGGGAGCCCAATGCGGGGCTCGATCCCAAGACCCTGGGACCATGACCTGAGCCAAAGGCAGAGGCTTAACCCACTGAGCCACCCAGGCACCTCTAATTTCACTGTTTATGCCATATTTCTGATTCCTCCTGCTGAAGCTTCATGAAAGTCCTCTCTGTTGAAGAATGAGGAAGAGTTCACTAAAAAGAACTAAGAATGTCTCTGGGAGCACTGATTAAGGAGACCTCACCCATGTTCTGGAAACACAGCATATATCTGGAAAATATGCAGCATCATAAAGGAAAGCTTTTATGTTGGGTTTGGATGGTGACTAAATTCTGGGTTGGTGGCCATTTTTGGCCCACTTTCATTTTCCTATTAGAAGCTTAAATCTCCCAGCTCTGATATTTGGATGAAAAAAAACATCCCCCATGTATGGTTATGCAAGAGGACTCTAAGTTAACTCTACTAATAAACAAATCCAATTTTCCAGCCAAAGTGGACATCTGATGTAATTCAAACTAATCAGATCAACGATACTCAATTCTGGGACATAGGTCTGAGCTAAGTTTCTATTTCTTATTGAATATAAAGGAGGATACATATAGTTTCTGGTAGGAGTGACAGCAGAGTAAATCCTGCCTGAGACATGGGTCAATAATGAGGCAGCAGTCTTAAGAATGGAGGGAGAGAAACTGAACACTTGTCATGTCATTTATGTCCTTGATCAAACCACACACCAAGTTTGCATGTGAGCCACTGCATCCTTCTTCCTGCTGAAATTTGAACTGGAGTCTCTTGTAACTAAAACCTAACAACAAATACTTTATCAGACTCCATACAGTTGCACCTTTATCGTAATAGAAGGGGAGATGTTGGTTTTCAACATGAGGAAGTGTGACAAGTACATGCTAAAAAGCAAAGATGAGAAGAAGCCCTTTTTTTGTTGTTGCTGTTGTTAAATGGAGGGGATATTAGCATTTATTGAAGGACTACTGAGTGTCAGGCAGTATGGAAGTTATTGCCATATACATCACCTTATATGTCTTCTAACTTCATGAAATATATCTATTTTATGGGTGAGGCACCATGCCTATGGTTACATAGCTTAAAAAAAAAGATAGAGCCAGGAGTAAAACTCATGTTTGTTTGTTTGTTTGTTTGTTTTTCCAGACTAGAAAACCCATGGGTGCTTTGCAATGTAATAAAAATCCTCAACGTGGAACTGTCAGCTAGAGTAACATGGGGTCTAACTAGAAACCTTGAGGCATAAGAAGATAACTGTTTTGTACGAGACACAACTCACTGCAAATTCTGCCTCTCTGAATGTCCTAGAAAGTCCATCCCAGTTGCCAAATTAGATGGAGGGAGGCTGATGTTTTCCATACTATGGAAATGTCCAGAGATCACTGACACAAGAGATAAGTGTTCCTGGGAATCTGAAGCCAGTTGACTTCGCTGCTGAACTAAAACTCAGTTGTATACATGCACCCTTTTGATTCCTAGATCATTTCCTGGGATTATCATCCAGCTCTGTGAGATAGTTTCCCAGAAAAACTGGGTATAACCTTGACTCCTTTGGTCAGATTTGATAGAGAATGGATATTTCAAGGTAAATAATGTCTTCCTAATAAACGAATGTCTGGGAACTTAAATCATTAGGGTTCATGATTTGTGAGACTTAGGAGTTCCCCAAATAAATTGTAGCTAGGGTTAACATTAAGTACAATTGTTAAAACCAATAAACGCACTCACTCATCTATTATGATCCAGGGCTCAGCAATTCTAACCCTTCCTAAGGATACTGTTTGGTTACTGTTGTGTGACAAAGAGCAAAGCCATGATCTAGGAATCTCAAAGAACCTCCCATAATGCCTAGAATAAGAAGAAGAAAAAATATATAAAATGAAACAGACCAGGTGGCCAACTAGGAAGAAGCCACTCTGAACAGAAGAATCAGCAGAATAAGACCCCTAGATGACCCAGCTCTGTTAACTCAAGAGTTTCTGATCTTCCCAGAGAACTGAGAAACCTATACCTCTAGATGAACATTGCTAACATTTAAATTCTATCAACTTATCCATTAAACCATCTAGGGCCTCTTCTGATCACCAGGTTTATGCCTCTGATTTTATCCAAAAGGCAGGACATTAATGTGTGTTTGGCTGTTGTTGGGGGTTTTTCCATTGTCAGCAATCAGCTTTTTTGTCTTCTGTCCCATAATAAATCTGCTCATGCTGCAGCCTTTTTCACATCATAGCCAAGGAAGGGAAATATTTAAAAAAAATTTTTTTTAAGTAAAAGCTACCTTTCTCAGATTGTCAGAAAAGCCATAGGCTACAACGGCAGCATTAAGGTCCAGCCAAGGACTGTAGGCACCTTTGGTGATGGGCAGTAAACCTATAATTGCAACAATGCTTATAATGTAAAGTTAGGTATGAAGAAGGATCTATAAACTCACATGCAATAATTAGTATCACACTTCAAAGTGGATTTTTGAAGCTGACTAAATTTTTTTAAATATGGCACACCACCTTCAAAATATAGACTGTTGATATCATCTGTAGAGGGTTGTTCTTTACCTATTACCAGCTACTTTAAATGTATCAACAAAGACCCCCCTATTGATCACAGAAATAGAAATTATTTCATGAAATTTTCTTTGCCCTGATCACTATCAAATAATTATGGGAAATTACTTCTCACTGGTGTTTGAAAATCTTTTTTGGGGTCTCCTTGCCCATTTAAACTAGTTTTGTGTGTCACCAGATTCTACTGAGGTAATGGATGTGTTTTAATTACATTGGAATTGCCAGGCTTTGTATGGAAGGTGCCCATTTTTGCACTGAAAGGAAAAGCAATCAGCAATTTTTAATAAGAAAAATCTTTAGCTCTGACTTTGCTGTCACTGCTTATCTTACTGAAGTGGTTTGGGGATTGTGTGGTTGACACTTAAAATAGGTAGTATGCCGATCAGAGAGTAAATATATTTCTCTATTTCCCCATGGAAATGGGTTTCCTGATGGGAGAAGAAATTTTGTCAAGTGAGCACGATGGGATGAAATTTTAAGTACGATCATGACAGCTGGCATGACCCTTGAGCACTTTTCACGTCTCAGCAGAATCCAGAAGGGACACTGTTCAGCCTCGATCTTCAGAAAAGGGAAAGTTCTGCAACAAAGTATGAGTGGGGAGCTCACTGTAAGCCCTAAAGCTTAGGAGCCTACAAGACATAATGGCAGCTACAAGTTAATAGACCAGGGCTCTTGCCATGGGACCCCTGGCCTATGCAACAAACAGATGGAATGGTTTTAAGAGAGTCCTTCCAGAGGGGGGAATAATGTGGCAAGAAAAAAGGTACATAAAGAAAAGCTTGAGGGTTGTTTAGGTTGGTAAGAAAGGAAGTATCTTCCTACTTGCCAAAGAGCCAGTAGGTAGCAGAAATACTCCTGTGTGGTCTCCATGTGTGAACATGTGAACACTTTTAAAGTGTATTATCAATATTTATATATTGATATATATTTATATATCGCAAGGGATAAGAGAAAAGAACAGAACATGCTTGTATACCCTGGGACATGATACAGAACCCTGTCTTTGCATTATCTTTCTACACCATTTTCAACGGTAATGTCATCATCTTTTTGCCCTAACCCCCTTGCCTTTAAGGAAGGGGGAGGGATATCCTGAGCCAGGGTAAAATGCTAGCTACAGCCAGTGGACTGGATTTACAACCCTCATCCTAACAAGGGGAAAAAGTGGGACAGGGAGAATCCCAGGGCTAGAGAGCTGGAAGGGTAATGGGAAACCGGGTGGCTTGGAGATTATCTGATTATTCAAGGAAATATCCTAGTCCAACATGAAATGTGTCCATTAATGAAAATGCTGAATTCTAAGCTCCATTGGTTAGTGCAATAAGGTTGCTAAGCCCTCTGGCCCTCTGGCTCCAGAGCTTAGGGGAGACTGAATCCCAGTGGGATAGGGGTAGGGCAGGGACATCCACTATGAAGGCTGAGAAGCGTGATGGAAGTACTGATAGAATTAGAATAATAGAAGAGGAAGCAATCTCTATGAAATGTCTGGGCTCTTTTTCCTAAGAAAATTTCTCTGCCAGTCAGGACCAGTGAAATATATTAACCTAAAAACAGATGGAGAACTTGACATATCTTTATGCCCCCAAGTTTTAGGAGAGAACAAAATCTAAAAGTAGATTTTCTTCTTTCCTAATAAAATTATTTGATAGATTTCCTACAAAAAAACACTGTACTTGCATCTCACAAATTATGATATGATGCATTTTCATTATCATTCGGTTTAAAACATTTTCTCATTTCCATTGCAGTTTTTCTCTTGGGTTCATGAGTTATGTACAGGTATGACGCTCAATATTCAAATATTGGGACTTTTCAACATACATTATGGTTAATTGATTTCTGATTTAATTACCTTGCTGTCAGAGATTATATTCTGCAAGATTCTAGTCTTCTGTATTTTGTGACTTCATATACAGTCCATTTTTGATGAAGATTCCATGTATACCCTAGAAGACTATATTCTGCAACTGTTGCCTGTAGTGATATGTAAATGCAATTAGGTAAGGTCAAGGTGAATTCCAATGTTTTTCACAAGTCTTCTACATCCACACTGGTCTTTTTGTCCAGGTTTCTTCCAAATACCAATGCAGGGTGTTAAAATCTTCAACTCCATTTATAGATTTGTCTTTTTTTTCTCTTGAAGATCTGTCAATACCAGCTTCATCCATTTTGAAAATAAGTTATTAGGTGCATGTCCATTTTTAATGGTGAAGTCTTTCTTTTGAATTAGACATTTTTCATCAGTATCTTTTAGCATGATCTCTTCTAATACTCCATCTTGAAATCAATGTTATCTGATAATAATACAGTCCCTACATCTGGATTGTGCTGTAAGCATGACACATCTTTTAACCCTAATTTGGCTTCAAACCATCTATGTCTTCATATTCAAAGTCTGTCTCCCAGAATTAATATATTTTGCACCTTATTTTTTTATACAATGTGTACCCATCTGCATTTGATCAAATTATTGTTGTTAACTGATTTCAGCATTTGCTGTTTCTCATCCATGTCACCTCTACTTGTTCCTATTTTCTTTCTGCAACTCCTTTTTTTTTTTTACTATTTTTTTTTTACTTTTAATTTTTTATTTTTTATAAACATATATTTTTATCCCCAGGGGTACAGGTCTGTGAATCACCAGGTTTACACACTTCACAGCACTCACCAAAGCACATACTCTCCCCAATGTCCATAATCCAACCCCCTTCTCCCAAACCCCCTCCCCACAGCAACCCTCAGTTTGTTTATTGAGATTAAGAGTCACTTATGGTTTGTCTCCCTCCCAATCCCATCTTGTTTCATTTATTCTTCTCCTACCCACTTAAGCCCCCATGTTGCATCACCACTTCCTCATATCAGGGAGATCATATGATAGTTGTCTTTCGCTGCTTGACTTATTTCACTAAGCATGATACGCTCTAGTTCCATCCATGTTGTCACAAATGGCAAGATTTCACTTCTTTTGATGGTTGCATAGTATTCCATTGTGTATATATTCCACTTCTTCTTGATCCATTCATCTGTTGATGGACATCTAGGTTCTTTCCATAGTTTGGCTATTGTGGACATTGCTGCTATAAACATTTGGGTGCACGTGCCCCTTTGGATCACTACGTTTGTATCTTTAGGGTAAATACCCAATAGTGCAATTGCTGGGTCATAGGGCAGTTCTATTTTCAACATTCTGAGGAACCTCCATGCTGTTTTCCAGAGTGGCTGCACCAGCTTGCATTGCCACCAACAGTGTAGGAGGGTTCCCCTTTCTCCGCATCCTCGCCAGCATCTGTCATTTCCTGACTTGTTGATTTTAGCCATTCTGACTGGTGTGAGGTGATATCTCATTGTGGTTTTGATTTGTATTTCCCTGATGCCGAGTGATATGGAGCACTTTTTCATGTGTCTGTTGGCCATCTGGATGTCTTCTTTGCAAAAATGTCTGTTCATGTCCTCTGCCCATTTCTTGATTGGATTATTTGTTCTTTGGGAGTTGAGTTTGCTAAGTTCTTTATAGATTCTGGACACTAGTCCTTTAACTGATATGTCGTTTGCAAATATCTTCTCCCATTCTGTCAGTTGTCTTTTGATTTTGTTAACTGTTTTCTTTGCTGTGCAAAAGCTTTTGATCTTGATGAAATCCCAATAGTTCATTTTTGCCCTTGCTTCCCTTGCCTTTGGCGTTGTTCCTAGGAAGATGTTGCTGCAACTGAGGTCGAAGAGGTTGCTGCCTGTGTTCTCCTCAAGGATTTTGATGGATTCCTTTCGCACATTGAGGTCCTTCATCCATTTTGAGTCTATTTTTGTGTGTGGTGTAAGGAAATGGTCCAATTTCATTTTTCTGCATGTGGCTGTCCAATTTTCCCAGCACCATTTATTGAAGAGGCTGTCTTTTTTCCACTGGACATTCTTTCCTACTTTGTCGAAGATTAGTTGACCATAGAGTTGAGGGTCTATTTCTGGGCTCTCTATTCTGTTCCATTGATCTATGTGTCTGTTTTTGTTTTTTTTACTATTTTATTAAAACTCTAATTCTAATTTATCCATTGTCATTTTAGTTACTGCTTTCCTTTCTTGGTGGCTACTCTAGGGATTCCAATTTTCCTCCTCGAACTATCTCAGTCCTCAAAGAATTCAGACTGCACTGTGTCCCATAAAATGCAACAATGTTTTTTCACTAAACCATTCTACCTCATACATCTTGCTCTAGTTGTCACATACATCGGGCTATTACCCACTGTCAACACTACAATACTGAATTACAATCTGGTACAGAGCTGACACTCAGTACATCCTTGCTAAATAATTTATACAAATCTCAGGCAATAGTTGCAAAACACAGGGCATGAGATGACCAGAGGTCCTTTGTAAGAGCATGAGTCCTGTTTTCGATTTGGTATATTCACTTTTAAGGTGCGAGTGCTTATTCACAATAATAATATACTGAATCATTACACATCATCATGCCCCATATCAGTCTCACCTGTAGAGACAGGTATCAGGAACCATCCGACTAAGTCATGTGTTTCTTGGTAGGTTTAGTGCCTTCCCCAGAATGCACTTCTCCATATTACCCTCCTCATAGTAATTGACCTGTCAGCACTTTGTCTGTATAGCTGCATTTCAGAAGAGGAAAAGTTAAGCAAGTAGCTGACTACAATACTCTAGTCTGCAATATTCCTCTTTTGTCAGGAAACTTTAAAAAATTAACTCAGGAAAGCAAGGACATGCAGAGGTTGAATACCTATAACAAATGTGATTTATTTTTTTAAAAAAGCAGGCAAAGAAAACTGATGAGATAATGCCAAATGGGACCTTCAAAATCCTAATGAAATGTACATTTTTTGTTTGGGTCTCCACTAGCTTGTAAAATCACATCTTGAACAGACTTCTACTTTCATTCAACTGTTTGCATCTTTTTGTGCATACTTATGCCCAGGGGACCATTTGGTGTAAACTGTCCATCTGCCTTTGTTTTTCCTAGATTTTAACACCATTCACCTTGGATCCCTTATGACTGAATTTATGCCAAGGTGAAGATTATTGATAAGCCCAGTGTTTTTGTGAGCTGTTCTGTAGTGGATCTCCATGTTCTCTAACAAGAAGAATACTTTGGTTGCATTGAACTCAAGAGCTGAGTTTTCTTACCGTAAGCAGACATCTGCAGGAACATGGAAAATTAAGTGGTGTGAGACAGCCAGAGAGAATTTGTAAATGACATCTATCCCACTGAAACCTGACCTGATCTGAAATACATGCCAATCAACTTGGCAGACTGGAAAGGCCTGGGTACTATTAAGACTTCAGGTCAATATGTATGCATTGATTGTTTACTATGGGATCAGGGAGAGAGAGAGTACAAATGGAGTACTTATGGCTAATAAGAGTCCTCTCTTATTAGCCATAAATACTGGCAAAAATCAAGAATCCTGGAATACCTCATGCTGTTGAGATTACTCTATCATTGCTCAGATTAAAGACATGCATGTATAGAAGACTGGATAAAGGGATACAGTACTTGCTTAAGTAATAACAAGTGGATTTTGGGCAGTATGCATGAACTGTGAATGGATATCTCCTCTTCTTCACTTGGGCTATTTTGCTTTTTGACCCTCATGCCTCCAACATGCTATAGGAATTAGCGATGATGTAGAGAAGGATGGAGACCTTTTTAATGAGGACAAGTGCAAAAATGAATAGCTTTGGAACAATATTGCTCAGGGTGGCATTCTGGTTCCACTATGTTAGCTGGGTAATGAGCTAACTATCAGTTAAAGGAACATTTCATCATCTCTGAAATACGGATAATAGTATTACTGTTTTCATAAGTATTTCAACCATAAGGTTCCAAAGAAGAAAAGATTTGGTAACTACAAAGCACTTAGATGAAAGACACTTAGTAACTTCATCATTGTTATTAAGTATTATTATTATTACTATTATTATGTGACAGATATGTTATCTTCCAACAGAATTAGGTTCTGTATCACTATTAGTCTCTGGAGACAGAGATTCAAAGGCAAGGAATATTGCAATAACTTGCCCAAGGTTACACAGCTAGGAAGTGGCAAAACCAGATTCAAATTGTAGGATAGTCTAATATGGAAAATGTCTATTAAATCAACTATCTGTTGTAGTAACAAAAGCATTGAAATACAAAGTGAATTGATTCTGTGATTTTTTTTGCAATTTTTTTTATTTTTTATAAACATATATTTTTATCCCCAGGGGTACAGGTCTGTGAATCACCAGGTTTACACACTTCACAGCACTCACCAAAGCACATACCCTCCCCAATGTCCATAATCCCACCCCCTTCTCCCAAACCCCCTCCCCCCAGCAACACTCAGTTTGTTTTGTGAGATTAAGAGTCACTTATGGTTTGTCTCCCTCCCTTCTTTATTTGACAGAGAGATTAAAAGTAGGCAGAGAGGGAGGCAGAGAGAGAGAGGGGGAAGCAGTCTCCCCGCCGAGCAGAGAGCCTGATGTGGGGCTCAATCCCAGGACCCTGAGACCATGACCTGAGCCAAAGGAGAAGCTTTAACCCACTGAGCCACCCAGGTGCCCCAATTCTGTGATGTTTTGATAGTCATGGTTCTTAGTGTCCTGACTCCATTGTTGAGAGGCAAACAGAACTCTAATGAACTCAGTTCTCTGCTTTCATTTCTGAAGAGCACCAAACCTCCTGGCTAGATTTTTATTTTTCTGTATTTATATTATACTATTTTATTTTTGCCTTTGAATAATGTATTCTTTATTTCCAGATGAACTATATTGTGGCTCCCCAAAGCTGTCACTATTTGCAGATGACACGATATTATATATAGAGAATTCAACAACCTTCCCTGAAGAAGTTGTAGAACTAAGAATGAATTCAGTAAACTTGCTGGATACATAATTAACACACAGAAAAAGAAACTGTGTTTTTTATGCCCTAATAATAAACTATTAGAAAGAGAAATTAAGAAAACAGTATGATTTAAAATTCCACCAAAAAGAATGAAATCTCTAGGGATACATTCAACCAAAGAGGTAAAAGACCTATATTATCAAAACTATAAGACACTGATGAAAGAAATTGAAAACAACCCAAATAAATGGAAAGATATATTGTGCTTATGGATTAAAAGAACATTGTTAAAATGTCCATATTATCAAAAGCTATGTATAGATTTAATATAATCCCTAGCAAAATACCAACAGTATTTTTCACAAAACTATATATAATAGTCCTACAATTTGTATGAAACCACAAAAGACCTCTAATGCCAAAGGAATCTTGAGAAATAAGATCATAGGTGGAGATTTTACAATCCCAGGTTTCAAATGATACTACAAAATGATAGTAATGAAAGCAGTATGTTATTGCTATAAAAATAGACCTATATATATCCACAGGACAGAGTAGAGAGCCCAGAAATAAACCCAAGTATATATGGTCAATTAATCTATGACAAAGGAGGCAAGAGTATAGAGTGGGGAAAAGAGAGTCTCTTCACAGTGTTGGGAAAACTGGACAGCTACCTGCAAAGGAGTAAGACTGGACCACTCTCTTATACCATACAAAAAGATAAACTCAAAACAGATTAAACACCTAAATGGAAGACTTGAAACCATAAGACCCCTAAAAGAAAAAAAAAACAAGCAGTCAAGTCTTGGACATCAATCTTAGCCATATTTTTTGTTGGATATGTTTCCTTAGGCGAGGGAAACCACAGCAAAAATAAATAAACATAAATAATCGAGACTACATCCCACTAACTTGGCTTTCAGAGAACCAAGAAAACCACCAACAAAATGAAAAGGCAACCTACTGAATGGGATAAAAAATTTGCAAATGATATACCCAATAAGGTGTTAATATCCAGAATATATAAAGAATTCATACAACTTAAAACCAAAACAAACCTATAACCAAGTTGATTAAAAGAAGGACCAAGGTCTTGAATAGGCATTTTCCCACAGAAAGCATGCAGATGGCAACAAACAACTTGAAAAGATGCTCAACATCACTCATCATCAGAGGAAAGCAAATCAATCAAAACCACAATGAGGTATCACCTCACCCTGATTAGAATGGCTAGTGTCAGAAAGACAAGAAACAACTAGTGTGAAGGATATGGAGCAGATAGAACCCTCACACACTATTGTGGGCAAGTAAATTGGTGCAGCCACTACGGAAAACTATTCGGAGGTTGCTCAAGAAATGAAAAATTGGAAATACACTATGATCCAGCAATTCTACTTCTAGGCATTTAACAGGAAAGAAAAAAACAAAAAAAAAAAACCATTAATTTGAAAAGCTATATGTACCCTTAGAATTACTGTAGCATAACGCAAAATGACCAAGATGTAGAAGAAACCCAGTGTTCACTGATAGATGAATGGATAAAGAAGCTGTGATGGAATATTACTCAGCCATTAAAAAAGTACGATCTTGCCATTCACGACAACAGATGAATGTAGAGGGTATTATCCTAAGTGAAATAAGTCAGTCAGATATCCAAGGATTTCACTTATATGTGCAATCCAAAAAACAAAAATTAACAAACAAAACGAAAAAACAAAAATAGAGTCATAAATACAGAGAACATATTGATGGTTACCAGAGGCAAGAGGAGTGGAGGGATAGGCAAAATCAGGTAAGGGGATTAAGAGGTAGAAACTTCAAGTTACAAAATACCTAAATCATAGGGATTAAAAAGTACAGCATAGGGAATAATAGTCAATCAGATTATAATAATTCTGTATGATGACAGATGCTAACTACACTTACTGTGGGGAGCATTCATAAGCTATCTAAATGTCAAATTACTATGCTGTACATCTGAAATTAATATAATATCATGTTAATTATGCTAAATTAAAAAACAGTAAGTTCACATGATGGTAACAAACAATTATCAGAGGAATTTCTTAATATCAATCTTTTCAAAAAGTGTATTTATCCCATTTTCTTAAAAAAAAAAAACCTATACTTTACCTTTTGAATGATGATTGCACTTATATTTAATGTGATTACAAAGGTAGTACATCATTGTTTAAAAAATTAAAGTTACACAGAGGTCAAAGTAATGAGCTTTAATACACACATGCATGTACACACACACTTTGCTTTAAAAGATTCTAAATTCCATTTTTAAAAAACAGGTTTATTGCCAAAAAAATCAGATTTATTTCAAATACCTAGAATATTTCTTTTTTATAACTGCATAATATTGCATAGCATGAATATATTATATTTTGTTCCCCCTGATGAACTTTCAATTTATTTCATCATTCTAAAACAATTGTCCTAATCAACATCTCAATAAACATGTCTTTAAGCACTTTAAATAGAATCCCAAAACTGAAAACTGCCAAGTTAGAGAATATGTGTATTCAATTCGGGAATAGGCCAAAATTATTTCCCAAGATTCTCCAAAAATTCATATCCTCAATGGTAATTTATAAGTATCCAGTTCCAAAAGTCCTTACCAGATAGAGATTTAATGCTCTCCTTAACTTTTGCTCAGCTTGATGAATGAAAATGATATCCAATTGTTATAATTTGCATTTCCCTCATTGCTACTGAGGTTAACCATCTGTTCATGTATTTATTGACCAAATGAATTTCCTCTATTATGAAGAGAGCATTGAAATCCTTTATCTGTCTTTTTAATTGACCTGTTTATCTTATTTTTCTTTCTTGATCTATAGTAGCACTTTTAAAATTAGACATATTTACCCTTAGCTGGAGTATATTGAAGACATTTTTCTAGTTTAACCTTCAACACTCAACCATTTATGTTAGCTATGCCCTCTTACTTGAATCTTTATGCAGGAAAATATATCTTAACGCTTCCTCCTTATCTATATATTCTCTTTTAGTGCTCTCGTCTAGTGCTGTGGCTGTAAATATCTGTATGTCTCTAATCCTAAATATCCTCTTCCTTGGATTCTGGACCAATCTGTGTAATTGCCAGCAAAACACCTTGATTGACAAGTCAAATTTGCATTGGAAATTTCCCACATCCAGAAGAGCTATTCTGCATCCATGCCATACACCCTGCCATTCCTATATCCCTCCCCATCTCAGTAGACCACGGACACTTTCATTATCTCAACTGATCAAGCCAAAATCATTACCCATTATTCTTCTTTCCTTCATACCCTTCATTGCCTCCTTCAGCCCATTCTGTCAAGTATGTTCTGTGTAAATCTGCTTCTCTAGATACCTGTTGCTTTTCTTCTAACCAAAGTGCCATCAGCTGCTACCAGAGTTAAGGTGATGCCCAGCAAAACTTCCCTTCATCCATTTTGTCCCATACTATCCATTCTGTGAACATCAGAGTAATAGAATAGCTTTATAATTAAAATCAGAACAATTGATTTTGGGCTTGAAACTCGTTGATAGCTTGCCAATGTACTTAAAGTCAAATTCGAACTCTTTACCAGAATCCCACCTGCTCACCACATTCCTGCTCGCCACACTGCGTGGCTTTCAATTCTGTAAGTCATTGCACTTGCCAAGACTTTAGGCTTCCACTTTTCTCTTTGCGTAATGCCCTTTTCTAGAACTTTCTATGGTATGTCTTATGATATAGGTCTCAATTTAAATGACATACCCCTTAGAGTGGCTTCTTTGATCATATTATCTAAAGTAGCCTCCCATTTCCTGTTCGTATGGTAAAATAGTCCAAAACTGCTATTTTTTTGGCAGCAAGCATCACTACCTAAAATTATTGCATTATTTGCCTGGCACCCATCACAAGGATGTTCACTCTATCAAAAGCTGGGCTGTTTGTTTTATTTATTAGAGAATCACTAGTATCTTGAATGTGGCCAGTCACGGAGTGGGTGTTTGATCAATCTTTTCTGGATGAATGAATGTCTGTATTATCTTTTATGGCTTCTGAATGTTCTATCTTTTAATAAGTGTTGCTCAGTACATTTATTTATTTATATTTATTTTTTAAATTTCTATCCAATCCATCTACAATTCATTTTTACAAGTGGGACAAGGTATAAGGCTGAATTTTTTCCATATGGATAACCAACTATGCCAGCACCATCAATATATAAGTCATTTTAATGACATCTGTGTCACATATAACTACACATATATTTGGAACTACTTCTTCAGTCTCTATTCTATCGATTGATTTTTCCCTTCTGTGTGAAATTCTGCTTTATTTTAGTATGGGAGAGTTGGAGGATGGTTTATTATCCAGTATAGGGATATACTTTCTTCACTTATCATCCTTATGATTTAAACTTATTATCATTTTCAAATAATTTTGTAAACTTTTTCACCTATACATACTACCAATGGTTATCAAAAACTGTGAACAACCATTAGAAAAGCATACCTTTCTTGATTTGATCTATTTTATAATGCAGTATGTTTTCAATTACCCTCACATGATAGAAATCTTAGGAAGTGACATTAATTAGAAGCATGTTTAATTCATCTTCTGGCTGATAATGCATTTCTTATTATTTTGAAATAACACTATTGAGAACTAACAAATTATTACATAACTTTAGGTCAGCATTCCCTGCATTGTCCCTGTCCTTCATTTTCAGATAATCATCATGAATACCATGTCAGAATGAAATGACCCTCAAGCACACAACATTTTACCTGCCATGTGGTTTTCCCCTCATCAAAAAAGAGACGAAGAGATTTTAAAAGCATATTAAGGGATATTGAAGATTAGAAAAGTAATAATCTTCTTAAAAGCAAATCAGAATTATTTTGCCTAGGGAATTTACATTAGATTAGAAGCACACAATTTGAAACAAAGGGTAAAACAGACCACCGATGATGGCTTTCAAAGCAAATTTTTCCAAGGAAAATATTAATTTCTGGTGGGAAATACTGGCCTTTTAGCTTCTTAACATTTCATAAGGTTGTTTCTAAAGAAAACATTTGTGAAACTTAGAAAGCAACTTTCAAGCAAACTGTATAGGTCATGACCACTATCCAACCATGAATGGCCATAATGGTAGCTGTTCACACCAACAGTGTTGCTAACAGGAGGCTACAGAAAACATGACATGAGGGCTGTTTGTACCTATGTAAGGATAGTGGATTCTATTAGAAAGGTATGCCCTCAGTAAGCCAGTCTATAAATCCTTCAATAAGCATATGTGGTAGAGAAAAACAGACCTGGAATGACTTTGACAACGGAAACCTAGAGTCAGGTCTATTTTGTTCCAGACCACTTCTATGTATGGAAAGGATTCTCTTGTGTAGTTAAGGGACAGAGACACTCTCAGATTACTTTAGTTAATGCAACTGGTAGGTGTGGGAGGGGGCAAAGGGAGTGAGGAGAGACTTACTACAAGATTTTAATGGAGAGAAAGGAAGTCTACTGGAAGTATCGACAGTCTTGCTAGCAAGGCTCACCAAGTACAGAACAAGTAAGAGTATATCCTCTAACTTGAGTTTATCTACCTTATCCTCAAGAGAAGCACCTGACTCCTCCGTTAGTGTCTCATGCTCGTGGTAATCCAGCTACTCTCTTTCTTTTGTGGCAGCCACAGCTTCCTAGAGAGTCCACATTCCACTCTTCCCCTCACATTATAATACCTATTTTCTCACAGCTTGTGTTTTTATGGCAGCTCTCTGGGTCCCAGCTTCTGTGTATTTAATAAATTCTGGTACCTCCTTTATTTCACACTGAAAGTCTCCAAGAGGGATAGCTGATCAGTCCAGTCAGTCACCACCAGGTGTTAAGAGTCACCAAAGTTTGGCAGAACTCCTGTTCTGAACCGTGATGGTTCATGGGTCTACCTTGGGTCCCATTCCTGAACCCCTGAATCTGAGGAGTGGATGACACAGACTCCCCTTTAAAAAGGAACATCCAGAAGAGAGCTGTAGGCAGGGAGGGCCTTCAGATCACCTTCAAGTTCTTGCTAATGGAACAGATAAATAAATTAATGTTGGACGGTTGGGTTCTAAATTGTTTCTTGTCTAGTTAAAAAGATAGCCAAAGGCTTCTAATTATTCTCTGAAACCTCTTTCATGATATCTTCATTCAATTTTCCATTTCTCCTTGTCTTATATGGAATTTTTATACAAGATCACCCATTACCATAAAAGAGGAGGCTGTGGGCACTTCATAATTCATAATTATGATAAATACTCAATGATGAATATGAAACTAAAAGTTGCAGTGAACAGGTTCTGTGTGTCCAGAAAGCCACTGTTTCTAGTATGTGTCTGTCTGTGAAGGGATAAATTCTGCAGGGAAGAAACACAATTGCGATATTCACCTCCCCTCCAATAGCATGTTTTCATTTGTTTGATTCCTTTTCTCTTTAAGCTTGGGGGAAGATCATTTATCCATCCTTATATTTTCACCACTGCTAGAAAAAAATACTTTACGTGGCAGATCATCAGGGAACATTTTTCAAAACGAGGAAGAGAACTGAGGAACATAATTAAATAAAAAAGGAAATTGTCATTATGAAATCCTGCTTGAAAGTGGAGTGAAACTACTGGAAATTATTTGTGAATTGAACAGGATGCATCCAGAATAGTATTATATAGAAACACATGCTAGTTTTCACATTTCCTCCCTCATGAATATTTTCCCAAGTCCAAAGAAAATTTGTTACTGCATATTGAGACCCAACAACATGCTGCTTTATACACTTTAAAGCTGTTATCATTCACATTTCAAAGAAAGATTTTTATCAGATCATGATGATCTGTAAAGTCATTAATAGGAAAAACCAAATCATGGTGATCAGTAAAATCATTAATAGGAAAAACCAAATCCTACTCATATTTGGTCTCCAGTGTTTTGCAAAATTCTAATTTCTTAAACCTGATTCTATTTTGTGTTCTTTCCTTTATCTCAAAAAAAAAAAAAAAGAAAAAGAAAACCACTAGAGAGGCAAATTTATGCAACACAGTGATAGAAGGTTATACAGAATATACTTTAAAGTGATGACTGGTGAGGCCAGCAATCAGGCAATGAACATTTGATATGAAATTCTTTGGAGCCTTACATTATTCTATCTTTTTTATACATTTTATCCGACTGGGTTTTAATAAAGCCAAGCATGGTTTTATACATCTAGTTGTACTGAGTTTAAAGTCCCAGGTGATTCATCAATCCTTCCTTTACCAGTTGCCTGCCAAGGTCAGATATAATGAAAATCAAGGTTAAGAAAATAAAGCTTGATATTGCAGATAACTTTGCATTATTTCATTGGTTAATTATTCAGGAAAATAGAAGGCTCAGACCCTATGTCTCCACATTATTTGACCACACGGCCTCCTCCTTGGTTTCCAATTCATCATTCCTCTGCCTTTTTATAATATTGATTTTGAAATACCTCGGTTATAAATAAACACAATCTCATTATAAAAGACTTACACAATGCCTGCATATAGAGAATATTTCTACTGAGCTAAATATTTTTTAAGGACCGTTTTGTGTTATGAAATAATATAACCTCTAACTTAACTTCTTTTTAACAAGGCAAGAAACTTCCTCCACATTTCATATTAACATCATCTGGGACTTTTATTTCATTTTTTTGGTTTTTGTTTTTGCTTTATACTGGGAATAAAACTGAACGATTGTTTGTCTGAATTTTTTTTTTTTTTTGCCTGTCCACAAGAATGTTAACTTGGTTGAATATACTCATTCAGGTTCAGAACATTTTCTATCAGAACTTTGAAGACAATATTCCACTGTTTTACAGAAATTGAGGTTGTTATTGAGAAATTCAATGCTAATACAATATTTCTTTCTTTCTGGAAAACCTATTTTTGAATTTTGATTTTTGTTCATTTGGTTTTCACTCTGGGTTTTATTTATTTATTTATTTATTTAGTCTTTTCTCTTTATGTTTCTAAAATTTTATGATGGCATGTCCAGCCTTGAGTTTGGGGGGTTTTTTCCCCCTAATAATCCTGCAAGGCTTTTGAGGAGTTTCTCGGTATGAAGACTTGGACTCTTGTTCAACTTTGAGAGCTTGTGCCCTGTTATTTATTCTGTAATTGTTTATCTCTTTTTCATTATTTATTTATTTATTTTCTTCTATAACTCTTACTAGACTGATAAAGAAAATTCTGGATCTGTACTATTATCTCTTAGCTTTTCTCATACTTTTCTCCTCTGTCCTTTGCAATATAACCTGGGATAATTCTTCACTTGCTAAATATGTACACATTTCAGTTCTCTACAGAGAACACAGAGAAGACTTAAGTTCAAACATCTGTTCTCACTGGTGTTTAGAAAGAGCTTCTCCTCCCCTCCCCTCCCCTCCCCTTCCTTTCCTTTCCTTTCTCTTATTCATCCCTTCAATACCCACTACTTCTGTATCTCTAGCATTCTGGACACTCTCCTCAGTCTTCTGAGTGACAGATGGAAACAAGGCAAGGCCTCTTCCCTCTAGGCATTTTACGGGTTCTAAGAAATAAAATAATGCCTATGTGACCAATACAGAAAGGTAAAAGGGTATGTAATAAAATATGATTAAAAATACAAAAAGACATCAGAACATGATGACTCTGAATGTCACAAAAGGAATTCAGAAATTAAAAATAGTTACCCTATGACCCTGCAATTACACTACTGGGTTTTTAACTCCAAAGATACAGATGTAGTGAAAAGAAGGGCCATCTGTACCCCAATATGCATAGCAGCAATGGTCACAGTCACCCAACTGTGGAAAGAACCAAGATGTCCTTCAACAGAAGAATGGATAAGGAAGATGTGGTCCATATACACTATGGAGTATCATGCCTCCATCAGAAAGGATGAATACCCAACTTTTATATCAACATGGACAGGACTGGAGGAGATTATGCTGAGTGAAATAAGTCAAGCAGAGAGAGTCAATTATCATATGGTTTCATTTACTTGTGGAGCATAAGGAATAACATGCAGAGGAGAAGTGAGTTGGGAGAAATTGGAGGGGGAGACAAACCGTGAGAGACTGTGGACTCTGAGAAACAAACTGAGGGTTTTGGAGGGGAGGGGAGTGAGGGGTTGGGTGAGCCTGGTGGTGGGTATTAAGGAGGGCACGTATTGCATGGAGCACTGGGTGTGGTGTATGAACAATGAATCTTTGAACACTGAAAAAACAAAAATAAATTCAAATGTTATATGAAGTACAATAGGAAACAAACACTGGGCTTTAAGAACAGTAATAATGTAGTCTGCTTTATTATTTTTAAGATTATTCTGATTGGGCCTTGTAAAATACCGAGTGAGAGAAGCAAGAGAGGAAGCTGGAGACATTTAAGGAAGGGACAGTAACAAGGATGCCTTCCGGGCTTATGTGTTGGCAGCAAGACTGGAAAGAAATGGACAGATGTGAAATATATTTAGGAGACATACAAGCCATGACTTGCCAGTGAACTGAATATGGAACACAGGAGTGGATGTAGGACCAAAGATAATTCTTGAGATTTTGACTTGCATAACTGGAGCTCCAAGGAGGATTGTGGTGATGATAGAATTTTTGAAGTCATTGTCACTGTTACAATAAGTTTTTTACCAGCAAATGAAAGGATAAAAAACAAAAACCAAAAAACAAAAAAACAAGGGATAGAGGGTAGAAAGACAGAAATAGTCAAGACTACAAGACTATAGACCTAGTGCCTAGGACAGTGTCAAAACTATCAACACTTGAAAATATCTGACAACAAATGATAAATTAATAAAGCTATCCAAAAGGAAAAGCTGGATACATAGATCAATTGCTAGTTACTTTGTAAAGTAAATTCCATGTACTAAACATCACTTCCCAATAAATACCTACATTAAAAATGAAATTGTCGGGGCTCCTGGGTGGCTCAGTGGGCTAAAGCCTCTGCCTTCAGCTCAAGTCATGATCCCAGGGTCCTGGGATCAAGCCCCACATCAGGCTCTCTGCTCAGTGGGGAGCCTGCTTCCCTTCCTCTCTCTGCCTGCCTCTCTGCCTACTGTGATCTCTGTCAAATAAATAAATAAAATCTAAAAAAAAAGAAAAAGAAAAATATTGTCCCATTTGTAAAGTGTTGATTTGATGTTTTAATAATAAACTTAAAAATAAATAATAAACTTAAAAATAAAATAAGAATAAATAAATATGGCTCTCAAAATTGAATTTGCCAGTTCATAATCATCCCTGGATTACTTCTCTTACAGCATTTTATTATGTTCTAGGACGCCAGGTTCTAATGTATAGAGAAATAATGAGGGATCTAGGATAATTTTTGATGATTGGTCCTTCCAGATCCACAGGTCTCCTGGATTCTGATTAATGAAACTGATAATATACTCCATGTTAATGAATGGAATTTAAATTTAAAAATAGAAAAAAAAAAAAAGCTAGAAGGACAGAAATATGTTAGCATACAAGGGCTGAGGAAGGACCAGTGGAGTCTTTGCTAACTCAGCTCAACCTTTTTTGCTTTCCCTCCACTACTTTTGTTATACGTATTTCTGTCTTTCTCAGGTCCTCAAAATAATAGCCTGCTTTTTCAAATATCAACCACTTACATTCTTTAAAATTCTATACATTAAAAAAAATGACTCTAGGGGGGTGCCTGGCTGGTTCAGTCAGAAGAGCATGCAACTCTTGATCTGGGAGTTATGAGTTTGAGCCCCAAGTTGGGACTATATTTCAAGCATTTTTGGTAAAAAAAAAAAAAAAAAAAAATATATATATATATATATATATATATTCTCCAGGGATGCCTGGGTGGCTCAGTTGGTTAAACGTCTGCCTTTGGCTCAGTTCATGATCCCAGAGTCCTGGGATCGAGTCATCCATCCGGCTCCTTGCTCAGCAGGAAGCCTGCTTCTTCTTCTCCTTCTGCCTGCCACTCCCCGGCTTGTACTCTGAATAAATAAATAAAATGAATAAATGAAAAAATTTAAAATTTTTTTAAAAAGTATTCTCCCATAAACCAGGCATGCTCTTCTTAACAGCTGCTGTAATATTGGACTCATAGCTCGGAAATCTGCCTTTATGGTGTGTGTACTCAGATATAATTGAGTTTCTGGATAATTCACCTTTGGAAACAATTTAGTATTGAAACTGACACTTAAAATTTATTTTTATTATGTTAATGATCATCAAGAACCTAAAACTTGTAAGATAATGTGTTACATCCTGAGAAGAATGCAGTATCTAAAATATCTGTCAGTGCTTATCTTATAATAGGTGCTCAGCAAACATTTGTAGAGTAAATACATGAATAAATGAATGAATAATACTGGTCCCTCTCCAATCTGAAAGGAACTGGAACTCTCCTAGTGGTAGTAGAAGAATTCTTATTTTTTTTTTTTAAAGATTTTATTTATTTATTTGACAGACAGAGATCACAAGCAGGCAGAGAGGCAGGCAGAGAGAGAGGAGGAAGCAGGCTTCCTGCTGAGCAGAGAGCCCGATGCGGGGCTCGATCCCAGGACTCTGAGATCATGACCTGAGCCGAAGGCAGCGGTTTACCCACTGAGCCACCCAGGCGCCACCAAGAATTCTTATTTTGAGGACAAAACAAAAACAAAACTCTTCCATTCTTATTGTGCCGTGATCTCTCTATTTAACAGATCGCATCTTAGTTTAAGAAATACAGTACATGCACCAGAAAATGGACTGTGCCATAGATTCCTTCAACAATAGGAGTTATATGAGCAAAGGTTCTGGCTGGGGCATGTAAGGGCAAGGCTGCGTGAGGTTGAACAGTAGGACTTTGATGGGCAGGAAAAAGCAAAGGGAATATCTGCTAGAAGGAAACAACAAAAACACCTACTGTTGCTACACTACTCGGTTCAGTCTAACACGAGCATTTAATGGACTCTTACTGTATAAGACCAAGTGCATTAAAAAATTAAATGTTGCTTTCTAACACAATTTCCTTTTCCACCACTGCCTATTGATAATGAAGTAGAAACCTCTGATTCACAATGAGACAAGATCATAGCTGTTTTAGGTTTTCCAAGTACCTCAGACATTTCTCCCAACACATCTTTGCTTACACATCTACAAAGAAGATAAGAGATAAGAGCTGTGCATAACTACCTAGCTTACAAAGGCTTAAAGTGTTAAAATGGCTTCTTTGTGTGTCCCAAAATATTAGCACTGCTGTATGTCTTTAAGCTTTAAAAAAAATAAAATAAAATCTGCATTGTTGAGTATGTAAGGAATGACACTAATGCTAAAATTCTATTAAGTTCACATTCTAACTTTAAGACTGGAACCCTTGTAACCTCCTTTGTATAATTCATCATCCGGCAATGTTAAGAATTCCCCAGTGTTAAACTTGATCATATTATATGCACTACAACTTCTGATTCTGATATTGTCCACTGCAAGCTGGAAATATGTTTCACATTCTTGCCTTGAAATTATTTATCTATGGAAGCCAAGTCAATGCTCAGTTGTTACTTGTGAGTACATTCGATGCATTCTCAACAAGTCCTGACCTCTCATATCTCCAAAAAAAGAAATTTTGTTAAATGTAATTCAGAAAAGCAACATGCTTAACTATTTTCTGCAGAACTTTAGGATTGATACTTGCTGCTCCGGGAGAAAAAAAAAAAAAAACACATTTTTCAAAGTTACTCAGAATATTGCAGATAGGCTCTTTCCTGTTTATCTCCTTCCCATTAAAGACTATGAGCTTTTGACAAATGCTTTCCTGATTCATTCCTCAGTCACAAGTACTACAAAAATCCCCATCTGCCACTTTGCTATTTTTGCACCAGTTTGGATAAAACGAAGAATGTGGACACTTGCTTGGCCCATGAAGTTACTATGTGTCCTCTACTTTATAATAAAGACTGTACCTCCTATTGATAGTGAACAACTTTGGTGACAAAAATATATACATGACAGATTGAATTGTTCAACACAAATGCACTGTACTTAAAATAACTAGTAAAATAGCAATGCCTTCTATGGGCAACAGCTGTAGGATAGAAATATTAGAAAGAGCACAGTCTTCAAAGTCAGCCAGAACTGGGTCTGAATGAGACACTGAAACCTTATTTTGCTCAGGAAGTGCCTAAGGTGATGACTCCTGCTTCCGTTTCAAGCAGCTTCAAGAAGAGAGACGAGCTAAGGTGAAAGTCATAATATAGTCAAGGTCCCAAGTTGGGAGTCTCAAACCTATATGAGCATACACTATATGAGCATAATATATGAGCTATACTATATGAGTATAATACATACAACAAAAGAGTGTTGGGGCCTGGGTAGATTTGCCAAGCACTAGACTCTCTTAAGGCATTTAAATTATCTTAATTTCCTAAAGTCACATAATAAAACAGGTTGTTTGGTTAAAGATTTTGAGAATGCTCACCTAAGCCCCATGAGGAGTTTCCGAAACAGCATCCTTGTCTCACGTTTAGTTCAAGCCTGTATTTTATCGGAAACTACCTACTCTTATCTTTCTCTGAGCAAGACAAAAGCTTTCTCATTTGAAGAAAATAACGGCTGTAAGATTACAATTCTCTCAACTTGTCGCTCCAGCAGCCAGTAACTATGCACCTTCCCTAATATTGATTTCTCCACAATTTTATTTCACCTGCCAGTGGGTGATCCCTCTTATTCCTCTTATTATGTTCCGGATCTGAACTCACACCCCTTCCCAGAAATCATCCGTCTGTCCTCCTTTCCACTTTTCCCATTTGACAAACGCATCTGCAAGCATGCCCGTTTATTTAAGTACTACAATTGAAAATACACATAAGATGGTTCAGAAAAGAGAAGACTAAAAACAGCACCTTGTCAAAAACGCTTCTGTGCTGCAAAAGCCCCTGTGAAGAGGACAAAAAGAAAAGCTGAAGACTGGGACAATGTATCGGTAAACCACATGTCGGACAAAGGACTATTATCTAGAATATATAAAGAACTTTCAAAACTCAACAGTAAAATAAATAATCCAATTAGAAAATGGACATGTCTATAAGCCATAAAGTGACACAGAGGAAACCCTTGATGTAATTACTGTGAAAGCAGATGATCATAAAAGATTAAAACCATCTGGGAGGAGATAATAAATAAGGCAGACAGAAAATAATTTAATTTTCATGATAATTTGTTTACTAGAGTGGAAAACACATCTAAACTATCAAAACAATTCAAATTTATTTTTTTTTAATTGAAATGAAAGAAGAATAGAAATCGCAAATGAATACGTCCCACTTTGTTCCAGGAAAGGTAATGAAATTTAAAATGAAAAGACAAAGACAGACTTCTTAAATTATCTAGACCCCAGGATGAGTTACACAGAAGGTGGAAACATCAAGCTACACTCCTCTTTATCAACAATAATACACAATGGGATGGCAAGAGAAGAATGTCAAAAAAGTTCTGGAGCTGACAGAGTTTGACCCAAAAATGGGAAACCAGGCTATCAGCACTTCAACTCAGGTGTGATCTGGTCCTTTCTCATTTCCTTTACCTGCTGGTTTCTCCTTTTATGGTGTGCAGTACCTATCAGTCTGCTTCCTTCACAAGGTTCAGGGGCAATTCAGAAATGTTGGAAAGACTATAGGTCTACCCTCTACTGATTGGTGATGGGAGCCAACAGAAGAATCAGTACCTCTTTTATTCTTCAGGTGAACAATTCTGAGACACATATTAAACAAATTCCTTGTAAGTCCCGGGGGGTGGGGGTGGGGGAACCCAATTGCCTATGGCAGTGACTTAACTCAGTAACCTTCTGTCTCTGTAGAATTCCATTCTTTGGGATCACTGGTAAAAATAAATTGCTTCATGCAAGCCCATTTTCTTCAGTTCTGCTTCCCAGAGGGAGCTCAAGCTAAGATGTTTGAGACCAGGCAAGCATCAAGTAAGACAGAGAACAAACACCCAGAGAATTATTCTGGAACTGGATTATTTACCAGTGAGATATTGCTAACAACCCTCTTATTGATGCAAGGTGGGTAGTCTACCTACAGCATTTTGAGGACTCAGAATTTTTATGAGTTAGGCTGGGAAGGCACACAGGCAAGAGTGAAGTAGTGGCCTCTGTGATATCTGTAGCATTTGGACCTCATGGGGTCAATGACAAGGGTAAGCAATGCAGGATTATCTGCTTTAATGCTCTGAAAGCCTTAAGAAAATAAAATGAGACTTAGGTTGGGCAACTACCAACCCGAAGCATGCATATAACCAAGAAGGCCTCGGGATATAATTTTAAGGACATTAGAACCTCAGTTGAGACAAAATATGAGACTCACTGCCTAAGAAAATAGTGGGACCTTGATATTTGCTTGGAGAGACTTGATATTCTTCAACCCCTTTCCCTGACTCCCCCATAAACACTGGGTCAGTAGAAGCAGCTCCCTCTCTCATTTATAAATGAGGGGCCTCCTCTTATCTAGAAACATCATGAAGACCTCCCCCAAGAAAGGGCCATGCAAAATTAAGCTTGTTCTACTCAACATGTTCCGTGCATTTCCTTCCTGAATGTAGGCCAATAGCCACAGGGCAACTCAAGCATGGAATGTATTTTCTGCTCTGAGAGGAAACAGCATTCATTCATGAAGAATTCTAAGACCTGATTTGTGTGTACTGGCAGGAAAACAGACTGAATGGATTTTGAAGGCATTGGACTGAGGGATGAATGAGCTGGAAGTCTGGATATGGAAAAAGTCAACAACATATGAGGACGCTTTTGGATATGATACTGTGTTCTAGCAATGGAATATGTAACCACCCTTAATAATATTAACTCATTAACCAATACTGTTATAACAAACTGCCACAAACTTCAGGGCTTATAAGACCCCTATGTTTATTATCCCAGTTTCTATGAGCCAAGAGTCTGGACATGGCTTTGTTGGCTCCTCTGCTCCAGGTCTCAGAAGACTGCAATCAGATATTGACTTGGGCTGCAGTTTCATCTCAAGGTTGGACTGGGGAAAGCTCCACTTCCAAACTATGTGGTGGCTGGCAGAATTCACTTCCTTATGGTCTACTGGACTGAGAGCCTCAGTTTTTTTAGGCTGTATAGCAGCTGCCTTCAGTTTTTTGGCATGTGGCCTCACTGTAGGGCAACCAGAACACAATTACTTGCTTCATCGAAAGCCAGTAAGGGAGAAAGAGAATCTCCTAGCTGGATGGGTTCCAATGTTTTTTGTTTTTTGTTTAATTTTTTTTTAAGATTTTATTTATTTATTTGACAGAGAGAGATCACAGTAGGCAGAGAGGCAGGCAGAGAGAGAGAGAGGAGGAAGCAGGCTCCCTGCTGAGCAGAGAGCCTGATGCGGGACTCGATCCCAGGACCCTGAGATCATGGCCTGAGCTGAAGGCAGCGGCTTAACCCACTGAGCCACCCAGGCGCCCTCCAATGTTTTTTTAAAAAAAAATTATTTATTTTAGGGGCACCTGGTCAGTGGGTTAAGACTCTACCTTCAGCTCAGGTCATGATCCCAGGGTCCTGGGATCAAGCCCCACATCAGGCTCTCTGCTCAGCGGGGAGACTGCTTCCCCCTCTTTCTCTCTGCCTGCCTCTCTGCCTACTTGTGATCTCTCCCTGTCAAATAAATAAAATCTTTAAAAAAATTTGATTTATTTTATAGATAGAGAAAGTCTATAAGAGAAAGAGAAAGAGAGAGCAAGTGAGTGAGGAGAAGGGAAGAGGGAGAGAGTCTCAAGCACACTCCCTTGAGCCCAAAGTGGGGCTCAATATTATGGCCCTGTGATCATGACCTGAGCTGAAACCATGAGTCAGGTGCTTAACAGAATGAGCCACTCAGGTGCCCCTGGATGTGTTACGATGTTTGTAACATAACAGAAATGAGGTCCTGTCACCTTAGACTTAATTCATTGCTTAGGAGTAAACGAGAGTTTGTTTCCAAAATCGTGTAAAAGAGATGATACAAGAGAAGATGACCAAAATGTGAGATGTTGTGGGGGGCTATCTCAAAGGTCGACAGATTAATACACTTCTGGGGGTAGGGCCTATGATGCTTGCCCAATGACCTCAGGTTAATGAGGAGAAGGTACTGAAACCCGGACAAGTATTCATGCCTAGTACAGAAGACTCAGGGAGATAGGGATATTACAGTGCATTTATTATGTGAAGTTGAAGACCCCACCATCTGACTGTGCTCCACTGAAAAACGTTCCCCCCACTGAAGTCATAAGAAATAAGCTCCTGAGGACGGGTGACTATTTCTCTACACAGAGTTTGGCCCTAGGAGATGCTGCTGTACAAACAGACTCCCTGGTATCAAGGGGGGAGGTAAAAGGATCCTGGCATGGCAGAGGCCAGACAGCAGCACTCAACAGGGAGGAGCAAGGAGGGCTAATTACTACAAAGGAGTTCAGCCCTTATTTCTATTGCATACACCAGAAAAAAGGCATAAAAGTGTACAGAAGATTTTTAGCCCAACTCTCTGTGCATTTTTATGTCTGATTAGGAGGTCCTCATACATCAAAGGTGGACCGAGACAGTAAGATCAAACTACATTTTGGAAACAGTGGTGACATAAGGTACTGGACAGGTATTTGGAGTGACCTTGACCTTGAAAATGTTGCTTGGCCTTGTTAGATCTGGGTCCCCCTCCCTCCCCCCCGGTCTGTTAAATATCTCTTAGATGTTTCTTTTGTGTGACACTATTTTTGGAACAATCAGAGACTCTCATGCCACATCCCAGATTTGCTGGGACTCTGATGTGCTGACATACCCATGGATGATACAGAGATTGATGAAATTTTATAAGAATATATAATGCCCTTATTAACAAGAATCCAGAGAATAAAGTGGGGTGAGAGCATAGTTTTGAGGACAACTACAGGCAGAAGTGTCACAAAATCCTTCATGCAGAGGTGGTCTTTCAGCAGACCTGAATAAAATGAAGAAGCTCTATGATTTCTGGGCAACAGGAGATACAAAGACCCTATATAGAGAATGTTATAGGTATACATGAAGCATCATAAAGAGGCCAGGGTGGCTGCTGCTCAGGGAAAGAGTGAGAGAAGTTTCCAGAAATAGATAGGGTTATGAAAGTACATGGAATTTAGACCATTCCAATCACTGTCTTGACGAGGTCATATTTTTGCTACACAGAGTGCCCAGCTCAAAGGACCACGTTTCGTTTTTACTTCATCTGAAAGCAGTCTCTCACTGGAAATGTGAAGAACCAAGTTTAAGTTTTATAAAAATATAAATTAAATTCTGTAACATCTCAGTGTGTCAGGACTTAGAAAAACTATGACTCTCCAATGCCATGAGTTGAGTGTGTGTCAGATTTATCATTCTATGTAAAACTGGTAAAAAGACTAATAAAGGTTTTATCGATTTGGCCTATATAATGAATACTTCTCATAGAGTGAAAGAATTTTTTAATATAACCCCTGGTGTTTCCAACCAAAAGGTTCTTAATTACAAAAGAGACATCAGTCAGCAAGATTAGCTGAAGAAGCAGTGATTGGGGAGAAGGAAATTGTTGGAGTCACTGAAGGCCACTTTGCACGTCATGAGCTTTGCTTAAGGGAAGAACAATCACATCATAAATCAAATATCAAATCGGGAACACAGGGCCTAGTGAGCAGAGAGTGGTCCCAAAGACATTAACTTTGTGATCCGCAGCACCTGTGAATACATTACCTGACAAGGACAGAGGGCTTTTCAGGTGTGATTAAATCAAGGATCTTGAGATGAAGAGATTAGCTTAAATTATCCAAGTGGGCCAATGGGTTCACACAAGTCTTTATGACATAGACAGGAGGACCAGAGTCAAGGAGAAGACGGGAAATATGCTACATTGCTGGCTTTGAGGATGACAGATAAAGCCATGAGTCAAGGAATTCTGGCAGCCTCTAGAAGCTAGAAAAGTCAAGAGTAGGGGTTCTCCCCTAGAGCCTCCAGACGGGAGGCAACAATCCACACTTTGATTTTTGCCCAGCGGAAGACCCACATTGGACTTCCAACCTTCAGAACCAGAAGAGAATAAATGTGTATTGTTTTAAGCTGTTAAGTTTGTGGTAGTCTGCTATAAAAAATAAAAACACTGCGGAATAGAGGGCAACACTTAATTAGAATCATACCCAAAAGGAAAAGCCCAGATTAATTCTTTTCAGGAAGACTGCCTAGACTTTAGGAGGGGCAGGAGTTGCCCAATCTCCCACGCTAACTTGAAGGGAAGAATGACAAGCCTCGTTCAGTTTCATTTCTATGTAGGATTGTCTTGAAAGGTCTGGGCATGTACACATGGTATGGAATGCAACAGCCGGCTACATCATTGCTTGTGGCTTTTCTTGAACTTTCCCTAGCAGAGATGCAAATGGCCTCTGAAAGTCCTATAACCTACGGCTGAATGCTGGTCTCTTCACTTAAAAGTAGAGAAGTAACCTACAGTGTGCCTCATTTCTCTTATCTGTCATGTATCAAATTAATTTATTTGCTTCATATGGTTGCTTTGAGGATTAAGAGAATATTTAAAACCAACTGAAACAACATAAAAAACAAAAAACAAAAAAAAAAAAAACAAGTGTCCAGCACAGTAAGTATGTGCAATGGTTTTGTAGTATTATTCTTCATTATTAATACATTTATAAGACGAAAGGGAAAATACACCTTATAGCACATTCTACCTAGTATTTCATAACAGTTCTCCTAACTTTTTGCATTTATTTTATCTTAACTTGTATCAGTCATGAAACTCACAAACATCACGATAACTAGTCTACATTGACCAAAGTGTAAAAATACGTTTAGGGATGGAATAAAGCCAGGCATTAAGTGGTGGGTGCCAATAATTTAGTATCCAAACCACATTAACCAGAACTTGTGTTTTATCAAATCCTTTGCTTTCAATTCCTTGACTTAAATTTTGAGGGAGGTATTTCTTAACAATTTTCTCATTGCTCTCATACAGATGATCGACACAGGAGGCTAGAGAAGAAGCAGGAAATATGGGGGAACAAGCAGAAGCAACTTTAGGAGATAACAATGACTATGTATTGTCCACCATGATAAACATGTTATGGGCTCAAAGTGTGGAAAAGAGGCATTTAATTAATATTGTGGGGTGAAGGAATACATGCACAAGAACTTTCTGGTGCTTGCTCTGAATCAGATAATCAGTTCATCTTCACAACAACTTTGTAAGATAAATCTTGCTATTTTTGTTTTATCTGTCCTCTTGTCATTCATGTTATTGTTTTATTGTTGATAAACTCAAACCCAGGGGATTTCACTAATTTGCTCAAGACAGCATTTAATGATACTGGGGTTCAAAACCAAGTCTGGCATGGTAATCCAGCCACCTGAAGCCTTTACATAACCACATTTAAAAGCATGATATGGAGATCGTGGATGCCATCTTGACACTATAGTCACTGTTCCTGATACACAAGTCAGTCCGCATGAGATGGGGGAGGGGAGCATCAGGAGGCTCAGTGAATACCACTTCCTAAGCTGTCTAAATGGGTACTATTCCCCCAGTGGGATGGAACCCCTTGTCTTTAAGGAACAAATGGTTTCCACTCACTTGTTAACTCACTGTAGTTCAAATAAAAAATTTCGGAGTGAGAAAAAAAAAAAAGCTAACAAAAAATAAATGCACAAAATTGTGAGCCTATTTTATTTCAGGCTGCTACCTATCAAAAATAGATTTTGACACAGGTAGACAAGGACCCGTAGGGTTGGTACTTTGGAGCAGGTTAGTTCAGGCCAGTTAGATTCAATTACAGAGAAAAATCTGTTGCTCCTACTGAAGTCCAAGTGCATTCAGCTCAGAACAATCCTCCCTTTCCGCCAAAACAGCTCCAAGTACACACCCTGCTGAAAGTGGGTTGGTACCACCACCATATTCCAAGGCTGCACAAAGGTGTGCTTATTACTCATTGCCATGGTGATGTTCACAAACTATGCTCACGACAGTATTTCTCCCTATGCAAAATTTACAGCCTTGCCTCCTAGAATGTGTCAATACAGTTTTTAATAGCTGCATTTGGCTGACATCTATGTATTTTTTGTTGTTGTTGTTATTATTTCCTTAATACATCAGTGGGATTCTATTAGTATCCTTATCCCACATTAGGTAGAAAAGTTCTAGCTTTGATGGAGCAAATGCATCCTAATTTTACACAAACTAAATATATTTAGCCTACAAATGAAATATAGACATCTTTTAGGGTTACATTTATACTAGCAATGAGTTTTTACATTATATTAGATAACCAACAGTGAGCCACTTTGCTGAGTTCATAAAACCAAGCTTCCTTCTTTGAGTTCTCTAGGTCCACCTGGTCATAATTATGCTTTTATATTGTGATTCAAAGCAGAAGAGGAAAATATTATTAAGGATAAGTTACTTTAAGATGAATCTTACTCATATACCAAATATCGATCAGTAAGCTTCTCCAAATCCTAAGGACTGTCAGAGCTATGTATTTTATTTGTACCTTTTAAACACCTGAGTCCATGACTATATCAAGCAAATATACATCCCAATGTTTGAGGTGAAGTAACACAAAACTACTCAAAGGTAAATATTCTTTAATCTAAGAATCAACGTAAAAATCACATTGAATAGCATTAAGTACATTTTTACATATTTGTCAGCCTATCTTCTCATTATTTGGTTCTCCCCCCTAGTAAAATAAGAGCATCGCTCATATACCCATGCTAAACATTATTTGGCGTAAAAAAAAAAAGTTGATAATAAATATGCTTGTGGTAAACAATGGTTATAATAACTACAGATTTTTTTAATAGTCTGACCAATGTGTTTAAACATGATGAAATCTGCACATAATTCTAAATTATGGTAAAACTATTCAAGACAAAATTATGGTTTTTCTAATATTATTAAGGCAGATTCTTTTTTTTATTTTTTAAATTTCTTTTCCGTGTTCCAGAATTCATTGTTTATGCACCACACCCAGTGCTCCACGTAATATGTGCCCTCCTTAATACCCACCATCAGTCTCTCCCAACTATTTTTTGATAGTTTGACTTCAAAATATTATCTATGATATCCAAAGGAAATATTTTTTTAAAGATTTTATTTATTTATTTGAGAGAGAGAGAGAGAGAGAGAGAGTATGAGAAGGGGGAGGGTCAGAGGGAGAAGCAGACTCCCTGCCAAGCAGGGAGCCTGATGTGGGACTCGATCCCAGGACTCCAGGATCATGACCTGAGCCGAAGGCAGTCGCCCAATCAACTGAGCCACCCAGGCACCCCTCCAAAGGAAATATTTTAATTATAAGTATACTGAACTCACTATTGAATTCATAAAATTTATAAAATAACGTGTTAAAATTAGGTTCACTTACAAAATTAAGAAAGATTTAATTGTTAATAAATACAGCTGAATTAATCAACATTTAATCATATTTAACCATATTAAGTCAAGGGGAGTAAATAGATGTAAAGTAAAAAATCCATGATTTCTATATGCAGGGAAACTATGTAAATTTTCTCCACCTTTCCTAAATGTTATAACTTAGAAAAAGCAAAGAGAAAAAAAGCTGATCCACAGTTATAAAATATATTCAAGTTCACCCTATTTTTCTTACCCCCCCCAAAAAAAATCATTATCAGTTAAGGACAAAGTTGCCTTCCATCTTTTTATATGTGAGAATCTTTGCTGTACTATCTTCTAGCTCTTTCTAAAGCAAACCAATATTGGCTAATACAGATTTGCTGCAGGAACTAAGTAACAGAGAATTGATACAAAAGGACAGGGACAACTTCACTAGAAAATGTAAGGACTCATCCATAATGTATCTATTGACTTGAAGAAGTATTGAACGTCACTGCTTCACCAATAACTTACAGCAGGTTGCAAAGTACTGTGAACTTAACTATTTCTGAGTCTGTATTTCAGTCATGGCTGCAGGGCTTACATATCACCAAATAGACAGTACTTAAATGAGTCCAAAATCACCCTCTTTTTTCTTTTCCCCCCTGTGTTCTCTACTCCTTCTTTTATAGGATAACTATTGTGTTACCACTATGTGACTAGTGGCAGGCTGCTAAATAAGAGGAAATAAGTAAAAAATAGGATTCATGGTCCTTGTTAATGAATGTTAACTTTGTAATGCATTTATTAAGACAAGCACATATTAAAAATACATTTATTCCCTTTCCTTTCTTTTATTCAGTCTTTTTTCTCTCTCTTCTATGTTTCTTTCTCTCTCTTTTACCTGACCTCCCTTTATCTTTATAATTTATTTAAAACATATAGTATATGTGATCCTCAAGGACCTAGCACTGAAGGATTTTACTGCTAGTGAGAAAGTAAGACAGGTACATAAATAACTTAGATAACATTAAAAAATTAAAATGTTATGGGAATGACACAGATGATTCATAACTTTGGGTTCTTTCTCCTCCCTTGATTTTATTTTGCCTCATTTTTTCCCAAGGTAGAAAATGATGTCAGGGTGATTCAAGCAGGACTTAAGCTAGAACTGCAGTTCTTTTTGTGTTCTTCACATTAATTGCTCATGATACACCTATTCCCACAAATTCTGTCATTTTCATAAGGAAAGCTAGGGTAGTCCAGAGCATTAGCCAGAGATTTTCACCTCGTGTGTAACAGGACATCCTGGAAGTGGGATATAGTTCACAAGTACACCAAGATATTGATCCCTTCCGCCCCTGGGAGAGCTGGTAGTTTTTTTTTTGTTTTAATTTGCTGTTGTTACTGTGTTTGTTTTTTTTTTCCATAATGAGTTTTGTCAACTATCTTCAGATTGCCATATAAATTTAAAAAAATTATCATTTTTAATTATTTATTTTTTAAAAAAGATCTTATTTATTTATTTGACAGAGTGAGATCACAACTAGGCAGAGAGGCAGGCAGAGAGAGAGAGGAGGAAGCAGGCTCCCCACGGAGCAGAGAGCCCGATGAGGGGCTCGATCCCAGGACTCTGGGATCATGACCTAAGCCGAAGGCAGAGGCTTTAACCTACTGAGCCACCCAGGTACCCCTACCATTTTTTTAATACATGTCCCAGATGTGAAAACTTCCAGCATAGCACTAGGAACAAAAATATTTTGGCAGTCAAGATGAGCTCGCAAGTACAAAGATTTACTTTTGCATTCTTATTTTAAAACTTGCAATTGGTAGTCAGACATACAATTTTTCCCCCTTTCCTTCTCTCTACCCTAGACACAAATGAGAACCTCAGAAAAAAATTGATTACCAATATTTCAGAATATTTTGGGGACTTTATTTTGAAATATGCTAAATTCCTAAATTAATAAGGGAATAATTATTCATTTAAAAACATTTAAGTCTTTCTACCAAACAGAAATATATCAGATATCTGTATCCTTTCAGGTTTATATTATGTCTTCTAGTATTTCTTTGTGCTCTTTATGTAGATCACAAAACTGCTCATGAATATTAATATTAAACCATAAGACCATATATGTATAAACTGTAAAAAATATATCATTTTTCTATTACAAATTGGACCACTTTTTCATTTTTATAAGTGATCATATTATTTTACACAGGAATATTATTGACTGTATTTTTCTTTCATTTGACAACACTACTGAATCTTGCAATTATGGTGGACTTATAGTTGTTCCCTTACAGTTTCTAGTGGCCAAGGAAAATACATTATTGAGAGATTAAAATTTTACAAAGTTGAAGAGCTCTTTTAAGACAGTGTATAACACATTGTTGAAGCACAGAAAAACAAAACAAAACAAAAACCTTTCTTAGACCAGAAAACAGAAGAAGAAAAATAAGAGTTTATATTTATGCATTCAAAATTTCTTCCCTATAGCAAATTACCTGAATGTGGTTGAGTATTTAGTGCAATTTTTAAATTTATGCCATATATTGTTCTTTTACCCCTTTTCCAGCTTTATATATCACATATATCACAAATGATATATGACACCATGTGAGTTTTGGGTAGAGAGCATGATGGTTTCTTACATGTGAATTCTACTGCAAAGTGGTTAGGACAATAGGATTAGTAAATACTTCCATTGCCTCACATAATTACCTCTGTGTGTATATGTGTATGTGTGCTAAAAATACTTAAGATCTAATTAAAAATAGAATGGCCACATAATCCACCAAATCCACGTCTGGGCTTATATCCAAAGGAAGTGAAATAAAGATCTCAAAGAGATATCTTCTCTTTGATACAGTGCTATATCCACAAAAGCATTATTCACAATGGCCAAGATAGGGAAACAACCTCAGGGGTTCTGAATGGATGAATGGATAAAGTTGTGGTGTATGCACAATAGAATATTACCCAGCCACCAAAAAGAATGAAATCTTGACATTTAGGAAAACATGAATGAACCCAGAAGGCATTATGCTAAGTGAAATAGAGAAAGACAAATACTTCACAGTATGATTTACATGTGGAATCTAGAAAAGTCAAACTCATAGGAACAGTACAAGACTAGTCACCAGGGAATAGAGGGAAGGAGAAAGGGGGGAATGCTAGTTGAAGGTTATGAACTTCCAATGATAAGGTAAGTACACTCTAGGGATCTCATGAAAAGCACATTGACTATGGTTAACAAAAGAGAATTCTCCCATCTGTTCTTATTAAGGTGACAGCAGTGAATAACTTCAGCCATCTAAAGTCCAAATGAAGAGGCAAACATAATCAAGTCCATGTAGCCAAGGGCCATTCCTAGGTTTATTTATGAATAAGGCAAGTTTGTTTTTATGATCTCTTGTCTTTCCATTCCCACAGTCTCCCTTTGTTCTCTAACGGTTCTCATATCCATGGCATAGGCTTTTATTTATTTACAACAGTCTTCTGGAAACCCAGGATCCTAAGTTGACTCTCTAGACCTTTTCCAAAGGTCTCTAACTTCTGGAAGTTTCAGAGTTGTTTCCTACAGTCTTTAGCTCTCTGCAAAGCAGGCGCCATAGCTCACATGTACCCATATAATAATGGGTTATAGTAAATTATACTGCTAGCCATTGAGGTAAAATACTTGCTCTTAAGAGATTTTCTGTAGCTCATGGCTGAACACTATAGCTGTCGAGCTAAATGATTGTGAATGGCTGAATTTTTGTACCCATATTTATCTTGTTCATTTTGTTTCATGGTTTTCTTAAGGAAATACAGCTTTCCTTACATGAAAATATAAGTGAAGTAGTCTGGGACAAAATAGGACCTTTTAGAATGTAAGTGCCAGGTAATTATAAAGTTCTAATTTAAATAAATATATATCAATAACATACACACATATATAGAAGTTTCCAAAATTGTATATGTTAAACTATTTCACTACCTTTTCTCTTTCACTTTTCTGTGTTTTGAAAATCTCAGCATTATTACAGCATTGTGGGTCAATCATTGGTAGAATTTGCAGGAATTAGGTGAAGTTATTATAACATTCAGTCTAATATATATGTATATTCAGTCTAATATATTTATTTCTGCAAGATTTCTTCTTTGGACTGAGGTGTGGATTAGAACAGTGCTAGCCTCAAATAGACTAGTGGTCTATAATGTCTCTAAAAATCATTCTAGGTCAATTTATCTCTGCCTCCTCCAAGTTACTCTGCATCGAAGGGGTTGAAGCATAGAGAAGATAGGGTTTGGTCCAGGTAACAAGCTTGTCATGCTTAAGATAACAAATACACCTATTTCTAAAATTTCTGATCCCCCAAATAAAAAATAAATAAAATTTCTGACTCAAAATCCTCTCAGTATTTAAGCATATCATCTTTCCTCCTCCTTAATAAATATACTTAAGCTCTTTTTTATGTTAGTATCACACCCTCAGTGTCATCAGGCCATATCCCCATAGTCTTTGTAACTATGACATCCCTTAAATCTATTCTCTCTTTATCGTTTCCAGTGCTGCCATCTTAGATTAGTGCTTAATCTAGTCTTATCTAGGCTGTTTTAATTATTTCTTTAATATCCTACTTTTCCTCTCTTTCCTCAGTTGAATTCATTTTCCACTCTATAGAAAGTTTTCTCTATGACAGCATCACTCATCTTCCTATAAACTATTAATGTCTGTTACACATACACACACACTCACACTCATACACACACACATCTGGTACATTTTATTGCTTCATGTTGCTTGAAAAGGTCATTGGATCATTTTTCTTTGCATTTATATGTTTGGAAGATCTTCCCTTTTCCACAATCTACTGGAAAAATTGTTCTTTAATCATGACTTAACATTTATACTGTAACTACTAATTCTTCTGAGATTCCAGAAAGAATCAGGGATTTCTTCCTCTGAGTTCTCACAGAATTTTATGCCAGTTTTAAATAATAGCAGTGTCACTCTGAATGCTATTATTTTGTTTATTTTCTGACTTTCTACCTACAAGATTCACTGCAGAAATGTTCTGGGTGATTATATTTGTGTCTCCTACTGCTTACCATAAACAACACATTCAAGGTACACAATAAGTCAGTAGGTTTTTTTTTTTTTTTAAAGTCCTATGTTTTATCATAATCTCTCATATGACTTCAAAATACAGAAAGAGACTTGGGCTCTTAGTAAAACTATTTTTTTTTTTAATTCTAAATTCTAACTTAAATTCAGAAAATTGAGCTCCTTATGAAACCAAATAATGCCCTCAGAAAGACTTTTGGGAAAAATAATTCTGTCAGGATTCCTGGACATGGGAGCAGCAGAAAATATAATTCAGATGACAAGGCAATTAAAGGAAGTTTTTAGCCATCTACCATGGCTGAAAATGCCCTACCGTTTCTTGAACCATCTACACCTAACCTGGCTATAGCTGATGTGTCCAGGAGTTTTGGGAATTGGGTGTGGGACTTTCCAGAAGCCACTAATACTTATAACATCCAATATTTACCTGAATACATTATGAGGCATGATTCTGAGCCCTCATTAAACACTGAATTCTTAAAATAACCATATGAGTTCTTATCTTCATTTTATGAGTGAGAAAAAAATGAGACTTAGAGAAGATAAGTAACCCATCCAATGTCAACCGGCATGGAGTCAGATGGCCCACATTTCACTGCAGAAATGTTCTGGGTGATTATATTTGTGTCTCCTACTGCTTACCATAAACAACACATTCAAGGTACACAATAAGTCAGTAGGTTTTTTTTTTTTTTTTAAAGTCCTATGTTTTATCATAATCTCTCATATGACTTCAAAATACAGAAAGAGACTTGGGCTCTTAGTAAAACTATTTTTTTTTTAAATTCTAAATTCTAACTTAAATTCAGAAAATTGAGCTCCTTATGAAACCAAATAATGCCCTCAAGATGGAACACAAGCTTTCCAGTCCATTGCTTATGTTCCTACACAGCTCCCCATTTAAAATTCCCAAAGAGGGAGGAAGCAAGATGGCGGAGGAGTAAGAAACTGAAATAGCATTAGGTCCCAGGAGTTCAGCCAGATAGTTATCACACCATTCTGAACACCTACAAACTCAACAGGAAATAGAAGAGAAAAAGAGCAGCAATTCTAGGAACAGAAAAGCGACCACTTTGTGAAAGGTAGGACGTGTGGAGAAGTGGATCCCAAGCAATGGGAAGATAGACGGCGGTGGGGAGGGGCCGGTTCCCGGCAAGTGGTGGAGCAACGGAGCACCAAATTGGTACTTTTAGAAGTCCGCTCCACTGAGGGACGTGGCTCCAGAGACTAAGCGGGGGTGGAACCTTTGTGGGGACAATGTGGCCTCATGACCCTTTGGGTCACAGAAAGACCGGGGGTATCTGAGTGCGGCAGAGCCCCCAGGTATCAGAGCGGGGAAGCCGGCTACAGAGACAGAGCTGAGGAGTGAGCTGTCAACTCAGGGTTACCATAAACCGTGATCCCGGGCACAGTCACAGCACTGCTCCTCTGAGCAGGGACTCCACAAGCGGCCGATCCGGGAGACTCACCTTCCTTCTGCGGGGAGCGGCAGGAGCGCGCAGCAGAAATATGCTGGGTTTGGAGACTCCAGACAGGGGTGTGCCAGAGACAGAAACGCTCAGTCACAGGCCGGGTGAGCTCGGATTGCAGCCGGAGACCAGGGAGATGGGAGTGACTGCTTTTCTCTGAAGGCGCACTGAGGAGTGGGACCCTGAGCTCTCCGCTCTTCCCAGCGGTTACTGAGAGGCCGCCATCTTCATTCTCCGCCTACAAAGCTCTATGGAAAGCGCTCAGGGAACAAAAGCTTCCAAGAGCAAACCCGCGCAGATTACAGGGCCTGGCCCCAGGCAAGGGCAATGCAGTTCCGCCTCAGGCAAGACATTTGAGAATCAAGGCAAAAGGCCCCTCCCGCAGGGGGATCAGCAAGAATTTCCAGCCACGACCAAGTTTACCCATTAAGGAGAACCACAGAACTTCAGAGCTAGGGAAAAGCAATGCAGAGAATTCATGGCTTTTTTTCCCATGATCATTTAATCTTGCAAAGTTAAATTTTTTTTAAATTTTTTTTCTTTTTTTTTTAAAAGATTTTATTTATCAGAGGGGGGGGGGAGAGGGAGCACAGGCAGACAGAATGGCAGGCAGAGGCAGAGGGAGAAGCAGGCTCCCTGCTGAGCAAGAAGCCCGATGTGGGACTCGATCCCAGGACCCTGGGATCATGACCTGAGCCGAAGGCAGCTGCTTAACCAACTGAGCCACCCAGGTGTCCCTTAATTTTATTTTTTTCTTATTCTATTTTTAACTTTTCCTCTTTCCTCTTTTAACATTTTTTTAACTATTTTAACTTATCAATATCTTAAAAAAATCTTTTTAAATTTTCATTGTTATAGTCATATTTTACCCCTTCATCGTATTTAACCTTATTTTTTATATACATATAGGTTTTTCTTCTTTAAAATTTTGGGATATAATTTCTTCTAATAAATAGATCAAAATATACTCTAAATCTAGCTCTAGTCTGAGCACATTCTCTCCTCTTTTTGTTCTCTTTCCAACCAATTTATCAATTCCTTTTTTAGAATATTTTTAAATTTTCATCTTTACAGTCATATTCCATCCCTTCATCATGTTTACCCTTATTTTTGTATATATCTAAGTTTTTCTTTCTTTAAAGTTTTGGGAGGTAGTTTCTTCAAGAGACCAGAATACACCCAAAATCAAGGGGATGGCTCCGTTCTATTCGCCAGTGTATGTATATATATATATATATATATATATATATATATATCAGAAGAGATGTAAAAGTGGGAGGAGAAAAAAGGGGGGGAAATAGAAAGATTATATATATAATCTTATATATATTATATATTATTTTTAATTATATATTATATATAATATATATAATCTTTTTATTTATAATAAATATATATTATATATAATCTTTTTATTTCCCCCCCTTTTTTCTCCTCCCAGTTTCGCATCTCTTCTGATTTGGTCAGCATATATTTTTCTAGGGTCTTTGCCACCCTTTTAGTATTTTACTCTTTCATTCATATATTCTTATCTGGATAAAATGACAAGGCAGAAAAACTCACCACAAAAAAAAAAAAAAAAAAAAAAAGAAGACGAACAAGAGGCTGTGCTGAAGGCTAGGGACCTAATCAATACAGACATTGGTAATATGACAGATCTAGAGATCAGAATGACGATTCTCAAGTTGCAATCTGGGCTCAAAAAAGGCATGGAAGATATTAGAGAAATGCTGTCTGGAGAAATAAAAGCCCTTTCTGGAGAAATAAAAGAACTAAAATCTAACCAAGTTGAAATTTTTAAAAAGGTATTAATGAGGTGCAATAAAAAATGGAGGCTCTTACTGCTAGGATAAATGAGGCAGAAGAGAGAATTAGTGATATAGAAGACCAAATGATGGAGAATAAAGAAGATGAGTAAAAGAGAGAGAAACCACCACTGGACCACAAAGGAAGAATTCGTGAGATAAGTGATACCATAGGACGAAACAATATTAGAATAATTGGGATTCCAGAAGAAGAATAAAGAGAGAGGGGAGCAGAAGGTATATTAGAGCAAATTATAATAGAGAATTTCCCTAATATAGCAAAGGAAACAAGCATCAAAATCCAGGAGGCACAGAGAACCCCCCTCAAAATCAATAAAAATAGGTCCACACTCCATCATCTAATAGTAAAATTACAAGTCTTAGTGACAAAGAGAATCCTGAAAGCAGCTTGAGACAAGAAGTCTGTTTCTACCATACAGTGGTAGAAATATTAGATTGACAGCAGACTTATCCAGAGACATAGCAGACCAGAAAGGACTGGCATGATATATTCAGAGCACTAAATGTGAAAAATATGTAGCCAAGAATACTATATCCAGCCAGGCTGTCATTGAAAATAGAAATAAAAAGCTTCCAGGACAAACAAAAATTAAAAGAATTTGCTAACACCAAACCAACCCTACAGCAACCCTACCCCTATATTGAAAGGGGTTCTCTAAGCAAAGAGAGAGGCTAAAAGTAGTAGACCAGAAAGGAACAGAGACAATATACAGTAACAGTCAACTTATAGGCAATACAGTGGCACTAAATTCCAATCTTTCAATAGTTACCCTGAATGTAAATGGGCTAAATGTCCCAATCAAAAGACACAGGGTATCAGAATGGATAAAAAAAAAACAAGACCCATTGATGTGCTGTCTACAAGAAACTCATTTTAGACCCAAGGACACCTCCAGATTTAAAGTGAGGGGGTGGAAAACAATTTACCACACTAGTGGACATCAAAAGAAAGCTGGGGTGGCAGTCCTTAGGTAAATTAGATCTTAAGCCAAACACTGTAATAAAAGATGAGAAAAGACACTATATCATACTCAAAGAGTCCAACAAGAGGATCTAACAATTTTAAATATCCATGCCCCTAACATGGGAGCAGCCAAATATATAAATCAATTAATAACAAAATCAAAGAAACGCATTGACAATACTACAATAATAGTAGGGGACTTTTAACACCCCCCCCCCAGCGAAATGGAGAGATCATCTAAGCAAAAGATCAATAAGGAAATAAAGGCTTTAAATGACACACTGGAGGGTGCCTGGGTGGCTCAGTGGGTTGAGCCTCTGCCTTCGGCTCAGGTCATGATCCCAGGGTCCTGGGATCAAGCCCCACATCGGGGTCTCTGCCCGGAAGGGAGCCTGCTTCCCTCCTCTTTCTGCCTGCCTTTCTGCTGCTTGTGACCTCTCTATCCATCAGATAAATAAATAAATAAATAAATAAATAAAAAATGACACAATGGACCTGATGGACATTACAGATACATTCAGAACATTCCATCCCAAAGCAACAGAATACACATTCTTCTCTAGTGCACATGGGACATGCATCTATGCATAAGAACAGACACAGAGTGGCTAGTGTCAAAAAAGATAAGAAGTATTGGCAAGGATGTGGAGAAAAGGGAACCCTCCTCCACTGTTGGTAGGAATATAAATAGCCAGAGCCATTAAGGAAAATATTATGGAAGTTCCTCAGAAAATTAAAAATAGAGGGGTTCCTATGTGGCTCAGTCGGTTAAGTGCCCCACTCTTGATTTCAGCTCAGGTGGTGATCTTGGAGTCAGGGGATCAGGCCCAGGACGGGGCTCTGCACTCAGCATGGAGTCTGCTTGTCCCTCTCCCTCTGTTCCTCTGCAACTCTCTTGTGTGCTCTCACTCTCTCTCAAATAAATGAACAAATAAAATTAAAAATAGAATTACCATAGGATCTGGTAATTCCATTTCTGGGTATTTACCAAAAGAAAATGAAAACCCAAAGTTAAAAAGATATATGTATTCCTATGTTCATTATAGCATTACTTACAATATAGCCCAATGTGCCCAAAGATGGATGAATGAATAAAGATGATGCAGTTTATATATATATATATATATATATATATAGAGAGAGAGAGAGAGAGAGAGAGACTATATATATAGTCTACACACACACACACACGAAAGTATTACTTTCTAGTATTACAAGAAAGTATTACTTGAAAGTATTACTTTCAAGAAAGAAAGTATTACTCAGCTGTGAGACAAGAATGAGATCTTGCCATTTACAACAACACACATGGACCTGGAGGGTACTAGGCTAAATGAAATAAGTCACAAAGAGTAAGACAACTGTATATGGTTTCACTTATATGTGAAATTTAAAAACCAAAACACACAAAAAACAAAAGACTCATAAGTACAGAGAACAAACTGGTGGTTGTCAGAGGCAAGTGGGATGGGGTTGGGTAAAATGGGCAGAATGAGATTAAGAGGAACAAACTTCCAGTTATAAAATAAACAAATCACATGAAAAGCATAGGGTACAAAGTCAATAATATTCTCCTAACACTGTATGGTAACATATGTAACTACACTTACCCTGCAAACAATGTAACACAGGTAATTGTCAAATCATTATGTTGTACACCTAAACCTCATAGACTATGGTATGTCAAGTATACTTTAATTTAAAAAAAAAATCAGCTATGAACTCAGTCAATATAACTGGAGAAAAAGACCTGAATTCTTAAAAGACTGACAAAACCTGAACAAGATTAAGAGCAACAAGCTGTGGTAGAGAAGTTAAAATGATCACCTAATAAATCATTTTAAAACAAAGGATACTTTTCTCTAGTTAATATACAACATTCACAAGGACCTTATACAGAAAACACACACACACACATAGTGTTATTACTTGCCACAATTCAGAGTTCATATTCTTATCTTTATGTTGGAATATAGAAGAGTTGCCCCACTTAAAAGAAGGACTAAATCAGGGATTCATATTCAGGTCTGGAAACTCTCATGTCAATTGTTTTTGTTTTGTTTGTTCTTTTCTTGGCCAACTTCAATATCTATGTAGCTTATGGTTCTTACCCTAAGTCTGAGACATGAAGTAATGGTCTCTTACGCACATGCATATTACTGGGTAGGAAGAAAAGGTTCAAAAGGGGTAGCATTCAAGTGTACAACTTGGCTCAGGATATACATATATTCATCATAGGACCAATGGCCATTGTTTTATTACATGGTGCTATGACATTCCATCCGCTGGTCTATTTGTTTAAGGATTTTGACCACTTCCTGCATAGAATTTTCCAGAATGAATTTTCTGGGATCCACACACATTGAGTCACATAGTTCAATGATCCATTTTCTCATCTTACGGAGTATGGCATTGTTCCTTTTAGTTCCTCACAGATGTACTGCAGATCGATAACTGCTTTTTCTCTTTATTCCCTCCCCACCTCCAGTATTCTGACCTTTACCATCTGACAATTTTTTGTGACTTCCCTGCTCTCCTTTAAAGGTGGTGTGACACTGTGGACATAATGCGACCACACGTAACAGCAATCAGAGTTGATCTGAGGTTGCTCTGTGAAATTCAGATTCTCAATGCTTTGCAAAATTCCCTGTATGTATATTTGTATGTTTGCAAATAGAGACACTGATGCTTCTATAGCACCAGAAACTATTGTTCAGTGTATCTGTGGGATTGCAAATGTTTATTATATTTGTTTTAAAAAATACCACTAGACCCCAATGCCCTGAGGCTAAGTATTAAAATGTCTGACCACGAAATAATGAGCTATCTTCATTTAATACTACATGCAACTAGAGGCTGAATTAGCCTGGTAATGTCCCTTTAATGGTATTGCCTGCCAATAATTGTCAGAGTAGCATTTTTTTTTTTCAGAATCATCTACTGCTTGCTTTCTGTTAGAGTGGGCTTTCATATTATTTGTTATATTTATTTTTCTTAAAAAGAAGTAGAGAAAAAATTAGAGAGACTTGAAGTTTAATATCCCTGCTGAGATAGAAATAAATATTTTCTAAGTCTACCTCATGGACGGTGGCATGGGCACTTGGATTTAAACCATTCAGTCCATAAACAAATACTTTGCTACAAAGGACTTTTCTCTCCTGCTTACTTAAAGGAACAAATATTTTGTAAGGCTGTTCTGCTACTTTTTAGTGGATGTTTAAAGTGTTCAATAGCTCTGATGCATGACTGTTTCCTTTAACAGCTCTGAAAAATTGCAACAAGATCATTCATTCTGCTGGTTTCACTGAAAAATAGTATTTAAGGAGGAGACAAAGCAAGGATATGCTTGTTTTTTTTTAACTGTGGTTTCCAATAAGATCTGGAAACTCTGAGAAGTGCTTCTTAACATATTATTTCCATTGTAAATCTAAAGAGTTTGAACCCCAAGAAAACCATTGCTTCATGTCCAACTGGTTCACATCCTGAGAGATGACAAAATGCAAATTGTTAGGTATGATTCATATCCACAAGCCTTTGCAGATTTTCCAGGATTGAATCTCCATTCAACATGCTTCGATGCTGGTAGGAAGCAAGTGGGACATTTGCCTCTCCTTCTGGACTGACATTTCCAGATGACCCCGTGTGTCTGTCCCTAGAGCAGCCTCTTCCTACGCTTCAACCTCTGGGATAGTTTCTGTTCTTTCCCAGTGGTGGGTAACTACAGTGGACTTTGTGGGGTCAGATCAATCTTCATTTCCTTTTCTTAGTTTTCTTTAGATCTCCTACTTTGCTCTTTCTTCTGTGTCAGGGCTTTTTCCCCTCACTCAGGACTTCCTGAATTAGCTAAGGATGTCTAGGTGCTTTGCAAGTCTCAGTGAGATACTACAATCTGTTCATCTGTAAAAATCCACATCACTGGGGCGCCTGGGTGGCTCACTTGGTTAAGCAGCTGCCTTTAGCTCATGTCATGATTCCAGGGTACTGGGATCCAGGCCCACACCAGGCTCCCTGCTTAGCAGAGAGCCTGCTTTCCTCTTTCTCTCTGCCTGCTGCTCTGCTTACTTGTGATCTCTCTCTCTGTCAAATAAATAAATAAAATCCTTTTAAAAAGTCCATATCACTAATACTCATCATGAACACCAAAAAACATGAAACCAATAGTAAGTCCATCCAAGTTAGCTATAACCCCGCACCCCATGCTACCCACAGTTCTTTCCACATCAAGGTTCATTTCTTCAGAAATAACCCAGAGGGACAGAAGGGGAAGTTGGGAGAGACGTGGCAAAGGAAAGATACTCAGTGAAACTGGTACATGTGTGTACAAGGAAAAACAACATTTGTGTTTTCGTTTTACTAAATTTTAGCACCTTGATTTGACTGTACCACCCACAGCATGAGAACCTCAAGCTTGATTCTTTTTTGACTGCAGTGACATCTGTTGGTGAGGGCAGAGCTGATTAACCTCGGGTTTGGCTCTTCTGACAAAAATCAACCCACAAAGCTGCTCTGGGCTCGGGCAGATGTTTCCGTTTATTTTATTCACTCGGAGTCTTCATTGAAGAGAACCTCTCCAACTGAATTGATCGAGTCCTTGTCGATAAGAATAAAATGCTGAGACCTGGAACTTCATAAAAATTTCAATAAAATGCAAATCTGACAGCGGTTCTTTCAGCAAACCTTCCCTACCTTCAAAATATGTGGAAGGCAGCTGAGGTCCCAGGTGGATTTTGATGCTGGGTCTAAGTTTAGAGTGGATATGGTCAGAGCATGTATCGGCTAGAATATAGTATGCTTTCGCCTGTTCTCATGTCTTGTACTAAAATTTGGCTGGGCAATTCCACACTTGACAGGAGAATTGAAAGTATCTGGTATCTTTATTTTCACTGAAAATACTAACCAAAGGTAAAATATTTATAATCTGGATCCCAGGCAAAAGGATGGGGTCTCAGAGCTACATTTACTCAAGAGTGACCAACACCTGAGTCACATTCCTGACCAATCAAATTATAATCTCTCTGTCCTTGCTGGCATTGAAAGGCTTTGAAAATTTCTAATGGGACAGAAATGGGCAGCTGGGGTTAAAGCCTAAGAGTGTAGAACTTTCTGGGTGGGCTTTAGAAAATGCTGAGCCATGGTCTGACATGGCTCTACACCTAATTAGTCCTCAAATTCTACACAAAATTATACCACCTCCTTGAGCCTCAGTTTACTTATCTCAAAAGAGGAAATTAGATGCAACTCTTTAAAGGCACATAGATCAAGGAAGTAAAAGGTTTGGTTACATATTAAATGTTTAGTGCATTTAAATTCCCTCCAGTCTTTGCTTCTTTGGTCAAATTTATCTTGGGATAAAATAATCATATTTACAGACATTTCCCTTCCTTCAGTGGACTGTCTCCTCTCCTAAAATTGTTATAATATGTAATTATTACTTCCTAAATTAGAAAAAAAATATGCTTAATACAAAATTCCAATAAAAGTGATAGGTAGAGATGAACCTGTAGGACTAAGGACCACGCCCTCCACCCATTCTACACTGATGATTTGAGGTGGGTTTTTTCCCCTACAAAACTGCTCCAATATGGCACTTCTGACATCACATTAGTACACATGCTTTTTTCTTTTCTTTTTAAAGTTTTATTTATTTATTTATTTATTTATTTGACAGAGAGAGAGATCACAAGTAGGCAGAGAGGTAGACAGAGAGAGAGGGGGACCAGACTCCCTGCTGAGCAGAAAGCCTGATGTGGGGCTTGATCCTAGGACCCTGGGATCATGACCTGAGCCAAAGGCAGAGGCTTTAACCCACTGAGCCACCCAGGCGCCCCAGTACACATGCTCTTAATCAAACTTTTTTGTATACTATGTATACACTGAGATGGATAGGGTCTTTTTCCTCAAGGGGGTGGACATATACTAAGAATTAAAATTCATGATATCATATTTCACTTTTCCCTAGTATCTCTGTATTTCTTTTTATTCACATATTTCCCTTATAAAATTTTCCCCCAAAACTAGTAGAATCAAAGTGTGTGTGTGCATGTGTGTGCAGTGTGTGTGTGTGTGTGTGTGTGTGTGTGTTGATTTGTTGGTCTGAATGGCAGAGAAGTTTTATTATGGCAGCATATGTAAAACAGATTCCCTTCAATAATGTCCCTTAGAAAGAGGATGACGATGATTGTTCTAACGGCTCATTTTGTTTTTGTTATAGGAAGTTCTGTAAATTTAAGCTGGAGAGAAATTCTTGACAAGAAGTCTCAGTGTTTATAAGTGAACACAAGATTAACTTCATGGCTTTATAACAAAGTATCCATTGACTGGCAAAATAAGACTGAACTGCTTTTGCTGTAGAGGGAAAACATGGGGCCATGAGAGGCCCAGTGACAGTGCAAGAAAGAACATTCTTTTCTTTAAAAAATTTTTTAATTATAACAAATTTTTTGGTAAATGCTCATTATTAAAAATTCCGGCAAAATATGAAAGAACACAAGAAATTACTCACAGATAAGTACCACAAAGTGGGATTTTACAATGCATGCTATTGTCAACTAAAATGTTCATTTCTTTTCACTTGAATTCAATAGAATAAGACGGAATGAAAAACTAAAGGAATTTAAAGAAACTTCAATTATTTCTGTGAAAAAGATAGAAGAACATAAAAATTAAGTGTTTGAAAGAATACAAAAATTGTTCAGGGTAGAGCCATGATGTACTTTCAATTTTATGTTTCAATTTTAAGCAGATTTGGTTGACTACCTGATGAGACACCATAAGGGACTTGTTCCTGACAACTCCACTCCTTCCTCAGTGAATTCCTGCATTCCTCTTTAGTTCCTGCATAGAAACACCATTCACATTTTATCTTAAACCAATGACTCCCCCTGGACTTGTGCAATATAGCGATCGTGATTCTTCCCACATTTCAATCCAACACTGGTTGTATGGCAACTATTGTCTTTCTCAAGGTAAACAACACTTTTCTGTTGTGCAACCACAGTTCTCCAAGGTACACGGTGTGTGCTCTTCATTTAAATGACTTCGAAAATACCGTATTTTTTAATTCATTTCACTGTCGGCTAGATTTCATCGAACAATAGCTTCAGGAGATATTCATCCATGATCTCTGATTTTTTTTCCCAATGTATATTTATTATGACATCATGTACTAATTTATAGTTTATGACTCATACACACAAATAATAATTTTAGAAGACTAAAATAGGAATCAGAATTGTAATATTTTCTTTCCAACATTTAGTGTCTGCTTCTCTTTGTCAGATGAAAGAACCCTTGATTTTAGAGACCAGCAGCATATATCCCAGTTCACCTGCAAAAGGATGTTAGCCCATTTCAAGGCAAGAGCCACGGAGTAGAGAGAAGTCCTAACAAGATATTACACCTGTTTGCCATTTTCTATCATTCTTTCTATATGCTCATATTACCTATAATTGAACACACATGCCATCTGTTTCCTCAGTTGCCTATCATGAAGCCGTTGGACTCAACTGGTCATGGTTAACTTTTTAAGATGGCCAATTCCATGTTGGACAATCTTTCATAAGCAGATACAGCAGCTGAATCAATACTTGAAGGGATATGTAGAATCAGCTCATAACTTTAGCCCCAGAGTTTGTGTATGCTATTTGGATTCCTAGCCTCAGGAATGCTGTGAAAATCCTATCCCTAGATAATCTAGACTGCCCTTACCCTTTGCCCTCTGAGTATTAACACCTCTCCTACAAGGAATACTCCAGCTCATGGTTCTCAACCTTTAACGAACACCAGAATTACCTGGAAAACATACTAAAATCAAGAATATGGGGTCCATCCTTGGAGTTTCTGATTCGTAGGTCAGAGGTGGTTCCCAAATTTTGCTTTTGTAACAAGTTTCCCAATGATTCTGATTCTGCTGGCCAATGGAACCCACATTTGTAAAATGAACTATGATATCATTTTCTTTACATTCCTGGTTTGTAGTCCTGGGTCCCTAATTTCCATGTTTGTGGAACTGACAGAAGCTTTTTTTCCACTGTTAGTTGTTTTAGTCTGATGGGCACCCATTAGCAAGAAAACTAACAAGAGAACCACAATTAGCCGAGTTCTTATGGATGAGAATGGTGTTCTCATGCAGTTGCATGACCACCTAGCCAAGCATGATATTCTAGGCTTACCTTTCCCTTAGCACTTCATATACATTTCTTTACTATTTCATGGAATCAAATACTATTGTGGATGCCAGTCTGAAGGTAACTTGCTTTTGTCTGATTCCACAATGAAAAATTTATTTTTTTAATCTTTGAGGTTCAGTAACTCCACCAGGCTGTGTCTTGGTGTCTGACATGGTATCATCTTTCCTATAATTAAGTGCATGTCTTTGAAATGCAGATTAAGTCCTTTCCTTCCAGGAAAATTCTCCACTATTTCATTCCAATGGGTTTCCTTTCTCAGAGGGTCTCAATTACCTTTATTTAGGTGCATCCTGTTTCGCTATCCATCCTCTTCCCTCTATTACTCAAAATCTCTGATTTTTTTTCTCTCTTTATAATGTGATTAACTGAAGCCTTCATTGTCTTATCAGTCTGACTTTCAATAGCATTTATTCCTGTACCTGATTTTCTCTGTTGCTTTATCATCCCATTTTTCACCTTTTGGCTTATTTAAGTTATGTTCTTACACACATATTCTTCAAGGGAAATTAACAGAAATAGTATAGACAACATTTCCTTTTGTCCTTGAGTTATTTTTTTTTCCCCAGTCTGGTCTTTGTTCCCAGTTTGCATAGTGTTCTATTGTATTTATTGCTTGTTTGTTGGACACAGCTCTGTAGTATGTCTTTTAATGTCTTTGTGATTATATGGGCAGATGGGTCCAAACCTTCTTATTGCCTAAGAACATTCTTCAGTCTTTTTCCTGCCATGAAAGCTTCTTTTTCCTCTACCACAGTCCTTAAAATATTTTATCAACTTTTGTGTAGTCTAAAGATAAGAGAGGGTTGCAGACGAGGGAAGCTTGACTGGTGTTGTAGATATCCGGAACTGTGCTTTCTAATCTCAGACTATTACCAGGGACACGGCCATTCAGGCCAGGGGAACATCTCCTTTCTCTATCCTTCAGCTTTTCCTCCAATGTAATCCTAGATCCTGCAAAATTAGCTACCTTCTGATGGTGCTCTTCTAAAATCCTGCCATGGTAAATTGGTTTCTGAGGGCTGCCTCTATGTCCCTATCTGATTTCCTCTGCTCTGGTAGGTATTATGGAAAACTCTCAGCATTCAGCTTGACTTCTCCTCTGTGCCATTTTTAACGGTGGTAGGTTTTTAGGAACCACCTTGTGAAGCACCAAAACGTGCTTATTTTTTTTCCCCTCATTAGTTAAAAGTTGCAGTTTATATGACATGAGATTGTACCTCCTTCTTAACCCACTTGCTGATTTTTATTCATTATTGTGAGCATTTGTTTCTGTGACCTGACTTGGCCATCTATTTTTACCTCCCAAAGATCCTGCTTCTAGCATCTTTTCCCTTTCTAAACCATATACTCAACAAAAGTAGAGACCATGCTATTTGTTTATGATTCACTCGAAATACTGGATATAGTATCTTGTATGTAGTACAAGTTTAATCCATTTAATTATTTGGAACATGAGCTTTCTTCTAATATCTTTGTACACATTTTTTTTTAAACTACAGAGGTATATTTTTTAGTAATAAGATAAAAGCTAAGAGTTCATTGTGTAAAAATCTTGGCAGTGCTCAAGAAGGAGTGAGATAAACCACGGAATGGGACGTAGTCAACATTCAAATGTATTCTAAATTGCCAAAGTCTAATTCATTTCTTGGTATTTGGATTTTAAAGGAGTGGGCATCAGTCACACTTCATGATCACACAACGCATGCTTCTGTGTTGAAACAGTACTGCCATGAAGCTACCAATTACATTGCCTTTGTGAGAGCTCGTCAGTGTCTGTTAAGTTATCCATAGGTGTTTTTCTACAATGCATTCAGAGAGGGGTTTAGGAGCATGGATACTGGAGGAGATTAACTGGGTTCTGCTCTTAATTCGGCCTTTTACTTGTCATGACACTGGCCATGTTTTAACACTCTGTGCCTCTGTTTCTTCATCTATACAATGGAAGGAACAAGAGGACTACGTAATAGATGTTGTGAGAATAAAATGAGTCAGACTAGCACAAAGTCTGTGTATCAGATAGGTACGCTGTTGTTCATCACGACACTCACAGATATACCAAGATCAAGTAAAGAAACACCCTCAAAAGAGGAGCTTTTTATTAGGCATAGACTCTGATGGAGATAAACGGGCTTTACTATTCCTGAATATCCTCTCCTTTCCTGAGTATCTCATATTTAACTTGAATAAAATATCATATTCTCCAATCTCCAATTCTGCAATCAGTCATCAAATAATTTAAATGTTTCTAAGAGTGATAGGCGACAATAATTACCCCTTGATATTATGCTTTGCTGAATACACTAAAAAGAGTAATTTAAAATGAAGGCGGACCTTGAAATATTGAATATTACCCACTACAGAAAAGAATGAGTAAAGAGAGACAGACTGGGTGGTTTCAGTTGAGAATAAGTATAAATTTGTTACAATATTAGTGCCAAACGCTATTTGCTAATGTTACCTTGAAACAAATAATATGGTACTTGTGGAGTTAGAGCTAGTAATTTTGAAATTAAGTATTATAATTCTGAAATGTATTAAATATGGAATAAAACAAGTGAACTCTGTCCCATATTTTCCAGAATAATAAGCATCGATGGGATTAAGTCATTTATAATTGACTGATAATATAGATCAATTACTTATATAGACTTAATGGAGCATTATATTGGCTTTCGTTCCCTGAGATAAAAAACTCTTAAAGGCTGCCTAAATGATGAAATATTTAACCAAAAGATCTTTGGGGGGAAAGGATGACATTTCAATACCAGAATGAAACAAATTCTATAAGCTGTCCAAAACTTACCTAAGGGACTGTTTTCCAGGGATCAATCAATGAAATAAGCTTACTTTTCAGAGACTGTTACTATTAAACTAATAATACTATTTTAAAGTAACAAAAAAATTTGCTGAGACACTCTGAGTGTTACAGTTACCATTACGTCATTCATTTTCCCAGCATCTTTCGGAACAGGAGATGGATAGAGTATTGAAAAATAAACCCTTATAAAACCACACTTCCCTTCTCTCTCCCTTCCTCCTTCTCTTTCTTTCTCCCTTCTTCCTTTCTTTCTCTCACCCCTCTCTCTCTGCTCTGGCCACCATCTCTTTGCATATATGTGGGACGCCATGACATAGCCTGAAGATGGATAACAAGAACAATGCAAAAATGAATTAGGAAGCTCCGTGTTTGTCAAAGAAAATGCTTCTAGTTCTTTACAATTCTCATTCCCTGGACCTGTATCAGAAGCAACACAGCTAATTTTTCAACTTTAAGAGACATGGAGAGGAGAAAATAAATGTCATCACATCACCCACCAACAGATAAAAATAAAGTGACCCTCTTCTGACTTTAGATGCCTACACACATATGATTTGCTGCCCTATCAAATGATGTCAGTGATTTATTTTTAAAGCTTCAATTGGACAACCTAGAAGAAATGGATACATTTAGAGAAAAATATGACCTACCAAAACTGAAGCTAGAAGAAAGAGAGAGTTTGAACAGATCAATTACCAGCAATGAGATTGAATCAGCAATTTAAAAACTCACAAAAAAACAAAAGTCCAGGACTGGACAGCTTCAAAGGTGAATTCTACCAAACATTTAAAGAGCTAATACCTCTTTTTCTTAAACTATTCCCAAAAATTAAAAAAAGGGAAGGAAAATTTCATTTTAAAAATAGATTTAATTTATTTATTTGATGGGGTGGGGGTATAAGCAGGGGGAGTGGCAGACAGCAGGAGAGGGAGAAGCAGGTTCCCCTCCAAGCCAGGAGTCTGATGTGGGACTCAATCCTGGGACCCTGGGATCATGCCCTGAGCTGAAGGCAGACACTTAACCAAATGAGCTACCCAGGCACCCCAGAAAATTTCTAAATTCATCCTCTGAAGTCAGGAATATCCTGATATCAAAGCAAGACAGAGTCTACTATAAAAGAGAACTATAGGCCAATATCCTTGATAAACATGGATGCAAAAAGCCTCAACAAAACACCAGCAAACTGATTTGAACAATACATTAAAAAATAACATTCACCAGGATCAAGTGGGATTTGTTCCAGGATGCAAGGGTGGTTCAATATTTGCAAGTCATTCGACACGCTACTTCACATCAGTAAGAGAAAGGATAAAAGCCACATGATTATTCCAATAATTGCAAGTGACACACATGACAAAGTACAATACTCATTCATGACAAAAGCCTCCAACAAAGTAGGTTTAGAGGGAACACACGTCAACATAATAAAGTCCTGATATGAAAAACACACAACAAACACGATACTCAATGGAGAAAAACAGAGAGCTTTTCTGCTAAGGTCAGGAACAAGAGACAGAAGTTTACTCTCAGCACATTCATTCAGCATAGTACTAGAGGTTCTACCCACAGCAAGGGGATGACAAAAAGAAATAAAAAGCAAACAAATTGGGAAGGAAAAAGCAAAACATTCATTATTTGGAGGTGACAAGATACTGTATACAGAAAACCACGCAGACCACCAAAACCCCACTAGAACTGGTAGATGAATTCAGTAAATGTGCAGGATATAAACTTGATGTACAGAAATCTGTTGCATTTCTGAATACTAATAATGAAGTATCAGAAAGAAAAACCGAGAAAACAATCCCAACTGCTTGCAATTGTCACATGGACACCAAAATAAAATAACTAGGGATAAACTTAACTGAAAAAGTGAGAGACCTGTACTCAGAAAACTATAAAATACTGATGAAAGAAACTGAAGATAACACAGAGAAGAAGAAGGATAATCCATGCTCATAGTTTGAAAGAAAAAAATATTGTTAAGTATCTTTACTACCCAAAGCAGTCTACACATTTAATGCAATCCCTATCAAAATACCAATAGCATTTTGATAGAACTAGAGTGAACAATCCTAAAATTTGTATGAAATTTTAGAATAGAATTTCTATTCTATTGACACTGAATAGCCAAAGCAACCTTTTTTTTTTTTTTTTAAGATTTTATTTATTTGACAGACAGAGACCACAAGTAGGTATAAGGCAGGCAGAGAGAGAAGGGGAAAGCAGGCTCCCCGCCGAGCAGAGAGCCCAACGCGGGGCTGGATCCCAGGACCCTGAGATAACGACCTGAGCTGAAGGCAGAGGCCCAACCCACTGAGCCACCCAGGCACCCTCCAAAGCAACCTTTTAAAAGAAAAACAAAACTGGAGGTATCCAATTCCAGACTGGACATTCTATTACAAAGCTGTAGTAATGAAAACAGGATGGTACGGACACAAAAACAGACACATGGATCAACAGAACAAAAGAGGAAACCCAGAAGCAAATCCACAATTATATGGTCAATTAATCTTCAACAAAGGAGTAGGACAAAGACAGTCTCTTCAACATACTGTGCTAGGCCAACTGGACAGCTATGTGCAAAAGAATCCAACAGGGCCACATCCTTACACCATACACAAAAGTAAGCTCAAAATAGTTTAAAGACCTAAATTGGAGACCTGAAACCATAAAAACCCTAGGAGAGAGGACTCTGACATTGGCTGCAGCAGTGTTTTTTTCTAGATGTGTCTCCTGAGGCAAGGGAAACATGAGCAAAAATGGCCAACAGACATGAAAAAATGGTCAACATCACTCATCATCAGGGAAATACAAACACATGGAGATACCACCCCACACCTGTCAGAACAGCTAAACCCAAAACCATAAGAAACAACAGCTGTTAGTGAGTATGGGCAAAAAGGAATCCTTATATGTTCTTGGTGGGAATGCAAACTGGTATAGCCGCTCTGGACACCAGTGTGGAGGTTCCTCCAAAAATTAAAAATAAAACGACCTATTGTTCCAGTAAATCAACTACTGGGCATTGACCCTCAAAATACAAAAACACTCATTCAAAGGGTTACATACACCCCTCTGTTCATTTCAGCACTATTGACAATCGCCAAATTATGAAAACCCAAGCGTCCATCAACAGAAGAGGTAAAGACGATGGGATATGCATATATCATGGAATACGAGTCAACCATAAAAGAGAATGATATTTTGCCATTTGCAGCAACCTGGAAGGGGCGAGAGAGTGTAATACTGAATAAAATAAAGCAGTCAGAGAGAGACCAATACTCTAAAGATTTCACTTATATGTGGAATTTGAGCAGTAAAACAAACAAGCAAGGGGGAAAAGAGAGAAAAAGAGGGAGAGACAAACCAAAAATCAGATTCTTAACTACAGAGAACAAACGGATGGTCACGAAAGGGGAGGTTGGTGGGGGATGGGGGAAAGAGACGAGGGGATGAAGAGTGTACGTATCCTTATGAGCCCTGAGTCATGTCCAGAAGTGCTGAGTCACTGTATTGTATACCTAAAACCCTGACATCACTGAATGTTAACGGTACTGGAATTAAAATTAATAAGTTAATTAAAAAACCCTTCAATTAATTTTCGTGTGCATTTTGCATTGACTTATAAATAATGTGAAAGTACTGTGTAGTCTGAAAATACAGGGTGACATTCTTATTGAGGCAATAAATTCAAATACAACTCAACAAATTAATCTAAGATCTCTAGCATATATTTGGCTGAACCCATGACTAATATTTTTATGCAAGTGACTTTTTTATGCCAGTGACTAATATTTTATGTCTTTCATGATCATCCTCTTTCTAAAAATGATTTCGGTGGATCACATTTTTTAAAACCCTCACCTATTACAATTGTTAAAATGGAAATAGAAAAGCAATATAGTTACTGTTATTAAACATTTAATTTCACTTTGAATTCCTTGTCAATCTAGGCAAAAAAAAAAATGATATGATTTTCAATCTTGGAGAGAGGCAGCATATCAAATTTTCTACAGTATCAAAATTTTTGCTAATACTGACTTTAAGGTTAATGGACTAATTTGACCTTACAGGGAATATGTATATACCATGCCTTCGAGATTACTTTTAGCATCAAGACAGAAGTAATTTTTATTCTTTTATTTCTCTTGATTAAACCAGAAACTGTTATATCAAAATTCAATATATACAGATATAAGTCTATCTGATGGTCTACCCTGATAATTAAATTACAACTTGAGAATCTAACAAAATAGATGCCTTTCTCATAGCGCTGTTTACTTAAAAAAAAAAAAAAATTAAGGTAAGACAAGTGATCAACTTTTTTTTTTTTTTTTTAAACTCACACTCTGGTTAAAAACTCGGTATCCCACAATGTTTTTCTCATCTTTGTGCTTAAGAGATAGCATGAGGCTTGGCACAGAGAAAGTGCAGGTTAAAGATTCGTGGAGCTATGTTAGTGAAGGCGTATTTACATAGTTCAGGACTGTTTTGGGTGACATTCCATTATGAGAGTTTAATGATCTGACAAACGTTCTCGCTTAGGCAGAAGACCACTGCCCTGCACTTGAAGGTAAGCCAAGGGTTGCCAGAGAGTGACATCAGATCTGCTCAAGAATCTGAACTAAGGCATAATTAAAATGCCAGCGTTTCACATGGCAGCTGACAGAGAGTTACCAGCCCTGGCTTCCTTGAAACCTGTCAGAGCAACGTGAATGCTCACTGTATCCCTAGCTTAATGGGGCAGGTAGGCTGGCTTGTTGATTAGAGTTGGTTTCCTGAACAAGCATTTATAGGTAGGTGAACATTAGGGGTACTCTACCTGAAGTAATAGGTCCATCCATTTTTGAGACCACAGTTATTAGAGTTGAAAATTGGTTGAGTGACACCTCATTTCCTAAATTTAAAATGTAAGGAGATTGTTTTTACTGGAACTGTGAAGTTTGCTCTGAGATTGGAGAATCCTGAAGGAACTTTTCTAACAATAGCCATGGTTTGGGCATATCTAAGTTTTTCCAATAATTTTAATGTAAATTCTTTTTTCATTAAAAAATTTAAATATTCATAAATGTTAATGGAATGGAGCAATGAGCACCCAAATACAGGCCTCAAACATTTTACAGTTAACATTTTGCTGGATCATGTCTATCTGTCCATGCAACTATGTTTATTTGAATCCATCTTTATTCTGATGCATTTCAGAATAACTTGTGGAAATCAATACATTGGCCACTAAATCCTTTGACATACACAGTATCAACTAGAGTTCAATAACTGTAGGTAGATTTCTGTGTCTTCAGGGGGTAAATTTACATATAAGAAAATGCACAAATCTAAAGCATTTAAAGAGTTATGAGGCATATCTATTCCTAACCCATATGTCTATTCTATACACATTTAGGAAAACTATTCTATACACATTTAGAAAAAAACCTTTTTTTATCTCAGTCTAGGGACTATAAAGAGATAATCAATAGTTTCTCAGACAGAAAAGAACTATCAAAACATAAAATTTTCCTAAAATGGGCAACTGGGAATGTAACGATTTGGTTAATCCAATTTTACAAATAAATTCCTTTTTAAAAAAATTTTTTTAAAGATTTTAGTTACTTATTTGACAGAGAGAGACATAGTGAGAGAAGGAACACAAGCAGGGGGAGTAGGAGAGGAAAAAGCAGGCTTCCCGCTGAGCAGGAAACCCAACATGGGGCTGGATCCCAGGACCTTAGGATCATGACCAGAGCCAAAGAGAGATGCTTAAAGACTGAACCACCTAGGCACCCCTACAAATAATTTTCAATTCAAATTACGAGGATCAGCTTTTAAGTGGGGACAAATGGCCTCTCCACAAAGAAACTAATTATATTATATCAGCCTTTTCCTTTAGTTGAGTGATATAACACAGAAGACATGATTTGACACACCATATATGCGAAGCTTTGCTGTAAGTTATAACAAATGCACAAAAGAGTAAACACCACATATAAGGATCTGTAGCATACATGTGTCAAATGATATTATTTGATATTACTCAGCTATAGGTAGAGACATTGTGTGTGTGTGCATGTCTGTCTGGAACCATACTCTTGAGCAAATGAGACAAGCACTCTGAACAAAGTTGCAAAAGTACTCCAGCCTGGTCAAATAAGAGAGAGAAGACTTGCTAGAAAATCATCCATGTAACATGTAATTGTTAAATAACCACAATACTTTTAACCTTTTGAGTACTTCAACTCAAATTGAAGTCAAAATTGTTGTGCTTCCACTCCTTATAATTTATCTCCCCAGGAAAGTTTAGCTCTATCATCCTTACCTCTATGGCTGTTTTCACCCAGTACTACATTTGGTTTCACAAAACTCCCTGTCACCAACTATCTGGCCCATGATCACAGGTCAATTGTTCAGTTAAAAATTGTCTCCCCTGGGGGTGCCTGGGTGGCTCAGTGGGTTAAGCCTCTGCCCTCAGCTCAGGTCATGATCCCGGGGTCCTGAGATTGAGCCCAGCATTGGGCTCTCTGCTCAGCGGGGAGCCTGCTTCCCTTCCTCTCTCTCTGCCTGCCTCTCTGCCTACTGTGATCTCTCTCTGTCAAATAAATAAATAAAAATCTTAAAAAAAAAATTGTCTCCCCTGGTTAGACCAATATCTAGAAATAAGTCTGATTAAAACTAACACACATCGAAATGAATCCCAAGCTTTTACAGGAGATGTGTTCTTTTTAATGGCATTTAAATAATGCCATATACATGAGTTAGCGCTAAGATATCTGATTTTTAATTTCACATACATTGACAGTACAAGCACATTTAATTTCATGTTCAGTGTCTCCTCCAACTTAAAACAAAACAATAATTCTACCAAACTTGTGAGATACTGATTATAAACACAGTAAAGGTCAGTGAAAAAGATAGTGGATATCAAAATAGATTATAATTCTAAGGTTCTAGCCTATGTTTTGCTAAAAAACTGTGTAGTCTCAGCAAAATCACTTCATTCCTTGGAGCCCCATTAATTTTACTTGTTGTTGGTGGTGGTGTGTGTGTGTGTGTGTGTTTAAGGTAATTGGTTAGAAGTCTCAGGCTCTTTCCAAATCTGAAGTTCTATTATTCTAACAATAATCTGTATAGGCAGACTCTCTTTGATCCTTTTTCTCTCTGTTAATTGTAATAGATTAGAGTGCCATCCAGGGAAAGGGACTAAGTTTTCAATTGCATTTTTCTTTTTTTAACCTCATCAGTCGATGCTGTTAAAATAGCCTTATATTGGCTCATGTGCTCAACTTAATGCTAGAAACACTTTGATGCTGGTTTGAGCAGGTTCAAATTTAGGAAGGGTGATGCAAATTGGTGATTCCACAGGGGACACTGACATGAAGCTATTTTCAGGTATTTATATCCATTTAAGAAACATCTCCCCAAGTAGGATCTCTTTTCATATTATTCCCCAGCTGACCCACTATTAATCAAGCTCTCCATCTCTCAATGTGGTAAAAGTCAAATGGATTTCGCCATCAGCTGAGCCATCTGTCTCCTCATACTGTTCAGTTATTTTTCTTTTTATTTCTGAAACTCTTTGACTGAAATTAGAAACGGAGGAGGAGGCGATATTTGGTGACTATGAGAAAAGACAGTCTCATATGCTTTGACTGTTTTTTGTACTCAGGCAGTATGAGGTATAAACAGCATCTCAGGTATCTTTGTATTCATTCAAGAGTTTCTGATGGATTTTTCTGGGAAAAAGTAGGTATTTCCATGCGGTATAGATGCAATAACGTTTGTTTACTTTAACATGAGCAAAATGGTGTGAGGCCCGGGATACTGAAGAGATACAGTCTCCTGACCAAAGCAAAAGGAAGCCCAGTGCCTGTGTCTCTTAGATTCATGGGCTTTGGGAAGAGAAGTGCCAAAGGCTCTCAGCTTCCAGAAGTTTGAGGTTCCCTTTAAAAAGTGCTGAAAATACTTGCTACCATTGTCTTGGCCATCTCTCATAAGCCAATTACTTGTTCCTCATGTATTGTGAGGGGTCTGCCTGGATGAACTTAGATGTCTGAAATGAGAGGGAAAGTGAGGTAGATCCAAGTAGAGGAAGTGGAGGGGCACCCCAAAAAGAAAGACCCCAGAATATAACTCTTCTGTAACACTGAAAACCCTATTGCAGTACCTTTGACTCACGGCCATGGAGTTCTTTCTGAGGTGTATACTGTGTAGAAAGCTCTGTTTTCAGAGGCAGCCCATCTCATAGCTGAGCAGCATCAACTGATAGGAAGCTTATTTTCACACAACAGAACAGAAGTGCTATCTCCTTGTTACCATTCACAAGTTGGTCCTATGGTGCCTGGTCCAAGTCTACTTTGTTTTCTGCTTTGTGGCCTTTAAAGAATTTGAAGTCAAGAGTCCAACCTCCCCCTTGGTATCCTTTTCCTGTAGAGTAAACCCACACAATTCCTTCAGTGGGCTCCTATGCTTTCTGAAGGTCCCAGCCTTCTGGTTACTCTTCTCTGAATATGACAACACCTCCCCAGTTACTATTACACTTAGGAACCTAAATGAGTTCAAAACTCACCTTTTGGTGTTGTCTGCCCTACAGACTGAACCCTCCTTCTAATGAGATAGTTTTTATTACATTAAACATTTAGTTGAGAAAACATAGAGGCTTTCCAGTTTTATTATACATAGTTGAAGACTCTTTTTTTCATTTTATTTTATAATGAACATCATTTCTTGTGTGAAAACAAAATAATTTCTAAAAAATACCAGGGCGTTTCAATTCTTCCTCCGTAAAAAATGAAGAACACTCCTGGCCTGGAAATTCTCTGCCCATCTCATCTGACTTAATGGGCAGTTAAGACAAAGTGCAAATTAGATTTATTTTGGCATTTTCCTGATTGATAGGAACAAATCTTATTAGGTATGGGGGGATTTAGGCTTAGAGACTACCATTTCTTAAACTGTATTTTGTATTTTTTCCAGAGACTATTATGAAAAGTCACTCTTCTGTTTCTTTTAAAAAACAATCCAAACAGTGTTGTTCAGGTATGGAGACCTAAGCTATTCTGCACTGGATACTTGCAAGAATGTACTATCTTGTTCTATCAATAACAACACAAACTTGTCTCAAAGATTTAAATACAATTTTGAACATTAGAAACACTCTAAATCCTTAAGGAAAGAACGTGCCAGAAACAGAAGCAAACTCTGGAGAAGGCCATCCGCAGATAGTTTAAACCTCACAGAAGACTATGTCTTATTCAATTTGGGGTTCCCTGACGCAGCCTAGTGCCTGACCCACTCAGGGTCCTGGGGTCTAAAAACACCCTGTGGTAAATTATCATATTATCAGCTTAGGGACAGTAGCTAATGGCTTCTGTTTCTCCTTTTTTGCCTTTTGATAAAACTATACAGACCTCTGAATATTACAAGGCATGGGATAGAAAAGTAATTCTGGATAGCATTTTCTTGCCATTTAATCACGAAATGGAGAACTGCCTTGCTTTATACATTACACATAGTAAAAGCACAGACACCCATCTCATTGACCTATGAACCCATCCTTCAGACAGAAGAGGCCTCAGAAATGTTTCTGAAATTCCCCCCTTGGTTAGTGCAACATGGGACAGGAGAAGGTTTGAAGTGTTATTGTTTAATTAGACCTCCAGTGGCTCAGAGGCAATTGGATTGATCTGAAACTACTTGGAGTAGGACAGGTGTCAAGTGACTAGAATCTAAACTTCTGCTTGAAGGAGGCAGTGACATTCCTGGAAGTTTCAGTGTCCAGGCAATCTTTTAAGAGGGCCCCTGGAGTGAGGGGCTGCTACAGGTAAACCTAGAGGATTTGGAATGTGAAGACTACATGCTTCCCAGAATTTCAACTCACATCTATTGCCAAACATTGCAGGTCAGCTCGTGCCTGGGTGGCTCAGCTGCCTGAACATCCGACTTTTGGTTTCAGCTCAGGTCATGATCGCATGGGTCATGAGACTGAGCCCCTCCTCAGGCTCCAGGTTCAATGGGGAGTCCGCGTGAAGATTCCCTCCTTCGGTCCCTTCCCCCACTCTCTCCTCTCTTCCTTCCTTTCTCTCTCTCTTTCAAAGAAATAAATAAATAGTGTGATGCATAAACAATGAATCTTGGGACCCTGAAAAAATAAAATAAAGTTTAAATATAAAAAAAATTACAGGTCAAGGGAAATCACACAATAATACAAGCTGTGTATAATTACAACATAATTAGAATCTATTCAAATGTCTCTTCAAAAAGTTGACCTAAAATTGCAGTAAATCCATTGCTTTATGAATTTATGAAGGTTCATAATGATGTCAATAGGTTATGTAAGTGTTGGAAAGAAAGAAAAAAATATTCAAATTAAGTTATGCAGATAACTTACACTCCATTTAAGTTTTGTAAAAACTAAGAATTTAGACTGGCTGTATATCATAGGGATAGCCAGAAAACTGTCATGAGTCATTAAAAGCATGTATTGTCTACTATGTACAAGTGACAAAAATATCTTGGTAATATTTATTAATATGTAAGATAAAAAAAAACACCTGCTTTACTTTGTACTACTACTGATTTGATGGATCACACATTCTTGGAACATATTACTTAATAGCCTCTTCACTGAACTCATAATAATGTCCATTTTGTTAAACCATGTACTCCTTCTGAGCAAGTTCTGCATTTATTACATAATTCTTTATCCCTAATATTCTCAAAGTGCTTGTAATATATTAGGTGTGAAATACATGTGTATTGAATAAATAAACCCATGAATGAATGGTCCCTTATAGAGAAAGCCATAGAATTCTACAAGGGACCTATAGAACCAGATCAAGTTTAAATGCCTGTCATCAGCTTGAATAAACCCAGATCCACCATGAATAACAATTACTTTAGGAAGATTTGTTAGTGTATGCCCTAGCACTTAATAGAAAATTAATTACTTCATATTTTTTAAGTCTGCTGTTTCATCCAGATTCACATTTCCTAAGGTGGTTTTCAGAATCAACTCCTTTTAAACCATGATGTGAATTCTAGGTTAACTCCTTCCTCCCACACTTTATTGGATTTTTCTCAAAGTCTGCATTTTTATGAGCTAGAAATCCAAACATGCAAAATATGCACAATGGCATTGTTTTTAATCAATAAAACAAACAGCTACTATACCCACATTAACCCAGCCATCACTTAAGGCAAGACAAAATGATAATAACAATAATTATGGACCAGCATATAGTGCCACAGAACTAAGAGAATCCCAAAGAAAGAAATCACAAGGGTTTCCATTATGAGTCTTCAAATCCAGTAGTTTAAGTCCTTCAACAACATTTTTGTTTCAAAATTATTTTCAAAATTCTAATTTTTGTTCATCTATATCAATTTTAGAATCCTTTATCACTAGGTAAAGAAAAAAAAATCTGCTGGAGTTGTAAGTAGGATTGCATTCTTTTACACATCAGTTTGAAACGCCACCTTAAAAGTTTTGAGCTATGTAATTTGTAAGCAAGGCATACCTCTGCATGTTTTTAGGTCTTTAACTTTCTTTAATTTTCACCAGCTTGTACTCCTCATAAAAATCAGGGCCAGATAGCCTTAGCAGATTGATCACTTACTTTTTTGCCTGCTGGTCTCTGAGTCCAAAAAGACCACAGTGCCATGATGGCTACAACAGTGTATGCAACTGTTGTAATTAAGAGGAAGAGGTAAATGAGAAGCACTCTTGAAGTTCACAGTCAAGAGAATCAGGTTTACTAGAAGACTGAGACTTCATCATGGAACTAGACACTGCTTTCTCTTCCCAAACACCTCGCCATCACATTACTAAAGAATAATATGTAACGGTTCCTCTTGACAAGTACAACAGATCTAGCATCAAGATAAAAAAAATCTGCCAAACATACAACAGGCAAAAAGGACAATATGAAGAGACAGAGCAAGCATCAGAACCAGAATAATTGTGACAGACATGTTGGAATTATCATACTGGGAATTTGAAACAACTATGTTTGGGGCACCCAGGTGGCTATTCAGATAAGCATCCAACTCTTGATTTTGCCTCAGGTCATGATCTGAGGGTCATGAGATCAAGCCCCACACTGAGCTCCTGCTCAGCAGGGAGTCTGCCTGAGATTCTCACTCTTCCTCTGCCCTCTTCCCATGCTTACACACTCTTTTTCTAATAGATAAGATCTTAAAAATAAAAATAAACAAGTATGATTAATATGTTCAAGACTCTCATGGATAAACTAGAGATGAAAAAACACACAGTCAATGTAATCAGAAGGAAAAAAGTTACAAAAAAGAACTTAACTGAACCAAACCAAACCAAACCAAACCAAACCAAACATGGTAGAAATCAAAAACATTGTAATGGATATAAAGAATGCCTTAATGGGCTTATTAGTAGACATGACACAGCTGAGAAGTCTCTGAGCTAGAGAATATCTCAATAGAAACCACTGAGAAGCCAAGAGGAAAAACCAAGACTTAAAAAACAAAAATAAGAGAAAAAAAAAAAAAAAACTCCAACACAGAATATCCAAGAACAGTGGGACAATTAGTATCTAATACCTGCAATGCTAATTCCAGACAACAAAGAACAAGAGAAGGAAACACAAGAGATATGTGAAAACTAATGATAATTTCCTCCAAATTAATGTCAAATATGAACATATGGATCCAGATATCTCAGAAAAAAAACTGAACACAAAAAGTATATGTATATATATATATATATATATACCCCCAATCATATATTCAAAATATTAAAAAAATCTGAGGCAAACAAAAAATCCAAAGGAACTCAGAGGGAAAAGAATCTTACATAAGGAGGAGGAAAGAGAGGACTGACATCCAGCTTCTCAAAATCTATGCAATCAGGCAGAGAATATAATGAAATATTCAAATTGTTGACAAGAAAGTCTAGAATTCTGTACCCTGCAAAATCCTTTCATAAGTAAAGTAGAAGAAAGACTTTCTCAGGTAAACAAAAATTGAGGAAATTTATGGCAATGTAAGAAATGTTTTCAGAGACAGAGAAAAAGAAAATGAAATACATCAAAACTTGGATTGACATAAATAAAGAGCATCAAAGAAGGTGTATGTTAAAGTATTAAAAAAACTTGTTTTTCTTAGCTTTAATTGGACTAACAGATAAAAGTTTACTCAAAGTAATAATGGCAGCAATATATTTTATTATGTAAACAAATATATATATGTATATTTATTTATATTTATATATTTATGTATTTGTATATATATATACACACACATATGTATATATATATATATTTTGCAAGTTCATATTTGCTTATATAGGATTTCTTTTAAAGTAGGGTCCATGCCTAGTGGGGAGCCCAATATGGGGTTAGAACTCAAGACCACAAGATCTGACAGCAATGATACAAAGGATGGGCAGTGTCTGGGAAGGGGAGGAGGTTAGGATTATTTTGCCACTTAAAATACATTATCTGTGAAGTGACATAGTATAATATGAAAGTAGACTTGGACTAGTTGTAAATACATTCTGGAAACTGGGAAAAAAAAAACACTTAAGTATAATCCACAAGCTAAAAGAGGAGAGACAATGGAATCACATACAATGCTCAATTAAAGCTGTAAAAGGCAGGAAACAAGTGGAAGGCAAAAATTGGAACTAAGAATAAGATCAACAAATAGAAGACAAGAACAAATATGACAGAATTTTATCCAAATATATAAAATAATTACTTTGAACATTAATGGTCTAAATATACCAACTGATAGGCAAACATTGTTAGAGTGGATCAAAAACATATACCAAGGGGCACCTGGGTGGCTCAGTGGGTTAAAGCCTCTGCCTTCGGCTCAGGTCATGATCCCAGGGTTCTGGGATGGAGCCCTGCATTGGGCTTTCTGCTCAGTGGGGAGCCTGCTTCCTCCTTTCTCTCTCTGTGCCTGCCTCTCTGCCTACTTGTGATCTCTGTCGGTCAAATAAATAAAAATATTAAAATATATATATATATATACCATCTACATATTGTCTGCAAGAAACCCACTTTAATCATAAGGATACTTATAGATTAAAGTAAATAAGTGAAGAAGCATACACCATATTAATATATACCAAAGGAAAGCAGGGATAGTTACATTAATTTTAGGAAAGAACAGACTTTAAATGAAGGAGAGGTATCAGGGATAAAGAATGATAATGGAGCCAAATCTCCAAGAAGTAAAACAATCCTTAACTTATAGACACCTAATAACAGAGAGCCAAACTAGGTGAGGCAAAAAATGATGAAACTGTAAGGGGAAATTAATGTATCCACTACTATAGGTGGAGACTTCAAAGCATTCTTTCAGAAACGGACAAACCCAGCAGGCAGAAAATTAGGAAGGACATAGTTGAACTCAAAAACACCATCAATCAGTTACATATAATGGACATCTGTATACTTCTTCATCCAACAAGAGCAGAATACACATCTTTCTTGAGCTCACATGGAACATTCATAAATTCTGGGCTATAACACAGAATTTAAATGTATAAGAATAGAAAATGTAGAATGTGGGCGCCTGGGTGGCTCAGTGGGTTAAGCCGCTGCCTTTGGCTCAGGTATGATCTCAGGGTCCTGGGATCGAGTCCCGCATCAGGCTCTCTGCTCGGCGGGGAGCCTGCTTCCTTCTCTCTCTCTGCCTGTCTACTGTGATCTCTCTCTGTCAAATAAATAAATAAAATCTTAAAAAAAAAAAAGAAAAAAATTGTAGAATGTTTGCCCTCAGACCACAGTGGAATTAAGCCAGGAATCAATAACAGAGTAAGGGATGAAAAATTACAAAGTACATGGAGATTAAACCATGACTTTTATATAGCAAACAGGTCAAAAAAAATCTTAAGTTTAAAAATATTATGAATGAAATTAAAATTCAAACACAAGTTATTAAAATTCATAGGCTACAGGAAGATTGTGCTTAGGAGGAAGTTTATAACATTGAGTATGTGAATATGTGAATGAGATACAAGAATAGCCTAATGTCAATAAACTTGGCTCCCATCTTAGGAAACTAGAAAAAGATGAGCAACTAAAATCCAAAGTAAGCGGAAAATAAGTAATAAAATTTAGAGTAGAAATCAATGAACCGAAAACTGGAAATCAACAGAAGAGTGAATGAAAACAGAAGCTGGTTCTTTAAAAATATTAATACAATTGATAATCTAGCCATATTCACTTAAAAGAGAGGACACAAATTACTAATATCAGAAGTGAAAGTGGGAATGTAACTACATATCCATGGATGTTGAAACCAAGGAATACTTGAACAACTCTATACCTAAAGATTCGACAACCTAGATAAAATGGACTAATTTCATTAAAGACACAATCTGCTGAAAGTCATAAGGTATACACAAGCTAAACTAACGTACATCTACTTAAAAAATTAATTAGTAACTTTCCAAAACAGAAAACACCAGACCCAGAGTGTTTCAAGGGTAATCTTAATAAACATTTAAGAGAGAATTTCTACTTAACATCCGTAGTCTCTTTTGGTATATGGAAGAAGAGCTCATACTTTCTACCTCATCCTATGAGACAAATACCATCCTAATAACAAATCCAGATGAATATATTATAAGAAAATAAAAAACGACACACCAGTTCCTTATGAACATAAATTCAAAAATTCTCAACAAAATATAATGTACAAAAATAATTTCATATCATGACCAAATGGAATTTATCCCATGAATGCAAGGTTGGTTCAACATTCAAAAATCAATTAATGTAATCCAGCACAGGGACAGGCTAAAGAAGAAATATCATTTTATCACATCATGAGATACAGAAAAAGAATCTGACAAAATCAAACACACATTCATGATAACAATTCTCAGCAAACTAAGACTAGAAGGGAACTTACTCAACTTGATAAAGAATGTATACAAAAACCTACAGCGCATCATCATTAATGGTGAAAAACTTCAAGTTTTCCCTATAAGATCAAGAGCAAAACAGCATGTCCCCTCTCTCACGTCTTCTTTTCAACATCATACTAGAAGTCCTAGTTAATGCAATAAGACAAGAAAAGCAAATAAAAGGTTTAATGATTGAGAAGGAAGAGCTAAAAGTATCCTGAGGTTCACAGACTACATGTTATAAATCTGAAAGAACTGACAAAAAAACCCAAACTTTGAACTAATAAGTAATAGTAACAATGTTGCAGTATGCCAAGTTGATATACACAAATCAATTGCTTTTCCAAAGGGAGGGAGGATGAGTAGAATATATAAAGAGAATTAAAAGGTACTAACTTCCAGTTTTAAAATAGAATCAATAATATTGTATAGTGACAGACTTTAACTATATTTTTTTGTGGTGACAAATGAGTAATGTATGCAATTATCAAATACTATATTGTACATCTGGAACAACCATAATATTTTATATCAATTATACTTAAATTTAAGAAAAGACACATATAAAAAATACTGTTTTCCTATATACCAGCAATGAACACATGTAATTTAAAATGAAAAACACAATACCATTTTAATAGTACCCACCCCTCAAATGAAATACTTTGGGGTAAGTCTAAAAAATGTGTACAAGATCCATGAGTGAATCGCCTAAACTCAGATAAAAGACATTAAAGGAGAAAAAAAAAGTAAAGATATTCCATGCTTATGATAAAGAAGACCCAATACAGTCAGGATTTCTTCCAAAATTGAACTGTGAATTCAATGCAATCCCAGTTATTCTGTGGATGCAATAAAGTCATTCTAAAGGTTACATGAAGAATCAAAACTCTCAGAACTGCCAACACAGTATCGAAGGAGAACTAGTTCAAGAACTGACACTATCAAACTTCAAGACTTATGATAAAGCTACAGTATTATGTACAATGTGGAACTGGTTAAAGGACACACAGATCAGTGCAACAGAATAGAAAGTTTAGAAAAGACCTGCATGAATAGGTCACCTGTTATCCGGCAAAGAAGCAAATGAAATACAAGGGAACAAAGAGGCTCTTCACGACAAATGATACAGAAACAAGAGGTCAACCAAATGCAAAAAATGTAGACATCGTCCTAACACCTTCATGAAAATTAACTCAAAATGGATCATGGACCAAAATGTAAAACATAAAATTATGCAGCTCCTAGAAGATAATTTAGGAGAAAATAAAGATGACTTCAGTTATGATGATGGCTTTTCTTGATCGGACATGAAAGTGTAATCTATGGAAGAAATAATTGACAAGCTGGACTTCACCAAAATTAAATATTTTTGCTCTATGAGAGACACTGTTGCAAGAATGAAAAAAATAGCTTATAGATTGGGAGAAATTACTTGCAGAAGGCATATCTTATAAAGGATTATTCTTTAAAATATACAAAGAATTCTTAAAATAGTAAGAAAACAACCTGATTAGAAAATAGGTCAAAGACCTTTGCAGAGCTCCTCACCAAAGATGATATAAAGATGACAAATGATCATATAAAAAAGAACTCTGCATCATACACTATCAGACAAACCCGAGTTAAAAAATGATACCTCTGTACAGCTATTAGAATGGCCAAATTCGGCGGTTCCATGGTGTAATGGTGAGCACTCTGGACTCTGAATCAAGAATGGCCAAATTCCAGAATAGTGACAACACCAAATGCAGGTAAGAGTATGGAGGAAAAGGACCTCTCACTTACTGTTGGCAAGAATGCAAAATGGTACAGTCTCTGTGGAATTCAGTATAGTGGTTTCTTATATAATTAAGTATACTATTACCAAGTGATCTAGCAATCATGCTCCTTAGATTTACCCAGAGGAGTTAAAAAAAAAAAAACTGATCCCTGACTAAAAGCTTGCACATAGATGTCTACAGCAGCTTCTTTTTATAATTGCCCCAACTTAGAAGTAATCAAGATATCCTTTAGTAGGTAAATGGATAAAATGTGATCACTCGGAAAACTGAAAACTTTAGATTGATTAAAAAAAAAATAGAAAAAAAAAAAAAGAGCTCCTGATTATAAAACATGAAAAGATAGGAAGAAGATGTAAGTACACATTAGTAAGTGAAAAATGACAACCTGAAAAGTCTGCATACTATATGATTTCAAGTGTAGGACATTCTGAAAAAGCACATCTGTGTAATGCCTAAAAAGGCTGAGAGACTGACAGTGGTTGGGGAAAGCAAGGTATGAGTAGGTAGAACACTGAAGATGTTTAGGGCAGTGAAAAAACTCTATGATGCTATAATCAGCAACACATGTCATTATACCTTTGTTCAAACCCACAGAATTTACAACACCAAGAGGGAACTCTACTGTAACACTCTGGTGGGAGATTCTGATAATGAGGGGGAGACTGTGCATATGGGGAGGCAGAGGGTATATGGAAAATCTGTGTGCCTGCCTCTCAATTTTGTTATGTACTAAAAACTGTTCTAAAAACTAAAGTCTACTAACATATATATACATATATGTATGTGTATATATGTATATATATGTTGATGAGAATTAACTGTTAATTTACTTGACAGAGAGAATGAGAGCATGTGCAGGGGGAGTTGAAGAGGGAGAAGAGTTGAAGTTGAAGCAGGCTCCCCACTCAGCAAGGAGCCTGATGTGGGGTTGGATCCCAGGACCCAAGGATCATGACCCGAGCCCAAGGCAGATGCCCAACGGACTCAGCCAGCCAGGTGCCCTGAGAATAATTATTTTCACAGACATCAATACAGATGAATCATAAACATAATACTGGGTGAAAAAAAGACATAAAAATTTCAAAACCAGCAAAGCAATCAAATAATGATAACAAGTCAAGATATGGTAAACTTTACTGAGGTGGTTGCCATATTGTGGTTACATAAAGAGGGTTTCTGGGGACTATCAGTATTCTATTATTTTACCTGAATGATGCTTTAATGATTCTACTACTTTGTCAAAATTTACTAATATTTATGCTCATGAATTATGCACTTTTATGTGCATATTATAATCCAAATTACATGCTAAATAATTGTCATATTTTTATCCTTATATCTTGTTAGACTTACATGAGATTTAATTTTTAAAAAATCATATTTTCCTTTCTCCTTCTAGTAGAATTTTATCTTTTTTACTTGATTGTCCTTACACTGCAATTGTGCGGAGGACTGTTGATATTCCTTCACTTTTCTTTATGACACTACTCCTGAAGTGACAACTAAACCCTTACAGCTCTACTCTTGGACAGCTGATCATCATTTATTATGCCTGGACCCTTATATCATAAAATACATTTGTAGAATATTAGGAAAAGAAAATAGAACTAAGGATCTTCCTTTCTAAAGTCTCTCATTTTATCCTGGGGCAATTTTACACAACAGCCTCTTACACTAAAGAAGTCAATAAAATTTACATTCATATGTTTTAAAAATACATAGGTTGTTTTCTGATTGACTTATTTTGCTTAGCATCATACCCTTCAGAACAAAATAAGTGAATCAGAGAAAGACAATTTTCATACGACCTCACTGATAGGAGGAATTTGAGAAATAAGACAGAGGATCATAGGGGAAGGGTGGGAAAAATGAAACAAGATAAAGCCAGAGAGGGAGACAAACCATAAAGGACTTTTAATCTCATGAAACAAACGGAGGGTTCTTGGAGGGGAGTGGAGTGAGAGGGATAGGTGCCTGGGTGATGGGCATTGGGGAGGGTATGAGTTATGGTAAGAAAATAATTAATTAATTAATTAATTTTTAGAATTAAATAATAAAATAAAATACATGGGTCAAGGAAAGAATGTGATATTAGATTAATTAGATTAGTTAGATTAATTAGATATTAGATAATGTTACAAATGAAACATGCAAATTTATGAATGAGGTGATTTCAAAATGAAAAATTCATTAAGGTTTAAGAATCAATAGAAAATACCTGATTTGGAATAAGTGGAACCATTTAAATATCTGGTTATAGGGTGCAGATAGTTCAGTGATTATAAGCACACTTGGAAACGCTCAAGTCAATATGATAATCTAGTAAGTTGGAAAAAAATCACACTAAGAAAGTGACAAGGGAACAGATGGAAAAGAGAAAATAAGGAAGTTATGTTCGGAGGTCCTTTGGTCTCATCTGTATTAAAACAAATGACCACAATGGTATTGCTAGAAGAATATGAAGAAGAAAAAGACATTTCCATGTAACAATGTAACCAAGCTTACTCAGTTTTAAGAAATATAATGTTATCTTCTCAGAAAAGACTTACTTAAAAAAGATTTTATTCATTTATTTGAGAGAGAGAGAGAGAATGGGTGGATGAGGGGACAGAAGGAGAGGGAGGAGAAGACTTCGCACTGAGTGCAGGACTTGATCTCAGGAACCCAAGATCATGAACTTAGCAAAGGTAGATGCTTAACCAACAGAGCCACCCAGGCACCCCTTAGAAAAGACTGTGAGTGTTAAACAGACTGTGACAGAAAACATTTTAAAAAGAGGAAAATTCATGATGATCCTATTTACAACCTTCATATTTACATACATTTTTAACTTTGTGAAGAAGTTAGACAGTATCAACTCTCCAGTGGGTTGCATAATTTGAGCCAACTCCTCAAAGCTTGCGATCAGCCCTCCGGGGAGGAACAATCAACAGCCCAGCTCCTACCTATCAGCTCCTACGTACCAGCTCCTACCTCCTCCTATCAGCTCCTACTTGCTGAATCCACTAACATGATTCAGTTCACAGAAAGGAGTGGATAAGAACTAGCACACTTGGGGTGCCTGGGTGGCTCAGTGGGTTGAGCCGCTACCTTCCGCTCGGGGTCGTGATCTCAGGGTCCTGGGATCGAGTCCCATGTTGGGCTCTCTGCTCAGCGGGGAGCCTGCTTCCCCCTTTCTCTCTCTATCTGCCTGCCTCTCCGTCTACTTGTGATTTCTCTCTGTCAAATAAATAAATAAAATCTTAAAAAAAAAAAAAACTAGCACACTTCATTTAAGTGTAGGTTCTATTTACATCGCAGCTGACAGCAAGTGTGTAACTATGATAATATTTTTAATTCCTTTTTAATTTCCATGACTGATGTAAAATATATACAGGCTCTTCTCCCCTCCAGAAAGAATAAATTGGCCCATGAAAGATTATCTTAGTTCCTAAAAACTGATATTCTGGGCTCCATTTTGCTAATAAGATATACACCATGAAGAATGCTTATCATCCTTTAAAGGGGCTTTTGAAAGGTATCAAACATTATATTCTAGGTATGCTTCCATCTTTCAAAGGCAAAAATGAATGTTGAAAATTGCATTTTCCATAAAATGTTGACAAATAGCATTTTTCTATTTTAAATAAGTCAAAACTGGCATATAAGGATCAAGTAGCTGAGTAAGAAGGCTACCCAACAAGTGAGATAAAATACTCTTCTTTATTAGATTTTAATGCAGGTGAACACCCACTATTGTTGGAAAGATCCCATATATGGTGCTATAATGGCAACCTCTAGCAGACGCACTAGGTAGAGAACATATATGTACTTTACTTTGTAATACAGATCGTTACTTTGCTTTCTTTGCTATACCATAATTAAATTAGCGTTTGGCATATACACACTCATGAGTTCTAGTTCAAGGTATTTGCAATTAATTGTTGGGGTTTGAAATAAATATGTATTTACCTTCTGCCTTAAATGATATATAAAAAAATCTCGATATGTGATTGTTCCTTACTTACATTTTGGAAGTGTTTTTTTTTTTTTTTTTTTTGTCTGTTCTGGTCTTGCAAAGAGATTTCCTTAAGTCTTTATTGAAGTATTCTTGTTTATGCATCTCCTAGGAGTTTTAAGGAACTATTGTTAATATTTTTATCTCTGCCACATGGGAGTTCTTACTAACTTCAAAGGAAGCTGTTTTACATATGGAAGAGATAAGTAAGTATACAGAGGGGAGTGGAAATCAGCCCCTCAGAAGTGATGTTAACTTTGAAAGTTAATTCTGAACCACAAACGCTAATTTAATTATGGTATAGCAAAGAAAGCAAAGTAACGATCTGTATTACAAAGTAAAATACATATATGTTCTCTACCTAGTGCGTCTGCTAGAGGTTGCCATTATAGCACCATATATGGGATCTTTCCAACAATAGTGGGTGTTCACCTGCATTAAAATCTAATAAAGAAGAGTATTTTATCTCATTTGTTGGGTAGCCTTCTTACTCAGCTACTAGATCCTTTCAAACTGGCCCCATTTCAGCTATCCCTATTTATTTAAAAAAAATGTATATATATATATATATAGATAGATAGATAGATATCTATAGATACCTATAGGTACCTATAGGTATACCTGTGTATATAGTATATACACAGGTATATACCTGTATATATATATATATATACACACACACACATACAGTAACTGTAACTGTATATATAGTAACTGTATATATAGATAGATAGATAGATACCTATAGGTATCTATAGATATCTATCTATCTATCAATATATACAGTTACTGAGTACTCATTCAGTACTATTATGTGTGTGTGTCTAACACAAAGAGGATACTAAAGCAAAATTGGTTGAATCAGTGAGTGAATGACCAGATGAATGAATGAATGAAGAAAAAGCATTACACCATGGGAGTGTTAAGGGACTTACAAAGATCAAGCAGCCAAAAATCAAACCTTTGAAGAGTTTGCCGTCTAACAGGTTATATGTGATTAAAAAAAAAAAATGGGTACACTCTAGGTGAAGAGAGACCTTAAAGTTTAGAGAACAGAGAGCTCAATTCCAGCTTGGGGTTCAGAGAAAACTCCACGGAACATATGGAATTTCAGATTAGCTTTGCTACTGAGAAGATTCAGGCTGTGCGGGGAAGAGAATAAATAGATTTCCATACGATGACAAGTGCGTGAACAAAACCAGGGAGGTCAGAAAGAATAGAAAAGAACTTCCAAATAAATAACTCGGTTTGGTTAGAATACAGGTTGGCCATGAAAATCAAAGGTAAATAAAAGGTAAATATGCATCTGGAGAGGAATAAGTTTATGTCTTACACATCAAACCAAAGGGGCAGAATTTTATTCTGTCACCATTACAACAGAACGGGTAAAATCTGGGAGCTGGGGACAGATGGGGAGAGGTTAACACAGTAAGCTTCCACCGCTATCGGGTTTATATTTAAAGTAATGAGCATTTTGACACTGTAACATATAGTTGTGAAATATAAAAATTAATTTAAAAGTGCCAGCTCTCAATTTGCTGCCATTTCCCACCTAGCCGCGAGATGAAGAAAGTGTAAAACAAACAAACAAAAAGAAATAAAAACCAACCAAGTGATTGGGGTGCCTGGGTGGCTCAGTGGGTTAAGCCTCTGCCTTCGGCTCAGGTCATGATCCCAGGGTCCTGGGATCGAGCCCCACATCGGGCTCTCTGCTCAGCAGGGAGCCTGCTTCTTCCTCTCTCTGACTGCCTCTCTGCTTGCTTGGAATCTCTGTCTGTCAAATAAATAAATAAAAAAAATTAAAACAAACAAACAAAAAACCCCGAGTGATTAAGACTCTAATTTGATCTCTGCCACTAATAAGTCCTGGGACATTAAATAAAATCATTCTGAAGGGGTTGGGTACATGATCTCCTAGGTTCTTTCAGTACTAATGTATTGTTTCCAAAACCCTATTGGTGTCTTTAGTCCACCAAGAGGACTTAATTTCTCCAAAGTGAATACTTCCTTGCTTTGACTCTGACATTTGTCAAAGGTCAAACTTCTGGGATGTGGACTAAATATGGCAAAGGTACCTGGAAACTTCAGACTACTTACTTTTTCATTTTATACTGATGCCTGGGTGGCTCAGTCATTTAAGCATTCTACTTATGGTTTTGGCTCAGGTCACAATCTCAGGGTCATGTGATCAGGCCCCGTCTCAGGCTCGATGCTCAGCAGGAGTCTGCTTCTCTCTCTCCCTCCATGTGCCCCTCCCTCTACTCATGCACACACACTCTCTCTCTCTAATAAATAAATAAATCTTAAAAAAAAATAATGTAATGATGTCATACTCTACCATCTTAATAATGGGATAACTTACATGTCAACAAAACTGTGTTTTCTATAACAAAAATTATACAACTAGATAAGTACATATATGTTTTAGGTCTCTGCGTAAATGTAAATATAATTTTGTTACGGTATTACAAGAATTTCGTTTATGTAAATATAGTTTTGTTATGGTTTTATAAGAATTGACTACTTTTCTTTATGGTTTTGGCTATATATATATGTATATATAGTTTATCCATATACTTTACATAGGTAGTTTATATATTTAGTCTACATTTATATATACACACTGTTTATTGACACCAGAATCCTTTCTCTTAATTAGAAGTGACAAACTGGAAATATCTGGGACAAACTGGGAAATACCACTTGGTTAGTTTTCAGCAGTTAGGAACTATTTTTAATTGCCCTCAATGCCTGGCTCCATTGGCAGGTACAAACGCTTTGAAATTGGGTTCTAGACAAAAGGGTCCTTAGGTGACACTGAACTTCATGCATTTTAGCAAGCCCACACATCAGCATGTAGAACTGGTTTTTGTATGAGGAGACTACTCATGACCTGAATCTCAAGGACCAATCATCTAAAAGTTTTCATCTAGAGTTTTCTTAGACGCCTAATACACACTTATAATCATTTTTATTACAGAAGAATTTTAAAGAACCAAGAAACCAGTTTCCTGTGCTTCTCCTACCATCCTGAGAATTGTCAGCGCTATATGGATATTTGAATGTTGATAAGCAAGACCATATATTACATTTTTATCTTAATTTCCCCTTTCCTGAGAGAATGTCTTCTGACTATAAAAGATTTTATGTCTTTTTCTTCTGATGTCACATGGTCACAGAAATATACTGAGCAAATCCTTTCCTCTCTCATGTTCTCTGTTTTTTAAACTGCAAAATGGACATAATGAGCTTGATTTGCCTCCAAGGTACATCCCATGCAACTCGCTAATTCATTACACCTCATTAAACCTCGCTTCCAAAATATAACATACCATGAAAATGCAAAATATTATTCAATATTCAGAGTGAGTTTTTTCTCCGAATTTATTATCGCGTTGCTCAAATGAATACTAATAATGCGAACTCTGTGGGAAACAATTTCAATTATTCATGGGAGTAATGTCTATAATGTGTTGTCGGTGGATGTGCTGGGCAACGTATTTTCACCTATGCAGTGTGATGGTTTCTGACAAAAACTCCTTCTCCAGGTAATGTGAAATGAGATGCTCTAGGCAGCTATTCCTTTTAACAACTCCTCATCTGATATACAACTTTATAGGAAAGTTTCTGCTATCTGTGTCAAACTCTTTGTCTTCGGGGAGACCAATTCACCTGCATCAAGCCTTCATATCCTCAAATGAATGGGAAAGGCTGGAAGGCAAGAGGGCTGTGCAGAAAAGGGAAAAGAAAGTGACATAAATCAAGAGAGAGAAGTCAAACACATCCTAACTGGGCTGAACACAGAAACTCATACCAAGGAAATGAAATATGCACTAAGTGGGCAATTTATTTTTTTCTGGAAAGAACCCTCTGTCTTGAGAATGAGTTGAGATTCTAAAAGGAAAAAATACATGCATTAGGAAGATGCCATACTTTTCAGATAAGAGTGAAGATATTAAGAGTAATCAAAATAGGGCTTCAGAATAGACAAATGAGGACAATGGGTAAATTCAAATAGGAAGATGAGCTTCCTGTGCCGGGTGAATTATTTGTGAAATGCTTTAGAATTTGCGTTTTTTAGGTAAGCACCATTGATTGTACGTGTAAAAAAAAATAGTTATATACTAAAGTCACCGTCTTGACAAATATATCTTACTGGGCACGGAAATCTTCATTTGTCGAATGAACTCAGATTTTTATTGCAATTTACTGGGAAGTTCATGAGTAAGGCTATCAGTCCTATGCTTAAGGGAAGGATTCCAGAAGTCAAAGGCATTTGCCGCTCAAAGGGATTTCCCTGATGTTCGCCGTTAGGAAGCCATTTTTAATTAAAGTCCAATTTTATTTTTTTTATTTATTTTTTTAAAGATTTATTTATTTGACAGAGATCACAAGTAGGCAGAGAGGCAGGCAGAGAGAGAGAGAGAGAGAGGAGGAAACAGGCTCCCTGCTGAGCAGAGAGCCGGATGTGGGACTCGATCCCAGGACCCTGAGATCATGACCTGAGCCGAAGGCAGAGGCTTAACCCACTGAGCCACCCAGGCGCCCTAAAGTCCAATTTTAAAACGGGTCCTTTGATTAAAGACAGAGGTGTTACAACCGTAGGGGCCAAGGGCAGGATGTCCAAAATACATTCAATGGCATACTGATTATTTTGTCTTGAAGCTATTAGAAAAGTAGCTTGTGCAAAGATACTCGGACTCTCCCCTGTCTCCCCAAAAGCAGCAAATAAATCTTCCAAATGAAATGTACCCTCCCTATCCTAAGTTCAAAAGACATCCTTACCACCAGAGGTAGGAATTTTAGAACTGAGAAAGCTGTAGCAACAAACCTTGTTACTTTTTTTTTTTTTAAGATTTTATTTATTTATTTGACAGAGATCACAAGTAGGCAGAGAGGCAGGCAGAGAGAGAGGGGGAAGCAGGCTCCCTGCTGAGCAGAGAGCCTGATGCAGGGCTGGATCCCAGGACCCTGGGATCACAACCTGAGCAGAAGGCAGAGGCTTTAACCCACTGAGCCATCCAGGCACCCCACCTTGTTACTTTCCTTGCTATGATACTGCCTCAACTCATATTTTATTTAGAATTCCTTGCCAATTAAAGCCCCCAAGCATCTGTTTTCTTTATCCTGTCAATTTATCAGAAATTTATTGTCCCTTTATCTAAACTGTATAAAAACTGCCTGCCTTGGTCACTTATTTTAGTCTCAATTTTATGATTAGACCTCCATACACATATAATAAAACCTTGTGTTTTTTTTCTCCTGTTCATCTGTCTCATGACAATTTAATTCTTAGTCCAGCTAGAAGAACTCTAAGGATAGAATAAAAATTTTTCTTTCCCTACACCCACAAAACCCTCTCTGGCCTTTCACATATTGCTATTAAGAGTAACTGAGAGTGATTACCAAGAGCCATTCAATTATTTCACTTAGAATTTTTGAAAAAAAAAAAAACATGAAGCAAGCTGTTTATAAGCTACATTATATTTATCATTTATCATGATAAATATAATGTAGCTTATCAGATAAGCTACATATATTTATCATGGCAAATCCTGGCAATATTCCTAAGTTTTCAACCATTGTTAATTAGGATATTACGCAACCATAAATGCAACAACTATGAGGACATGACGAACTCTTGAAAACAGTAACTTCAAAACTTGAAAGTAATAATATACAAATATACACATACATTAAAAATATCTAATTATATACATTCAAACATATAGAAAATAAAAGCACTAGATTCTGCTTAGATATACGTAAAATTGTGGATGAAATTTAGCTTCTGTAATGTTTTAGTGTTTTAATCCTAGTGTTCCACAGTGAAGAAAAGGAAGAACAAGAAAATTAAGGCATTGAAGGACCCACTTAATCCATTAGTACACTGAGATAAATGCATTTGTATTATTCAAGATAGATATGTTTGTTTGGCAGAATGGAAAGTGTTTAAAAGTTAATTATAGGGGCGCCTGGGTGGCTCAGTGGGTTAGAGCCTCTACCTTTGGCTCAGGTCATGATCCCGGGGTCCTGGGATTGAGCCCCGCATTGGGCTCTCTGCTCTGCAGGGAGCCTGTTTCTTCCTCTCTCTCTGCCTGCTGCTCTGCCTACTTGTGCTCTCTCTCTGTGTGTGTCAAATAAATAAATAAAATCTTAAAAAAGAAGTTAATTATATTGAGTACCTCCTATGTGTCAGACGGAAAAGTGTTTTAAACTTTGAACACAAAAACTCAACTGTCCCAGGTATTTGCCAGACTAGGGACACATGGCACCACCAGATGTTGGAGGGAACAAGAGACAGGAAAGAGGTGATGCCCCCTCTAAAATATGTTCCATTTTTAGCAAGTCAGAACTATATTTGTTACTACGATTTCAAATTTCTTAACTGTTGCCACTTTGAGATAGATAAAATACCCATATTACACAAAAGCAAAGTAAGGTATTTTAATTTATAAGTAGCTCGGTCCACCTGGGACTTCAAAACATAAGACCATTCCTCTCTCCTGGGGAGAGAGGCATATGAAGTTCAAATTAATTATGCTAGCTAAGGTCTCAAGAGGGATATTCTCCATCTAATGTCTGGAAGCATTTCTATGAGGAAGGGCCATTGCCTTTAAGGACTGATCACCTGGCAATAAAAGAAAATAGGAAATCAAAAAAGGCATGAAAACAAGTTGTACAAGGGGGGAATTTGCAGAATTTGCATTTGCAGATATTTAGGGCTCCACATAACTCAATTACAAAATATTCTTCAGAGACTTAGAAGGAACCCATTAAAGATTCCTCTCACTGAACTAAAACAAACAAACAAACAAACAAACAAACTTAGGCAGCTTAATGCCACTGATCCTTTTTCCTGACCTCCATAGAAATGAGAACCTTCACCTGCCCAAGATGAGGAGGGTGAGAAGGGAAAGAAACATAAAGTGTAGCAATGCTAACTGTCTTCAATATAAGCCAAAATGTTCCTTTGTGATAAAGGAGAGGTACTTGATATGATGAGATGCATATTCAAGTTAGACTCTCATGGCTCATGTCTGAGACATTGGTCCTCTAAGCTAGTGTGACACCCAGCCTTGGCATTTTCTGGAGACATGACAGTGTAGGAATACTGGTGCCCAAGAATGGATTTCTTGACCTGCCACCAATCAAGACAAGCCTTGTAGAGATCTATAAACTCAAGAGATTTGTGAGTGTTTTTTCATCTGTTTCCCAAGCCACTACCCTTTCTGCAAGGTGCCCTTGAAGCAGCTCTATTGAGTAAGGATAGATGAACAAATGAAAACTTATCTAGTTATACAGCCAGTAACAGCAACATAGTGATACAGGTATATATAAAGACATAAAGATGGTCTTAAAAATATATAACTATAGATGTAACCAGTGGCTTAAAGTCAAATAAAGTTTTCAATTCCGCTACTTAAATTCTTATTTATGTTTCTCTTTTGGAGAGTAGCCATTTCAATTTGAGAATACTCTATATCTTAATTTTAATTATGAATGTACTAATATGTTGCTTAATTTCCTATCAATGAAGGCAATATTTCTTTTAAAAGAACATGTGAATTTCAGGTATTACATGAGTATCTTGGGGTGATAATGAAATAAGCCAACTTAATTAACATGCATAGTTAACTGGGGCAAGAAGATAATTAATACATTAGTATTCTTCTTCCTTCCTTTTGCCACACAGGTGGATTTTAGTCAAGATGTATACACCTATACAATATGGCTTTGCTGTATTGTCAAAACACACACACACATACACACACATGCATGCACACTAATTGCAAATATTCTAGTTTAGCCTCCTAAAAGATCATTCTGAAACTATACCAATGTTCTTCAGAGTCCCACCCTTGATCAGATTCCGTGGCAGGTATACTGGCTGCTTCAGGAAAAGCATGATCTGAGAATTTGTAACCTTGTTTTTCTTTGTTGGTTTAATTCAATTTTGTCTGCTGACAAAAACCTGAGATTTTAATGGCTTGATTTTCATTATATAGAAATTCTAGCCACTCTTGTTGAGTAAGTTATTTTAGGGCAAAAATGAAATTCAAAACTTAGGAAAGTCAGCCCACGACAAAGGAGAGGAGGAGCTAGCTGGTTTGTAATTGGTACAAACTATTATTCATTGCAATAAAATTTTATCATTTGCTCAAAAGGGATGTTAGTGAGGTTGAATGGTTCAAAATTCAATTCCTTGAAAATGTATCTTTCAAATTATCAATGATGTGATAAGGATATCTTTCAGAATTGGTCATACTAAGTTAATTGAGTTAGAAGGTCGAATTTCTTATGCTCAATATAGGCATTCCTGATCTTTATAAAATTAAGCTTGAGTTGAGATTTTTTTTTATACACAATTTCTTCCTTAGCTTGAGTTTCTAGAGGATGCTTAAAACATACTCTACTGATTTTCAAAAGAAAGTTGCATCATTAGGGAGTTAGAAAATGCAAGTAGCTCAGCATTACTTCTCAGAAAGAACATTAGAAGAATTGCAATTAGCTGAGTACAGAGTTGACCTCGTTAGACATATCATGTATATGTAACTCTCTCCCTCCCCTCTATCAATCCATCTATCATCTAGGTCTTTACCATCCCTTCCTTCACCTATCACCTATTTTATCTATATTTATCTACTATCATCTATCTAACATCTATTTCTACCTACCATCTGTCTATCCTCCATCTACCTATCTCCGTCCAACCATTCATCCATCAGTCTACTTGTCTGTCTCAGTCCAGCTTGCTTTCCCTGGAAGCCTTCCTTATCTCCTTAAAGTAGACCATAACTTGTCAGGTGACACTAAAGAACTAATATCCCCAGCTAAACTAAACAGCTTTTTCACTATCTGATTTCCAAACAGCAGGGGGCCTAAATTCTTCTTCAGTTCTTCTTGCTTCTTTTTGTCTTTTGGAGCATAGGAGTATTAAGACTAAGGATAGGATATAATTTACCTTTCAACATGGGGCAAGGACACATTTGAGAGTAAAAGGAGTACTACACCTTTAACAATTCAGCAAGGGCAACTGGCATATACCAAGAGAGTCACGTGAAAACAGGGACTCATGATTACCATGTCCGATACCCACTTAGGTTTAAAATCCAACGACATTCTGCTGTCAAACAGTTTACTTTTATTCACAAATCTTATGACTTCTTTGCATGTTTATGGCATTTTCCAATTTGAAAGATTAGCTGACTTTATGTTTACTTCAGGACAGCCAGCCAGTACGGCCCCTAGATTTATAAGGGTTCGCTCCGAGCTCACAGGTGTCTTGTTTGGTAATAATAAGAAATATTTATGACCTTTTCTGTCAAAAGTGGCAAGTTATTACCTGTAAATTGCCAGATGCATTGTTTAAAGTTTCCAGATGGATCAGTGTTCAGCTGCTGTTACTCTAATTCCATGGTATGTGCTGTCCTATCGTTCTTGAGAAATATTCTCTTCCAGGTGGCAGTTTTTCATTCCCAAATTATAGTAACATTTCAAGCAAGCCAATGTACGGTTCATTCTAAGAGCACCATTGCGCTAAAAAGTAAGTAAAATACCCTCAGATACCTTGGCCAATGGGCCAATTTTTGCCTTAAGAACTGACTGAGCTAGGTCAAAAGCTGATGTTAAAAAAACAGTCTTATGGGGTCGCCTGAGTGACTCAGTGGATTAAAGCCTCAGGTCATGATCCCAGGGTCCTGGGATCAAGCCCCACATCAGGCTCTCTGCTCAGTGGCGAGCCTGCTTCGTCCCTCTCACTCTGCCTGCGTCTCTGCCTACTTGTGATCTCCGTCTGTCCAATAAATAAATAAAATCTTTAAAAAAAAATCAGTCTTACATCATTGGTCTTCATCCCTGTAAGGCAATATAAAATTGGACACCAAAACTGAATATCATGACTATTGGCTAGTGCTTCTCAGTATTTAATTCTCAACCCTAGTAGTCTCTCATCAGAGCAAACAGTATCAGAAAATAGACATCACCATTTAATTTCAAATGGAAAATTCTTCATAATCCCACTGGCATTTATTTAGTTTAATTGTAAATCATTTCCTTAAATAATTTTTTTTAAGATTTTATTTATTTATTTGACAGAGATCACAAGTAGGCAGAGAGGCAGGCAGAGAGAGAGAAGGAAGCAGGCTCCCCACTGAGCAGAGAGCCCGATGCGGGACTCGATCCCAGGACCCTGAGATCATGACCTGAGCCGAAGGCAGCGGCCTAACCCACTGAGCCACCCAGACGCCCATTTCCTTAAATAATTTAAGACTGGGTTTGGGAAGAAGGGGCTGAGACCTTATTTGTTTAGGTCACAAAATACACCAGAAAATACATGTATATGTATATATGTATTTGTATATATATATATATATATATATATATATTGAAATGGATGTTCTTTCAGAAATTCAGGGGCTTGTTTACAAGAGACATTTCACTTTCCAACATGAAGGGACTGTCATAAGAACTTTATATGAAATCTTCCTCCTTTGACACTGTCCTCCTTTTATTTCCAACAGTTGGATTACCAAGATATTAAGGTTCTGGAAGGTGCGGCTTTCAGAGCTGTAACTGGAGTCCTATTTTAAAAATTCAGTGACTGGAGTTGCCAAGCATCAAAATGGCAGTCATTCCCAAGGACGTCATGGAAGAGAATCTGTGGCAACGCACGACCCAACCTCCTGACTGGATATGAGTGACATGAAGCTCAAAAAGGAACTCATGTTTAGGTTTGCCCAGGGTCTTCTTAATGGTACAATGCCAAAGCTCTTTCCAAATAAGAAAGATGGTAATTAAATGAAAACTCCAGGGGAAATGGATGACTTGGTTTATGCAAGAGAATAAACAAGACAAGTTAAGTGACACTGACAGGAGCAAACGAAGAACGAAAAAATTCTGCCATTAGAGGATGACCAAATAACCCCTTCAGCTGAATTCCCAAGGATCCCATCATGAGGCACAGTTACCTGTAGCTCCCATTCTTCACAGGCCGATCTCCTTGTCTTCCATTAGGTTTCTCAGAGGCCTGATCCATGCCATCTGGATGCGTTCTTATAAAAAAACTTTCTAATGGGGAAATAACCTGAATGAGTTTGTTTTCCGTAGGTAGAAGAACATTGTATAATTCCAAGGAAGAGAAAATTCTCTCTAAAAAAAAATAAATAAATAAAATTAAATAAAAATTCAATTTGACTTAAAAAAAATTCAATTTGACTTAAAAAATACTTGACTTCCCTATGAAAAATGACCTGTAGAAGGTTATGTGAAGTCATACGTCTTCAACAAAGTTTTGATATTGTCAGGATGGCTGGAAAGGGAACACCCAACTTGGATTTTATATTGGGGAAGGGGAGTGGTAAATTCACTTCTCCGATTCAGCCAATGAACCAAGCAGAGGACAGCAGGTTCCACTCCTCTTCTATCTCTTCCTTGGCTGTTTTCTTGCCTTCCTTTCCCTCCTCTTCCTCTTCTAGTTCTTCTCTTACGTGTTAATGATCTTTGTCTCCTCCTTGTCTTCCTTCCCTCTTCTCTCTCTCTAGTTCTCCCTTTCTGGTTCTGCCTTTTTAGGGTCCTATTTTCCCAGTCATCAGTATTAGCAACTGCTATTAGTGTAAATGCAGTATAAATCAGAAGCCACTATTTGCACAAATACTGAATCCAGAAAATGCTATCAAAAAAGTTAGGTTCAAGATTTGTTGCAAGACATATCATGCCCAGAATAATAGCTACATAGAATGTGTATGGATGTGTTTCAGATAATACTGACATGTTATCAATACAAAGATAAATGCTTTACTTATTGTACTTACTTTCAATAACTAATGACTGGATGCTAATTATATAGGTAAGGAAATGAATTCATAATCACTTATTTTTTTTTACAAGTGTATTGTTGGTCTTTGTAGGTCTGAAACAGCATAAGGCAATAAACTTGGAAATAAAACCACTATGTATCTGATTTCTAGACATGTATAAGAAATTACATTTTAAAGAGAAATACTTCAAAGGCATATGACAGCCAGCCACTGTATTTTATTGCCATTATATTATCATTATAATTACAAGATTGAAAATTCACCACAAGCAAGACTTGCAAATACATCTTTCAAATGTATTTCTTAATGGTAAATAATATTAATGAATTTTGAGGTACATTAATATGTGACTCCAACCTCAATCTAGAATTTTATTTCTGTGTAATTAAAGTGAACTAATTCATAATGAATCATTTTTAAAATTTTACAGAAAAATGAATCTCTTAAAGGTTGTATCTTCAGGTTAATTAAAAATGGTTTATTCCATTTCTGAGTTAATTACTGAAACTTAGGATCCATAAATAGACATAATGGAAGAAATGCTTTTGTTGTCTATGACATTCTAAATCCATGGTGAATTCATGAAATGTCTGTCTGCCCATGGGAAACACAATTAAAATCATCACGCAAAGGGCTTTTTATCCAATTAAACAGAAAATGAATTGTCTCTCCTTAATTTATTTCTTCAGGGAACAGATATTTGCTACATTTTATTCTTTATACCATGAGGCGTTATTTGTCAGAGAGTTTCCAAGTTCCATTTTTCTGCTAACATTTTGCTGACTAAACCAATGATCTATAGTAGCAACCATCAATATAAAAATTGAGGCAGGCTTCATTTCATTCAAGCATTTAATTTCAAAGGTTGGTCTGGACTATGCTGTGCAAGAAACATTGTACCAGTGGGTGTTACTGCTCTCTGTTAAGCTAACAAAAACCTGTGATTCTATGTTCCTTCAATGCAGAAGTGGTCAGTTCCTTCTAAAGCCAAGATTGTTTCTTAACGGCTTGGAGCTATGTCCATCTGCAAATCTGTGCTAGGACTGTAGGATAAGCAACCATAGTTATCTGTCTGGATTTTTCCAGACCCTCCCACACTCATCTATTTAATGATTCCTTTGCCATACAAATGTCCTATTAGAAAATGGAGTGGTCTTTTAAGAAAGACATATCATATGGTTTCACTTATTTGCGGAGTATAACAAATGGCATGGAGGACATGGGGAGTTAGAGAGAAGGGAGTTGGGGGAAGTTGGAGGGGGAGGTGAACCAGAGAGACTATGGACTCTGAAAAACAATCTGAGGGGTTTGAATTGACGGGTGGGTGGGAGGTTGGGGTACCAGGTGGGGGGTATTATAGAGGGCACGGATGGCATGGAGCACTGGGTGTGGTGAAAAATAATGAATACTGTTGTGCTGAAAATAAATTAAAAAAAAAAAAGAAAGAAAGACAAATCAGGTATCACTTGCTATTATAAACCCTCCAAACACTTCTCATTAAAATTAGAAAGAAACACTAAATCTTTTTATGGCATATTGAGACCTCATGTGATCTTCCTGCTTCATCCTTCTGGTTCATTGTCTGTTGATCTTCTCCATGATCATTTAGCAGGCTCCAGCCACAATAGGTGTCCTTGAACTTACTGAGCATTTTCCTGGCTTAGAGTACTCTATATTGTTCAATTGCTTCTCTCTGGTCAACTTTGGAGATTTGCTTTGCTGCTTGCTTCTTAACTGCTGAAGTCTTTGTTCAAATGTTACTTTCTCAGAATGATCTTCAGTGAATTCCTTCCTTGTTAAATCTCAACCCTGTCAGTTTCCATTTCATGAGCTCATTTAATTTCCTTTCACTAATTTTTACATATACTGCTATCTCCAATTGCCTTATGTGTTTTTTGATTACTTGTACATTGATTTCTCCGTCCTCTTAAAAGAGTGTGTGGTCCATAAGGGCAAAAATTGGTTAGTATTAAATGAAAGCACAAAGAGAAAAAGAAATCCTTTCTCTTGTTCCCAGGTTCTTTAGAATTCTTGATCTTTACTTTCTTTTTCTTTTTTTTTTTTTAAGATTTTATTTATTTACTTGAGAGAGAGACTGAGAGAGAGAGCATGAATGAGGAGAAGGTCAGAGAGAGAAGCAGACTCCCCATGGAGCTGGGAGTCCGATGCGGGACTCGATCCCGGGACTCCAGGATCATGACCTGAGCCGAAGGCAGTCATCCAACCAACTGAGCCACCCAGGCGTCCCTGATCTTTACTTTCTTAGTGCTTTGACTTCCATGTCATTGCCAATTCTTTGGGTTCCTTTCTTGATGATCCAGTTATGCTTGCTCTGGGAGCATCTGACTTTGATCTCTCTCTAGTCTGTAACCTCGGCACAGTGTATCCCAGGTAAGGGTAAGGGAACCCTTGGGATGTGCTTCCATGGCCTGCCAGACAAAACAGAATGTTCCAGTTCTTATGCAGACTGGACCCAAATGGCGAGGGAGAATTGATCTCTTTGTAATTAATTTCATTGATCCAAAAAAGTAAATGAGGATCTATCAAACTACATTTGTTTTGGTGTGGAAAATATGTAGTTATAAAGTGTCTCCCAGGGCCAGCTTACAATGGCTTGCAAAAGCCAACTGTTAAACACTCAGGAATTTTGAGAACCAGTCATTAAACTAACATGGTAAAAGTATACTGCAAACGTTGGCAAATGTGACATAAAAAGACCTTGTCCTCTCAAACACAGCTCATCAGCCCATTACCAAATATATTCTTTTTTAAAGAAAGATTTTATTTATTTCAGAGAGATAGAGAGCACAAGCAGGGGGGCAGGGAGGGTAGAGGGAAAAGCAGACTCTCCACTGAGCAGGGATCCTGAGGCGGGGCTCAATCCTAGGACCCTGGCATCATGACCTGAACCAAAGGCAGATGCTTAACCAACTGAGCCACTCAGGGTGCCCTATATTATTCTTTTTATGACTATCTTTATGTGACTTTTTAAAATGTATTTTGAGATTTGTATTTATTTATATGAGAGAGAGAACAAACATGAACAGGGGAGTAGTAGAGGGAGAGGAAGAAGCAAGGCTCCTGCTGAGCACAGAGCCTGATGCAGGTCTCAATCCAGGGACTCCAGGATCATGACCTGACCCGAAGGCAGACGCTTAACAGACTGAGTCACCCAGGAGCCCCACTTCAAGTGATTCAAGTGAAGTGATTTTTGTGTTGACCAATGTGGGGGCAACCTCACTCTTTCTCTAACGATGTTGCCAAAGGGACTTCTGATTGTTGAAGACATGTCTAAAGAGGATCCTAAAATCTGACCTGTTGTCCTTACAAAGTTCAGAACACCCAAAAATACCCAAGGCTTCTAGGACTGATAAGGTACAGGAGGAGGGTAAGTAAATGTCCACTTTCATAGGAACCATACAGGACTGCCATTGGTGCTCTGTGAGACCCTGCTCTGATACAAAAAATTGAAACAGAGAAAGAGTCACACCAAGTCAGAGACATACAACTTTAGTTAACAAATCTTGAAGCTCAAACCAGGAGGCCCGACAGTGGTTGGCTGATCTCCCAGAATCAACACACTCTTTGGCATTTTAAGAAATCTGAACTTTTGGTCTACCTGGTTAGAAACCTTCTTTGTCCAAAGTGTGTTCATATGTGATGGCAGTTGAACTGTTAGGGGAAACTGCATGGTGCCTCATAGCTATGGGAAGAACATGAGTGTCCCACCTCTACTGGGGAAGAGAGTTCTAAGTTTCAGGAGAGACTTCCAGCCCAGTATTCCCAGAGAGTATAAAGAATCAAGGCCAGAAGTCTTGCCATCCTCGCTATTTCTTCTTTTCCCAAAACCAGATTATCATAAATCCCTCTTACTATTAAGGGTTGCTACTATCTCCACACAGTAGTCCCTAATTCCCCACAGATGAGACTAAAAAAGCTATCATCCACCCCATGGCCTCCAAACTGGGCAATGGTAATGGTGACCCATCCTATCAGTGCAAATGACTTGGGCATCTGACTTGAGCAGGGGCCTCAGGTCCTCCTGGGGAAGGTATCCAGCTCCACAGTAGCATGGAAGTTGAATCCTGCTCTTGCCACATCTCCCCTTTCCCAATGACTCCAAGCACTGATATTTTGCCTTCTATGTTCCTACAGGAGAATGAAACCTATTCCATCTGAGAAGAACCTATTCCATCTGAGGTCGGCAGAAATCAAAGCTTGAGGCTCTGGAATCCTGGTAACTGTTAGAGAGTTACTACAATGCATGACCATCACTTCAAGGGTGCAGATTCCCCCAACCCCCCACACACCCATGTGTAGGGAATATGTGATGGCCTGCTCATCCTTAGGCTCATTTGAGTGTTACACAGTCCTTATCACATACAAGATGCTCAAGAAACTTGGACGAGTAGATAAACAAATGAATTTCTCACACAAGAAATGGGAGACCCTCCTCTCTTTGTCTTACTCTCTCTTTTTTTTCCCTAAGTAGATCATTAGCACTGTCTCTGATGTAAGAGCGGAAATTAATCTCTTTAGTGTCCTTAGAATATGAAGATATATCTGGTCTTTTCCCTAGAAGTCTCTTCTTAAAAAATATAGGCAAATAAAATTGAAGGTGCCTATCATCTTGTACTTTAACCTGGGTAATGATGAACTGGCCTTCTGGGCCCACAAGAATCTTTTCTGGCAAAGGCTGGAGATTCCAAAGAACCTGGGTGAGCTTAAATAGGAAGGAAGGACAATCAAATAAAGGGTATAGGAAAATCATGTAACATCTTCATCTTCAATAGGGTTATGGCCTCAGCTATAGAGGGGGCAGACTCAATTGGGATAATTGGCAGCTGGAAATTAATTTTCCATACAACACAGGTCAAACAAATCAGCAGAGAATAGCAAAACAGAATTAATTTCCTTCCCACCTCTATCATTTACTACACCATGCAGAATTAAGTCAATCACCTGAATGATCTGGATATCTCTGGTCTCATCCATAAAACAGAGGCCTTAGTGTTTGTTAAAGAGATTACAAAAGAAAACATATTTTAAAATTACCCAGGGGCACCTGGGTGGCTCAGTCATTAAGTGTCTGTCTTAGGCTCAGGGCATGATCCCAGGATCCTGGGATCAAGCCCCACATCGGGCTCTCTGCTCAGCGGCAAACCTGCTTCTCTCTCTCCCACTTCCCCTGCTTGTATTCCCTATCTTGCTGTGTCTCTCTCTGTCAAAGAAATACATAAAATCTTAAAAAAAAAAAAAAAGAAAGAAAGAATATAGAAAGAAAGAAAATCACCCTGTAATGCATTTTAAGATTTATTCCTGCATTCAATAATTATTCACTGAGTATAAAATCCTATAATGTAGTTGCAAATGTTACCATCTGATATAACTGTTTTGTAGTTACACATTTTGCGTGAGGTGGTGGCTAGGCTAATATCGCCATTGAGAAGCAGAATGGAACAGTGTAACAGTCTCACCTCCAGATACACTGCGTTCCTCTCTGATCTGTGACCTTGATTGTCAGCCGCCAATTTCATCTACAACTCTCATTTGGCCTCAGCCTGGAGAGCAGGTGTTGGCAGGATCTTTACAGAAGGGGCTAGTAGAAAGAGTTGTTTACTTCTCTTTCCACATTTATTGTCCTTGGGATCCTCAGTGCTGTTTTCATCATGAGTTACTATATGAATGCTTAATCTGAGGAAGGGCACCTGTCTACCAGCGTAAACACAATGCAATGACCCACGATTTCCAATTTGACCCGAAATGGCAGGAAAATCTGGCCACACACCGAGAAGGTCAGAGAACCCCTTTTAACAGTTTCTTCAGAGGTTCTAAAGGAAAATTCAGTAGGAGGTGGTTACCAGAGCAGATAAAATTCCAAGCCAAACTGGGCCCACAATCCCCTCAGCTTCGCTCTCCCCAGAAGAAATCACTTTCCGTTGTACATGGGTTTGATCACCCGCTTGTGTTTTGAATGCAAAATTTTAATGTGTGATATTACGAAGAACACAAAGGAAGTTTTTCACAAGGCTCTCAGTGCCTGCTTAGCTGGAAACTGGGCTCTGCTCTTTTTAAAAACGAACTGTGGCTATGAGAGGTTTTTATGCTGAAAAAGAAAAAAGAAGACAACTATAGTTTTAAAATCTGTTTGGATGACTTGCTTCTGTGGGTTTCAGCGTGCACCTTTCAACTAGGTATGCCTATCCTTCGAGTCAAGTCAGAAACAATTAACTCCTAAACTGGCCACCTATTTTTTTCCTTCCTTCATTCATTTAATTTTTTAAGATTTTATTTATTTGTTAGAATGAGAGAGAGAGAGAGAGAGAGTGTGTGTGTGTGAGAACAAGCAGGGGGAGGAGCCGATGAAGAAGCAGACTCCCCGCCGAACAGGGAGCCCCAGGTGGGGCTCTATCCCAAGAACCTGGGATCATGACCTGAGCTGAAGGCAGACACTTAACTAACTGAGCCACCGAGGCATCCTTTGCCTCCATTTTACACCAAAGTTATTGGTGGGTCCCCCTAAGGAAAATAAAACAGGCACCTCAACTGTCAATCATCAAAGGTGAAAAGACAGATTTCAACATTTCACAAGCCTTTGTAGATGCAAACAGAAGTTCCTCATGTGTATCTTATGCACTTTGAAAGAGACAGGCATATTTGCCTTGGGAATGCTTTTATTTATTGCACCAATAACCAGCTTATTAGAAAGCTGTCACCCTTTGACAGTTGTTCTAAGGACCAGAAATAGTTTTCTGGAGGTCAGAAATGAATGTCAAAACAATGTACCAAGCCCTACTTTTGAAAGCTGCTGCATAACCTCAAAGATGGTTGAACTCCAGAGCACACCTCAAAAATGGGCTTCACAGACACGGGTCAGTCCATTACAGAGATGAGCTCAGAGCAACAATCCTCTTTCCTGGGTGAGCTGCAGCTACCTCAAAAGAAACTTCCCTGGGAATAAGGTGTGGATTCAGGTTGCAGGACAGAGTCTTTCAAGAGAATAAGAAACCTCTGTGTGAAAGGGTCTTCAGTCAATGTAATATGTCCTTTACCCTCTTTGCCACCTCTTCCTTTTCCCCTCACCATTAATTTATTTTTGTTCTTATGGCTATAAAGAAAGATGGGGATTCACTCTGTAAATGAGGTTTGGGATTTGACAGAAGGTGGAGGGTACCCACCTCCCCCATCCTGCCTTCAGCACAGACTAGAAATGGTCTTCTCAGCATTCCGTTACGGAGAGACGTGCTTCCATGCCACAGGATAATTGCAAAGTCCTTACTTGGCACTTCTTGCTTGTTTTCTGGTTTATTTCTTACTCTTAACCATATCCATCTCTGCCTACTTTCTCCCAGGCTTCTCATCTCCTTCTAACCCTTTTTACCTCTCTGACCTCTACTCCCACTTCATATATACCAAGGGTTTAATTATGAACATGACCTACAAGTTAAAAAGCAACAGGAGCAATCATCAAAGTTCAACCAACCCATACAAAGCCTATCTCTTGACGCTGAATCATCTTAAAAGTTATCATTAAAAGTGAAGCTTTTTAATAAGGTAACTTGAGTGTGTGTGTATTCTATAGGTACACTGTATCACATCCTAAAATCTCATGAAATCTTCAAAACTAAAAATGATGATTCAAAGGAAACAAGGCAACCCACTTTTTAAGGGGGAAAGAACAACCGGAAGTGGAGATGGATATACTTACCTGCTTTGAATCCAGGTATAAATACCTTTATAAAAGTGTAACTATGTAATTTTGAGAATTAGAGCAGTAGTATTTAACTTCAGATCATAATGGTCTACAGCAGAACAGAGAATGTGAGCCTATACAAGCCTGGGCACAGTGGGGTCAAATATTCTGCTCATCCCTCACAGCATGTTTGCACAGCTCCAAAGCCTTCCCCTTCTGAGCCCAGAAACTGTCCTAATCCACCGTTTGAACAGTCATGTTAAGTAACTTTTATTGAAAAAGCATCATATTCAACTGTTGGGTTCTCACAATTTTGTTGAATGTCAGGAACCATTCACCTCAAGAGTTTTGGGTTAGCCTCACTTTTCTGTCACCTGGAAGAGAGGGGGGTGACCCTCTGCCCTTTCACTACATTTTCAATCACATCTCCTTTCCTCAAGCCCCCCTGTGTGGCTTAATTTCTAACCCCGAGGGATATATATACAAGTGATGTGATTTTACCTTTTTTTGTTTCTGGGTTTAGACAATTTCGTCAAGAATAAAGGGAAATGTGCCATTTTGCAACAATGAGAAAACTCATAAAGGATGCAGTGTCGTCTTATGCTGTTAGTTTGAAGTAGAATATTGAGTCGTCTCCAAAATTATTGCGCTCAGACAAATACAGCAAGATTAAGTTGTGAGCTTTTGTTAATCATATGTGCATCAAAAAAGCCCCAGGGGAAGGTTAGACTCTTCCAAAAGTTTCATTTAATGCTATTTTCCTTCTATTTTTCTTCCATGACCATAGATTTTAAAACCCAATCTATCACAATCATCAGATAACATGTACAATAAGAGAATGTGACTCAGATGTTCCCTCCTCGGTCATAAGGGACATCTTACTGTGTACGGGCTCCATTGGCTGACCTTCAGTATTAGATGCTAATACCATATATCTTTCCTCTTTATCTGTAGAAGGAGCCACTCTTCACCCCAACTCCCAGCCATACCTGTACTTTTTCCTCCTCTCCTCTTGGGATTCTCAGAAAACAAGAAGATACTCTTGGGAAAGTACATTGTGTACTCAAAAGAAGTGGAAAAAAAAAATCCAAATAGAAAGTCATTTTACTTAAACCATTAAAGTGAAACTATTCTAGTCTTATGAAAATAAGTCATGAGGATGAAAAGTACAACATAGGGGAAATAATCAATAATATCATAATAACTTTGTACGGGGATATGTGGTAAATTCCCTAACTGCAGTGAGCATCTCCTAACACAGGCAACAGTTATCACTACATCATACACTTGAAATTAATATAAAATTGTATGTCAACTGTATTTCAGTTAAAAAAACAAACATGTTGGGGTACCAGGTGGTGGGTATTATAGAGGGCACAAATTGCGTGGAGCACTGGGTGTGGTGAAAAAATAATGAATACTGTTATGCTGAAAATAAATAAAAAATAAATTAAAACAAACAAACAAACAAAAAAACAAAACCAAAGTTAGTTTTTTTCTAGATCATACACAGGTCACCAGTGTCACTGAACATGGGGTATGGAATCTGGCTAGAGTTAAAATGAGTATCTCTTCTTTGCAACAATCCAATGCCCATTCATTTATACCAGCATTTCTTCTAACTTCCCTGCCTGAACTCTCAACTCCTGCTCGAACTGACTTTCTCCTTCAGAAAGCTTTGAAATTCCTTCCTTCCTTGTTTAAGACAGAAGGAAATAATACCTCGGCCACCAAATCCTTGTTGCTGTAGATCTCTGGAGTATCCCCAAACCTCACCTCAGACTTTATTTCTCGGGCTTGTGTCTACTTCTTTTTTGTTGACCTCCAGAAGAGCTCCATCACCATGTCTGTGGTCTCAGATGAATGATAGTTATGGAAAATTGCTAAAACTGACCCTCGTGTTGAACCTTAGACCAGCAAAGTCTAATTTCCACTCCTCACTACTACAGTTCCCTCTGGTACAATTTTTCTCTCATGGTTCTCTAAGCTTTGGAAGGTCATCTTCAGGCCAGGCTACTTCATGATTACACAAAATGGAGCAATAATCAACTATTTCCTCTAAGCATTTCACTGATTTTCCTCCCCTTAGCTTCAAATCCAATCTGAACGAGAGCTTACAAATCCTCCCTGGACAAGTCCACTCAACTTTTTCAATCAATCTCCTCCTTTCCCTGTTGCCCCTCACCCCCAACCCTGTTTCCTTCTCTGAGGCAACCCTTAGTTTGATTAAACTTCCCGCTTACTTGAACTTCTCCCCCATCTCCTTTTCTGAAAACAAAACCAAACATTAGAACATACTTTCTCAAATCTCTTGTTACTTTGTGTCTGTCCTAAGATCACCTGTGTTTCTTTAACCTTTAGCCACTGCTCTCATCCTATTGTTCTCACCTCTACTACAAAGCAGTGGAGGGAGGATGTTTATTTCAGCATGTTTCTTTCAAATCTCTTTTGAACATCCATTGCATACCCATAATTGTTCTTCCTCTTAAAGTATAATCTGATATGTCCAAATTTTATTTTAATGTGAATACTGACCAAAAATCTCCATAGAAACATTTTTTTGTACCCTTCTTCCTTAGGTCTTTTTCCCCTGTCTCATCTCTCTCTCCAAATGAGGATTTTCAGAGTTTTCATGACGTTGTTTCTTTTTACATCATCTCTTCTTATTACCCCATCTCCCGTGTCCTCCACATACAAACACATTCGGATCCAAGCTCATAAATGCACAAATTAGGAGACAAGAGCTGACAAAGTGTTGCTTTCTTGTTTTAGTGTTAACCCATGAAAATGAGAGAAGAGTTCTCAGGGGCAAAAGGAAAGCAGGAAAAGAGCAGAAGCACCACATGCCAGACAGACAAGGAGACCCAACAGAGATATACTGGTTACTTCTCTTATGACAACTCCAATAATAAAAGCTAGAGTTTTAAAAACCACCACGTAACTGGTCCTTTCCAGGATTATCTGACTCTCTTGGCTTGGAGTTGATCTGTGAGCCATCTAACTAACACAGAGATTGCCCACTCTCATACCTAGGCCACTTTCAAAGACTGAGCACAGACCTGCTTAAAAAAAAAAAAAATTAAAAAATTAAAAAAGAATTTTAAAGGCAACAACACAGAAAAAGAACCAGACCATTACATTTCACTGCCACATTTTTACATATTTCAATAGCTCCAGCCATTTTACGTTGAATTGCCTCCTATCTATTGCAATAATTTACTAGAAGAACCTCTCTTTTTTCTAAATGAGGAATCTATTCCCTTTTGGGTTGAACCAATACTTGGAGCCTGCTTGAATGGCATCAAACAGGCAGCTCCTCTATACTAGATCTAGGAAAAGGTTAATGAAAAAAAAAACCCTAATTCCTCCTTGGTGTTAAGCCACAACTATGATTGCCATCCAAGTCATATAAAATTCATCTTCCAAAGAAATGCACCCCTGTACTTTACCTTATGTCAGTTTTTTCTTCATTTTTAAGGCTTTCTATCATCCCACATCTGCATTTATATTGTTTCTTTCCACCCCATGATTCTTCATTTTCCCTGTGACCAGTATGTCTTTCTTTGCTCAATCTTGTCATTCTATATTTTTTATCTCCTCCCAAGTTCCAGCACTGGAGACAGAATCTCTTATGTTGTTAAAGCAAAAAAGATCAATATCATTGTTGAAGAAAACCCTACTAATGCAGTATTATTGGTTTGGCCTTTTTAATTTGTTAGATGTTCCCTGAAATTGTAATTATGTTAGGGGTGCATAAGATTTTGTGTTTTCATTATTTCCTTCCTTTTATTTATTTTTTTCCATCTTAAGGTCATTACATCTAAAGACATAAACATGTAGCACTGAGAGGCCTGATAAACTCGAATGTTGGCTCAGAAGAAGTTGGATGCTATTTATAGTGAAAATATGGAATTTACCCCCAAAAAATTCAATGGCAAAAAATCCAAGTTTCAAAGGTGAGGCAATAGAGAATCAGACATTTTAGTGTAAGGGAATGCATCCTTACATGATAAACTGTGCTATTTATTGGGATCACTTTACATTTTGTCTCTGGATTAATTTCGCATCAACAAAATTTAACGCCTCCGGCCCTGGTCCCTCAATACAAATGCTAATATAAATCACCAAGATACCCAATGTAGCTTCTAAAAGAACATCTGCCACACATGGGCAGCTGGCTGTTGTTACTGACACGAAGAGATAAAGAGAAGCCATATTATATTCCCCAAAGGATATTGTACTACTGGAGATATTTTGACTACTCCCAGCTAAATTGGGAGTAGCGGAGAATTTAAAATCTAAAAACTTTATCTCACGTTATTCATGTTGGTTACCTGATGGAACAGGAGAACTTCAAAGCTAATGTCTCCCAGATGCTCAATCACTTTCCTAAAATGTGTTCATTATTTAATGTGAACGCAAAGTCTACCTACCTCCCTACTTACTATGATCATCTCTCTTCTACCCTTTCCTCTCCCTCACAACACCAGAAAAGATTCAGCTATGCCATGGCGACAAACAACATTTCAGGGGCTTCCAAGAAATTACTTCTTTTTTGTTTTGTTTGTCATCGTGCACGTCCATTTTGGATCAGTGACAGCTCTGCCCTATATTTCTTTAGAGGAGTGCTGAGCTCACAGAGGAGAATTTGTCTGGAGGAAGTCCGGGCTTATAACAGAGGGAGAACAACATCAACAACGTGGCAAACTGTGTTCCGGTTCTTAACTTTTCTGTTTAGAAATGACACTCATCACTTCTACTCATGAGTCAAAGGCCCAACACTGAATGCAAGAGGACAGGGCCATATAGTCTTTCCTCAGGGAGGGTTGCTGTAAGAAATGCAACACAACAGCTGGAAAGAAGTTATGGATTCTATTACACATATAATATTTTGATGTATTAAGAACAGGCATTCATAGAATCTCTTAAACATTTTTTTTTTCCTGTAATGTCATTGTGGACAATGTCAAACATGCAGCCACAGTGAAAGAACTGTATGGTTAACTTTCATACACACACCATCTGTGTTTTACTATTAATGTTTTCGTATACTCGTTGAATTATCTATCTACTCATGTATCGGACCTATTGTCCATCCGAAGTACATTGCAAACATCAAAATAAATCACAGACATCAGTTCACTTTTCCCTGGAGATTAAAGTATGCCTATCAGTAATCAAAGTTCAGTATTCATAGAATTTGTAAAAAACAGAACTTGCCTTTTATGATAGGAGGTACACAAAGATAGATATTCATTTGTTGAATTTTGGTAAATGCAAAGACCTGTGCAACATAAACCCCTTTTACATTCTAGAATGTTACTGTAATGCCAGGAATTTCCCTCAACACCTATCATGGTCATTCATGCCTCCACCATTTCCAGAAACAATCACTCAGCAAAGCAGTTTTATCCATTCTAGTACTTCATATAAGTGGAAAGGGTAAATATATCTTCTGTGTAAAGCTTTTTTGGTTCAGCATTGCTTTTTTTTTTTTTTTTAAAGATTTTGTTTATTTATTTGACAGAGAGAAATCACAAGTAGACGAAGAGGCAGGCAGAGAGAGAGAAAGGGAAGCAGGCTCCCTGCTGAGCAGAGAGCCCGATGCGGGACTCGATCCCAGGACCCTGAGATCATGACCTGAGCCGAAGGCAGCGGCTTAACCCACTGAGCCACCCAGGCGCCCAGTTCAGCATTGCTTTTTTTGAGATCCATCTATACGTTAAGTCCTTTCTTTATATTACTGATCAGTATTCAATCGAATGAATATTCCATAATTTGCTTATTCATTCTTATGCTAATGGACATCTATTTCCAACCATGTGCTTATAGGAAACAACCAAAGAGTTTCCCAAAGTATTTACATTTGATAAGTCCTCAAGCAACATCAAAAACTCACCACCGGTCTCACCCATAATTTGGGAGGGTTTTGTTTGTTTTTAAAGATTTTATGTATTTATTTGAGAGAGAGAGAGAGAGAGAGAGAGACAGCACACATGAGTGGGGGTGGGGGGGAAGGGCAGAGGGAGAAGCAGGCTCTGCACTGAGCAGAAAGCCCAATGCTGGGCTAGATCTCAGGACTGTGACCTGAGCCAAAGGCAGACACTTAACTGAATGAGGCACCCAGGTGCTCCTTACCTGTACTTTTTGATTTTTGCCTATCAAATTGCTATGAAGTTGGCCCTCACTGCAATTTTCATTTTCATATCCCAGTTGAATGTGATGTTGAGAATAATTTCAAGTGCTGTTAGCCATTCATGTCATCTACTGCAAAGTGTTGAATCAAGTAGTTTGCCTGCTCATTTTAATTGCGTTCTTGTGTTGTTACTGAGTTATTCTAGAAATACTTTGTCAGATATATGTCTCCCAGGTATTTTCTCCCTGTATCTGGCTTACCATTTCATTTCCTTAAGGATGTCCTCAGAAAAGAAGAAATTTTAAATTTTTGATGAGTCCAACTTACAAGTTTTTCTTTTATTTCTAGTACTTTTTGTGTCCTATCAATAATCTTTGTCCATCCCAAGGTCCCAGAATATCTTCTGTATTCAATTTCACGTGATGTCATGGGACATATTTTTCTTGCTCTTTTTTTTTTTAAAGATTTTATTTATTTATTTGATAGAGAGAGATCACAAGTAGACAGGCAGACAGAGAGAGAGAGGGAAGCAGGCTCCCTGCTGAGCAGAGAGCCCGATGCGGGGCTCGATCCCAGGACCCTGAGATCATGACCTGAGCCGAAGGCAGCGGCTTAACCCACTGAGCCACCCAGGCGCCCCAGGACATATTTTTCGGTGCAAATTTCTAGTTGTTTCAGCACTATTTGCTGGTAATACCATTTTCCTCCATCATGTCAGTAACTTTTCTGAAAATCCAATGACTATATATATTGAATCTATACCTGAATTCTCCCAACTTTACAGAAAAATCATATTGTCTTCACTATGGTTTTCATGTAAGTATTGAAATAAGGTCACATGTGTTTTCCAAATATGTTCTTATTTATCAAAATTATCTGGGATATTCTGCATCTTCTGCATTTCTAGTGGAAGCTTTAGAATCGGACTGCTGATTTCTCTTAAAAAAAAGAAAAACTTGCTGTGATTCTGATTCATAATATAGTGACATTATCAATTTGAAGAGAAAACATGGTGGGAGAGAATTTCTACCACCCCTTGCATTGATAGATACATTTGAATTCCCCCTTTAACCTGGGCTGGCGTAACTAACTGAATGTGGGAGAAATGATGGGTAACTTCTATGGCTGGGATACAGAAGCCTTACAAATTCTATCTGGGAGGCTGAATTTCCAACTAAGTTGTCCGACTACTTGACCTCCTCTTTGTATTCCAGATCTTGGGAGAAAATGTTCAGTATTTCACCAATAAGTATAATACTATATATAAGCTTTCTACTTGTTTGACTGGTAATAGCCCTGTAAATATTCCCATATTGCTATCCCTGTAAATTGCAAACGTATTATCAACATAATAAAAAGACATTTTGCCGATGTGGTTAAAGATGTTCAGATGTGATCCCCCTGAAATATCCAGGTACGTTGATATGTAATAAAAAAGGGTCATTATTATAAGTGGAGAGCAGAAGGATAGTCAGAAAATAAATTTTGAGAATGGAACCAGAAATTGGAGTGATTCACCTTAAAATGGAGTAAAGAACCACAAGTGAAGGAATGGAAGCTAATGGCCATTAGCAGCTGGCAAAGATGAGACCCTCCGAAAGCCTTTAAGAAGAGCATCTTGACTTTAGACCTTAGGCTTCCTAAACCCTAAGAGAATGCATCTGTACTGCCTTCAGCCACAAAACTTGTGCTAATTTGTTTCAGTTGCAATAGGGAACTATTGTATATTTAGAAACAGAAATGTTAACACAAGAATAACCCTGAATGCAAATATTAATTAATATTAATTTCCTTGTTGTAGTCCCAATTTTAGGAATAAAGTCTTTCTATTTCACCATTAACAATCATGCTAGATACAGGTTTTTCTTATGTATCTTTTATCAACTTTAGAGAGTTTTCTTCTAACCCCCATTTCTTGAGTCTTTTTATCATGAATGGGTATGAATTTTGTCAAACAATTTTTCTCTACATCTATTGAGATGATAATACAATTTCTATTTTTTATCTTATTCACATGAACTGTAGTGACTGATTTGAGAACTGTGGGATAAACACTCATGGATATCATTAATATCAAAGATATTGACCAACAACTTTTTTTTTTTTTTTCTTTCCCCTTGTATGTCTTTATCTGGTTCTGGTGTCAGGTTATGCCAGTCTCAGTAGATAAGTTAGAAATTGTTTTCTCCTCCTTCATATTCTGAGTTTATGTAAATTGGGCATTTTTTTTTTCTTAAATGTGGGCAGAATTCACCACTTAAACCTCCCAGTTTCCTTCATAGGAATGAGAATGACTCTTAATTTTTCCAAGTATAGACCTATTCAGATTTCTTTTGGGAGGTGTGTGTAAATTTTAAGTTATAGTTTTGAAGAAACTTGTCAGTTTCATCTACATGATCAAATGTATTGCCATAAAGTTGTGGGGAAACAATTTCTTCAGGTGTTGGCATGATCAAGGCTTTCTGAGAAACGCTGCTGGCAAGCTGAGCTAAAACATTAGCGAAGGGCAAACAATCCTTGGTAGTTATTTTTTTAAAAGATTTTATTTATTTATTTGACAGACAGAGATCACAAGTAGGCAGAAAGGCAGGCAGGGTGGGGTAGGGGAAGCAGGCTCCCCGCTGAGCAGAGAGCCCGATGTGGGGCTCGATCTTAGGACCCTGAGATCATGACCTGAGCTGAAGGCAGAGGCTTAACCCTCTGAGCCAGCTGCTTACATTTCTAAGTGTAATGAACCTAGGAACTTCCCCTCCCCCATTCAAACAGGATTTGTTTAACATCTAGAACAAAGGTCACTCTGCCTCTCCAGAACGAGGACGGTTGTCTGTGGCTCCAAATTCCTATTTCTGGAGTTCCTATACACTGTTAGAGACACCCCTCATCTATACCATTTTAGGAGGAAAAGGCTGTGGAGAACCTATACTAAGACACTTTCTAAGTAAATAATTGGTGTCCTCTCCGACCCAGAATTCCTACATTTTTTATCAGAATGGTATTTATAAATATAGGTACAAGACATTTTAACAATATTTCTTCAGCATATTCTCTGGTGTATCTAGATGTGTTTTTCTTTCTGCTTATCTTGCTTAGTGTTCACTTTCTTGGATCTCAAAATCAATACATTTTATGGAACTGGGGAAATTCAAGTATCTCTTCAATATTTGCCCAATGCCTAGAAACCACTGCCCTGTGTTATGTCAAATTTTATAGCTGTTTACAGGAGGAAGGGTGAGTCCAGAACGAGTCACTCTTTAATGACCTGAAGTAGCACTCCTACCCCTTATGGATCTATTGCTGAGTCTGTAATCAATACATCCTGCCAAGTCTCTCTTTTTAAGCTTTCAGTATCTATGCCAACTTTCTACCTGTTATACTGTCCCACATTGAGTTAGCCCACATTCAAAATTTGAGTTCACAGATAAATTCCCTTGTTCTCCCCTCAAACCTCTTTACTTTGTGGTTCAGAGAAAGGCATCAACAATTACTCACACTTCAGAGACAAATAAATGAACAGTCCATCCAAAATGCAACGGTTCCTTCCTTTATCTTTGTGGTTCACAGGACAATTCTCCCTTCTCCACACTGTCCACATATGGACCCATGGAACCTATGGAGCTGCTACCCGACTTGGCAAAAGGGATCCTGCAGATGTGATTTAGGTAAGGATTTCAGGATGAGAAAATTATCCCAGTACCTGCAGTGCAGTCACAAGGTGCTTGTAAGAGATAGGCAGGGTCATAAAGCAGAGGTCTGAAAAAGAGGGTTTTGAAGATGCTACACTACTGCTTTAAAGATGGAGGGAGGGGCCATGAGAATTTAGAAGAATCTAGAAACCAGAAAAGTGAAGGAAATGGATTCTCCCTGACAGCCTCCGGAGGAACACAGTTCTCTCTCAATTTGAGTTGAGCCAAATGAAATAGATTTCAGAATAAGTTTGTGTTATTTTAGTTCATTAAGTCGGTGGCAATTTGTTATAGCAGCAAAAAGAAACTAATACAATTATCACTATCCTGTAGAAGCAATCTCATTGTGTTAGTTCCTCATCACCCCCTTATCCAGTGCCACAGACCCTACATGCCTCCTCTCCAGGCTACTTGACCAGTCTCTAATATTTTCCTCCCACCATCAGTTTACCCTGCAGCCACCACATGTAACCAATCTCCTCCAATCTAAACTTTATGATGGTGCCAGAGGGATAGTCCTAAAGTTACAATCCATTTATGACATTCCTTATTTAAAATTTTCCAAAGGATTACAATACTTTCAAGATCATTTCAAATCTTCTAAGGTTAGCATACAAGGACCTGCATATTCAAACTGCTTCCTGTTGTTGTCTTTTCATTGTCCACGACTTATTCTTAGTCAATCTACTCTTCATCTGCTGGACAGCACCCCAGGGAGGTCACATCTCATAATGTGCCCATGACTGAGCTCTCCCTCCCTTTCCTTCTCTACCTAAGACATTCAGTAAGTATCCATTGAGTACATGACAGACTAGAATTCCCTATTATCATGAAACCAGGTTAATTTAACCTTATGAGTTTGGTATTCAAACTAATGCACCACATAAATACATTTGCTGTTCTGAGGCCTGTATAAGATTTCTTTACACAAGGAAAAAATTATTGTTTACTCACACTGTGGGTAAATGCCTATCTTCATTGGTTAAAAAGAGTTTATTTTCTCAGTGAAACAAAGGATAATAAACTCTTCTTTCATAGCAGTGTTCTTTTACAGACCTATTTAGGAAATATTTATTGGCTTAACTTCATGCGATCGAATTGGAATTGTGAGGGTATGACCCATCCCACGACCCCACATAATAATTTAAGCTAACCCCATTCAGAAATGCAGCTGTTGGTTCTTTCATTAAAATCTGAAGACTCTGATAATGTCATTGTCTTTAAAAGTCTATCCTGAAATTTCTTATGTTGCAATCCTACCTAAACAAAGAAAAACAAACAATTATGACGTAGTCCTTTTAGAAAATTATGTACCGGGGTGCCTGGGTGGCTCAGTGGGTTAAGGCCTCTGTCTTCGGCTCAGGTCATGATCTCGGGGTTCTGGGATGGAGGGGACCCCGTTGGGCTCTCTGAATGTCGGGCTCTCTGCTAGGCGGGAAGCCTGCTTCCCTTCCTCTCTCTCTGCCTGCCTCTCTGCCTACATGTGATCTGTCTGTCAAATACGTAAATAAAATCTTAAAAAAAAAAAGTAAAGAAAAAGAAAATTACATACTGAGGAGAGTGATAGGTAACTCAGACTAGGGTAAGGGGAACAGTAACTTGGAGAAGATTCCATGAAACAGTAACACTTGAGTTAACAGTTTAAGAAAAAAAAATTCAAGGACAACCACAACAAAGGGGTTAGGAATAAACACACGTAGATAAATGTGGAGCAATGACATGCATTTCACTGGAACAGAGAGAGAGAGAGTATATGGGAACCGGGGAGAATAGGTACTGTGGGTAAGTAAGGAGCTAGTGAAGTAGGTGGACATGTGAAAGGTCTCATGAATGTAGGAAAACGCATCTTCTAGAAAGTGAGGATGCTCTTTTGCAGATGGGTAACATGATTAAAGTTGTCCTTTAGGTAATAATCTGTCAGCAGAATTTGAGTGGCTGACAGAGAATTTCCTCAACAATGAGAAAAGGAAAACTTGTTAAGATTTTATAGATACATGGAGATGAGGCAATAATGAAATTATGACACAGGGGTATGGAACTGAGATTGAAAAACTAGGTTATACTGTTGTGGTTATCTGAGAATTAATACAGGATGCTGTAGCTGCAGAAACATGGGCTTTCGATGAGGACCCAGATGTCATCTCAGCTCAGTGAATTCTTAGAATAGTTATTTAAGCAAACTAATGAAACTTTATGGACTTAGGCAGCGATGATAACACCAACGTCACCTGTGGAGATAAATACATCAGCGAAAAAGGTACTTGCACAGTCTGGGGCCCTAGGTGTTCAGGAAATGAAAGCTGGTTTGAAAGGCACATGCATCAAACACAGGATTTGGTCAGTGATTAGAAGGGGGAAGTAAGGAAGTGATAGGAATGTAAGGTCGAAGTTTTTCGGTTTGTATTACTAGATGATTTCTGGTGCATGAACTAAGATAGGCAATGAGAGAGAGAAAGACCAATTTTGGTTAGAAATGAAAGTCTTTTTTTTAAAGGTTTATTTATTTATTTATTTGGCAGAGAGATCAAAAGTAGGCAGAGAGGCAGGCAGAGAGAGAAGAGAAAGAAGGCTCCCTGCTGAGCAGAGAGCCCGAAGCAGGGCTCGATCCCAGGACCCTGGGATCATGACTTGAGCTGAAGGCAGAGGCTTAACCAACTGAACCACTCAGGCGCCCCAAGAAATAGAAGTCTTAAAATAGATTTCCAACTCAATAAAAGTGATAGAAAAAACACAACCAGTTCCCATGTTTGTTTGTTTGTTTGATTTCTATCATATCTTTTTACAACCTTGCGTTTACTTTTGTGCAGAAATGTCATCTAGCAACCAAGAATAAGACTCAGGATTTAGGATGGCTGAATGAAAATCCCAGTCCTCCCACTTCCTAGCTGTGGGATCATGGACAAGTTACTACGCTTCCCGATGACTCTATTTCCTCATTTGTAAAATCTCAGAGAATGGTTGTGAAACTTAAGTATGTGAACATTTTTTAAAATTTTATTTATTTATTTATTTGACAGGCAGAGATCACAAGTAGGCGGAGAGGCAGGCAAAGAGAGAGGAGGAAGCAGGCTCCCTGCTGAGCAGAGAGCCTGATGTGGGGCTCAATCCCAGGACCCTGGGATCATGATCTGAGCTGAAGGCAGAGGCTTAACCCACTGAGCCACCCAGGTGCCCCTACTATGTGAACATTTTTTAAAGCGCTTCCAACTGCATCTCCTCTCTCTAAGAGATACAGAAATATAAGATATGTTCGTAATATTTTGATTAGTTATTGAGTAACCTCATAAGGGGAGTCTCCCCAGTCCCCTACCTCCTTCCATATCTCACTCTAATGCTCCTGATAAAATAAGCAACAGCTTAGTTGAGAACTCAGAAATCCCTGACATTCACTTAATATGACAGGTCAAGAAACATGATCATTTTACAAAGCAAACTTTAGATCTGACGTGTGCAGAGACCTTCTATACTTGACAAAGGAAGTCCCATATGCATAAAAGATTTACATGGTAAAATTTCTTGAAATTTACAACTGCCAGAAGCCTCCAAAATAAAACTTTCTCCTCTAGGAAGCTGCTTCCCCCCCCCCCCTTTACTTTATTAGAAATATCTAATAAAGAGAAATTCTTATATGCCTAAATCCAAATGTCAATACTTTTATATCTGTCTGTGCATGTTATATTCTGGCACAGAAGCAATTATATAAATTTTTCAACAAGTAAATATATCTTTTAACTTTAGGTAAGTCCAGTCGCATTAGTGAAGAGAGTTTTATGTTTTGAAAAATTATGATGGCCGGTAGTAGGGAGCCTGAAATTTACTACTTCACAGAATATGACTTTTAAAAAATACCACCTACTATAGTTTATGCAGAGAAATAACAGATTTGGAGGTCAAATCTGTAATTTATGGTAAGAGAATTAATGACTTACTATCGTAAGATTTCCCCCTTTTGATTCTAGGCATACCTTCTCTAGACACCTAGGACAGAATTATAGTTCAGCAAGAGCTTTGCCTAATTATGGCTCTCAGTCAGAATGTCCACATTTTCACCAACAGAGTGACCTGTAATTGGCTCTACACATCAGTGTCCACATGGTTGGCACTAATACATCCAATGAAACTCACCAGGTTCTCTATGGCTTATTTCATAAGTAAAACTAAATTTGTTTTTACTGTATTAATCAAAAATACCCATCACTAAAACATTTTAAAAAAGTACTCACTGGGGCGCCTGGGTGGCTCATTGGGTTAAAGCCTCTGCCTTCGGCTCAGGTCATGATCCCAGGGTCCTGGGATCAAGCCCCGCATCTGGCTCCCTGCTCAGCAGGGAGCCTGCTTCCTCCTCTCTCTCTCTCTCTCTCTCTCTCTGTGCCTTGTGATCTCTGTCTGTCAAATAAATAAATAAAATCTTTAAAAAAAAAGTACTCAACATGGCAGATTTTATATTTTCGATATTAAAAAACAAAACATGAACATTTAAAAACAGGTAATGGGGTGCCTGGGTGGCTCAGTGGTTTAGTGTCTGCTTTCGGCTCCGGTCATGATCCCAGAGCCTGGGATTGAGGCTTAACGGGGAATCTGCTTACCCCACCTCTCTCCCTCTGGCAAATAAATAAAATCCTAAATAAATAAATAAACAAAAACAGAATAAACACCTCTGTGCATTCTGCTCAAAATAAAAAAGATAGGTTTTCTCAAATTCTTCAAATGTCATTCTAGAGAAGAAAGAGAGTATGGTAGATAAGGCGACTCTTCCCTCCTTCCATTCCATTCTCCTCCACCCTCTAAGAGGCATCCAAGTAATAAACTGTGTACAAAAATTCTAGAGCAATTTAATAATTTAAAAAGACATATGCACACACACACAAGTATGTTCAATAGAGCTTGAAGATTCAAAAAGTATCATGTAAATTCTATTCAAGTGTGTACCTTATCATGCCACTGGATTTTCTTTTCATGGCAACACTGTGTTTCTAACTGTTCAAACTGCTAAACTGTTCTAGTTCATTCGTTTCAAGAGCTACAATGCTAAAAACTTTGCCCTGTTTACAGGGGATTGACGATGGGGTAGACAGTGGATTTCCCATATGAAATGGGGTGGAGGGGAGGCCAAAAAGGTGTAGCACACATTGCAGCATCGAAAGAAAAGAACGGTCTACCACCACTGTTATATTCCAGGATTTCATGATTCACACAGTTATGTTTCTCAATGCTCTGTACCATTGATCTATTTGACTTTTTCTGCTTTTGTAGAGCCCAATTCTGATGACCCAGGTTTTTAAAAAAAAGGTGTTAATATCTGGAAATCAATCTCTCCTTCCCAGTTTTAAATGTATCCTTGACTATTTTTGCACATTTATACTTCTTTATAAATTTATAATAAATTTGTTAATGTCTCCCAACACTTGTTAGAACTTTGACAGGAATAATGGTATCTTTAAGATGGTCAGTTTTCCCAGCAATGAAAATATTATTGTATCCTTTAATCTGTTTAGGATATATTTTGTGACTTTCAAGAATATATTTTTGTATAAAGCCCTTGCACTTCTTTATTTAAACCTATTTCTATAAACTACAAATCTGGGGACAGCTGGGTGGCTCAGCTGGTTAAGCATAGTCCTTCAGCTCATGATGCCAGGGTCCTGGGATCAAGTCCCATATCCGGCTCTTTGCTCAGCACAGAGTCTGCTTCTCGCTCTGCCCAGCTCTCCACTCACGCTCATGCTCTCTCTCTTTCTGACAAATAAATAATAAAAATCATTTTTTAAAAAAACCCATAAATCTGTTGTTTCTTCAGTGAGCCTGTTTGTAATACCTTTTATTATATATGCATCTCTTACATATTCAACATTTTAAATATTTTAAGATTTGTATATTTCACATAAAACAAAATAAACCCTAAGTGTAAAAAACTAGGCTGTGCAATCAAACACCTAGGATTTTACTCCAAGACTGAATTTTATTTCAAATTGAGCATCTATGAATTATTGAGGAACAATATATCAGTATTCAATATGGCACCTTCATTTTAGAATAAAAAAATACTTAAGGATTAATTTTATTGTACTAATACTTTCATCTTTAAAAATTTAACTCCTTCTGGGGTGCCTGGATGGCTCAGTCAGTTAAGCATCCAATTTTTGATCTCAAGGTTGTAAATTCAAGCCCTGTGTTGGGCTCCATGGTGGGCATGGAATCTACTTAAAAAAAAAAAAAAAAGGTAACTCCTTCTAAAATACGGATGTATTGCACCGAATATATTGTGTGTGTGTGTGTGTGTGTATAAAATAGGTTTATTATACTTTACTTATAGGAATTCACTTATTGGGAGAACATCTAACCAAAAATAAAAATAATAGAAAAACAAATACAAAATTTCTAATGCAGAGACTGCTTACATATAGGGCAACTGGTGGTATGGGGGTCGCCAGTTTGTTGACCTCTAAGTATATTATACTCACATCCTTCAAACCACCTAAAGCACGCAGACATCCATGTCAGAGACTACCCTCAACTACAGGAAAGAAAAGACAGTTTTACAGTTGGAAAACATCAACGAAGTATTTCTAACATTCCCAAGGAATAATCCCCAGTAATTTTTAGCCAATTCATCAGGATTTTCTAATCAACCAATGGAAAAAAAAAAATGCTGTTGTAGTTTCCCCTTGACGTCTGTGACTTTCTAACAAGAGAAAAGGAAGTTAAGGGGCCCCTTGGTGAATTCACTACACACATGCACAAAGACACACCGCTTGCGCACACACACGCGTGCAAAACTGAATGCAATCACTGCAGGGACTGAGTGGTTAATAGGGAATTTATGTGGCATTGTCATTTTGAAAAAAATCTTCCATAATGAAGTTTTCTACCTGTCTTGTGGAAAGGGGCTATGGTCTGTGTCTTTGATCTAAGTAAAGGATGAAATTCAAGCTGCTATAGATAAACATTTTAGTTTATTTTACAAATCTTAAGAACTCAAGAGATAATGCATAGGTATAGCAATGACCAAACTTCAACTATCCCCTTTTAAGAAAGAAAGGATCATTAATTATCTCCTTTCATAGTTTTTCCATATGGTTGCTGAAGTCCTCTATACTGGATTGCAATCTACTTCTGATTTATGCTTTCCCCTCTTGGTAAAATCTTCTTGGCAAATAAAGATGCTGGAGCAAGTAATCTGGGGGAAAATAAAGGGGAAAAGAAACAAGAGACTAAATGATTGGAAAGATGAAGAAAATAACTTCTGGAGACCATCTATTCTATGCCTTTGTAAGTTCATCAATCCTAAAACCAAGGCTACAATATGATTTCTCTTTTGCAAAAGAGAAAACTAAGGACTTGCATTAACATTCTTTTTAATTTTTTATTTATTTGACAGAGAGAGAGATCACAAGTAGGCAGAGAAGCAGGCAGAGAGAGAGAGAGAGAGAGAGAGATCAAGAGAGGAGGGAGCAGGCTCCCTGCCTAGCAGGGAGCCTGATGCGGGACTCAATCCCAGGACCCTGAGATCATGACCTGAGCTGAAGGCAGAGGCTTAACCCACTGAGCCACCCAGGCACCCCCTTTGCATTAACGTTCTTAAGTCCCCACAAGCATGAGGGATAGGGTAAGGATTTAAAACCAGATCTCTCTAACTTAAGGATCCATGTTTATCTAATTTTAACAGTTTTTTATAACCCTACTGCTAATGGCTCTAGGTGTGTTTTAGAAATTTGAGGAGGGGGTGCATTTTCAGTTGTCAGAATGTTTCTGAGTCATTGCTGGCATCTAATGGGAGGAGCTCTTGGACAGTGTCCAGATATCTTCCAGTATTAATGCAATCCTGCACAATGAAGAAATGGTCTGTGTGTTCTGTGATGTGAAAATTTCCCTAAAGAATACCAAAGAAAAATCTGTTCACATAATTTTATACAACTTGAACCTAACTCCACTTTGCATATAAGCAGAAAGATTTTTTTTTAAGTTTTAATGTGTATTAAAACTTATATATTTTCTAGAAATGCTACTTCTCGGTAATTCAGGGAGAAGATTAGAATTTGTTTTGTTTGGAAATTTCTCAAGAGCTATTCACCATTTCAAAGATCTCTTCATTCATGACACTGCTGTCCATGGTGTTTAAGTTGCCGGAATAACTTAAGTTACCTCTATCTATCTGGCAATTGTAGCTGGCAGTCATGTTCTTATTGGGCCTCATGTTAAAATGTCAAGTATAAAGAAAACATGTCAAAATGCCCATTGATCAATATTTTCCTTCTCCTAAATAAAACCTCTCTTCGTTATAAAATGTTGGCAAGTATCTAGCTCCGTCATTATGTTAACTAGTGTAGTTACTCCTACGTATTTTAACAAAGAATCATTACTTTATTATGAATTATTTTCTTTATATGGTAATTAGGCTACTGTATTGAGAACTGAAGCTTATCTGTGAAGGTTAAAGTATCATGGATTTCACTCAGGACAAGTTGCAAAGCTGATTGTGAGTTGATTCCTAAGGGGTCAAGAATGTTCTTTGTTTTTTAAAGATTTTTATTTATTTATTTGACACAGAGAGAGAGAGAGAGAGATCACAAGTAGGCAGAGAGGCAGGCGGGGGGGGGGGGAGCAGGCTCCCCACTGAGCAGAGAGCCCGATGTAGGACTCGATTCCAGGACCCTGAGACCATGACCTGAGCCGGAGACAAAGGCTTAACCCGCTGAACTCCCCAGGTGCTCCTAGAATTTTTTTTTTTTTTTAGGATTTTATTTATTTATGGTCAGAGAAAGAACACAAGCAGAGGGAGTGGCAGACAGAGGGAGAAGCGGGCTCCTCATTGGGCAAGGAGCCTGATGAGGGACTTGATCCCAGGACACTGAGATCATGACCTGATTGGGGGAGAGGGGGCTCAATCCCAGGGCCCTGGGATCATGACATGAGCCAAAGAAAGAAGCTTAACCAACTGAGCCACCCAGGTGTCCATCAAGGGATCAAAAATTAATGCTTGTATCACCATGTAAATTTTGATGAGATTTCTGATGAAAATTTGCCAGGCTTAAAAAATGGACTTACGGGACGCCTGGGTGGCTCAGTTGGTTGGACGACTGCCTTCGGCTCAGGTCATGATCCTGGAGTCCCAGGATCGAGTCCCGCATCGGACTCCCAGCTCCATGCGGAGTCTGCTTCTCTCTCTGACCTTCTCCTTGTTCATGCTCTCTCTCTCAAATAAATAACTAAAATCTTAAAAAAAAAAATGAACTTACATATAGAACACAAGTTAAAGAGTGTCCAGCTGTGAGTACCAGAGTGCACTGGGTGTTAGGAGTGAGGCTTCTACATCTATTATACCTGCCCCACACTGCTAAATAGCATGATGTTTGAAGAATTTGCACCCAGGCAAACCTGTTCCCAGAACGGAAATTAGGAACTTCTTGGTAGTAACTGTGAACAACTTCTGACCAGTGACGTACAAAGGTAAAATTGCTGTAGACTCCTGGGAAAGCTTTCTCCTATTCTTAGAGAACTGAGAAACCACTCGGGCCAAACTTAAACAACAACTGCATACTCCAGGTGAAGAAGCCATAAACTACTGGGGAACTTGACTCAGGATAAATACAGACCTGGGTCATTGGACAGATTCCTTAGTGACCTTGTTTCAATTCATGCATCTGCCCACCTAGAAGTATATACCATCTGTATGCCTTTTTTTTTCAGGTGTGCAAATACATTTCTTAATATTTTATAGTTTAACTGCTTATTGAAGTATAATATACATATAGGAGTGTGCCCAAATCTTTAGGTATGGTTACTTTCAACTTTCTCTCATTCCTTCTGTTCATCTCAAGGAGAAAATCTCGGATAGCCTTAACATCTCTTCAACATTCGCTTATCTCCCCTTTTAACAGAGAGAAAATATGCCCTAAACTTAGATCCTGCAGTCGGTAACAGTGTTTCACAAAGTGCAGCCTTGTAACCAGAATTCAGTTAAAGAAACAGAAACTTTGTAGCACCCAGGAGTTTTCTGAGCGGCCCCTCCCAGTTAGTAACCTCAGTAAGGTAACCATTATCCTGACTTTTAACATCCTAGACTAGCTTTCCCATAGTGGTAACCCACAGTAATTACAACTATGTGTGTGTGTATGTGTGTCTGTGAGAGAAAGAGAGAGAGAAAGAGGAAGAGAGAAACAGAGAGAGGGAAGAAGAGCAGAGAGAGAAAGAGAATCTGAAGCAGTTTCCACGCCCAGCATAATCTCGACAGGGGGTTCAATCTCACAACCCTGAGATCAGGTCCTGAGCCAAAACCAAGGGTCAAACACTTAAGTGATGGAGCCATCCCAGGGCCCCTCTTTTTCTCAATTTTATTTTCATACAATTCACCCATGATTTGTATGCAGCTACAGTTCAATCTTCCCCATTGTTTCATGTCATTATGGTTATTTATCGATGTTCCTGTTGACAGACATTTGGTTTTCAGTTTTGAGTTATGAGGACTTGTGTTGCTGTGAAGAATTCTGTGATGAGCTAATGTATGCATTCCTGTGGAGGACATACCTAGGAGAGGAACAGAAACGATGCAGAGTATTCATACATTCAGCTTTAGGAAATAATACCATGGGGGTTTTAAAAAATATTTGCACACATTTCTATTTCTACCAGAAGGGTATGAAATCTCTAATTGTTTCACATCTTCACCAACATTTGGATTTGTCAGTTAAAAAAGTATATTTATCCCCTCTCATGGGTTCCCATTTGTATCTCGCTGTGATTTTACCTTTTCCTAATGACTGATGAGGAAAAACTGATTTTATGCCTTTTGGAGATCTCCTTCTGTAATGCTCAAATCTCCCATTTTTCTATTTGTGTGTATATCTTTTTCCTACTGATTTGTAGGAATCTTTGCATATTCTTGGTATCAGTCCTTTCTTAGCTGTAGGAATTACAAATATTTTTGATCCTGATGTCATTGTGGAAACACTGGGGTTAGCAGTTCTGTGCTATAAATGTTTAATGAGTGGCCCTATAGGGATGAAAGAAACCCTGATTTATAATGTCCACTGATTTTCGTGGTGTGAATATACCCACCAGACGGCCAGTTCGAGGTAACCATCTGATGTCACCGAACACAGAGTTGCATTAGGGCAATGTTTTTTGTTTTTTGTTTTAAAGATTGTATTAATTTGACAGAGAGAGAAATCACAAGTAGGCAGAGGCAGGCAGAGGTTCGGGGAGCACTGAGCAGAGAGTCCAATGTGTGGCTCGATCCCAGATCCCAGATCCCTGAGATCATGACCCTAGCTGAAGGCAGAGACTCAACCCACTGAGCCTGGGTGGCAATGTTTTTTACTTAAGATTTTATTCATTTATTTGAGAGAGAGAGAGAAAGAGTGCACATGAAAGCACTAGCAAGGGTGAAGGGAAGAAGGAGAAGTCTTCAGCTCAGGTCATGATCCTGATGTCCGGGGATCGAGTCCTATATCTGGCTCCCTGCTCCACGGGGAGCCTGCTTCTCCCTCTGTCCCTCACCCCACTTGTGCGTGCATGCTCCCACTCAAAAATAAATTTAAAATCTTTAAAATAAAGAAAGACACATATATTAAAAGTACAGCTAGATTTGTTTTCACAAAGTAAAGACGCTCATGTTACTACCAACCACACTGAGATAAAAAGCACTACCAGTCCCCAGGAAACTCCCACATAGGCACTCTTAAGCATTAAGCCAAAAAAGTAACCACGAATTTGAATTATTATCACTGATTAGAGGTTTTTTTTTTTAATTTGCTAAACTTTACATCATATTGTCTGCTTTATAGATCACTTTAATACTATCCAGCAATAAAACAGGGTATCCCCAGATGTGAGACACACACAGCGATGGAACCTTAGATGATTCTAGTCCGTGTTACTAGCACATCAGTGGAGAAAAAGGACAAAATTATACCTTTTTAATTTTTATTATTTTGAAGAATATCTAGTTTTTTAAATTTTTTTTCCTTACATCAGGGGCAAATCTCACCACGGTACTCTAAAGTCCTTAGCATCTCTGGACCACTTGCTTCTCGAGATCCTTTCCTAGCAATGGAAAATCAGTCCTTAAACTACCTGGCAAATGACTCCAGCTGAATTCAAATACATCACTTTCTTTTCATTGATGGACCTGGATGTGAATCTTCTGTTTATTAAAAAATAAGAATTTCACATCTACAGTAAAAATGTAACATTTCCCTCTCAAACAAATGACTGAGTATAAAAGTGAGTCCATTTCAGGAAACTTCAAACCTAGGAGGAGAATGTATACTTGCATCTGGTCAACTTTTTATTGGATTACACAACTAAGTGAGGTTTGAGAAACTCTGATACATGAAATCTGCCTCAAGTAAGAGCAATGGCACAGAATAACTACTTTGGGAAAAAAACAGAAGGAAAAAATGAAGCACTTTGATTCTGTAGAGCCAAACAAAGGTGCTCAGAGAGACTGTGAGGACAGAACCTCTGTGGGATTTCCATCTCCCGGGTCTTCAGCATCACTCTCCAATTAGTTGAGGGAAATTCTCCAGAGGAAGTAGGTTTCAAGAGTGATCTGACAGATATGGTGATCTTGATAGGTTCTAGAAAGATTTGCAAATAGAACGTGACCTGTCCACTGTTGCTGTCATTTGAAATGCTTAACTATATTACATTTCCAACAGAATGTACAAAACTGTCTCATATTTTAAATGTATGGGCTGTATGTTTTATTGAGCATATCTAACAAGTATGTGGGGAAAATAGTGGATTCATGTCCTTGAGGAATACACAATGCCAACTTTTCCAATCTACACCATCATTACAGCATAGCGATAGGATTAGGACTGTGGGGGATGTGTTAACTGCCTGAATCTGTAAGTAAAGTCCTCCCAGAATGGAATCCTCTGGTGCATCTGTTATGTATTTAGACTTCAAAATGTAGGTCATTGTGAGCCAAGCAGGTGTGCAATTTTCTCACCCATGAGATCACATAAAATGAGAACTTCATGACTGCCCACGAGCTCAGAACAAGGATCAAGGAAAGGTACAGCCCTTCACTCAAGCCAACTGAGTTTCAAATCCCTGGCTCTCATGGGGAATTTGTAAGAAGACTAGAAAATTTGGTATGAGAATGCCTAATTTCGCAAAACAGTTATTTCTGCTTTTGTCTAGAATTTAGACATTGAAGTCCCATTCAAGGTAAAGATTTTGATTCTCAATAGTGAGATAAATGCACCAAAGAGTGACTATCAGTCCCTTACTCTGTGTGTGTGTGTGCGTGTGTGTGTGTGTGCACATGCCCACCACATTTGTGTGAGCTCAACTCAGCTTTGCTAATGGAATGGTGGAATAATTTCATTTCCCTCAAAAATATGATTTTCTCCCCCACTTATCCATCACTTTTTCTGTTCTAAAAATTACATGGTATGTTTTCAGTAGAGCTGAACTCTTTTTTCTCCTCTTCCTCTCCTGTCTCTGTCTGTTCTCACATCTCCAAATGTAGATATAAATGTAGTTGGTTCCATCAACATGAATCTGTCCAACCCAAGAGAACTGGAGTTCCCACTGGACTACAGCAAGAAGGAATGTTGATATTTCATGCTGTTTTCCCTTCCTCCTCCTTCTTTTCCCCCTTAGTACTTCTCATCTCAGAAGTGAAACTGTCCAGGACAATAGTATAATTAGAGAAGGGAATATGTCAGTATTTATGAGTATATATGTACAAAAAATTAAAATGTATCTCAGAATACAACAGTTAAACAATCAACTGCCACCTTACTGCTTGACATAATAATGACCCACATAACCTAGAGAAAACAGCCCCTAGGGGGTCAGGGGTGTTAGTGTCACAGTCCGGACAAAATCAGAGGTCATTCCTTTTCTGCACCTCCACTCTGCTCTCCTTTGTTTAGATTACTCCTTAGGTCACTCTCTGTTAGATAATTCCTTGCTTAAGGTCTGTCTTATTTTTGCTTATGAAGTAGAGTTCAATCTATTTAAATGATTTTAATATGTGACAGCTGTTAGATATGGCACTGCTTTGTGACTTCCTAAGTGCTAAACTTGATTGTTAAAGAAATGGTAGGAAAGAGTAAAATTGGTTGTTCTGTTGCTCCAACTCCACATAATCTACAGCTGGTTTGCCTTCTTCCTAATGGCAATGTGTGGGATGAACAACACCCAGATTGCTCTCATTCTGTAGCCACTATTGGCATATTAGGCTTCCTGCAGGTTAAACAGCAGCCTCTGATTTCCTGGGGCAGCATCTAAGTAAACCACTTCCAAGACACCAACTCTCAGGGCACTTGCTGAACACCTGTAAAGGAGTTCCTTAACCAGTGACTCCTACAGCCATATCTGGGGAAGACCTCATGGGGCAAAGGCACCTGGAAAATGAGATGGGAACTAGAAAGAAATGTCAAACTTCGTATTTTCACAGAAATAAAAAGTATACACTGCTGTTTAAATTTAGGGTTAGTCTCCACCCTATTTCTCAAGCAAATGGGAATTGGTAATTGATCCCTGACATCTCAGAGATGATCTGATGTGATGGAGAGAGCAGGGTCACTAGTGATCCTGAAGGCTAAAGGAGTTAATTTGCCTAGAGGACTATGCTCCACAGATTTTCCTGTTGCCTTCACAACTATAGTCAGCTTCAGAATCAGTAGTTCAAAATTATAGACATATTCATGTCCTACTGTTAGAGGTGTGTCATAAGGAAAAGGAACTTTAGAGATCATGCTCTCCTTTGGCCTCTCACTGGGCCAACCATTTTTTTTTTTTACCATAAGTAAAGGAAAAGAGTAGTAATAAAACCAGTTACATTTAACTATTATTCTGATTACCAGAGCAATATACCTTTGGTGTTTATTCAGCACCGTGTTCTTTGTGCACTGAGTTAAATGCAATCTCTACCCTTAGAAGATTAACAAATGACTAAGAAGCAGAGAGATATTCGAGAAAATATAAAAGTACCAGAAATCGAGAGAAGAAAATTTAAATATGGTGTCCATTCTTTAATTGAAAGATGGGGTTTACAAAATGCTTTTAAAAATAACTTAAACACCAAAAGCTATGAGCTTTGTGTTCATCTTAATTCACATTTTTATCATTTTCTCCTTATTTTATCTTATTTTATTCTTCATTCCTCAGCTGAGACAGAGTGACATGTAAACAACAAGAAATAATACCCCATCCTAGTGAACTTTAAACTAGGATAGGAAAAGGAGACATCTTGAGAAAGGCAATAAGAACTCAAACAGTTCATGTAGATTAGAGAGGAAAGTTGTATGAAAATTCAAGAGAAGATGTATCAAGACATTAAAAAGTAATTTCATTCTTAGGTCTTTACTTTTCTTCATTGGAGGTTGCCATGATTCCTAATGAAGAGAGAGAGACAGATCTAGAAGCAGGGAGAGGGGTGGGTGGGAGACTGTTGGAGAAACAGACAAGCACAAGTGTCAAGATTTAGACAGAAGAGTCCAGAAGGGGGGAAAAAGGAGAGTGCATTGCATCTTAAACCAGACAGCTGTTGGATTTTGCAGTCAGTTTGTAAGGAAGTGCTCAGTAAAAATAACTAGAGAGGGAAGACAAAGTGCCTTTTGTATCTCGCCTGGTTGCCATTACTACATAGCACTTTGGAAGAAAAATATTGTGTAAATTTACTAAATAAATAAAGCTTTGGCAACGTATTTAAATTGTGTTGAAAACCAAAGCACTTCAGGACGCCACGTAGTATTAAATCAATAAAGTGAACTTTACCGCATAGAAATATATTCTATTCACATCGGTCATTACCCAAACTTCACAATGATATTCTGATTAATAGTGCATGGAGTAGATCTCCCAGATGCCAGCCAGATGTTCAAAGAAAACTAATGCTGTTTGACTTAAGGAGTAAAGTATAAATCATATGTACTCTGACACACATAATGGAACAAATGGAAAGCATCCCATGTGAATTCCATACTTATTTCATAATTCCACTTAGATTAAAGAGGAGAAAGAGAATGTTTTCTCATTTCTAGGACCACATAGAAAATAAAGGAGGAAAATATGCCCTCTAAACAAAGTCAGTGAGCCTAAATGGTTAAACAGATCTGTAAAAATATGTTTTTGTGGTTGTTAATACTTTCAACATGAAAGGTAATTGGTTTTATTTGGCAACTCAGCATTGTTTGAAGACAACTCCAAAAGTACAGATTAGCAGGGAGAGAATAAGAAGAAGAAAAATTCAGAGCCCTAACAGTTATAGGCACAGATATGAAGAAATGTTTCCTAAATTTTTAATTATCAAAGGTCATAAGATCTGTCAGATATTGAATATGGAAACACAATGTATCAAAATACATACCTGTAACAATATTGAAAGTAGCAACGTGTTCCCTTTTGCTTACAGTTACTGCAAATGATTACAAACTAAGATAACTCTTTAAAAATAAATCTGTAAGTCTCATTTTGATATGCTTGTCTGAGGCTATGATCACTTACAATTATTAGGTTTTAATAAAAATACTTAAAAAGCTACATGTTTTAAAAAATGATAAGAGATAGAGTAAGAAGAATATCTTTTTTAAAGATTTTATTAATTTTATTTGTCAGAGAGAGAGAGAAAGCTCAAACAGGGGGAGCAACATGCAGAAGGAGAAGCAGGCTCCCCACAAAGCAGGGAGCCTGATGTGGGACTTGATCCCAGGACCCTGGGATCATGACCCGAGCCAAAGGAAGACTCTTAACTGACTGAGCCACCCAGGCATCCCAAGAAGAATATTTTTTAAAAAGGAGAAAACTAGTTGTTGATGAATAGTACACTTTTTAAAAGATTTATTTATTTATATGAAAAAGGGCAGGAGAGAGGGAGAGAGAGAATCTCAAACAGACTCCCCAGTGAGTGTGGAGCCTGTCACGGGGCTCGACCTCATGACCCTGAGATCATGAACTGAGACACAAATCAAGAGTTGGACATTTAACTGACTCGGCCACTCAGGCACTCCTAGACTAGTAAATTTTTAACTGACCTTCAGGGTAAAAGACATTGAACGGTTTTCCCATTCCCATGTTGTAAATACCTCCACCAAGCTCAATTTAATGCTACTAATATTGGGTCACTGAGTGCAGTATTCGAGAAAGATGCGCAAAAGTGGCTCTCATGAATACTGGCTCTAGCACATTACAGAAAAGCCATCCTCTTTTCTTCTGGATGAGGACTAATGATCTTGTTAATGGCCAAGATTTCTTCTAAGCCAGACTGGCAGATAGCTGGGTAGGTTGGTAGCTGGAACTTATTTGTAAATAAGGGATGCTTCGGTTTGGTTGATCCTGTAACAGTGAGTGTTGTGGCATGTGCTGTTCCAATCACTATGATGAGGGGCTCTTTGATAGTGTGAAGAAACATGAAAGGCTGAATATGGACAGGTATCAAGGATAGAATATTTTTATTATCTGACCCAGGGTGGAATTTAACATCTGACACTTGGTGTGCAGCTAAAGTGGTCAGAATCCACTGTTTGTTTGCTTTTCACTTACAAACAATAATGAAGGTAGTATATTTTTCTGCTATTATGTGTAGACAGATTTTGCTGAATGTTAAGAAATAAAATAATCTATTCTATCTTATGATATACAGTGCTATGCTATTTTTATATATTTATTTATTGTGACCCTAATATGTGCCTAAATTCTTCTATCCAGTATGGAGGCTACAAGTAGATAAAGGATGCAGTCCTTTCTTTCTAAAAAGTCAGAATCTTAGTTATTACATAATGTACCTTAAAATGAAATGGATCAGACCCAGAATTTAGAATAACACTTCAAAAAAAAAGAATTAATGATCTATTTTGTATGTTTCTTAATAAAGCAAGTACTACTTTAATATGTGAGGACAGAGAAACTAGCTTCATTCCAAGAAGTTAGATCATCATTTTCATTTAAATTTAAAATAAAGGGGCACCTGGGTGGCTCAGTGGGTTAAGGTCTGACTCTTGATCTCAGATCAGGTCTTGATTTTAGGGTTGTGAGTTTAAGCCCTGTGTTGGGCTCTACACTGGGCATGGAGCTTACATACAAAGACACACATACATACATAAATTTGAAATACCATATCAGATTTAACCTATTAAATGAAACTGGATCTTATTCCTATCTTCTTCCTGACACCTACATGCACAACACATAAGTCATGAAATGAAATGAAATCTTTAAGAATATTCCATTTTAAAAAATAACGTATTTATTTTCTTAAACTGAGTCTCATCAAATATAGACTTTTCTCAGTTCTACATATTGACTAACATGTAAGTCAGACTCTTAATAATTGAGAAGCAAATATGGCTTGACCTCCCAAGATCTCTTCAGACAGATCTCATGACTGTTTAGCATAAAGCTGGATGTAGTAGGAAAAAGAGGAGCAAACAAGTGTAAAATCTGGGATAGTCATTATTTTTCTCTAACTTTAGTTTCTCTTGCATGAACTCCTTAGGCTATGAGCTCCTTTTCTTCCTCAAGATTTATAACATTTCATAACACTGTATGAATTACAAATCAAGATGTACTACAGAGACGACAGAGTATTGATTTCCCAAGACCAGAAGCATCAATCTCACTCACAACGACTTTCAGAAATAACCTGATTCTTTTATTTCTGGCCTGTTTAAATGTGAGTGAACTTGTGTCATGACCCCTCTTTATAACCGTTTGTATATTTTTCCACACAACACACCAGCACTCCCTGCTTTAACCCACCTCACCACCAGACACTGTGTTACTATGATATTTCTTTTAGCTGTCTTTGAAATTCTTGTTGGCTCATGATCCAGGATCCTTTGCCAAAAAATATAATAAATTCTGTAACAAGAGTGTTTAGCTATGATGCACGGAGTCTACATAAAATTATTTTTATGTAATTTTATTTTCATAGTAACAAATTAAGCTGCAGTAGTAAATGATGAAGATACAGGTCAAGAGCAAACCAGGATGCTATGTTCAAAACTCCATAGGAGAACGGTTCCTACGGCTGTATTATTATACTTGATCTTAGCCAAAAGGCCGAGAAGTGATCCTATGACTGTTATTATGCTCTGAGTTGGAGAGGCGCACTGAGCAAGTTGTGAAGGACATAATTAATGCATATGTATCTTTAAAAGTATCTGGGGAAGCCCTGAGATATCAACTAAAGTCTAACAGATAGAGTTAATAGACAAGTTAATAGATGGAGAATTTGGTCCTTCAGTTACCTGCTCATGGCAAAGGATTGCAGTTTCCCTGACCCAGATATTGTTCTGGACCACAGTGACTCTCTAATACTCTCCTCACTTTCTATGACCAATACAGCTTTGTGGGATTTCAGTCTCTGCACAGACACCCTGAGAGGACTAAAAACCTCTTGGTTCACTTTTTCTAGAACTCTTAAGATCTCGGAGTTCTGCTGTGTAAACCCAGGGCTTCTAAGATTACAAAACAAAAATGCAAGTAAGACTTTTCACTCTCCTGGACTCACTCTTCTGCTTTTTTAAGACTTATAAGGATCCCACTTGTTTAAGACTATATGTACAAGGTTTCAGAAGCAGTGTGCCACATTGCTAACACTTTCTGCCACTGGTATTTCTGCATGTGGATAAGAGAAAATAAGGACAATTTGTCACTTCCACTCAACCTCCTGACAAGAAAAATCTATCATAGCCCACATCCCAGCAAGCGAGATTATTTTAATAAACTGTTTTAACAGAAAGCAATGAAACCATGAATGTTTAGTGCTTTCAGAGAAGACGTCTCTAATTTGAGCATCACATTTGTTTCTTGCTCCTATAAGAGAAATGAGATGATCACAGGGCACTGGAAACATTCATAAAAGAAAACCAAATTCTCCTACTTTACATTTTGCTCTGAATCTTTCCATTGGCTCTTTGATAGATGCTGAAAATAACCTTGTGTACAATTTGGGAATTTGGGGAGTGACCTTGAACTTGTTACTTAAACTTTCCAAGCCTCCTTGTTTCTCATCCATGAAACATAACCATAAAAGAATACTGATTTTATAATGTAACCATGACTACTAAATGAGATTATGTGTATGAAGCACTTAGAATAGTTCTCGCAACGTATCAGCTCCTGTACGGATCTCGAGGAAAGTGATGATGATTGTGATGATGATGTTAAGGACTGATAAGGCAATACCTGAGGTACAGTTTACAGGTGAAAACTGTTGTAATTCCCATAAATAAAGGGTGATCATGTCTGCCACTCAATTTCCAGAATTACATTTCTGATAGACAACGTCTACTTTAATATACACCAAGACTTGAACTGGGCTATGTTGCAAAGTTGCAACTCAACTTGCAAAGCCAGACTGTAAAACTAAATGTTCATGCCAGTTAGCCCTTCATATTTTATATGAATTTTTATCATATAATAATAATTTTATCAATCCAATTGAGTAATTACATCAATTTTTATCTAATAATTTTATCAATAAATAAAAAATACAAATAAATATTTCTCTGAAGGTATTACCTATAACTTATAATGCAATTATCTTATGGCTTTGATGGTAGGATTTGTCGCATGGCAGGTAACCAACCCTTTCTCCCCAAACCCTTAAACATATTAAACTGCAAAAGAGCAGAAAAAAACATACATCGAAAGCAGCCGAGCTGCTTTCAATTCTCCATGCTTTGCCTTCCCCTTCCCCGAAACCTGGCCCTAACCCAGTGAAAAATTTAATGAAGCAACTCAAAATTGATAGTCAAATGAGGCACAAGACCAAATTCGTGCTCCCCATAGGAAACTAAAGTTTTGAAAAGGTTACAGGTGAATTATTTCCCTCTCTATTGCTTGAAGTTTCTGAAAACATATTTATTCTTTTCAATAGCAGCAGCCTTAGCCAGAACCTTAAAAGTTTCTTCAGGGATTTAGATGACCACGTACAAACATTTCAAACCAGACCAACAGTCTCGCATTTTCTCTCAAAGGCCCAAATGATACCCCCTGAGACACAGCCAGCTGCTTTGATAGTTCTTATTCTTCAAGAAAGGGCACGGTAATGAAGCTATTTCTTCCCATTATAGGTACTTCCTGCTCGAAGGGACACCTTCAAGTTTGTTAGGCTTAAAAATGGACTTGCCTTACATAATGGTCTCCGTGGTTTTACTGTCCTGATTTTAGGCAATGTGTTTTATTTTAAAACCATTCTTGTCCGGAAAGAGAGAAGGCAACATATGGCCATTAAAAAAGAAATCTCAGATCCGGTCAGTGGGTACCCTTCAGCAGCCATTAAATGCATGGTGCTCTCTACCAAGAGCTGAAATCTAGAGGGGAAAGGGGTTGTGTTGCCCTAACTCCAGATCACCCAATCTGGTAGAACTTCTAAAGGACATGGTTTTGTTTCACTTCAGATATGCAAGGTAAACGTGTATGCAAGGAAATGGATCACTGGTGACTTGATCTTTGGTCTGTTTTTACTCTATAGCATTGTTCATCCTTCTTTTCTTCATTCACCCTTCTGTATTTCAGCTCTCAGATCTTCCCCTGATCAGTGTATTTAAAGTTCTCCTCCACTTAACCTTGGCACTAACTAATTTAACGTTTTTCACTGCAACTTATTATTTTAGGTAACTATAGTAAATTACCTCATTTACTTTTACTTGAATTTTCTCTTTTCCTTCTCTCTTCGGTCTCCTTCCTTTCTTCCTCCCTCCCTCTCTTCATCCTTTCCTCTCTCCCTTTTTCCTTTCTTCCTTCCCTTTCTCTTTCCTTTCTCCCATCTTTAAAACCATGTGCACCTTGAGGGCAAAGGCATTATCCCTATATGCACTACTATATCTCAACATCCAGAAAAATGTCTACAGATATTTAATGGATATTTACAATCTATCAGAGATTATTTGGCATATATACCTAATCTTCTTTTTTTTTTTTAAGATTTTATTTATTTATTTGACAGAGAGAAATCACAAGTAGGCAGAGAGGCAGGCAGAGAGAGAGAGAGAGGAGGAAGCAGGCTCCCTGCTGAGCAGAGAGCCCGATGCAGGACTCGATCCCAGGACCCCTGAGATCATGACCCGAGCCGAAGGCAGCGGCTTAACCACTGAGCCACCCAGGCGCCCACTATACCTAATCTTCTTAAAGCAGCTTTATAAGAGTACTTGCTCTTTTTTTCCAGGATATACAGTCAGACTCACAATCTTAAAAGAAAAAAAAAATATATCGACATGGTCACCGTCCTGGTAAAACCCCTACAAATTTTTATTCTGGTGCATAAAGCTAGTTCAAAGGATGCATGGTATTCATAATCACATTTACTGTCACAGTAAAAGCATAAAATAGCAAATAATAATAATAATAATAACAAATCCAATGCAAAAATAAATTTTCCCAATATTTTTATACATACCAAGGAGATTGACTGATATGTCCCAGACAAAAATGAACTAGGGGAAGAGCTGTAAAAATATTAGGTGGAGAACTAAAGTTTTGAGTTTTGGAAATATTTGTGGTCCCAACTGATTTGTAGTAAAATCAAAGGCAAACTGTAGTATCTCAGTTTTCTAGATCTACCCATTCTGATACCTTGTTTTTAAGCATCATCAACATATGATAGAAATTTATTTAAAACATAGCTAATGCCCAGGCTTGGAATTACAGACATAATCTCTGCCCTTGCACTTAAAGATGAATAAACATCTTTTCAAATAAATACAGCTACTGTTAGGATCAAGCTTAAAAAAAAAATCCTTTGGAAACATAAACACGAGCAACTACCTCTACTTCTCATGAAAGAAAGATAGATCATGCACTCTTACATTAATTTACATGTAAATATTTATTGTGCCAACTCTATCTATCATAAACCATACTAGCTGATAAGCTCTCTATAGAGTGTTTTTTCTTATTTACTTCTTTTTTATTAACATATAATGTATTATTTGTTTCAGGGTACAGGTCTGTGATTCATCGGTTTGACACAATTCACCGCACTCACCGTAGCACACTTAAAGATAGATAAAAACGCTAGTCTAGAGAAGAACTGACACCGTACACTGTGATTGTGGTACGTCCTGAAACACAGAAATGCATGACAACAATTGAGAGGAATTCTTAACTCCTATTGGAAAATCAACGAAAGCTTCAAAAGAAGGAAGCAATTGTAATCTGAGAGCAGATCACTTACTATCCTCATTATCCACTGCATAGTACAATCACACTACCTTTGCTTCTATAATTGTTCTTTATGGACAAGTCTTATAACTTATTTTAAAGTATAGGCTCCTTGGTGCGCCTGGGTGGCTCAGTTGGTTAAGCGACTGCCTTTGGCTCAGGTCATGATCCCAGAGTGCCAGAGTCCTGGGATAGAGCCCCACATCAGTCTCCCCGTTCCATGGGGAGACTGCTTTTCCCTCTGACCTTCTAACCTCTCATGCTCTCTCTCACTGTCTCTCTCTCTCTCAAATAAATAAATAAAATCTTTTAAAAAATAAAATAAAATAATAAAAAAATAAAATAAAGTATAGGCTCCTTAAAGATAGGGATTGTCTAGCATCAGGTCATGAAACTCAATTCACAGTTGCTGTTTTATTGACAGACCAGATGGTGACAACCCAACATTTGGAAGGAGTACACTTAAATTTCTTTGGTAAGTTTGAGTTGTTGGTATTTCTTTCTTTCTTTCTTTTTTTTTTTTTAAGATTTTATTTATTTATTTGAGAGAGAGAGACAGTGAGAGAGAGCATGAGCGAGGAGAAGGTCAGAGGGAGAAGCAGACTCCCCATGGAGCTGGGAGCCCGATGCGGGACTCGATCCCAGGGACTCCAGGACCATGACCTGATCTGAAGGCAGTTGTCCAACCAACTGAGCCACCCAGGCTCCCCTCTTTCTTTCTTTCTTTCTTTTTTTTTTTTTTAAGATTTTATTTATTTATTTGGCATAGAGAGATCACAAGTAGGCAGAGAGACAGGCAGAGAGAGAGGAGGATGCAGGCTCCCTGCTGAGCAGAGAGCCCAAAGCCGGGCTCAATCCCAGGTCCCTAAAATCACGACCTGAGCCAAAGGCAGAGGCTTAACCCACTGAGCCACATAGGCACCCCAAGTTGTTGGTATTTCTTAAAGGAAAGAGGTGAACTCTCAGGAAAAAATAATCCAAAGCAGTATCTGCCTATGTCTTTACCACAAATACTACAAAGAGATCAATACTGAGACAACAACAGAGATTCATTTCATTCCTGAATTCCCAAGGATATGCAAGGAAATATAACTAAAATTTTAACTTATTACAATACCATACATATTATGTCACTGAATATACACAAATCAAAGGAAGGAGAAATATGCAAGCAACTCATTATTTGGTTAATTTCCAACTTCTAAATGCATCTTAAATGGTGTTGCTGTTTTGAAAGTTTTTTTGTACATTACATTTCATCCTCAAACTGACTATATTCACTGTTTATATGTTTTTGGTGACATTCATGTGCTTAAAATGTATAGGGTATGGCTTTGTCATTTTTATCATTTCTGACTAAAATAAACTATTACTCGGCCAATTTATCATAATTGATGCTATTACTGTTTGCAGAGGCCAAAACAATCTGAATTATCAGGCTTCATTACTACTCAGTGACCACATAGAGAGTTTACTTTTTCCTAATCGAAATTAAAGCTGTTTTTCTTTTCTCTGTTCAAACTTAATGATATTCTAATCTCATTTGCATAAAACATTTTTCATCTGTTAAAGATACCTTAGCCAACAGATGGTGCTATATATAACATTTTTATGATAGTGTATAGTATTTAAAAATATATATTACAGCAAAGCTACAGGTTTAATTACATTGTTAGAAGATATATATGAAAGTTTTTTGAAAATATTTGTTTCATGAAGCTTGTAAGATAGAAAAGAAAAATGCAAAGTCACTGAAAAATGTTTAAGTTGAGTCAGGGGTCACCAGCTTTTCAATTATGCATGGAAACTTGTCAGAGTTTGGGACGTCCATGTTCATAAAAATGAAGCCTAACATTTGGTTTGATTTGGGGAGCCTGGAACTGATCAGCAGGCCTCCTCTGATGCCAGCTCTCTGTTCTGAAAATGCCTTGCTCTGAAATCTTTCTGCCTCCAATATCTTGTCTTTCAAATCCGTCTTCTACATGACTATCACACTGAATTTTAACAGCCTTTTGATTTTAGCGGTGGGGAACCATTGATGATCTTTGAGCCGCTGAGTAAAGGAATCCAAGGTCCTGATCTTAGTCTAGCCTTCAACCCTTTAACCTCAATCTACTTTCCAAGCTCTTGCTCCACATTTCCCTGCAAAAATGTTATATAACACACTCATATCAATCTTGTAAGATGTTGTTTTTCACTCACAATCTGGAATGCAGAGACTGGTCAACACTCCGCCACTCTTCTATGAAGCTCTTCTGATCCCTAAGAGTGTGGGTACTCTTGTCCAACCCTGAACACTTTGAACACTCTTCATACCACTGTATTTACTTTACCTGGATCTCACACTGCTTTTTGTTATAGAATTGCTTAACAGAAATAAATCCAACCCATGATGTTTCTAGTTTATTGAGTAAACCACAAGTCCAAAGAAGCAAGAGATACTAACACCAACACATGAACAAATGGATTCAGAAACCATTTCCAACTGGTTTCTTTTAGTAGAAGGCTGATAAAATCTTCATCTATCAGTGGATTTTCAGTCTTGTTCTCCTGGAAATATTAAACAATGTATCAATTTACGTATTCGATCTAAGTAATCTATTCTTTATTACTTAGATCATAAAAATATTGTTATAACTGGGTTTATTCTTTGATACCTTGGACAATGTGCTGGGTAGATAGATTACTTACTGCGTTTGAGCAAGTGAGTGTTTCTGGAGTGGGAGGAGGTAGGATGAAAAAAAACTCCCAGAAAATCCCAAAACGTATTTTTCTATAACCAAAGTACCACTTACGGGCACGATAAACATCAAGTATTTGTTAAATAACATAGACAGCAATACACATGTAGGGAAAAACCTGTTTTTTTAGTGGGCTTAGGTTGTAGCATCCAGAGCATTTGAAAATGAATGAGTTCTCATACTTTAACTTTTCAGTAGTTACTCCAACATTGTTAATCATTCCATCAACATTTCTATTCGCTTTGTTTCTTTATGTTTTATCTCTTTGCTGATATTCGTTCTTTGTTGAATCATTGTTGCGGTGCTTTTGTTTAGATCTTTAAATGTGGTTGCCTTCTATTCTTTGAAAATATGAAGTACTTGCTGATTTGTAGTGTTTGTCTATAAATCCCAGTATCTGGAAACAGTTAATGGCAGGTTCTATTGATTTTTTTTTTTTTTCCCCATCAGTATCAGTCACATTTTCAAATTATGTCTTCGCTTGTCTTGGAAGATTTTTGTGAAATACGTGACATTTTATGTATTTATCTGGATTTTGATGTTTTCTTACAGAAGATTATAATTGTTTTGATTTGTTTGCTTAGTAACTAACTTCTCTGAATTAAATCCATAAAATCTGTTTTCCCTGTCATGTGAATTTTTGTTTTCAGCTTTTTATCATTGTTGCTGCTTTTATTTTTAAACCTAGATCCTTAGGGATTGTTCCTGGGTCTGCACATATTGGTTTTCAACCAAACACTGATCAGATGTTTACTCAAATGCACCCAACTGATAAGTCTTCCAGTCTCTGCTGATAGATCTCTGTGTGACCTAGGAACGTATTAAAACTTGAGGCCAGGGGCGCCTGGGTGGTTCAGTGGGTTAAAGCCTCTGCCTTCGGCCCAGGGCCCTGGGATCAAGCCCCACATGGGGCTCTCTGCTCAGCAGGGAGCCTGTTCCCCCCACACACACCGGCCTGCCTCTCTGCCTACTTGTGATCTCTGTCTGTCAAATAAATAAAAATAAAATCTTTAAAAAAAAAAAAAACTTGAGGACATTTTCAAGTCTCTTCTGGTTCTTTTTTTTTTGCCATGTCCTCTCATGTCTCCTTTGCATGTATGCAGAGATTTCCTTGGCCAACGATGCAGGTATACCTTGGGTTCCCTTCAGTCTCTATGGTGCATGAGCCCAGGCCTAGCTCCATCCAGGCAATGGAGAGAGCTCACCCAGAGTCCTACAGATGGCTTACCTTCTGAGACTTCTTGGAAAATTTCCTGGCTATCATTTATTGGGTTGTCCTTTCAGGCCCGAAAATTTATGGTAGCAGAGCTGCTGGCCCTCCCTGTTCACTTGTCACTGACTTTACCACTTTTACACACAGTCTTTCACTTCAAGGGAGCTGCCTCTAGTGGCAGTAGCCAGACTGCTGATTTTCGGGGTCTGCCCCACAATGGCCCAATGACTTTGCCAAAACAGATCAGCTGTGATAGGAGCCACGCCAATCAAGACTGCCAATGCTCCCAAGGTTCTCACTGAATGCTTCGTAGTTTTCAAGAATAAACATCCTTTTTTATTTAGTGTATACATGTTATCTCTTTCCCAGGCATTTAAATAGTTGTTTTTGACTGTTTTTATTCAGCTTGATAATCACTTTCTGCAGAGGAAATGATTTAATCTCCTTACTCCGTCACAACAAAAAGTGAATTGGGTCTCCTTTTCTTTGCCCTAAAGATCATTCCTATCGTATTCAGCAACAGGCAGTCTAATAATTGAATCGCTTTGTTAATTTGACCTGTAATTCTGCACAACGGTATCTTCACTACGGAGATTAAAACAAAACAAAACAAAACCAAAAGCCCTGACCTATTGCATTTTGCTTCTTTGTTTAAGAATCGAGGTCACTAATGTAGTTATGTATTTGGCTTGAGCTCAAGTAATAGTCACCTATTTACTTCAGAATTTACCATTTCTTTTTACTGAGCTCATTTATTTCATTTCTATGAGCTTTTCTCCCTCGTGAGAAATAAAAATAAGCCAAATCTTCTGTTTCCTTCTTTTACCATTCTTTAAAAAGAAGTTAAAATATGTTAGAAAGCAAATCAAAGCCCACAGTATTTTAGAAGACATTATAATTTCTTTGTCCATTGTGAGGTTTCAATTTATAGAGAACCCTTTGCCTTTTCAAGGAGGAGGGTTGACTGTGTCTTTCTTCTGAAGGTAATTTATTCAAGTGTTTACATCATTTTCTTGAGACAGAAAATCGTATGGTGCTCTGGAGGTGAGAGTCACCACTGCTTGCGTTAGGCTGAGATCTATTAAAACTGACTTCATGAGAGCTGGATGTGACAGACAAAATTTCCATGACTATTTATAGCCATTCAGAGTTCTACTGACATTTTAACTTTAAATGATAGATCCGTGCATATTTTAAAGCTGGTTATTAATAACTGATTCTCATATTTTGAAGTTTTTTATGAAAAAACAATTTAGTCAAATGACTGTTTTCACTACAATTACCTCAATGCAAAATTTTTAAAAAGACAAATTCCTCAATTTCTCCTTGCTTCAGAAAAAGATTCAGAAGATAAAGAGAAAATGAGGGAGAAAATTAAAGTATGTCCAATAATAATTATTAGCTGGAAATGGGAAGAAAATAATTTCTTCCATATAAGGATATGCAAGATCAAAGAATATTTTTGCAAGCTTCCATCTTAATTTTAATAGACAGTTTATAATAAATTGTAACAAATAGTGCAAACAGTTTTCTGACTTATTTTCATGGAAATAGTAAATATATTATAGATGGAAAATTTGCTTCTTTATAATTTGGCTAAATGGCAGAAAAAAAAAAGAGGCAGAGAAAAAGATACAGAAAAATATACGAAAATGGGTGTAAAATCCTATTTTTTAAAAGATTTTATTTATTTTATTTGACAGAGAGAGAGATCACAAGTAGGCAGAGAGGCAGGCAGAGAGAGAGAGGGAAGCAGGCTCCCTGCTGAGCAGAGAACTCGATGTGGGGCTTGATCCCAGGACACTGAGATCACGACCTGAGCTGAAGGCAGTGGCTTAATCCACTGAGCCACCCAGGCACCCCTAAAATCCTATTTTTAATTGTGAAAATGTTTTCTGTTGCAGACATAAGGTAAATTTCACCAAAAACTTGTTCATAGTATGTTGTCTGCTGTCTATTCAAACTCCGTGTGTGTGTGCAAACCATACGACATTGACGTGTGGCTTTAAACTGACATCTCATTGTAATTTTAGAGATGAGAGAGGTTTTCTAACACAACTCATTTCATTTTGTCTGAAATGCTGTCAGTCGCAATCTCTTTTGTTCAATATGAATCACCTTTTACCTATCAAGCTTTGAGTTTTTGTCCAGGATTTTTATAAATATTTGCTCTAACATAGAACTTATACAGAAAATAAAATATACTGATATTTTTCCTTAATGAGATTTTAATTTTTGCTCTGTCAAAAAGAATACATTTTATTAAAAATCTGAAATTGTTTTTTAAAAAAATAATAAATTTTTAAAAAGTGAAAAAGAAAATAAAATTATTGCTGGATATCTAGCCGATTGGAAGCACCCATTTCATTCATCTTAAGTTTATCCTGGTTCCGCGAGTCAGGTTTGCACATCAACCTCAATACATAACTCTGTAGAAGTTTTCTGGTTAAGCTACCATAGTGGCAATATACTCCTTTGTTTAACAGTGTATGACTCATGAGTTTACAAACATGGAAGAAAGGAATTTAATATTTTATAAGTGCAGCTATTTCTAATAAAGCTTGCCCATGCTCCTTTGTACAAGTCTTGGCTTCCACAGCCCTTTAGACAACCACAAGTACTAAATCCACCATCAGAGGGCAAAGAGCTAGAATCAGTGCAAATATTCAAAAGCATATGCCAAGACACCAAAGGCAATTCACAACAAATTGAGAAACTTGAAAAATGGCATTACTTGGACTCTGCCAGAAACAGCAGCCTTCTTTCAGATGTGCACCTAAAATTCATTTTTTATTTTATTTTATTTTATTTTATTTTATTTTATTTATTTGACAGACAGAGATCACAAGTAGGCAGAGAGGCAAGCAGAGAGAGAGGAAGGGAAGCAGGCTTCCTGCTGAGCAGAGAGCCTGATTCGGGGCTCAATCCCAGGATCCTGGGATCATGACCTGAGCGGAAGGCAGAGGCTTCAACCCACTGAGCCACCCAGGCGCCCCACCTAAAATTCATTTTTAACAACTGTGTGCCCACACTGCTGAGTCAGTGTTGACGTTAAGGTATGAGAATTATTCAGCATGAAATACTCAGGAAGTAAATGGGGATAGGGCGTTTGACCCCTGGGGCGGATCCTGGAAGGTGTTCATGACATCGATTCAGTGACGTACTATTTGTCTTTAAGAGAGGCACTATAGAGATGCTGGGGTGCCTCAGTCAGTTAAGTGTCTACCTTCAGGTCAGGTCATGAACCTAGGGTCCTAGGATCGAGCCCTGCACCAGGGTCCTTGCTCAGTGGGGAGTCTATTCTCCCTCTGCCTGCTACTACCCCTGCTTGTGCGCGCTCTCTCTCTCTCGCTCTCTCTCTGGCAAATAAATAAATAAAAATCTTTAGAAGAGGAGAGAGAAAAACTATTCTTCCACTTACCAAAAGTAAGAGTAATTAATAGCGACTTCAGTAGGGATCGTGATGCATTTTTGTTACTGTTTTTTCCTTCCCAAGAGAGGGAAGGATGGTTGGAAAAAATGTTCTATCAGATTAATCCCGGATGCCAGAGCTGTCTCCAGCAGAGTATCTGAAAATGGACAGATCCTTAGCTATGGCCAGCTTGCCATTGACAAACTACTGCTTCCAGTGACCCTGAAGAATCAACATAAAAAGTGGAGGAAAAGCTATAGGGAGATCATCCTAATGTCTCAACCATGAATTTATCGCTATCACCCATGTCTCTGCAATTTGCTCTGCTTTGTAAGAGTTTGAAATAGACTTTAAAGTACCATTTTATGATCTATTAACTTCAAGTCTGGCGGGAGAAAAAAAAAAAAAGGCCGGAGGACGAAGTAAACCAGTGCAAATTGGCATTGCACTATAGCAAAACTTTCCGAAAGGCTTCACTTCTAGGACTGTGCTGAATTGGGAGAAATGGGAGGGGGAGACAAAGCATGAGAGACTGTGGGCTCTGAGAAACCAACTGAGGGTTTGGGAGGAGAGGGAGGTGGGGGGTGGTGTGAGCCTGCTGGTGGGTATTAAGGAGGGCACGTATTGCATGGAGCACTGGGCGTGGAACACTGAAAAAATAAAGCTAAATTAAAAAAAAAATTACTAGCAAATGTTATATGCCATATGGTAACTTTGATTTATAAAGTGCAGGTGTTTCATTCCGTCCTTCCAATTATTAAATAAAAATATTTTTACGGCGAGGATTTCTCCTTGTTCTCTCCTGGCACATTTTTACACAACTGGCCATTACTTCCTCGAGTCCCTTTACTTCGTCTGAGTTTTAAAACACCTTCTGCAGAGACTGTCATCCAGCCCCACTTAGAATCAGGGAGAGAGATCTGAACACAGGGTTCTACTGAGAACAATGGTTGCATAAATTTGGCTATTTGTGTCTATCTGTATAATCTCTACTCTCAAACAAAATATCTAGCGAAAAGCCCTTTTAACAGGTTCCTCAGGCTCCCTCTCAAGAAGTGTTGGTTGTCAAGGCTTCCCTGTGACCTCTCCCCAACCTCCTCGCTGGGGCTCTGGTAAAAGCTGCCTTGTTTCCTGGGGAGGCTACCATCCCATTTTTCTGATGTTGGACTCAAGTGGTACATGCTTAGCTAAGCTCAATGAAAGGGCCCGTAGAGGGATTTTTGTGTTTTTTGTGTTTTTTCTCCTGCCAGCTGCTGTCTTGCTTCACACCAAAAGCTATAAATTCTTTACTGAAATAACCATCACTTCAAGGGGGCAGTTGGTCAGGAGCCAACTGGGGATGGTGAATGAAGGGGGTTTTCAAACGGCCACCTTGAAGCTAGCTAGCCATGGAATCCTAACTTGCCCACAAGCTGGAAATGGCCCAAACCAGATGGAATTTCAGTCAGTACACAGCCTCCCAGAGCTTTGGGGCTGGAGGAGAATACCCCCCGCCCCCACAATGTTCTTTAGGGAAGATCTTGGCCAAGTAAGTCTCTGTGAAGCCGTATGAACGGAATTTGTTTGTTTAACAATCAGCAGTTAGAATCAAGAAATGCAATGGATAAGGAAAGAGCCTGTAACACTCAGAGCAGAGAGACCCACATCCTATGCCTACAAGACAATATAGCAGCATAGGTGGCACTGGGGGATTTTACTGGGAAGAGAGTAGGTGCTCCGAATTAGATCATCTCCACCTAAAAAAGGAGTGTCACTTGTGGTGTTTTATCTTCCCAAGACAGTGAGATGATACCACGTGACATTTACTGAGCGCTCATATTACATCCATTATGCTGTATGTGTTCTTAAATATATTCGTATGTTAATTACTAGGAGACACAAGATGGCTATACAGACACATTTTGGCAATTTCATCTTGGTTCTGCACAATTTATTGCTTAACAATCGCAACAACTCTGTAAGAATCGTCACACCAACTCTACGAAGAAAGCAGTCTTTGCTGACTTTGGTCGAATAGGGCAGTTTTAAGCCCTTGCTTAAGAAGTAATCTGTTTAATTATCTCAAAGAACCAATGAGGTAGAGGAGAGCCAGTGTTAAGATCTACATATAGATTAGAAAGCTGAGGCACAGACCAGTTAAGACACTGCCTAAGGTTGCACAGCTAGTAAGAGTGTAAAGCAGGAATGTGAACCACATCTATATGATTCTGGAGACAATACACTAAAATGCCAAAGATCAGACACTTTTCCAGAGTCAAACAGTTAGAAAGGTGTGGAGCTGTAGGTCAACCCAGGTAGTACGGCTTTTACACATCACAATCTTGAGCACTTTTCTTACGATTCATGGCTGAGTAAAATTGGGCAATGCGTGGCAAGCATTCCACAATCAGTAAGGAAGAAGAGTTTAAATTTCCTCTTAGGAAAGAAACTACTATTGTTTGAAGGGTCCTTATAGAACAGACAATGGACAAGCAACGGATGTAACTTATAAATGCACAACCTCCTAAATGGGATAAGCATCCCCATTTTAAAGCCAGAAAAACTGTGGCTGAGAGGAATTGCTGAAGGAACTCATCCAAACTGGCCAAGCAGGTGTTCAAGCCCAGCCTCTCTTGTTCTGGTTTTGTGACTCAGCGTGAAGAACAGGAGTTTGACGAGCTCTTGAAATAGAGCATCTGACCTGGGTCTGAGAGGGCTTGCAGACAGCCGAGCCGGACCAGGCGGTCTTTAGGACCTGACGGACACCTGGGGAGTGAGGCGCCCCGTCCCTTGCAAGCTGGACCTAGTCCTGCTCCAAAGCCTACTCATCTTGCCAAACTCGGTAGGACTCAGAGTCACAGCCTCCATCAAGCTTCCAGCATCTCTTCTTCTGCAGGAAGCTTTGCCCCGCAGTGCCAGGATCAAAACAGGGTCTCCGCAGGCCTTTGCAGGCGGACTGTTACCAAGAAAGTAAACAATCTAAAAATCACAAACAGGGCTCTGGAGGAGGGAGGAAAGATAAGAGGTTTGACTACCCTTGCTTGCTGCCAGCTTGACAGGGTGAGCTGCTGCTGGTCCGTGGGAAACTCATTATGGCTACTCGAGGCCTTGGCAAGGACATCGGGAAACCTGAGAGCCCAGCACGGAGCCTCCTGGCCCAGGGGTCAATCAAGCCGCGGTCAGGTCATAGCAGACAGCGCACACCAACGGAAGGCAGCAGATTCAGCCCCCATAGTGCACATGGTCAGCTAAGTAGGAAAACAGGGCTGAATGGTAGAAGCAGGATCTCAGAATAGAATGGCCTGCGGTTTCTCTGCAGGGGAGAGAGAGGGGTGGCTCCCTTATTAATAATTATAATACCACAATAGGCATTAGGCAGAACCCCAGCCTCAAATAGGTTCACTGAATAGAGTTTAATGAGGGGGCAACTTCCAGAAAGGAGGGCAGGGCCAAAGGAACCCCAAAATGATGCTGAGGTACCTAGCAGCTAGTAACACCGTGAAAAGGGCAGAGGACTCTTGTGTTGCTAGGGATCAGAGAAGGCTCAGGGGAATGGTGATTAGACATGGATGTCACCATTTTTGTAACTGTGATGCTGAAGCGGGGAGGGAGTGGAGTAAATATTCCCTGTCTTGTTCTTCTTGCCCTCGGATCTCTTCCACTGCCTCTTCTTGGCTGAACCAACCCAAAAACCGCATGGGAAATGCAGCCCACAGGAGGCAGTCTGTGCAAATCAGCTGTTCAGACGCAGAGAGAAATGGGTGTTTCTGAGAGAGCAAACACATTAACCATCTACCTTAATGAATGCTCCAGTCTTAGAAGAGCTATCTCCAATGCACAGATCTACAGCGACAGACAGGTACACACACGGGAAGAGGGAACAACAGGAGTCAAAAATTCATGAATGCCACACGTGCAATTTCCTTCCAGCCCTGGGGTCATGTAGACCCAGAATTTCTCCATGGTCCACTTTTGGAAGTGAAGCACAAAATCCAGATTTTTCTGTGAACCCACGTCTGAACACTGGGAAATAATTGGGATAACAATTAGACTTGAGGATGACCAAACTCAACACATCTGGGAGAGATATTGACCCCACTTTCCGGAAGCAAAGCGTATCACGATGTAAATTCCACTGACTTTTAAATATTGGCAAATAATCGAAGAAAATCAGATCCTGGGAGGACCAAACAAAAGACAACCATGGAGAAATTCATCTCACAGGCCAACTGCATTACGTAACTCTCGCTCTCCTATTCATGTCTTCTAGGCTTAACTTTGATCCAGACATTGCTGAGGCAAAAAGCTCCTATGTGGAGAACATAATTGATGGGGCACTTTTTTTTTTTTCCTCTCTGTAGCACTGAATATATTTCACATTTATGCCCTAGGGCTTTTCCAAACCTTTATCATGTGACATTTGTGGGAATCACCCAGGACTCTAGTCTGAGTAACTGAATCTATAAGGGGAAACAACGCTGACCAAGGTGCTACCCAAGCTAGGTTCTAATCATTTCCCTTTCTGTGCCTTAGTCTGGACAATCCCAGCTCATGCCCATGGTTTCTCAGAGAGTTCAAGTACAATGACCTCTGTGGTATCCAGAGGATGAGAACACATTCTTATGTTGGCCTTCCCTCTCTTCTTCTTCCTTCCTTTTTTTTTTTTTTTTTAAGATTTTTATTTATTTGACAGAGAGACAGTGAGAGAGAGAGAGAGAGAGAGAGAACAAGCAAGGGGAGTGGAAAAGGGAGAAGCAGTCTCCCCACTGAGCAGGGAGCCTGATGCAGGGCTCGATTCCAGGACCCTGGGATCATGACCTGAGCTGAAGGCAGATGCTTAAGGACTGAGCCACCCAGGTGCTCTGACTTCCCCTCTCTTCTGTTGTAATTCTCTTGAGTCCCTCACTCCATGGGATAAAATACCAAAACAAATGATCCGCAAACAACCTTTTTCTCAGGCTCTGCTTTTGGGGGAGATTCCCATGTAAACTCCATCATTCTGAAAATTCCACTCTAGAAAAAAATCTTAAAAGGTCTCTCTGACTTTGTCTGAAAGACATGCTATGTTCACAGACTATTTAATGAGTATTTGTGGCACTGGATCCAACCCAACCCTTATTCTAAAATATTTAAACGATGGCATTTAAGCTGAGAGAAAAGATAGAAGGACAAGTTTTGGGTCCAGGTATGGACTGAAGTTAGGAAATAGGTCCCACTAAGAAGCATGAATTTTTGGCTACCTCCTAAGCCCTCACTCCTTCAAAAAATCAATAGGAATTTATCTTTAAACATTTGATTTTTTATGTGCTTAAGTGTTCATTCCAAAAATGGCTTTGCACTCTTTTCACGAGGGGAGCATGCCATACATGTATTAACAACCTTGCTAAGAACATATACAGGGGCAGTGCACAGAGCCTACTGAATAAGCCTATAAACAAAGAAAATAACATGTAGTGTCCTGTGATTTATATTTATAAGCCACATATCGATCAATTAATCAAATACGTTCATCCATTTAATCTTAAAGTCAATGCATATTTATTTATGCTTCGTTTATGTTTTGTTTCAACCCTGGGCTACACCTTAGGGTTACCACAGTGAAACCAAAAGCTGTATTCCTTTTCCTCACAAAGGTCAAAGGCTGGTGGATGAGAAAGTTATTAGATAAGAGAATTTGCCCAGAAAGCAGAAAGCATTCTGGGACTGTATCCGTGGCACTTTTAAATTCGGGAGATAAGGAAAATTTTCTGTAAGGTTGTATGTTCAGCTGAGACCTTAAGAATGAGTCAGAGTGGGGCGCCTGGGTGGCTCAGTGGGTTAAGCCGCTGCCTTCGGCTCAGGTCATGATCTCAGGGTCCTGGGATCGAGTCCCACATCGGACTCTCTGCTCAGCAGGGAGCCTGCTTCCTCCTCTCTCTCTCTCTGGCTGCCTCTCTACCTACGTGTGGTCTCTGTCTGTCAAATAAATAAATAAAATCTTAAAAAAAAAAAAAGAATGAGTCAGATTTAGTTGTTTGATGAGTAGGGACAGGTACAGACAGTTTCCAGCACAAGGACCCCAAGGTATAAGGAGCAGGTATATAGAGAGGGTAGTGGAAGAATTGCATTATGGAGGGAGAAGGATGAGGGGTTCTCAAAAGAGAGCCAGGAAGCAGGTCAGGAAGACCAGGTTACACATGTGAAGGAGTCTGGGCTGTGCTAGGTACAGTCTGGGGAGGGGCAGAAACTCCCAGGCCCTCCTTAACTTTCTGTGTGGGAGGGCATGGCAGGACTTGGCAGCCAAGGTCAGCCCTCTGCAAAGAGAAGCAGGCACAAGCTCTTGAAACAACAAAATCACACAGGGCGCACAAGGAGGCTGGTAAGTGGGATGACGCCCGATAACGGTAAAAAGGCAAGTGAGGAAATCTGGGTGATAACCTGCGTATTTTTCAGTGCAGTGCTCCTGGCCAGGGACAAACACGTTATTCTTGTAGCTGTACTCATCCATGAGCAAAAATTATTTTGTGGCACTTGATAAACAATGGCATTTAATTACGTCCAGCACTTTGCCATTATTTTAAAATATTACAAATCCTCCATTCCATAGAATACATCTAGCATATCCACCGCAGGACGCTCGGAGTTACAAAAAACTGGCAAGTGTAGACCCCCCCCCCCCAACCTTGAATCTTCAGAACCCAGGCTTCTTTCAAAGTCAACATTTAGTCCCTGCCAGGTTTTATTGATCTGGTCTCAGCTCTTCTGCCTCAGGAGTCAGGTTCTGTCTTAGGCCATGATCATGGGATACCTGAACTTGGAGACAAAGCAGCTGCCAACCAAGCCATGTGATTTACTGGGAGCCCGTCTACACCAGTGCCAGGAGGAGTTTGATCAAACTATGTTGAAGGGGGCCATGCACCAGCAAGACTCCCCCTGTTTTAAACACCGCCATATTCTCCTTACATCAACAGATTATCTTTCTGCTTCCATTGGTGGTCTTCTCCAGGCTCATTTACATCTAGTCCAATGCCACCATTTTTAGAGCACAGGTTCCAAGGCCAAGAGGGTCACTAAGGGTGCAAACAACAGAAGACACTCTCTGTCATGACCAGGTCAATGGCAGCCCTGCCCTTCCACGACTCAAGGGTGAGTACCTCCCTACACTGGGCACACTCAGTACCCCACATCCCTCACCCCGAGCCAAATTCTAGCCCTGCCCCGACTCATTCAAAAAGTAGTGCAAAGAGAGGAGGTCCTTTCTTCATGCTGGCCAGAAATGATTTATCCTTCTACACAATCCCTTCCGTAGCTAATGATATATTTCATATCGCCAAATCATTCAAAATGAAAGCAAGTATACTCCAAAGAGAGAACAACATAAGGTGTAATTGTGAGATCCTCGGCCCTGCAGAAATATGGGAGAGCTCACACTTGAGCATGGTGTCTTCACTCCTATGAAGGACGTGAATCGATCCTCTGAATAACTTAGATGCGGAGAATAGAACAGAATACACTAAAGAGACTTTAGGAAATTAGTTGGGTTGGCAGGAGTGGGGGGACACCTGGGTGTCTCAGTCAGTTAAGTGCCTGCCTTTGGTTCAAGTCATGATCTCAGGGTCCTGAGATCCTGAGGGTCCTCGCTCAGTGGGGAGCCTGCTTCTCCTGCTCCCTCTGCGTTTCCCCCACTTGTTCTGTCTCTGTCTGTCAAACAAATAAATAAAACCTTTTAAAAATTTAAGAAAAAGATGGGCCCCTAGGTGGTTCAGTGGGTTAAGCCTCTGCTTTCGGCTCAGGTCATGATCTCAGGGTCCTGGGATCAAGTCCCCCATTGGGCTCTCTGTTCAGTGGGGAGCCTGCTTCCCCCTCTCTCTGCCTACTTGTGATCTCTCTCTGTCAAATAAATAAATAAAATCTTTAAAAAAAATTAAGAAGAAAGAAAATTACTCAGGGGTGTTTGCACCATTCCTACATTCACCCATGTAACCACAGGGTCTTAGCACCTACCACGTACCAAGCACTGGGCCCTGTGCTGGGGACACAGATGACACAGAGGTGAAAGAGAGTATGCAAGGAAGGAATGTAGTTTACCCTCATGTCACTGTGAAGATGACAGAGACAGTGACAGAAAGTTCAAAAGGAGTGGAAAAAGCTTCTTCAGGAGCACAGCCCATCATACAAGTAATACATAAGCTAATAATTTCAGAGTTCTTCAATCAGGGCCTAGAATATTATAGCACTCAATAAAATTTCTTGACATAGTTAAGAAAATAGAATAGCAATAATACATTTGTTTTCCTTGTAGAGCTATTATGTTTATCCAAGTAGATAAAAAAAAGTTAAAATGAACTAAATAAAGCAACTATCCTGTTGCCATCCCACACTCACGGAAAGCTCACCATCTAAAGAGCAATTTCCAAGTGGCAGATTGAAAATGAGATGTGTCGCCTATACTTTGAATGCAAAAGTGATGATAACCACTGGCCACCTTCTAATAACAACTAGTAGTAGAAGCAAATAGACCAGTTCCTAGGAGAATTGGTAGACGGTGTAAAAATATTGCCCAGAAGCAAAGAACTAAAAAAAAAAAAATTCATATCCTTTGTACATGGGCGCTCAGTGGACTGTATCTGACCACTACACTTGCTTTTATGATGAGTCATTAAAGTCCAGAATGTCAAAACGGTCAAGCCTCAAGTTCAGGAGAAGTTCTGGAACCTACATTGTTGTTCTCCTTGGCCACTGGCTCTCTGCTGAGCCTCGAACAAGTTGCTTAACCCCTCCCTCTCATTGTTCTCAATTGTAACAAAAATTCCTATTTCATAGGATTCCTATGAGTAATACTTAGGCTAATAATTGCAGAGTTCTTCAATCAGGGCCTTGAACATTATAGCACTCAATAAAATTTCTTGACATAGTTAGTGGAAAATAGAATAGTAATAATACATTTGTTTTTCTTGTAGAGCTATTATGTTTATCCAACTAGATAAAGTAAGTTAAAATGAACTAAATAAAGCAAATTAAAATATGTACATTATGATTATATATATGTGTGTGTGTTTGTAATTTTTTCTACCATTTTTCAGGGTATAACTCAGTGGTATAAATTTACACTCACAATGTTGTGCGACTGTCTAGATTATATCCAAAATGTTTTCATTACCCCAAATGGAAACCATGTAACCATTAAGCAGTAACTCCCTATTCATGTCTCCAGTCCCTGGTCACCTCTAATGGACTTTATATTGCCATAAATTTTCCTATTCTAGACGTTTCATGCAGTATTTGTCCTTCTGTGTCCAGCTTATTTCACTTAGCATAATTTCTTCAGGGTACATCCATACTGTAAAATGTAGCTGATCTTCATTTCTTTTTATGACGGAACACTATTACATTGTATGTGTGTATTACAGTTGGTTCACTTCTGTTGATGGACAGGGAGTTATTTTTATCTTTTGGTTATCTTGAATAATGTTACAGGAACATTGGGTACAACTATGTGTTTGAGTCTCTGTTTTCAATTCTGGTGAGGCTCTGTCTATAGTATTAGAATTATGGGGCCATATAATTTCATACTGAGCTTTTGAAGGACTGCCATACTATACCCTCACCAGGATGTGTTATGTGATGATGATGATGATGATCGTGGTGGTGATGATGAAAATCGCCATCTTTGAAAGTTAAACTTGTATCTCAGTGCAGTTTTGATTTGTATTTACCAAATGACTGCTGATGGTGAACATTTTTCCTATGTTCTTGGCCACTAGCTTTTTTTTTTTTTTGAAATATCTATTCAAGGAACACCTGGGTGGCTCAGTGGGTTAAAGCCTCTGCCTTCGGCTCAGCTCATGATCTCAGGGTCTGGGGATCTAGCCCCACATGAGGCTCTCTGCTCAGCAGGGAGCCTGCTTCCCTTTCTCTCTGCCTGCCTCTCTGCCTACTTGAGATCTCTGTCAGATAAATAAATAAAATCTTAAAAAAAAAAAAAAGAAATATCTATTCAAGTTTTCTGCCCAGGTTTTACTGAGAGGTTTGGTTTTCTGTTGAGTGGAAGGAGTTCTTTATCTATTTTCGATATGAAACCCCTATCAGACATATGATTTACAAATATCTTACCCCATTCTGTAGGCTGTCCTTTGGCTTTCTTGATAATAGTCTCGATGCACAAGAGATTTTAATATTGATGGAATTCCAATCTCTCTATTTTTCGCAGCTGACGCCAAGATCATGAAGATTTACCTGTTCGTTTCCTTCTAGGAGCTTTTGGTTTTAGTTTGAATTACATACGGTAAATTGTTTTTGAAATACACTGGGTATTTCTTAAGACTGATGAGTCACTGACCTCTACCTCTGAAACCAATAATACATGATATGTTAATTAACTGAACTTAAATAAATGAATGAATAAATGAATAAATAAATAAAACATATATCACATAGTCTTAGTAGTTTTTCACCCAGTTCCCATCACTGTGGCAGAGTGTTCTCCCAGCCCTGCATGTGGCTGTAGCTTCCCTCCTCAAGATTAGCCAATTCCTGTCCAAAAGACTCAAGCAGCTGCAGTTCAACAGCTCTTTATGATGTAAGTGCCCCTGGTCTCAAGCACCAGTGATAAGCAGACTTTGACTCTGAAGATGCATATTGCTGAGTGAAACAAGACAGGCAGAGAAATTCAATTATCCTACAGTTTCATGAATTTATGGAACATAAGGAACAGCATGGAGGACATTAGGAGAAGGAAGGGAACAATGAAGGGGGGGTGGAATCAGAAGTGGAGATGAAGCATGAGAGACTGTGGACTCTGGGAAACAGACTGAGGGTTTCAGAGGGGAGGGAGTGGGGGATGGGTGAGCCTGGTGATGGGTATTAAAGAGGGTACGGATTGCATGGAGCACTGGGTGTTACACACAAACAATAAATCGTGGAACATGACATCAAAAACTAATGATGTACTGCGCAGTGACTAACATAACGTAATAAAAAAAATAAATAGCAAGTACTAAAAAAAAAGAGAGAGAGAGAAAAAATTTCAATTAAACCACGACTGATTTAAAGAAGAAAAAAAAAGTCCTAGAAATCCATAGCAGCTTTTAGTAGTTATTTCCTCAACATAAAAATTTCCAAATGTGTGCAAAACCCCAGTAACTTTGTGTTTCCCTCTGCCGACTAATCCTTCAGTCGGTTATTCCTTCACTTACTAAGGAATTCATCATTAAGGCCCATTTAAAGAAATCTCGTTCAGCATATTTTACCATGTCCTGATATTAAAAATAACAATGAGAAATGGACTGGGGAATTAAAATAGTCCACAAAATCAGGTACCTTCACATTTGAAAAAATATGTAAGTTCGCCAACTTAAAGTCAGGTGTGACACAACTGTAGTTTAAATGCTCTCTGCCTAAACCAAAGTAAATAATGTGCTCACAATGAGCTATTCGATTTTCTGTGGTAATATTTCCTTAGTGACTGCGCTGAAGTATTTAAAATTACACAGTGACTTTTAATTGTGAACAGCACTTAGCTCATTAACTTGCAGTTATAAGCTTTTGGAAGGTAATACCATCAAGACCATGTATTTTTATACCCAAATCCCACCATATTTCTTTCACATCATGGGCACACAGGAAGCACTTGTTGAAAACTTACAGTCATATATATAGTTATAGCTGGCAGTTAATCAATATTAGATGATTGAATGAAAAGCATATTAAAATGAAAAAATATACTGTAGAAAACACATATGGGAAGAAGATTGAAAAATTCCTATTATTGAGAGTTTATTATATATTGACATTCCATACATTAATATGATGGAAAAATATATATACATATATGTATCTATATACATAATATACATATGCACATAATGTATATGTATATATACATATAATTATTTACATATATACATAATATATGTAAAATTATGTACATATATACATATAATTATATACATATAATGTATACATCATATACATATAATTATGTATATATTATATACAATACATATAATAACAGACATTATATAATATACATATAATACATATATACATATGTAAACATATATAATAATTCTATAGATTAATATGATGGAAATGTATATATACATATATATGTATATATACACATAATATGCATAGAATGTATACATTATATACATATAATTATGTATATATTAGATACAATACATATAATAACATACATATAATACATATGTACATATGTAAACATTTACATACATAATTCCATACATTAATATGATGGAAATATATACACACACACATATATATAAAATCTCTAGAAATACATAGATAAAAATGCAGAAAATCTCTAGAAATGAAGACAACTTCCCAGAAGAATAATAAAGTAACTATGGAAAAACCCAATGCCACTTACATTAGAGTATGTCTGAGGTATGTAGTGACTTCATTGTGTAGTATATTTTATTTATTGCATTGTTTGCTTGGATTCCTCTGAAGGAATAATAGTTTGGATGAGTCAGAAGAAATCTTGCAGAACTGACCTAAATGCTTCTACTTCAGGGAATGAGATTTGGAAGCAGAGTTCGTTTGAGGAAACCAGAACCAGTTCAATTTTGAAACCCTGGAGCGGGGGGGGGGGGTGAGTCTCCAAAGACACGGCCTCTTTCCTGCACAGGATTCTTTTTGAAAGTGTATTTTACAATACTTTGAAGATTTATACTTATTTTCTATTTCTCCACAACAGCTCTATATTTTGCCAGGTGAGCAGAGACAAATCTCTGATTGGTTTCTAACGGGAAAGAGCATACGGGGGACGCCTAGGTGGCTCAGTCCATTAAGCATCTGCCTTGGTCTCAGGACATGATCCCTCAGTCCTGGGATCGAGTCTCATTTTGGCATCTCGGCTTAGTGGGGAGCCTGAATTTCTCTCTCTGTGTGTCTGCCTCTCTGCCTACTTGTGTGCTCTCTCTCTCTCTCTCCCCCTTTCTCCCCATTAAATAAATAAATAAAATCTTTTTTTTTTTTAAAAAGAGCATATTGATAAAATATCTTTAGTTCAACTAGTTACGGCAACAAAACAACAATACATTTAACCTCACGAGTGGTTCTTCACTTGATGCTACTATTATCATTTTAATAAAAGGTTGGTTGTTTTCTGAAATGACAGGTATTGCCAGCTGTATATTGACGACCTCCTTTAGAAAGCTCTGGGGCAAGTATGAGGTTCACTGGTTTGGCATTTGAGAGAAAGAAAGAAATCTTTATTTTTCCATGACATAGAGTGTCTGAGGCTTCATTCTCAGTCTATCAACCTTACCTCTTCTTTAAAGAATAAGTGTCTTTTAAAAATGACACAACTGTGTCTTCAACACCTTTAACAGGCTAACCGTGTTTGAAGCAGGGTCTCGGGTTTCTACCAAGAAAATGAAGAGGAAGTTACAGACTGTGATGGGAATTTATATTAAATTGGATCCTTCCTGAACTGGTAGAATACATGAAAAAAATGAAAATAAGGAATAATAGCACCAGTCATTCATCACTTCAGAGACATATTTTAAAATATCCATAAAAGTCTATTCAGTTCAGAAACTACTCTCATTTTGACAATATTATGTCCCTATAGACCTCATAATGGAAATAAATATTTGCAATGAAAGCTCACTTTGTACAATATGGGGACAATTTGATTTTTTAAATAGTCTGTCTTTATGTCACCTCTGCCTTGCCCTGGTGAGTGACTGGGATTACATTGTATATATAGTGCATACTTGAATAATGAAATTTTCTATCAGTGTTCTTTAAAATCTTGGCATGAGCTGCAACTACAAAATAATTGTGTGCAGGGCAAGTGATCTTTAAAATCGTTTTGCAAGGCTGTTCTGCTCTCAGCTGAACCTTTTCACTTTTGATTAATACTCTTTCCTGTTTTCTGGTTCAGAACACTGCTTCCTACAGCTACAAATTCAGTTTATGGAGTGCCTTTGACCTGCACTCCACTGGATAAAAGTAAGTGTCAATTCAATGAAATCCAAGGATCTGTCTCTTCAGCATCTTCAGGTTATCGTGGACAATGCAAGGGCTCTGTGAAGTTACATTTTTGTGTGAGCACCAAGTGCCAATAAAGAGAGTTACAATAACATTTTAAAATCTATTTGATTTCCTCTAATCTAGCCTGTCAGATGGTTTTGGATGAAGGATGTATAATGATAAGAGCTCAAGAGTTCACTCCAAGTTCTTCATGAAACAAAACAAAAGGCAAGTTCATTCTAGAGACCTATGGATTTATATTCATTTGTGTAACCCTTCGCAGTTATTACTCAGATTTTAGTAGCAGCAAAAAAACACTCTTTATCTTCTCTCGTTCACTCTCCTCCTTAACCTCTACTTGCCACAGTCTGTACTAGAATTAAAAGCATAATTAAAGCTGAAAGGCTCTGGTTCATTAAAGACAATCATTGATGTTGAAATGCACTTTCTCCTCATATTTGATGAGCACCTACAACAAGGCTTGAAGGTAGAACAAGGAGCAAAGTGTTTTATTTCTTTGCACTCACTACTTAGATACAGTTCCCTCACTTCTTCCCCTATACACCCCACGGTCCCCTGCCCTGCACGTGTGCGTAACAACGCACGGTTCACACAATTCTTTCCGAAAGCGGAGGTAAGGAAAACAATAGGATGGACAGGGATGGACACACTGTGGGGAACACTGGAGAATGGTATTCCAGTAAGATGCATTGTAGAACAGGGCACCTGGCTGCCTCAGGCAGTAGAGAATCTGCCTCTTGGTTACAGCTCAGGTCACGATCTCAGGCATGAGATCAAGCCCTGCATCAGGCTCTGCACTCAGCACAGAGTGTGAGTTTGGGATTCTTACCCCCTCATTCTCCCTCCCCTTCTGCATCTCCCCCAACTCATGCGCACAACACGTACACATGTGCTCTCTTTCTCTCTCAAATAAATATATAAAGAAAAATTTCTAAACTCATAAAAAATCATAAATAAAATCCTTCTTAAAAAGATGCATTATGGGATTTCAGTTGTCCAGAAACACCATATAATGTCAGTCCATTCCTATCCATGATACGAGTGGAACAGTTTTTTCAAAATCATGAAGAGTCTCAACATTCTTGTGGTAAGTAGCAAAGCTACAAGAGAATGATGGTGAAGTAAAACATAGTGACAAAAGACATGGGTTTGAGTATTTATGCTCCATGTTGTTGGCTCTGTTTCCTTGGACATGTCCCTTAAAATCTCCCAACCTTACTTAAAATCTCCCAACCTTACTACAGAGATGAAGCAATTGACGTTTAAAAAGCTTACGTCTAGGCTAGCATGAGCGGTAACCAAGATGTGAACTCAAGAATATTTAAATACAACCTCTGTGTTCTTTTTCATTATTATGCCATTACCACCTGTCCATGATTATACAGAATCTTCTTCCCTCACATAAAGCCCTCAGTCTAGCGCCTCATGCATGGCAAATGCTGAGTGAATGTTGTTTTTAAAAACTGTGTTCAGTGACCTTGGCTGGGTGAGGCAGTTTGGTTTGAGAAGTGAAACAGTAGGAGATGAGAAGAAAAGGTTGGCACTGGTTAATGTGGACAGACCTCCTTGTGCAAAATTTGAAAGATTTATTAGCCTGATGTAACGATTTTTGAAAACTTTTCGCCAAGCTGCCATAAATATGTTAAGACTGTGCCTTCTCTGTGTTTATATAATTTTGCCAGAAAGATGAGCAATTACTATTCATGTATGTAGACTGTATTTAGGTGCAAATGAGGTTTCCATGATTTTGCAAGTGTCCAGGATAATCACTGCTTTGGCGAACATGGGCCTGAGAAGCACACACAGGTCTTGGCAGCTGCTGCCAGAAGGGAAGGGGCAAGTGGGATCTCCCAGGGCAGACTTGTCCCAGCAGGGGCTGGTCCAGGATAATAAATGAAAGATGCACAGAGCATGCCACAGACCAGGATTCAGATCACATTATGTTAAATTAGAGGCTTCACATAAGTAAGCAGGCTTTCCCTTGAGAAAGGGATGAGGTTTATATGAGACTGCAACCTAGTTTCTTTTGTACAGCTCTGGTTTGTTACAGTCTTTGTCAATGACATCCCTCATTCCACCAAGGGTGTTTCTGCCACGACCAATGACAACTTATACTTTGTCCAGTTTACTTTATTGTGTGTGGTTCTTTAGAATACATCAATCACGTGATGTCACTGCTGGAAGGAGAGCAAATTATGAGGAGTGTATCCCAGTAATTTTCAAATAAAAATGGCTTTAATCTATTTCATAATGAAAACTTATGTGAAATTCAATCTTGTTAAATGGAAAAGGATGGGGAAATTCAAGGGGCCCATTCAATTCAGTCACTTAAATATCCTTTAAGATGCCTTGGTTTCTCCTTACATATCATGTATGATGCCTAGAAAAATGACCTGATTCTTTTTTATCCCCATTACCTCCACTATTAAAATCACAAAGGATCTCATACATAATTTTCATGATATAAAAGAATGGCAAACCCATGATACTTGTCAATTAATTTGAACTCTACCCTCAAATGAATGCTCATTGACTGAAAGATAAGGGGCTCCTTACAAAACTGAACGTGGTTGTAACAACTATGCAAAATTCAAAGCCCACACTATCTCTCCACAAAAAGCACAAAGAAAGTAAAGACGTTGACGTAGTCCTAGATTACGGTGATTAGTTTCAGATCTATGAGTTTAAAGTTGTGGGTACTTTTAGATAACTGAATGAGTAAGGCAACTAGAGCAGGATAAAAGAATGCAGTGATTTGCTTGCTATTATTTATGATAGTTTTGTGATGAGACTCCTCTTTTTCCAGGATCCTATATAAAATGTAGACAAATGTTGACATTGGGAATCTGCTTGTATTTTATTTTGACACATTTTGTCATCTCTAGTTTAATAGGTGTAGGAAATCTCCTGAGACTTATTGATTCTGAGTGAAGTAGGATGAAAAAAAAACTCATTTGCAAGGGAAATACTTGACACAGTGAATCAGGTAGCATTTATGCAAAATTCAAAAAACTGAATTGTGTCTACTGTAGTCTTTTATAAATATTTATGATGCTAATTACAGAAATTTGTCCTAGTTTGCTAGGGAATAGGCTAACCAAATCTCATTAGAAAAACAAAATTCAGTAGGCAGAATCTTATTATATCTATAAACTAAGACTGGGATAATATTTGAAAGTCTTACCTTAAACATTCTTATATGCATTATCTGAGAGTATTAACTGAAAAGAAAAATATCTGAATGCATGATAGCAGATATAAACACTCATGCCAAATATTTTAGAATGCCAAGTCTGTCATTTCGATGATCCTTGACCAAGGCAGAGTCACTGAACATGAAATTCTTATCTTGCCTCTGATTTATATTAAATGATCTTAGAATTGTTGTCAGTGTGTTTCTTCCTCCAATTAATCAGTTTAGCATCATTTCAATATTTAAAGAAAATGGTGATTTTTTAAAAAAATTCATCTCTTGTAGTTTTAAATAGCATCATCAAAAACCAAAAAAGACTACACATCAAATGGGAGGAAACATTTGCAAATCTTCTTTTTAATAAAGGAATTGTATGAGAACACATAAAGAACTCTCACAACCCAATAACAGAAAAGGCAATTCACACCACTTAAAAATGGAAAAAGGTTTGCATGGATATTTCTCCAAAGAAATATTTGGGCAGTTTTCCTAAAGGCCAGTTATAGAATTAGCTCATGACTAATAATTCCACTTCCAGGTTTGTACCACAAATAAAAAGATATGTTCTCACAAAAACATTTGCGTAAGTATTCATAGCAGCATTATTCATTATTGTGAAAATCTCCCAAAGTGGAAACACACCAAATTCCCATCCACAGATGAATGGATAAACAATCATACAATAGAAAATTATCCATCAATATAAAGGAATGAAGTACTGAGATATTCTGGAACATGGATAAACCTCAAAAAATCATCCTAAGTGGGGCGCCTGGGTGGCTCAGTGGTTGGGCCGCTGCCTTCGGCTCGGGTCGTGGTCTCGGGGTCCTGGGATCGAGTCCCGCATGGGCTCTCTGCTCGGCGGGGAGCCTGCTTCCTCCTCTCTCTCTCTGCCTGCCTCTCTGCCTACTTGTGATTTCTCTCTGTCAAGTAAATAGATAGAATCTTTAAAGGAAAAAAAAAAAATCGTCCTAAGTGGAAAAAAAAGCCGGTCACTAAGGGCCACATATTGTACGACTCTTATCAGTATGGAATGCTCAGAATGGGCAACTCCATAGAAACAGAAAGATTAGCAGGTTGCTTAGGGCTAGACAGAGAGGTGAATGGAGAATGATGCCCAATGGGTGGCCTTTTTCTTTCTGGAGTGATGAGTATGTTGTAAAATTAGATTATGGGGGTGGTTGCATGACTTTGTAAAAACAATGAAAACCAATGAATTATGCACTTAAAACAGGAGAACCTAAATCATATCTCAAGCTGCTAAAAATGTGTGTCTTGATTTTTCTATGTTTGTATAATTCTTGGTTACTTTTGGTTACTCTTAATTTTTTGTTTCTTGCTTTTTTTCTTTTTTTTTTAATGTACTTTCATTTTTCATATGGAAGTAATCCAACCAAAACCTACTGTTGGATGAAAACTCACTTATTGACACCTTGAAGAAAAATATCTATAGGAGAAGCTCAATAAGGAATATCACTTTGGGGATTCCATGTTAGCCTAAGAAATAATAATTTTCTATATTCATATTGAACTTGTGGACTTTTTTGTATGTATCGTGCCTAAAGGTTATAGATGTGTTTGATTTAGGCAAGAATATTAAACTAAAATTGTAGGTTTCAGCTATTCAGAAAGAGTACCTATTAAAGGTTTAAGCTCTGCTGAGTTATAGCTTGAAAGCTAGTGAAGGTAAGGACAGGACCCTAGGGTATCTCAAAAACCTCTTTAATAAAATCCATCTGCTGAAATCATAGAAAGGAAAAAAGAAGAAAAGGAGAGTAATATGGAAATGGGTACAAATTGTAACACAGAAATACAGGTATTTCTGAATATCAGGTATTCTCCTTGAGAGAGAAAGTACCGAGTTAAAAAGAAGAGGAAAGGGAGGAGGATGAGGAGGAGAAGGAGAAGGAAGTGGGGGACCAGGGTGAAGAGGGTGAGGAGGAGAAGCAACTACTGCTGAAAAACAACCACCACAACAAAACAACTCACTTTAACATTAGTCACAAGATGCATAGGTAGTAGAACGCATAGGTTAGAAACATAGTTTGAAATCAGGCCACCTGTGTTCAATTCTACCTCCCTTAATAACAGTAACTTAATGGAGTTACTTAATTTCTCTTTTCCTGGGTTTCCACCTGTGAATATCATGGAATAGTGTTATTAGACAGGACTCTATGACTATAACCATAGGAAAACCACATAAACTCACTGACATATAAGGGAGTAAGTAGAGCAATGGCCAAGATTCCTTTCAGTTCTCAAGTATAGGGCATCTGCTTTTTTGTTTGTTTGTTTGCTTTGTTTTGTTTGTTTTTTAGGATTTCATTTATTTATTTGACAGAGAGAGATTACAAGTAGGCCGAGAGAGAGCAGGGGGTGGAGGCGTGGGAAGCAGGCTCCCTGCTGAGCAGAGAGCCCCATGAAGGGCTCCATCCCAGGACCCTGGGATCATGACCTGAGCGGAAGGCAGAGGCTTAACCCACTGAGTTGCCCAGGAACCTCTGCTTTGTTTTTAAATTAAAGTCTAGTTATAACAGTTTCATCTATAGCCTTACCTGGAACTGGTCAATATTAAACATCTGAATTCTAATGCTGTTCTCAGAGTTGCAGTGGCCTGAGCAACCCTCAAGAGACCACCAATGAGGAAAATGCCCAGGAGAAAGACCCAGAGAAACATCATCTATCTGGAATGGCTTTTTCACAGATCAAATCGAGGACACTATTAAGAGGATGAAAGTGGGTCCAGTGGCCATTTTCTAACACACACACATTTTCCTCCAGATCTATAATCAAAGACCAACCTGGGTCCTGCTGGAGGGGATTGTGCAGAAGTTCTGATCAGTTGGGTTTAAGTAAGAGAGCCTGTTCTGGTGGGCCTGGCATAATCAGTGAAGACCCTTTAAAAGACTTTGACATTCCCCTGACTGTATTCCAACTACTGGTCTAAAATTTGTTTTCCCTTTCCAGGATCTTCCTTTTCTGAGTCTTCAGCCAATACACAAAGGAGTTTCAGTCTGCTGAGTCTTTTCTTCTTGAATTTCTGCTCTATGGAGTTCAAACCTACCTCATCAGTTCCAACAATCATATACACCAGTTCCTTGCAGTTCCTCTGTCTCTCTCTGTCTCCCTCTCTCTGCATAGATACTCAGACAGACAAATACATACTAAATGCTTTTGTTTGCCCATACAAGGCTTTTCTAAGAGGTCTGGAGAGTGCTTTTTTCTCCCTCTTTTACCCAGTTTCCTAATTGATCTGTTCATGGCAACCATTTCCTTCATAGCCTTACAAAGCCCCGGGCTTAGTCTGTTGTAGCATCCAAGCTAATGAAATTCTAATTGAGACAATAAGTAAGAGAAGATAGAATAATAAAAAAGGCCAAAAAACCCCTATACACCAACAAAGTAAAAGCCAACAGATACAAATTCAAATCTCCTTATAAATCTAAATTTCCTCCCTTAGCTATGTATGTGAAGCCTTTGCACGTACCATCAGAGTTCCTAAGGCAACTGTGAGCAGTGGGAAGGAGAGACGTTATCCAAGTTTACCTCATTTTATTGTGCTCCCCCTATAATGTTTGCAGACTGTGGGGGTTTTTTGTTGTTTGTTTGTTTTTTTTCTTTACAAACTGAAAGTTTGTAACCTGGAACCCCGCAACCCTGCATCGAGCAAATCTATTAATACCATTTTTGCAACAGCATCTCCCCACTTTGTAGCATTCTGGAAATTTTCACAATATTCCAAATTTTTCACCATTATATTTGCTATGTAATCAATGATGTCTGATGCTGCTCTTGCAATTGTTTTAGGGCTCTACAGATCATGTCGACACAAGATGGTTGGTTTAAGTGATAACCGTGTGCTCTGAATGTTCCGCTGACTGGCTGCTCCCCCATCTCTATCCCTCTCCTCAGGCCTCCCCATTTCCTGAGACACAATGATTTTCAAATCAGGCCAATTCATCATCTGACAATGGCCTGTATGTGTTCACATGTAAGGGAGTCACACGTCTTTCACTTTAAATCAAAAGCTAGAAATAATTAATTAGTTTGGTGAGGAAGACATGTCAAAAGCCAGGACAGACTGAAACCAAGATGCCTCTTGTGCCAAACAGCCAAGTCAGGAAGGCAAAGAAAAGGTTCTTGAAGGAAATTAAACACATGAATGGTAAGAAAGCAAAAGAGCCTTATTGCTGATATGGAGAAAGTTCTAGGGGTCTGGAGAGAAGATCAAACCAGCCACACCAATCTCCCTAAGATCATTCATGAAGGTGGCTACATAAACAACCCCTCTTCAATCTCAATGAGAAGTCTTACACTGGAAGAAGATACCATCTAAGAATTTGATAGCTTGGGAGAAGACAGTGCTTGGCTTCAAAGCTTGAAAAGAAAGGCTCTCTCATTGGGAGCTAATGAAGCTGATGGCTTGAAGTTAATGTTCATTTACCATTTCAAAAATCACAGGACCTTTACGAACTGCACTAAACCCATTGTGCCTGAGCTCTATAAATGGAATGACAAAGCCCAAATGACAGCACATCTATTTACAACATGGTTTACTGAATATTTTAAGCCCATTTTTGAGAACTACTGCTCAGGAAAAACAAACTCTTTTTCGAACTGCTACTGTTCAGTGACAATGGACCCGACAACTCTGATGGAGGATGGAGAACAAAATTAATGTTACTTCTATGCCAACTAACATGACATCCATTCTGCAGTCCATGACTCAGAGAGTAATTTCAACTTTCAAGATTTATTATTTAAGAAATACATTTTGTAAAGCTATAGTTGCCACAGAGAGGCTTCCTCTGATGAATCTGGGCCGAGTAAATTGAAAAATCTTCTGGGAAGGATTCACCACTCCAGATGCCATCAAGAGTATCGGTGAGTCATAGAGGTCAAAATACCAGTATTCACAGGCGTTTGGAAGAAGTTGATTCCAACCCTCAAGGATGACTTTGAGGGGTTGAATACTTCAGTGAAGGGAGTCACTGCAGATGTGGTGGAAATGCCAAGAGAGGAATTAGAAGTGAAGTCCAGAGATGTGACTCAACTTCTGCAATCTCTTGATCAAAGTAGAACAAATGAAGAGTTGCTTTTTATGGATGAACAAAGCAAGTGGTTTCCTGAGCTGGTACAGATGCTGTGGAAATTGTTGAAATGACAACAAAGAATTTAGAGTGTTTCATTAGCTTAGTTGGCAAAGCAGTAGCTGGGTTTGAGAGGATTGACTCCAATTTTGAAAGAAGTACTAGTGTGGGTAAAATGCTATCAAAAAGCATTGTGTGCTACAGAGAAATCATTTGTAAAAGGAAGAGTCAATTCATGCAGCAAACTTCACTGATGTCTTATTTTAAGAAAAGGCATAACCACCCCAACCTTCAGTAACTACCAACTGATGGGTCAGCTGCCATCAACATCTTTCTGAAAAGAATGCCTTGGGATTTCGATAAGAATTGCACTGAATCTGTAGATCACTTTGGGTAGTATGGGCATTTTACCAATATTAAGTATTTCAATCCATAAATAAGGGATGTCTTTCCACTTAGTATTTTTGTCTTTAATTTTTCTCAGCAATATTCTATAGTTTTCAAGGTACAGATGTCTTATCTTCTTAGTTAACTTTATTCCCATTATATTATTTTTGATCCTATTATAAGTGAGTAAGAATATAAAAGCCATACAAATCAGGAAGGAAGAAACAAAGTTCTTTGTGTGTGCAGATGACATGATATTACTCATTCAAAACCCTTAAGACTCTGCGCACACACACACATGCACATCTGTTAGGACCTGTAAACTGAGTAAAATTGCAGGATATAAAATCAGTTCTGTTTCAATATAATAGTAGTGCACTATTCAAATAAAGAAAATAATCTCTTTCAGTTTTAAGTATTTATATTAATTTTCTTTAGAGCACATGTAAGAGTTTCTAGTGAGGAATGTTCTGGAAAACAATGGATTCTGAAACTCTTGGACTGCCTATGGAAAATGTTTTGTTTTTAAGCAGAAAAAAAAAAGTGCTGTCTCTTCACCTAGAAAAGCATTATGGAAGCCACAACTTATGGGAGTCAGGATACTGTTCAGAGAAGAGCTACAAAGATGATTCACATTTGGAATACAGGAGTCATTCAGAGATTAAAGGGACAGAGATCCTTAAGTCTTGAGGCAGATTGCTTACTGAGAGTCCTCAAATATATGAGGGGTTTCTATGCAGAGGATGGTGACCTTCTGTTTTCCTTATTTCTTTTTCCCCTAAAAACAGGACCAAAGAAAGTGGACTAATGCTGGGTGAGCTAGATTAAAAATAAATAAAATTGTCTTGGTAGCCAGCATTGTTAATCACTGAAATTCAGGCTACAGATTCTCTTTCTCTGCGGGCTGATGAAAAGTAAATGGTTTTGGTTCAACCTAAAGATAAGCTAATGAAAGTTGATTTCTGATGGCTCTTATCAAGGTTCATTAATAGAAAAGAAGTGTTTAAATGAACTTTTGAAGAAATCACATGTCTCTTCAAAATAGCTTGCAAATTGAATTCAGGGACAACAAGTGACAGGTACCTCATGGTTCTAAAGGGGCATTTTGGGGTCCTGTATTGTAATGAATGAAGCTGAAATCTATGAACTCTGATTTGCTACAGATTTAACTTTGGAAAACTCTAAAAATGATCCCTAAATTAAAAGATACACTTAAAGGAAGAAGTGTGCACATTTTACCTTATATATTATGGAAAGTGTTCACATTTCTTTTTTTTTTTTTAATTTATTTAGTCAGAGAGAGAGAGAGAGTGAGCACAGGCAGACAGAGTGGCAGGCAGAGTCAGAGGGAGAAGCAGGCTCCCCGTGGAGGAAGGAGCCCGACGTGGGACTCGATCCCAGGACGCCGAGATCATGACCTGAGCCGAAGGCAGCTGCTTAACCAACTGAGCCACCCAGGCGTCCCAGTGTTCACATTTCTATAGAATTTTTTAAAAGTATTTTCTAAGTTTGCATCTAACGTATTGTCACAAATAAAATAAATGCTCTTTAAAAAACAAATCCAACAACTGCATGGATTAAAAAGAAGATACATAATTATTGTTCTTGAGAATCCAAAATCCAGGAATGAATCAGATTAGCAAATACTTCATTGCAACAGGATTAAAAAAACAAAACAAAACAAGAATGTGTTTCTAGAAATACACCAAGAACTGCAATTATGTAAAAGATGGAGTTTGGGAAAATATTCAAACTGGGTTTTAAAGCATGGGCAGGAGTTTTTCAAATACATTAGGGAGTGTCATCTAGGCAGGGAAAAACCATGGAGGCATGGAAGAGAGACAGAAATCGGCATGCCAAAGAATATAAAAAATTCAGCATTCCAGGAAGGTAGTGATCAAGTAAGGGGAGCAGAATAACATTAGAGCCAGACTATAAAAATGCCAGGTGAATTGTTTGGACTTTACAATGTTCAGTGAAAATTCATGTGCCAAGGAGTTGCCTTGGCCTCAAATGTGGAGTTGAGAAGATGATTCTACTACAGGTTTCTCAAGGATGAGACTCTGAGAACGAGAATACCAGGTATTGTGGAACCAGTAAAATCTACCGTGTATCTCCTGAGTAACCCAATGAACCTTTCCAGAAGAGTTCTAAGAAAGGCCAATGACCTCGCCCCCTTCTTATGCACCAATGGCTTCTCAAAATGCTCAAGACAATAACGCCAACTATTCTGCTAGAATGGAGAAGAAAACAGTCCGATCGACGAAAATCTATGCTCGCTGCACAGGACACTGGAAAATGGCAGCATATTTTTTAAATCCCACAGAAAGAGGAGATGTACTTGGGCAGAAAGTGTAAGGGTGCTTCCTTGACATGCACAGCTGCCTTACAGACTGTCGTCCTCTTGACAGGATACAGCAGACTGACATTCCCCACATGAATATTTCATAGCAAAACTGTGACTCTTACCAACAAAGGGGGCAGGGAGTTGGTGAGGAGGGTGGTGAGAGATGTTTCCAGTCGTCTTGCCACTGGATAAATACCCTCCAGCCAAAGGCTAACTCTGAGTGACAAAACTCTTCACAGGAAATGTTTGTCACCTAAGGGTTCTGACAAGTCCCTGATTTTCAAATAATCACCAAGCGCTTTTCTTTAGCTCTTAAATGCTGATGTAGAAAACTGTGAGAGAGAATCTGAATGGTCTTCTGGTGCTTCTGTCATAAAAGAAACAAAACCCTGCTGATTTTAGGAGTTAGTTCAACTTTATGGATTTAGGAAATAGTAAGCCTCAGGACTAAAGATCACTGACCTGCTATGCTTCTGTATAGAACAGTTACTAGGGAAGACTAGGAAGAAATAATTATAGGGACATGTTTGAGGGTAAAAATATGAAACATTTTGCGTCTAGGGTAAACTTTCAATCATCTGCCTTATAAGGTAGATGGAATGACTCTTCTTGGAGTCATGCTCAATTGTTTTAAATAGTGTAATAAAGAAAATCTTTTAAAACCCTTTCTGGGAGGAATTAAACAAGCAAACAAACAAACTGTTATAAATCAGCAAACTTAAAGAGAGAAAAGACCAGGTTAGGCAGGTCCTTCGTATTAATCCGAGAATTCTACCTTAAAAGAGAAAGTCCACACTGTCCCACCTGAATTGTAGTATGAGGTAATTTCAAAATTTCTACTTCTTCATCGCAGTTTTATCATTTCTTCAAGAACTATGATTTTCCAGAATACTGTGAATCTACATTTATGTGTAAGTAAAAAGTCATTTATTTTTATCTAACTTTATATGTTGGATACTAGAAAATATTCTAGTATTCTAGAATTTATTGTGAGAAAGATATGGAAACAATAGAAAAATGTGGTGGTTTTCAAGTGATATGGGGTGAAAACACATGATTCTAAAGTTATTATTATATATATATATATACACACAGAAAATCTTGTTTTATTTTTTTTACTATGATCATTGCCACAATAAATCCATAACATTAAAATAAAATATGTGCACACACTTAAACTCACTAATTTTGTAACTCTCTTCTGATTTCAAAGCATGAAATACCTATTTAGCCAGAAAGTGTACTTTCTTCAAATTATCATTCTGATTCACTGAGGGTCTTTGTCATTGTAAATTTTCTAAATAATTATCTTAATTCACTGATTTTCTAGGTTATGGGTACAATAAATTGAGATGTGGTACATATTCCTCAGCTAGAGAAAAAAAATCATTTTTGAAAGTATCATACAAAATAAAGTTTATTTCCTTCTCCGATCGTTACTCAGTACATGGCAACACACTTCTTTTGAGTGTAATACCGTCTAAAATGTTAATGCCTGCACTTGAGAAATATGAAGCACAGAAAAAAAAATGTTGCCCATTCAAATTGTAAATATCCTTTGTTTTATTTCGTTATCTGGCTGTCAGTATCACATTGATCTAAAGTTATTTTTGAGCATATTTACTTGTGTATATAGATAAAGAGTTTCAGTCATTAATCAAATGTGTCATATTACAGCTAAGGCCAGAGGATGCTTTCCTTTGATAAAATATCTACAGTTTCAAGAAAAAAAGATGCTGTGATTGTAAAAACCTTACCCATTTTTAAAATCAGAGATGGGATTTAGTTCCAGATAAATAGACTTAAAACTATATACTGTAGCCTTTTAGTTAGGTTATTCACAATTACTTACTTTTCTAATGAATAGTCAAGAAAGATCTAGCTTGTATGTACTAAATTTAGGATTTATAGAACTTGGAGATACATAAACACACAGAGACACATATATAAACAATGGAATATTATGCAGCCATTAAAAGTTGAGATCTTGCCACTTGCAATATGGATGCACCTTGAGGTATTTTATGCTAAGTTAACTAAGACTGAGAAAGACAAATACCTTATCATTTCACTCACTTGTGGAATCCTCCCAAATCCCAAATGAATAAAGAAACAAAAAACAAAATCAGACCTACAATTACAGAGAACAAATCTGTGGTTCCCACATGGAAGGGTGTTGGGGAGGGAAAAATGTGTCAAGGGCAGTAGGAGCTACAGATTGCCAGTTGTGGAAGTTATGGGAATAAATGATATGACAGAGGGAATATCATAATAATGTGATATTATGGTATCGTAATAGTATTGGATGGTAATAGATAATAGCTGCATTTGTAGTGGGTACAGCAAAATGTATAGAGTTGCTGAATCACTAGACTATATACTTGAAACTAATGTAACATTGTGTGTCAAATTTAAAAAAATTAAAAATAATATTCTTTTAATGAGTTAAATTACTCTGAACACAGTTCCAGATTGATTACTCCTGTCTGGTTTTGTTCACCCTCAATAACCATTTCTACATCCATCATCTTGAACTGTGAGTCCATGGTCTGGTTTATTGGCAAATGCCTACATGGTTCCTCTGTCTTACAAACCTTGCTCTTCTAGGGCCTAGTCTTATGTTACTGAGGATAATTCATCAGTCTTATGTTACCGAGGATAATTCATCAAGTGGAATCTTAGGTTTCACAATTATGTCCGTGAGGTCCTCATTTTAAAAGAGCAGAAAACCAGTGAATTTGCTTTTGCATTTTGTTCAAGCAAATGGATTATAAAATTAAAAATGCATAAGAATTCCAATCAAAAAATGCATAGGAATAGATCTAGGTAGACATTAGTTGGTTAAAACTCAAGCTTTTAATATGTCAACCATGTTACATATCCTTATTTTGTTGCCATCTTGCTTCCTCTTCCCTGCTGAAGACCACAAACCCCTCAGGCAGAGAACAGAGTGATAAGCAGCTCTATAAAGCTACTGTCTGAAAATAAAGATTAGCTGAGAAAAAGAGAATATCCTGATTATTTTGTGTTTGAACCATCACTATTTACAAACTGATTAATGTGCCCCAGAAAATCAAACGTTGACCATACTCACTTCATTATGGGGTAGGGTGGGGAGCAGTGGTAGATATCCATCAAACCTAGTCCTCAATTACTTGGGTGAACTGTGATCAAAACTTCCTTTTCATTTCAATCACCAACTCACTCAATAGGCCTAGGAATATATGCTATGCAAAACAGGCAGTGCCAAGACCTAACATGCCCACCCCAAGTACTTTTCACAAAAGGATGTCCGCCGAGAAGGAGAAACTTCACTCATTCTTTCCAAAGCCATAGCTAAACATTATAAGACTCTAATTTCACAGGATTCTCATTTCTACTGAAGGTCTAAGTATCTTTGACATCTTTATAGCTTTACTCTTTGCTACTGACGATACTGGAGAGATATTTTATATACATTGTCTTAGAAGATTTGCTGCCATTTTGTCCTTGCCAATTCTATGTCTCTATACCTTCTTGATTTTCTGACTAGAGAATTCAACTTCAGTATCAGCACTCTTTGAAAAATGGATCTTTCTAATCCTCTATTGGGTCACTGTGGAAGAACCCAAATTTTTTTCTATCTTTTGTGATTTTTTTGGCTACTTGGGGGTATGATTATATCTGTCTTATAAAAATAAATAAATGCATAGAGACTTTTGGTATGAATATAGCTATCTATATCAATTCTCTGCATCCACACTTGTTCCTCCTCTAAATTACAAAAAGGCAATAAAGATCACTTCTAAACACCCCATATTCAATAAAAGTAAAAGAGAAATATACTATTTATATAACGAATGTACGTGTACTGACTGTAGGTCAGTGGGATTTGGCAGAAGCTGTGTAAGAGGAAGAAAAAACAAAGCAGAAAGAAGCCCAGCAGTAGCAGTTCTTTGAAGACTGAAAAATATATCCTGAAAGAGGCATTCATTCAGTAAGTGCAAAAGTTATATAACTTGTATGCAGGCCAGCAGCAGAAACTTCCCAGGCAAGTTTTAGAAATATATTACATATCAAAATCTATGCATGGCCAAGATGAATGTACATCTCACACACACACACACACACACACACACACACACACATCCATATGCACATACGCAATGCACATCCCATGTATATTCTTGCTATACTCCAAACACATAGAACACCGACTGCCAATATGGAAATGTTTGTTGAGTACATACTTGAATCCTATCGAAAAAAAATGTAGCAAATACCTAGCAGAAAGGAAACAGAAATGGGTTTTATATATATTTAATGATGTTTAATCCCTAATCATAGCAAGACAAATTATTCCATCTTTAATCTATTAAATTGGCAAAAATCCAAATACTTGATAAAACTTCCTATTGGTAAAGCTATGAAGAAAGTTATCATATATCACTGATGGTCATGTAATTTATATAAAGTTTATGGAGGGAAAGCCATCACAAGTACAAAGCTAATTTTGACATAATTCTAATCTGGGTAGCATTGTAGAGACCTGTCCATGTGCGAATAAAGTAGGTATAAGGTAATTCTCTACAAATTATTAAAAGCAAAATAGTGAAAAGAAATCAAATTCCCATCAATAGAGATGAGGACTGTTTAAATTACTTATGGAACATCCTCTCAATAGGATTATGATGTAACTAGAAAGAATGAGAGAAATTTCCGTAAGATCTCCAGGATACATAATTAAATGAAAGAAGTGTTAAGTCAAGACAGTATTTATATTGTGCTATCTTTTGTGTTTTTTTTTCTTTTAAAGATTTTATTTATTTTTTTATTTAACAGAGAAAGAGAGATCACAAGTTAGCAGGGAGACAGGCAGAGAGAGAGGGGGAAGCAGACTCCCTGCTGAGCAGAGAGCTCAACATGGGGCTCAACCCCAGGACCCCAAGACCATGACCCGAGCCAAGGGCAGAGGTTTAACCCACTGAGCCACCCAGGTGCCCCTATCTTTTGTGTCTTAAAAGAAATAGAAAATAAGGATGTTTGTTGTTAGTTATTTGTAGACTTGCAAAAACTTTGGAAGCACTAAGACCAGAATCTAAAATTATTTGTTCTCTATTTGACTGATGGAAGTGGCAATGAGAGAGAGAGAGAGAGAGACAACAATAAGATGTGGAAAAGAGACAGGTGTACAAAACTTATCCTACCTCAAAATCTTGGAAGTTTGCCAATAAATATCCTATCAAATTTTTAAAATTATGAAATGAAATGACAGCAAGTAAAATAAAGTACTGATACCCAGATTCATTACAAAATGACACTCTGAGATTTACAGCAACAGGGAAATGCATTAGTCTAATCATTCTACAAATGACTATTGAGTTACTTCCACTATTCAAGATGATGGAGAAAACGTGATTAACTGATCAGGGGTAGGCAGGATGGCTAGTCTCTTGAAACTTATTTCAGTAATATAAGAGCAGACCATTTACATCTATCTAAAAAGAAAACATAAAACCATGGCGGTATCAGACAGTATTGTTATTCAGATAAAATAACATGATACTTTATATCTTTTTTTTTTAAATCTTGTTTTGCTTTTTGTTTGTTTCTATGATCTGGGAAAATGTCTGAGGATGCACACTGAAGAAGATGACTTTTGAGCTATGACCTGACAAAAACGAGGCAGGCATGTACATTTTAGAAGGACAAGCATTCCCCCGAGGGACCGGCAGAAGCAAAAGTTTGGGGTAAAACAAACCCAGCAGGCTTGAGGAGAGAAAAACCTGCAGTGTAAATGCGAACAAATGAACAAGGACCAGGGTGGCATGAATTCAGAGGTGTGAACCCATCAAGCACACATACCGAGCAGGACAAGAAGTCTGGGTTGTATCTTACGGGGGATGAGAAGGCAATGGGAAGTTTTATGTAGATGCATCATGTGATCTGAGGTCAGCCAGTGGGGGACCTGACTCTGCTCTCTGCTGGGTGTTTTGGGGAGCAAGGGTTGAGGCAAGGTGGATGCCTGTGAGACTCAGTTGCAGCTAAGGACAAACTCAGAAGAAAAGCTGAATCAGGACATAAAGCTTGGGAATCCTTGACTTGTAAGCGCTATTTAAGGCCCAAGGAGTGGCAGACAAAGTCACTACTGAATAAAAAATGATGCAAAAGAAATGATAAACACGGTACTCATTCTATGGGCATGCCAACTTGTAGAAATGGAAAAGAAGAGAGATTCAAAACACATTGAGAGGTTAACAATATAAAGTAATAAAAATTACGCTCAAATGAAAGCAACGGAGATAAAAGTCATGCTGGGAAAACATATGCGCCAAACAGGATTTTCAAAGAATTTGTGGTTATTAGAGATTATTTAATGGGGTCCTGCTCCTCATTTGAATAAAGCAAAAAATATGAGCAAAAAATTTATATAAGCCAAGATTATAAAGACACGTGATACACGATTTTGTCAGTTGCTCAAGTAGCAGAATACAACAAATAGAATATACACATTTTTATGATACCACTGTAAATTTCATCTCTGCGTAAAACAGTTTTGCTTCAGTAAAAGCATTCAAAACTTGTGAGATCATAATTAAACGAATACAACTGAACACAGCTGTTTGCTGTGTAATACACAATATGTAGCAAAAGCAACATGTTCATACAGTTTGACTCAGTTATTCCACCTGTGGGAATATATATCCTAAGACCAAAATTCCATCCAAGAGGACTACATTGATGCAAATTTTCATTGCAATATGCTTTAGCTTTAAAAAACTGGAATCAACCAAGACACATATAGAAAAGTGTTTGAACCCAGTATAGCATATGTAGATTGAATAAATACTTTTTATGTTTTTTTTAAGATTATTTATTTATTTATTTGACAGAGAGAGAGAAAGAGAAATCACAAGTAGGCAGAGAGGCAAGCAGAGAGAGAGGGGGAAGCAGGCTTCCCGCTGAGCAGAGAGCCCGATGTGGGTCTTGATCCCAGAACCCTGAGATCATGACCTGAGCCAAAGGCAGAGGCTTAACCCACTGAGCCACCCAGGCGCCGCTGGATAAACTTTTTTAAACTAGTAAAAATTATCATTAAAAGTGACCTGTGGAAATCCATAGAAATATGTGTTGTGAGTTTTTTAAGAAATTTAAATAAATGGAATTTGCATTGTTTTACTCTGTCCACATCTCATGACCCAGTTGATAATTTTTCACTTTTTTTCCCCCCTTCCTACGTCTAAGATGTAAAATCCCAAAGGGCTAGCTTTTTATCGCTTCCTCTTATCGAGTAAATATCTCTAGCATTTCTCCAGTCACCCACTTTTTTGCAGAGACTTTGGGGATGGGTGTATGCGTTAGTTGAATTAAGATCTCACAAGTTTTGAATGCTTTTACTGAAGCAAAATTGTTTTACGCAGAGATCCTAACTGATGCATCTTCATTTCAGGAATCATGATGTAGAGTTTTGAGGAGGATCTAGGAAATCACAGCAGGAGGGTTGACCAGAGATAAATTGTGGAGTAGTGTCAGAACAAGCAGCAGGGAAATGGTCATAAAATCATTAGGAGGAGGGGTGCCTGGGTGGCTCAGTGAGTTAAAGCCTCTGCTTTCAGCTCAGGTCATGGTCCCAGCATCCTGGGATCGAGGCCCACATCTGGCTCTGTGCAGAGTGGGGAGCCAATTCCCCCTCTCTCTTTCTCTGCCTGTCTCTCTACCTACTTGTGATCTTTGTCAAATAAAAAAATAAATACAATCTTTAAAAAAATTATTAGGAGGAAATACAGAAAGTAGATAGGCTTACGTTGAGACCATAATGCTGGGATATGAAGCAGTCTGAGAATGCAAGAAAAAAACTTAAAACACGTCCCAAATACACCACGGCTGGCTAGCTATAGAGGGCTTAGAAAAGGCATGGAACTGAATTGTTTTGGGTGGTTTCAATGGAAGAAACAGAAAATTATCTTTCTTCCCTCCAGTGCTTTTTGCATATACAAAGAAGTCACTTATGGGCGCCTGGGTGGCTCAGTGGGTTAAGCCGCTGCCTTAGGCTCAGGTCATGATCTCAGGGTCCTGGGATCGAGTCCCGCATCGAGCTCTCTGCTCAGCAGGGAGCCTGCTTCCCTCTCTCTCTCTCTCTGCCTGCCTCTCCATCTACTTGTGATTTCTCTCTGTCAAATAAATAAATAAAATCTTTAAAAAAAAAAAAACCAAAGAAGTCACTTAAAGCCTTGTTTTCTTCCCTCTCTTTCCAGATTTGCCTAACCTCACCTATCACCTGAAGCATTGGTATCTATTAATTAATAAGCACGTTCACAGTATAGTAATAAGAGTTATCCCATCCTCCCCAAGTATAATAAATTTTTTAATACTGGCCTCCTGGACATCAAGTCTTATGGTGAAGGAAAGGATCCCTATCCTTGCGCCCTATTGGTAGAAACGTAAATTGATGCAGTCACTGCAGAAAACAGTGTGCAGGTCCCTCAAAAACTAAAAAGGCAACTACCATATGATTCAGCAATCCCACTTCTAAGTAGGCATCCAAAGGAGATGAAGACAGGATCTTCTGTACTCCTATGTTCGTTGCAGCAGTATGCACAATAGCTAAGGTATGGAACCCACCTAAACATTTCTCAACGGATGAATGTATAAAAAGTGATATACACGACAGATTATTACTAAGCAATGAAAAAGGAGAAAATCTGTGGCTTCTAAAAAAAGCCATACTTTACAAAATAGAACCTAAAACAGTGGTTACCGGAAGTTGCAGGGTGGGGAAAATGGGAAGACATTGAGGAAAGCAAACAAACTTTGAGCTATAGAATGAGCCAGTTCTGGAGATCGAATGTACGACATGGTGATGATAGTTACTAACACTGTGTTACAAATTTGGAAGTTGGTAAGAGAGTACTTTTTCAATGGTCTCACCCCAAAAATAGATAGCAATCATGTGACCCGACAGAGGTGTTAGTCAACCTCACGGTGGTAATTATTTTGCAATATTTAAGTGTATCAAATCAAATCCAAATGCTGTACTCCTTAATTCTACACAGTATCTTTGTCCATTGTAACTCAATACAGGTTGGGGGAGGAGGGGTGACTGGAGGAAGGGATTCCTAGCGGGAAATAGTAAGTCATGGTGGTGAACAGCTTAAGGAGAAATCTCACTTTTAAGGTTTTTTGAAACCATCTTCCAAATCACAAAGATGGGATGACCTCAGAAATATATTCCCCACAGCAGGATGATTTCCCTGGCAGTGATTTAGGTACAATAGGTAGTATCATGGATTTTTCAGGTAACACAGGAATTCCTGAGAATTTATCTCCCCTGGATAAATCTATCTCCCCTAGATCACCAAAATTATTACCATGTCTTTATATGTGCAGTGCTGCCCTTTAAGAAAGATTTCATCGTGCTAGAACTCTATTACTATTAAGGTTCCCTGAGTCCCAAGAAAAATGTATATTCTCCTTCATTACCTTATTGGCAAAGTGAATAACCCCTAACACAAGAAATCCAAAAGAACAGCCTACTATCAGGTCATGTCAAAGTAAGGTTAATTCAGGGCTGATGGAATATGCTCTTTATTCCAGAAAGGTATATGAAAATTTAGGATTCTACTGAAGAACTCAGATCTCTGTCCAGTTTTGTGATGATGCTGAGCAAAAGGAGAAAATGGTGTGTTAAAATCGGATTATTTCCTAGAACTGTCTAACAAATAGAAAATTAAATGTTTACCTTCAGTATCTTAGCATGTTGTCCTGCATTTGCTTAGTCATTTAGTATGTTAAATGTTACAAAGTTCTACTGCAATATTTTATCATAGTGACATTAACTCTGCATATTTGTCCTATATGAAAAGTATACATCAGAGTCCCAGAAACAAAGTTGCAATGAACGATAGTTCAGGTACTGGGCATCTTTGGTTTTAGTCTGGTTCCCACAGAAATTCAAGCCTGAGGTAAAGGCTACTAGTTTTTTAGGAAATACAATGCCTGAGAGATTTGATGGAGAAGAGAGTGAGCCAAAGCAGAAAAGTAAACTCCAAGAACATGTTTTTGAGTTGATGGCCACTGATTGCTTGATGTCATTAAGAAACCATACAAAGTGGGATAAAGAAGAGGTGGTATATAGACACAATGGAATACTATGCAGCCATCAAAAGAAATGAAATCTTGCCATTTGTGATGAGGTGGATGGAACTAGAGGGTATCGTGCTTAATGAAATAAGTCAAACGGGGAAAGACAACTAACTATCACATGATCTCCCTGATATGAGGAAGTGGAGATGCAATATGGGGGGTTAGGGGGGTAGGAGAAGAATAAATGAAACAAGATGGGATCAGGAGGGACACAAACCATAAGTGACTCTTAATCTCACAAAAGAAACTGAGGGTTGCTGGGGGGAGGCGGGTCAGGAGAGGGGGGTGAGGTTATGGCCATTGGGGAGGGTATGTGCTATAGTGAGTGCTGTGAAGTGTGTAAACCTGGCAATTCACAGACCTGTACCCCTGGGGCTAATAATACATTATAAGTTTATTAAAAAAAAAAAAAAAAGAAAGAAAGAAAGCAACCATACAAAGTGCACCTCAAGACAGCCTATCCAAAGAAGCGAAATGAGTAGAATATAGTCCCCAGTTCCTATCTCCCATTTGTCAAAGACAGGCCCTTAGAGAAAGTGGGATTTCCCCATATTTCCTGGGGAAAATACATGGCTTATGTATGGATACTGAGCTGGAGTCCATATTTTTTTTGTGCCTTGGGAATCCAAAGCTTGGCTCTAGGACAGGAGGCCTGGTGTGCAGGACACAGCAGGAGGCAAGGGACAGTCTGGTTGTATCTGTAGGAAATCTGTTAGAGCCCATGCAGAGCAGATGGCCATAAGCACTGGCTAAAACAAGGCATAGCGGGGATAAAAAGAAATGAAGTGGCTCAGAAGAGAAGTGGTTCTCAAATTGTTGCAGGCATCAGAAGCCCCTAGAGGCTTGTTAAAACACAAATTGCTGGATGCCACCCCCAGAGTTACTTATTAGACCCTGTAGGTCTAGGGTGGGCCAAATTATGTGCATTTCTAACAAGTTTGGAGGTGATTTGAATGCTACTGGTTGCCAACCACACTTTGAAAAACACTGTATACATCTCCAGTTCACTGTACCCCTCCCACACATGTTCCCTTGGGTGCTGATGGTATATACTGGCCAACTCCTGCCATTCCTTCTGTGTGTCTTCCATTCGCTCCAGGCCTTAGACTCTTTGTCCCTGGCTGTGCTCTAAGTTGACTAAGGTTATCCACCTCAAGGCAAGGAAGATGGTAAGGAAGGGTCCTGGGGAAAAGCCATCTTCTGAACTGTATGTCTCAGGTGATAGAAACCTCTGTACAAATTGCAAGGAAAATGAGGTCCATCTCTGCACATCAAACATATATTTAGAAGGAAAGAATAAGGACAGTCTAGAGTAAAATGATTTTACTAAGCTCCATTAATGTGCATCTGTAATTAAGACATTTGAGAACAGTAGAGAGATACTGAGTGAAGGTGGTAATTGAGGAATGAAGTATATCTAGAGTAGAGAAAACTTAATAGGACCCAACAACACATATAAAATGCAAAAGCAGACTATGGATTGGGAAACACAATTCTTCACTTTTTATGAAGAATATCTATATTAGAAATTCTTCGGGTTGCCTTGAAGCAATTAGGTAAGTATCACAAAAATCACAACTTATCATCCATTTACGAATGTCTATTAAATTAAAAATGAGGGCCACAGGTGCCTGGGTGGCTCAGTGGGTTAAGTCTCTGCCTTCGGCTCAGATCATGACCTCTGGGTCCTGGGATCGAGCCACACATCAGGCTCCCCACTCAACAGGGAGCCTGCTCCCCCGCCACCACCTGCCTCTCTGCCTACGTGTGATCTCTGTCAAATAAATAAGTAAAAAATTAAAAAAATAAAAAGAAGGTTCAGAGGTATGGAGAAACATCTCATCACAATAATTTTACAAGCGACTGCTTGCTGACTTGGCAGCTACAGAGAAGAGGGCCTTCCAGGAGCCCCACAGAAGTGTCTGTTTAATTGAATTAATAATTTAATAATAACTATTAGAAGATCTGTGGATTCAGAAGGATGACAAGATTCTACAGAAGGCAGAACATTTGGACAATTTCCATTCAGTCATTCAATATTTATTGAACACCTGTCTTATATTAAGAACTTTGCTAAGTACTGGGAAGTACCCAGATGATAAAAGGTACTTTTACCCTTTAGAAGTTCATGGTCTACTGCAGGAGATGATGAATAAGCAAGTAATTGCAATAATTTGTGAACAGGAGATTGCTCCAATTGGGGGCAAGTATGATGGAATTCCTTTAAGAAATGCTGTTTCAGTATTATGTAAGCCAGAATGTTCATTCTCATTTGCATAAACCCCATACACAGTGTAAAGTCAATGGCCAAATCAAATAACAAGGTACTTTTACAATAATTCATCACACACACACACAGTGTACTTAACAAGATCCAGTTTATAATCAGTGTACGCTCCCTGTCCACCTCTCCTGAATGTGACCTTTGTCTGGTCTATCTCACCTCTGACATATAGCTGCCATTACCTGGAAATGTGGGGAAAGTGAAAGAGAGGAGGAAAGAAATGAATTTTGTAACAGTCAAAAATGTGATTCTGTGTTACTAAATGCAATTCTAAATGTTCATTCTCAGAACTTACCTGCTTATCTATTTGGAGAAATTGCAGGGGAATGGGAATTCTGAAAGACCTGTGCTCCAGACTGTATCTTAGCCACTTCCTGCATAAATATCCCAAGCCTCAGATAGCATGGGAGACTCTGTAAGAAAACAAGTAAGTAGGGGGTGCCTGGGTGGCTCAGTGGGTTAAAGCCTCTGCCTTCAGCTCAGGTCATGATCTCAGGGTCCTGGGATCAATCCCGCATCAGGCTGTCTGCTCAGCAGGGAGCCTGCTTCCTCTTCTCCCTCTCTGCCTGCCTCTCCGTCTACTTGTGATCTCTGTCTGTCAAATACATAAATAAATAAAAAATTTTTTTAAAAAAAAAGTATGCTTTAGGGGTGCCTGGGTGGCTCAGTGGGTTGAGCCGCTGCCTTCGGCTCAGGTCATGATCTCAGGGTCCTGGGATGGAGCCCCACATCAGACTCTCTGCTCGGCGGGGAGCCTAATTCCCCCTTCCCCTCTGCCTGCCTCTCTGCCTACTTGTGATCTCTGTCTGTCAAATAAATAAATAAAATCTTTAAAAAAAAAAGTATGCTTTAAAGATTTTATTTATTTGAGAGAGAGATCACAGAGGGAGAAGGAGCAGCAGACCCTCCTGCTGAGCCAGCAAGGAGTCTGATGCGGGGCTCCATCTCAGGATGCTGGGATTATGAGCCAAAGGCAGAGGTTTAACTGACTGAGCCACCCAGGCCCCCCATCTCCTGCTACACTCTTAAAATACAGCCAGTTCCAGCTCTTTAGATCAGTAAGAATTCCTTTCAACACTTTGAGAGGATTAGAGGTAATACAGCAGTCAAAACCAATTAGATAGAAGCAGATGCTTTCCTTCTTAACACCTATCTGAGGGCCTCATGCAGCCTGGGAGTTGCCAGTGAGGGAAATCCAGGCTGTGGGTGGCCACAAAACTGGGACGTCTTGAGAGAAGAGTCATCCTTTTTTTTTTTTTTTTTTTTTTTTAAGATTTGTATTTATTTATTTTGAGAGAGAGAGAGGGAGAGAGAGACAGAGAAAGTGAGAGAGAGCATGAGAAAGGAGATCAGAGGGAGAAGCAGACTCCCCATGGAGCTGGGAGCCCAATGAGAGAAGAGTCATCTCTATTTCAAATTTCTATTTCAACAATTCTGCAGATGGACCCTGAACCCCTAATAGGGCCGGTCTCCTTCCCGCTTTTTTTTTTTTTCCATTTGCTTGGCTCTATGTCTTTGCTCATTCCATCACCAAAGCCAATTCAAAACATTCAAAACTCTGCAGTATGACTGGCCCAATTGATATACTAGTTATGCTAAATGTAGACCCAGACTGCTCTGATGGGTATATCTGAGACTCTAATTGATAACATTGCTTCTATAAGAAAATAAATCCCTGACTTCCAAGAGGCAACCTAAGAACAGTTTGAGTTAACAAAGGTCACTGGTATATTGGACACGTACTTATGTAAGAACCTATAGAACATGCAATCCAATAGTGTGATCAGCAGACCGAGCTGGATTTTTTTGTATCCTGTGAGACGGGGCAAGGACAGTGGGAGGCAAGCGCTGGCTGAATCTTTTCTTCCTTTGAATTTCACAGTAGAGAATGGCAAGAGGTGGATGGCTATTTAAATGTCAGTTCTACCTTTTGTTGATTAGTTCTTAGCATAATCTTTTTATTAAGGTCTACCAGAAAGTAATGAAATGATATTTCATTTCATACTGAGAGCACACTGTGTAAATAATTATGAAAGAAAGAAGAAACGTTTACGGCAATCTAAGTCCCATGAGAAGCATAAAACACATGCAAAGGACATTGCATTTACTATTTTTAATATTTTGAATTACAAGTTTTGAGTATTTTAAATTCTGAGTTAGAAGCAGGGAATTTTTTTAAAAAAATTCACTCTTCAAAATGTGAGGTTTTCACGAAGATTCATCCATTTTTCTAGGAGTTCTATGATCCAAATCTAACCTCTCAGCTGGCTTTTCCCACCTTTTCTTCCTACCATTTTATGTCCAATCTCCTCAGACTCACGGACTGACATCTCTTTTATTGATGCCAGATGTAGTTTTCTCTTAGAAGTTTGTCCCTAAACCTTCATTTGCCAAAGATTACATCCCGTTACCCTTTCTAAATGACTTTTCGACTTTGCTTTTCTAAATGGATCAAAATAAACAAAATACTGATTTTAAAAAGTAATTTTGTGGAAACCACAATACTTGCCTTTCTTACATCAATTTATCTTTCACATGGAGGTCACAGGTACTTTCAGTGACTAATGCTACTGTCCAAACTTTCATTGCCATGGCTTTACTTTACTTCTGTATTGTCCAGACGAGTGAGGCAGAAACAAGACATCTTTAAAAATCCTGAAAACCAGCACACTGAGTTTCTACTAAGAGGATAATATAGATTTAGGTTTATTAGAACTTAGGGAAAGTAAGCACGGAATGAGCCAGCTCCAGCACTGGAAGGCTATTGAAAGTCGCCAAAAACTCTGCCAACAGAGCACAGAGAGCAAAGAAAACAGCAGGGGAAAGTGATCTCTCACGCGTACAGAAACAAAAATATTGTTTCTTATTTCAAAGACTGCTTACCTCTGAGAACTACCGGTGCCCTGTCTAAACCCCATGCTTAAAAATATATTAGTTTTTCCATGAAATAGAAATATAGTATATTAGAAAAATGCCCCATCCTTACACCCCTCTACAGATTCTTGAGTATATGAGAAGTGTAGGCAGAAACCCAGTCAATGGTTTTGAAACCAAATTGCAGTCTTGAGTCTAGGTAGGAGAAAATAAGAAGTCAATTGGCCTCATCACACAGGAGGACAGCCTGCCTCTCCTATTCCAGAGAGAGTGAACGCAGATGCCATCCTGCTTTGCCAAAACCTCAGGAGGCCAGGAGGTGTATCAGACTCCTTGTAATCCACCCTACTCCCTCTCCACCACCTGATTCCCTCAAGAGTTTTCTGCAGGATTTGACCTATGTTATGATGCCAGGGCACTGGCTCCGACATGCACTGTGTAATTTCTGCTTTCTCTCAGTGCTTTTCCAATGCCCTGCTGGAAGGCTGTGGCAAAAGAGTGTGACATGAACATGTAAAACAGGAGAAATTACCTGCTCACCCAACCAGGGAACTCTGACAAGCAAGAGTGGCGAGTGCGTTTCTTTGGAGATCTGGTGGTAGAACTCTATTTTCTCAATCTCACAGCCAACAAGATTCATATAGAAGTGTGTATCCAGACATGGGAAAGTCAAGATGTTATTCAGTACTACTCAAGACTTAAATCTATTGAGATCATCAGTGAAAGTTGCTCCTTTTTCTGGATAATGTTCCAGGGGTTTGACTTCTTTAAACTATTTCAGTGAATCTTAGCCTACAAATATTTCTGCCCCCCCCCCACACCTTATCAAGGTGTCCTATCTTTGATTGTATTTTCCTAGTATCTTAACCAAACTACTGTCCAGCAAATCATTTTCCTTCTGGGTATTTCTTAGCATAAAATTTGGAAACAACCTTATGATCTAGCTGCTCCATGAGTCCAGTTAAACAAAACAAAACAAAACAAAAAACAAACAAACAAAAAAAAAACAACTGAGGCTTAAAATTGTCAAAACAGCTGATCCAAGATGGTCCAAATGGTTCACAGTCTTGATAAATCACTTAGTCTACTCTCTTTATCTCAAAAGGACCCACAGAGCTATAATTATTTCTGGATGGCACTTTAGCATTAAATCAATAAATACAGTAATTCCTCTCTCAGAGATGTTCTCAATGTTTTGTTTTACTCACGTCCCCCAAATAGAGTAATTCTTATGTTCTATGATGTTAATCAGACATCATACTTTCTTTTCCAATGAGCTACATATAGTCTAAAAAATTCTATAAAAACATTTTAACAAGGCAATCCTGTATTTTAAATGGTACTTAATAATATCAAAATGATAAAACTAGCATATTATGGGCAACATAGTCTATCTCGTACAAAGATGATGTGCTTGTACAGTAGCAATTTCTTACAACACAAGTCAAATAAGATCATCAATGACATATTAACTGATTTGTTTTGCCTTTATTAATATGTTCTGGAATCTAGATAGAGGGGGTTGAATTTATCAAACTCCTAAGCTTATTGCGCCATGTCAACTTTGCTTAATAAAAGTTTCCTCTCTTCTGTTCATTCATTTGTTCTCTAATTCTTATGCTTATAGCCTTATATCCCACTTTCCTTCCCCTTCATCCCCAGGCAACAACTTTAATATATTCAATGTGCTTCTGTTTATTTGAATATGCTTTTACAAAATACAAATTATATAATGTGGAAATATTTTAATTTACTTAAATAGCATTATGTTATGTATCTCATTATAGTACTCGTTTTTTCACTAAGGATTATGCTTAAAGACCCATTCAGAGTTTTGCATCTGTTTAGAATGTGAAAGCCACAAGAGAACATTGTTCCTACCCCAATAATAAGAAAATCAAAGAAATTATATTGGAACTAGTTTTTTTTTTCTTTAGTCCATCAATGGGCTGAAGTCTCAAGGAAATGAGGTGAATTGACTTCCAAAAGGTGACAAATTCCTCCAAGGAAAGACAGGATGTACAAACTATTTTTGCCCTGACAAAGCCCAAGATAGAAGAATAATACCTGTAGTAGTAAGGGGGAAAAAAAAAAAAACCTGAAATGTCAACAAACACATGAAGGCAGAATATGGGCTCACATGACAGGTTAAATCCCATGAGAGTCTCAGAAACAGAAGCACTCTCTAGCTACCTACTAGATTTTTCTCATGAGCCTTCAGCATGTGTCCATGAGAAGAAGGGGATATAATGAGAGACACCTGAGAAAGTTTTCCTTAGTAAAGGAAACCTAGAGGTGATGATCACTTGTGGAACAGGCATGAAATGCATGAGTGACTATGACCCTTCTTTCAATTAAAGTAAAAGCTGTCCTCCTTTACATATGGGGCAGGAAGCCTTCCTTGCCTATGATCCCAGAAATAGGCGAGCTTTCAGTGGAGAAGGGATGAAACAAAAGTTGTCTGTCTTCTAGGGAAAACAGGAGATCTCCCTTACTCCTGTTGCAGACAAAGGTTAGCTGCTGCTACTGGAAGTGTAGAAAGTATTTTGTTTCAGACATGTTACACAAGTGCAAAGCAGAGTGTTAATGGTAGCAAGGAATAAGTTTGGGTTTGAAAACCCTTGGGCCAGACTACCCACCTATGACAGGCAGTTTGACTACTATGTGGGGAGAATGAAAAATGCTGAGAGTGAGCCCCCCCGTAGTCCCTAGGGTTTAGGGTCACAGGTACTAACAACTAGACTGTTTCAATGCCCAAAAGTTTGACAAAAGCAGAGGAACACAGACTTATAAAGGTGAATATTATATACCTCAGTTTCTACTCTTCTTTTCCAAATATCCAAAATCTAATGAAAAAATGATTTCAAGAGACACAAATGAGAAAAGATTTCCCATCAAAAGCTAAATCAGTCAACAAAAACAGACTTAGAGATGGTCCATATGCTGAAAATATTTGACATGGCTTTAAAATAACTATAATAGGGGTGCCTGGGTGGCTCAGTGAGTTAAGCCTCTGCCTTCAGCCCAGGTCAAGATCTCAGGGTCCTGGGATTGAGCCCCGCATCGGGCTCTCTGCTCAGCAGGGAGCCTGCTTCCCCCTCTCTCTCTGCCTGCCTCTCTGCCTACTTGTGATCTGTCAAATAAATGAATAAAATCTAAAAAAAATTTTTTTAATTAAAAAAATAAATAAATAAAAATAAAAATAAAATAACTTTAATAAATATGTCTACAAAGCTAGTGAAAATAAGGACAACATGGATGAACAGACGGGAATTCTGATGGGAAAATGGATATGTTAGGAACATCAATAGAAAACAACAGAGATTTTTTAAAAATCCTGTCAAAGTTAAAATTATAGGCTTCTTTTCAGACTGGAAATATTAGGAGTTATCATGAATTAGAGCACATTTTGGTAGAAATTCTCCAAAGTGAAATAAAAATATTAAAAGAGTGACAGAAAGAAGACAACAAATACTGAAGACCACTAGCAAATACTCGAATGTTTAGTGTACTTAGTGTCCCAATATTAGGAGATAAAAAGAGAACAGAATTGTAGAAACACCTGAAAAGATGATGGGTGAAAACTTCACAAAATTAACAAATTAACCATATCAACCAAATTAACAAATTAACCAAAAAACAACAAATTAACCATAGATGTGGGAAGCTCAGAGAATGCAGAGCAGGATGAAATGAGGAATAACATATACAGGTACATCTTTAAAAAGCTGAAAAATCAAAGATGAATAGATGTTATTAAATCTGTCCAGGCTAGAAACACATTACATATAGAAAAACAAAGACAACAATAACTGCAGGCATTTCATCAGAAAGTATGCAAGCCAGATGACCATAATAACGATATATCATACTGAAAGAAACAATGGTTAACCCAGAACTCTAAAATAAATGTTAAGAAAATTATTCAAACACAATATGGTGACAGACAACTTTATAACTACATAAAAAATAAATTAACAGGTGTAGTAAAAATATAAGAAAACACAAACTATATTTTCCTTATTTTTCACCTCTTTATAAGATAAAGTTCAAACCAAATGACAACAATACATTTTAGGAACTACAATATGTATAAAAGTAAAACATATAACAGTAATAATGTAAACAAAGATGATGGACAATGGAAGTCTACTTTAGTTTCTTACACAATATGTGAAGTAGTACAATCTTCTTTGAAGGTAGATAATTGTACTCTCAAGACATATACTGGAAACCCTAGAACAATCATTAAAGAAATAAAAAGAAGTAGAAACAATAAGCTATATATGGAGATAAAATGGAAAACTGAAAACAGTTAATACCAGCAACTCACAAAAAAAGAAAAGTAGAACAGAAACAGATGGGAAAATTAAAAACAAAAAGTAAGAAGATATATCAATATTGTCATATCAATGCCATATTACTATGACATAGCAGTTCTAACATACCAATAATTACTTTAGATGTAATTTATTTAAACACTGTAATAAAAGCTGGAGATTGAAAATTTAACAAAGACAACCAATTACAAGCTGTTGAAAAGATGATGGAAAATGAAAAGAATAATGAAAAGAAAATTATAGCGACTACATAAACAGAAAAAAAAAAAAAAAAAGCATGCTTAAAAACAAGAAATCTTACCAGAGAGTAAAATCAATGAATTGATACTTAAGAAACATTCAACACAACAACATGAGAATCAACAATGTATTTTCAAGTGGACAAAAAACATTGAGCAAGAGAGACTATAACCTTAAAGATTAAACCTCAACAAATGTAAAGGAATTGAAATCAGACAAAACACATTATCTGACTACAACATAGCTGAACCATGAATATAAAGAGCAGTACGTATGGAAAATTCCCAAGTAATCACAAAGTAAACAACACATTTCTATGTAGTCTCTGGTACAAAGAAACCTTGTCTGGTACAACAGATATTAGATGATATTTTGAAGTGAATGGATATGAAAACCTAAACCAATACTTATGGAACACAGCTAAAGCAAGACTTAGACTGAATTTGTAAAATAAATGCTTACATTATAAGATAAGAAAGTTCTGAGAATAATGATAATGGCTTCCTATTTAATAAACTGGAAAGACAAGAACAAAGTAATTGCAAAGCAAGCAGAAGAAAAAAAGTGCCTTCCCCCCAAAAAAAGTTAAAACCAAAGAAGAAGATAAATAGGAGAAAAGTATTTTTTAAGATTCATGAACCAGGTAAAACTCTAGGAATATTTATAAAGAAAAATACAGCTTACTGGTGTCAGGGAAAAAAGAGAGTATAGCACTGTTATCTCCTATAGGCATTAAGTAAATAATTAAGAAATAATATAAAGTACTTTATGATAATACATTTGAGAACTACATAAAATGGACAGTTCATTGAAAGATATAAATTACCAAATCTCACTCAAGAACAAATTTATACATGAATATCAAGAAAATTAAATATATATATACTTCTCAAAAATCAAACTCCAAGGTCAGTTGCTTTTACAATAAATTCTACCAAACCTTTAAGGACTGAACACCAATTATATACAAACTTTTTTATAAAATACAACATTAATAACACTTCCTACCACATTTTATGAGATTGTATTATCCTGATAAGAGACATTACAAGAAAAGTGCAGATTAATATCACGTATAGGCTCAAAATTATTAACAAAGTATTATCTAAGTCCAACAATATATAAAATACATGGGTAGCTTCATCCAGTAATGAAATAATTTTGGAACACTTGAAAACCCATCAGTATGATTCACCAATAACTACATACAACAAAAAACTGCCAAATCACATGATTTATTTAATGGACATACAAAAAGCATTTGAAAAAAGTTAAGATCATAAAAATTCTCAGTTAAGGGGAGGAGTCAAGATGGTGGAGAAGTAGCAGGCTGAGGCTACATCAGGTAGCAGGAGATCAGCTAGATAGCTTATCTAAACATTGCAAACATCTACAAATCCAACAGCAGATTGAAGAGAAGAGGAGCAGCAATTCTAGAAACAGAAAATCAACCACTTTCTGAAAGGTAGGACTGGCGGAGACATGAATCCAAAGCGAAGGGAAGATAGACCGCGGGAGGAGGGGCTGGCTGCTGGTAAGCGGTGGAGCAACGGAGCACAAAATCGGGACTTTTAAAAGTCTGTTCCACTGAGGGACATAGCTCCAGAGGCTAAACCAGGGTGAAGCCCACGTGGGGTCAGCGTGGCCCCAAGTCCCGCAGGGTCACAGAAAGATCGGGGGTGTCTGAGTGTCACAGAGCTTGCAGGTATTAGAACGGGGAAGCAGGCTACAGAGACAGAGCCGAGGACTGAGCTCCCAGCTCAGGGTTACCTTGAACTGGTCGCAGCCTGGGTGAGCTCAGAGTGCGGCCAAAGGCCAGGGAGAGGGGAGTAAATGGGCACTGTTCTCTGAAGGTGCACTGAGGAGTGGGGCCCTGAGCTGTCAGCTCCTCTGGGACAGAGACTGGGAGGCCACCATTTTCATTCCCGTCCTCTGGAACTCTACAGAAAGCACTCAGGGAAAAAAAGCTCCTGAAAGCAAACTCAAGTGATTAATCAGCCCGGCCCATGGTAAGGGCGGTGCAATTCCGCCTGGGGCAAAGACTCCTGAGAATAACTACAACAGGCCCCTCCCCCAGAAGATCAACAAGAAATCTAGCCGAGACCAAGTTCACCTACCAAGGAGTGCAGGTTCAATACCAAGGAGAGCAGCGGAATTCCAGAGGAGGAGAAAGCAAAGCACTGAACTCATGGCTTTTTCCCCATGATTCATTAGTCTTGCAGTTAATTTAATGTTTTTATTTTCTTTCAATTTTTTTTCTTCTTCTGCTAAATTTTTTTTTACTTTTACCCTTTTCTTTTTTAACATTTTTAACTAGTTTATCATATATATATATATATATATATATATATATATATATATATTCTTCTTTATATTTTTTCTTTATTCATTTTCTTTTTTTAATTGTTTCATTTTTTTTCTGAACCTCTTTTTATCCCCTTTCTCCCCCACGATTTGGGGGTCTCTTCTGATTTGGTTAAAGTGTATTTTCCTGGGGTCTTTGCCACCCTTTTAGTATTTTACTTGCTCCTTCATATACTCTTATCTGGACAAAATGACAAGGCGGAAAAATTCACCACAAAAAAAAAAAAAAAAAAAAGAACAAGGGACCTAATCAATACAGACATTGGTAATAACTCTCAGATAGAGAGTTCAGAATGACGAATCTCAAGGTTCTAGCCGGGCTCGAAAAAAGCATGGAAGATATTAAAGAAACCTCTTGGGAGATATAAAAGCCCTTTCTGGAGAAATAAAAGAACTAAAATCTAACCAAGTTGAAATAAAAAAAGCTACTAAGGGGGTGCAATCAAAAATGGAGGCTCTCACTGCTAGACAGTGAGATAAATGAGGCAGAAGAAAGAATTAGTGATATAGAAGACAAAATGAAAGAGAATAAAGAAGCTGAGCAAAAGAGGGAAAAACAACTACTGGACCACGAGGGCAGAATTTGAGAGATAAGTGACACCATAAGACGAAACAACATTAGAATAATTGGGATTCCAGAAGAAAAAGAAAGAGAGAGGGGAGCAGAAGGTATATTGGAGACAATTATTGAAGATAATTTCCCCAATATGGCAAAGGGAACAAGCATCAACATCCCAGAGGTGCAGAGAACTCGCCAAATCAACAAGAATAGGTCCACACCCTGTCACCTAATAGTAAAATTTACAAGTCTTAGTGACAAGGAGAAAATCCTGAAAGCAGTCAGGGAAAATAAGTCTGTAACATGAAATGGTAAAAATATTAGATTGGCATCAGACTTATCCAGAGAGATCTGGCATGCCAGAAAGAGCTGGCATGATATATTCAGAGCACTAAACGAGAAAAACATGCAGCCAAGAATACTATGTCCAGCTAGGCTATCACTGAAAATAGAAGGAGAGATTAAAAGCTTCCAGGACAAACAAAAAATGAAAAAATTTGAACACCAAACCAGCTCTACAGGAAATATTGAAAGGGGTCTTCTAAGCAAAGAGAGAGCCTAAAAGTAGTAGATCAAAAAGGAACAGAGACAATATACAGTAACAGTCACCTTACAGGCAATACAATGGCACTAAATTCATATCTCTCAATAGTTACCCTGAATGTTAATGGGCTAAATGTCCCAATCAAAAGACACAGGGAATCAGAATGGATAAAAAAACAAAACCCATCTATATCTTGCCTACAAGAAACTCATTTTAAACCTGAAGACACCTCCAGAATTTAAAGTGAGGAGGTGGAAAGAAATTTACCATGCTAATGGACATAAGAAGAAAGCAGGGGTGGCAATCCTTATATCAGATCAATTAGATTTTAAGCCAAAGACTGTAATAAGAGATGAGGAAGGACACTATATCATACTCAAAGGGTCTGTCCAACAAGAAGATCTAACAGTTTCAAATATCTATGCCCCCAACGTGGGAGCAGCCAACTATATAAATCAATTAATAACAAAATCAAAGAAACACATCAACAATAATACAATAATAGTAGGGGATTTTAACACTCCCCTCACTGAAATGGACAGATAATCCAAGCAAAAGATCAACAAGGAAATAAAGGCCTTAAATGACACACTAGACCAGATGGACATCACAGATATATTCAGAACATTTCATCCTAAAGCAACAGAATACACATTCTTCTCTGGTGAACATGGAACATTCTACAAAATAGATCACATCCTGGGTCCTAAATCAGGTCTTAACCAGTATCAAAAGTTTGGGATCATTCCCTGCATATTTTCAAGCCACAATGCTCTGAAGCTAGAACTCAATCACAAGAGGAAATTTGGAAAGAACCCCGAAACATGGAGATTAAACAGCATCCTTCTAAAGAATGAATGGGTCAATAAGGAAGTTAAAGAAGAATTGAAAAAATTCATGGAAACAAATGATAATGAAAACACAACATTTCAAAATTGGTGGGACAAGCAAAGGCAGTCTGTAGAGGAAAATATATACTGGTACAGCATTTCTCAAGAAACAAGAAAGGTCTCAAATATACACCTAACCCTATGCCTAAAGGAGCTGGAGAAAGAAGAAGAAAGAAACCCTAAACTCAGCAGGAGAAGAGAAATCATAAAGATCAGAGCAGAAATCAATGAAATAGAAACCAAAAAACGAATAGAGCAAATCAATGAAACTAGGAGCTGGTTCTTTGAAAGAATTAATAAGATTGATAAACCTCTGGCCAGACTTATCAAGAAGAAAATAGAAAGGACCCAAATAAATAAAATCATGAATGAAAGAGGAGAGATCACAACTAACACCAAAGAAATACAGACTATTATAAGAACATACTATGAGCAACTCTATGCGAAGAAATTTGACTATCTGGAAGAAATGGATGCATTTCTAGAGACATATAAACTACCCCAACTGAACCAGGAAGAAATAGAAAACCTGAACAGATCCATAACCAGTAAGGAGATTGAAACAGTCATCAAAAATCTCCAAACAAACAAAAGTCCAGGGCCAGGCTGCTTCCCAGGGGAATTTTATTAAACGTTTAAAGAAGAACTAATTCCCATTCTCCTGAAACTGTTCCAACAAATAGAAAAGGAAGGAAACTTCCAAACTCATTTTATGAGTCCAGCATCACCTTGATTCCAAAACCAGACAAGGATCCCATCAAAAAAGAGAATTACAGACCAATATCCTTAAAGAACACAGATGCAAAAATTCTCAGCAAAATACTAGCCAAGAGGATTCAACAGTACATTAAAAGGATTATTCACCATGACCAAGTGAGATTTATTCCAGGGCTGCAAGGTTGGTTCAACATCCGCAAATCAATCCATGTAAAACAACACATCAATAAAAGAAAGAACAAGAACCATATGATACTCTCAATAGATGCTGAAAAAGCATTTGACAAAGTACAGCATCCCTTCCTGATCAAAACTCTTCAAAGTGAAGGGATAGAGGGCACATATCTCAATATTATCAGAGCCAACTATGAAAAACCTACTGCAAATATCATTTTCAATGGAGAAAAACTGAAAGCTTTATGCTAAGGTCAGGAACACGGCAGGGATGTCCATTGTCACCACAGCTATTCAACATAGTACTAGAAGTCCTAGCCTCAGCCATCAGACAACAAAAGGAAATTAAAGGCATCCAAATCAGCAAAGAAGAAGTCAAACTATCATGTTTCACAGATGATATGATACTATATGTGGAAAACCCAAAAGACTCCACTCCAAAACTGCTAGAACATATGCAGGAATTCAGTAAAGTGTCAGGATAAAAAAACAATGTACAGAAATCAGTTACATTACTCTACACCAACAACAAGACAGAATATAGAGAAATTAAGGAGTCAATCCCATTTACAATTGCACCCAAAACTATAAGATACCTAGGAATAAACCTAACCAAAGAGGCTAAGAATCTATATTCAGAAAACTATAAAATACTCATGAAAGAAATTAAGGAAGACACAAAGAAATGGAAAAGTGTTCCATGCTCCTGGATTGGAAGAACAAATATTGTGAAAATGTTTATGAAACCTAAAGCAATCTACGTATTTAATGCAATTCCTATCAAAATACCATCCATTTTTTTCAAAGAAATGGAACAAATAACCCTAAAATTTATATGGAACCAGAAAAGACCTCGATTAGCTAAAAGAATATTGAATAAGAAAGCCAAAGTTGGTGGCATCACAATTCCGGACTTCAAGCTCTATTACAAAGCTGTCTTCATCAAGACAGCAAGGTACTGGCACAAAAACAGACACATAGATCAATGGAACAGAATAGAGAGCCCAGAAATAGACCCTCAACTCTATGGTCAACTAATCTTCGACAAAGCAGGAAAGAATGTCCAATGGAAAAAAGACAGCCTCTTCAAAGAATGGTGTTGGGAAAATTGGACAGCCACATGCAGAAAAACAAAATTGGACCATTTCCTTACACCACATACAAAAATAGACTCAAAATGGATGAAGTACCTCAATGTGAGAAAGGAATCCATCAAAATCCTTGAGGAGAACACAGGCAGCAACCCCTTCAACCTCAGCCGCAGCAACATCTTCCTAGGAACATCGCCAAAGGCAAGGGAAGCAAAGACAAAAATGAACTATTGGGATTTCATCAAGATCAAAAGTTTTTGCACAGCAAAGGAAACAGTTAACAAAACCAAAAGACAACTGACAGAATGGGAAAAGATATTTGCAAACGACATATCAGATAAAGGGCTAGTGTCCAAAATCTATAAAGAACTTAACAAAGTCAATATCCAAAGAACAAATAATCCAATCAAGAAATGGGCAGAGGACTTGAACAGACATTTCTGCAAAGAAGACATCCAGATGGCCAACAGACACATGAAAACATGCTCCATATCACTCGGCATCAGGGAAATACAAATCAAAACCACAATGCGATATCACCTCACACCAGTCAGAATGGCTAAAATGAACAAGTCAGGAAATGAGAGATGCTGGCGAGGATGCGGAGAAAGGGGAACCCTTCTACACTGTTGGTGGGAATGCAAGCTGGTGCAACCACTCTGGAAAACAGCTTGGAGGTTCCTCAAAATGTTGAAAATAGAACTACCCTACAATCCAGCAATTGCACTCCTGGGTATTTACCCTAAAGATACAAATGTAGTGATCCGAAGGGGCATGTGCACCCAAATGTTTATAGTAGCAATGTCCACAATAGCCAAACTATGGAAAGAACCTAGATGTCCATCAACAAATGAATGGATAAAGATGAAGTGGTATATATACACAATGGAATACTATGCAGTCATCAAAAGAAATGAAATCTTGCCATTTGCAACAACGTGGGTAGAACTAGAAGGTATCATGCTTAGCAAAATAAGTCAGTCGGAGAAAGACAACTATCATATGATCTCTCTGATATGAGAAGTGGATATACAACATGGGGGGTTAAGGGGAAGAATGAATGAAACAAGATGGGATTGGGATGGAGACAAACCATAAGTGACTCTTAATCTCACAAAACAAACTGAGGGTTGCTGGGGGGAAGGGGGTTGGGAGAAGGGGGGTGGGGTTATGGACATTGTGGAGGGTATGTGCTATGGTGAGTGCTGTGAAGTGTGTAAACATGGCGATTTACAAATACATTATATGTTTATAAAAAATAAAAATAATTTTAAAAATCTCAGTTAACTGTTAACTTCCTCAGACTAATGAAAGATCTATGAAAGGCCAACAGTAAATATTTTAATGAGTAATGAAAGATAGAATTCTTTACCTCTATGATTAAAAAAAAACCCAAAAATGTTCAATCTTACCTTTTTCATTAGGCTTCTACTGGAGGTTCCAGAAAACTCAAAATTGGTGGGAGGAGTTGATGGGGAGATGAATAAAGGTGGTCAGAAAGCACTAACTTCCAGTTATAAAATAAATGTCACGGGGATATAATGCACAGCATGGTGCTGAGTTAATAACATTATATTGTATATTTGAAAGTTGCTAAGAAAGGAGGTCTTAAAAGTTGTCAGAAGACAAATAAATTTAACTAAGTGGTGACAGAGATTAACTAGACATATGGTGGTGTTTATTTCACAACACATACATGTACTGAATTATTATGCAGTTCATCTAAAACTAGTATGTTATAGGGCGTTTGGGTGGCTCAGTGGGCTAAATCTCTGCCTTCAGCTCAGGTCATGATCTCAGGGCCCTGGGATCAAGCCCAGCATTGGGCTCTCTACTTGCCAGGGAGCCTGCTTCCCCCCATCTCTCTGCCTGCCTCTGCCTACTTGTGATTTCTGACTGCCAAATAAATAAATACAATCTTTAAAAAATAAATAAAATAATAAAACCATATGTTATATTTCAATTTTGTCTCAACTAAGAACTCAAAAAACCAACTATCAAAACTCAACAGTAAAGAACAACTGATCTAAATAGAAAATAGGCAGTATACCTTTGGGGGCACCTGGGTGGCTCAGTGGATTAAGCTACTGCCTTCAGTTCAGGTCATGATCTTAGGGTCCTGGGATTGAGCCTTGCATCAAGCTCTCTGCTCAGCGGGGAGCCTGCTTCTCCCTCTCTCTCTGCCTGATTCTCTGCCAAGATCTCTGTCAAATAAATTTAAAAAAAAATCTTTGGGGCGCCTGGGTGACTCAGTGGGTTAAGCCTCTGCCTTCAGCTCGGGTCATGATCCCGGAGTCCTGGGATCGAGCCCCACGTCCAATCTCTGCTCAGCGGGGAGCCTGCTTCCCCCACTCTCTCTCTGCCTGCCTCTCTGCCTGCTTTTCAGCTCTGTCAAATAAATAAATAAAATCTTAAAAAAAAAAAAAGAAAATAGGCAAAAGACATGAAGAGACATTTTACTGAAATGGATATATATGGCAAGCAATCACACGAAAAGATATTCAACCATTAAGAAATGTAAATCAAACCACCAATTGGATGGCAACAAAAACAAAACAAAAGAAAACAAAACAAAATATCAGGCACTGGCATATATATGAAGTGATTAAACCTCTCATCCTTGATTGATGGGGCATGTTAAATGATACAATACTTTGGAAAACAGTATGATAGGTTCTTAAAAAGTTAGGCACTCACCAGTATATGATTAAGCCATTCCACTCCTAGAAATTGACCAAAGAGAAAAGAAAACGTGTCATTTCAAAGATTTTTATTTGGATGTTTATAGCAACTCTGTGTGTAGTAGCCAAAAATTGGAAGCAGCGTAAACGTTCAACAGGTAAATGAATACACAAACTAGTGTAGCCATATGATAGAATGCTAAGTAATAATAAAAAGGGATTATTAACACATGTAACAGCATGGATCAGTTTCAACATAATTATGATGAGTGAAAGAAAACAAAGAAATAATATATGCTATGATTTTATTTATCCAAATACTCTAGAATATGTAAACTAATCTATAGTGACAGAAGTCAGTAAAGCTATTATTATAAATTAAATAGGATATATGTTTTATTAACAGATTTATAAAGATAAAATCTCCATACAGTACATTGAGCAGATTTAAAAGGATATGTATTTTATTTCAATTTTCAATTATATATGCATATATACTATTATGTATATATGCATTATATATACATATGGTTCATGTTTGGGTAGGTATATACACTATATACATATATAGTATAGATATATACACTATATACATATATACAGACATATACATATCTCAAATTACATATGTCAAATTACTTCCCCTTTCCAATATGTTCTGCGTTAATTTTTTTCCAATAAGTGATTTTTTTCAATATAATAGGGAATATTGCTCTCAACTGCTTAACTCTGGAAATTAAGGCAGTCTTAACATTATGTGGTTATGTATGTGTATGTATATACATATATACAGATATGTATATGTATATACAGATATACAGATATGTTTGTGGTTATGTATGTGTATGTATACACATATATACAGATATGTATATACACTATATAGTCCAGATCTGGAAATAACCCAAATATCCTTCACCTGGTGGAAGAAGAAACACATTTTGGTTTCAACCCCATAATGCAATACTAACAATACCAAAAACTGTTGATATGTTCATATCAGAAGAATCTCAAAAACACACTGTTAACAGAAAAAAATTTGGATAAAACAGACTACCGTGCAGTATGATTCTGTGTCTATAATAGGGTAAAAGCAAAACTGTGGGGATAGAAAATAAATCCACATACATCCATGGAGATGATTGTATCATTTTCTTTCATTTTATGAACATGATGTATCACACTGATTGATTTATATATATTAAACCAACTTTGCATCCCAGAGATAAATCCCACTTGATCTTGGTGAATGATTCTTGCAGTGTGCTGATGATTGGTAGTATCTTTATTGACAATTTTTGTCTTTGCATTCATCAAGGATATTTGTCTATAGTTTTACAGTATTGTCCTTTCACAGTTTTGGTATCAGCATAATGTTGGCCTTGTACAATGAGTCTGAGGGCATTCTCTGACTCTTTGACAGATACTAATTCTTTCAATGTTTGATGACATGAATCGGCAAAGCCATTTGATCCTGGGCTTTTCTTTTGGGGAAGTTTTTGATTCCTGATGCAATCACCTTACTAACAACTGGTCTGCTCAGATGTTCTATTTCTTCCTGATTCAGTCTTGCTACATTGCAGTTTTCTGAAATTTTCCGTTTCTTCTAAGTCGCTCAGTTTGTTTGGTAGTTGCCTCTTATAGTCCTTTCAATTTCTATGGTATCAGCTGTAATATCTCCTTTTTTACTTATAGTTTTGTTGATCTGGATTCTTTCACTTTTTCCCTTGGTTGGTCTAGCTGATTTGTCAATTCTGCTCATCTTTTCCAAGAACACCATTTTAGTTTGGTTAATTTTTCTCTGTAGGTTTTTTTGTTCTCTGTTCCATTTATTTCTGCTTCAACCTTCACAATTCCTTTCTTCTGCCAACTTTGGGTTCACTTTGTTCTTCTTTTCCTAGTTCTTTAAGGCACAGACAGGTTATTTATTTGGGTTCTTTTTTGCTACTTACTGGAGGAGTTTCTTACTTTGAATCTCCTTAGCACTGTATTTGCTGAATCCTGTAAGTTCCGGTATGTTGCTTTTCCATCTTTGTTTATTTCAAGAAACTGAGAGAGGGGAGATAGGAGGCAGAGACAAACCATGACAGACTGTGGAGTCTGAGAAACAAACTGAGAGTTTTGGAGGGGAGAGAGGGTGGGGGTTGGGTGGGCCTGGTGGTAGGTATTAAGGAGGGCACATATTACATGGAGCACTGGGTGTGGTGCATAAACAATGGATTTTGGAACAGTGAAAATAAATAAAATAAAATAAAATGGAAAAAAAAGAAACTTTTTTATTTCCCCTTAATTTTTTTTCTGATCTACTGGTTTTTCTGGGAGTATCACTTAACATTTATGTGTTCATGAATTTTCAAGTTTTCCTGTAGTTCCTGATCTCCAGTTTTAAGCCATTGTGATCATAAAAGATACATGATATGATTTCAATCTTCTTGAATCTGCTAAGAATTATTTCATGATGTAACATATGGTTCTAGGAAATGTTTCATGTTCATTTGAGAAGAGAGGAGTCTGCTGTTATTGGATTGAATGTTTTGTGGATCTATAATGTCCATTTGGTCTATAGTGTTGTTTAAATCTGCAGTTTCCTGATTGACTTTCTGTCTGGATGGTTTATCCACTGTTGAGAATGGGGTATTAAAATGCTCAATTATTATCGTATTACTGTTTATTTCTCCTTTTAGCTCTGTTAGTTTTGTCTTCATATGTTTAGGTACTCCAATGATGGCATGTAAATATTTATAATTATTCTAACGTCTTCATGGATTGGCCCCTTCACATCATTATATAATGACCTCTTTGATCTCTTTTTCCCATTTTTAGTTTACAGTCTATTTTGTCTGATGTAACTAGAGCTACCTCTGGTTTTTGTTGTCATTTTGGAACATTTGTTTAAAACATCTCATTCCATCCAATCATCACTCTCAGTATATGTGTGCCTTTAATGCCAAAGTGAATCTTTTGTAGGCAGCATTTTGTTGGATTTTGTTTAATACATTCAGACATTGTGTCTTTTGATTGGATAAATTAATCTGTTTACATTTAAGGTACCCGCTAATAGGTAAGGGTTTACTACTGCTATTGTGTTACTTCTTTTCTGGTTGTTTTATAGATCTATTTTATTTTTTGTTTGTTTGTTTGTTGATCCTGCTATCTTCTTTTGTGTGTTTTGATGTCCTTTGGCGGTGAAACCCGTTTGACTTCTCTATTGTGTCCTTCCATGTAATTACTGTAAGATTTGTCCTCTTGGTTACTGTAAGGCTTACATAAAATATCTTCAACTAATGACACCCTATTTTAAACTGATAACTTCAATAGAATTCATGTATGTCACAGTTTTACCTCTCCCATCATATACTAAATTATTGCTATTACAACTGACATAATTTTTTTTTTTAAAGATTTTATTTATTTATTTGAAAGACGGAGATCACAAGTAGGCAGAGAGGCAGGCAGAGAGAGAGAGAGAGGGAAGCAGGCTTCCTGCAGAGCAGGGAGCCCGATGCGGGGCTCGATCCCAGGACCCTGAGATCATGACCCGAGCCAAAGGCAGCAGCCCAAACCACTGAGCCACCCAGGTGCCCCGACAACTGACATAATTTTTATACTGTATATCTGATAACAGATTCTATTTATGGGTGTTTTTGCTATTTTGTTTTCTTAACTTGAACACTAGAGCTATCAGTTATACACAACTACTACCATATTGCAGATTCTAACTATCACTATGTCTTTACCATACCAGGGAAATTTATACTACTTTTTTTAATGTTAAATAGTGTTCTTTTTTTTTTTATTATTTAAAGATTTTTATTTATTTATTTGACAAACAGATCACAAGTAGGCAGAGAGGGGGCAGAGAGAGACAGAGGAGGAAGCAGGCTCCCCACTGAGAAAGGAGCCCGATGCGGGGCTCGATCCCAGGACCCTGGAATCATGACCTGAGCCGAAGGCAGAGGCTTTAACCCACTGAGCCACCCAGGTGCCCCTAAATAGTGTTCTTTTATTTCCATTCTAAGAACAGTTATAGCACTCCTTGCAATGTAGGTCTGGTGGTAATTAACTTCTTCACCTTTTGTTGGTTTGAGAAAGGCTTTATTCCTCCTTTATTTCTGAAGGACAGCCACGGAGTATAGCATTCTTGGTTGATCATTATTATTTTTCAATATTTTTAGTATGTTAACCCATTATATCCTGTCCTGAAAAGTTTTTGTTGAGCATTTACCAAAAATCTTATGATCTTACGGGAGTTTTTTATGTAACTATTTTTTTTTCTGTTCTTTACTTTCTTCGCCCTTTTTCATTCTTCTCTCTTTTTTGCTCCTCAGCATGGGCAATTTTCATTGTCTTGTTCTCCAGGTCACTGATTCCTTCTCCTGCATGGCCAATTGACTTTTGAAGTTCTGTTATATTCTTTAGTTCAGTTAACGTATTTTTCAACTCTAGGATATCTATTTTTGATTTTGTTTTTGATGGTTGCTGTTTCCTATCAAATTTCTTGTTTTGTTTATATATTGTTTCCCTAATTTCATTTAGTTATCTGTGTTTTCTTATAGTTCACTAAACTTCCTGAAGAGGATTATCCTGAATTTTTTTATCTGTTGGTTCATAGATCTCCATTTCTTTAGAGTCAGTTACTAGAGCTTTATTAGTATCCTTTAATGTTGTCTTATTTAAATATATTTATTTATATTTCATGATCCTTGATTCTTTATGTTGGTACCTGTACACTTGAGTAATGGAGCTCTTCTTCCAGACTTTACAGGTTTGCTCTGTCAGAGAGTGTTCTTTACTAGCCAGCTCAGTTTGGGTTTTGGGTGTGTCTACTGATAACATCTTTGGACAGCAGAACCTGTTGTTATGGTCTATTTTTGGGTGAAGCAACTGATTACACTCTGAAGATGGGAATGAGAGGATATACCACTGGCCAACAACAGTTGGAATGGCTTGCTGACTTAGTTACCTAAACAACTGGGATTGCAAGATAGGTTCCATGATTTCTTTAATTCTCTGGTAAGGCTTACTAAACGGTCAGGACTGGGTACTATATTCAGTAACAGATAGAGCTATGAATGACCTTCCCTGCCCTGGAAGGGCAGCAGGACAAGGCCCAGGGTCAGTATAGCTCGTTGGTTGTGGGCCCAATCCAGGCCTGAGTGTGCACTGAAATCCCTGGTCAGGCGAGGCCACCTGTTTTGCTCTGCAGATGGAGGAAGTCACAGGCTGTTTCTGTATTCAAGGGCCGCTATGTGTCAGACTTTTGAATACACCAATTAGCTTCCCATGTGCTCTGGTTTGGTTTCCCGGTTGGACAGGTTGAAGACTGTATTCAGCAATGAGCAAGGCTATGAATTAGCTTCCTTGCCTGAGTGCAATGGGTCGATCAGTTCTAAAACTTGCAAAGCTCTTTTTTTGTTGTCTTTAGTCAACTCATACCCCAAGGTACCTGATAGAGCAGAACCACAAGCTTTGCTCTACAAACCACCAGCTGTTTGTCCTTCTCTTGGGTAAAGCACTGCTGGGGAACAAAACTTCTAGGAACTGCCTCTAGTCCTTTTTGTCAGGTAGAGTCAGAAGATCCCTGAAAAGATAAGGCTCTGTCTCAGCTCCCTTGCCTGGATGGAGGGTGACAGGCTACTCTGACCTTCTCTCAATTTCCCAAACCGGCTCTCTAGTTAAGAGGGGACAGGGGGTACCCTCGGGCTCAGCTATGAATTAATCCCCCTGCTATGCACAGGAAGCCTCTGTGCCCAGCCCAGGCTTCACTCTACGGGCAATCAGCTCTGCTTGCTTACCTCTGAGCTCAAGCACTAATGGATTTCACAGTTTCCAGATGTAACCAGACTTTCTGTTCAAATGGAACTGGAAGACACTCTCCGCAGCAGATGGGCTGTGACTGAGCTCCTTGATAGGGTGTTGGGCCAAGCACACCCTAGGGCCAGCGGAAATCCTTATTTGAGGATCAGAATCAGGCAAATCTGCCCCCCACCAAGCCTCCCAACCCAAAATGCACCTCTGACTTGCTTCTGTAGATGAGTAAAGCTGCTTTGGGGATTGCTACTTGGACAATGCAGCTCTAAACTCAGTGTGCCAAGATCTCACTGGTTATTACAAGCTCTTTCCTCTTACTCTGTCACAGTCAGACTTCCAGTGTGTGGGACCCATGGAGTCCTCTGCAACTCCCACAGGGCAAGCTCAGAGTAATGGTTCCCACAAAGGGAACCACAACTCCAGAAAGGGCTGTTTGTCCTTCATGGGTTTACTTTTCCCACTGGAAGAACCAGTGTCTCAAGGGAATCTCTCCAGGTAGTGCTGGAGAAACCACTGTGGTCCACATTTGGTTTCTTCTGTTAGCTTCAATGCAGTCTGTCTTGGGTTCCATGGTACAGGTAGTGCTTTGGCCTCACCTTTGTGTTCTAGGAAATTCTTAGTGGTGTCTTATTCATAAATAGTTGTTAGTTGTTCTTGTAAGTGGAAGCAAGTCAGGAATGACCTGTGTTACCATCTTAGTGATGCAACTTTCCTATCTTAATTTATTCTGATTATTGTTGCATTTACCTGACTAGAGGCTTGTGAAAACTCACCAAACAGTACACTTAAAAAGGTAAATCTAATGTGTGTGAATTATTCTTTAAAAAAAAACCTGGCTTTGGGCGCCTGGGTGGCTCAGTGGGTTAAGCCGCTGCCTTCGGCTCAGGTCATGATCTCAGGGTCCTGGGATCGAGTCCCGTATTGGGCTCTCTGCTCAGCAGGGAGCCTGCTTCCCCCTCTCTCTCTCTGCCTACCTCTCCATCTGCTTGTGATATCTGTCAAATAAATAAATAAAATCTTTAAAAAAACAAACAAACCTGGCTTTAAAAAACAGAAAGATCTTTCCCTGTTGCTATGTCTATATCTAATTCACAGTTTTGCATCGGTGAAAGAATCACCACAATATACATTTACTGATAAACTTTCCAACTTCTGATCATCAGCATTGTCATAATTAACACCTTCACACATACATACGAAAATTTCCATAGATTATATACAGAATATATGCCTGGGAACAAAACTGTTGAGTCATACGTGGATGGAAATACAGGGTACTATGTTAAGTGACATAAGTCAATCAAAGAAAGACAATTATCATATGATCTCCCTGATGTGAGGAATTAGAGAAACAAGACAGAGGATCACAGGGGAAGGGAGGGAAAATAAAACAAGATGAAACCAGAGAGGGAGACAGACCATAAGAGACTCTTAATCTCATGAAAAAAATGGAGGGTTGCTGGGGGGGCGGCATGAGGGGTGGAAAGGATGGGGTATCTGGGGGCTGGACTTTGGGGAAGGTAGGTGCTATGGTGAGTGCTGTGAATTGTGTAAAACTGAGGAATCACAGACGTGTACCCTTGAAGCAAATAATACATTATCTTAAAAACAAAAAAGAAAGAAAAAGATCTAAAAACCAGTAGAAATAAATAAATAGTTTTTAAAAAAAAACACCAAAACTACTGAGTCATAAAATACATGCCTTTGGTTTGTCACAATAAGACCATTTGGGACCAGTTGGGAGTTTCAGGCTCATATTGTTATGTGATCAAAAGTGAACAGACTGCATTTTGAAACTATACCATCACACAAGCAGTTAGATTACCTGCATGAATCACAATTTATATTTTTAAAATTCTTTTGTGCCTTTCTCAATAAGGTATTTATCAAAATAATCATGGGTTTTTCTCTTAGCTGTTTGATCTATATCCTGAATTCAATTTCTTACATTGCATGTCTTAAATAGAGATTTAAATTCTTCTGCTTTCCTGTAATTAAGCACAGAAGAGTAATTCTATTATTCATATTTGCCATAGAATGTTAGGTGTATTTAAGAATTTTTACGGAGAAGTCACTATAGAATACTTATTTTTATGATTAAGGGACAAGACAGTTCTGGTATATTACACTATACTTTAATGAAGTGAATTCACAGAACCTTGCTTAATTCATTTTATAAACTTGGTTTTACATGGTTTTGTGTGAATTAGATACTTATGATTAGTATACTTCCAATAATTAACATTAAGAATACAATCAAAACCTGAAGCTTTATAAAGAGTTAATGGAATAAATTGTTTTCAGGCACCACAGAAGAACTGATTTAATTTCAGGTACCTGTCTAGCAATGCCTCATTATTTTTAGCACTACCATAATTTGTATATCTTATAATTAACATCATTCCTAAATATGTCTGTTTTTTTATTAAAGATTTTATTTATTTATCAGATGGAGATCACAAGTAGGCAGAGAGGCAGGCAGAGAGCGAGGGGGAAGTAGGTTCCCTGCCAAGCAGAGAGCCCAGTGCGGGGCTAGATCCCAGGATGCTGGGATCATGACCTGAACCGAAGGAAGAGGCTTTAACCCACTGAGTCACCCAGGTGCCCCTGTCTAAGTTTAATAATATTTCACTTTTTGTTTGTTCCTAACTTCAGCCAAGTATATCTAAGCAAGTTTCACAGACTTTTTTAGAAAGAGTTCCCTCCCTGGAACCCTGGGTCAAATACCACAGTCCTCTTTTCCCTGGAGTTGACTGTATGCTGAATATATTAAGCAATCAATTATTTGGCTAGATAGTATAAACATTTCAGTTTCTTTGGCTTTGGTTAAAGCCCACGTGTTCTTTAACACGCCCTTCTAAAACTGTCCTGAGTAAATCTCCCATCTGCACCAAGTTGAGGCATAGTCATTTAAGGAATACATACTGAGTGCTGGTTCAGCCAAAAAAAAAAAAAAAAAAAAGACAAAGCCAGGAGACAAAATACATGCAGCTTTCTGACTGCCTGTTCAAAATGAGCGTCCTAGGCACAGGATTCTTTGGGCGCCTAGCCTCAGGATGGTCCCTGATCCCCATGCTGCTGTGGCAAGTAACTTGGGGCAGGAGTAATGCACCCACTTTGTGCCTCAACAGCATCCCATGCTTCTACCTTTGCCTTTGGGTTTCTCTGCCACCACCTCCTGGCACCTCCTATAAACATGTTCAGCCATTCCGATGCATGTGTGTAACTTGACTGTACTTGCCAAGAGGATAAAGCAAAACCATGATGAAAGCGGAGTTGCCTATCAACAGGTGATTTGCACAGCATACACTGAAAGGCCTACAGGATTTTAAGGTTAATTGGGGCACATAGTGCATGGAACACTGACTGTGGTACATAAACAATGAATTTTGGAACACTGAAAGAAATAAAATAAAATAAAATAAAATAAAATAAAATAAAATAAAATAAAATAAATAAAATTGGATAACTCATGGTATTTCCTTGGCATAAAACAGTAAGTAGATAGGTGAGACTTTTTTTCAGACACTTTCTAATCCCTTTTTAAGATTAAACAAACATATAAACAAAAAACTGGCATTCACGTTGCTACATTTTCTATTTGTCAAGCTAATTAGAAGGAGGAAATGCTATTGGTGTATTTCCAGAAAGAACTTGCCTTCTCAATTTAATGTGGACACAGAAGAGCAAAAGTATTTACTTACTTAAAGGTTGTTAGTTGGCTTTGCCCTCAATGAAATAAAAACCTCTTTTTTGTAGCCTCAGGGACATCTTATTAATGGAAATTAGCCTCTGATCTTATTACCATTTCCACAATATCATACCCAGCAGATCAAAATATCCAGGCTCCGTTATTCTTTTGTGAATACTCAACTAGTCCCCAAAGAACATCATTAATATCAGATCTCCAAAGTCACATATTATTCGTCTGGGTCAAACACATATACATGAACAGGCTTCCCAGCCTTTTCACACAGAAGCTGTAATTCAGTCCAGCTGATCATGTTCTTTGTTTTCCTAACGAAGAGCATCATTCAGTCAGTAGACTGAATGAGCCCTGACATCAACCATGTTCCTGGACTTCACTTTCTCAGAATGAGGGAGGCAGACTAGTGACTCCAAAGCCTTCCTATCACAGTACTACTGAAGTCTGGAAGGAAGATGCATCAAAAGCATTTATAGACTCCTGACAAGCCAGAAAAATCTGCAAGCGTAAAAACTAAGCCAAAATAACAACTGTGAACTTGAACCAGAGAAGGTGGCTATGAATGGAACATGATGGCCCTGGTACTAATATCCAGAGCGATGCTGAGATTAGAGCCAACGCTTTCAGACTGGTGCAGGTGTGAGAGCTGTATCTAAAATGTCTGAATTAAGATGGGAACCCTGAGGAGGTTACCGTGGTGCCCCGTGTTACTAGCCAGTTCTGGGCTTCAGCAAAAAACACGTTTAATTCTCTCCCTCAATCAGAACCACAGTATTCTCACAAATTAAGTTCAACCGAATAGAGCTAGGAATTTTTTTGAATCACATAAAACACCCCTATCAAATAGAATTACATGAGGGAGAGTCTGCAGAAACTAGAAGACAACAACTTTAGATCTCCAAGGACTTCAGATAATAGAATTAGACATTATAAAACCATGTAAACTACTTAAGAGAAAAAATGCAGTTTTTTTTTTAAAGGTTTTATTATTTATTTGACAGAGAAAGAGAGCACAAGCAGGGGAAACAGCAGGCAGAGAGAGAGGCAGGCTCCCTACTGAGCAGGGAGCCAGACTTGGGACTCAATCTTGAACTGAAAGCAGTTGCTTAACCAACTGAGCCCCCTTGGTGCCTTCAAATGCAAGTTCTTTAAGAGAATAACCAGTAAGAAACTACTATAAGATTGATTTGGAAAAGAAGCTTAATTCTAGAATAAAAACTCACAATTAATAATACTCAAAAGTTATTAGAGGACTAGAAGAGAGATCTGAAGAGAGTATAAGGAAAGAGAAAACTTAGAAAAGAGAAGTAAGAGAGAGATGAGAAGTTCCACCTCCAAAAGGAGGAAATACAAGCTAGAAGAGACAAATGGACTCCAGAAAAAAAGCAGGAAAATTTATTGGAAGATATTGAAAGTCTTGTCTACATACACTGGAGAAGATAATTCATAACAGGATTATTCACAGTAGGAAAGAAAGAAAAAAACCCAAGCAACAAGGCATTGATAACAGTATGGATAATATTTTACAATTGTCAAAGTGGAATTTATTAAGGAATGAGAAGAATGAATCACGGTAGCATAAAACTATGTGGATGGGTATAAGAAACAGGACAAGGCAAGAAATGCAATTGGAGGTGGATAACCTAAAGTTTTATAATTTTGTAAATCACTAAAATAAGAAAACTAGACATCATGTTGTCTAGTAGCCTTAAACATGTAGTGGTATTTAAAACAGCGACAAAGAAAGATACTTGTAATATTCAGAGTAGTGGTTAAGTCTGATTGAGAAACTAAGACATGAAATTGGGTAAGGAACAAAAAGTATCAACATTAATGCTATTTAACATTCCTATGTTTGATAGTCTAACATTAATGTTTAGGGGTGCCTGGCTGACTCAGTCAGAAAAGCGTGCAACTCTTGATCTCGGGGTCATGGGTTCAAATTCCACATTAGGGGCAGAGATTACTTAAAAAAAAAAAAAACAACACATAGTTAATCTTGAATATTAAACCTTAAAATTTACCTAGAGGTTACGTATATTACTTCATACCCATCAATAATTTTTAAGGTATTATCCGGCAGTTTACAGACAATTCTGTTTGTTCACTCAAGTCTCTTCTTGTTTTATGCAGAATTCCAAAAAGTTACTTATTCAAATCCCAGGCCACAACCCATCAGAAGCAGTAGATTAAAAGGTAAAAGAAGAAGTTCCCAAGAGGCTCATAGAAACCAATCCCTCTACTTTGAATAAGGAATGAACTACCTAGAAATAATCTCTAAGATACCAGCTCAAGGGATACAAGATTACTGCCATTCAGCAATAATTTGATATTCCAAAACACCTGGTCGGCACCTTCCAGGCTTTGGCACTACTATGGAATAAGGTAACTGACTTCCCTGGCAGGAGGGGGGATCATGGGTGATGAGGCTCAGAAGGTCTTGTTACCTTAGCAAAGAAAGAGGCGGCACCCATCCAAAGAGAACTTAAATCAAGTGGATTAAGCAAATGTTGTCCACTCAGTGTCTGGAAGTGATGCCTGCTTCACACTCCACAGAATAATTCCGCCTGCCTACTAGGTCACCTGCCTGAAGGCATTTGTGTGTGTGAACCGCAGATTACCAACCCTTATATAAACTTAATGGCAGGGGGACGCTTGGGCAGCTCAGTTGGTGATGCATCTGCCTTCGGCTCAGGTCATCTCAGGATCCTGGGTTCGAGTCCTGCATCGGGCTCTCTGCTCCAAGGGGAACCTGCTTCTCGCTCTGCCTCTGCCTGCCTCTCCCCCGCTTGTGCGCGCGCTCTCTGCTCGCTCTCTGACAAATAAATAAATAAAATCTTTAAAACAAAACAAAACACTGGCTGGACCCTGGGCCCGTTTGGCTGGCTTGGTGAAAGAAGACGGTTTGTGGACAGCGGACTGTCACAGTTAGACGGAGGGAGTTGAAGGGGTGTCCCAGGAAGAGAAAGCAGTGGGAGTAAAGACAACGTTGCCACTTCACATTCTCAACCCTTCACAGTCCTCACGGCGTGTTATGTATTTGGGACATGGGTTTTCTGGTTTTCCAATGGCACCACACCGAGATGGGGCCGGGGTCCCCTGCAAAGGGAACGTGTAGCTTAAGGATCTGTGGTACATTTTGCATCCCTTTTGCCAGTTTTCCTCATTTCTGACTTTGCATTTAGACCCAGTTCTCTGCAGCTGAAGCTGCTACCTCACACTACCTTCTGGAGCTGAAGCTCATCCTGGTTTATACTGTGCAAACTGCCTAGAGCACCAGAATCAAGTCTCTTCCTAAATCCCTCCACGACACCAACCCAAAATTAATTAATTCAACAATTAATGGTGACCATGACATGACTATGCCTTCCATGCAATTAAATCCAGCTACTTATTAAAAGGAGAGTAATTGAATTATTCAACTAAAACAAACCGCCCTAAACGGCGAATGACTCATTTACTATTGAGTAATTCTCTCAAGGACTTTTCCATAAGGTTTTTGGTAGAATATACAGAAGAGATGTGTTTGAGGGTCCTTTCCTCAACTGTGGGCAAAACTGCAAAGTTTATCATTTAGACCATAAAATATTAAACATGTGTTTAGTGTTGTGATAACAGGATATCAGTTATGTAAGGGCATAAATACAATTGGCCAGTTAGAAGATGGTAATGTAATACACCATATTTGTACAAATAAAGTGAATTTTTTTTTCACATCATAAAAATATATCAATGACCCTGAGTCCAGACGCCCATCTCTGCTGTTAGTTTGCCATTCGTAAGATCGTGGATTTTACTTGTTTGGCCTAAACTATGTTATTCTGTTTCCCATCATAAAATAGAAACTCAGTATTATAGTGTTTATGAGATAAATGGGACTCCTTGCCCTATCACTTACAAGTGGGGGTTATTGGGGCGCCCCGGTGGCTCAGTGGGTTAAAGCCTCTGCCGTTGGCTCAGGTCATGATCCCAGGGTTCTGGGATCGAGCCATGCATCGGGCTCTCTGCTCAGCAGGGAGCCTGCTTCCTCCTCTCTCTCTGCCTGCCTCTCTGCCTACTTGTGATCTGTCTGTCAGATAAATAAATAAAAACTTTAAAAACAAACAAATAAGTGGAGGTTATTAATTTCTTTAGGCCTCGGTTTTCTCCTTCATGAAATGGCAGTCATGTTAGGAATATCAACCTTCAAGAATTCTCGAAATGGATGAAATGAGATTTGCAAATCCCTTAACATGCCATCTTACTAGAACATGGTAACATCGTCTTTTACTGTCTAAGGAGACACACAAATGAAGACATGAAACCAGAGACTTGTATTTCTTTTTTAGTCTCCAATGTTTCTTTGTATAGTCTTTACTTCCCCTACTTTTCCTAAGTTTCTCTAAATCTTCTTTTAAGACATAGACGGATATTTACTACAAAAGGGTATTGCATTTACTAGAAGAAAAGTCATATTTATTACAAAATATTAAATTGTATAAATATATCAAGGGACTCTAGAAACCAGTTACTGTAGCTGGGAGTAAGATTTCAATACCCATGTTTTAAAAGAGAGAGAGATCTTTAGTATAAATCCTTTTAGACCTAACTTCATTTATTTTAACTTGAGTTACATTTCGAACCACCTGTATAAAATGCCTGCTCGAAGATGGGTAGGGACGAGCCTTATTCCTAAAAATGCATGAGTGACTGGGAAATGGTACTAAGACATGTGAGTGGCAGCTTTTGCTTTACAGCTGTGGACGCCCACAGTATTGGTCTTGAAAGTGTTCCTAGAGTTTTGGTGCCATGAAGAAAAGAATTGAGATATTTCACATAATTGATATTCTCACAAAATTCCTTGTGGGCCATGGGGGCCACTTTATGTGGAAGTGCTTAGCTTTCTTCCATGTTTTCTACGAGCTTCACATCAATATAATTTTAGGACAAATAGGTTTTTGGTTACTAAGAGAAATGATATAGTTCCTTATTTGCCCTGGGAAAACTAGGCACGGAGCCAAAGATAGACATTTGAGAAGAGAAGGTTTTCAGGGGCCCTATTAGGGAGCTCCCATCAAGATTCCAGAATTCCTGGGGGATGCTGAAGTGATAAGACGAAGTTCCGCAGGAACGTTTTTGTGTTTGGGTTGAGTGAGTGCGCTAAGAGATCATTCAGAGGCATGAAAAATTGGGGTGGGTAGGAATATCAGAAGGTGAAAACATATCTCATGCCCTGTATAAACAGAAGGGAGGGGAGCTACACTGAATGGGGCAGAAGTGGTCGCGGCCCAAACAGTCCTGACTTTGCTGAAATCTCCATTCCCTCATGCAAATACGTCTACTCCCCAGCTCTCTCCGCTCCTCCGGACTTTTTTTAACACTGACAAAATTTATATCCATCTACTGGAATCAAAACAGGATTCTGTGCATTTGTCTAAATGCCACTCAACATAATCCCTTTCTGTTTGTGCATAGTCCATAAAGAAGTCAATACCACTCTGTAATTTATTGAGACGTCAGCTCCGCAAACTTAGTGGGAGCCTGGAAAGACAGACTACTACGGCCTCTCTCTCCTTTTTTAAAGATGCATTGACCTCATGCAGGGAGCGCTTCAAGGAGTTTTGTCTGGATGATCAATACATTTCTATATTTATAAGCCTAATCAGAGCCCATCTGCTTTTCTGCTCAAGTGCTGCTCAACGAGAGAGCCACATAATCAAAATTATCAACTTTATTGCATTGATTTTTTTGTTCTACTTGTTACTCAGACCACAAAAATAATTAAATATTTTCGTTTTAATAACTGCAGCCTGACACAAAATCATTTCTCGGGGAAATATTTCCCTAACGTCAGGACTGCGGGTCTTCTACTCCCAGTCTTGCCATTTCTCATTCTACTTATTAGACTTTCACAGGTCCAAGACTTGTTTTAAATGCGCCTGTCTCAAAACTTAACAGCTGTTCCCGGGGCCCCATAGAGAAAGCCAGTCAGCTGCCTGGAACGGACCTGGATGGCGCCGGCCCTGAGAGCCACAGCTCCACCGGAGAGATTCTGGTGGCACCTTCTAAGCCCTGTAGGGTCATCTATAAATACGTGTGCATTTCCCTGTGTCTCACCTGCTGTTTTTTTGCTGAGCCCAGCGCCTGGTGCCCTTACGCATGGAGCAGCAAGCACCCTTGCAACGTAGGGGCATTTTTTTTTTTCTTTCTTTCTTTTCTTTTTTTCTTTTTTTTTTTTGTTGCTTTCAGAGGTGGGGACAGTGGAGCCAGTGACTGTTTAACTGGCTTCATCAAAATGCGGCAGGGAGTTCAGAAAAGAGAAACGAGGATGGCCCGCTTGGAAGAAGGGTAACGGAAGGAAATGCCATCTCATGAGGAAGAACATAGACTGGTCTTTACCCTACCGATGTGTGAAGCCATGACATCTTTCTGGAGCACAGAGCTCATCAGGTCACTTCACGTTGGCCTGTGCAAGTTTATCACATGGTTTCAGGGAGGGGGGATGGGGAGATTATGGGGGAATGTAACCAGATCTATCCTACCTGCAGCATCCAGGCCACTGCTTTAGTGGCGGGGCACTTATTTTTTTTCCCCCACTATGCAGGCAGTTTTTCCTTTTAGGGAGATGAATTAGATCTAAAGACACCTAAAGACTTAGCATTTTCACTTTGTCTTTGAGTGGGCTCTCGGCCTAATTTAGGCCATATGGTGTCTTCCCGTGGCGATAAATATGCCCTTCCTGACTTTTAGTCTTTTTCAGCCATGGGATTTCTGAATTACAACCCGCAGTTCTCCCTGGCCTTCCTGAATTCTTCAGAAGCACAGAGCAGTCAGCATTTTCTCGCGGCCAAATTACCAGACTCTAGAAAACCCAGAGTGGGTGTTGCAAATCAGGATGTGAATTTTTTTAAATAGGCAAAAAGAGTCATAGGTGCTTTCTGATTTTACTTAAGCATCTTGATCATTTTAGTGGAAATGATAAAGCAGCTGTTTCCATCTCAAAAGTTTCAAAGATTTTTCCCAAGTGTTTTTCAAGTCAATATTCTTTGTGTCTTCTGTCACATCGACATGTAAAATTTGTTCTTTTAATAACATATATAAAATTATATGTGAACTTATGAATGGTGACCAGCCCCATAAAGCAAGACATTAACTGTCAACTTTCCAGATGCCAAAAAAAATCTTATTTGTTTTTGTCTATGGAATGCATGTGGTTTTCACAAAAATCTTCCCACAAAGTCAGTGTTTGAGGCCCTGAGACAGTAAAATAAAATAGTGCCCAATAATGGCATACTATAGCAGTGAGTTTCCAGTAAATACAGCTAAAACTCTGGTTATGAAGACATATCTTTATCTAACCAGCTTAGACTTTGAAGCTTCATATGCAATGTTAAGTTTCAAAAATTAAGGAACTTATTACTTTGAAGAAGTAGTCTTTTTTATAGCAAGCACTCAAATGTGGAACTGTCTGAACACAGGTGGTGACAAAGTAGGGGCCTCTAAAGTAATGAGAAATCTAGATGGTCATTAAAGTCAAAATATACAGTTCATTTTCTCTACATCTCTATGGTACTTCACTAGCCTGTCAGAGGATAGATAACTCACTAACTCCTAAGATACTCAGATCATACTGAGATCACTTTCATTGTTTAATCGAACATCAGTCTAGGACCTACCTTATAGTTTTTGGTTCTAGACACCAAATAAATTTCTTGGACCAAATTAATTCTTTTTCTCATGGAAAAAAAAAAAAAAAGCTTGCCTCAACTTTGTATGTCCCTGAGGTTTCAGATTTAGAGGAATCGTGAGGTTTGGAAAAATAGATGTGTGAACAGCATATATGACAGTGCGAGTGGAGTTCCCATAAATTAATGAGTTTTCAAAGATCAAGCATCATATGGGAATGCAAAATGTCACTCTGCCGCACTGTGGAATATTATATGAGGCATAAATAAGTCTCTGTGTGTCATTTAATCATACTAATACATTATTATCTTAGAAATCTCAAATATCTTAGCTAGGCAAACTGTTTCCATATTTTGTCAATTTTAATGCTGTTATCATTTGATGTGTCAACTGCTGGAATGAATACACACACACACACATATCATACACACACACATATGAATACATATAAAGAACGGGTTATAAAACCTGTATGTAAATAGGTACACACACACACACATAGAAAAATGTACATATACACATATATATGATATGAAAAAACAGTAATTCCAGTATTTTTGAGAGCAGTAGAGTTTTTCAAGAAAGAGCGTATATATAGGAAACATAATACCGAACACTGGAATCATGGAATAATACTTCTTTTTCAGCTGAAAATGCAGCATATATAACTTCTAATGTCCAAAATCGTTAAATAATCAACTTTTAATATATAACAGATGGCTAAATCTCTATGGAATTAGGACCCCTCTTGTATTAGAAGGTGTTCTTCTAAGCTGCTGTAGCCCTGAGAACAAAGACTAGAACATCCCAAATACAATCTAAGTCTAATTCTCATTTATATTAGCAGGCTGGCCAGGGCGGGTTGGAAGAAGCACTGTGCTTCATGAGATCATTCAGGACCTAGCTTCCTTCTATCTTGTTACTCTGTCATAACCTACATTATATGGCCCTCACCTACACAATATAAACTCCCTCACCCACACCGAGTTTCTACTCTAATCCCAGGGATGGAGAAAGAAAGAACTAGAGCACAAGCAGTTTCATTTTAAGGGGCATGACCTAGCAAGTGGGCACATCAACGTCATTCATGTATCCTTGTAATTAATCAGCTATAGCTAGATGTGCATCACAACTCATCCCATGTCCACATCTAGCTGTGAGATAGGCTAGGAAAAGAAATCTCTTCTCTCTGTGGCCATGTGTTCAAAGAAAGCTGGTGGTGGGAGTCGGGGAAAATAAGAGTTTCATTATTTGAGTTTAAAAGGAGATCATCGGGGCGCCTGGGTGGCTCAGTGGGTCAAGCCGCTGCCTTCGGCTCAGGTCATGATCTCGGGGTCCTGGGATCAAGGCCCGCATCAGACTCTCTGCTCAGCGGGGAGCCTGCTTCCTCCTCTCTCTCTGCCTGCCTCTCCGACTACTTGTGATTTCTCTCTGTCAAATAAATAAATAAAATCTTTAAAAAAAAATAAATAAAAAATAAAAGGAGATCATCATTACGGGGAAGAGCTCACAAACTCTTCCATTATTTCCCTGGAATGATTAGGTTATTCTAATTTCTTTTACTATTGATATCCATCCTAAAACCGGAATTTGTATCTTTGATTAAAGCACTAATTATGTGCCAACCCAAAGAGAGAATTGAAGATCATGACAGAACTTTTTTTAACAAGGGGGAAAAAAAAAATTTCGACCAAACTTGTGTGCACACCTGTCATTTCACAATTGTTTCATTATGACAAAATTTCAGAAGTACTACTGCTATGTCAAAAAAAATGTAATTTTTTAGGCTTTTGATGAATGTTACCAAAACCTCCTCCAAAACCCTGTATAAATTTATACTCCAATCAAAAATGCACTAGGGTGTGTTTGTTTCGATCTTTTTATAAAGAGTTTTATTGAGGTGTAATTTATATGCTATAAAAGTCACCCACTGACATTTATATTTCAATGACTTTTAGTAGATTTATGCAGTTGTGTATCCATCAGCACAATAGTAGAACACTTCCATCACCCTAAAAGATTCACGGCTGGCCATCTGCAGTCCATCCTGGCTCCTATCCCCAATCCCAGGCAAACCTTGTTCCTGGTCTCTTAGAGACCTGCCCTTTCTAGAAATTTCATGTGAATGGAATCAACCATTTGTGTCTGGTTTCTTTCACTATTTTAAATGTTTTTGAAACTTATCTATGTCCTAGCATGTCCATGCAGTCTGTTTATTATTATTGATGAATAGCATCTCACTGTATAAATATGATGCATTTTGTATAGCATTTCACCAGTTGATGGGTAATTGGACTGCTACCAACTATCTTTTTGCAATTATGAGTAATAAATACCTGTGAATATTTTTGTTGCTGTCTTTGTATGGGCATAGGTTTTGACTGTTTCTCCCAATCTTGCTAGAACTATATTAATACATCAGTTTTAAATGTGAGAATATGCACATTCATTTGTGATATGAGAAAGTACTCATTCCCATATTTCTCCAAGTGGTGGATTTTTTTTTTTCTACAAAGGGTATTTATTCAAGGTAACAGTTCACATTCCAAAGCCATTTCTATTCTATAATTTTTTCCCCTAATTTGTTGTTGTTGTTGTTGTTCTGAAGAGGGAAACACTCTATAATTCCAATGGATAAAAGGTGGCATCATTTTTCCTAAGTTGTGGCATGTACTAAATTATTCAACAACGTGTTAGAAAATACTACATTCTGATTTACACATGTGATGCATTGTATATTTATATTTTAAATTCAGGTACCCATTCAACAAATGTTTATCCGTCATCCACAATGTACCAGGTCCTGTGTTTGAGACTAAAGGAACAAAACAGAATAGAATCTGGCTTTGTCTATGTGGAACTTTACAAACTAAGAAGACAATCATAGTATACAGTTACTTATAAGAGGATACGTACTATCCTCAACAAAACCAGCTTTAGAAAACCTAGATCTTCAGAAAAAAAAAGAAAAGGAAAGGAAAGAAAAGCCTACTTCAACATTCCGAGGTCTGAAAAGCATTGCCAAAAGAAGAACCAAGCTGAGACCCGAGAAAGAGAGGGTAGTCTAAGGAAGAAGAAGAAGAAAAACCAGGGAGAAAATAAAGGTGACAGAGCAACACACACAAAGGTCTCAAGTCATAAGAATGCCCTATCTTTGGAGAAATATAGGTAATTTTTATGGGCAAAACAAAGCTTTTGGAAGGACAAAATCAGAAGCATCTGGAGAAACCAGCTGGGGCAAAATCAGGGAAGGATTCAGAAGCCACAATGAAACCCTGTAACTCAAATCAACTTTTCCCCCAGTCACCAGTGTCCTCCATGATATTCTCTAGTCACATCATCAGGCTCAGCTAAAGCTGAAGGAAACCATTTCTGGGCCTTGAAACCGTGAGGGTTCTTATACAGGGTGTCACTGTTTCATGGTACCCTAAAAATTTCCTTTAGAATGTAATAAAGTTAAACATCCATAGTGAATCTGTCTCCCCTACTACAATGTGAAATTTTAAAGCAGTGTTTTGCAGGTGCCCAGTTCACCCACAATTTTAGCGATATCCCACAGAGTCCCTTGATTATAATAAGCTCTTAATAACAAATTTGCGTTGAATCACAATAATCAGTTTGCTGTTTATCATATAGACACTGAATAGGTCCAGTGATTTTTAGGTATATTTTTGCTTTGAGGAAGTCACTGTTTTGTGGAGAATGGCCTGAAGAAAGAGGGGGATATTTGGTACAGAGAGATAAGTTAATAGTATGGACTAATTATTTAGAGCCAGACAACATCCTAAGTACTTCACGTTTTTTATATCTCTCAATTAGCACAACTCTGTAATGCAGATTCTATCACTCTTTTTACTTATATAAGAAACTATGGCCCAGACTAATAAAGAAATTGCTTAAAATCACACAGTTTTCTAAGTGAGAGAGCCAGGATCCAAACCCCAGAATTCTGATTCTACACATTATATTCTTAATATTATTATCTTATGTTCTACTGCCTTTAATAATTCAGGAAAGTAGTAAAAAATGACCTGAGTTAAGAGACCTATCCTGTGAAGTTGGGGGTAGTGAAAAGAAGAAAGAGCCAGAAGAAGAGAAAAACAGCAAAAATTCTGCACCAATAGAGAGCATGGTAGATTTAAGATTCAAGAGACAGAAGTGGCTACCTTGGGAGCCCACAAAGGGTAAGAAGAACCATGGCAAGATAGGCTGGAAATATAAACAAAACAGAATGCATAGGCTCCTTCCTGTAAATCAGGGTCAGGAGCTTTCTTCACCTCAAAGACAACAGGAACCTAACAAAGGATTTTCATTCAGCATTCCAGGATAAGAACCCAAAGTGGCATGGAACAAGAACAATGTGAATGAAAATTGGTGGAAGGAATTAGGGGAAATGGGGGAAAATGGCACAAGTAGAGATGTGCAGATGAGTTAGCAAGTTGTTCAAACTGTTTCCAGTCTGGGCAAAGGATCACAATATCTTGGACAATAATGACGGTGGTGGAGGTGAGAAAAAGTGGGTAGATGTGAAAATATGAGGAAATACTTAAGATAAAAACAGCAAGAGTTCACTCTGAAGAGCAGGGAGAGATGAATTTGGGTAACAAATAATAATAATGCCTAACTCAGAAAACAGAATCATTTCTATTTTTTATGAAAGAAAGGGCAAAAGAAAGGTTTGGTACAGATTCAAATAAGAATGTTGCTGCAGATAAAGAAATTTTGTTGGATTTTTTTGTGGATTTTATTTACTCTGTGAAGCGGAGTAGGTCATCTGCTGAGACTGAAGGAAAGGTAAGGCTTAGGGTAAATCAGAAGGGTCCAGAACAGGAGTACAATGGTCACACAACTTGCTTAATACACACATATAACCTACTTGGTGATGACGAGGAAAGAGAGTAACAACTATATCCTAAAGTTCTCGAGAAGTCATTCTATATGCCATTGTTGGAGGAACACTTAAATGTATATTTGGTACTGAGTTTCAAATAATAAAGTCACAATCAAAATGCCAACAGGATATTTATATTAGAATCAGAAAAATAAAACCTAAATCCATATGGAAAAATAAAGATGCAAAAATAAGAAGTACTTTACTGGATTTTAAAGCATATTATAAATCAATAGTAAATAAATCATGAATAAAGTAGAATAAAACAAAGAGTACTGAAGAGCTTATATATATGCATATATAGTAATACATATGGGCATGAATTTAATACATGTTTGAGAGCAATTTTGTCAGTAAGTGGTGAAAATTTATTTTGTAGTAATTGTTTTTTTAATAGCTACATGATCAGTGGTCACTTTGGAAAATGAATATATTGAATACTATTTTATTCCTTATGCTAAAATAAATCCAGAATGAATGATAAATATAAATCTATAAAAAATTATATATGAACCAAAAATAGGAAAAAAATTGAAATATATTGGAGACCACATGATTTTCTAAGTATGATATAAAAATCCAGAAAACATAAAAGCTTAATGAATTTGATCATGTAAAGCCAAAAACTACCTTAATGACAAAATAAAACCATAAAGTTTGTCAAAACAAAAGCAGTAAAACTGAGAAAAAAATATTATTACTTAGGAACACCTTGCTGGCTAAGTCAGTAGAGCACACAACTCTTGATCTCAGGGTCCTGAGTACAAGACCCATGCTGAGAGTAGACCTTACTTAAAAAACAATACAAACTAAAACCAAAACCAAAATTAAACAAAAATTTATATACATGGGGTGTGTATGTGTATAAAATTATATATTTCAAGTAAAAGCTAATTTCCTTAATATACAAAAAGCTCCATGAAAATAGTGCATCCAAAACTTAAGCACTGTACAAAAATGGACACAATTTTACTTAAAAATACAAATAATCATTAAACATATGAAAAGATACATGATATTACTTATGCAAATCAGAAGAGAAATGTCTTTAAAGAGACATTATGTTTTTACCTATTTGAGTGTGTTAGAAATTATATAGGAAATGGAAACATTATCTATTATTGATGAGAATATAATTAAGTATACAACTTCAAAGGAAAGGAATTTGGTAATGTCATAATTTTAATTTTAGGTATTCTACTCTTAGGTTTAATCTTAAAAATATACATATATATATTTTTAAAGATTTTATTTATTTATTTGTCAGAGAGAGAGCGAGCGAGAGCGAGCACAGGCAGACAGAGTGGAAGGCAGAGTCAGAGGGAGAAGCAGGCTCCCTGCTGAGCAAGGAGCCCGATGCGGAACTCGATCCCAGGACGCTGGGATCATGACCTGAGCCGAAGACAGCTGCTTAACCAACTAAGCCACCCAGGCGTCCCTTAAAATATATATTTTTATGTTTGAATACATATACACACATAATACATAAAATATGTTCACTGTGCCATTTTACAAGAATTTTTTGTTGTTTTTAGTAAGACATTGGAAACAAGATAATTGTCCATCATCAGATGACTGACTAACAATTTATGGCATATTTACAGAGTAGACTACTAAAAACCTACTTTAAAAAATAAGACAGATACAGAAAAAAGTCCCAAGAAGCTCTTAAGCTAAATTATCATATAAATTATGTTCCCATTTGTGTCAAGATTTTCTATATACCTATCATCTATTGATCTATCTTTGTAAATGAAAGAGTAATTTCTGGATGAGAGCTCAAAAAACTAATAGTATTTACTTCTAGGGGAAAAAAAATGACTACTTGAGAGATATAGGTGGAAGGCAGTTTCATAACCTTCATTCTATTTTTAAGTATGTTTTTCCAGTTTACAAAGTGGATTTTGATCCCTTTAAGATTTTTCAAAATTGACCAGATCCAATATATGAAATTTTAAATTTTTGGCTGAAAACTCTTGTACTTAGCATGATAGTTGGCTGCTAGTGAGGCACTGTAAGTTAAAATACAGAGCATAGAGTTTTTTTTAAGATTTTATTTATTTGACAGAGAAATCACAAGTAGGCAGTGAGGCAGGCAGAGAGAGAGGGAGAAGCAGGCTCCCTGCCGAGACCCTGAGATCATGACCTGAGCTGTAGGCAGAGGCTTAACCCACTGAGCCACCCAAGCGCCCCAAGAACATAGAGTTTGGATATTATTGTTTTGATCATGATACCTGTAGGACACAGATGGTGCAATTAAATTAGAATAATTTAAGGAGTATCTAATAAAGAGATATTTTATAAAGGTGCTGCCAGGGTTCGAATATTCAGGGACAGTGCAGTATTCTATAGCAAGTCCAAAGTTACCTCGCTTAGATTAAAAGGGCTAGGGGAGAAGTGTTATCAGAAAATAGACATAGGGACTGCCTGGAGGAAGTTCTTCAATATGATGTAAAATCTATTATCAAGTAGCATGGCAAAAATTCAACAATTCTTCAGAGAGGACTGGGACAATAAGCCTCTCACTCTCCTCTTTCCTTTTGCTCTCCTGTTAGGGTTTGCTATCAACTAATAAAGGACAAAGAAGTCTATTGATACAGTTAGCCTCCTATAGCACCAAGAAGGACAGAGAAGGATGAAGAGTGAATCTGGGAGAGTAAATGGATGATAATCTACCCAACAGTAAAACTAGTTCTGAATCCAAGCTCTACAAAAAGTTACCAAAATAGTGATCTTGAAGAAGTCAATTTACTGGATCTTAGATATTATTATATGTTATGTTACCTAGGGTCCAACTGGAAAGATGGAAACCTCATCAGTAATATCAACCAAAGAATATGATAAAAAGAAGTGTTAACCAGCTAAAATGTGAGTAACTATTAAGCTGAGTAAACAGGGTAGAGAAATAGTTAAAGCAGGAAGCAGCTACTACCTCAAGGATTAAGACACAGTGAGCAATAAAGGAATTTAAAAGTTTTAAGGTACACCTGCAACAAACAAGTAAAGTTTATAAATAAAAAGACAGTATCACTGTGATGCCTGGGCATCACAGTTGGTTAAGTGTTTGACCCTTGATTTTGGCTCAGGTCATGATCTCAGGGTGGTGGGATAGAGCCCCAAACTGGGCTTTGCACTCAGTATGGCATCTGCTTGTCCCTCTCCCTCTGCTCCTCCTGCCACCCCACTCTCTCTCTTTCTTTATAAAGTAAATTAAAAAAAAATTTTTTTTCTTTGAAAAAGACCATACTTAAGCATCCCCTAAATTGAAATACTGAGGTATAAATCTAACAAAATATTTATTTGATCTCTGTGAAGAAAACAAAAAATCTGATGAGAAGAAAACAAAAACAAACAAAAAAACGCTAAGAGAAATAGTCCATGTTCATGGATAGGAAGCCACAATATTGTGAAGATGTCAGTCATCGGCAACATTATCTATAAACTCTGTGCAACCAATCAAAAATCAAGCAGGCTATTTTGTGGATACTGGAAAAGTGATTTTATAGTTACACAGAAAAACCAAAGATTCAGAATAGCCATCACAATACTGAAGGAGAGAAAAGCACAAAGTTAGAAGACTGATAACTTCCCATCTTCAAGACCTACTATAAAGTTATAGTCAGCAAGACTGTGTGGTATTGGCAAGAGAACAGACAAGGAAATCAATGGAAGAGAGGAGTCCAGAATTAGATCCATGTAAATATAGATAATAGATTTCTGACGAAGAAGAAAAAACAAATATAATAAAGCAAATTATCTTTTTAAATTGTGATGAAAAGACTGGACAATCATATGTAAAACCATGGATGGTCAGATCCTGCATCTTTCACAAAAATGAACTTAAAATGGATAATAGACCTAAAAGTAAAACATAAAAATTGAAAACTCCTAGAAGATAATACAGAATACTTGAATGCCCATGGGCATAATGAGGAGGTTTTACATACAATGTTAAAACCAGAACCCATAAAAGAAGTAACCAATAAGCTACATTTCGTTAAGTTAAAAAAAAATTCTGCTAAAAGATAACATTAAGAGAATGACCAAGCAAGCCACAGGCTAGGAGAAAATATGTGCAAAAGACACATGGAATAATGGATTGTTATCCGTTATTCATCTGTTTTGTTTTTTAAATTCAACATATGAGTGAAATCATACGGTATTTGTCTCAGACTTATTTCCCTTAGCATCATACTCTCTACCTCCATCCGAGACATTCCAAGTGGCAAGATTTCATTCATTTTGACAGCTGAGTAATATTCCAGTACACACACACACACACACACACACACACACACACTCATACACACACACACACACCCCACCACCACCACCACCATCTTTTTTATCCATTCATCAGTGAATGGACATTTGGTCACTTTCCATAATTTAGCTATCACTGATAATGCTGTTATAAACAGTGGGGTACATGTGCCTCTTTAAATCAGTGTCTTTATATCTTTTGGGTAAATACCTAATAATACCATTGCTGGATCCTTGGGTGTTTTGTTTTTTAACTTTCTGAGGAACCTCCATACTATTTTCCAGAGTGGCTGCACCAGTTTGCATTCCCATCAAAAGTGCAAAAAGGGTTCTCCTTTCTTCCCATTCTTGCCAAAACCTGTTGTTCTCTCTGTTGTTAATTTTAGCTATTCTGATACAGCTATCTCATTGTACTTTTAATTTGTATTTCCCTGATGATGAGTGACTTTGAACATCTTTTCATGGATCTGCTAGCCGTCTGGATGTCTTCTTTGTAAAAATGGCTATTCATGTCTTTTGCCCATTTTAAACTGGATTATTTGTTTTTTGGATGTTGAGTTTGTGGGAGAGAGGATGGGTTAAATGAGTGATGGATATTAAGGAGGGTACTTGTGATGTGTGTCATAAGTAAGGGACAAATCACTGAATTCTACACCTGAAACTAACATCATACTGTATTAACCAAAAATAAAAACTCAAAGGAGAAAAAAAGGATTGTTATCCAAAATAAAAAAGAAACTTTAGATACAACAATAAGGAAACAACCTAATTAAGAGCCAAAGATATTAAAAGACATCACACCAAGCACACACACACACAAAACACTCACACACACTCTCTAATGGCAAATAAGCATATGAAAAGTCTGGACCTCATAGGTCATTAGTGAAATGGAAATTGAAACAATGAGAAGATACCACTATCTACTGATGAGAATGGCCACAGTGTGAAACACTGACCACCTGAAATGTGAGGGTGATATTGAGCAACAATAATTCTCTGTGTTTGCTGGTGGGAATGCAAAATGCTACGGTCACTTTAGAAGGCCGTTTGGTGGTTTCTTACAAAGCCAACACAAGACCTTGCCACATGATCCGGTAATCAAGCTCCATGGTACTTGCCAAAGGGGTTTAAAACTTACAGTCCCAGGAAAAACTCCATGTATGTACGTGTTTGTGAGATGCATAAATATCCTATATACATATATGCCAGTTTTTTCCCACAATGGCCACAACTTGGAAACAACCAGGATGTCCTTCAGCAGGTGAATGGATAAAGAAGCTGTTGTAATCCGGACAATGGAATATTTTTCACTATTAGAAGAGAAAAGAAGAAAAGAAAAAGGCAAAGAAAGCAAAGAAAAGCGAAAGAAAAAAGAAAAGAAAGCTATCAAGCTGTGAAAAGATAAAAGAAACTTGAATGCATATTACTATTAAGTTAAAAGGCCTATCTGAACTGGCTATGTGTTGTTCATGATTCCAACTATATGACAATCTGGAAAATGTAAAACTATGTAGATTGTCCAAAAATCAGTGGCTGCCAGGGGCGTGAAAAGGGATGAATAGGCAGAGCACAGGGGAATTTTAGGGCACTGAAAATATTCTGGATGATATCAGAATGTTGGATACAAGTCACTAGACATGTGTCCAAACCCACAGAATGTACACCAAGAGTGAATGTAAACTGCAGACTTTGCACAATTAGTATATGCCTGTGTAGGCTCATGAATTGTGACAAATGTCTGACCCTGGTGAGGAGGCATTCATAATGAAGGACACTGTGCATGTGTGGGGCAGATGTTCTATGGGAAATCTGTACCTTCCTTTCAATTTGGTTGTGAAACCTTAAAAAAAACAAAAACAAAACAGAAAAAAAACAACACACACACACACAAAAAAAACAAAAACAAAAAAACAAAAAAAACAAGATTTAGGCACCAGAAGACTAACTTGCTCAAAGGCCTCCAGAAACCAATGCAAAAAGTTGAAGAGACTTATACCCAATTCATTACAGAAGGAGATCCATTAGTGTGTCTGACAGATATAGGACATGTATATGAGAGAAAACCAGATAGATTTGAAATGCTAAATAAATCATCTGAGAAATAACAGGAATGAATGAATGAATGAATGAACGAACCAACCAACCAACCAACCAACCTATGAAAAACATAAAATTCTAAGAGCCCAACATTGAGATTCAGACCTCTTTGGAGAGAGTATGGCTGCTACAGGAACAAGTAGTTGGTCTGAAGCAAATAAATTTTCCAGATGCCATGGGCCAGAGCAGGTCCATGAGGGCAGAGGAAGTAAGCCACACACTGAAGCAGAAAGGGAATCCCAGCTTGTGGTATCCCTCTTATGACCTAAATTGACAGAGCCTGACATTTAGCCAGATGGCAAAGAAGGAATGTACAGAGCACCTGAGTAGCTCAGTTGGCTAAGCATCTGCCTTCAGCTCAGGTCATGATACCAGAATTCTGGGATCAAGTCCCACACTGGGCTCCCTGCTCAGCGGGGGTCTGCTTCTCCCTCTGCCTCTGCTTGCTGCTACCCCTGCTTGTGTTTTGTCTATGTCAAATAAATAAAATAAAAATTTAAAAAAATGTACACAGGAGTCCAGCAAAACATCAAGATCATGAGAAAGTAGGTAGATTTGAACTTGACAGGCAATAAACTATTAACTGACAGATATAGAATAAGCCTCACAAAAAAAATTATAATGACTACCCTTTAGTTACTTAGATTCAGGAATTATAGAGTATCAGCAATAGTAAATATGTAGATATTACTGTCTTAATTACTTTGCACAACACTGATTCTTTAAAACAAGAACTGTATTGTGAGGCTTGGGGTTGATAAAACCCCTGAGGGAAAACATGAGGGGGAAATGCTTTATATTGTCACATCTTTCTTAACATTTTCAATGAAATGCAACAATATTTACTCTAAGTAGAATTACAAGATGCTCAGATGTATTATAAACCCTAGAGCAGCATTATACGCACAGTAACAAATAAAGAGGTAAAACAAAATTAAAATGGAATAGTAGAAATCATTCAAGCGGAATAAAAGATGGCAGGAAAGAAGTAACTAAAGAGCAAAACCAGAATGAACAAGTATGAAGTAATTCAAAAGAGGAGACCCCAACCAAAGTATATCAGTAACTAGGTAAGGTGATACAAAAAAATGTACTCAAGTTAAAAGGCAGAGGGGTGCCTGGGTGACTCAGTGGGTTAAAGCCTCTGCCTTTGGCTCAGGTCATGATTCCAGGGTCCTGGGATGGAGCCCCACATCGGGCTCCTTGCTCAGCATAGAGTCTGCTTCTCCCTCTCTCTCTTTCTCTGACCCTCCTCCCTACTTGTTCTTTGTACCTCCTTTTTTCCCTCCCTCTCAAAAAAAAGAAAAAAAGGAAAAAAAATAAAAGTCAGAGATCATCTGAATGGACATAAAAATAAGAATTATGCTTTTTCTAGAAAAAAGTAACTTTAAAGACACAAGTAAGTTGAAGGTAAAATGATTGGAAAAAACACACTACTCACTGACTCAACATAAGAAATCTCATGTGAAGAGATTCTCCATTAGAGAAAAGGTAGGTTTCAAGCCAATAAGTATTATCAGAGATAAACAGAGAATTTTTGGAATGACATAAAGGTAAATTATTAATAAGATTGTAATCACTAATGTATACATACACTATAAAATAATAGAGTCTCAGGGTACATAAAGCAAAATTTGGTAATACTAAAGAGATAGACAAATGTTCCATCACAGTGGAAATTTCAGTTACTGACATAATATAAGAATATAGACTATTTGAATAACAATATCAATCACTGTGATCTAAAGGATGTTTATCAAATGCCTACATTCAACAACTACAGATTAGATTTTCAAGTGCACTGAAACAGTTATCACATCTGACCACATGTGATACCTCAAAAAGAAATGTCAATAAATTTCAAAGGGTGGAAATATTATAATGTTCTCAGACAAAAATAAAGTAAAATTAGAAATCACGCGTAGTCCATTATTTTAAATTTTTCTATTACTTAGTTTCAATAGCAGACTTCTTGAAATACTCATGAGTCAAAATAAAATCTGATGGTAAATTAGAAAATATTCCAAAAGGAATGATAATAAAAAATATGGAGGATGCAGCTACAACAGGGCTTAAAAGAAAAATTATGGTCTTAAATGCTTAAGTTCTTCTAAGAAAGCAAAGGGAGCAAATTAATCTCAAAGAAAACAATGATAAAAGCAGAAATCAATAAAATAAAAATTCACACAAGAAGAATATTAACAAAGCTAAAAATCAGTTTTTTGGGAAGATGAGTAAAATCAATAGACTCTAGTATACATGTCCTATACCTGAGCCTGGGTGGCTCAGTGGGCTAAGCCTCTGCCTTCAGTTCAGGTCATGATCTTAGGGTCCTGGGATCGAGCCCTACATCAGGCTCTCTGCTCAATGGGGAGCCTGTTCCCCTCCCCCCAACACCTGCCTCTCTGTCTGCCAAATAAATAAATAAATAAAATCTTTTAAAAAAATTAATAGACTTGTAGCAAAATTGAACTGATAAAAGCAAGTGAAAATGCAAATTGCCAATATCAGGTATTAAAGGGTACATATTAGATCATCATTAATTAAAAGAGTAATTAGAGTAACATGAATAATTTATGCTAATGAATAGGATAGCCTATAGAAAATACAAAAATTGTCCTTGAAAAACACAATTAATACAAACTGATACCAGAGAGAATACAAAATTGAAATGCCCAATGAAATGAAATTGAATTTTCGTGAGAAAACTAAATGGCCACACAATTTCACACTACTTTCTCAGACAAGATGAAGTAACAGTGGTTAGCTGATTTCATATGATTAGTATAAACCTAACATCCAAGCCTGACAAGGATGTTACCCCTCATGAACACTGACTCAGAAACTCCTAATAAATATTAGCAATTTGAGTCTAATGATATATAGAGGAGGTAACACAACACTAACAAGTGAATTGTATCCCAGGAATTCACAGGTGGCCCAACATTCAACAATCAATCCATGTAATTCACCATGTTAATAGTATAAAAGGGAATGACATCATCTGATCATCTCAAAAGATGCTGAAAAAAATCATCTGATAAAATTCAATACTCATTCTACAGTTCTGCTTTAAGATCTTTTCCTAAGAAGTTACTATGAGAACTCTTCATGTAAAAGTTTTAGCTCTGTTCAGAATAGAAACCCAAAGAGCTTAAAAAATGAAAGAGGACAGTGATTTTTCCAAAATCAACACTATTTTACTACTGAGCTCACCTAGTCATTTTTAAAAAATTTGGTTTATTGTATTTTCCACATTTAAGATTTTGCACAGCTTCTGTTTCTGTCTAAAATTTTAAGAGTGTTGGCCCTTCTTGAGCAAGGCTTTGATGGTTTCCTCAAAGGTTTTGTCTTATAATTCCAATATTTGAGTTATCTTGGGTTTGGCATCTTTTGGCTGTCCTTTTCCCATGTGAGTGTCGGCATTGTTGCGGCCTCGGAACTTTGAAGCAGATCCTGGACATTTTAAAGTGCTATTTGACCCTGCTTTCCTCGTGTCCCCTCCAGGGTCCACTCTGATGTCCTGCTGAGGGTCAGACATTTGAACATGCACTTTGGGGGTGAGCCCAGGAATTCCTACATGATCAATTTGGGGGGTTCACTTTCTTGACTTGTCCCTTCGCTGTAATTTTCCTGATACTCTCCAGCTCCCAAAGTGCCCCTTTCTAGTCATCTGTCTGGAAACCTAGGACTTTAGTATCTTTGCTCTGATGTGAACTTCCAGTAACTACACCTGCTACTGAGGCCAACTGAGGGAAGGACAGATGAAGTTATCACCCCAGAACCACCACCCTTCAATTGGCAGTTGATTTGGGCAGTGGAGTCCCAGCCCTAAGAGTTTTGTTTGTTTGTTTGTTTGTTTGTTTTAAGATTTTATTTATTTGTCAGAGAGAGAAAAAGACAGTGCTACCAGGGGGAAAGGCAGGCAGAGGGAGAAGCAGACTCCCTGCTGAGCAACAAACTCCATGCAGAACTTGGTCCCAGGATCATGACCTGAACCAAAGGCAGATGCTTAACCAACTGAGCCACCCTTAGAGTTGTAGATGTGTTCCTGGCTGCCACAGTGTTTGCTACCATAACGGAATGGCAGCTTTAAAACTGAGGATGCTCTGGGGTCTGAGTCAGGAGAAATAAAAAATACTGAAAATGTTTTCCTATTTGCTCTCTGCAGAAGGCTCTCTTTTCTCAATGACCAGGCCAGAATGAAAGGGCTCCTTTTAGAGCTCTTTTTGTCTGCTTCCAGGGCACAATTCCAGAATTCATGCTCCTTTTGTATCCAGGATGGGAGATACAGCAAGAAAACAAAAACAAACAAAATAGAAACAGGAAACTCACCACCAGAATCAATCCCACTTCAAGGTCTGGTTTCCTCTCCTATTTTGCCTGCTTTGGTTTAGTTTTCAGAGTCTTCAGGAAGCTGTCGCACACGTTCTATATAAGAGAGAGACATGACCCACATAGAATCCAATGTGCTTACTCCATGATAAGTGGAACCACACATCTTCTAGCCATATTCCTAAACAAAATCAATACCTTTCAAAGTTTCAGATGCTCAAAAAAAAAAAAAAAAAAGTATCAAAATTTTAACTTTTCAGAGGTGGTCTTGCTTTTCATTATACCTAATTTTTAAAATTAATATATTTTGTGTATTTATATACTTTTTCATTAAGATGATGCTTTTTTTTTTAAGATTTTATTTATTTATTTGACAGAAAGAGATCACAAGCAGGCAGAGAGGCAGGCAGAGAGGCAGACAGAGAGAGAGGAGGAAGCAGGCTCCCTGCTGAGCAGAGAGCCCAATGCGGGGCTTGATCCCAGGACCCTGAGATCATGACCTGAGCCGAAGGCAGCGGCTTAACCCACTGAACCACCCAGGCACCCAAGATGATGCTTTTTGATTATTAAATAAAGCATCTAGTTACGGCTAAATTACTTATTTTGTTTTGGATAAGAAACCTCCACCTTAGACTCTGATCAGGACTGACTGACTTTGCTGATTGTTTAGTTACTAAGGGAGATACCTGAAAGAGTTCTCCTTTCCTTTTCTACTAGTTGTTTTGGAAGCAGGGTAAATTCCATTCCACGCCATTGGAAATACATTGGAATAAAAAAGGCAGGCATGGACTCTGAGACAGAGATAAGGAATGTGAGAATGTTAAAAAGAGTTTTTACTCCCTCTGGTCCTTATCCTGACTTGCACCAGTAGAAAGTTTGAATGGAGAGTCCTGGAGTGAATGTCGTCAGGGCAGCTAAGTGGATGGGTTGGAGTTTGGGCATCTGTGCAGGTTTTTGTCTGTCCACCAAATTCTGCGGAAAGTTTTCTGAATGACAAGGGTGGGTGATGGCAGTGGTTGGAGAAGTAGAAATCAGACTGAGCCCCTGTAGCAAAAGAAGAAAAATAGAAGAAAGAGGGTGAGCCTGACAAAAAGGCCCAGGGCTTACCCAATGGAAAATTCTCCATGAAGTTCACTCACCAGTCACTGGTCTAGAAATACACGGTGTTTTGTTTTGTTTTGTTTTGTTTTTCAAAGTTTTAAGGGCATGGTACTAAAAGAGAAGACACCAGTATACAGAAGAATAGAACAAGGGAAAGATTCATTTGCTTTTCAGTACACTGGTTCAAAAGATACTATTCTAAAGCTCACTTTATACTACTAGATTTCTTCTACTTCCTTACTTCAGCTCAGGCATGGTTTACTTCAGTGAAAGCAAAAGCAGTACAAAACTAAGGGTGGTTTTGACTTGCTTAAAATACTAATATATTTTACTTGCAAAGCCATTGTTTAAAATGACACCTGAAACCACTGGATCAGTTTATGGGTTAATTTTAGGGAATGTGATGAAGAAATTTTTTTCTTTCTAAAAAGTCACCATTCCAAAGAGTAAACACATACTCTGGTTTTTGTTTGGTTTGGTTTTTTTAGAGGACTTTCTTCCCACAGAATGAATGAAATTTTGTTCCTTTGCTAAGCCTTATGATATTGAGCCTGCCTCTCAAAATACCCAGGATATCTGGTTCCAATTCTACCACCCTCCCTAAACTGCCGTCATCATTTGATGGACATGATGTATGGTCTCCTTTCTGACACTGCATGGTCAATCATTTATTGCTTGATATTTGTACCTCATCTTCTCATCTATTACTTCACTGAAAAATCTGTGAAATGCTCTAATGGGCTGGACTGTGTGCCCTAAACTTCTTATATGGAGATCCTAATCCCCAGTACTTAAGAATGTGAGTATAGGGGCGCCTGGGTGGCTCAGTGGGTTAAGCCTCTGTCTTTGGTTAAGGTCATAATCTCAGAGTTCTGGGATCAAGCCCTGCGAAGGGCTCTCTACTCAGTGGGGAGTCTGCTTCCCCCTCTCTCTCTGCCTGCCTCTCTGCCTCCTTGTGATCTCTCCCTCTCTCTCTCAAATAAATAAATAAAATCTTAAAAAAAAAAAGAATGTGAGTGTATTTGAGGATAAGCCCTTGTAGGAAGTAATTAAGGTTAAAAAAAATCATAATTGTGAGCTGTAATCCAATACAACCACTGTCCTTAAAAGGAGAGGAGATTAGGACACAGACAGGGAGGGAGGATCTTGGGGAGACAGTAGAAGAAGGCAGCTATCTGCAAACCAAGGAAATAGGTTTCCTTAGAAGTAACCCTGCAAACAAGATGAATTAGGACTCTTAGTCTCCAAAAATGTGAGGAAATACATTTCTTTTTCCAAGCTATCCCATGGGAAGTACTTTGTTTTGGCAATCCTTACAATCTCCAACTAAGTGTGATAACTTTTACATGAGCTTCTTCGATGTCTACTCTGTCCATCCTAACATCTACAAGTTCTTCCCAGTTTTTATCTTATCATTCATTCCACTGATGCAGTTATATTGGCTAGTAATTTTAGAATAATGTTAAGTAAAAGTGATATTCATGTTTACCTTAGTATTTACTCTGCCTTAATATTTACTCTCCATCTAATATTTCAGCATGCAACATTGATCATATTCCTGGCCTTAGATTTCATACAGACTTTCTTTTAACACTTTAGAAATGTATCCACTTACTGCTGGGTCAATAAGATTTTTTGTTTTTCTTCTTTTTTTCCAATTTAAGAACAAAATTATTTTATCAAATTTAGTTTGCATTTAGGGCATGGCATGTGATTATTATCCTTAAACATAAAAATTATATTAGATCAATAGCATTTTTTTAAAGATTTTATTTATTTGACAGACAGAGATCACAAGTAGGCCGAGAGGCAGAGGAAAGGAAGCAGGCTCCCAGCTGAGCAAAGAGCCTGATGCGGGGCTCAAACCCAGGACCCTGAGATCATGACCCGAGGTGAAGGCAGATGCTTTAACCAACTAAGCCACCCAGGCATTAGAGTTTCTAATATTAAGTTGTTCTTACATCTTGGACTGAAACACACTTAGCATTCAAGGACTAGCTTTGGATTCCCTGAGTGAACTACAAGAACAATTGAACGGTAATTGAAAGAAAAACATACAACCATACAACAACACCAGAACAGATGGCATTCAGAGGAGGTAACTTCACAAGCTAGTGCGCGTATAGAAGATATTCTCTGACAGATTTCTCAACGTCATTGTTAACAGTTATCCTATTTTGACTTCATATCCCTTTCCAGGGCTAGTTTGAGTAACACTTTAATTATGAGTATTCCTTGCAGAGAGAGAATAAATCTTCTCATTCATAATCCATTTCCTTTTTCTCTCTATGACTGTCCTTTTAAACATTTTTGCTTACATTTGAGTTTCAATTTTTTTTTTAATTTTTTATTTTCTTTAAACATATATTTTTATCCCCAGGGGTACAGGTCTGTGAATCACCAGGTTTACACACTTCACAGCACTCACCAAAGCACATACCCTCCACAATGTCCATAACCCCACCCTCTTCTCCCAACCCCCCTCCCCCCAGCAACCCTCAGTTTGTTTTGTGAGATTAAGAGTCACTTATGGTTTGTCTCCCTCCCAATCCCATCTTGTTTCATTTATTCTTCTCCTACCCACTTAAGCCCCCATGTTGCATCACCACTTCCTCATATCAGGGAGATCATATGATAGTTGTCTTTCGCTGCTTGACTTATTTCGCTAAGCATGATACGCTCTAGTTCCATCCACGTTGTTGCAAATGGCAAGATTTCATTTCTTTTGATGGCTGCATAGTATTCCATTGTGTATATATACCACTTCTTCTTGATCCATTCATCTGTTGATGGACATCTAGGTTCTTTCCATAGTTTGGCTATTGTGGACATTGCTGCTATAAACATTCGGGTGCACGTGCCCCTTTGGATCACTACGTTTGTATCTTTAGGGTAAATACCCAATAGTGCAATTGCTGGGTCATAGGGCAGTTCTATTTTCAACATTTTGAGGAACCTCCATGCTGTTTTCCAGAGTGGCTGCACCAGCTTGCATTCCCACCAACAGTGTAGGAGGGTTCCCCTTTCTCCGCATCCTC